>NC_060119.1:877847082-879156582 GCF_021461395.2 Schistocerca americana
GTTCTGTTAAGAGTGATGTGTTCATTTCTATCTGCAAGAAAGTCTTGAATCCAGTCACAAGCTTCTGTAACCATATACTTCCACATGTGTCAGTTTTTGCTGTTAATTGTGATCTGACCTGTATATACAGCATGATTATAGTTAAAGTTAAACTTTCAAAATGCTGTAGAAATCATACTACTTGTCAGAATGATGTTACATTGCAATGGAATATTATCAGAGAAGAGAGAAAACTTACAGCAAAAGAAAAAAAAATAGTGTGAAAATTGATCAATAGATGGCACAGTATGTGTCAGAATATGTAAATGAAAACACCTGTCATGTGCACGAACCATTGAAGTTGGTGTAAACATGCCGGGTACACAGTTTTTCCTCCTGTCACATCTGCGACATTCGGCATGGCTGTCTCAATGCACGATTGTGCTCTGCTTGTAAAGCTATGTTACAAGCATGATGACTGTGCGCACGTCACTCTGCATAAGTTCTGGGCACTGAAGGGTTTGAAAAAAGGTGTCATGCTCACAAACCATTGAAGTTGGTGTAAACATGCTGGGTACGCAGCTTTTCCTCCTTTCACATCTGCGACGTTCGGCATGACTGTCCCAATGCAAGATTGTGCTCTGCTTGTAAAGCTGTGTTACAAGCATGATGACTGTGCACACGTCACTCTGGGTAAGTTCTGGGCACTGAAGGGTTTGAAAAAAGGTGTTGGTCTGATGACTGCTGTGGGTATGGAGAAAATGATTTGGAAAATGGAAAAGATGGTTTCTTTTGGTGTGCAACCTGGTAGAGGGAGGAAACAAATTGATTCAACGTCAGTGGAAGCAGTGGCCACAGCAATGCAGAAGGAAATGAGTGATGGTGTGCAAACATGTAGTGCATGGAGAATTTCCCGAACATTGGACATATGCGTGGGCACAGTGCATAAAATCCTAAGAAACATCCTTCTTTCCTATCCATTCAAAATTACCGATGTGCATGAATTGCTTCCTCTTGACCCACCAGCAAGAGTCCTTTGTTTTAGAATTTCTTGCTCCCAAGGAAGTGGACAATGATTAGCAGTGGAAGATTTTGTGGACAGACGAAGCCCACTTCCATCTGACACGATATGTCAATACACAGAATTGTCGAATATGGGCAATGGAAAATCCACACGCAAATAAACCAGTACCACTTCATCCTGGAAAGGTCACTGTGTGGTGCTGGTTCACAGCATCATTTATCATAGAGCCATATTTTTTTTTTTGAATAGACAGGTGCTTTTGGTCCTATTACCTGCATAGTCACTGGTAAGCACTATGAGTGTCTTTTTGTGCAACCACGTCATTCCAGCTCTCCAACAGCATGGATGTGTGGATGGGATCATTTTTATGCAAGATGGTGCACCTCCACACATTGCTAATCCAGTTAAGCAGCTACTGAAGCGCCATTTTGGAAATGCTAGAATTGTCAGCTGCCATTTCCCTACAGCCTGCCGTACCAATCACCTGATCTTAATCCACGTGACTTCTGGCTGTGGAGCTACCTGAAAGATGTTGTGTTCAGTGTTCTGATTGCAAACCCAGCTGCGTTGCGCAACACATTCTGAACACTTCGATCAGTTGTGGAACATGCTGATTCTTGAGTTCAACTTGTTGCAGAAAATGGTGGACAGCATATTGAACATGTTTTGTGCCAGTCACACAGAAATTAATAATCCGATTTGATTTTGATTGATGCTTTTTATGTGGTTTTTAGCCTCATGACAATTAAAAACATGCAGTTTTCATGCAGTTTTTGGTCTCAGGACAACTAAAGACTGATGTTAATGATGATTTTTATGCAGTTTCTGGCCTCAGGACAATTGAAAACTGATTTTTTCCATCTGATGTGATATGACCTTGCCGTGGTGGATGGGCTCACATAAATAATAGTACAACACCTATACACTCATGCACACTGAATAGCACAGTTTGTTTAATGTCAAATGTACACTTTAAGCATTGTTGTATGATTCATTTGTCATTTGTAATCAGCCAGTATTAAATTCTGATGCTTATAGCGCCATCTATTGCTACATTTTGTAACTATTTATTTTTCTTCTGGCATACTTTTTCCTCCTTCTTTGATAATATTCTGTTGCTATTGGATGTCATTCAGACCAGTGGTGTTATTTCTACAGCAGTTTGAAAATTTAACTTTAATTATAATCACCCTGTATCATAGCAATTTTGTTTCACTGTTTTCATTTAAAGATCTCGGAAGTGAATATACAACTAACTCTTGCATGTTAATTGATTTAGATGTACTTTTCAGCATCTTAATAAGAGCCCAAAGAAAGGTAACTCATGTCTTAGGATGGTGGATGGGGGAGGGGGGCGACAAATAACATGTTGATTGTGGAATAAAATGTTCTTGAACTGGTCCTTAAATGGTGCAGAAAATGTAAAATTTGTGTTGTCTGATTACTAAAGAGTTGTATCTGCAGCCCACTGCTGGAGTTTCTCACTGTCACGTTCTTGTTATGACAACAATATTAACAAATTGATTGGGATGTCAATTTACATCTGGTATTTGTCATCACTTGTTCCTCCTTTAAAGATATGACTTTCCTACAGTTTCAAATCCTTCTTTCATGTTGGGGCTGTTGCTGCTCCATTATTTAACAATATCTGTAATTGCTGATTTGGATGCTTATTGGCTTGTGCTACCACTTTTATTTTTACTTTACAGGGGAGGAAGGGGTGGGGGAGAGAGTTGTGGAACATAAACAAAAGTTGATAGGTGTGTTTATATATCTGAAAGTTGATGTCTATTCCAATTTCACACCTGTCGCAAAATGGTGGCACTAATAACGATAGTATGAGGATGTAAATCAGGTTTGCTTTAAACACGTGCTGTAAGAGTTGTGAGCATTAGTTACCTTTGAGATCTGACGTTGTGAATTGATGTTAGTCAAGAGTGGCTTTAAAGTGACAAAGATGCCATTATCAATACATCACTGAGGTCAAGCAGTAGGGCTACGCGAAGCTGGATGTTCTTTCTGTGATACTGCAGAAAGACTTGGCAGGAATGAATCCACTGTACATGATTGATGGAAGTGGTGATCACAAGAATGTACAGTTGCAAGATGACTGGGCTCCAGAGGGACCTGTGGCACTACCGAGAGAGAACCAGTCATTTTCAGAGTATGGACCTGTCACTGTGTGCTGCATCTGCAACAGGAGTTTGAGCAGCAATTGGCACCACAGTGACACAATGAACTGTTACAAATTGGTTACTTCAAGGATGGCTCTGAGCCAAAAGTTCTGTAGCATTCATTCCACTGACTCCAAACCACCGCCATTTGCGACATCACTGGTGTCAAGTGCGAGCTCATTAGAGGACAAGATGGAGGTCTTTCTTGTTTTCTGATGAAAGCTGGTTTTGCTTGGTGTCAGTTATGGCAGTGTGTTGGTTAGAACGAGGCCAGTTGAGAACCTGCAACCAACGTGTCTGCATGCTAGTCACACTGGACCTATACCTGGAGTTACGGTCAGGGATGCAATTTTGTGTGACAGCACGATGACTCTCGTGGTAATACCATGCACCCTGACTGCACATTTGCTTGTCAGTCTAGTGATTTGACCTTTGAGCTGCCATTCATGAGCACAATTCCAGGACATCTTTTCCAACAGGATAACACTCATCCACGCACCACTGTAGTAATTCGAGATGCCCTACAGTGTGTTGACATATTGCCTTGGCCTGCTCGATCACCAGATGTGCCTCCAATCGAGCATGTATAGGACATCATTGGATGACAACTCTGGCATCATCTGCAAACAGCATTAATCATCTCTGCATTGACTGACCAAGTGCAACCGGCATGGAACTTCACTGCACCAACTGACATCGGGGACCTGTATCAATGCATGCATGTTTGCATACTTGTATTCAACATTCTGGTGGTTATACTGGTTATTAATGTACAAGCATTTCACATTTGCAGTGGCTTATCTCACACTCACACTAACCTGTGATCTTGCAATGTTAATAATTTAAATATGTTACCTAGGCAAATGTATTCCCAAAATTTTATTTTTCTAGATTAATTATGTGTGTTGTTGTGACTTTTTTCTGTCAGTGTATATATACATAATATTTTACAAGTACACAGTGTACAGATGTCCACATAGTACGCAGAATATATACATATAAATGCAAATATGGTGGGCAATGAGGCATTCATACTCTCTCTCTCTCTCTCTCTCTCTCTCTCTCTCTCTCTCTCTCCACACACACACACACACACACACACACACACACACACACACACACACACACACACTACGATGAACGGTTGATCGAACTATTCCCCACACCCTCATATAAACACATCAACTGTGTACAAATAAATACACAGCCACACACTCAGTCACTCATTTGAATAGTGTGAGTGTGGGAGGGTTTTTTGGTCCTGTTTCAGGTTCCCATCTCCCACAGATGAACAGTTTGTTCTTATGATGGGGCAGCCCTACTTTCAGCTTCAGCACAGTATGTACATCATGCCTTATCAACTGAAAAATTACCAGGCATACAACATGTGGAGCTGTGCTAACACCTCTTGTAATCCTTGATAGTGAGAGCCATTGAGGGCAGATGATGCACACCCTTATCCCATCTCTGGTGGCATCTGCATCTATACGGTATGCATACTGCTGTGATCTGAGCCTCACAAAATCCGCAATCTGCAAAGCATTCATCTTAGGCTGATAACCTTTTTGTTTGATGCGTTATTACAGAAGGATTATTAGCTGCACATCCAGCCTGTCACCCAGTAGATGAAACTGTCTGTATCCACATAAAGTAACTTGGGATCACCGAAGTCTGGGCTAGAAAAATCATAGTATAAGTGATAGATGTGGAGTTTGAAGAGGTCCAGAACACACATATTGATACAGACAGGTTTTGCAAACTGCACTTAAACCTTGGACATTTCCACAGTGACTAGTGATTCATTGAAGATTGTGGCTCATTTGAAATTTCATCTGCCGACATAATCTCTTGTGCCAAAACACTCATTCCACTGGCAAACTAAATGCATTTCGCGGTGTTCTCTATGATTCTCCAGGTTTCTTTTTTTTTTCAAAAATTGAATTGTTCATTGATTTGTGAAAATATTTTTCAAACTCACATGTCATGAGAACCCTCTGTTCAACGTTTAAATAAATGGACGCCTTCAACCAGGGATGCTGGTCAGAGGAGATTCCATGGGTGATACTAACAAGTTCCAGCCCCAACCTGAGACATAGCTGGAGATATCTGTAGTGGATAATATAACATTGTTTATTCCCCAGTCTTGTCAACAGCTTCGGGATGGAATCATATCAGGGGACTAGGCACTCTGATATAGTGACAAGTCACTGTGCTTGTCATGTAAATGGGTGGGATATTCCAGCTCCACCTCCAGAACATCTTTGATCTTTTCCTTCCTGTTGATTTCCCCTTTGGACATCCACTGGAACATTCCAAATAGTAGACTTTGTTGCATGGCTTGGCTATAGAGGTTGTTTACATCCAGTTAAAGGATGTAACTTACATCATCACATGGCCTGTACTCCTCCTCACTCATTTGTGGAGTATTCACTTGGTGTAGCTGTGCGCACTTTGGCAAATCACAAATCCCGCAAAGGGCATCATGTCAACAATGGTCAACAGTTCGATGCTGATGCATATCTTCCTTAACATTGCATCCTACAAAAGCTTTGGTGCAGTGAAATAGAAGGCAGGACCCAGAAAGTATGGGCCCAGGCATTTCTGAAAGTTGTCGCCAAGCAGGTGGATGTCAGTGTTCATACACAATCTGGCATATTTGCCTAAGTTAAGGATACTGAACTTCAGCCAAATATTCATCATGTACTCATAGTCCGCATCTGTTATGGCAGTGCCTGTTAATTTACAGGAGAATGTGGTTATGTTAAGCTATGTTGTTTTGTCGAGTCTCTCTATTGAATCCAGGGATTTGTATGGAAAGACCCTCTTCTTCATCACAAACTAAAACTTTGCATCATCGGAATATGCGGCTGTCATGATATGCATATTCTCCTAACTGCCACCTTCTAGTCACTGCAGGTCACCAAACAGCACTCTTCTCTCCTGCTACCCAAAGCCTGCTATCCCTCCCTCTTTCCTACCCCACTCCACATTGCTGCTTTCATTCAATGCAACAGTTGCTATCTGGCCAGAGTGGCTGGGGATAATAGTCAGATGTGTGTGAGGTTTACTGCTTAAGTGGATGTGCGTGTGTTTTCCTTCCTTTTCTGAAGAAGGCTGTGAGCGAAAGCTCAGTGTGTAACAGTATTTTCATTGTGCCTGTCTGCAACACATTGTTTCATCTTTACGGTGAGTAGCAATCTTTCCTTTTCACAAGGGTTGATATTCCAACCCAGACTTTCCACCATTTGATTTTGCCTAATGGCTTTTCTTGTTGACACCACTTCCCTATACACCAACATTATTTATGCCTATGGTCTTGCCACTATTGAACACTACCCCTCACTATGTCCTTCAGACTACCTCATTCCTCACATACCTTACTAGCTACATCCTCCTCAAACTACTTCTCCTTTGTGGGACAAAAATATAAATAAATCTGCAGCACAGTCATGGGCACACATGCGACATCCTCCTATGTTAAACTTTTTATGAGCCATCTACAAGAAACTTTCATAGCCTCCCAAAACACCTGGTTCAGATTTATTGATGATTTATTCATGAGCTGGACTTGGGGCCAAGACACCCTGTCATCATTCCTCTACAACCTCCACACCTCTCCTACTTCATCTGGTCCTCCTCAACCAAGAGTGCCACCTTCCTGGACATGGCCCTCGTCCTCTCTGATGGCTACATCCACACCTCTGTCCATATTAAAATCATCAACCACCAATAGTACGTGCCATCCCTTCTACACCAAAACATATCTCCCATAAAACCTGGCCACCAGGGGATGTCATATCACAATGACAAGAACTCGCTTTCCTAGCATGCCGAAGGTCTCACGAAGGCCTTCACAGACAGGCACTATCACCGTGACACAAACAGATTCCTCATGCCATATCCCAACACACCCCTAATTCTCCTCCCACCTCTAAAGAACTAGCTATAAAGGAGCACTCTCTCTGATACCCAATTCCACCCTGGACTGGAAAAACTAAACCACATCCTCCATCACAGCCTTAATTATCTGTCATCATGCCCTCAAATGAAAGACACCCTACACTAGATGCTTTCCACCCCCCCAAAATGGTTTTCCATCAACCATCCAAACTCCACAACATCCTAGCCCACCCCTGTGCCACTCCCAATCCCAGCCCCTTGCTACAGGCATATCTCTGTGAAAGACACAGGTGCAAGACCTGCTCAATCCAGCCACCCAGCACTTCTTGTTCCAGCCGTGCCACAGGCTTATCCTACTCCATCAGAGGCCAGGTCACCTGTGAAAGCAGTCATGCCATATACTAGCTCTGCTGCAATAATTGCACAGCTTTATATATTGGCATGGCAATCAACCAGCTGTCCACCAGGATGAATGGTCACTGTACTCTATGGCCAAGAGCAAAGTAGACAACCCTGTGGCACAAAATGCAGTTGAACATAAAATGCTTGATTTCAAAGGCTGATTCACAATCTGGGGCATCTGGATCTTCCCCTCTACCACCAGCTTTTCGGAACTGCAAAGATGGGAGTTATCCTTCCAATAAATTCTCTGCTTCTGAAATTATCCTGCCCTCAGTCTACAATAATCTGCTGTCCCCACAGCTTCCACCCACTATTTTCTGCCCTTTCCGTCTATCACCTCCTCACTATTCACGCCCCCTCACCATCATTGTGCACTGCTCTCTGCCAACACACCCATCAGTCTTTTCCCCCTCTCAGCTTCTATCTTTTTCCACTGCCCCCTCCCCCCTTCCACATTCCCCAGAGCCTCCTGAAGCTGCGCCTAGCCATTTTGTCCTGGTGCCTTCTAGTCCCTGCACACTCTGCCAGACAGTGCACTTCTCTTCCTCTTCCCTGCCCCAGCCAGATGGCTGTTTTCGGTCAACACAACAGTTGCTTTCTACCCAGAGCAGCCAGAGGTAGCGTTTGTGTGTGTGTGTGTGTGTGTGTGTGTGTGTGTGTGTGTGCCTTTCTCAAGAAGGCTTTGGCTGAAAGCTCAGTTTGTATGAGTCTTTTTGTTGTGCCTGTCTGCAATTTAACATGTCATCTTTATGGTGAGCTGCAGTCTATCATTTTCATAATTGTTAAACAGTTTGCTTACTTTTTTCGATGTGTTTATTTTCATTTTACTACCTCTTATATATAGTGTTAAACACAGTCTCACAAGATCATGTTGCAAAACAGATATGGTACAATTTCAGATTTTTGCACTTAGTTGAGAAATATGAGATATGAACTGCTTGCAAAGAAGTATGAAATCAAACTGTTCTGTATGTAAACAGAGAAGGAACTGTACTGTATGCAAAATATGAACTTAAACCTGGCACGCATTTTGAAATATTTAAAACATACATATACCCTCCAGAACATTCTGGAAACCTCAACTGTCATATTTATTATTATGTTGACATCTGGGTTTCATACTAGCAATGACTTAGACAAAATTCTATGTTTCCATGTCTAGAGGAATCTAGGAAAAAAATTGGTTGCAAAAGTTATATTAAATTATCATGAATAAAAGATTGAAGTTTCATGAATATTACATCTGTATAACATTGTTTAGATATTGTAATTTTGTTATTAAATGGAAAATTTTTTGGGAAGATAATTACATTTTTGTAAACACCTGGTAATTATTTACATAATGAATAATAATCTGCAACAGCCTATACAAATTGTCATAATTTATGTGATGTTTTGAACAAATTAAATGATGAAAGGAAACACTAGTTTATGAATGAACTTATTTTTAAAATTATTTTCATGGTCATGTTTCTTTGTTTTAAAGTGAAATAGGTAGGATGGCCATCCTTCTGGGATTTTATATTTACCAGTTTGGAAACATTCTTGTCATTTATAAACAAATAAGGAAAATATTATAGCTACAAATTTCAAATGTATTGCACACTTCCACAAAAACCGTATGTAATATATTTTAAAACTAAAATTGTACCAAAAACTTCAAATTTAGAAGTGTTATTGAACAATTCATTTTGCCTAACTCGCGTAAAATCTTTGTTTTTTTACAATGTGCATGGGTGGCATGCTTTATAGTAAGAATGATTGTAGAGGTAGGTACTTTGGGGTATTGATATGGGAATGTCATATGGTTTGACAATATATTAAAGAGGTTTGGAGGACAATGGAAGATAACTTTGGCTAGTATGGGAAGGACATCAAGGTGAGATCACCTCATTTTCAGGCTTTGATTCAGGAGGGTAATGTACTAATGTTTTCTTTTGATACAACAAATATTGCTAAGTGTTCTTGTGAGTTTATCTTTGTTTTTCTTATTTTCTTTTTTTTTTTATACGAACTTTTAAACTTCTGTTTACTGTACATTGCATGTACCTTTAAGTAAAGTTAGATATCCAATCCCAACAGTAAACCTTGCCTCTCACAGTTCATACCACCATCCAACCATGACCCTCCCAGTCACCTTACAAGAATTCCTTTCCTCCGATTTAGCCTCACTATCCTTCACCAGGACATTCTTGAGAACACTAACCCCTCAATAGAGGAAAGGAAAGTCATACACAGCCTAAATGCAGATTCTCAGTAATCATCCTCCCTGCTCAGACAGAGGCTCCACCACTGTCACAATGAATTGCAGTGACTACCTGTGACTCCTCTACCTATGAGCTTTACCATAATGATTCGACCCCAGAAGTCCAACACAGTCTCCAAACCCTACTGAAATCCTTAGGTATGTCCCAGAACCTCTCCTCTCAATCCCTCACCCCAAAGACACTCCACACACACACCTACATGCACCCCAAAATCCACAAATCCGACAAGCCTGGATGCCCCATTGTAGGTGGTTATTGTGCTCCTGGTGCAAGGATTTCCACTCTTGTTGACCAACACCTTCAACCAATTGTCTGCAGCCTAGCTCCTCACATTAAAGATGCTAAAACCACTTCTTTCACTGATCCTCTACCATCCCCATTCTTTTACCATCTGCATCCCTACATATCATTCTTGATGCCACCTCTGTATTCACAGACATCACTCATGCTCATGACCTTGCCACTATCTCTCTCAATGTCCTTCAGACTCCAGACCCACTATCTTATTCCTCACACACCTTACCAACTATATCCTCATCAAACTATTTCTCTTTTGTGGGGCAACTAAAAAAACAATTCTGTGGCACAGCCATCGCCACCTGCATTGTACCCTCCTAAGTTAAACTTTTTATGAGCCATTTAAGAGGAAACCTTCCTAGCATCCTGAGTCTCCAAATCACTTGTATGATTCAAGTTCAGTGACATCTTCATGATCTGGACTAGGGACCAAGACATCCTTTCCTTATCCCTCTATAACCTCAACAGCTTCTCTCCCATCCACTTCACCTGGTCCTCCTCAACCCAATATGTCACTTCCCTGGATGTTGACCACCTCTCTATGGCTCCATCCACACCCCTGTCCATATTAAACCTACTAACCACCAACATTACCCATATTTTGATAGCTGTCACACATCCCACACCAAACAATTGCTCCCGTACAGCCTGGCCCCATGCGGAGAGAACATCTGCGGTAACGAGAATTCCCTTGCCCAATATACTGAGGATCTCATGACGACCTCCACGACAAGCGGTACCTGCCAAACATCTACATCTCCACATGGATACTCTGCAAATTAAACGTAAGTGTCTGGCAGATGGTTCATCGAATCACCTTCATAAAAATTCTCTGTTAATTCAATCTCAAACAGTGCACAGAAAAAATGAACACCTGTATCTTTCCATGCGAGCTCTGGTTTCCCTTATTTTATCATGATGATTATTTCTTCCTATGTGGTTCGGTGTCAACAAAATATTTTTGCATTCAGAGGAGAAAGTTAGTGATTGAAATTTTGTGAGAAGATTCCATCGCAACGAAAAAGTATTTGTTTTAATGATGGCCACTCAAATCCCATATCATGTCAGTGACTCTCCCTCCCCTATTTCGCAATAATACAAAACATGCTATTCTAATTTGAACTTTCTCATGTACTCCATTAATCCCATCTGATGAGGGTCCTAGACCATGCAGCAGTACTCCAAAAGAGGACAGACAAGTGCAGTGTAGGCAGTCTCTTCAGTAGATCTGTTACATTTTCCAAGTGTTCTGCCAATAAAACGCCGTCTTTGGTTTGCCTTCTTTCCAGTTTAAGTTGTTCATAATTATAGTTCCTAGGCATTTAGTTGAATTTACAGCCTTTAAATTTGACTGATTTATAGTGTAATTGAAGTTTAATGGATTCCTTGTAGCATTCATGTGGATGACCTCACACTTTTCATCATTTAAGGTCAATTGCCAATTTTCTTATGACACAGATAACTTTTCTAAATCATTTTGCAATTTGTTTTGCTTTGCAGAAGGGTTTACTAGACAATAAACGACACCATCATCTGCAAATACTCTTAAGAAGGTTGCTCAGTTTCGCCTAAATCGTTTCCATAAACTGGTGTCCAAAATTAAAGCAACAAATAGAAATTTTGCAAGGCTGCGTTTATTTTACCACAAAACAGTATAAACAAGTGATAGAGACGAAAATGTTCTTCATTTTTCACAACTTAACAGATTTGCACACACATTCCAACAACTGTTTAATGTGTTCACTATGGGGTGTGACCACCTCTGGCAGCAATACAGGCTTGACAACGATTGAGCATGCTGTGAATAATGTCATATGTGTCATTTTGAGGCATTAACACCCAATCTTCATGCGGAGCTGCTCGCATGTCTTGTTGAGTGGTTGGTGGATGCTGATGTGATGCAACCCCTCTGCATAGTGCAGCCCATAAGTGCTCTATGGGATTCAGATCGGGAGAGCGAGCAGTCCACACCATGAGTACAGTATCTTCCCTTTCCGAGAAAACATCAAGCACTCCTGCTCTATGAGGTCGAGCATTATCATCCAGTAATAAGAAGTCTAGATGCATAGCACCTTGCAACAACTGTACAAGAGGTCCCAAGACCTTGTCACAATACCTGACAGCAGTTAAACCTTGCCGATTCACCTGTACAGTTTCATGAAGAGGAGTTCTAGTGATCAACGTAATCCGTGCCCACACCATTAGCGATCCTCCTCGATATCGGTCTCTTTCCATAATGTTCAGGTCTCGAAATCATGTTCCACATTCCCTTCAGATGTGAATCCACTGAGAATCACTTTCTAGACCAATTCAGGACTCATCTACGAAAATAACATTGGCCCGTTGTTTGGTTGTGCAGGTGGCGTGTTGATGATTCCACTCTAGAGGTTCCCTTCTTTGAAGACACATCTGAGGCACTCTACAGCAGGTGTCCGACAAAGGCCACTGTGTCGAAGTCTCCTCTACACCATTTACCTTGATACAACATGTTCAATGGGTGCTCCAAGGTCAGATGCCAGTTGCTGTGCAGTACTGAGGTGGTACCATCGTGTCCTTACAGTCATATGACAGTCCTCTCTTTCTTATACCACACATGGTTGGCCCTCCCCTGCTCTTTGTGATACAGTTTCGGTCTCTGTAAACTGTTGCCACATCTGAGAAACAACAGAACAATTCACGTTAAGCCATCGGGCCACATGAATTTGTGACTGTCCTGCTTCCATTTCTCCTATGGCTCTCTGCCACAGAGTGTCTGGTAGGTGTCTTCTTTATGCCATACTGCACTGTCTGTGACTTTGTACATAGTGAGTGTGGGTGTTGGACTACCCGGCAAATGCTACTCCGTTTGATAGGTGCCCTGATGTCACCATTGACGTGGTTTTACTTTGCCCAAAATGCCATCTTCTGGGCAGAACATGATCGTATAGACATATGTTGACAGTTTGCATGATTATATCATGAATTAAGACACAGTATGGAGAAATAAGTGGTTTGTTGTTTTAATTTTGGACACCAGTGTACATAAGGAACAGCAGAGAGCCTATAATACTACCTTAGGGGACACCAGAAATCACTTCTGTTTTACTCAATGACTTTCCATCAATTACTGTGAAACATGACCTCTTTGACAAGAAATAATAAATCCAGTTACAGAATTGAGATGATATTCCATAAGCACACAATTTCACTACAAGCCGCATGTGCGGTACAGTGTCAAAAGCTTTCTGGAAATCTAGAAATACGGAATCAATTTGAAATCCCTTGTCAATAGCACTCAACACTTCATGTGAGTAAAGTGCTAGCTGTGTTTCACAAGAGCGATGTTTTATAAATCTGTGTAGACCGCGCGCCAATAGACTGTTCTCTTCGAGGTAATTCATAATGTTCGGACACAAAATATGTTCCAAAATCCCACTGCATATCGACGTTAATGATATGGGCCTGTAATGTAGAGGATTACTCCTACTACTTTTCTTGAATATCGGTATGACCTGTGCAACTCTGAAGTCTTTGGGTACGGATCACTGAGTGAGCAATTGTATATGATTATTAAGTATGGAGCTATTGCATCAGCATATTCTGAACTGAATCTAATTGGTATAGAATCTGAACCAGAAGACTTGCTTTTATTAAGTGCTTTAAGTTGTTCCACTCCTTCGAGGATATGCATTTCTAAGTTATACATGTTGGCAGCTGTTCTTGATTCGAATTCTGGAATATTTACTTTCTCTTCTTTGATGAAGGCATTTCGGAGGGCTGTGTTTAGTAACTCTGATTTCGCAGCATTGTCATTGATAGTATTTCCATTGCTATTTCGCAGAGAAGGCATCGACTGTGTCTTGCCTCTAGCATACTTTACATACTACCAGAATCTCTCTTGATTTTTTTGCCAGGATTGATTGTGGGAACTATAAGCCTCTTGCATTGAAGTTCACGCTAAATTTCAAGCTTCTATAAAAGATCGCCAATCTTTGAGATTTTGTGTTCATTTAAATTTGACATGCTTTTTTTGTTGTTTCTGTAACAGTGCTCTGATCCGTTTTGTGTACCAAGGGGGATCAGCTCCATCATTTGTTAATTTATTTGGTATAAATCTCTCAATTGTTGTCAATACTGTTTCTTTGAATTCAAGCCACTTCTGATCTACACTTACATTGTTAATTTCGAGGCTGTGGAGGTTGTCTCCCAGGAAGGTGTCAAGTGAATGTTTATCTGCGTCTTTGAATGGTATAGCTTTTGTTTATTTTTGAAGTTACAATATTCAATGTCACTACGACAACCCTGTGTTTACTGACCCCTTTATCCATTTTGATGCTCGTTATTAGATCAGGATTATTTGCTGCTAAGAGGTCAAGTGTGTTTTCACAACCATTTACAATTTGCTTGGGCTCGTGAACAAACTGCTCAAAATAATTTTCAGAGATTGTGTTTAGCACAATTTCAGATGATGTTTAATGCATACCTCTGGATTTAAACAAGTACTTTTGCCAAAATATCGAGAGTAAATTTAAGTCACCACCAACTATGAGTGTATGAGTCAGCTATATGCTTGAAATTAAACTCAAGTTTTCTTTGAACCTTTCAGCAAATTGTGTCATCTTGAGTTGGGAAGTTGGTAAAAATATCCAATTATTACGAGGGCAGTTCAATAAGTAATGCAACACATTTTTTTTCTCGGCCAGTTTTGGTTGAAAAAACCGGAAATTTCTTGTGGAATATTTTCAAACATTCCCGCTTCGTCTCGTATAGTTTCATTGACTTCCGACAGGTGGCAGCGCTGTACGGAGGTGTTAAAATGGCGTCTGTAACGGATGTGCGTTGCAAACAACGGACAGTGATCGAGTTTCTTTTGGCGGAAAACCAGGGCATCTCAGATATTAATAGGCGCTTGCAGAATGTCTACGGTGATCTGGCAGTGGACAAAAGCACGGTGAGTCGTTGGGCAAAGCGTGTGTCATCATCACCGCAAGGTCAAGCAAGACTGTCTGATCTTCCGCGTGCGGGCCGGCCGTGCACAGCTGTGACTCCTGCAATGGCGGAGCGTGCGAACACACTCGTTCGAGATGATCGACGGATCACCATCAAACAACTCAGTGCTCAACTTGACATCTCTGTTGGTAGTGCTGTCACAATTGTTCACCAGTTGGGATATTCAAAAGTTTGTTCCCTCTGGGTCCCTTGTTGTCTAACCGAACACCATAAAGAGCAAAGGAGAACCATCTGTGCGGAATTGCTTGCTCGTCATGTGGCTGAGGGTGACAATTTCTTGTCAAAGATTGTTACAGGCGATGAAACATGGGTTCATCACTTCGAACCTGAAACAAAACGGCAATCAATGGAGTGGCGCCACACCCACTCCCCTACCAAGAAAAAGTTTAAAGCCATACCCTCAGCCGGTAAAGTCATGGTTACAGTCTTCTGGGACGCTGAAGGGGTTATTCTGTTCGATGTCCTTCCCCGTGGTCAAACGATCAACTCTGAAGTGTACTGTGCTACTCTTCAGAAATTGAAGAAACGACTTCAGTGTGTTCGTAGGCACAAAAATCTGAACGAACTTCTCCTTCTTCATGACAACGCAAGACCTCACACAAGTCTTCGCACCCCAGAGGAGCTCACAGAACTTCAGTGGACTGTTCTTCCTCATGTGCCCTACAGCCCCGATCTCGCACCGTCGGATTTCCATATGTTTGGCCCAATGAAGGACGCAATCCGTGGGAGGCACTACGCGGATGATGAAGAAGTTATTGATGCAGTACGACGTTGGCTCCGACATCGACCAGTGGAATGGTACCGTGCAGGCATACAGGCCCTCATTTCAAGGTGGCGTAAGGCCGTAGCATTGAATGGAGATTACGCTGAAAAGTAGTGTTGTGTAGCTAAAAGATTGGGGAATAACCTGGTGTATTTCAATGCTGAATAAAACAACCCCTGTTTCAGAAAAAAAAAATGTGTTGCATTACTTATTGAACTGCCCTCGTATTTTATTTCAGTTGCCAAGAGTGACCTTTGTCCACACCAACTCATAGAAACTATCTATTTCAACAGCGACAAACACACCACTGCCTACTTTGTTTAGCCTATCCTTTCTGAACACTGTTAGGTTCTTCACAAAAATTTCAGCTGAACTTATCTCCAGCTTTCAGTGCCTTTAATGATTTGAGAGTCAGTGCTTCCTATTAGTGATTGGAGCTCTGGTACTTCCCCAAAACTGCTATGACAATTTACAACTGTTATACTGATGGTGGTTCTATGTTCTTTCTGTGTTCAACCTGCACCCTTTGAGACTGAAGCCCTTTCTATATTTCCCCAAGACCCCCTACAACCTGTCCCATCCATATCCACACAGCCCCTGCTACCTGTGTAGCTTGTAGTGGGCTCCTGAACAATTCAGCGAACCCTAAACCTAGCCTGCAAACAGACTTGCCATTCCTTATCCCTTATCCTTCCACCATCCCTGAGAATCAGTTAAAAAGGAATCCCCACCCCCCTCTTCACCCAGTATCATTCTGAAATGGAACAAGTGAACCATATCCTTTGCCAGGGATTTGATTATCTGTCTGTCATGATGTCCAGAAATGAGGGACATCCTAGCAAATATCCTTCCTGTCCCTCCTGAAGGGTAGGGTGATTCACGTAAGTTAAAACAGCGTGTTTGCACATATTTGCCTCAGAACATTGACTGACTTCCTTATAGCAGCAGTAATTTTATTTTTTAAATCCTCCAGCACTTTTAAGATTATAGCAGTACACCTTTCCCTTAAGACAGCTCCACAAAAAGAAATCTGGGGAAGCCAATTCTGGTGAGTGTAGGAGTCAAAGATTTTTAGAGGTTAATCAAGCATTGAATAACATGTTGAAGTATCGTCATTATTTCATAGGAGATGTGACATGTTGCACAGACTTGCTGAAACCAGCAATAACTTTCTTTCTTTTCAAACATGGTTACAAGTTGATTTATGATGCCTGTATAAACAACCATAGTAGCAGTTGTGTTAAAAAAATATTGGTCCGACAGTTCACTGTCTAGATACGGCACACCACACTCCAATTTTTTTGTGGGTGACGTTGAGTCTCGTGCAGTGTGTGAGAAATTTTAGCAACCCACACGCAAGTGTTCTGGCTGTTAAAGTATTCATTTAAATGGGACCATGCTTCATCACTGAAAAACATATTGTTCAGTGTATTATTCACATTATTAAGAGTGAATCTCTCAGACCACTGACATCAGGTGACACACTTTTGTGAATCCAAAGGATGCAGTTCTTGTACGACTCAAACTCCATATGCCTGCAACCTCAGATGTTTAGTGGCCCTGTGGCAGGTTGAATAAGATGCTCCAAGCTGTTGAGACAACACATGAAGTGATTTAGCAGGAGATCAAAGCAGAAATTGCTGAACATTCTCTGTAAATTATGGTGTAATGTTTCAGGCCAATGGCTTTGAGACCTTTCAGTAACATTTCCTGTTGCAAAAAAATGTTTCACAATGTCATACTGCTGGCCGGAGGGTCCGAGTGGTTCTAGGCGCTACAGTCTGGAACCGCACGACCGCTACGGTCGCAGGTGCGAATCCTGCCTCGGGCATGGATGTTTGTGATGTCCTTAGGTTAGTTAGGTTTAAGTAGTTCTAAGTTCTAGGGGACTGATGACCTCAGCAGTTGAGTCCCATAGTGCTCACAGCCATTTTTTGTCATACTGATGTTTCCCCTGGAATAGGAACATCAGGGAAATCCTCGTAGGAAAACTCAACAGACTGCTTGCAAGATTTTACCACGAAGCTAGCTTCCAATAATGCAACCCTCTGCTCTTGCTTAAGCATCGTGGGGGACTGAGTAGCCACCAGCACCTGGTGCATTACTATACCTGGATATGAATAACAGTGTGATTGACACCTACCATAGAACAACCAGTCAGAGAATGAGCTTGATCACGCCTTCTGCTCTGTTCAGCCTTGTCATATTGCTCCTAGCCCATGCACCAGTTGTCACAGTTGCAGACAATGCTTGCAACTAGTAACGTAACAATCATGATCTGATTTCATTGTCTCTCTGTGTGGCGTGTATATTATATGCAGCAGAATGTCTTAAAACTAGAAGCGAAAATGTGCAGGAGAGTGATAATCCTATTCTCCCCATACCATCTTTCCAACAGTTTTCCCTTCCTCTGTTTCATCACCCCTCCCAATCCTTGCCTTCACATCACCATCATGCTGTTATGCATCATCACCAGCTCTGATTCCTGTATATCATATGCATTGTCCGTGCATCTGCCCCCTCCCACATTCCTAGCAAGTAAGTCTGCTGCCTCACTCCCGAGCTGCTAGATACCCATCCCCAATGCCTCTTTCTGCCTCATGCCCTCTTCACCCCTCAACCCACCCCACACAACACAATCACTACCTATCCTAGTTCAACTGCCGAAATGCAATCGTGGCATTGTGTGTCCACCTGGCACAGCATAGGGCCAAAGGATTGCGCGCGCATGCCTGCCCTTGTGCATGCATGTGCGCTCTCGGGTGGAAGGGGTTTGTGCACATTTGCTTGGGTGTGCATTTGTACCCTAGCTAGATCAAAGAATTTATTCCAAAAGCTAGCAAGTTTTCTCTCTCTCTTGTGTGTGCCTGTTGACAACTCAACGGTTCTGCTATTTGGCAAGAGGCCTCCTTTACTCCTAAATCATTCAATAAATAGTTCTCTTTAGACTGATGCAGTGGTCTGCCTGCCTGTGTTAGCAAGAACTTACTGTGACACAAAGTTCTGCATTTACAGTAAATATTTTTCATGCTCTAAACTAGCACTTTGGTAAAGAGATGTCAATTTGTCCTGGTTCAAGCTGCTCCAAGTGTAGCATGCAGTAGTCTTATGACAAATATATTTGTTGCTTTATTTGACAATAGGACAAGTTCCAGAATAGGTCTGAACCAAAACGAACCTTCGCGGTACATTGCAACTTTGCCATATGAGTATTCTGATGATATACAGGGTGATTCAAAAAGAATACCACAACTTTAAAAATGTGTATTTAATGAAAGAAACATAATATAACCTTCTGTTATACATCATTACAAAGCGTATTTAAAAAGGTTTTTTTCACTCAAAAACAAGTTCAGAGATGTTCAATATGGCCCCCTCCAGACACTCGAGCAATATCAACCCGATACTCCAACTCGTTCCACACTCTCTGTAGCATATCAGGCGTAACAGTTTGGATAGCTGCTGTTATTTCTCATTTCAGATCATCAATGGTGGCTGGGAGATGTGGCCGAAACACCATATCCTTAACATACCCCCATAAGAAAAAATCGCAGGGGGTAAGATCAGGGCTTCTTGGAGGCCAGTGATGAAGTGCTCTGTCACAGGCTGCGAACAAATGCTTGCTGGATGCGTGCATTTCGAACGAAGTATGGTGTTAAACCTCCTGATAGGTGGTGTATTAAACGTTGGTACAAACACGCTGAACAACTGTCGTCGATTCACTTCTGCCGTACTCAATAACACAAAAAGCTTTCTGTTGAGCGGTCGCCATCTTAGCACCAACTGACGCTGACGCCTAGTCAACAGCGCTTCAAGCGAACAAATGTACAACTAAATGAAACTTTATAGCTCCCTTAATTCGCCGACAGATAGTGCTTAGCTCTGCCTTTTGTCGTTGCAGAGTTTTAAATTCCTAAAGTTGTGGTATTCTTTTTGAATCACCCTGTATAGTTAAATGGGAAAGTACTGATCCAGGGCCATGTTTCATTTTAGCATCCAGTTTCTACCTATCGGGAAGATTTAAAAGTTGACCATATTTATCTCATAACAAGTATCATTCACCACTACTCAAACCATTTATACTATTAATAAAATTCCTTCACACTGTCTGTCTCTTTGAAGAGTTCTCTAGTGCATTCTTCGCAGGATTTCTGTATACTGATCACAGTGATCTATGCAAATATTGTTATTTTCGTTTTACACAAAATCTTTTTAACAGTGCAGTAATTTAACAATGTAAAATCCAGGACTTATTTCACTGCTTACTGAACCTACAGAATGTCCTCGTCCATCCCTACTCAACCCCTGCTTGTAACACCTTGCCTCCTGGCCCATATCCCTGTAACAGACCCAGACGCTAGATGCAAGACCTGTCCCATACATCCCCCTCCTACCACCAGCTACTCCAGTCCAATCGCAAGCATCACCTATCCTATCAAAGGCAGGCTATCTGTGAAAGCAAGTCATGTGATCTACAAGCTAAGTTGCAACCACCGTGCCATGTTCTAGTGGGCACGACAACCAACAAGCTTTCTATCCACATGAGTGGCCACTGACAATCTCTGGCCAAGAAACAGCTGAACCACCCTTGTTGCTGACACTGAGCACACTGCCCAACACAACATCCTTCATTTCAATGTCTGCTCCACTGCCTATGCCATCTGGATCTTTCCTGCAAACACCATCCATCCTGAATTGCACAGATGAGAACTCACAGCAAAAGTGAGTGACTGTGTCTGTGTGTGTGTGTGTGTGTGTGTGTGTGTGTGTGTGTGTGTGTGTGTTCGTTTTTTTTTTTTCCCCGAATTTTGAAGACCTTTTGGCCAAAAGCTTACTTGTTTAGCAGTCTTTTATTGTGCCTATCTGCGACTCAACATCTCCATTATATGCTTAATTCAGCAATTTGATTCTTTCACACAACAATGTTCTTTAATTCTGAGAATGTGAAATAGTTCTCATTTCAAATCTCCATCTAATTCCACGAGTAGCAGCGCAGACTCCTGTAATAATGGTATATCTGATATTATGACAATTTATGCCAGACTGGAACTTGAACCTGAATTTCCTGCTCTTTTTGGGCAGTAATCTTCAATTAAGCTATCTGAGCACATCTACAAGCCAGATGCTTAGTTTCATTGTTACTTATCTTTCCATCTGTCCACTTCTGAACACAACCACCACACTTTTGGCTACAGGGTATGTGGGAACCAGGGTATGTATAACACCTGTTAACAGCTCCCTGTCAAATGTGCTCAAGTAGCCAATTTTTCCGATTTATTTTAAAACCAATGAGCAACTGGATTTCCCTTTTCAAGCAATCTCTCCAAGCTGAACCTTCATGAGCTTTAGTAAGCCTAAAGCTGTCCTCTCATGGGATGTGAAAAAGCACTTGGATGAGGGGCTGGTGACACTGAAGTGTGGAATTCCACCTTACACTGAACTGCTGAGTGTGCAACGGAGTATTTTGCATTTTTGGGAGGAATATGACCAATAAGATGTGGCATTTTACATCATAGGCAGAACTTATAAGCGGCCATATTTCATTGAGTGAAACTAAGTATCTGGCGGGTTTTCTTTATAGTACACTACGTGGTACGAATGTGAACTGTTTCAAAACACCAGCAAACTGATGATCTCTAAAAAATGCATAATTTTACCTATGATTTGTTGTTATAAAATGACAGGAAACGACATTGGTAGATGAAGGCTTCCTGTATTTGAAGTTTTTAAGTGTTATATCTTGTGTGCTATGAAAGTATACCATTTCAATGCTACGGCACAATGATGATCAATAGTGTATCATTTGGATAAAATTCCTCATTGTTAAATATCACTGACTTTGTGGATACAGTGAATACCTTACAATGGAGACCTGGCTGCCATGTTGAAGCCATTACTCAATTGATAAGAGTTGTGATTTGTAGGTTTTGCATCACTACTTGCAATTTTCTTTCATATTTTGTTTTCTGAAAGAGTCTGGATCTTCCTTATTAATTTATAGCATTATTACCTGCAATAGTGGATGTTATTTATTATCATTTACACATTTGCCGCAGTTTTTGTTGCCAAGACCGACAATTGGAACGTTTCTCCCATTGCCAGAATCTTATGTAGCCACCAGTCTGTCAGAAAGTAAACAAAAGTAACAGACTGGAAGTTTTTGCTCGTATGAAACTTTATGTAAAATTTACACACACACACACACACACACACACACACACACACACACACACACACACACCAATCTCTTGGTTCATGGACTGCCTCATGTTTATATTTTGTTGATAAATATTTTCTTCTGTGAAAGTTAGCAGCTTTGGAAAATCTCCTCTTCCATTCAAATGAAATTACAAAATGAATATCTTGAAATCTATGTGATGAAGTTTGGGACGCCGAAGAGATGGTAGCCAACGAACTATCCAGAGTATGGATATTATGCTTGCAGAAACTGACAATTGACACTAACTATATTCAACTTAAATCTGAAAAATAGGGTGAAGATTCAGTTTGAGTTAATGTATAATTTTTACTAGTATGTGCACGAGATCATTGTACGATGCTGTTGATTGTCCACAAGCCATTGACAAGTTCAGAATACTTTTCACGATTTCCTCCTCTTTTCTTCGACAATTGCTAACACCGTGATGCATGTCCATTTTCATAAAGAAACTGTGATTTATGTGCCAGGTGCCACAGAGTGCTGCTGGAGAGCACCGAGGTCACAAATACTGATGAGCAGAATGTCCGGCGTATTTCGCAATGAAAAATACGTCCCTTGTGAGGACAGCTTGAATTTTGGAGTATTTTCACTACAGTCTGGCATAGCCTGACATTGCCAGTAACAGGATAATAATGTTGCCATGAAACTTCAGTCAACTTCCATTTTATATTAGGTATATTGTATGGAAAATTTCAGTTGCAGTGCTTATGGTGTTGATGAATTTTGTGCATTGCACATTTCAATGTGGAGAGAAGACAAAGAATCTTATACTTAGGCACAATGTCAATGTTCCTGTAATTTTCAGTCGTCTGTCACCTATGCTGGTAAAATCATGGGCGTAAAATTTGTGAGGAAAATTGTCATTATATAACATGGGTACATCTGTTAAAAGAGTCTTCATACTGCACTCAGAGTAATTGCTGTGCTGATATTACTGATAGCTAAAGTCATGTTTGTTTCCCTCTTGGGGAGGGGGAACATGGATTAAGACTGTCCACACAGTGACTTTTACACAGATTTTGTGCATTTCATTGGGCACTGTATAACTTTATATTCACTCAAAACTGGGAATTATTCTGCAGTTGCTATGAGGTAGACTACCGTAAATTATGAATAACAATCTGTATGAGACTGTTGAAATTAATTTACAAAATACCAAGACCTTAACATTTTTTTAAGTTCCTCACAAATCAGTAGTCCTACCATATGTGAATTGTGTGGGGTTTCAGGATACTGTAATTTGTATTAGTGGGTGCCATTGACATATTATTATATTGGAATTTAAAATACTCTACTGACCTACAGTACCATACTGCAACTTCTTTCGAAAATAAGGTACAAACAGTCAGTTTTATCAAATTTTATTCAAATTAAATTTATAATATTTTAAACATAATAAACCTTGAAAACATGGCAATTTCAACAAATATCTGATTCATGTGCCTTGTCACAAAATTGAACACTGAACTGTAGGAACAAATATCACAGAAGCCAGGCCCGAGGCCACCCAGCCAAAGATCCCACACAGCAGTGCCAAGACATTGGCAAAGGCATTATAGCACATAATATTTAGGAAAAATTATAGAATAACCTTTTATGTTTGTCAAATAGTACATTCTGCCATACTGATTTAAAAGTACACAGCTATATTCAAACAGGAGTCTTATCAATCTTTATCACAACCAGTGTTGCCTCCCTTACTGTTTGGTGGTCTACCAAACAATGATAATTTAAGAAAATTAACAAAAAATCTACTGCTTGTGCGGTATCAACAGTATAGCATCCAAACATTACATAAACCATATTTATACAAGTACTTCAGCAAAGGATATACCTTTTCATTAACTTTGTGAGTACTATACATTTTTGTGTTGTACCTTCCACAGCATTACACAAATTTTGTAACCTGAATGTTACTTTAACTGATAAATAACCTATAGAAACAAATACCCAGTAACTAAAACCTGACTTAAGACAAATGCCACAAAACCATCAGAAAACAAGGATTCTTCAAGGGGCTACAGTGCAGTAACTATTCTTTATTGAAAATGTAAAATAAGATTAATTACAATGTTAAAATGAAGCTAAATTATTTATATTAAATTTAAGAGTTTGTGAAATTTTCTTCATTGCAAAAAACTATTAGAATTTAAAGACACAGTATTTCAAAGCAGAATGAGACAAAAATTGAAACTGCAATGTGAAGCTACTTGCTAGAACATGCCATGCCAGTAGCAAAAAGAACTTTTTGTTTCATCTTTTTCTTCTTTTTGCCTGAAGAAGGTTGAATGTTGCCTGGAAAAGTACAATTTAGAATTAAAACCCATCATCAGAAATGTGAAATACAGCAATGACTCATACCTGCCTCTGAATTTTTGACATGAAAAGTAAATGATTTTAGAGGGATAAGGAACCAATGGACTGAGTAGTGTGGAGGAAAAAGATGGGTGGAGATGTGTGTGACCAAATAAATGTTATTTTCACAAAATTTGGTAATTGCCTCGAGTGAATTTTTCTCTTGATACAACTTATCCTTGAACATACATGTATGTCCCAATGACATGATCCCCCCCCCCCTTCCCACCCACCATTGTATGAAATCAGTCCCGGTTCTGAAAATGTATTTCTGTCTTCTGTGACATATGTAGCCAATCTGCTGTGGCATAGCAAGAAACATTTACTTTAAATTAGTTTAAGTTTTTACGTTCTGTCCTTTAAAGGTGTGCCAATATTTCCAATCTTGTCTTGATTATGCTTGTGTTCTGATCATTGGCTAAATAGTGGAAACATTTTCTATACAAAATTCAAATGGAGACACACAGCAGTTTGATCTCTGAATAGCTCATTCTCCCACTGAACCTTACTTTCTACTGTTCACTATATTTATTCAGTGAGATTCAGTTTTAAAGATTTAACTCACCCTATGGAATACAAGTCTATGAAGTCTACTTAGGAAGAATTTTGGAGTACTTGGATAGTAGATTATTTTACTGCATAATTGATCATTATGTTGAAAGAAATGGATCATTAATAAATATGATAAGAGCAGTGGTTTGACAGATTCTAGACTCAGTAGCTTACACGACACCAACAAATTGGGCAAGCCTTCAGAAAAAATAGTGACCGAAAAAAGAACTGACAAATCAAGCACTTCATATTAGGATCATATGGAAAGACCTCCTGCATTTGCACACACCCCTCATCTCTGTCTACTGTGACGGGGGAATATTTTTTAAGCACTCAGCACTATGAATAACGCTGCAAGCTTAGTGGTATGTTTTCAGGTGTACAGCCAAGACATTGAATCCAGTTTACTGCACAATACTCTGATAACTGACACAGTCACCATCTTCATGTTCAGTGAGCTATAGTTGTGTGAACTTGCTGCCTGGACCCCAGACTAAGTATTGTTAGTAATTCACATAAACTGTTTGGAGTACCCAAAGATGACTGGGCTGGTCGTGGAAATATCACACAGAAAAATAAAAAAAACAACAGAACACCAGAAAGCACACCATAATCAATGTTGCTGAGAAAACCCACGCAATCCCATCACAGGAAGATCACTACTTGTCTGTGGCTGCAAAATTGTATAAAATACTGGACCTGACAGGATGAAAGGTATTCCACTGTCTTGTTTCTGTAGATGATCATGTCTGTTGTTGCACTGTCTTACATATATTGGTAGTCGCCAAGTGAGATTCATCAGAATTTAAACCTTGCCTTTACACAATTGTTACATTTTGGAAATGTCTGGGCCAGTTTTCATGTATATTGAGGACCATTCTGGAAAGACGTTTCCTGAACAACAACAGCTACTGCTTCTTGGGTGGTCTACTTACTCACCTGATCTTTTGCCTATCAAGAAAGTGTGGTTCATAATCAGTAACTGGAATGCGGAAATACACTCATGGCCACAATGATTTGATTTGGGCATGCACTCAATCAGAAAGGTGTAGAGTCAATGGTGGGGCTGCAAACTACTACATTATGTCGTCAATGTATTAATGAACCTAAGTGCAATCCTGTTACCTCTTATGTTTAACATTCTGCCAAACAAATCTGTACTGGATTACTTCTATTCACCTCCGAGTCTAATTTTAAATGCCCGGGATCATTACAAGATGATAAAAAGTAAAGCTGCCATTAACCAAACGACGGTGCTTTATTACAGTCCGATCCGATCCAAGAATGAAGGCAGTTCGCACATGTTGACACACGGATGAAGCTTGCATTGTTGAAGATCCCAAGCAACAGTTATGGTACGCATATGCGCCTGCTTTCCACTTTAAGAAAGTGTATATCTTGAAAATTATGTCTCGGAATGTGTCACTTATCCACCACGTTCAGTGATGACAACTTCAAACAAATGGAATAAAAATTCACTAAACAATGCACTACAATCATGTTTAATACTTACACTAGCTACAGCATTCAGAGCAGAGCACTCAGAACACTACTGAACACTCATTGGCTGTCTGAGACATTGTTCGTGATTCTAACTACAGGGGTCGTCCTATTGGAGGTGGTAGGCCACTGCCTTCTTCTGATCAAACTTACTGACCAGTCAGTTACAAGGGGACTTCCAGTTAAACGTGCATTCCGAACCATGGTGCAATTCAGCTTTTTTCACATTCACAAACATTTCCAGAGACAAATGGAGTGATAAGTGACATAACAACCTCAGGACTGATGGGTTCAAGTCAAAGATCTTTGGATCTGTAGCCTGGCACTTTACAAATGAGATAGAGCTAGCACAAAATGAGAAGAGGGATAACTGTGTAAACTGAAGACAGTTATTGTTTTTAAATTTAACTGATAACAGCACTGTTCTCAATCACTTGACATGCAATCAGCACATAAATGGATTTAACCTTCACACTTGAATAAACCACTCAATTTGGTGCTTCAACCCTACTGCAGTTTATCCTTTAAGCATATCTGTGCTATACATTACAGTGATATACACTTAAGTTTCTAGACAGTCAGGTGAAATATAAATAAAATGACTTCAAAGTTTCATTTTCATAATAAGGTAACTGCAAACACAGAGTTTCTGTACCACCAAAAGCATATGACTGATATTAAAAGTGTACGGACAAAGCAATTTTTTAACAATTCATAGAAACGGTCCATTTTAAGCACATTAAACTATTACCTTCATTGTTCTGATGTGCAGTAGCTGCTTTCTCTAAAGCCAATGCAATGGCATCACTGAAGCTCTGCTGAAATGTAGGTACAGGCACATAACCTTCAAGCTCTGTCTCACTGTCAGAAGAATGACGAGCACCAGTGTGCTGGGTGGGTGCTCTTGGGGAAACTGAGGATGCTACACTGACCCTAGGCCATACTGATGGTGGTCGGCTCTTACCCTCACGAAGCATCTATACAAAAATAGTACAAAATGTTTAATTACAACAGAAGTATCAACAAGTTTTACCTACACTGCAATACTTTTGCGAGGTTAATGATGTTAGTAAACAAACTAGGACTAACTCTGCTGGTGATAAAATTACCAACATTCAATTAAAACCATTTATAATGTGTTACCCACCTGGGCAAATGATGGGCCTGTACTGTCTACATTTTCAAGGCTCAAAGTCTCAACTACAGATGGTAAGTTATCTTCTTGGGATAAAGAAGGACTACTGGCCAAGCTCGACTCTGCAGGTGATATAGGGCTGTCTACTCTGGAACAAAAGACAGCTCATGAATTTAACAAATAAGTGAATTCAAAAGACAGACACTAAATACATCGCAAGTTCTCAATGCTTTTCAACAGTGTGGAGGCATGTCCATAAAGCAACCTACCTTATACAATGGGAAAATATTCTAGCAAAGCTGTGATTTGACCCTCAACCATTTCAGAATTGTTTACATTCTCCATACCATGTTTGAAATGCAGGGTAAAATGCAACTGAGCTAGAAACTACAGACTGCATGGAATACGAAAAAATGTGATATGTTTGTTTCCTTTTGTCATATGTAATGAATGTGGTGGGACTAGACTATCATTACGTCCACAATGTAAAAAGCTTTGTGGGGCAAACAATAGTAGGTATTGGATTGACAGTGCAGTATGAGAGAATTAAGCATGTGGCTTGTGACGGTGAATCAACATCGGAGTACTGAAAGCAGATAGGTTACAGTGCAGCAAATTACAGTTGTGTTTCTGGCATTACTGATTGTTTACTCTTGCTTTTGGGTTTTTATGAATGTAAATTCTTTGATTCAATATTCTTGTTATCAGTGAATTTATGAACACTAACAATTAATGAAGTAATTTAGTACTCTACAAGGTTTTTTAAATGGGAATTAACTGCAGTAGAGGAATAGTAACTTCAAATAACATTACAAACCAACACTGGCAGAATGTTAGCAGCATGCAAGCCACCAAAAACATTGCAACTTAAATACATCAGGTTCAAGGAATAATATATTTTTTAAACATACATTTTTTGAAGGTTCTTTTCATGATTGTGTTCAAAAACTCCTGAGAAACCAACAATGTCTAAATATCTGTAGTCCTGTGCACATTCATTGTGTAGTTTCCTTAAGAACACTGCATTTGAGCTTAACACATTCACTGTTTACAGCTTTTATTTGATAGAAACAAAATGTAACCAGTCAATAAACCTTGGTAGTCAAATGTGGAGCTCTTGAAAAAAAAAAAGTACGTAAACAAAGAAATGCAGTATTGCAGGGATTTCAACATTACTGGTTTACCAGGAGAAATGCACCTGACCCCAACAACAGAAATGTCACCTGATAATGGAGCAAAGCCTCCAAACTGCACTGTACATAAAGAACTTAAGCTGAATGTCTGGCTTCAAGTAGTCTGGGATCCGGATGGCCACATGCACTACCAAGAGGGAAAACTGTCATTCACCCAATGGCTGTAGCACACTGTACTGCATACGCATCAGCAATATGAACAGTAGCTGGCACCACAGTGACATAATTCCCAGTTGCAGCTTAGTTACTTCAATGACTGCTCCAACCGAGATGCCCTTTATTTATTTATTTACATGTCAAGTCCCACAGGACTAAACTGAGGAGCAAATCTCCAAGGTCATGGAACGTGTCAGTACATGAAATTACAACAGAAAAGTAATAACAGATAGAAATAGAATATTTATGAGCCTAAAAAAGTCAAACCATTAAGTTTAAGTACACACAATCGACAATACAATAAGAATTAGCTTAATTTTTCAAGGAACTCGTCAACACAATAGAAAGAGTGACCCATGAGGAAACTTCAGTTTCGATTTGAAAGTGTGTGGAGTACTGCTAAGATTTTTTAATTCTTGTGGTAGCTTACTGAAAATGGATGCAGCAGTATACTGCACACCTTTCTGCACAAGAGTTAAGGAAGTCCGACTCAACTGCAGGTTTGATTTCTGCCGAGTATTAACTGAGTGAAAGCTGCTTATTCTTGGGAATAAGCTAATATTGTGAACAAGAAATGACAGTAAGGTGTGTGTGTGTGTGTGTGTGTGTGTGTGTGTGTGTGTGTGTGTGTGTGTGAGAGAGAGAGAGAGAGAGAGAGAGAGAGAGAGAGAGAGAGAGAGAGAGAGAGAGAAGAGAAAGGGGGGGGAGCAATGTCAAAATACCCATCGCTGTTTGCCACTTCAGTGGTGTCAAGCAAGAGGGCGGAGTGGAGGTCTGTTGCGTTTTCTGATGAAAGCCAGTTCTGATTACGTGCCAACGGCCATGCGTTGGTTATGAGAAGGCCAGGTAAGCGCCTGCAACCAACCTGTTGGCAACCTGGACACACTGGACCTACACCTGGAGTCATGGTCGGGGTGCGAGTTCGTTACAACAGCAGGAGTACTCTCATGATTATCCCGCACACCCCGACTCCAAATTTGTTCATCAGTCTGGTGATTTGACCCGTTGTGCTGTCATTCATGTAAAGCATTCTAGGAATGTTTTCCAACAGGATAAAACTCTCCTACATACCACTGTTGTAACCCAACATGCTCGATGGAGTGTCGACATGTTGCCTTGGCCTGCTCGATCACCAGATCTGTCTCCAATCAAGCACGTATAGAAAAACGTCACGTGCCAACTCCTGTGTCATCCTAACTCCACATTAACCGTTCTGACCAAGTGAAACAGGCGTGGAATTACATCCCACACACTGACACCCAGTACCTGTACGACACAATGCTTGCTTGCGTTCAACATTCTGGTAGTTACACCAGTTGTTTGTACCAGCATTCCACATTCGCAATGGCTCTTCTTACACTTACATTAGCCTGTGAACCTGCAATGTTAATCGTTTAAATATGTTACCTAGACAAATGTATTTCCAAAATTTCATTACTCTACATTAATTACTACTTCTTGTTGGGATTTTTTTTTCCTGTCAGTGTATATAGCTAGTTCGTCTACAGATTTTGATAAATGAGTTTAAGAGTATCGAAATACGTAACATGTATGACAGTATCATTTGACTGCATGGACTTGGAAACTTAAATTAATTAAACTGCCAGGTGACGATGGACCTTAGCATATTACATAAATTTCAACTTGATGCCACTTTTTCCTGGGAAAAGTTACCTTAACAGACATACAACAAATGGAATAAAAAAAATAGATAAAGTTAAGAAATAAAACTTGTTATAAAATACCAACAAACAATCGTTGGATTTTTTCCTTTACTTGTACTGTGAAATCTTGCTTCTTGCTCTAGCTCAACAGAAAGTTCCCATAGGTTCTGATGAGTCAGTCTACGAATATAAAAATATGTGACGTAAATGGTCCTATCTTTTGATTGCACTGATTTAGGACCTTAAATTTTTCATGCCACCCAGGGACTGTAAACCTTCATATGTAACAAATTTCACAATTATACTTATTTCCTTTTCTTAGAAAAAGGGGCATTAACATTCAGGCAGATAGATGGATAGTGAAGCAATCCTATAATAAGATGAAATTTTCACTCTGCAGCAGAGTGTGCACTGTTACGAATCTTCCTGGAAGACTGAAACTGTGTGGACCGAGACCTGAACTCGGGACCTTTGCCTTTCACGAGCAAGTGCTCTACCATCTGAGCTTACCAAGCATGACTCACAACCCGTCCTCACAGCCTTAATTGTGCCAGTACCTTGTCTCCTACCTTCCAAACTTCACAGAAGCTCTCCTGTGAAGGTAAGAGACGAGGTATTGGCAGAATCAAGGCTGTGAGGAAGGGTCATGAGTCGTGTTTGGGTAGCTCAGATGGTAGAGCGCTTGCCCGCAAAAGGCCAAGGTCCTGAGTTCGAGTCTCAGGCCCACACACAGTTTTAATCTGCCAGGAAGTTTTGATCCTATAATAGTTCAGTTTTTCACTAATTGAGGTATGGAATCCTAAAAAATAAATAAAAAATTATGTTTAAAATTGTTGGCAACTATGGTTCATAGAAAGTGCTGCAACTGGAATCATCATCATTTGTTCATTTGTTGCCTTATTTGAAATCTACAACCCCCCCCCCCCCCCCTCTCTCTCTCTCTGCTGGAGACATCCCATTGCAAGAAAAATACAAATGAGTACTTTAAGCTTCTTGTCTGCGTTATACGAAACGCACGGTTACTGGGTACAGGAATATTTTAAATTGCAGCAGCTTGTCTGACAATATTATTTAATATCTAATTGTGAACAGGAGTTTCATTTAGTAGTGTTTTCTCTGTCTGCCTCCTACTCTTTCCACTGAAGTTGTCATTGCGCATGATGTACACCAACCACATTGTTTTTGTACTTTTCTGTTCCTTACTGCCTTGAGGACACATTTAAGACTATTAAATCCATATCACCGTTTGCAAGTTATTCCGTCAACTCCTCTGATGCAGTTGAAATGGTATAATAAGGCACACATACATACTGTACAAATGTTGTACTATACAAACATACAAACGCACGCACGCACACACACTGCATCTCAAATGCTGAAGGAAAATACTAGGTACTAAAGCACTGTTGACAGTTTCATATTTTCGGATTTCACTGTGGCTAGTAACAGTTCCAACTAAGCTATACGTGTGACGGTACACAAATTTCACATACCTAATACCATCAACATCGGTGCCACATTGAGGAAATTGATGCTGGGACTCTATACGAATATTTGGAGTAGGATACCTGCCCCAGCGTTTGTTCTCTTCCTCTGTAATACGTTTTTCACGTTTACGCTCATCTTGTGCTTTACGCCGACGCCTTTTACGCCTCACCTCCAACTGATCTGTAACGTACAATTTCCAGTTCAAGATATCTGAATAACAAAAGGCAATACTAAAATAATCAAACATGGAAAATGTTTACACAAGGCCTAAAAAAATCTAACAGATATACTTTTCCATTGTGACCAGGAGAGCACTGAAAATGGTATTTATATTGTGTAAATGAACTCAGATAATCAACAAACATGAAATTAAATCAATACATGTAATGAGAAACTTTCTACAATGTTGTCACCACAGTGAAGTCCACTTTGGAAGACAGGGCTGTCAATGGAGTTCAACCCTTAATATTTCAGCACTTTTATTACTGACACCAACATATAGCCAGAAAGAAGGGATCTCCTGGACAGTGTGTTCAGTTATTTAGAGAAACACTGAACATCCCACAACATGACTACTTACATCAATCGAACATTCCAACCTGTGGCAGAACACACACGTATAAGACTGTTGTAAATGGCAAGCTTTCGGAGCCAGTGGCAACTTCTTCAGGAAGAAGGGTTGAAGGGGGTAGGAAGAATGGTGAAGGGTGAAGAAAAAGGACTGGAGAGTTCTACGAAAAGGGAAAGTCACCCAGAACTGCGGGTCAGGGGAGACTTACCATACAAGATGAGAAGGAAAGAATATCTATCCAATTAAATATTTTGGCAATAATTAATGGTGCTGCCTACTGAGCTATTCCTTACTGCTGTATCTATAGCCTTTGAGAACTTTAAATGTATCTCGCCATTCTTTAGTACTTCTGTATCTCAATTCTTTGCATATCGATCTTCCTGACTAATCTCAAACTTCAGCCTACTCTTCATCACAACTACTTTGTTATCTGAGTCTATATCTGCTCCTGGGTATGCTTTACAATCCAGTATACGATTTTGGAATCTCTTGTCTGACCATGATGTAATCTAACTGAAATCTTCCCATATCACCCAGCCTTTTCCAACTATACCTTCTGCTCTTTTGATTCTTGAACAGAGTATTCACTATTACTAACTAAATTTATTGCAGAACTCAATTAGTCTTTCCCCCCTCTCATTCCCTGTCCCAAGCCCATATTCTGTAACCTTTTCTTCCATTCCTTCTCCTACAACGCATTCCAGTCCCCCATCACTATTAGAGTTTTATCTCCCTTTTAGTATTGTACAGCTCTTTCAATATCCTTGTACTCTACTCCTCTCCTCTCCCCCCCCCCCCCCCCCTTCCCTCTTCAGCTTGTGACATCGGCAGGCATACCTGGACTATCGTTGTCCGTGTTGGTATGCTGTTTATTCTGGTAAGAACAATCCTATCACTGAACTGTTCACAGTAAGACACACATTACCCTACCCTCCTACTCATAACAGATCTTACACCCATTATACCATTTTCTGCTGCTGGTGATATTATACTATACTCATCTGGCCTGGAATCCTTGTCTTCTTTCCATTTCGTTTCACTGATTCCTACTACATCTAGATTGAGTCTTTGCGTTTCCCTTTTACATTTTCTAGCTTTTCTACCACATTCAAGCTTCTGACATTCCACACCTTGACTCTTAGAATGTTATCCTTTTCTTGGTTATTGAATCTTTTTCTCATGGTCACTTCCCCTCCAGCATTCCCCTCCCGGAGATCCGAATGGGGGATTATCCTGGAATCTTTTGCCAATGGAGAGATCACGATGACAATTTTCAGTTACAGACCACATGTCCTGTGGATACACGTCATGCGTTTCTGATTTAGTGGTTTCCACTGCCTTCTGCATCCTCATGCCATTGATCACTGCTGATTCTTCCGCCTTTAGGGCAGTTTCCTACCCCAAGGACAAGAAAGAAACCTGAACCTCTGTCCGCCCCTCTGCAAGACTGTTGGCAGTACGAGGGTGGCTTCTTATGCCGGAAGTCTTTGGCCACCAATGCTGACTATTAATCAAAATTTAAGCAGAGGTGAGCTTCGAGCCTGGGACACCTTTATTACTAATCAAAGACGCTACCCTTAGAACAGGGAGGCAGGATTGTTTCTATGGAGGTTTTATTCATTGGACATTGATTATATTTTCAGTTCAGTGTTGTTCCATGTTTTTCAATTTGTTGTGTTAAAGTTATAGTTGATCAAGCAAGTGTTTCAATCTGACCAGTCATTGGTATTTATATGCAAATAAATGATAGGCGACACACATTAATTGCTTTTTGTTTGTTACTAGTATCAATGTTAACTGGCTTGCAGCAGAGTCTGAAAACCAGTGCTAATGATTTGAGCTGCATTCTTTTAACTAGCTCAAGCAAAGCCTAGCGACAGAAAATGATCTTTTTGTTTTACAGGCATATTCAGTGTTAACTTTCATAGATTTCTGTGCTGTTTTTTGCCAATCTTAGTGCTATTTCATTACTGGACTTATTTTTGGCCAGTTTCACAATTTTCTAGCAGACTCTACATTCTTCTTTGCCAGACAATGTCTAACTTTTTTTTTTACTACATTCATTTTATTTTGCCAAGTTAGGTGCGATATTTTTGCCAATTTAGGTATTTTTATTGGCAAATTTGGTATTTGTTACTAATATCTCCTTTTGATATCACATCTTTGTTCATTATGCAGGAAATGAACTATCATTGTGAGGTTATAGACAAAACTCAACCTTGAAGGGGGGTGGGGAACACAGCAAAGTGCACTTTCACTATTCGACAATAATCAGTTGCAAAAATTGGTAAACTGTCGTCCTCTTAGATTTATAACATTTTTTATACAGACAAAGTGGACATATAATACACAAAATAAGAGACATTAGGTTAGAGTCATTATTAGATTAATTTTTGTTGTTTATGTTTTTGTTTATAGAAGCATACTTACTTTTTGGTGTACACACTCAAATGTTTAAATATGCTCGAGTGTAGTGGCCAGCGTGGGAAACATGCTATCGCATAAGGTAACAGGGCTACACCCTGACAAGTTTTGTAAATTTTTATATATTGTGATTCGCTGGTAGATGGCAGCATGTTTGAGTCATTCAGCCCAGCACACAACAGACTTAAACCTCCTAACTGAAAGATGCTGCAGTATAATAAATACTACGGCTGCAGAGTGCAGCAGGTAAACGGTATGTCTTTTACATGATCTGGATAAACAACACTTGGCTGTTGGAGAAAAATACAGAGGGGCTGGTTACCACAGCAGAAACAAGAAGATACCGTACCCACAAAGTCCTCCATAATTCTGTAAAACCTGATCCACAGGACAGCTACAAAATAATCACATACGCCTTGAAAAAGAGAAAAATGATTGTGGACATGAAAACGCATGCTCATTCAAACCATTTCTTATTAGCTACTCATTATTGGAGGTTTTGCAACTAAATGAACTTCAAAAATTAATGTGTTAATGCCCTCGGTGACTTTCACAAACTGTGTGTCCACAGAACGCAGTTTGGGGAGTTCTATCAGAATATAACATTGAAAGCTTTGATATATGTATTTCAAGCTAAAAAACAAGAATTTCTCACAGTACAAATAAGTTGTGGCAGCACAGTAAATTACACTAAGGTATCTATCCATAAATGTATATATTTCTATATGTAAACAAATTTAAAACAACTAACACTGACAAAACATAATTACTGAGAAGACTAATAGACTCCACAAAAAACTAAAGACAGCATCAGAAAGCTGACAAAATTTTGATCCAATCTGATGTGTTGTACCTATGTTTAATGTAAGACTAACAGTCATTTCAACATATGGACAACACGTATTTGCGAATTTTGTGCAACAGCAGGGAAATGCTTAAACAAGTCGTGACCATCTTGTCTAGGGTCAGTCGTCCCAGATAGCTAGTAGGGGGCAGACACACATGAGAGCGATGCAAGAATTTTGTGTTTCAGAATTTTAAAGTTTTCTAAATACAAATTCATATACTTTAAACATCTGCATGCATTGACTACGAGAACTTAGGATAATTTCACAGAAGTTATCACGCATGAATTTTTTTACTAATTTACACTTAATGCACACTAATTTTCAGTAATTTACCAGAAACGCTCATTAGTTGGTGGTGCTTACTGCTCTGGTCTAAATTTAACGAGCTTTAGTTCTGTTGTGATCTATATTAAATCAAAACCTGGGTGTGTGGTGAACATTATTTTATCACCACAAGCATTTTATTAAATTACTGGACAATAGTGTGAATAATTATCAGGGTAATGTGACAAATGCGTTGGCTATCTCCTAGACAGTAAACATAGCCAAGTAACTTAAAAACAAGCACATAATATTAGTATAGGAACAGTTTAACCAGTATTTATTCATTCATTTTATTATTACAAATTATTATTTCACACTGGATGGCCACCAACTTCCTTCAGCCTTCTTCTTAAAATTTACATTCAGAACACTAGCCAACATTTCAGCACAGATAACGAGCTACAGGCCAGTGTAGAGAATTGGCAGGCAACTGTCTTCTACAATGAGGATATTGGAAAGTTCGGACAATGCTTTGACAAATGCCTTTAAAGTCGGAGCGGTGGCTGTGCAGATAAGTAACTGGAAGTTGTAACTAACTGTTGCAAATAAAACATTTTTGTTTTTCACAGTGGTTTCCATTTTTCAGCCGATCAGAACTTTTTTTTTTTCCAAATACCCCTTTTATCTTTAGTTCATAACACATATGCATTATAAAGTTCCAAAGCGTGAAATGCCATCAATAATAAACTTCTGCATTAACAACAAAAAGGTAACCAGATGAACGATTAGCATTATAATGCCTGTGTGCAAGGCAAAACAACCTTAATGAAAGGCGGTAAACAACAATTAAATTTGAACATATATAAATGCGTGCACTGGTTGTGACAATGACAGACCATATATTAATGGATTACTTATGAAAGCCTTTACAAATTACAAAATATCACCATAAGCTGTAGTTCATGAAATCAGCCAATGTTGAATTTCAAAAACCAATTCTGTCATTTGACAACAATCCAGACAAACTTTATGTGAAAACCTGCCCCACACTGTGTGCACAACCCACACATTAATTCCAATTAATCTGACAAGTAATTATTAGTGCCTTTTGGAAAGGGAAGGAAATTATCTGCTTTTTCTTAATGGTATCTATGAGAAAGTACATATACTTCCTTTCATTCTGGTCATTTTAAATACTCTACCCACAAAAGGTCTTGTATTGGTATATATGAGCCACAAAAGGTCAACGGAAACTGGTGGCTGAGGATACAGATTTGTCACTTCCAGAGTCTTAATTGGCATATTAAATTTTCATACTACACTTCTGATCACTACTGAAAATCTACTTAATGATACAAGGGCAGGATATTATAACCATCCAAATCCAAATTTATGTTAAAAACTAACTGGACAGATTGGTCTGCGTGTTTTTCCCAGTACTTTTACTTTAAGAAACAGTAAGATTGTAGCACGTATATCCTAGTGACTACAACACCTCATTGTTCACTTATTTCCTTCTTAAAGCAGCAATGTACTTGTACTCAATGAAGCTGACAAACTCAGTAGTATGGCTGTCATAAATACACCGTTACTTTAAGCTGCTCGTATAAGAAAGTAAAAAACCCACTTATGTCTCAGTGTCATACTGGTAATTAGGTAGTTTAAGACTGAACTCAAAGTCTGACTAAAGATGTAACCATTCAGATATTTAATGAAATGACAACTTCACTTTACTGGCATCATACATGTGTGTGTCTATATGTGTGTGAAAATTTGTACTAAGTCCGGAAATCAAACCCGCGTCTTCTCCTTACTAGACAAGTGCGTTAGCCACTAAGCCACCTTGGCATAGCATGTCATAAAACTGTACAGATTACCCTGGGAAGCCTCCCTCCTCGATCCAAATTCTCACTGGCGCCCCAGTCTACTTTATATTCCCCCTAACACATGAACAGAATTGCCACGGCTCTCCATGTTCTGGAATAGCACCTAAGCATCATTTCATTTGTACAAGTACCTGCACCTGAGTTTCAGGCTAGAACTCCCATTTACACTGGATTCTGAGGTGCTATTCCAGAACACAGAGCTTCGGAAATTCTGTTTGTGGGAATTTAAAGTAGACTGGGGTGGCAGCGAGAATTCAGGTCGAAGAGGGAGGTGTGCCAGGGCAATCCATGCAGTTGTGTAAACTACTGTGCTGAGGTGGCTTAGTGGCTAACTAACGCACCTGCCTAATAAGCAGGCAACCTGGGCTTGATTACTGGCCTTGGCACAGATTTTCACTCACGACTTTAGTCTATAAATTCTGTTATTTGTCTAATGTAATTTATGAGAGTCAAAACAAACTCAAATCTTGGTTATGTTCACAGTATGTCACTACTTTACACAGAGAGAAAATTTTGTCAGAGAGAGAGAGAGAGAGAGAGAGAGAGAGAGAGAGAGAGAGATTGAATTTTAAGATAAAAAAGTCAGAAGAATGGAAGAAAAAGATTACTTCATATAAATATCATTATCAGTATTATTGTGCTAAGCACCAATACATCACTTACCATGGAAGAATTCCAAGGTGCGCCTTGGTATGGTAGGAGCCAAGATGTGGAGTTCTACAACATCAAACTGTGATGTGATTGGAAGATGCTGCAGGTAGCGAAGTCGGTGACGTAATTCTTCAGTTACCGATCCAGGTTCTTTCTCAATTATGCGACCGCGCACTGTTGGAGGGCAGTTCTCTAGCGAACCAAATATATGTTCCAGCATTCGCACATTCAATGCATGCATGTAGATGTGCTGTCCATCTGCAGCTGTAACATGAAATATTAAAATGCTGTTACCATAATTATGCTCACAGGAACTGAAGATAATTGATCAATACATCACAATGAAGTTATAATAACAGTAAAATACTTTGTTTTATCTTTCATCTCAACCCAAACAATTGCTGACTGTCAACAAAGGAAACAAACATCTGCTAAAACACAAGACTTTTTGCTATCCACAAGAACCTGCACAATTGTGGATAACTGACGACAGCAACAGAAGCCACAGTCCTAGACAGCGATCTGTTTTCTTGTCAAACCTCGCGGACCAAACATACCCTCTGCAGTTAACAACCGTAATTGTAAATCGCAGCTTGTTCCAACTAAGGCTGACAACCTTCGAAAGTCAAAAATGGAAAGGTCTTTTAGGAAAAAAATTCCACCATCCTGCTCAAAAAGGCAGGAAAAGGCTACATCGGATTCGGTGGGTAGTCAACTAGAAGACAGCAACGAATCGGAGCGTTTGCAACCATCAAAATGCACACTAAAACGCAAAAAGAAGATTAAACATGAGCGGATAAATTAGTTAGCAACACACAACATAAACTCACTACTTCAGACCCGACAACTCAAGGAGCTCATAGATGAGCTAACTAAACAAAAAATTTTAATAACAGGGATCCAAGAAATGAGAAACACCACAGAGGACCCATTCGAATCACAAGGATACAAAATTTATAATGGGAAACCAGGACCGAGGGCAATGAAACAAGGTCCCCAGCTTGGAACAGGGTTTTTAGTAAACATAAAAATAATCGATTCAGTAATGGATTTCCAAGCAGTATCACCAAGAATTGTGACTAAGCTTTAAAACAACGAATAAAACCTATACAATAATAAATGCTCATGCCCCAACAAATGAAAAACAAAGGAAGATGTAGATAAATTTTGGGACCTTCTAGAACAAACTGTGAACAGAGTAAATAAAAAGTATGTAAAAAATCTTATTGGGAGATTTCAATGCTCAGTTGGGAAAAGAAAGGAAATATAAAGATATAATTGGAAAATGGAGTCCACATAAATTTACGAACAAAAATGGTCAGAGACTTTTAGAACTCTGCAGAGAACACAACCTTATATCTAAATCAACATACTTTAAGAGGAAGCCAAGTAAACTTAAAACATGGAAACATCCAGACTGGAGGAAGGGGGAGTGGCAGCTAGACCGTGTCTGTATGGACAAAAATTTTCATAAGGAGATCCACAATGTTAAAGTACTGAGAGGAGTAGACACAGGCTCAGACCATTACATAGTTAAAATTAAAATCAAATTCACTCCGTTAAAGAAGAGGACCGGAAAAACTAATAAAATAAAAAGGTGGTTTGACCCACATCAGCTAATTGAAAGTAATAAATACCAAAAAATAACGCAAACCATCAAATTAACAGATGATCTACAACAACTAGTGCCTAATCTTAAAAAAGAAGCAGAGAATCTAGCTCCCTTGAACCCACGAAGGAAACATGCATGGTGGACATCAGAATGTGACAAATTCCATGAAAATAGACACCAAGCATGGTTAAAGTTTCAAACAAACAAAACTGAAGAAAATACCATCAACCTAAAAAATGAAAGAAAAAAATTCACACAAAATATTAGAAGAATCAAGAGAGGATTTCACAAAGATATTATAACTCTATAGAAGGTAATTATCATAAAACCAACTCCAGGAACTACTATAAAATCTTTGGGAAACAACTGCAATAATATGAGGCCCCTACACTAATACTGAAAGATGAAAATGGAAAAAATGACACACAGTAACAAGGAAAATGCAGAAATCATGGCAAAAGCATTTAACAAACTTCTGAATTGCGAGGAACTCAAAGAACCCTCACAAATCAATATAAATACCCCAATAAAAACCAAACCTAACAAACTACAACCTCCAGCTTTCCAAGATGTAGAAAAAATTCTTAAAGAACAAAAAAAATATAAGGCACGTGGAGAAGATCAGGTTTTTGTTGAAATGTAGAAATATGCAAGTGACACAGTCAAGATCTCCTTACACATGGCTCTAACAAAAATTTGGGTAACAGAACGATTCCCCGAACGTTGGACCACAGCTATCATTCACCCACTACACAAAAAGGGAGATAAGAGCAACTACAGAGGAATCTCTCTCCTAGATTGCACATACAAAATTCTATCCAAGATCCTATATGAAAGAACCAAGGAGCAATTAGAACAGGAGTTAGGGGAATATCAGGGAGGTTTCAGACCATGGAGAAGCTGTGCAGAGCAGATAATTAGTTTAAAATTGATTATGGCATAGTACAAGAAATGCAACAAACATCTGGCAATAACATTTGTAGATTTTAAGAAGGCATATGACTGTCTCCACAGACCTTCAGTATTAAAAATTTTAAGAAATCTAGGACTCCATCCAAACCTAATTAAAATAATAAAACTCACTCTAAACAACGCCAAATCAAAAGAAGTTTAGAGGAGAAATTTTGGAACCATTCCTCATAAAAACAGGCTTAAGACAAGGTGACTACCTATCACCATTACTGTCCAACTGTGCACTGGAATACATAATGAGAGAATGGTACAAGGACAATCCAAGGACGATAAGAATTGGAAGTGCAAAAGACGATATTAGCTCAAACTGCTCGGGATTCGCTGATGATTTTGCTCTCCTACCTAACACCGTTCAAGAAGCCAGGCAACAAGTGAAATCACTACAAGAAATAGCGGAGAAAGTAGGCCTTAGAATATCATTTGAAAAAACGGAGATAATGCTAACTGATCCACCACGTGCAAACAAAATTACAATAGGAGAACAGGAAATCAAAATTGTTGATAAATTTAAATATTTAGGCGAACTAATAACATACAATATAAATGAGAAGCCATCATGTCAGAATAGAATAAAAAACTGAACTACGCAAATTACATTACCAAAACTACATATAACAAAAAAGGCCTATCTACAGATGCAAAATTAAAACACTATAAAACAGTTACACAACCAGAAATAATGTGTTGTTGTTGTTGTGGTCTTCATTCCTGAAACTGGTTTGATGCAGCTCTCCATGCTACTCTATCCTGTGCAAGCTTCTTCATCTCCCAGTACCTACTGCAACCTACATCCTTCTGAATCTGCTTAGTGTATTCATCTCTTGGTCTCCCTCTACGATTTTTACCCTCCACGCTGCCCTCCAATGCTAAATTTGTGATCCCTTGATGCCTCAAAACATGTCCTACCAACCGATCCCTTCTTCTAGTCAAGTTGTGCCACAAACTTCTCTTCTCCCCAATCCTATTCAATACCTCCTCATTAGTTATGTGATCTACCCACCTAATCTTCAGCATTCTTCTGTAGCACCACATTTCGAAAGCTTCTATTCTCTTCTTGTCTAAACTATTTATCGTCCACGTTTCACTTCCATACATGGCTACACTCCATACAAATACTTTCAGAAACGACTTCCTGACACTTAAATCATTAATCGATGTTAACAAATTTCTCTTCTTCAGAAACGATTTCCTTGCCATTGCCAGTCTACATTTTATATCCTCTCTACTTCGACCATCATCAGTTATTTTACTCCCTAAATAGCAAAACTCCTTTACTACTTTAAGTGTCTCATTTCCTAATCTAACTCCCTCAGCATCACCCGATTTAATTTGACTACATTCCATTATCCTCGTTTTGCTTTTGTTGATGTTCATCTTATATCCTCCTTTCAAGACACTGTCCATTCCGTTCAACTGCTCTTCCCAGTCCTTTGCTGTCTCTGACAGAATTACAATGTCATCGGCGAACCTCAACGTTTTTACTTCTCCATGAATTTTAATACCTACTCCGAATTTTTCTTTTGTTTCCTTTACTGCTTGGTCAATATACAGATTGAATAACATCGGGGAGAGGCTACAACCCTGTCTCACTCCTTTCCCAACCACTGCTTCCCTTTCATGCCCCTCGACTCTTATAACTGCCATCTGGTTTCTGTACAAATTGTAAATAGCCTTTCGCTCCCTGTATTTTACCCCTGCCACCTTCAGAATTTGAAAGAGAGTATTCCAGTCAACATTGTCAAAAGCTTTCTCTAAGTCTACAAATGCTAGAAACATAGGTTTGCCTTTTCTTAATCTTTCTTCTAAGATAAGTCTTAAGGTCAGTATTGCCTCACATGTTCCAACATTTCTACGGAATCCAAACTGATCTTCCCCGAGGTCCGCTTCTACCAGTTTTTCCATTTGTCTGTAAAGAATTCGCGTTAGTATTTTGCAGCTGTGACTTATTAAACTGATAGTTCGGTAATTTTCACATCTGTCAACACCTGCTTTCTTTGGGATTGGAATTATTATATTCTTCTTGAAGTCTGAGGGTATTTCGCCTGTCTCATACATCTTGCTCACCAGATGGTAGAGTTTTGTCAGGACTGGCTCTCCCAAGGCCATCAGTAGTTCTAATGGAATGTTGTCTACTCCCGGGGCCTTGTTTCGACTTAGGTCTTTCAGTGCTCTGTCAAACTTTTCACGCAGTATCATATCTCCCATTTCATCTTCATCTACATCCTCTTCCATTTCCATAATATTGTCCTCAAGTACATCGCCCTTGTATAGACCCTCTACATACTCCTTCCACCTTTCTGCCTTCCCTTCTTTGCTTAGAACTGGGTTTCCATCTGAGTTCTTGATATTCATACAAGTGGTTCTCTTCTCTCCAAAGGTCTCTTTAATTTTCCTGTAGGCAGTATCTATCTTACCCCCAGTGAGACAAGCCTCTACATCCTTACATTTGTCCTCTAGCCATCCCTGCTTAGCCATTTTGTACTTCCTGTCGATCTCATTTTTGAGACGTTTGTATTCCTTTTTGCCTGCTTCATTTACTGCATTTTTATATTTTCTCCTTTCATCAATTAAATTCAATATTTCTTCTGTTACCCAAGGATTTCTATTAGCCCTCATCTTTTTACCTACTTGATCGTCTGCTGCTTTCACTACTTCATCCCTCAGAGCTACCCATTCTTCTTCTACTGTATTTCTTTCCCCCATTCCTGTCAATTGTTCCCTTATGCTCTCCCTGAAACACTCTACAACCTCTCGTTCTTTCAGTTTATCCAGGTCCCATTTCCTTAAATTCCCACCTTTTTGCAGTTTCTTCAGCTTCAATCTGCAGTTCATAACCAAGAGATTGTGGTCAGAATCCATATCTGCCCCTGGAAATGTCTTACAATTTAAAACCTGGTTCCTAAATCTCTGTCTTACCATTATATAATCTATCTCATACCTTTTAGTATCTCCAGGATTCTTCCAGGTATACAACCTTCTTTTATGATTCTTGAACCAAGTGTTAGCTATGATTAAGTTATGTTCTGTGCAAAATTCTACAAGGCGGCTTCCTCTTTCATTTCTTCCCCCCAATCCATATTCATCTACTATGTTTCTTTCTCTCCCTTTTCCTACTGACGAATTCCAGTCACCCATGACTATTAAATTTTCGTCTCCCTTCACTACCTGAATAATTTCTTTTATCTCGTCATACATTTCATCAATTTCTTCATCATCTGCAGATCTAGTTGGCATATAAACTTGTGCTACTGTAGTAGGCATGGGCTTAGTGTCTATCTTACCCACAATAATGCGTTCACTATGCTGTTTGTAGTAGCCTACCTGCATTCCTATTTTCTTATTCATTATTAAACCTACTCCTGCATTACCCCTATTTGATTTTGTATTTATAACCCTGTATTCACCTGACCAAAAGTCTCGTTCCTCCTGCCACCGAACTTCACTAATTCCCACTATATCTAACTTTAACCTATCCATTTCCCTTTTTCAATTTTCTAACCTACCTGCCCGATTAAGGGATCTGACATTCCACACTCCGATCCGTAGAACGCCAGTTTTCTTTCTCCTGATAACGACGTCCTCTTGAGTAGTCCCCGCCCGGAGATCCGAATGGGGGACTATTTTACCTCCGGAATATTTTACCCAAGAGGACGCCATCATCATTTAATCATACAGTAAAGCTGCATGTCCTCGGGAAAAATTACGGCTGTAGTTTCCCCTTGCTTTCAGCCGTTCGCAGTACCAGCACAGCAAGGCCGTTTTGGTTAATGTTACAAGGCCAAATCAGTCAATCATCCAGACTGTTGCCCCTGCAACTACTGAAAAGGCTGCTGCCCTTCAGGAACCACATGTTTGTCTGGCCTCTCAACAGATACCCCTCCGTTGTGGTTGCACCTATGGTACGGCCATCTGTGTCGCTGAGGCACGCAAGCCTCCCCACCAACGGCAAGGTCCATGGTTCATGGGGGGGGGGGGGGGGGGGAGAAATAATGTATGCAGCTGAAACTATCTTCAAAACAACTAATACAGCATAAATTGACAGAATACTACAAATAGAAAGAAGAATAATTAGGACATGTATAAATAAACAGTATAAAATAAATGGACATTGGAGAATAGCATCAAATGAAACAGTAAATAAGGAAATAGAACCAGTCATGAGCACAATCAGGAAGAAACACATCTTATTCTTTGGACATCTGATGAGAACTCCAGAAAACAGAATTAGTAAAAAAATAACACAAAAATTGTGGAATAGCAAGAGCGACATTAAATGGATCACAGAAATTAAGGAAGATATAAAAGAACTCCAAATTACAGTAGATGACCTAAAAAACAAGACAGGGAAAACCATAATACTGCAAGACCTGCAAACCAGACTACAAATGAAAATCAATAAAAGACGTACAGGAAGAGCGGTCTCAGATGAAGAAAAAAAAGAAAATATCTGAAAGAATGAAGAAATATTGGGCAGACAGAAGAGCAAAACACCTTTCATATAAGAATAGACTAATAATTATATTACCTGAATATCATATTAAGTTATTGTTGAGCCAAATTGTATCCCTGTGTAACAACTTGTTTACAACTTTGTATTTTTGACTAGAGTGGTCCAATGAAGGCCATAAAATAAATAATAATAAAAGTTATCATTACAACAATGTACATATTTTATTTTGGCATGCAACACCAGGGGATTATTATTTTACAAACAGTAGATCATACGCAAATAAAGAATATGCTGACTGAACTTATTGTGGCATGGCTCTTTGTCCAATAAAATTGGTACACATCACCTTGTGTAGCTACTTAGAACAGCAATGCTGTAAGACAAACTAAATTAAATGTAGTGAAGACAGCAATAAAGCTATAGTTTTTTTCCTTGAATGGAAAGGGCACTTAAACACAAGATATAGAACATTTGCAATTGACAATGATAATATGAGAAACAGACACAATGGAATAAAAGACTGTTAGCCAGAGGCACCAAAGACAAAAATGCATCAAATGCATCAACACATTCTATATTTGCATACAGGTATTCAAAGATAATCTGCCCAAGAAACTACACTACACAACACTTAATACCATGATTTTTATAATAATCAGTAGCTTTAACAGTTTAGTTCTGTTTTGAAATGCAAATTACTGATGGTTTTTGACTGCATGCTAATGCATCGTCATCAATTAACTACGCAAGAAAATTCTGTGTGTGCACCACTGAGTATAAAGAATAATTCTAAATTGACTAACCTTGATAGAAATAAAAGTATTTTTGTGACGCCTGTGTTGATGGGCTCTCAAGATTTTCAACTGTAATATTTGCGGACTCACTCTCTTCACTGCAGAAACTTTCACAGCGTTTTCGAGCAGCAATTTCTTCCACTGCTTCAACTGCTGTTGCTGCCGCTGCCGCTGCCACTGCCACTGGAAGCTACAGGGGGGAAATTAACATGTAAACATGAGTTCAAAGTAGTTGCCAGTAAAAGTCTCCCAATTCCTTGTTTAATTATTTCATCAACATTTGATAATGTTTCCCCATTCACACTCCACAGTCAGAAAGTAATTCTTTACGCAAATTCATACTATTTCTATGTTAAACCCTAGCAAAGTTACATTTGAAAGATTTTATTGAAATTTATTATATTATTGTCAACAGGTTTAGTAACTATTCAAATAGTAAATAATACAAAGAATGTAGCAGTTGAATTTACAATGAAATGAGGCTATACAGTGATCAGGCAGAACATTATGCCCCCTACCTAATAGCCGATATGCCCACCTTTAGCACATATAACAATGGTGACACGCCGTGGCACGGGCGCAATGAGACAATGGTAGGTCGCTGGATGAATTTGACAAATCTGCGCACACAGGTCAGCTAATACCCATAAATTTCAGGGTAGAGGGTGGTTAGCTCTGACGCCACATTTAATCACATCCCAGATGTGTGTGCATGGGTTCAGATCTGGCAAGTCAGTGGGGGGTGGAGTGGAGTGGGAGGCGGCCAACAGAAAAAATTCCTGACAAACGGAATTACTTTTTGATGTGGAAGACTAGACATCAATAAGAACAAATCTATCTTATTGTGCTCCAACCTCACATCCAAGGTAACGAAGTATCTAAGTATGATGGGTGAGGCACCTTTCTTGATATTCTTACAACAACTGGTTTTAAACTTTCTATTTACTGCAAGCCTCTAAATTTTCATGGTATGCTGTGTATTTCAATTGACAATGGAATTCTTTCCTCAATATTCAGGCTGACAACTATACTACGATTAAAATTACTTTGTGATCGGTAGTTCAGTGAGTTTAGTGGTACGAGCCAGCCACCATCCAATCTTAATTCTTTCTCAAGTGCCAAGTGGTTGCTGAAATACCTGTTTTGTATGTATGTGTTGTCTCTTGTGAAGTGTTGCCGGCTGCACAAAGGCAACACTGCCCCCCTCCCCGCTGCACTCTGTCAATTGCACAGTAATTTTAATTGGAGTATAGGCAGTGATTTTCCAGCAAATTTTAAAACTGGAGATTTCTAGGGCACATTGCTACATTTATTTTGGAAACTGGCTTGGTGGGACATGGACATAGGTCTCTGCTGGAGGACTGTCTTCTGTCAAACGGAACCCCTCTAGAGTTAATACTCAGAAGTATAAAATTAATCTTTGCTGGACAAGACAAGGTGTACATTTTGTCCATATAAACCAATCAAAGTAATGATGAGTCCCATGACTTATCTGATTGAAGGCTGCAGTACGGATTAATAAGGTCCTGTGCCAAACTTATTCAACAGACTCCTCAGTAATTAAGAACCAAAAGGATACTGTTGAAGGCACGATTTTTATGTCAGACTAACTCATGGAATGCAATGCAATATGGTAAGACTCGATACTGCAATGCTTGTGTTATGAAATATCCAGTGGATATGTAGTACTCAACTAGAACTCACTACTGGACTGTGAAAGATCAGTGTGACCTGATCATGTTCAATGCATCTTTCATGCATGGTGTGCGTGTTCTGGAAAATGTTGGCTTTGTCACATTGATACAGGATTTCTATAAATGCCAGCTTTCTGCCAACCCAGGCCATTGTTTGTCAAGTCAACAAGGGTGCCACTGTAAGGTGGCTGAAAAACTGCTTTAACATAATGCTTTTTTTTAAGGCTACGCGTGATTTTGATTAAGTATGTTTACAATATTTAAAAAACTATGAATGTGTGCTGTCATTCAATACCATTCTCACGGTGGTTTCACGGGGATTACTGAAATATTCATTAAATGTGGGAATGTCTTGAAAAAGGATTTTTAAATATAGGGTTTTACTGTATATTTAAGATGGCCAATGGAGTTTATGACCTTCCAGATTCCATGAACTATTGATCCAGGGAAACTGGTAATTTCAATGCTGTGATGAAAGTGATTGCAAGCAGTGAAGACAGAATTCAAGCTGAAACGATTATTAAGTAAGCAAAAAATTGGAGACTACTTAATGTATACAACATTATAACAGCGAAGAGCATATCTGACTCCAGCTTCACCAGAAGCATTTATTAAATATCTGTGACAGTTTCTACATTTTGCTTTTATGTTGTTGCAATCTTTCAATTGAAAATAAATAAATACCATTTCAAAGTATTGCAAGAAATTCCTGAAGGGCTGAGATTCTCAAGAGCCTACATATGAGCCAAAATGAGAAATGTAAGTTATAAAAATAGAAGCAAAGTGTGTTCACTTAAAATTTCCAGCTACTGAAGTAATTTGTCAACTCTTTATTCCTTTAGAAGTCGACTGAAACTATCTTGAACATTTTCAATTGTGGAGGGGGGAGAACTCAAGATAGGTGGTGGCATCTGGACGGCCAATCAAGTAGCACTGCTTTTCACATGCATGACATTAAAAGAAAATAGCCCTTGTTTAACGCAAATTTGAGAAATTGTCTGTACCACTAGTGACACAAATTAATTTTCAACATATTTAATATCTATGTAGGATTAAACTGATACCTTCATTTCCACATCTGCTGTGTGCACTTGCAAATCAGGATGCGCAGGTTCCACAGTCGACAGTGTTTCGGGCAGTAGAGCTGCTGCTCCCAATTCCAGTAATTTGTTATCTTCACAAATGGTTGGTATTTTTCTCTGGCTCAATAAATCAATAGCTTGCTGGATGAAACAAGTTTCCGGCTGGGACTCGTCATCTGCTAGTTGTACCTCTAACTCACAGCGTTCACGTTCTATTATTGACAGTACCTGGATGAAAACAATAGCACAATTTTCTGCATACTGGTTTATATCTGAAGCAGTGCTTTTGTTACAGTGTTTTAACTGCATTTAATACATTCAAATTAACAACTGATTGATGCATGAAAGTCTACAGTGATTTGTTTCCATGGTTACGGTGATTACTGATGGACGAGCTAAAACAGAACTTTATTTGTGCAAACATACAAAAAGGTTTACATTCATTATCTAGACCTTACAGAATTAGACAACTTTGGTACATTACTTTTGTAAACAAAAGCCAAACTCCCTATATGAAGGATTAAAAAAATATATATCTTTGTATAACTATTAACAATATAAGGAAAAAGACAGACTGCTAAAGAGTATAAGGAAAAGGATAAACTGCTAGTAAATGTAAAGATGACGTGAAGTTGTGGAGAGGCACAAAACAACAGACATTTAGTTTTTGGCCAAAGCCTTCGTCGTCACAGAAAACACCAGCACACTTACTCACACAACCCAGCACACCTCACACATACTTAACTGCCCCACCTCCGGCAGCACGTAAGGGAATGCAAATGTCACGTTAAACAAAAGCAGCAATCTAGAGAGAGCAGGAAAGGGATAGCAGGACACACGTGGAGGGAGGACTCAATGGAGCATGACAAGACTGCCACCAAGTGCAGCATCGGGAGGTGGTGATTCAGAGGAGCAGGAGACCTCAGATAGTGGAAAACAAGAAAGGGGAAGAATGGGGAAGGAAAGATGGGCATTGGAAGGGGGCACCACACAGCTAGGGTGAGGGGATGTAAATGAGAAGGTGATGGGACATAGAGGGGCAGAAACAGTTGGGCAGGGGCTGTGAGGACAGTAGGTTACCGTATGTTGGGGTTGGGATAATTTCGGGAGCAGAGAATGTGTTGTGGGGATAACTCCCATTTGTGCAGTTCTGAGAAGCTGGTGGTGGAGGAGAGAATCCAGATGAACCAGGCTGTGCAGCCATTGAAATCATGCATGTTATTTTCTGCTGCATATGTGCCACAAAGTGGTCTACTTTGCTTTTGGTCACAGTTTGGCAGCAGCCATTCGCCCCAGTAGACAGCTGTTTGGTACGCATACAAATATAAAAAGTTGTGTATTGATAGCAGCAGAGCTGGTATATGACATGATTGCTTTCACAGATGGCCCCATCTCTGATGGGCCAGGATAAGCCGGTGACAGGACTGGAATAGCAAGTGTTAGGTGAGTGTATTGGGCTGGTCTTACACTTGTGTCTTCCATAGGGACTAGGAGTGGCATAGGAATAGAGGTTGGATGGGTGACAGAATACCACTTTAGGAGTGGTGGGGGAATGATCTTGGGTAGGATGTCCTGAATCAATGATAATCAAAGCTCTGATGAAAGATGCGGTTCAGTTGTTCCAGTCCGGCATGGTACTGGGTGACGAAGTGGACACTACTTTGTTGCTGGTTTTTCAGGATGATGGGAGGATTGTGGGTACGTGAGAAAATGGCACAGGAGCTCTTTTTGTACACTAAGTTTGAGGAATAGTGCCTGCCTGTGAAGATCTTGGTGAGAACTTCAGTACACTTGGCAAGGATGTTCTTGTCACTGAGAGACCATGGTTCCCCACACAATAACATCTGCATCACCAAAATGATCCTGTTCGATAATACTGGACATACCCTCATATGGTGATGTTGAGATGTGGTATCCATAATGCATGCAGGACCATTGTCAAACGTGATCGTTCCAGTGATCCAGTTGTTGAGGTGTGGGGAGGCATGATGTGTCATGGGTGTACGAATCTCAAAATTATGGAACACAGTACACGTATCAGTCAATGTTATTGTGACACTGTACTCCCTCCCCACGTGCATGTTTTCAGGGGTGCATCTGACCCTGCCATCATTTTTGTGGGTGACAGTGCACGACCATATTTAACAACATAGGTGAAGCAGCTCTTGGAAAAGAGGTTATTTGGTAAGTGGACTGGCTTACGATCTCACTGATTGCATGTGAGAGGCATTCTGGGGACATATTGCAGCATGTCCACATGCACCAACGACAATCCGGTAATTTGTCAACGGCACTGCTAGAGGAATGAAATTCCCTATCACAAGAACTCTTACTGACCTTTAGGTCAGTGTGGGAGCAAATTGCAGAGCATGCATTGTAATTAGTGGTGATCACACACACTATTAATAACCATCCCCTGCCTTTTGTAAGGTCCAGGGGACCATTCTCAATGGATTGCCATGGTCATTAAAGAAAACAGTCTTTCTAATGAAACACAAATGAAGGAAACGGCAGGTGATAATTTTTAGCACTATGGCATCAAAGTATGCAAAACTTTTGTGCGGAAATTTTGAATTGTATGTTTAGATATTAATAATTTCCTACTTGCATATAGATGTTGGAGATTGGTAGATTTTATAAGTAGTAACTTACCTGTTGAGTTACTAATGAAGTGCTGAATATACCTCAAAGAATTATTGCAGTTACAAAATGGTTGAAAAATTATGTTCCTCAACTTTGACATCAAAGAAAATGGAAATAATGAATGATATCACTAAAAGTTTAGTGCTGGATTGAGCACAAAAAGTTTTGCACCTGATACAGATATCTCCTTTGGGCCCTACTTGTTCCAATTTTAAGCCATCTTTGATGCAGTTGGCATAAAAAACTGCTTAAAATTTAAACAGGAGTCTCACTTTAATAGATCTCTCTTATGCTTATAATACTGTCAGCCACCAGTCACTGTTCATTAAATTTTGTAACATGACTAACGACTTTTGAATGACAAAATTAGCAGAATGTCTCCTTCAAAACAGACAATTTTGTGTGACAATAAAAATGAGCAGTAGCCACTGAAGAAGGCAAAGGAATGGCCCACCCTACGGCAGTGTCCTGGCACCAATTTTATATCACATCCATACAAACAACCAGCCTATAAAAGCTGAGGCGAGACAGTTTATTATGTGCCAACAGTACTCTCGTGGCCACCCAAGGAAGTGGAAGGGAAACTGACGTTGACTCTCAAAGAGTTAGGGGTGTACTAGGGCGAGAATTCCCTCAAGCCAGATTCCCACAAAAAAATGTGTGCCTTTCATGATAGAAACAATGCACAAAAACAGTGAGTGGATGTGGTAAGGGCAGTAGTTGAAACCACGATTGATCACTCACTGAAATATTCGGGTATCCAACTTGACCAATCTGACATTTGACAATATCTGTCAAAACATTACGGGAAAAGCATGTACGACAAATGATGATATCTGAAAACTGAACACCATGAACTGGATAGCTAAAATTTTCAGAACATATGCTCTTGTGGAGATTGGAAAAGGGAATTGCAGAGGAGCAGGGAAGGGGAAAGACTGGCAGTTTTGTTGGCAGACGCCAACATGCAATGCGGGTGAGGGGACATGAACAGGGAGGAGGATATAAGGCAAAGGTGTCAAAAATTGTTTTTGCAGGGTGTGGGTACAGTAGGTTGCCATCACACAAGGCTGAGATAGTTTTGGGAGTGGAGAATGTGGTGTAAGGATAACTCGCATCCGCGGAGTTCTGGAAAGCCTGTGGTGGAGGTGAAAACCTAGATGGGCCCAAGTTCTGAAGTACCCATTGATATCAAGCATATTACGTTCAGCTCCATGTTGTGTCACAGGGTGGTCTACCACGCTCTTGGCCACAGTTCGGCAGTGGCGGTAGCCATTCATCCTTGTTGACAGCTGGTTGGTAGTCACACCAACATGAAAAGCTGTACAATGATCGCAGGAGAGCTGGTATATGATTTTGTTGCTTTAACAGTTGGTCTGGCCTCTGATCTGGTAGGATTCCTATGGCAGATGCTTGGGATTGGAAGTGGCATACGAATGAAATAGGATGTTGGGGTGGTTGGGTAGGCAGCAAACACCTCTTTAGGATGGGTGAAAACACTCTTGGGTAATCAAAGCCCTGATGAAGAATGTGGTTTATTCGTTTCAGTAGGGTGTGGTATTGAGAGGTGAAGAGGGCTCTCCTTTGTATCTGGTTTTTGGGGTTGGTGATAGGATTGGGGGCATGTGGGGAAATGGCCCAGAAGATCTGTTCATGGACAAGGTCTGGGAGGTAGTGTCTGTGAAAACCTTAGTGAGGCCTTCAGCATTCTGGGCAAGGAAGTTGTTCTCACTGCAGATACGTCATCCCTGGTTGTGCAGGCTGTATGGTACAGGTTTTTAGGTGTGGAATGGATGACAGCTGTAAAAATGCAGGTACTATTGATGGTTTGTACGTTTATGTGGACGGAGGTTTAGATGGAGTCATCAGAGAGGAGGTGCTGACTGTCCAGGAAAGTTGCATACAAGGTGGAGGAGGACCAGGTGAAGCAGAAGGAAGAAGAGGTGTTGAAGTTCTGGAGGAATGAGGATTGTGTGTCTTCGCCCTGGGTCCAGATCATGTAGATATCATCAGTGTATACCTGATCAAGACGAGGGATTTAGTGGTTTGGGAGGCTAGAAACGTCTCTTCTAGATACAAAATTGTCAAGGATTTTGGGCCACTTGTTGACAAACTGCCTGTTTGCTTCTGTCTCAGGTTCTTAGGCTGACAGTTGTTTGGCGATTCTGCTGAACTTTTGACAGCACAAGTGGCTGGCATTGTCAGTGCTTCACCCTCCATTGCTGGAAGCCATAAGCAGTTTCTCCTCTAGACAGCCCATAAACAGGTTGACATACGAAGGTGCCATGTGGGTGTCCACAGCTGTGTTCTGGATTTGTGTGTGTATCTTTCCTTCAAAGGAGGAGAACTTTTGTGTGAGGTTGAAGTTAGTCAGGTGTATGTGGAATGAGGTAGTAGGTTTGGAGTCTGAAAGGCATCGGGAAAGGTAGTGTTCAGTAGCAGCAAGACTATGGACATGAGAGATGTTGGTGTATAGGGAAGTGGCGTGAACAGTGACAAGTAGGTATCCAAGAGGTAAAGGGGTGGGGATGGTGGAGAGCCAGTGAAGGAAACTGTTGGTAATTTTGATGTGGGAGGCTAGGTTGTGGGCACTTGGTAAGAGGTGTTTGTAAATGAGGGGCGAAAATCTTTCAGTGAGGGTACTGTAATCAGCTACAAAGGGTCGTCCAGGATTGTTGGGTTTGTTGATTTTGGGGAGCATGTAGAAGGTGAATATGCAGGCTACCATAAGGATGACGAGGGAAATAGATTCAGGGGAGAAACTCTGAGAAGGGCCTAAGGCTTTAATCAAGTATTGGAGGTTATGTTGGACTTCTAGGAAAGCATCACTCTGGCAGAGTTACGTTAACAAGCAACAGCTACATCTTTCGGAGTAAATATGGTACAATGAAAGATAGCGCAGTGCCAATGTCGGCCAGTATTCTCCGTCTCTGCACAGAACACATAATCACGCAGCCAGCTTCTCACTTGCATGTGAATGACCAATTCAGCCAAACTCAAAATATTTTACGTAGATTGTTGTGTGCATAAACAACTAAATTCATGGCAAAAGTTTGACTGGTTAGTTAAACAAATAGATAAATATAGAATTACAGTAAAACTGTTTTGTATTGCTTTATACAAAATGAAGTTTTTAAAACGGTGGTTGGTGAGGTTTTAGTATATTTCCAAACTTGCCTTCTTTATCTTACCGAGAAGGCCTACAGAACCAACCAAATCATTTTTGTACCAGAAAAGCTGCTCTTTTCAATAAAACAAAAATTAAGAAAATAGATCATATTTAGAAATACAAGATCAAAGCTTACACAAAATTTAAGTGAAACTTATATAACCCCCCCCCCCCCCCCCCCCTCCCAACGTTGACAGCACGTAGCACAGAACCTTGGAATTTTAACAGTGTGTTGAAGAGAAAAAGCTTTTCATCTGATCCAAACATCTCCCCTATATTACTAGTAGTTTCAATTTTAAACCATCTTAAATTTGGCCAAGGCTTTCGAAGAACTATCTCAACATTTTACTGGTCCCCACAGAAAACCTTTAATTTTTGTATTTTTCAGTTAAAATGTAACCCAATTTTGTTTCATTTTATAAGGAATATCTGTGAAAAATTACTGTAATTGGAGACGATTCCCTATTACTTTCTCCCCTCTACAGTAGTCCATTTGAATGAATTTACTACGAGAGTCAAACCGTCAGTATAAATCACCACAGAAATATAAATTTGATGAAGAATTAGCAGACTATATTTCTGTATTTACTTCGGTGGGATGCAGCCAAACTGATATTTCAACAGTACGCTTATTGTGAACACCACGTCGCAAAATGAGTTTCCCTTTCAATCTGATACTAACATGAAATACCACAATGCATACCTATATGCTGAATGGCAGAAGAAAAGTCAGTTCATTTAATACAGAAGTGAACATGCATCCGTTAGCTAAATGTGAGAAATAGGAGAAAATGCCTGTGCTTCATAGAATATACAAACCTCCGCTGGTGTTGCTAGTAGCAGCTTTGAGTAAGTTGTGTCTAGTTCTTTCTCAGAAACAGAAAGCAGCTTCTTCATAGGGAGGTCCTTGCACTGGTCAACTGGCACAGGCAGAAGTGAGCCCTTCTCTCTCTTCATAAGGCGTAATGTTATTTCTTCACCTACTGAAAATTGCGTGTGTGGAATAGCAATGACGCTGAAATTTAAATATCACCATGAAAATTAAAATTGTTTTGCAAAATATGTTCAGACAAATTAATGATTTATGGCACTCTTAACTACGAATTAAAAAGTTACCAATACATTAACTTTATCCATTATGTACTTGGTAGTTACCAATTTCAGTTAACTGTACATATATTTTCATACTTCTACTGCTCCTGCCCGACTGTCTTCACCTCCATACCAGAGAACTTTCTTCAGAGACAGATTTCCACAGCAGATATAATATCAGTTTGTCAGTCTAGTCAAAATGTTCATGATCTCAAGTTATCCCATATAAATTATTGTTAGATTCCTCTATACACCACTTCTTCCTCCCCAAATTTATAAGTTCTTGCATGAATGCAACAGCTTTATTTATTTCATACAAGCTAAACTGCTGTGTAATTTCCACAGTTACTAAGTGAGAATTAAATTCTCCCTGAACTGCCTCTCATAAATACTGCTGCAAATCACTTTTTCTGCAATGTGAACATCTTGACCAACCACGACATCGTGTAGCATTATTTATAGTTCCAAGAAGAATACAGCTCAGCATGGGCTTCCCATGAATTGTGTAGAATTTAATTTTAAATAATACTCTATTCAATTCTGAGTATTTTTGCTGCCACTTCTCAATAAATTTAAGACCAATGCCAGAAATCACTTTACATTTTTAAGAGCCTTACCCAACAAACTTTGGGCACTGACATGTGCCAACCCCTATAGTTTTGTTTGTTCTCCACTTGAATATGGTTGAACACGCAGGTGTATTTCACGATAATTGATGTTTTCACACTAATCTGCTACTCAGTACTCTCACTGAAGTATGTTTTTTTTTTTTTTTTAAGGCTAGCCGTGCTCTGTGGGCCTTGTCATATCCATAATTACTGAGAAACAGTGTGTCGACCTACCTAATTAGCAGTGAATTAGAAACATGTAACAAAATCAAACAAATCCATGACAGAATAACAGTAATATTATGAAAAGGATAGGTTGCTATTCACTGTGTAGAAGAGGCATTAAGTCGCAGACACGTGCAATGAAAAGACTGCTTACCAGTTAAGCCCTTTTGCCCAAATGTTCTCCTCTGGAAATAGAAACAAATAAAAAACATGCACGCACACGCGCGTGCGCTCGCTCGCTCCCACACACCGGCGCTTGCGCGCACATGGATATTGTCTATGGCAGCTGTTTTGCAACAGCAGGGGCAGTCCGCAACTGAATCTGATATAAGCAGCAATCCTGTGTTTGTAGTGGGAGTGGGTGGCATAGGGTGGGGAACGGGAGGGATAGGACATTAGGGATTGGGAAGATGACGTGCTGCCTGCGAGAGAGTGCGGGGACGTGGTGCGGTTGCTAAGTGCAGAGTCAGGAGGCTGTGAAGGGGGAATGGAAAATGCTAGAGGGGAGGGGAGAGGAGAGGAGAGCAGCAGAAAGGGAAAAGACTAGGTGCGTTGGCAGTATAGAAGGAATATGTAGTGCTGAAGTGGGACCAGGGAAGGTGCTAGGTTAGTGGAGGATAGGGACTAGTGAAGTTTGAGGCCAGGGGGGTACAGGAACAAAGGATGTTGTTGGGTATGTTGTAGATAGAGTTCACACCTGTACAATTCTAAAAAGCTGGTGGTGTTAGGATGGATCCAGATGGTGCAGGCTGTGAAGCAGTCAAAGTGAAGCACATTGTGTTGGACAGTTTGTTCAGCAATTGGATAGTATAATTATCTCAGGCCAATTACCTCTTGCTGGCAACAGTTTGGCAGTGGTTATTCCAGCTCAAAGACAGCTTGTTAGCTGTCACGGCCACATAGAAATCACGAAAATAGCGGCAGTTTAGACTGCAGATTACAGTCTCCATTCACTTACCACCTCCCACATATTCATTGTTGATGACACGGAAGCAATCCTCCCATGACTCAGTACTTCCCAGGACTGAATCACTTTCTCCACCATTATTACAACTATCTCTTGCCTTGTCCTGACATGAGGAATATCCTCCACAGCCCTCCAACAGTGGTATTCCGCTACCCACCAAACCTACACAATATCCTTGTCCATCCCTACTCTAGTGCTACTCCCAACCAACTGCCTCATGACTCATATCCCTGCAACAGACAAAGACGCATTACTTGTCTCATACATGTTCCTCTTACCATTTGCTCCAGTGCTAATATGTACATCTCCAACCCCATCAAAGGCATGGCTACCAGTGGAAGCAGCTATGTGTACAAACTAAACTGCAATCACTGTGCAGCTTTCTACATGGACATGACCACTAACAAGCTAGCTGTCTGCATGAATGGTCACCATCAAACTGTGATCATGAGACAGCTGGACCACCCGGTCGGTGATGTCCCATAACACAATGTGCTGCGCTTCAATGACTGCTTCAGAACCTGCACCATCTAGATCATTCCTGCCAACACCAGTTTTTCTGAATTGCGCAGGTGAGAACTCTTCCTTCGACATATCTTTTGTTGCTGTAACCCTCCTGGCCTCAACCTTCAGTACTCCCGTCACCCACCACCTACCTATCTCCTCCCCTTCCCTGTTGCTGCTCCAACATTACACATGCCTTCTATTCCACCAATGTGACTACAGTCTTTTCCCCTTCTCTGCTCCCCCACCCCCCGCGCCCAACTCCCTCCATGCAGCCTCCCAGACTACACTATCTAGCCCCCAAGACGTCCCTTCACACTCATACAGACAGCACATCTTGTGCCCATCCCAACCCTGCTATCCCTCCCCTTCCCCACCCCATGCCACTGTCTTACCCCTATCAGCCACCCCAGATTATTGCTCACATCAGACACAGTCCAGTCCAGCCCAGTCCAGTCAGCCTACAGCGGCTGGAGACAGAGACCATGTATGCAAGAGTTGTAAATGTGTGTATTTTCTATTTATGAAGAAGGGCTTTTTTGTCCAAAAGCTTAAATGTCTAGCAGTCATTTTGCTGTGCCTGTCTGTGACTTAATGCTTCCTCTATGCAGTGAGTAGCAATCGACACTTTATGAAAAATGTAACAAAGACAAAACAATTTCAAAACCAAGTTGTTTCTGTTGCGCATGAAGCCACATGCAAAACAGATAGAAATGATACAATGAAGGAAGGAAGGAAGGAAGATAAAGGTTTAATATCCCATCAGCAAAGAGGGATATAAGATAGCAGATGCATTAGCCAGAGGTACCTGTAGGTATACAATTCCCTGTTGGAGTCAATGTAGCCATACAAGACAACTGGTCACCAGGCGGAAGAAACTCCAGTTCAAGCAACTTGAAAAGCTAGTAAGTTAGGAGGGGTACACCTTTTAAAATAAATGAATAAATAAATAAATAAATAAATAAATGTTTCACTTCTTTTAACAAATACAGGCATGTATGTTTCTGTAAGTCAGTAAAAATGCTGGCTTACGTATGTGTGTTAAACTGCTGCCACATAACAAGCAATCGTATTGCTGTTATTTGATTGTAGTTACATTTTAAAATATTAATTTATTTAGAGTGAGAATTCTTCTTACACAACCATAGTACTGTGTCACGAACTATGCAGTGCTTGCAAACCTCAATTTATCAGTCAAAGGGAAGCGTTTTTATCCAATAATGAAGCAAATATTTTACACAAATAGATAAAAAACAGAAATATCATTCAATCATTCTTTTCAAATTATTTGTGGAAACTTAACAATTCATACTTCTATTGCTGACTTGCCAACTAGTCACAGGATGGAAACAGAAAGACTGCATAACAAGCACAGTCATAGTTTCCACCACTAAAAGTAGTAGTTTATCACTAGTGGGCCTCTCAGCTGCTCCATCATAAATTAGAGCAGAAACTAGAACTATTCGCCCATTTTGGCTCAGACAGACGTAACTACATTTTTGCCACTTTTGAGTTGTTAGTACCATAAGGTACACGGAATCAAGACCTATGTCACGGTCAAACAAGCGTAACTCTGTCTTATGTGGTTTCCGTTTTAGTTGTCACGTATCTACATTTGACGAAAAATAGCAAGGATCAAACAGACGGAAGAGCTGATCCATTTTTAGACCAAAGGACGCAGCATTAATTTGTGAAATGCAACAGCTCTTACACTTCTCTGATTGTAACAGAACTTTTAGAAGTTACTTTTCCCACTGCTTCTCTTTAGACGCATTGTCACTGTTGTATTTACAAGCAAGTAGAAGTATTATGGAGTCCAGGGGAAGAAGGATGGTGAAAATGTGCCTGGAGAAGGAACAGAATGTAATGGAATCTTTGAAGTATTAGAACCTGCTTCTTAGTGTATGTATTTTGGTGGTAAGTACTATTATAATAATGATAATGATAATAATAATAATAATAATTATTATTATTATTGCATTAACTGCTATTATTATTATTGTTTATACCAATAGCTGAGGAAGACCATGATGTAGAGATGCTCAGGACATTCATTCACTGGTTCAGGTAGAGGTGGTGATCCTTCCTATGGACTGGACAACACGACAGATTCTGGTGAGTAGCCAAGCATTTACTAAACACTATAGTAGTTCCAGTTAATTTTCTCTTCCTTCCTCTAAATACCTGTCATGTTATTGTTACAGACAGTGGTTTGGACATGGAACGTCCCTTGTAAAGAATGGCACAAAAACTGCTGAGGATGCAACTATTGCACAAGTAAATCATCACAATCAGGATGGGGAAATTGCAGATGACAATTCTGGTATTGAGAATAGTAACTAAACAAGAAAACTAAAAAGGGCAGCGATTAAAGAGGGATGGAAAAGAAATCAAAGAAAAATCAATCAACAGCATGGTAGGGTACATATTTCTACGAAGAAATCTGAAGTTCCTGCAAGAAATATGAAGCCAAAAGATTACTCTATTAAATGTCCACGAGACTGCAGCAGTAAGTTTACTGAGCAAGACAGGCAAAATATCCATACAGCCTACTGGGATCTTGAATCAATTTAACTACAAATGCAGTAACTAAATAAGTTAGTGGAAGAAGAAGAAGAAGAAGAAGAAGAAGAAGAAGAAGAAGAAGAGAAACAAAGTGTGAGGACAAAATCGGATAACTCACAAAGGAAGAGGACCAAGAAAGTCTATCTAATAAAGGGATCCGATAAGATTCATGTGTGTATGCAGTTTTCTCTCGAGACATTTGACATTTCCGAAACCTCTGTAAGATGGAGTATATATACATAAAAACAAAGATGATGTGACTTACCATACGAAAGCGCTGGCAGGTCGATAGAAACACAAACAGACACATACATCCACATAAAATTCAAGCTTTCGCAACAAACTGTTGCCTCATCAGGAAAGAGGGAAGGAGAGGGAAAGACGAAAGGAAGTGGGTTTTAAGGGAGAGGGTAAGGAGTCATTCCAATCCCGGGAGCAGAAAGACTTACCTTAGGGGGAAAAAAAGGACGGGTACACACACACACACACACACACACACACACACACACACACACACATATATATATATACAGACACAAGCAGACATTGAAATATGTCTGTCTGTGTGTGTGTGTGTGTGTGTGTGTGTGTGTGTGTGTGTGTGTGCGCGCGCGCGCATACCCGTCCTTTTTTCCCCCCTAAGGTAGGTCTTTCCGCTCCCGGGATTGGAATGACTCCTTACCCTCTCCCTTAAAACCCACTTCCTTTCGTCTTTCCCTGTCCTTCCCTCTTTCCTGATGAGGCAACAGTTTGTTGCGAAAGCTTGAATTTTGTGTGTATGTATGTGGTGTGTGTGTTTCTATCGACCTGCCAGCACTTTCGTATGGTAAGTCACGTCATCTTTGTTTTTAAATATATTTTTCCCGCGTGGAGTGTTTCCCTATATATATATATATATGGTTATAATAGAGGGAAACATTCCACGTAGGAAAAATATATCTAAAAACAAAGATTATGTGACTTACCAAATGAAAGTGCTGGCAGGTCGACAGACACACAAACACAAACACAAACATACACACAAAATTCAAGCTTTCGCAACGAACTGTTGCCTCATCAGGAAAGAAGGAAGGAGAGAGAAAGACGAAAGGATGTGGGTTTTAAGGGAGAGGGTAAGGAGTCATTCCAATCCCGGGAGCGGAAAGACTTACCTTAGGGGGAAAAAAGGACGGGTGTACACACACACACACACACACACACACACACACACACACACGCACACACGCACACACACACACACACACGCACACACGCACACATCCATCCACAAAGAGTTTGGGCAGAGATGTCAGTCGAGGCAGAAGTGCAGGGGCAAAGATGTTGTTGAATGACAGGCGAGGTATGAGTGGCGGCAACTTGAAATTAGCGGAGATTGAGGCTTGGTGGATAACGGGAAGAGAGGATATATTGAAGAGAAAGTTCCCATCTCCGGAGTTCGGATAGGTTGGTGTTAGTGGGAAGTATCCAGATAACCCGGACGGTGTAACACTGTGGTTTGGGGATTTCATAGGGATGAACTAAGAGGTTACGAAGGTTAGGTGGACGGCGGAAAGACACTCTTGGTGGAGTGGGGAGGATTTCATGAAGGATGGATCTCATTTCAGGGCAGGATTTGAGGAAGTCGTATCCCTGCTGGAGAGCCACATTCAGAATCTGATCCAGTCAAGATATGAGTGATAAATCGGTTAAAGTTTTCACTCCCTTCGGCCAAGGAAAAGGAAGACAGAGATTTTAAAAGGGAACTGGAAGAGCATTTGGAATGGAAAGAAATTGTAAGGGAATCTAAGAACATTAAGAAAGAAAGTGCAAGAATAAGTGAATCTTTGCTAGCTGAATTTAACTTACAATCTGTGCTTTACTGCCCTAAAGTGAATGCAAAGGCAGTATTCTATAAAATAAGCACTCCATGTACAATATAACAGTTCTTAATGTAGGAGAAAGCAAAACATGGGACGAGGCAACAGCAAAAAGGAGATCCATAGAGCTGGTTTCATGTCTGTGGGATTTTTTGAAAAATCATGCAATAAGAAAACCAAAAACCTTGTTTTCTGATACAATTGGGGGCCAGAACATTGTGCACTATGTGTTTGGATGCAGTGAATACACTGGACATTCCAACTACCGACCAATGCTTTTTTGAGCCTGGACATTCACAAATGGAAGTACACTCAGTGCATGCAAACACCGAAAGAAAAAGTAAACATGTGAATGTTTTTTTTTTATCCCATTGGCTGGTATACAATTGTAATAATGACCTCCAACAAGTACAGAGTGACAAATGGATAACACTCAAATTTTAGATTTCAACCAGCTACAGAAGAAAATAATTGGGAAGAGGAAAACTGCTGAGAATGGAGAAACTGTGAAATGGCTTAAGACTGATTGGATGTAATACAGGAAAGATCAGCCTGACATCATGTTTTTCAAGTATTCCTACGATAATCGTGACTGTCAAGTTCTGTACACCAAGAAAGATCTGGAGTATGAAATTCTTCAAATTCAGGACCTGAAGACAATACTCTGTGCCCAGCATGACAGTCCTGTTTGCGTAAGTAAAGGAGGAGGAGGAGGAGGAGGAGGAGGAGGAGGAGGAGGAGATTAGTGTTTAACGTCCCATCGGCAATGAGGTCATTAGAGACGGAGTGCAAGCTCGGGTGAGGGAAGGATGGGGAAGGAAACCGGCCGTGCCCTTTCAAAGGAACCATCCCGGCATTTGCCTGAAGCTATTTAGGGAAATCACGGAAAACCTAAATCAGGATGGCCGGAGACGGGATTGAACTGTCGTCCTCCCGAATGCGAATGCGAAAGTAAGGAAAAGAAAAATTATCTTATAGTTTTATATAATAAGGGTATCATACCTCCTAGGTGTAACATATTATATAGAAGGCTCAATGCTGCTAACGATTCAGAAAATGAGGTAAACGTGGAAAAATCACAGGAATAGACTTCATGTTTATTTGTCTCCTTTATTATTGTAGCTAGTTCATCACCTTAGCTATTTTGCGTAAACCATTAATCTTGGCTCTTAAATGTGTGTGTTGTATTATTTTTGAAACAGTAATCCACAATCAGAAAAACAGGTGTGGGGGAGCACTGTGTTTCATTAAAATGATTTTTGCTATGTGTGTTATGTGAAGATTAAAAAAAAGTTTATTATTATTATTATTATTATTTTTTTCAAGTTCAATGTTATTGCAGACAAATAATGCAAAGTGAAAATAATAATGGCTTTTATGTATTCTCCATAGCAGACTGATGATAAACTTCCCGATAAATAGTTCTCTTGTTTGTAGTACTCACTGAATAGCACTGACACACATTCCCATAGCTTATTCTGTTAATCTGTATTTACAAAGACATTATTAACACAACTGAAGCAATATTTAATATGATAATATTGGTTAAAGCTGCATATTATTTGTCTGACGTTCATATATTATACAGCAGCAGCCATTAAGTTAAAGATCGGACAAACGTAACTATGTGCATAATTTCATAAAATATCTCATTAGCGTCCAACGAGTGACTAGAATATGTAACAACTAGTAGAAAACAACAGTCAATGAAGTATACTCTATTTACCATAGAAAGGTTTGTAAAAAACTATTAATATACCGAGCGAGGTGGCGCAGTGGTTAGACACTGGACTCGCATTCGGGAGGACGACGGTTCAATCCCGCGTCCGGCCATCCTGATTTAGGTTTTCCGTGATTTCCCTAAATCACTCCAGGCAAATGCCGGGATGGTTCCTCTGAAAGGGCACGGCTGACTTCCTTCCCTAATCCGACGAGACTGATGACCACGCTGTCTGGTCTCCTTCCTCAAACCAACCAACCAAACTATTAATAAGTACTCAGTTTTTTGGACAAAACCTTTAAATCGAATTATCTCAAAACACTGTTTTTGGAGTTACGTTTCTTTGATCCTAAATGGGCGTATTGTTATCTGCAACTAAAGTCAACAGTGCTAATATGGGAGAAACCAAGAGGCAGACCCAGAAGTACAAACTGATACTAGTTAATGAAACAGCAGAAACAAACATTCTTTCTGTGCACCTCAAAGTATAAACTCAATGGTGAAACTGGCACCTGAGACAAGGCCATAGCCACTGAAGACAATTGTCACCTTAAATGATGGACATCTGCTGGTATATCAAGGTTTTTAGCGACACAGGTGCTCCAGGTCTACTTTAAGTAGGAGGTTACTAGCTTCTACTCATGTGAACTCTTATTTCAGTGATCCTCTAGACTTGGGAACACTGAGCGAAGACATTCAAGGAGATGCTCCCCACTCCAAAGGGGGAGAAATTTTAACAGTCAGGTCTGTCCCCACCAGATGGCACACAGGCAACAATTGTTAATATTAGTTTTGAACAGTTTTGTGATGCCTTCAGAAATCCATCATGTGTAACTGGCTGTCAACACTCACCTCAGAGGAAGGTGGAGAAGGGAGACACTAGCCTATAAAACAGGCATTTTTAAATAGACAGTTCTCTTGGCATCATTCGTAGGTGTACTGAACCTGTGGTGGCCAATTTCTAACCACTGATCACATGCTTTGCATCTCGCCTCTCCAAATTTACACCACATTTCTCATAGGACTTTAATTTTTTCCACCCTCCCTCTGCATCTCCCACACACTCCTGGTGTACTTGCTTATGCTCAAAACAAAAACTGCATAACTAATGAGTTTCAGTGTTGTTTGCTTGGGATTTTCATTTTTCTGAAGGTTTCTCAATTAGACATCTAAAAATGCTGTACAGAACCTTCAGTCACAACAGAACACAGAGTTAATTTAAAAGCGAACATATTACTCGTCTTAACATTCCCGAAGTTCCCAGTTAAATTTTATCCTTATGGATATTAACATCCATCATTTAATATGTGCCTTGATGTTAAATGGTTACTTTATCTCTGCAAAGTATTTTTACAGCCTTAGCAACTGGTATCCTTGCAGCCCAAACAAGTATCCTTTCAATGCCTGAGAATTTATCAGTTACAGCAACTTTTACTTGGATCTGTGTTAAGTTGGAACAGTGTTCCAGAAAGACATTTACAAGCTTTGGTGTCTATTTAATTTTTGTAAGACAATACCCACAGTGACTCATGTGAGAAGTAATATCTAAGAAAACAGAATATAAAATTCAAGTCATTGTGCTATAACCAATTCAAGACTAATGGCTATGAAATCAACATGCAACAAATATATAAGCAGTCCTAAAATTCACCCTGCACTATCACAAATTGTCTGCCTTATCCAATGAGACATCAAAATCCTATACTGAGGATCTAACAGTGTGGCTGATATAAGAATGCTTAATAAATGAAAGAAACAGTAAAAGAATGGACACAAGAACAAGGAAGCACAAGATCGTTCTCTCAGACACATTGGAAGTCTGATTATTGCCTTTGTGTGTGCATAAAAATATGTACGAGTGCAGCAGAAGGCCTTCTAAGAAGACACAAAGATAAGGTTTTTATTATTTTGTGACTCAATAACAGTGAAGATCAGCCAGCTGCTCAGGCATAAAATTGATAGTCTCTATGCCCCCAGCAAAATTCTGGCAAGTAATAAAGCCTTTGAAAGATGATTTAGGTCTCAGAACACCTGGAATATACAAAATACAGAGTGGGTGTGGGCAGTTTTATGTCTACTAGACTGCCCAACATCAAACTGCATTTGACAAGACTTCTATTTTTAAATGGACCAACAGGTTCCGGCACAGCATAATAAATGAAGCAATAGAGATAAAATATCAGACAATACCCTCAATGAGGACAGCAGATTGCAGCTGAGTATGGCCTGGGATTCTGTTATTGAGGAGTTGTAGAGAGAGAGAGAGAGAGAGAGAGAGAGAGAGAGAGAGAGAGAGAGTGTGAGTGTGTGTGTGTGTGTGTGTGTGTGTGTGTGTGTGTGTGTGTGTAAGTAACCAAAACATTACCATATATGGTGAAGGACTGAACACCAGTGACAATGACGACGGCGCAGCTATATAAGCACAGCCAGTGGCAGTCACATGACAATGAACCACTTTAAAACGGCAGAGGAGATCTCTGCCAAAGCTCATAGGCAGTTAACCACTTGACACAGCTCAAGATCCAAGAATATTTTATTAATCCATAAAAATAATTAACTATTACCAATGAACAAGGGACCAGGCCAAACTTAACAAGTAAGTAAGAAGTAAAAACAAATAAATACAAAAATAAATATAGAACATATGCCAACTAGTAAGTGTGATGCAGTTTCTGCAAGTAAAGAATTAATTAACTGAACTGAGACTAGAAAACACTCCTTTGAACACCCATCAACAAGTAATTAATGTATTACCTCTTCAGGTCTTGCCTATGTACTGATTCATAACAGATTGGGCATTTGCTCCATGATTTATCTGATAATGCCAGATAGTGTAAGATGCAAGGCCAACAATAAACATGTCCACATCGAGTCATCTTGGCAGCTACAGGCGGATACAGGCATATTGGGCAGGAAACCATTTCACAACTCTGAAGACGCTGTAACAAGTAACTACCATCAAAACTGTCTTCCACACTACCAATTGTATTTTATATTTTCATAACATTATACTTATGTTTCAGAACACAATAACATTATCAATTTTCCTAATATTACATTTAAATATAACATGTTTTCCATAGCAAATACTTTATTATTTCATTTGCCTGGGATAGTGGTGACTATACAGTTTCAATCTTCGTTTTCTTCCCTTTCTTAGGCAACTTACACTGTCTATGGTTGAATTATTTCAGTTTTTGTAATGTGGACAATATACAAAAACAGGGTTGCCACAAGTTTCCCCAAGTGAAATTCCCTGATTTCCAGACAAGTTTTAGCAATTTTCCCTGACAAATTTTGAGATCTAAAGGGTAAGTTAAGACCTAAGTTGACAATCTGTCTTTGCAGCTATGGTACAAGAAACAAGAATGAAAATATATACTGTTTTTAGATGGAGAAAGCAAGCCAAATGGTATGTTTTATTAAGACCACCGATTTTATTTTACTGCAATACAACAAGACACATTTGGTGACAAAAACACATTTCCTTGAAGTCGCAAGACCAATTTAGAATACCATCACTGATTTCAGAAATAACCTCAGAAAAAAGTAGGCCGCTTGAAAGACGTGTATAACGCGGGGAAGAATGGGGTAAACCAACACTGTAGGAGGCCACCAATAAAATGTTGGTTATACGATGTTCATTACTGTCGGTTATTACCCACTGTGTTATATCTATTATTTTACAGGTATTGTGCGTTTTTCCTTTCAAGAATTATATGAGTAGCGACTGACAATTTTCTTCTCCTTATCATCCATACTTTCCAACATATAACTTGCTTTTGAAGTGCCAAAATGGACTAGAACAAATAAAATTTCTATAGAACGCCAGACTGTACAAAATATTTGCGGAGAGACAGTCGCAGTTCCTGAAATCCATCGGTCATTGCATCTGGCCAGCTGAGGAGGACCAGTTCTAGGTCCATGGATAAGCCATGAAAATCTGCTGCATTATGCCACACACAAACAGACCCTGCCCGCAGGCAGATCAGCAAGACTAGATCCAATGGGCAGTCTCTGCACATTAGTTGAAATGTATGGCTTCAGATCGACAGGCCTAATCCATTACAGATACCCAAAGAAACGGCCTGCCGTTTCAGCCCGTTGTGGAAACCCACTCATGTGGCCAACTATTCACGAGCCACAGACAGCGTGTTGATGAAGTGAGACCACTGTGATCAATCCAGGCAACAGATAACTTGTTCAAATACTCTGAGAATCAATCATAATGAGGATAGGTAGCAAATCACCGTGAAGATGATTGCTAAGCCATAGACAGACACGTAGAATCACACTCTCACAACTAAACTTTAAGCCATAGCTTTTGTCAGAAAATGAGAGCGCGCACACACACACAAAATCACTGACACAACTCGTGCACACACAGATGCCGTCTCCAGCTGCTGCGTCTAAAGTCTCTGAGAATCAAAACCACTCCTCACTGCCTCTCATTGGCAGCTGCTAGGCTAGTGGCAGGAAGTGCTTGTTTCATTCAATGAACTATTCAAAATTTTCTAAAACAATACTAATTCTGGTATTTTTCACAAAATGTGTATTTCTGAAGTCCTATATCTCCAGATCCCACCGAGATCCCATGATAGAATTTTGCTATATGTATTAAAACATTACAAACTATATTTGATAATTTTTTTGTATTTTTAGAACTGCCATTTTTTGAGAAATTTAAATTTTAAAATTTTTAATTTTTAAAAAATTTTAACCCTTATCTCGTGGCATATCATACTAAAGCCCCCTTCAACAGCTTTAAAATGAAACCACTCCCAGGTTTATATCATCACTGGTTTATATCATCACTGGTTGCCAGCCTATAGGCATGCAAAGGCACCAAATGATGAAATTTCTTCATAAAAATTTAAATCTTTAAAAATTAATAACTTCAAAAATAATTGTGCTTCATTACAGAAATTTGGTATTTTTCCGTAAGTCCATGATATATTGCTGCATACCACAAATAATGGAAATCTGAGATACCAAGTCGGGATCAGTGTGTTGATTTGACATGAAACGACCCTCAGACGAAGCATACGGGCTCAGTTATTTATACCACATATTATTTTAATTAGATCTTGGTATGTTTCTTTAATAGAAATGGAATTTAGAAGCAATTTAACGTTTTTGAGAATCCTACTTTGTCTTCAGGATACTTTTTTTTTTTTTTTTTTTTATAGAGACAATACAGTTCAGTTGCATTACTTAAAACAAGACTTTTCGTTCATAGATATTTTGCTGGTGCTCACTTTGTCTTTTTTCCCAGGCATTATTCTCATATTTTCGTCATCTAAATAAAAACACACTACTTTTTGCACTGTACCATGTGACAATGTCTTTCCTCTTTTCTGCCCAGCCATCGATAAATTAACCTTCTCCATTAAAAGAGCTCTTGCTTGTCGTACCAAATATTCAGAAACCTGAAATTTGGAACTGACTTTCTGTCGAGATCAAGTTGACAGCACAAGAGTAAGTAACTGAATTTTTTCACGATTATTTCCATATTCAATTTTCTGTTTGATTTTGTCCACGAGTTCATCATGATGTTTTGCCTTTTCTTCCAGTTCTGTTAAATCACTATCTGGGATAGTGCTTGCATTTGCTGCAGCCAGCTCAACTTGATATGTACGTGAAATTTTAGTTTTGAGAGCCCCAGTTGCTGATTTCAATTTTCGTTTGGCTGTTGCATACCGACTATTCCAAGCAACTTAATGCAGCTTTGCAGGAAATACTGCTAAGCTAGTTAAGCACAGATTTTTCAGGAGTCCGCACCTTCACATTATTGCCATTTATATAGTCTGGTGATGAGTCGTCACTTGCTTGCTTTTCACTGATAATTTTGATACAGGTTGGGCACATTTTCTCCCCAGGAATAAAGCTAAAGCCTCTCATTTTGAAGGTCTTTGCTTTTCTAAACTAATTCCACACAATCCAGATGAAACAGATCATTTACTCGTCAGTTCATTCACACAAGTCAGGGCATTATCACATATATCTTGCAGATACTGTCCAAGAAAACACTGCTTACTTGTACTTCCCATACTGCTTCAGTCATAAAACCAATATTTGTTGTAAAAAATTCAAAAGATGATTGGTGTAACCTAAAAGGTAATTAAATAATGAAAAAGCAGTCCACCCCACCGTTTCATTACAAAAGTGTTTCACATTATTACTGTAACATTAGGGGACTTACTTTTGTTGTGGAATTAATAGTTTAAAAACTGCAACAATTGAATTTTTAATCAATAACTGACTCTTGGTACAACTCAGTACAAGAGCTCAAAACTACATGCTCGGTGAACACATGACTCAAAACAAAGGTACTGGGTGATGCAATACGTGTAGTGGCAATAAAACTGAGTTGTCAGATATTTGTTCCTAGGGTAAACCAGTGTAGCCAACTTCAGCAATTTGGTGGTGACATAGTAGTCATGACTTAGCAGTAGTCTACTGACTGGTTTGATGCGGCCCGCCACGAATTCCTTTCCTGTGCTAACCTCTTCATCTCAGAGTAGCACTTGCAACCTACGTCCTCAATTATTTGCTTGACGCATTCCAGTCTCTGTCTTCCTCTACAGTTTTTGCGACATAATGGAATATTTATAATAATATTGTAAATTTTTCCAAGGTATCAATGAGGGAGCAATACCTTTAAAAAATTATAATGTCAGTGCGTGGATTTTGTTTAAAAGAAATTATTTACAATTTTTTCTGAGATGTACGCGATGGATATTTCACTACAAGAAGCATGACTATAAAAATATAAACCTTCCTCTTCAACTAAAAAAAATTCAAGCTTCCACTGCAAAAACTGCAGGAACTATTGCATTTTTAAATCATAAAGGAGCTCGCGTCTATGAAAGCCTCCTGAATCTATACGACTTCTTTTTATCATAAGTGAAAAAGTAATGGACCTGAAACATTCACTTCTTGGAAATGTGAATGTATCTAGGTAAGCTTCCACTACCCAAAATGTCAAGGATATGCGTGACAATGGATGTCACTTCCTAAAATTTCTGGATAATTTGACACAGAACGATCTGGTAGACAAGACAAAAGACAAGACAGAAAAAAGGTAAGTAAACTGTTCCTTAATTCAAAAGTAAATGCCATAATGGTTAATACATTTATCTCACTGAGAGACAAGATGGTCTATACCTTCATGCAAAAATTTCTGCAACTGGTCAGGGAATGATGATTATACAGAGGCTCTTTGCCATAAGCAGATCATAGGCGACAAATATCTTTCTTCAAGGTTTCAAAAATTTGGAAACATGGCAAAAGATAAGAACGGGTTGCTGTTGTTGTTGTTTTGGGTAGGAGACTCGACAGCAAGGTCATCGGTTTCATCGGATCAGGAAAGGACGGGGAAGGAAGTCGTCCGTACCCTTTTCGAAGGAACCATCCCAGCATTTGCCTGGTGCGATGCAGGGAAATCACGGAAAACCTAAATCAGGATGGCCGGACATGGGTTTGAACCATTGTCCTCCCGAATGCGAGACAGGAACGGGAAACGGGGTGGTTTTTTTTTTTTTTGTTTTGTGGTTTTAGGGCACACAACTTCAATGGTCATTAGCGTCCTGACTACGTTAAGAATGCACCGCGAGGTACAAGTTTAAAACAACAACTAAAAGGGAAAACACGATAAAAGACAGACTGACAGGCATAGGATTAAAAAACAGCATCATCAAATGTCCTTAGAGAGGTTTGTCAAATTGATAAAACGAAGAAAACGAGCAGCTGCTCATGGGTCATCCGCTAAAATGGCATCTAAAGTACATGGCAGGTGAAGATCTAGACGCAGTGTGTTAAAATCCGGACAGGACATTAAAATGTGGCGGACCATCAGCAATTGCCCACACGGGCAGAACGGCGCTGGCGCAGCCGTCAGCAGATGGCGATGGCTGAACCAGCAGTGTCCAATGCGTAACCGGGCCAAAACGACCTCCTCCCGCCGAGAAGGGCGGGAGGAGGACGTCCAAGCCACGGGAAGAGGTTTCAAGCCCCGAAGCTTGTTGTCTGTAAGTGCAGCCCAATCGGCATGCCACAGCGATAAAATGCGCCAACAAATAACCCTGCTACAATCTGATGAAGGGACACAACAAGAAGCTGTCCGAGGCTGGAGGACCGCAGCTTTGGCCGCGGCATCTGCAGCTTCGTTCCCAGGGATACCGACATGGCCAGGGACCCACATAAAGCTAACCGGAGAACCGACGTCCACCAGCTGCTGAAGAGAGCGTTGGATCCGGTGCACGAAAGGGTGAACCGGATACGGATCACTGAGGCTCTGGATGGCACTCAGGGAATCGGAGCAGATGACATAAGCAGAATGTCGGTGGCGGCAGCTGTAAAGAACAGCCTGGTAGAGGGCAAAGAGCTCAGCTGTGAAGACCGAACAATGGCCATGGAGCCGGTATTTGAAACTTTGTGCCCCGACAATAAAAGAACACCCGACCCCGTCATTGGTCTTGGGGCCATCTGTATAAATGAAGGTCATATTGATGAACTTCGAACGAAGTTCAACAAAACGGGAGTGGTAGACCGAACTGGGGGTAACCTCTTTTGGGAGCGAGCTGAGGTCAAGGTGAACGCGGACCTGAGCCTGGAGCCAAGGTGGCGTGCGGCTCTCGCCCACTCGAAAGGTTGCAGGGAGTGAAAAATTAAGGTGTTGAAGGAGGCGACGAAAGCGAACTCCAGGGGGTAGCAGGGCAGAGACATACAACCCGTATTGACGGTCGAGAGAGTCGTCAAAAAAGGAACGATAAGACGGGTGGTCGGGCATTGACAGTAGCCGACAGGCATACCGACAAAGCAGTATATCGCACCGGTAGGTGAGTGGCAATTCGCCAGCGTCAGCATGAAGACTCTCTACGGGACTAGTATAAAACGCTCCTATCGCAAGTTGTAAACCCCGATGTTGTATGGAGTTGAGGCGGCGTAAGATGGATGGCTGTGCAGAGGAGTATACGAAGCTCCCATAATCCAGCTTGGAGCGGACGATCGACCGATATAGACGAAGTAGGACGGTTCGATCCGCTCCCCACGACATACCACTGAGAACACGGAGGACATTTAAAGAACGGGTACAACGGGCAGCCAAATATGACACATGTGGAGACCAGCTAAGTTTCCTGTCAAATGTAAGACCTAAAAATGTTGTTGTCTCCACGATTGGGAGAGCAACGGGACCGAGTCGTAAGGACAGTGGGAGAAACACTTTGTAGCGCCAGAAGTTAATACAGACCGTCTTCTCGGCAGAAAAACGGAAGCCATTGGCGACACTCCAGGAGTAAAGACGGTCAAGAGAACGCTGAAGACAGCGCTCCAGGACACGTGTACACTGCGCGCTGCAATAGATGGTAAAATCGTCCACGAAAAGGGAGCCTGATACATCAGCTGGGAGGCAATCCATTATTGGATTGATCACGATGGCGAAGAGAGCGACGCTCAAAACTGAGCCCTGTGGCACCCCATTCTCCTGGCGAAAGGTGTGACAGGACAGAACCCACACGTACCCTGAACTGTCGATCCATTAAAAAGGAACGAATAAAAAGAGGGAGGCGACCGCGAAGGCCCCATGTACGCATGGTGCGGAGAATGCCCGCCCTCCAATAGGTGTCGTAAGCCTTCTCCAAATCAAAGAACACAGCCGCGGTCGGGCGCTTCCGCAAGAAGTTATTCATAATGAAGGTCGACAAGGTAACCAGATGGTCAACAGCAGAGTGGCGCCTACGAAAACCACATTGTACATTGGTAAGTAGGCGTCGAGACTCGAGCAGCCAAACCAATCGAGAGTTAACCATTCGCTCCATCACTTTACAGACACAGCTGGTAAGCGAGATGGGGCGATAACTGGAAGGCAAGTGCTTGTCCTTCCCCGGCTTAGGAATCGGAACAACAATAGACTCGCGCCAGCATGCGGGAACATGACCCTCAATCCAGATGCGATTGTAAGTACGAAGAAGAAAACCTTTACCCACAGGAGAAAGGTTCTTCAGCATCTGAATATGAATAGAATCAGGCCCTGGAGCGGAGGACCGTGATCGGCCAAGTGCGTTTTTGAGTTCCCGCATGGTGAATGGGGCATTATAACTTTCATGATTTGAGGAGCGGAAGTTAGGTGGCCTAGCCTCCTCTGCCTGTTTGCGGGGGAGGAAGGAAGGGTGGTAATGAGCGGAGCTTGAAACCTCGGCGAAAAAGCGGCCGAAGGCATTGGAGACATCCTCAGGGGCCACAAGGACGTCATTCGCGACCGTCAAGCCAGAAACTGGTGAGTGGACCTTAGTGCCAGATAGCCGGCACAGGCTACCCCAGACAACAGAAGAAGGAGTAAAACTGTTGAAGGTGCTTGTGAAAGCAGCCCAGCTGGCTTTCTTGCTTTCTTTAATAATACGACGACACTGAGCACGTAATCGTTTATAATTGATACAATTCGTCACTGTAGGGTGGCGTTTAAAGGTGCGTAAAGCACGTCGACGAGCACGTAAAGCGTCTCTACATGCTGCGGTCCACCAGGGGACCAGTACGCGACGTGGAGAAGAAGTAGGGTGAGGGATGGAATATTCAGCAGCAGCGAGAATGACTTCCGTGAGGTGTGCGACCTGACGATCGCAGCTTGTGAAGGTTTGATCCTGAAAGGTCGCCCTGGAAGAGAAGAGCCCCAGTCTGCCTTGGAGATGGTCCAACTAGAGGAGCACGGAGAGGGGGTACGCTGCAGGAGATGGATAAGACACGGGAAGTGGTCGCTCGAATATGTATCAGAAAGTGCATACCACTCAAACCGGCGTGCAAGTTGGGGAGTACATATAGAGAGGTCTAAATGGGAATAGGTGTGAGATGTGTCCGAAAGGAAAGTAGGGGCGCCAGTATTGAGGCAGACAAGATTGAGCTGGTTGAAAAGGTCTGCTAACAGGGAGCCCCTTGGGCAGGATGCTGGAGAGCCCCAAAGGGGATGGTGGGCATTGAAGTCTCCAGTTAACAAAAATGGTGCAGGTAGCTGAGCAATAAGTTGCATCATGTCTGCCCCGGTAACGGCAAATGACGACGGAGTGTAAACGGTACAAATGGAAAATGTAAAAGTGGGGAGAGTAATGCGGATGGCAACTGCCTGCAGGCCGGTGTGCAACGTGATGGGATCGTAGTAAATATCATCCCGGACCAGCAACATAACCCCTCCATGAGCCGGGATACCTACCACAGGGGGTAGGTCAAAACGCACAGAGGTGTAGTGTGCCAAGGCAATTTGATCGCATGGGCGTAGCTTCGTTTCCTGGAGGGCTATGACGAGCGGACGGTGCAAACGGAGCAGCAACTTCAAGTCCTCTCGGTTGGAGCGAATGCTGCGAATATTCCAGTGAATAAGTGCCATCGTAAGAAGAAAAGGAAGATGAAAGAAGGGGTCACCTCGAAGGCCGCTGAGGGCCTGGCTTCGAGCGAGAACTGCCGCCGCTATCAGTAGGCGGACAGTCATCGTCCATTGGGTCTATAGGTTCATCGGCCATCTTGGGAAGATGGCCGGGAGGGGGAGTTTCCTCCGCTGGTGAACGCCCAGATGTTCGGCTACCAGCAGTGCGGCCAGGCGAAACGGATGACGGCCTGGGGCGGCAACCGCTGGGTGGCGCAGGAGAAGAAATGCGCCGTGGCGGAGAAGGAGAACTGTGCTTCCTATGAGCCTTCTTGGAAGGTCGTTTGGTGGAAGTACCGATCGAAGGCTGGGAGGTCGAGGTACGTAGGAAGTCTGCACGGGACGGTTCCTTCTTTAAGGACCGTGCATCTGACTTCTGGGTCTTCGTCTTAGCAGAAGCTGATGAAGGGGCTGGTGTCTGTGGGGTGATGGGAGGAAGACGAAACGTCGACCGCGCGATCTTAGCACTGGCCGAACGGACGACTGTGGTGCTGAAGGTCAGATCGCATGTCTGGGTTGCCACCTCCCTGGTAGTCCGAGGAGAGGCGAGGTGAGGACAGTACTGTATTTCCCCGCTGGGAGCAGCGTGGGCTTCCTACTAGCCAATAGCTTGCGAGCAGCCGAGGTGGACACTTTCTCTTTGACCCGAATTTCTTGGATACAGCGTTCTTCCTTATAGACAGGACAGTCGCGGGAGGATGCGGCATGGTCACCCTGACAGTTCACACAACGAGGAGACGGAGGTGGACAGTCACCCTCATGGGCATCCCTGCCACAAGTGACACATTTAGCCGCATTGGAACAAGACTGTCGAGTGTGATTGAAACGCTGACACTGGTAGCAGCGCGTAGGTGTCGGGACATAGGGGCGAACAGAAATAACCTCGTAGCCCGCCTTGATGCGCGATGGCAGCTTAACACTATCGAAGGTCAAGAAAAGTGTCCGGGTCGGTACAAGGTCATGGTTGACCTTTTTCATGACCCTATGGACAGCCGTCACGCCCTGCTCAGCGAGGAAAGATTGAAACTCCTCGTCAGTCAATCCGTCAAGGGAGCTAGTATAGACTACACCACAAGACGAATTCAAAGTTCGGTGAGCCTCCACCCAGACAGGGAACGTGTGCAGGAGTGTGGCCCGAAGCAGTTTCTGTGCCTGAAAGGCGCTCTCAGTTTCTAGTAATAAGGTACCGTTACGCAACCTGGTACAAGATTTGACAGATCCGGCTATGGCATCTACACCCTTCTGGATAACGAAAGGGTTGACAGAGGAAAAATCCTTTCCGTCCTCAGATCGAGAAACGACGAGGAACTGTGGGGCAGGCGGTAGTACTTTTGTCACTGGTGGCTGGTCATGTTTCCGTTTTTGGGCAGAAGTCGAGAGAGATGGAGTGAAATCCATTGCGGAGGAATCCCCCATGATTGCCAGCGTCTCCGATGGCGCGCTCCTTCCTTGTGGGGACCCTCTCAAAGGGCACTCCCGCCTTAGGTGAATGTTTACACCTCAGGTCACACCTCCCGAGAAACAGACGGAGGGACCAATCGGCATGGTCAGAAGGTATCAACTCAGGCAATCACCCCTCCCCGGGCCTGGTCTTTACCAGGGGGTATGCGCGTGCCTTACATGTCTACCCAGGGTGGGGAATTACGCGTTACCCTGTCACCGGCTACGCGTGCGAACGCGTGGGTCGGCCTTCAGGCGCGCACAGGGAGGAAGGATGAAGAGGAAAAAGGAGAGAGAGAGAGAGAGAGAGAGAGAGAGAGAGAGAGAGGACAGACTGTCTCAAACGCCGAGGCGGAGATCAGAGAAGGCAAGGAGAAGAGGGCAATGAGAAGGCAAGGAGAAGAGGGCAATGAGAAGGCAAGGAGAAGAGGGCAATGAGAAGGCAAGGAGAAGAGGGCAATGAGAAGGCAAGGAGAAGAGGGCAATGAGAAGGCAAGGAGAAGAGGGCAATGAGAAGGCAAGGAGAAGAGGGCAATGAGAAGGCAAGGAGAAGAAGGCATTGAGAAGGCAAGGAGAAGAAGGCAATAAGAAGGCAAGGAGATTTTGCAGGGGAAAGAGTAAGGAAGACAGTGAGGTGGAAAAGAGCAAAGAAAGGAACCAACCAAAGGTAGGAAGAAACGAGAAGTGAAAAAAGCAAAATGACTGCAAATAGAGGTCGTGGAACCGTCCGTCTCCGGACGCAGGCGCTAACAGGCAGGAATACCGCGGGCCTATTCTAATCCCCGGACCCGCAGGGGGGGGGGGGGGGGGGGGGGGGGGGGGTAAGCATTCTAGGCAAAAAACCTCTGTCTTGATTTATGAAGATGCTCGCCATTTCAATCTCGGCAGTTTCCTTAATAACAGGATGGGATTCTGGATACGGGTGTAATATACGTAATAAACAGTTCCCAAGTTTTCTATATACACATATATTTTATATGTGACCTATCTATGCCACACAGCGCCTAATGTGATGTATACACCGAACTACTAGCAGCTCAATAAAGCAACAAGCTATTTTGTGACATGGTTTGTCCAAGGACCTATATTACTGACAATACACCATCTTACAAATCTCTGGAGTGCCGTATTACAAGCTGTTCTACAATTGTCCTATTTGGTGCAGACACTCCTCAGCTCCCCTGAGATTAGGTGCAGCTAGTATATAGGCTACCTGCCAGACAGCACAACTGTATGCGTTCTGCACATGTGCAAGGCATATGGCCACATCTCTCCCCATGTTCTCCTGGTGCAGTAGTACAGTGTAGGCTACGAAGTGACTGCTTGACAGCTGGCTAATCAGCTGCTTGCCCATCCCTGCCCATGTCTGGCCGGCTACCCTCTAAATCATATTTGTCGAGTTAGCACTAAGGCAACAATGCAATGGATCACAAAATAAACATAGCACCTTCTGAATATAATGATCAGACCATGAAGACCATAGAGGACCAATGTGTAGATTGTGGCTGCAGAACACTGTCTTGGTACCAGTAATGTGACGGAATATAGCAACACAGAGATTCTGGCATGCACTTCCAGTTACTGGAACAGCGTATTTATGGGAACTGTTTTTGATTAAATTCTGCCTGGAATCCTGCTCCCTCCCTGGTCAAATAAAAGGACAAAATTAGCACTACTTGGTCATTATCTGTTAATAAATATTTCACTTTGCAAAATGCCTGGCATTGGTTATCTTTGGTTGTGTTGTGGCACTAATTGTATATGATGTGTTATCTTTCCGCATATATATAGTCTTGTTTCCTACACGATGTAGCCCTACCCACCAAAGATTTTAGTTGGTATACGCAGTGATCTCTCATGTTATTTTCAGATGAGATAACAGAGGCATGCACTTGCCAATATGTTGCTGTTGTCATGTACATTACTTGGCTGCATTTCTGTAGTTATTTAAAAACTCTATATGTTGCGAGTAAACGAAGTGTCATCTTGTCAGTCAGTTTAAAAAAAATTAATGAAATGATTTGCAATTGGCAGTGGGATTTCTCTCTCTGAGTTGTTTGGATATCCACTGCCCAAGTGATTAGAGGGAATCTCACGTAAGAAATATCCTTATGATAGTTAGCCGAGCAATGGAAGGTTCTGTGAAAGCTTTGTCCTTGCATACGATCTTTCAATGCATCGTATACCTGCTCTATTACCAAGTACCATACACAAGTTGACTTGATCCCTTAGGAATGGATCCATCTGCACCAAGTTCTCCACAGTCTTTGTTTTTTAAAATATCTTTTCTGCATTGTAGGCTCTACTTATAAATGAACAACAATTCTGTTGACCAATTTAGATCACTTTATGCAGTTACAATAATCGAAATTTCACAAGCAACAAACAATAGCAGATACATATATTACCCTGCATGAATGTGCGCAAGTCAGAGCATGTAGTTACACCACAAAAATAATGGTAGCTTGACAATATATGTACCATTACAAGCCATACAAAAGCAGTAGTCTTTCTTCACTTTTACTTTCACTTCATGTTTCTTCTGTCTTGATCAGACAGTGTAGTAAATTACACCAGCAACACAACATTAAACCAAAACTTTTGTTTCTTACGGACACGGATCAATTCTGATGAACTCTTCGTGTCCAAACAACATCTAGTAATTATGGGAAGCATTGACAATTAAGGTATAAAATCTATTTTTTCACTGAAACCCATTGCTTTCCTCAAAAATACAATGAGTGTATTTATGAAAAAAGAAAATACCATGTGATTTTCACTATACCCTCAGGGAAATAGTTTCCCTGTTCGCTGAAATGAACATTTCAAGTTTTTAAAAGTACAGTAACCAACTGAAATCTTGCTTCTATGGAGATTTGTAATATATTAAAAACTTTCAGGGATAGCTGTATCATCCAGAAATCTCTTGAAATTAGACATCTGATGTGCATCTTATATCACTAAGTGACTATCCTGGAACTCAGTACCTGTTGCCTTCTAGAGGTAACAAAAATTTAAAAATTGTAAATGCTATTGTAATCTACTCTAACAGGTAAAATCTTATGTTAAAAATTTGACACAATAAGACAAGTACTACAGTTAGAAATTGTGTGTATCTTGAGGCAGCGTAACTGATGGTGCCAACAGTCAAACGTTACTCATCCAGTATTTGAGTACGAGGGCACTTAGCAACTTCCAACAAACTTTAAGCATAATTTCACATATCTTACAGTGTGTTTCTTTTTTTTTTTTTTTATTTAGAGAAAAGGGGGTTTTACAAGTAATATTCTAAAATCAGACCTATCTCTAACAATTATCACAATATACACGATTTCTAACACTAATGTAACATTGTTCTTGATTATAAGTGTCTTATCTATAAAATTTGTAAATTGTTATTACTCACAATTTGTTCAATAAGATCCCAACTAACAAGTGCATCAGGGTCAGAGATGTATGCTGAATAATCTGCATCAGCACGGACCACAAACTGACAGTTTGCTTGTAAAAACTGCTCCTTGTTGTATTTGTGGCGAAGTGAAACATGGTGGTGACGACCACTGCCACTGCTACCCCAACCAGAACGCCAACTTGTTGTACCTTCTCTTGGTGCGTAATGAAAGTTTAATAAGTGGTTCAAGTTTTGCTTTTTGCTGCTGGGTAGTACAACTGACCCATACTCAGCAATGCTCTCATCCCCTGCTACCTGTATAGAAAAAATGTTTTATTAAAAAGGTAGTAATTAAGTTAGCAGTATATGCAAGAAATCAAAGCAGATCAAATTCCTCCAGCACTATGCCGAAGAGAAAGCGTTTAAATTCCCAGCGATAATTTAAATATTTATAAATAGCAGGATATGCAATACGTTACGAATATTGTCGCAGAAGAAGCTGAGTAGTGCCGTGGTGTAGTGGTTATGATACTAAGCTGTTACATGGAAGATCGCGAGTTCAAAACTAACGTGGACTGTACAATTTTAATTTCTATATACCGTTCGAGTACAGTCTAGAAGTATCCACAAATGTCAACAATCATAGTACTGGAATGCTCTGTAGCTGTATATATACCGTATGTGTTCTGGTTGGAGGCAGTTTGCTCCGTGCTCTTCGACATCTACATCCATACTCTGCACTTGACAGTGTGTGGCGGAGGGTACCTTGAGTACCTCTATTGGTTCTCCCTTCTATTCCAGTCTCGTATTGTTCGTGGAAAGAAGGATTGTCGGTATGCCACTGTGTGGGCTCTAATCTCTCTGATTTTATCCTCATGGTCTATTCGCGAGATTATGTAGGAGGGAGCAATATACTGCTTGACTCCTTGGTGAAGGTATGTTCCCGAAACTTCAACAAAAGCCTGTACCGAGCTACTGAGCGTCTCTCTTACAGAGTCTTTCGCTGGAGTTTAGCTATCATCTCGGCAACGCTTTCGCGATTACTAAATGATCCTGTAATGAAGCGCACTGCTCCCCGTTGGATCTTCTCTCTCTTCTATCAACCCTATCTGGTACAGGTCCCACACCGGTGAGCAGTATTCAAGCAGTTGGCGAACAAGTGTACTTTAACCTAATTTCTTTGTTTTCTGACTGCATTTCCTTAGGATTCTTCCAATGAATCTCAGTCTGGCATCTGCTTTACCGACGATCAACTTTATATGATCATTCCATTTTGAATCACTCCTAATGCCTACTCCGACATAATTTATGGAATTAACTACTTCCAGTTGCCGACCTGCTATATTGTAGCTAAATTATAAAGGATCTTTCTTTCTATGTATTCACAGCACATTACACTTGTCTACATTGAGGTTCAATTGCCATTCCCTGCACCATGCGTCGATTCGTTGCAGATCCTCCTGCATTTCAGTACAATTTTCCATTGTTACAAGCTCTCGATATGCCACAGCATCATCCCCAAAAAGCCTCAGTGAACTTACAATGTTATCCACAAGGTCATTTATATATATTATGAATAGCAACGGTCCTACGACACTCCCCTGCGCCACACACCTGAAATCACTCTTTCTTCAGAAGACCTCTCTCCACTGAGAATGACATGCTGCATTCTGTTATCTAGGAACTCTTCAATCCAATCACACAATTGGTCTGATAGCCCATATGCTCTTACTTTGTTCATTAAACGACTGTGGGGAACTGTATCAAACGCCTTGTGGAAGTTAGAAACACGGCATCTACCTGGGAACCCGTGTCTATGGCCCTCCGAGTCTTGTGGACGAATAGCACGAGCTGGGTTTCACACAATCTTCTTTTTTGAAACCCATGCTGATTCCTACAGAGTAGATTTCTAATCTCCAGAAAAGTAATTACATTCGAATATAGTACATGTTCCAAAATTCTACAACTGATCGACGTTAGAGATATGGGTCTATAGTTCTGCACATCTGACATCCCTTCTTGGAAACGGGTATGACCTGTGCCCTTTTCCAATCTTTTGGAACGCTACGCTCTTCTAGAGACCTACGGTACACCGCTGCAAGAAGGGGGCTAAGTTCCTTCGTGTACTCTGTGTAAAATCGAACTGGTATCCCATCAGGTCTAGCGGCCTTTCCTCTTTTGAGCAATTTTAATTGTTTTTCTATCCCCCTATCATCTATTTCGATACCTACCATTTTGTCATCTGTGTGATAATCTAGAGAAGGAACCACAGTGCAGTCTTCATCTGTGAAACAGCTATGGCAAAAGACATTTTGTATTTCGGCCTTTAGTCTGTCATCCTCTGTTTCACTAGCATTTTGGTCACAGAGTGTCTGGACATTTTGTTTTGGTCCACCTACCGCTTTGACATAAGACCAAAATTTCTTAGGATTTTCTGCCAAGTCAGTATATAGAACTTTACTTTCGAATTCATTGAACGCCTCTTGCGTAGCCCTTCTCACACTACATTTCGTTTCATGTAATTTTTGTTTGTCTGCAAGGCTTTGGCTATGTGTATGTTTGCTGTGAAGTTCCCTTTGCTTCCATAGCAGTTTTCTAACTCTGTTGTTGTACCACGGTGGCTCTCTTCCATCTCTTACGATCTTGGTTGGCACATACACATCTAATGCATACTGTATGATGGTTTTGAACTTGTCCACTGATCCTCAACACTATCTGTACTTGAGACAAAACTTTTGTGTTGAGCTGTCAAGTACTCTGAAATCTGCTTTCTGTCACTTTTGCTAAACAGAAAAATCTTTCTACCTTCTTTAATATTTCTATTTACGGCTGAAATTATCGATGCTGTAACCACTTTATGATTGCCGATTCCTTGTTCTGCGTTAACTGTTTCAAATAGTTCGGGACTGTTTGTCACCAGAAGGACCAATATGTTATCGCCACGAGTCGGCTCTCTGTTTAACTGCTCAAGGTAGTTTTCAGATAATACACTTAAAAAAATTTCACTGGGTTCTTTGCTCCTGCCACCCGTTATAAACGTTTGAGTCTCCCAGTCTATATCTGGTAAATTAAAATCTCTACCCAGAACTACAACATGGTCAGCAAATTTTCATTAAGGTGCTCTGCCACAACAGCTGCTGAGCCAGAGGGCCTATAGATACATCCAATTACCATGTTTGAGCCTGCTTTAACTGTGACCTTCACCCAAATTATTTCACATTTCGGATCTCTGTCAATTTCCTTCGATACTATTGAACTTTTTATTGCTATAAACACACCTCCCCCTTCACTGTAAAGACTGTCTCTGTGGTATACATTCCAATCTGAGTTTAGAATTTCATTACTGTTTACATGTGGTTTCAGCCAACTTTCCGTCCCTAGTACTATGTGGGTATTGTGACAGTTTATTAATGAGAGCAGTTCTGGGACCTTTCTGTAGACACTCCTGCAGTTTACTACTACCACATTAATATTGTCATTCCCTGTTGTGTTATGCCTACTGTTACCTTGTCGTGTCTCTCAAGGCGTCTTGTCGGGCCAAGGGAGGGAATTCTCTACTCTAAAAAACCCACATGTGCACTCCACACGTACTCCGCTTCCCTTGTAGCCGCTTCCTGCGTGTAGTGCATGCCTGACCTATTCAGGGGGACCCTACATTTCTCCACCCGATAGCGGAGATCGAGAAATTTGCACCCCAGTTTTCCGCGGAATCGTCTGAGCTTCTGGTTTAAGCCTTCCACCCAGTTCCAAACCAGAGGACCGCGATCGGTTCTGGGAATGACACTACAAATAGTTGGCTCAGATTCCACCCCGCGAGCGAGGCTTTCCACCTTCACCAACTCCGACAGCCGCCTGTGTGAACTGAGGATGACCTCTGAACTCGGACAGCACGAGTCATTGGTGCCGACATGAGCAACAATCTGCAGTCAGGTGCACCCAGTGTTCTCCATTGCCCACGGCAGGGCCTCCTCCACATCTCGGACGAGATGGAAGATATTGTATTAAAACACAATGCCCCAAGGTCGGTAATTACAGATCAAGGGAAAGTTTTTCAAGCGAATCTTGTGACAGAGATAAACAGTCAGTGCGACATTACTCATCACATGACAACTGCCTACCAACTGCAAACTAACGAGCTTACTGAACGCCTTAATAAGAGCTTGGACAACGTGCTATCAATGTTCGTCAATGTTGAGCAGAGCAATTGGGATGAGTTGCTACCTTCCGTGACCTTTGCCTACAACACTGCCACACAAGACACCACAGGATTTATGCCATTTTTCCTGGTGCATGGGCGTGAGGCGACAACGATGATGGACACTGTGTTTCTGTTACATCCTGATGATGTGGACGACGAATACATCAGCCAGGTGTTAACCAGAGCTGAGGAAGCCCGGCAGTTAGTTCGACTCCGCATGCTGCAGGCTCAAGAAAACAATCGCCGAAGGCATGACACGAGCCACTGCCCTGTTGTCTACCAGCCTGGCGACTGTCTGGATCTTCACTCCTGTTCAGAAGGTTGGTCTCCCTGAGAAGCTCTTTAGGCACTACTTTGGACCTAATAAGGTTGTAAAACAGTTGTCTGATGTTACTTATGAAGTTGAAGATTTCGACTCTGACAAGACGACAAAAGATCAGAGATACGGTCCATGTCCCTCGAATGAAGCCCTACATGGATCCTGCAACCCACGGTAAATTCAAAGCTCCAGCGACAGGCAACAAGTGGAAAGGTAACGAAGAGTGTAGCGGCAAAAGAAGTTCTAAGAAGATTACTGCCAGGGAGAGCATCAGTCATCATGAGTCTGAGTATGCAGGACCAATGACTCATTCCGAGGCTAGGACGACTAAACGAGACGCTGTTCTCTTAAGAAGGGAGCAATGTCGCAGAAGCAGCGGGGTAGCGCAGTGGTGTAGTGGTTATGAAACTAAACTGTTGCATGGAAGTTCATGAGTTCAAAACTCACCTGGACTGTACAATTTAATTTCTATATACAGTTCGAGGACATTCTAGAAGTATCTACAAACGTCAAGAATCATTGTACTGGAATGTTCTGTAGCTGTATATATACTGTATGTGTTCTGGCAGGAGGCAGTTCGCTCTGTGCTCTTGTATGTGCAAGTGCTGAATAAACCTTCGTTAAGTGAAGTTAGCGTTCGTCATTAAGCTAATTACACCTTTTTTTATGTGACAATATTATACAGTGAATAATGACGAATCTCGGAATGAGTAAAACAATTATCACAAGGTAAGGTGTGTGGAGTACCTAAACAAGAAGTTGATACATATATGCACAATTTGTTCATCCTCTCTCCCTCCACACTTGTACTAACATCAAAAAAACTGGCAAACAATGCAAGCGACAAGTGGCTGTGGAAGTAACTTCTTTAACTACACATCATCCTAACTTCAATAATACACAACAGTCCTCGATGAGACAATTTTAAGCAAAAAATAGGTAATGTCCAATGAGTTGTCTACAACTATCGCATGCTAGTCTCAGCCACTTGCTTCTTGCAATTCACAGAGACTACCATTCTTACCTTCAAACAGTTATGGAGCTCCTTAGGGAAACAACATCCAGGGTTGGAAAGAAATCCAATGTGCACTCAAGTATGTCTACCAGGAATGGGGTAGGAGAGATGAGTGGGAGTGAGAGTGGGAGTTGGAGGAGGAGGAGGAGGAGGAGGGGCACAAAAACTAGTGTCATATACGCCCCCGTCAGAACTGTAGAACATGAAGACAAAGAGAGGAATTAAAAATGAATACCCAGTAATCCCAATCGATGGAAGAGAAGACAGCTAAAAACAGGGATGTGGAGAAAGGTCTGTAAAATGCACCATAACAGAAAGAGAGGTCCAAATCTAGAAATTAAACGACCTTCACCATAGAAATACAATGGCTAAAAAATAAAATGCGGTCGACAGACTGCACATCATTTTCTAAAATGGCCGATAATTCAGATGGCAAACACAAATGAGAACATAAGTGGTTAAAAAAAGGATTCCGTCAGGAAATGGCAGACTGTCTAAGGTTGAGCACAATGAATACTATGTGATTGGGGAGCACCACTTGACAATTGGCGATGGTTAAAAAGACCACCCGATACGCAACCTAGCTAAAATGATCTCCTCACCACGACTGAACTGAGAGGAGGTTGTCCAAGCTGCTGGGAGAAGCTTAATAACCCAGAGCTTGTTCCCATGAAGGGAGGACCAGTGGTGGTGGCGGCAAAGTAACACCACCTGCTGACACATGGCAACACAGAGATCAGAGGGAATGTAAGAACTAGTGGGCTGAGGTGCAAAGACTGCAGCCTTCGCAGCAGCATCGGTGACCTCATTTTCTGTCAGACCGACGTGACCAGGAACCCACAAACATCACACTGGCTTCATCAAAAATGAGCAAGTGACAACTTTCCTGAACCTGTCGCACTAAGGGATGGATGGTGTTCAGCACACAGAGGCTTTGAAGGCGATTGAGAAAGTCTGAACAAGTGACTCAACTGAAAGCCAGTGTCGCCGGATGTACTGCATGACCTGATAAAGGGTGAAGAGCTCTGCTGTAAATACTGAGCAGTGTTCCGGAAGCAGATACCAAAAAATGTCTGTGCCAATGATGAATACACACCTGACACCACAGTCAGTCAGTCAGTCAGTCAAAGTCATCAATGCACACAAAATTACTATCGTGAAGTTCCATGTGAAGATCATGAAACTGAAGGTGATAGAGAAAGGCTGGAGTAGTGTCCGTAGGAAGCGAATGAAGAAGGTGAACACGGCCCATCAGACGAAGCAAGATGACGAAGGATTCCCACCAGCTGGAAAAGTTGCAGGTGGCATGAAGTTAAGCTGCCAGAGCAAGAGCTGAAAGCAAACTCCAGGACGTAACAGAGAAGAGGGTTGCACCCCATACTGGCACTCAAAGGAGTCATTCAAGGAGGCGGCATAGGATACGTGGCCACACATGGCAGACAAACGGCATGCTTATCTGCTGAGGAGAAAGTCACAGCAGTAGTTCGACAGCTTCTGTGTTCCAACTCTCAAACGTAGGTGCCATTGGCCAAACAGATGCCATGATGGTGGATAGTATTTAGACAGCGTAAGAGGGATGTGCAGATGCATAAACGAAGCACCCATAGTCTACTTTCGAATGGACAAGGTATCAGTACAAACAGAAGAGGGTGGTTCAATCTGCTCCCCAGAAAGTATCATTGAAGACACCTAGGGCATTGAGGGACCGTATACAGCAGGCTGCCATCTAAGACATGGGGGAGGACCAAGGAAGTTTACTATTGGGAATGAATGCCAAGAATTTCATGGTTTCAAGGAACAGAAGAGCAACAGGCCCTAGATGTAGAAAGGGTGGAAGAAATCAACTGCACCACCAGAAATTCATACAAACGATTTTGAAAAATGAAAGCTATAGTCGATGCTCCGTGAGTGAAGACTATTGAGACATTGCTGAAGATGCTGCTCAATGAGACAAGCCCATAGAGAACTGCAGTAGATGCCACAATCATCAATGAAAAGGGAGCTGGAGATGCCTGGCAGGAGATAGGACATTACAGGGTTAATGGCGATAGCAAAGAGGATGACGCTCAGGACAGAACCCTGAGGCACACCGTTTTCCTGGATAGAGGTGTCTAAGTCAGAACTCGCACAAACCTTGAAAACTTGGTCTTTCTAAAATTCCCACAGGAAACGGGGAATGCGGCAACAGAAGCCCCACGTTTAGGGAGTAAAGAGGATACCAGTCCTCCAGCAGATGTCTTATGCTTTCTCCAAATCGAAAAACATGGCCACAGTTTAGTATTTTTGCAGAAAATCATACATGACATGGGTGGACAAAGTGATAGGATGGTCAACTGCAGAATGGCACACACTAAATCGACACTGTGCAGTGGTTAATCAACTGCAAGACTCAAGCCAGGCATGAATCATATGTTCCATCACCTTGCAAAAACACATTTGGCGAGACAAGAAAAGGAAGGGAAGTTTTTTGTCTTAACAGGCTTAGGTATGGGTATGACAAGAGGCTTCATGACAGCTTCTGGGAAATGTGCCCTCTGCCCAGATACGGTTCTACGATGAAGTAGGAAGTGCCTGCCCGCAAGAGAAAGATGCTGCGACATCTGAATGTGAACATCGTCTGGCCCAAGAGGGGAGGATCAAGATGAAGTGAGAGCATGATCTAGCTCCCTCATAGTAAAGGCAGCATTGTAGCACTCACTATTCTGAGACGAGAAGAGTAGCGCCCGAGCCGCCTCCACTAGTTTCAGATGGAGGAATGCAGGGTGACAATGAAAGGAGCTCGAAATCTCTGCAAAATGGTGTACAAAGGTGTTAGAGATAACTATAGGGCCTTAGTAAGCTGCCATTTGGGTGTGCACATAGGTGGGGTAGGTATCAGCAAACAACAACACACGAGAAATGGTCACTTGAAAACGTGTCAGAGAGAATGGACCACTCAAGACGATGGGCGAACTGGGCAGAGCAGGAGAGGTTCAAATCTGAATAGGTGTATGTGGAGTCTGAAAGGAATGTGGGTGTTCCCGTGTTAAGGCAGAAGAGGTTATGTTGATTGAGGTCAGCCAAGAGGTCACTATGACACATTCTGGAAGATCCCCAAATTGGATGGTGTGCATTAAAGTCACCAAGCAGCGGAAAGGAGTGAGCTGCCCAAAAAGATGGACGAAGTCTGCCCTGGTGACATCAAATGACGGAGGGGTCTAAATGGTACTAAGAGAAAAGGTCAAGTAAGGAAGGAAAAGACAAACTGTAACAGGTTGAAGGCGACTACGAACATCATCCCGTATGAGCAGCAAGACTCCCCCATGAGATGGACTGCTGTCTTCAGGGAGGAGGGCCAAGGTCAAAATGTACCAGGAAGACATTTGAGATCTCTAAGCAGTCACAAGGTGTTCTCATGACCTCTAACAATTTTGTTTCCTGGAGGCAGAGAACAAATGGACATTGCAATTCAGAGAGCAACCGTAAATCCTCTTTGCTTGATCAAAGGCCACGAACATTCAATTGAAGGAGAGGCATTACGAGGAAAAAGGAGGAGGGAAAAAATGAAAGGAGTGGAACCTAGGTGGCTGCTCAGTGCCAGCCTTCAAAGACTCACCGCTACAAGGCGCAAAGGCTGGAGGATCCAGCTCCATGATATCCACAGGCATTCTCCCTCTTTTGATCTGCAGAGTTCAGGGCAGAAAAACGCCTGGCAGTGCGCACCGGTGACCTGGAGGAAGGCCGGACGAGGGTATCACATGGCAACACCATCAAAGAGAATCCCGAAGTCGGCGAAGGAGAAGACCGTTTGCCTTTATTTGACTTCTTGAGCCTTTCCGGTTGGCAGAGGAAGGTTCAGATGCTGGTTGGCTGAAGGGACGTAGGGAGTCTTCAGAGAATATTCATTCCGTCCTTTCCAACCTGTCAGTTGTGTAGCAGGTGATCTCGCCCCGTGAGGCAGAAGTTTGGTGGCGTGTATCTCATTAGGCTGAGTGTCAATATGACTCTCGAGTATGGTTGTAATTGTGACACTGGTAGCAGCGCATGGGGTTCGAAATGCATGGCCGGATGGTGATAATTTCATAGCCTGCTTTGAGCTTGGAAAGAAGAACCACTATCAAAGGTGAGAAAAAAGTGCATGTGGGCACTCAGGATGCATCTACCTTTTTTATCACTCGATGGATGGCCAGAGGCCTGAGACCTGATCAGAGGTACGTTTGACTTTCTGCCTCGGTCAGACCATCGAGCAGCCTAGTGTAAATAACACCACGGGAAGAATTTAGAGTTCTATGGGTCTCGACACAAACAGGATAGCTGTAGAGAAGCAAAGCTGCAGACAGTTGTTGTGCTTCAAAATCACAAGTAGTCTTCAAAAGCAAACTGCCATTGCATAAACGAGAGCAGGATTTCATAGGGCCAGCAATTGCATCAACACCTTTCTGTGTAAGATACGGATTTACCGTTGCAAAGGACTGACCTCCTGTACATAAAACCACGAGGAACAGTGGTGCAGCTGGGAGTGTCTTTAAACAAGGAGCTTCATTCCTTTTATGTTTGGTAGACATGGACTGCGAAGATAATGGAGGCTCATTACAAGAAAATCCCCCATGGTTGCCAGCATCTCTGATGACGCACTCATTCCTCTTTAGGTGACTGTTCACACCTTAGGTCACACCTCCTGAATACCTGACAGAGGGACCAATCAGCAATTTGGGAAGGTAATAGCTCAGGCAATCAGCCCTCCTTGGGCCTGGCCTGTATCAGGGGTATGTGCTAACCACACCTTTTGTCCCAGGGCTGAAAATTACACATTACCCAGTCACCTGTTACATGGGCCGACCTTCAGGAGTGCACAGGGAAGGAGGAGACGGAGGCGGAGGCGGAGACGGAGGCGGAGGCGGAGAAGGAGACGGAGGCGGAGACGGAGGCGGAGAAGGAGGCGGAGAAGGAGGCGGAGGCGGAGAAGGAGGCGGAGAAGGAGGCGGAGGCGGAGGCGGAGAAGGAGGCGGAGAAGGAGGCGGAGGCGGAGAAGGAGGCGGAGAAGGAGGCGGAGGCGGAGAAGGAGGCGGAGGCGGAGAAGGAGGCGGAGGCGGAGAAGGAGGCGGAGGCGGAGGCGGAGGCGGAGGCGGAGAGGAGGCGGAGGAGAGGAGGCGGAGAAGGAGGCGGAGAAGGAGGCGGAGAGAGGAGAAGGAGCGGAGAAGGAGACGGAGAAGGAGAAGGAGACGGAGAAGGAGACGGAGAAGGAGACGGAGAAGGAGACGGAGAAGGAGACGGAGAAGGAGACGGAGAAGGAGACGGAGAAGGAGACGGAGAAGGAGACGGAGAAGGAGACGGAGAAGGAGACGGAGAAGGAGACGGAGAAGGAGACGGAGAAGGAGACGGAGAAGGAGACGGAGAAGGAGACGGAGAAGGAGACGGAGAAGGAGACGGAGAAGGAGACGGAGAAGGAGACGGAGAAGGAGACGGAGAAGGAGACGGAGAAGGAGACGGAGAAGGAGACGGAGAAGGAGACGGAGAAGGAGACGGAGAAGGAGACGGAGAAGGAGACGGAGAAGGAGACGGAGAAGGAGACGGAGAAGGAGACGGAGAAGGAGACGGAGAAGGAGACGGAGAAGGAGACGGAGAAGGAGACGGAGAAGGAGACGGAGAAGGAGACGGAGAAGGAGACGGAGAAGGAGACGGAGAAGGAGACGGAGAAGGAGACGGAGAAGGAGACGGAGAAGGAGACGGAGAAGGAGACGGAGAAGGAGACGGAGAAGGAGACGGAGAAGGAGACGGAGAAGGAGACGGAGAAGGAGACGGAGAAGGAGACGGAGAAGGAGACGGAGAAGGAGACGGAGAAGGAGACGGAGAAGGAGACGGAGAAGGAGACGGAGAAGGAGACGGAGAAGGAGACGGAGAAGGAGACGGAGAAGGAGACGGAGAAGGAGACGGAGAAGGAGACGGAGAAGGAGACGGAGAAGGAGACGGAGAAGGAGACGGAGAAGGAGACGGAGAAGGAGACGGAGAAGGAGACGGAGAAGGAGACGGAGAAGGAGACGGAGAAGGAGACGGAGAAGGAGACGGAGAAGGAGACGGAGAAGGAGACGGAGAAGGAGACGGAGAAGGAGACGGAGAAGGAGACGGAGAAGGAGACGGAGACGGAGAAGGAGACGGAGAAGGAGACGGAGACGGAGAAGGAGACGGAGAAGGAGACGGAGAAGGAGACGGAGAAGGAGACGGAGAAGGAGACGGAGAAGGAGACGGAGAAGGAGACGGAGAAGGAGACGGAGAAGGAGACGGAGAAGGAGACGGAGAAGGAGACGGAGAAGGAGACGGAGAAGGAGACGGAGAAGGAGACGGAGAAGGAGACGGAGAAGGAGACGGAGAAGGAGACGGAGAAGGAGACGGAGAAGGAGACGGAGAAGGAGACGGAGAAGGAGACGGAGAAGGAGACGGAGAAGGAGACGGAGAAGGAGACGGAGAAGGAGACGGAGAAGGAGACGAGAAGGAGACGGAGAAGGAGACGGAGAAGGAGACGGAGAAGGAGACGGAGAAGGAGACGGAGAAGGAGACGGAGAAGGAGACGGAGAAGGAGACGGAGAAGGAGACGGAGAAGGAGACGGAGAAGGAGACGGAGAAGAAGGAGACGGAGAAGGAGACGGAGAAGGAGACGGAGAAGGAGACGGAGAAGGAGACGGAGAAGGAGACGGAGAAGGAGACGGAGAAGGAGACGGAGAAGGAGACGGAGAAGGAGACGGAGAAGGAGACGGAGAAGGAGACGGAGAAGGAGACGGAGAAGGAGACGGAGAAGGAGACGGAGAAGGAGACGGAGAAGGAGACGGAGAAGGAGACGGAGAAGGAGACGGAGAAGGAGACGGAGAAGGAGACGGAGAAGGAGACGGAGAAGGAGACGGAGAAGGAGACGGAGAAGGAGACGGAGAAGGAGACGGAGAAGGAGACGGAGAAGGAGACGGAGAAGGAGACGGAGAAGGAGACGGAGAAGGAGACGGAGAAGGAGACGGAGAAGGAGACGGAGAAGGAGACGGAGAAGGAGACGGAGAAGGAGACGGAGAAGGAGACGGAGAAGGAGACGGAGAAGGAGACGGAGAAGGAGACGGAGAAGGAGACGGAGAAGGAGACGGAGAGGAGACGGAGAAGGAGACGGAGAAGGAGACGGAGAAGGAGAAAAAGAAAAGAGGAGCTTCAAATGCCAAAGCAGGGGAAGGATAGAATATGAACAAAGAAAGGAAAAAAGGAATGAAAACCAGTGGTGAGACTGCTCTTACGTCATCTACTGAAAATGCGGAACACCACCTTCCCAAAAACACCCCAGACATGTTTCCCAAGATACAGAAACAGGAATAGCAAGAGAAGAGACATGAAGCATGGAAGGAAAAAGATGCTGCAAAGGCTGTGGCCTCGTGGTGGCCAAGAACAAACCTGCCAAATCGCAGCGAGCCTCCTCTGAGGACTGACATGTGTCGGACACCCTGCCTGCCATTACTGAGCCATCTGCAGGTTGCTGTTCATGTCAGCACCTATGATGTCTGTTGCTTAGGTTCTGAGCCATCCTCAGTTCTCATGGCAGTTGGCAGAATTGATGATGACTTCTGGCCTTACTCACAGGGTGTGAATGAGCAGTGAAGAATGGAATGAATGAATGTTTGGTGGAAAATTCTGTGATCAAAAGAGGCTGACGTGCATCTGAATTTGGTGGAGATGGATGTTACAGTAAATCTGATGAGATAGTCACTATCAACAATTTTAGTAATATAGTGACAGTAACGCAGATAATTTTGTTTCAGTAGAAGTAGGTGGAGCTATCTGTGAAGGCGGTGTAGCAGCTGTCTTGTTAGCTGGAAATGAATTTATCGGTGTATCAGTGGAATATGTGAAGATATCTTAAGTGGCATAGCAGTAGTCTCATCAACTGGAGATGAATTTAACGATGCTTTGGCAGAAATGTGCGATTTATTGTTAAACTGCTAAGTAAAGTTGCCAGGAGGAGAACTACTTGAAAGAATTCCCTAAATATGTGGTAATTCAGAAAAAAAAAAATCCTGTCTTGAATGTGTTAAAACACTTTGTAATCTTAGAGAATTTCAATTTTTTAAATTTTGGCGTAGCCTTTGTTGAATTTAAGTAGACTGTTGTATTGCTTAATGGCATCAGGAAATTAACTGCTAGGGGCGACACACTGTGTATGCAATTCAGTTTAGTTGGAACCCGAACAGCACACAATAAAATCTGTGCTTTACAACTGACATCAAAATATTGTGTAAAAAAATAAAATATAATAAAATAAAGAATGACAAATTGGCTCCAAACCCGGAAACTTTGAAACCAACAGTTACTGTCTTGGAAATTATAAACAAATTTCGCCAAATAAGAGAAAATTCAAGACACAGAAAAACAAACCTTGGTATCCTCCTTTCCACCACTGTAATACTGACCCCGTGGTTTTGGTCTTTTGTCAATAGATTTACATTTTTGTGGGGCAGGTTTCCGACTTGTTTCATATCTGGTATTACTTGAGGTTGCCTGCTCTCGTCGCCGAACTGTTTTTTGAAACTGTTTGTTGCTGCTGACATCTGGAGAAATAAAAATACATTTTTAGATCAAAAATAATTTTACAAATGGAAAGGCAAAACTGCTCTAACTACCGTAGAGTTTTTACATAGCTTTAGTGTAGTGTGTAGCAAGAAAGTGACAGTATAGTGTCCTAAAAATATTTCTTAATTTTTACTTTCAATAATAAACAAATACTGTAGAAAATGTATTAACAGTTGAAACTTATCTGGTGGAGCAGTGATTTTGGGAACTTTTCCTTTATTTATTTTAGTTTCTGAGTGAGTAAAGGACTAGCCAGGCCTACAAAAATCTACACCTTAACTGAGGAATGGAGGCCAACAGGAAAGTAACCTATTACAAACCAATATACAAAAGCATCACGACTCTAATGGTGCAATTAGCACCCTGTAACATACATAGATCACCGATCACATTAGAGGTAACAATGGGTACTGTGGAAACCATCAAATAAGTCACTGATACACAACATCAGGTGTACCTACTGCTTTTACGTGCTAACACTGAATTGTTTTTAATGACGGTTCTGCTCGTTATCTAAATAAAGGCTTTCCTGAATTCAGTTTCACAGCACGTGGTGGGGTGACGCACAATGCTCAGGAACAGTGTGTCATGTTATATTCCAGCCAATAGAGTCATGCCCCTCTTCTGTTGGTAATGTATGCTTCAGGGCACACACACAATATTTAGCATTAATTTTAAGGTAACTTTGGGTAAGTTGAGAGTATTTAGCCACTGTAGTATTAATTATGGGTGAAACAGCAAATGTGACAAGCATTATATTAAGATGCAACAGTTTTAGTGCTTCGAGAATTTCCATGTAAATTATAGAACCACTTGACCTTCCTCCATCTCGAATCCACGATATTTTAAATAGAAGTGTGTGAGAGACGAATCCAACCTATTGTGCATTGCATGTTTGTGTGTGCAGGTCTAAACAGCCATGAGCTAAATGTGGGTGCGGCGGCCGAACGGTGGCCGACGACTAACTGCTGTATGATCCATAGAGTTTCAGTGTATGTGTGGAGAAGAGCCTGTGCTATTCTTTGCTGGTTTAGTAACTGTGATGATTGTTAAGGACAAAAGAAGAAATGAGATTAGACTTAAGTAATTCATGTGTTGGACTTGCTAGAAGCAAGACATGTTCATAAATTACGGGTGGTTCTTAAGTCAATACACTTACGAATGTTAATTTAATGCGTTTGTAAAGCTTGAAATATGAGCGAGATACGAGAAGATGGAGATATTTACATGTGAAATGCAGGAATGTTATTCTGCATAATCCAATACATCGTTAATTGGTGAAAACAAAGTTTGTATATTACTCCATCCACACGTTCTATCATCAAAAAAATGTTAGAGCGTGGCGACCAGTGGGGAAAAAAAAGGAATTTTGAGAAGAACTCTAAGCAGAAGATATGAAGTGTTGCCATAGCAAACAGATATAACAAGATGAGAGAACTGTTTCGTGTAATTGGATCAAGTCCAAAAATCAAATGGAAAAATTTGTGGCTGCAACAAAAGGGAAGACATAAGGAAGTAATAACATTAAAAGAATGGAAAGAAGACCCTGGTGTATTAGACTAAGAAGAGACATGACGAGAATAATTCAACTATAGAAGATCCAGTGGGGGAAGTCTGCAGCTCACACACATCGCGGCAGCGCTGACGCGGAAACAACATCCAATGCCACCGGCACCAGTTGTGGTTCACCGGAGCTGACCTGCTTCCACAGCTGGCTACCGACATCGACGTCAACACCTACGTCTGATGCCACAGGCTTGCTGTTCACTGGAGCTCACTTGGGGTAACACACAAAGCGCAGCTTCAAATGCTCAAATTGCGACTAAGTGAAAAACTAGATGCCCAGGGTGCAGCTTCAACTGGTGCAGGTTTTATTACATTCGACGCCACACTGGGTGACCTGTGCGCCAGATGGGGATGAAACGATGATGAAGACAACACAACAACCAGTCCCTGAGCGGAGAAAATCCCCAACCCAGCCAGGAAGCGAACTCGGGCCCCTTACGACAGCAGTCCGTCCCGCTGACCATTCAGCTATCGGGGCAGACACCTAATGTGGTGTTACCTAGTGAAGTGGTGATTGTTTTGCAATAGGAAAAAATGTCCGAAGAAATGTGAAGAGAAGTATCGGTCTTCACTTGCTCAAGTGAAGTTAATATCAGATCCATGGGATCCGAGCGGGTTCACATCCATCCCCCAAGGACGTTAACGCTCTGTGTTAACTGGTGGAGTGATGACCGTCAGATCCAGAGTTGTTTTCGGGTGTTTCTTCTGTAATAAAATTTTCCTGCACTGAATTCCCTTCAAATCTTAAACTATTCTTTAAGCTATTCCCTAAAATTTTAAACTATCCTATAATGTTAGCATTTAGAAAACTGGATAAGACTATAAGATAAAGATTGGTTTGAAAGAATCACAGATAAACAGTGATGTCTAGATGAAATAAACTGAATAAGAATATTATGTCTGTGTAAAATATAATATAATGTGACGAACTGAACAACTGTTGTACAGCAGTGTACAATTTTTTTATTTTGTATAGAATGTTTTATACCTTTTGTGAGATGTGATGTAGACAGGAGGGTTTGTATCGATTTTGAAAGGGGTGGGTAGTGTAGATAAAAGCACCATTTACACCAACAGATAAATCATGACTAACACAAAACACACATCACACCTTTCAAATGACCCTCGCAAACAAGTGTGCCTGATTATTCACCATTTGCTGTTACCATAGGGTTGCTAAGATTTTCTTCAGGGACCTCAAGGGTGAAGGTGGGAATGTCCATTCTGTAGTAGTCTGTAGTAGACGATTTAACACCATACCTCCTCCGTCTTTCTCACTCTAGTACCAGCGAGGTAGTGATCCTGGGGAAGGGGGATGGGAAGGGTTTCCTGTCTTTGGGGCTGTCTTTTTTCTCTTCTTCGATCTTAGCAACCATTTCTATTTTTTCCTTTCTTACTTCTCTTTTGAGGACTTAACTATTTTTTTCCTCTTTCCACATTCATATACTTCTATCTCAGAAGTCCTTCCTAGTCTCCGTGGTTTCCAATAACTTACAACTTATTTTCACATAAGAAGGCCGAAGAGTCGGAAAACACACACACACACACACACACACACACACACACACACACACTTATGTATACACACAAAGAAATATGAATACACAAACAATGAAGTCACGGATTAGAAGGATATAAGAACCGACAAGGGTTGTACAGGAGAAGATATATGTACATCTAGAAAGATGCACACATTGCTTTTTATTATGACTATTCTACATCACCTCTTTACATGAAAAGCCATTTTATATATAGACACACACACACACACACACACACACACACACACACACACACACACACACACAAAATGAAGATTCCTTATCGCATATGTACATAAGTACAGAAAAACTATGATGATCTTACAACGAGTATACATAAGCAGGAAGCATGAGTAATGAAAGAGAACGCAAGCCAGATTGGAGTTAATTGTGATGCTTATTTAAGAGAAGTCAGTGTAGCGAATACTTAAACTGATGAATAGTAGGATAGTGTGACTTGAACAAATTAGGTAGACGTAGTATCTACTATCAGTTGAATAATATGTGTAAGCATAGTATCCACTAAAATGATACGGGGCGTTCAAAAAGTCTCTCTGCAGTGCCGTATGATTGTTCGCCTGCCTGGATTACTTCCCTTCAAGTGGACTCTCCCAACATTCCACTGTTTCGTTTATCTCAGCCAGAGTCAGTGGTATTGTTTGTGTGTGTCGTTACGTGTTGACGTGAATGTTTAAGTTTAGTTCCTTTGTTCGTCTGTTTCATTTTTGTCACTGTTAAAATTCTAACCACTGAAGAACGTGTGTTTTTGGTCCAACAAGTGTTCAAAGCTGGTGGTAAATACACAGTTTCAGTTCATCAAACATTTAATTCAATTTTCCCGGAGACAACACTCCCACATCACAATACTGTGCGAGATTTGATCAACAAATTTCGAAGTACGGGTTCAGTTGTCGTCCTAGCGTTTTGTTTGAGGATAAACTACTCAATATTTCTGATAAAATGTCCATGAGCCTGAACAAGTCGGTAAGAAAACTCGCCCAGGAAATCAATGTTAGTGTTGGAATGGCCCACACAGCTGTAAGGAAAAAATTAGAACATTTCCCATACAAAGTGACAGCCGTGCAAAAACTGAAAAATACTGATCATGGCAAGAGACCGTATTATTGTCAATGGTTCCAAAATTTTGTTCAACAAAATGGAAAGGACGTTCTTAATGAAATGTTTGTAACTGATGAGTCGTTGGCCTTCCTCCGCCTCAAACAGAAGATATTTTAAATAGAAGTATGTGAGAGACAAATCTGACCTATTGTGCATTGCATGTTTGTGTGTGTGCAGGTCTGAAAACAGTCACAACCTAAATGTGGGTGCAACGGCTGACAAGTACCTGCTGTACGATCCATAGAGCTTCAGTGTATGTGTAGAGAAGAGCCTGTGCTATTCTTTGCTGGTTTAGTGACTGTGATGATTGTTAAGAACAAATGAAGAAGTTGAAATATACCAAGGCTAAACTAAAAGTATTCTGTGAGTATCCACTTATTTCATGAGTGGGGGAGGGGGGGGGGGGGAGAGAGAGAGAGAGAGAGAGAGAGAGAGAGAGAGAGAGAGAGAGAGAGTGTGTGTCAGTCTGATAAATTCCTTAACCAGCTTTATTCTTCGGAGAAGAAGTTTTTGAGATCAACGTGGCTAACTATCCAGAGAAGAAGATCGGCTGTGCATTGCAGTAAGTCAACTAATGTGAGAGAGGTGTGAATTTTGCAATCCAACTTCACATTGATTCTTATCATCTAAAGTGTTAGACAGTGATAGTTTTATCTAGAAGGAGTCAGAAGCAGATATAATGACCCTAAGTGCACTCCTCCAATGCTGCCAGTTACCAGGGTAGGCAACGGCTAGAGCAAGAAGCTTGGGACAGACACCGAAAGCACACTGGAGACACTGAAAAATTCTCTCCTCCTCCTCTGTTCAGAATGCATCATACGGCCACCTTCTTACCTGCTCGCCACTATAATCTGTTACTGACCTTTTGCCTTTACTGATTACTTGTGCAGAGTAAATGTTTTGTATCAATTTTGGTGCACAAGTCATGGACATTGCTCGAAAATCCTCAAATCTTTCAACAACCCAAATGTCTTATCAATTTTACCTGCTGATGAACTGAGAAGTGCTTCAATACACAGCGTTACTTTATTTTTTACAGCTTATGACTATTATAAAATCATCACCGAGCTTCAGAGACTTATCAATGGAGTTCGTTGCTGACCTCTTCAAGTCTTTATTACTTGTGTTGCACAGCACATATGTGTATCTGCGTAACTATGAGAAGAACTGTATGTTGTTTGTTTATTACTGAGTGCTGGAGTGGTTAGCTTTGGGTGTTCTGCAAAATGTGCTCTAAAAATAGCAAATAATTTTGGTATATTGTTTTAAATAGGTCTCGAGGTTGAAAACCAAAACTAATGTACCATATAGGAGAACTGTTTGATTTTGTGTTCAGAACACTTTTCTTCCTGTTATTGTGAAACAGAACTATTCATTTAATGTGGATGGACTTGCACCATATCATCTGATTTTAGTGTAGACCATATTAATGATAAACTTTATGCTGTGGAATGCATAGATTGACCAAAATTTGCACACACTCCATAAAAGTAAACAAGGCTATGAGGTGCAATAAAAAAGTAGGGAATTTCTTTTTTTCTTACAGAATCTTCATTTATTCATTAACATCAACTTTGTCCCTTTCAAAGTAATCCCCCCCTCAGACATACCACATTTGTGCCAGCACTTTTTGTTCAGCTCCTTCAGCTGATTCTGTTTTATCTCATCAATGGTGGCAAAACGACATCCCTTCACGGTTCTCTTCAGCCTCGGCAAGAGAAAGAAGCCACAGGGGACGACGTCCAGTGAATGTGTTGGCTGAGGCAACATAACCGTTTTGTTTTTTACCAAAAAATCAGGAGCACGCATTAAGGTGCGAGCAGAAGCGTTGTTGTGATGCAATTTCCACAAGTGTTTTGACACAATTCTGGTAATTTTATTCAGATGGCTTCACGCAAATGGTACATAACTTCTAGGTAGTATTCCCTATTTATCGTATGACTGTAAGGCAGGAACGCTTGATGGACTATCCCTTTGCAATCAAAGAAAACAGTGAGAAGAACTTCGTATGTGATCAAACTTGTCGAATTTTTTTCAGTCTTGGCTATTCAGGTAGTTTGGGATGACTGGGCCTTGGTTTCAACGTCATACTCCTAAATCCATGTTGCATCACCTATTATAGCCTTCAGAAGTTCTGGGTTGTTGACTTCACTCAGCAATTCCTGAGCTATGTCTATGTGAAGTCATTTTCGGTCGAAATTCAACAATTCTGGAACAAACTTTGGTGTTACACTTTTCATGGCCAAAACATGAAAAATTTGCTTGGCAAGAACTATCTGATATGTCGACATCAGTAACCTTTCTGATCGTGATGTGGTACATTTCCATGACCATTTACTTTACTTCTTCCACAAGGTTGTCAGCAATTTATGTGTTAATTTGGGCATCCAGAGTGGTTGTCACCTTCAATGGCTGCTCTACCCTCTTTGAAACGTAAACTCTTGTCATAACCATAACAGATTTGCCAAAAGGCAGTCAACATTTCAAATGTGGTGCTGCACTTTATTTCATTTTTCAAACAAAATTTAATGTAAATTCTTTGATCCATTTTTGTCGCAAGTTAAAATTCACCAAGCACACAAAAATACGCGTAACCTTTTCAGCTGTGAAAAACAAACAAAATATACAAAAACTGAAAAAGTAAATTTACTTCACAAACTTGGGTAAAAAAAGATAAAAACTGAAAACTGTATGTAAGAAGTCCACAAAATTAAATTTCCATTAATTTTTGATCACACTTTGTATTTATTTGGCTACATGCAAGGCAATTATAGATCTTTAGCTGACGGACTATTTCTAGTCAAGAATTCCTTGGCCATATAGAAGTCATCATGGGGGAAGTAATATTTAAAATATTCATTTAAAAACGATTCAGCTATCTGTCAAATTTCATTTTTGTAAGCAGACTGTCCAAGAGTTTAACAGCAGTGTACTATGGTCTTTTGCACCATGAATACTTTCTGCTGAAATAGAGGTACTCGAAAAAATTGTCCCCTGCTTGAAATATGAAATTATTATGACCCAGTTTCATGTTGAATATTGTGTTGCATTTTAATTTCTTATAAATTTTTAACCCCATGAATTCTAGTGTCTGGTCTTAAGAGTTTTAAGCAGTACTTAGGAAGATTAAAATTCTCTCTGCACTGAGTGTTCTAATGAAAAATGTTACATACTGATAGATATGTCTTCAATGTTAGCAATTCTTGTATCAAAAGTATCTGAAACTGCATATTTTGGCAGCGCTAAGTGGTTACAAAAGTTAACGAACTGCAATGATATTACTTTTACAATGGTTTACAGACAGCTAAAAAAGTTAATTCAAGAAAACCATCATTTACTATTTTATCCTATTGCTGTTTCTTTGCTTGGTGTTGCAACAATTAAATGGTAAATCATTAAAACAGGACATGAACAATGGGTCAATTAACAAACCTTTTGTAATGATCAATTTAGTATTTCTGAATGTAGAGGTGTTAATGCTATAAATTTGTTCCAGCACATAATGTGCATTTCTGCAGCATTTATTACATAGTGATCAAGTCAAACTTGTACTGAATTACAATAGTCCATTGAAACTTCTCACGTACAGAATGCTATAATGACAATTCTTCAATAACTTTCCAGAAATCTTAGCTATTGTTCGACTAAAATTATTTGATAGTTGATGTCTATCACTTTCTGCTAGAGTTGCCACATCAGCTACTGTCAACCGCTCGGTTATTGACATTGGTTACATACAGGTGACACACAAGCATGGCGGGTCAGTTCATTAATGCTGTTAATGTGTAATGCAGAGGAATTTTGGAAGCGTCCGCCACAAAGGATGACAGAAAAATGAGATGCTCTGTCAACAGCTGATTTTACGTGACCAGCCACTGAATTGTGGCAGTAGTAGTCTGTAATGTGTGTGAGAAAATGACAGTCAATAATCTGCGACAGGACTAAAACCATGATTAAACCTTACCTCTACAAGCAAACAGATTCCAATTTCAGTGCTACAAAACAAACTAATTTCTCACCATCAATCATTGGTTACCTGAAACTATCCTCCCACTGGCTACATGAACTGCTGCATTACAAACCGATGAGCAGTTCTGGTTGGCACTTGGTTGTCGGTTATACATGATACAGTCAGGCTACAAATGAAAAAGATTGTTGAGAAGGAAAATATGAGCAAATAAAAACATCAGTACAATAATCAACCTGTTTACATGGGGCTCCCAAAACCGGACTTCGTGAACCAATTTCCCAACACCGCTTCCGAGTGGTCACGTAAACACTTCGAAATCAATTCTGGAAATCTCTTTCTGGTTGCCAGTTTTACAATTCTGCAATCAATTTTTGCTCCCATGTAAATGCAACCTGTTTTGAAACGTACCTGGGCTGTCAGGTTTTGTCTTTTTCTTTAAAATTTTCAGCTAATCTGGACAGGGTGGTTTCCTGTACAGTGAAGTATAAGTATAAATATTAGACTGAAGCTATTTACACCTTGTCTAAGTGAAGAGAAATAGCAATTGTACTGAAAAACTGTAACAGCTGTTTTTCAAGCACCATATTTAAATGGGCTAGCAAATCCACTTCAAACCGTAACATGTAAACATGACAAAAAACAGTTTTCCGAAATTCATCTCTTGTCTTTCAGAAGACATGTCGCATGTAAATGTAGTGAGTGAAAATGACACGGTACAGTATTCAAAACCAAAAAATCACATTTAAATCAGTCAATTGAATAAAAATAATAAGGTGTTTTGATTAGATTTAGAAATAAAAAAATCTCTGTACTTTACGTACTTCATAAAATTCAAACCTATGACCTTCTACACTATATAGGTTAACATGCTAACCACCATGCTAAGACACTGCTGTGTACAGTTCTTACATTCATAACGCATGTATCCCAGTAGCAACCATGAATTACAGCTCTCAAAAATTCGGCTTCACCTAAAGTAGAGCAAAACTTATCTAATGGAAGTCGATCTCTGTGATTATAATAACTGTGTATGTGACATTGTATTGCGGCCTAGTGCGGAAGGGTCTGGTAGTGTTTGGTTAGTGCCGAGTGTGAAATGCGTCAGCTTTTTTCTTTGTGTGTGTGTGTGTGTGTGTGTGTGTGTGTTGGACTATAGTAATATCTTTTAATTTGTGTTATTGCTCTGTGAATGAACAGGGGGAGACAGCGTGTTCTGGTCAGACTCCTGCTCCTTCAGAAATTTAATAAGGCAGCACTTACATTTCATTAGCAATGATTATTTATTGGCTAGAAGATCGTAGATGCTCCCTACGGAAAGTTAAACACAAACCTGAGAGGGGGCAAAAAAAAAAAAAAAAAAAAAAAAAAGGAGAGGCAGCTGTATACATACCAAGAGCTCAGATGGCACGCCACTGCTAAGCAAAGAAGGCCAGCCGTAAAGGTGTAAGGAGAATACAGATGGGATGTATAAAAGAAATGAACTTTAAGGCAATATTACTGAAAGGGATAAGAAAGTAAATTGAGATTAAATGAGGGAGAGGAAACTGCATCTAACAAAGGACTGAAATACCGAAGCCGAACAGGATCCCTGAAGTGGATGGCACTCCCTCGGAATTATCGAGATTCTTAAGAGAACCAACCATGACAGAACTATTCAAAGAACAGTTAACTGGGCATCTGACAATCATCCTTATGTGAGTCACTGAAGATGGACGAACACGTCCTCTGTTCCACAATATGCAGTGCGCTGTGAATATTCCATGCATGTGTCAAAATCATGTTGACATATGGACCACACACTAACCGGCTGCAGCACCCTCGCTTGTGGAACTGCGAAGAGGGCCGTCCTCTGCATTACTGCTCGCCATGGCTGTTGGCACATACTGTTTTGTTCGCTTTGGGCAACTCATGGTGAAGAGAGGATTCCACATATTATGCAGCTGGTAGCAGCTGTCGCGGTTCATCAGATTTTCCACCATGCATATTTGCACAGATTCTTTAATAACGGAGTCCCAAAAAGATGTTGCTGTGGCCAAAATAATTGTTTTATCATACTCCATTATTATCCGATGGAAATGCAACTTTTGACACTAAAAAACTTAGTTGGAGCAAAATGCAGAGCAGCATTGATGTTATCCAGTGTTTTTCCACAGAGCCCATAGTGCACTTGTTCTGCCCTGTGTAAGTCATACCACACTGGCACGGTTTATTAGTATATTCCAGTCTTTGTAATAACAAACTGGCCTTCACTGGTGCAAGTGCTTAGTGTTTCACATCCAGTTGACGATGAGGTTATAGACTGGGTACTAGCTCAGATTAAGGAAGGACGGGGAAGGAAATTGGCTGTGCTCTTTCGAAAGGACCATCGCGACATTTGTCTGAAGTGATATAGGGAAATCACAGAAAACCTAAATCAGGATGGCCGGACCTGTGTTTCAACCATCGTCATCCTGAATGTGACTAGTGCCCTTCACTGAGCCCAATAAATCAATAACCTCAGATCATGAGTAGAAAACCACTTTCACCTGAAAATTTTGGAGGATTCTTGCTATTTTAAATGACATATTACCAACAACAAGAAGAAGAAGAAGAAAAGCTAGAGATTTTGCTGGCTTGCTCTCTTCTTTTTCCACTTCCTGGTTCTTGGCTTTAACTGATCCTGACTGTTAATCTTTCAGGTACAGTATCTATTTTTCTTGAACACTGTCTTTAGGTTGGTGAGCTCTTTAGATAAAATATCTGCACCTGAGACTGTGTGAGCTCTCTGTACAAGATTTTTAAGCACACTTATTGCTTGCAATGACTGATGACCACTATGATTGTAGATGTGTGGACTTACGATAAATTGAATGTCCCCCAGAGCCACCATCCTTCGGTCTAACTGTATCATCCAAGAAAGGCACACAACCTGCTTTCTTTAATTTCACAGTGAACTGAATGTTCTTATGAATGGAGTTTTAGGTGGTGTAAAAATTGCATTAATTTCGTTTCTCCTGGAGCCATGCTATGGAAGTATCATCTACATACCTCAAAAATACAATTGGTTTAGGGGTTGCTGATTCAAGCACATTCTCTACAAAGTTCACCATAAGAAGGTTGATCATCAGGGGAGACCGAAAGCAACCCATGGTGACACCCTCCAGTCTGCTCAAAATATTCATGGTTGAACACAAAATAGGTAGAGGAATATGTGAGCCGAAGTAACGTACAGATGTGCACCTGAAACTTATTACTAGTTAGTACCAAACAATCTTGGAGAGGGACCTTTGTAAAAAGAGATGCTGAATCAAAGCTGACTAAACCGTCTGAACTACCTAAATTGAGAGTTTCCTATATAATTTAAGCATTTACCCACCAGTGGAGGAAGCGAGGCGTTTGGCTACATCATATTTGGCGGCTCTCATGTTGCTTGCTATTGACTGTAAAGGAAGACATGGTGTGCAACCATGTAGCCTTAACCCCTTGATGATCACTGTATGGCTTTCCTAAAGTACATAAATAAAGCCTAGCTTTACAGCCAGTGGTAAGCAAAATTGGTGTCCCCAAACAATTCACCCAAGTACCCTGTTTTCTTCCTAAGGCTGCTGGTGGGCAAATATATCATATACAAAACTCTGCCGATTGTATCGACACACTGAGGCTCTCCATCTAAGCAGCTCTGGCTATTTAGTCAGCTTTGATGTAGCATCTTTTTTTTACGAAGGTCCCTCTTGCAGTTTCTTTTGTGCTAATTGGTAGTAAGTTTGAAGTGGACATCACTACTTCCAATTGGCACGCATTTCCCTCAATCTGTTCTATGTTGAACCGTGAATATTTTGAGCAGACTGATATCACCACCATGTGTGGCCCTCTGTCCCAACTGGTGGACAACCTTTTTATGCAGGACTTCCAAGCAGAGAGCACTTGAGCCAGCAGCTATTAAACCAAGTATATTTTGGAGGTATTAGTCTATTCAACATAGAAAAACTAAGAGAAAAATTTATGTAGTTGCAAACTTTTGTACAGTGGTAGGAGGAAGTGCTACAAACAACATACTAAAAAATCCTGACTGGTAGGGTCTGAACAAATGGGTTGAGGGATTTTGTGTGGTTTTAAAGGCCATTGTTTTCCTTGAATATATTGAAAACCGTGGCTTCTAGCGAAAACATTCCCCAGTACACTATTAAACTACATGAAATTTCATACGAAACTTTCCTTTTTGTTTTTTCTCTAGAACTAACGGTTTCTGTGGTGCAGGGATGGAAAAATTCCAGATTATTAAAAAAATATTGTTTTAATGGTACAAAATTAAAGCTTTTTCTTTAACTGAAGTGGGTGAAAAACAAATATTAGATGTATGTACCACATCCAAGTGCAGTAGAGCCGTATTAATAGATAATCCTGTGCTCCAAGCTGTATCAGGATTTTGTGTGTGTGTGTGTGTGTGTGTGTGTGTGTGTGTGTGTGTGTGGGGGGGGGGGGGGGGGGGGGGGGCATGATGGATGGTGGTATGCTGGATTTGTGTTCATGCTGTAGTGCTCTTCTGCAGAAGGCAATTCCCCATTATAAGTGCTACTTGCTTTTCAGTTTACAGACTGCGTACACCTCCCCAGCATTTCTTGTTCAGTTCTCTTACACGAATACATAAAATACTCTCACTGAGCACTTGTTTAGAATTATTTTCAGGTTATCAAATGAGTACTTATTTGCAGTTGTTAGGTGAGCTATTATGTAAAAAATCTCTACCGCTGAAGCAGTGAACTTTCGACCACAATGAAGAGCCTGCCCCCCAAGTGTTACATGCTATGGATACATATTCGACAATGTCGATTTCATAGTCACCACTATCACAGTCTGGAATACTTTTCACAATAGGGGGCACATACATCAAATGCATCAACCAAGCCTCAGCTCTCCCAGAGACTTATACTGCCTCCCCTCTGAGACAGAAGTAGGTAACCTATTTGCAAAGGAACTTCAGATATTTCACTGTAAGTCACACATCACTTTACAGCAAGTTACTGTTCCAGTCTTTAACACTATCAGTCTCATTCCATGAGACATATTTGCGCCCACCTTAGAAGCTATACTGTAGATGTGTGGCAAGTGGCTCACTCACAAGGGAACCTCCCCATCACACCCCCCCTCAGATTTAGTTATAAGTTGGCACAGTGGATAGGCCTTGAAAAACTGAACACAGATCAATCGAGAAAACAGGAAGAAGTTGTGTGGAACTATGAAAAAATAAGCAAAATATACCAACTGAGTAGTCCATACGTATGATATGCAACATCAAGGCTCACGCGAGCTCAGGAGCGCCGTGGTCCCGTGGTTAGCGTGAGCAGCTGCGGAACGAGAGGTCCTTGGTTCAAACCTACCCTCGGGTGAAAAGTTTAACTTTTTATTTTCAGTTTATGTAACAAATGCTTATATTTTCATCAATTTTTGGGAGTGATTATCACATCCACAATCTAAATCGGGCAAGGTAGAAGAATCTTTTTACCCATTTCCCAAGTGTACAAGTTAGGTGGGTAGACATATTCCTGTCATGTGACACACATGCCATCACCAGTGTTGTATGGAATATATCAGACGTGTTTTCCTGTGGAGGAATCGGTTGACCTATAACCTTGCGATCAAGTGTTTTCGGTTCCCATTGGAGAGGCACGTCCTTTCGTCTACTAACCGCACAGTTTTGCGGTACGGTCGCAAAACACAGACACTAAACGTATTACAGTGAACAGACATCAATGAACGAACGGACAAGATCATAACTTTACGAAAATAAAGATACTAAAATTTTCAGTCGAGGGAAGACTTGAACCTAGGACCTCTCATTTCGCAGCTACTCACGCTAACCCACGGCGCTCCTTGAGTCCTATAGTCATTAATGTTGCATATCCTTCGCATGGACTACTCAGTTTGTATATTTTACTAATTTTTTTCATAGTTCCACACAACTTCTTCCCGTTTTCTCGATTGATCTGTGTTTCGTTTTTCAAGGCCTATCCACTGTACCAACTTATAACTAAATCTGATGGGGGTGCGATGGGGAGGTTCCCTTGTCAGTATAGCCCACTCTACCAATGCTAGCAGTTCTTGAATGGAAGAGATTTATGCAGTCTACCACTAACACAATTAATGGTGAGAGAAGTACCATTAACTTTCTGGTTATTCTTTAAGTCACCACCAAATGACAATACAATTATACGGCTTTACAATATGCAATATGTTGTCAACAATTGACAGTAGCACAGTGCCACACTTCCCAGTCCAATTCCTTTCCCAGCAACACTAGTACACAGATCACTAACATCAAAAATTACACACTTCTCAGCCACTGTTTACAGGAATGTATTTTACATAAAAGCTGACTTAACAACTGCAAATAAACACTCACTCAATACACTGAACATAACCCCAGTCATGAACAAGTGCTCAGTGCAGTTATTTTGTCTATTCACACATGAGAACTGGACATGAAATGCTGGGGATGTGTAGGCTATCTAAACTGAAAAGCAAGCAGCACTTGTGGTAGGGGAAGTTGCCTTTCCCAGAAGAACACTACAGCTGCAGTACACAATGACTAAAATCAATTTCCCCTCTAGCAGTGTAAAGAAGATGTACAGAGATTTTTCTAGATTCTGCACATATGTATTTCTTGCATTAGTTTTATTAGTAACTAATCTCTGCATTCCATGTCTATGAGCTGTGTTGCCACCAATTCATAAGGCACACTGTGGAGAGTCAGTGTAACTATGTGAAACACACTGTAGTTGCTTCTTGTGGCATAGACAGAATGGGAAATCAACTGTTTTATCTTCAGTTTGCAGACCTATTAAGGGGGGAAGTGCATGACCACAATTCAGCAATCTACTGTCCTTGTGTTCTACCTCACATGCGTGCAATCCCCCCCACCATGTTGCACTTCAGAACACAATCCCTTAATATGGCTCTCCTGAACTTACACATTTAATATTTGTTTTTAATCCATTTCATACAACAATAAATATTAACTTTATACTATTTAAACAGTTTTTTAATACTTTGTAATTTGCCATTCCCTGCAAAGTGGAAACTATTAGGAAATTTAATGTAGTTAAATTCTGTACTGGGAATAATTTTTACTAGAAGCAGCAGTTTTAAACATGCCCCCTGCCCCACCCCAATGCTCACACCCCCATCAGCCAGGATTTTTGCGTCAACTGAAGAACGGGATACAACCCGTCAGCTTTGAACAATGATAACATAGTTTACTTATAGATAATGTCCTTATTATCAGGCTATAAGATATTAAATTTGTTATCTACAGTTGCGAGGTGTCATCATCGGAAACTGAAATAAATGGATGTGTTTTTAAAAGACAGAGCTATACATTGTGTACGATTTTTGTCGCTTGTGTTAACTTAAATCACATGCTTGTTCCAATTCATTTGGTACTTATTTTCATTCTAAGTGAGTTTGAGATATTTTGGAAGAATTTTTTTTCATTCTGGACAATTTTTACATTTTGATTTTCATCTGTAGGTATGGATTTATGTATTCCTATGAATATGGAAGACTTAAAGCAGGATTCGTCAACTGCAGTACGGAATACAAATTTTACAATTGTCACTTTTTCGGCTTTGACAGCACTAGTATTACTACGATACTTTTCAGCCAATACTAGTTCTATCGAAGGCGAAAAGACTGACGTGTGAAAAATTTGTATCCTGTGCTTCAGTTGACCTATAAAGGTCACTTGAAAAAAATAGGATACTAGTGCCATTAAAGACGAAAAATGCAACATATGTAACATTGGCATCCTGTACCTCAGTTGAACTACGAACATAGTATCCCGTTCTTCAGTTGACCTATAACCGATTCTCCAGTTGACCTATACTGCATAGGTCAGCTGTCTTTTCACCTTCACTGATACTAATATCAACTGAACAATAAAATGCTAGTAGTAGCAGAGGCAGGGGGAAAAAACCCCAAACCTGTAAAATTTGTATCCCGTATTTCAGTTGACCTAGGATACTAGTGCTAGCGAAGGCGAAAAGGTCGACATACTTTACACTTTTATCCCTTACTGCAGTTAACCTATACAGATCAACTGCAGTTCAGGATACAAGTCATACATGTCAACTGAGGTGTTCCATGCTAATGTTACTTCTGTTCCTTTTTTTCTTCTTTTCTTTTTTTGCAGTAATACCCTATTCTTCAGCTGAGTTATATAGGTCAACTGAAGAATAGGATACTAGGACTCAAAAAAGCAATATATTCAAAATTACAATTGAAATATGAACATACGTGATAAATGTCTACCATCTGTTTTCTCTGTCCTGCATTCATTTGTTTCTCAATGTTTGTCTTTGCTATTAAATCTGTGCAATACATCATTTCTGGTAACTTCTGACATAATTGGTCAAAGCTGACAGGTTATACCCCTTTCTCCAGTAATCCCAGAATTTTACTATGTTGTTTAAAACACTCCAATCTACCACTGTGCTAAAATTTGTGACTTCATGAATCTTTTCTCTTAGTAGACTTTGTTTGGTCTTTGTTGACTGGTTAATATGTGGACAATACTTTCACAGTGTGGTTTCAAGGAGAAGCTAAATTAACAGAGTTTTTATATTACCTCAACTCCATTCATTAGAATGTCTGGTTTCCTATGGAATTAGAGAAAGATAGATGGTTTCCCTTCCTGTGCATTTTGGTTAGACTGAAAAATGATTGCTCTGTGCGGAATTCAGTTTCTAGAAAGCCCACACATTTACAATCATCGAATTGTCATCACCCACCGCAAATTATGAGTGTGCTTTAAAAAACTTGTACAGAGAGCTCATACAGTATGCAGATGGTTTGGTAAGAGTTCACAACCGAAAGACAGTGTTTAAGGAGAATGGCTACTCTGCCCGAAAGATTAACAAGGCTGTGTCTGGTAAAAACCAAAAAGAGGAAAGGATGCCAACAAAATCTCTAGCTTTTCGTCCCTTTGTTGATAATATTTTGTTTAAAACAGCCAGAATCATCTATGATTTTCAGATGAAAGTAGTTTTCCGCCCACCATCTAAGTTTGCCAACTACTGGGGTAAGTAAAGGAAACTACGTTACTGTGGAAGGATGGGATTTAAAAAATACTTTGCCAGTATGTTATGGCTTGTATAGGCCAGACCATATGCACTGTGAAAGAACATTGTACTGCAAATCAATGTAGCAGTCACCTTTTGCAAACCAAACAAGTCTGTTATTGCCAAACGTTGCACCTCCACTGGACAATGGAGCATGGTAAAACAATTTTGGTCACAACAACAGTTTTTTGAAACACCATTATTAAAGAAGAAATATGCATGGTGGAAAATCCGATGAACCACTACAGCATCTACCAACTGGATTATACAAGAAATCCTGTCACCTCCACGATTTCCGCTAACCAAAGACAACAGAGTGCACCGACAGCCATGGCAAGCAGTAATGCGGAGGACGGCTGAGTACGTAGTTCTATCGCTGGGTAGTGTTATCTGCCTGTCAACATGATTGTGATGCATGCCAGAATACTCACAGTGCACTGTATATTGCAGAACAGAGGATGTCTTCACAAGTATTTGAAAGCTCACCTGAGGGTGACTGGCAGGTGCACAGTCGTAATACCGATGTAGTTGCTGACGCATGGAAGCAAGCCTGAAATTTCTTCACAGAATCAATTCGCTGAAAAATTTTAAAATTCACTTCGTGACAGTACTAGTCCACCTGCTGTGCAACACATACAAAACACGCAAAATATCTCAAGACTTAAAGAAGAATGTAGTAACTTCAATTCTAAAGATGATAGCTAAAGGTTGAGATAGGCGAACCTACATTTATAGCATTTGCGGATTTAGAAAAATCTTTTGGCAATGCTGAGTGGAACACACACTTTTAAATTCTGAAGGTAGCAGGAATAAAATACAATGAGAGAGATTTAACCCCAACATGCACAAAAACTGGACTGCAGTTACTCGAGTTTAAGGATATGAAACTAAGGTGGTAGTTGAGAAGGGAATGTGGCAAGGTTTGTTGCCTATCTCCAATGTTACTCAATATGTTGTGCCTTTCCACTATACGGTGGGTAGGGCAAATATCTTTTCACTAATTTGTAATATGTTTGTTTTTTCATCATGCTCTGCAACCATCTGAGAGTCTGCTGTGACACCTGTCATCTAAAGGCTGTGTGCTCGCAGCCACATCCACTGTGCGATCTCTAATGGCAAATGCCATGTGGCTATAAGATTGCCGATGACAATTGTGTGTCCAATGGGCTAAACTACTGGGTCACAATCCCTCCAATTCATGAGAGAAACACATACAAAAAGGAAAAATCAATCAAAAACGTGGGGATTTGCCTCCTATATAAGCAAGTCAACGAGTTTAGAAAAGGGCGGACAGTAGTAGTAACACGATAGGTTGCCTTGAGCCAGCAGACATGCGGCAGCCAAGATAGCTTGTGGCCAAATAAAATAAGAATTTGAAGTATCAACGACTTCAGGAACCTTGTCACCGAGATAAATTTCTGGGTGCAGGCGCAAAGTCTAGAGTCAACAAAAATACATAACTCATGATTTTGCAGGGGAAAATTGACAGTCGTGGTTCAGCGCCCAGTCGTGGACTCTCCACACAGTCCCCTGAAGTTGGCACTCAGCAATGCGCAGTGAAGCAAAGGCATAATACAGGCAAACACATTTGTACTGTGACGGAGAGACTGTTGCGCCCACTGCATTTACGACGCCACTGATGGCGATAGCAAACAGCGTTACACTCAGGACCGATTCCTGAGGGACTCCAGTTTCCTGTATACATTGGTTGCTGAGAGTAAACTATCTGGACCTGAAGTAGTCTGAGAGACAGGAAATTCTGGATAAAAATGAGTGAACTGCCCCAGAAACACAATCATGCAGTGTAGATAGTATGTGATGTTGCCAGGTGGTATCTTATGCATTCTGCAGGTCAAAGAACACAGCAATCAGATGTTGGTATGCGCACTGGCACATTCCAGTTGAACCAGATGATCTGTGGTGGAACGGAAAGACTTAAAGCCAACAAAGACAGCAGTTGACCATAAGTTTGGATAGCTTACACAACTGATTTTACATAACCCATTTATCAGAGGGATTGGCTGGTAGGCCCAGTTCTTTAAAATATGTGGGTCCTTACCCAGTTTCAGGACAGGAATAATAATACCTTCCTGCCAAATATGAAAAAGCCCAAGAACATGTTTCATGCTGTTGGCACGAAGATATTTCAGCATTTGGTTGTGAATTTTGTTGGTCCTGGGAACCATATCCTGACATATGCCAAAGTGCTGCAAAACTCTCATTTGCCAAAATGGACATTGTATGACAGAACCGTGTGCATGGTAGGATAATGGGCTGCACTCAGTGAGGTGATTCTGGGTCAGGAAATGAGGATGGTAACTACTGTAAGTGGACACACTAGTGAAGTGTGCCGCAAAACATCCAGCAAGTAAAACAGGATCAGTGCACATGTTACCATTGACAAGCATGCCAGGAACCGCCGTGGGTGGTTTGTAGTTGATGGCTGCTGGCTGTATATGCAGCAGAGTTTAGTTCATATTTGGAACAATGGGGTACAGGATCGCACTGATGATACATGTTGCTCCCAACACTCCTGCTCCCTATTCTTTATTAAAAATTGTAATTTCGTCCAAAGTCTCTGGAATGTTATTAAATTATCCTTAGAGGAATGGTGCTCATGCCACTGAAGCCCCTGCAGCCCTCCCCGATCGCCACTGCTGTATCTGAAGACCATCATGGCACCGACAGCCATTGGAATGAGCCAGAGAACATCATTGCTGTGGCAGCAGGAATAACAGTATCAATAGTATTCTGTACCACTCCGTTGATATTCGACGCATGACTGACTGCAAAAGTGGCTTTGGAGGAGAGAGCCTGTCAGTCAACTTTCCGAGGAGCCCAAAGTGGAATATGTCCCATATGTCTGAGTGGACAGCGAGAGAATAATAGGAAAATGGTCGCTGTCATAAAGATCAACATGGACTGAATCAGGAGTAAGATAGGCTGCAAACTGTGAGATCAACACTTGAGTACGTTTTGCGGGCCACACTGAAATGCGTTGCAGCTCCAGTGTTGAGTATGCAGACATCCAACTCTGGAAGGAGGTTTTAGCACCCGGCCTCCGCGAGACACTGTCGCCACCCCGCACTCAACTGTGGGCATTAAAGTCCCCAGTAAGAGGAAGGGAAGAGGTGCAACTATTCCATTAACTTTTAACAGCTTGTGCTAATGGGAAACATACATTTGGATTGTCATTAAAACTGACAGGTAGACGCTAATGGCCATGGTCTCTAGTTCAGTGGTAAGGGGCATCTGAAAAAGAGCTTATGAGGGAATGAACAAAACTGGACACACACTTGACACTAACACAATAGGTACAGTAAGGTTTGTAGGTTTTCAGAGCAGGGAGACGTGTCGCCGTAAACCGCGTTTGTTGAAGTGCTATGCCAATTACAAAATAAGTAGCCAGTAAATGACGGAAATCTGTCAGGTGGCGATAGTGGCCGTTACAGTTCCATTGAAGGAGCAATGGAGTCAGGTCCGAGAAAATGGTGAATGGAAAGATGGGTGTGATTACTTTGCTACCAGCTTGCAGGCTGCCTGATTGTGCAAGACATCGTCAAGGTGCACAGGCTCAACCTTTGCAGGGGCAGGGAGCAGAACATCTGAAGCCTCAGGAAGAAGTTTATCTTTCTGCTTATCCTTCCTATCTCTGAGAGACTTAGATTTCTGTTAATATTTTCCAATTTTATGTTCATAGAGTGAAGAAGACCATACTTTTCTTCAGCCCCCAGCCTATGGCAGCTGGTCCCTGTCTTTGAGAGGGGGCACCTTGACAGGTGTCCTCATCACTGACGACAACAGATGATGACTAGGCATCTCTGGTTGCACAGATAGTGTGCAACCACTGCTGCTACAGGGGTGGGGGTGGGGGTTGTCATTCCCTCCTCCAACCGTGGGGCAGGCCCTGGAATACGACAAAGTCTAGGTGCGAGACCATATCGCATGATGTATAAGCTCACTCAAGTCACAAAATTTAAGACCATATAAATCAGATTAAGTCTTTCAAACTTTTTCTTCGCATCTTGATTAGACAAGCGGTCAAGTCTTATTCTCTTTTTTTATTCTTCCTCTTGAACACTAAGCATTGTGGTGACCAATGAGGGTATAGTTCCAGATAACACATTGAGGGCGTTGGTCACAAGGACTGCCTTCATGGGATGTGCCCGACAGCCTCATTAGAACAGAGGGAGCATGTGTCCGAACCTCTGGCACCTAAAATATCTCATCGGAGGAGGAAAATTAGACCTGACATCACATCTAAAAACCATAACCTCGAACTTCCAGGCAAAATTTTGCCGTTGGAAGGCCAGGATAAAAGCTCCACTGTCCATTCTATTATCTTTGGGTCTCTTCTCGATGCGGTAAACAAACTGGACACCACGCCAGCCACACCAGATTAGTATGCAGCTCTTCATCACCCTGAATTCCATCGAACTTGTTATGGAAACGGTTACTGGTATATCTCCTATCTTTACACAGCCCTGAAGTGCCCACGATTGATTGGCACGCGACTGGTCAACAAAGAGCCATTCCTCATCCCCCCCCCCCCCAAACCGATCTTCAATATTTTCAATGAAAAACAGTGGCTGTCAATTCGGGAACAAACCAAGAACTTGGGCAAATTGTACATTTCTATTTCTCGTTGAATGGCTCTCATCTTGAGACATGGTCATAGACTGAAATGCCACACGACTGTAAACCTCTGCATTAAAATCACTGTTCCTGACTGATGAGATGGCCGTGCTGATATTGCCACTGTTAAGTTTGATCCGTTTCACTGCAGATCACCCGCCGTTCACTCTGATCACGGGCCCTTCCTGTGGGCGACACACCGCCAAGCCAAAGGCTATCTGGCACACCCACCGTTGCACGGAGTGCCGATACCCAGAAGCTGACAGGCACCTACTCCTTGACTGACACTGGAAGGTTACAGCCCAGATACCGGCAGTGCGATCCCTGTGTTGTCAGGGGGCTGCCACTGAGAGGGCATGTGGCAACCCCACAATAACAAACCTGCTGCTACGCTGAATTCTGGGTGCAGAGGTAGATCCATTTGATTGTTAGGTGTAAAAGATAACAGTGCACAGTTTATGGCCTGCACTTCTGTAAAATTTGGAAAGTGAAGGTCAAACCCAATTTTTTTTAAGAAACACTAATTTTGAATTGAGAAATAAAAACATTTTATTCAAAGTACTGACCATTGCTTTCTATACATTTTGACTACCTTTTTGGCAATCTGTGGACACCACGCCAATAGAAATGTTCGTCTTTTGAAGCAAATCTATCGGACACCCAATTTTCGACTTCTTCGTAGGAATCTAAGTGTTCCTCAGCCAATGCTTGTCCCATTGATGAAAACAAATGGTAGTCGGAAGGAGCCGAGTCTGGTGAATACAGCTCCCAGCCAAGTGTTTTGATTGTATCCTGAACCAGTTTTGCTTTGTGTACAGGTGCATTGTCGTGTAAAAAAATTACTTTGCCATGTCTTCTGGCCCATTCTGGTCTTTTTTTGATCAATGCATAGTTCAAATTGATCATTTGTTGTCTGTAGCATTTAGTATTCACAGTTTCACTGGGTTTTAGAAGTTCATGATACACCACACATTTCTGATCCCATCAAACACAGAGCATTGTCTTCTTGCCGAATCGATCTGGTTTTGCAGTCTATGTTTATGGTTGTCCCGGATTAACCCGATTTTTCCCGTTTAGGATTCTTAAAATAAATCCAATTTTCATCGCCAGTAACAATTCGATGCAAAATTGATTCCCTTTCATGTCTGAAGCAAAATTGAACAAATGGTTTTTCGGTTTTCCATCTGTCTTTCAGTCAATTCACGTGGCACCCATTTTCCACACTTTTGGATCTTCCCATGGTCAGAAATTGTTTGTTGTGCAACATTTAGCATTGCTGCCATTTGCTTCTGGCTCAAAGTATCATCTTCATCCAACATTGCTTGCAATTCGGCGTCCTAGAACTTTTTTGGTGGTCTTCCACGTTCTTAATTTCTTACATCAAAATCATTATTTCTGAACCGTTGAAACCATCTTTTGCATGTTGCTTCTGATAGAGCATGATCACCATATGCCTTAACAAGCATTTGATGCGACTCTGCAGCACTTTTTTTCAAATGAAAACATAAAATTAATGCTTTCCGCAAATCATCACTTTCTGGTACAAAATTCGACATTGTTAACACGATTAAAACATATGATGATGTTTGTTTCATGACTTTATGTATACTAAATATCTTTGACAGATGTCATACCAATCGAACAAAAAAAAAAAAAAATTAAGGCTCGTTGACAACAAATGTTCCCTATCGACACATTTGTATTTTAACACTCATTTCATACCGGTACATCTGGTAAAGGTAATAACATGACTAAATAAAAATACTCCTATCAGTTGTCTTTTAAGACAGGCAAGGAAGTGCTGCGGGTCTATTTTGGTGTCCAACACTGCAGGGGAGTGAGAGGCTATAAATTATCTGTAATAAAGATAATTACAACAACATTAGATTTTGAAACCACACCACTTTAATACGCTATATTATGTTTCCTTGCATTTTGGACCACTGTGCTACATCCCACGTGTCTCTCACTTTCCTTAGCTCTGTCAGCTCACCACCAAATTGTCACCTTTCAACCTAACCTAGACCTCGCACTGCACTACAGGACACGATATCTTAGGTTCTGGACACGATATCTTAGGTTCTGGACACCACATCTTAGGTTTAATAATCACATTTGTTAGCTTCGCCAACTAACAAGATGTTACCTTCCAATCCAACCTGAACGTCAGGATATGCTATGTATCAGTCTTACCACACCATAAATTCCATCCGAGACAAAAATCATTGAAAATATTTTTATGCCCATACTGAAAAAGTGCTGTATGAAACAGTTGGAAGTGGTTAGAGCACAAAATGACAGGAGGGCCATTAGCACTACACAAGTGATTCCTATTGCATCATCAAAACCAAGAGGTGTATTTCAGACTAAATGTTTGATAAATTTTTCAACATAAAAGGTGCAAATGTGCTACATATATGCCAAGGCATCTAGAGGTTCCCACATGACCATCACAGACTTCGATGAAATTATGTATGAACATCTGCACATGTTCCAAATGAACATTGGTAAAGTTTTACAATCACTAATTTAATACTTCCATAGATGTAGGCTAATCATTTGTTTAACCACAAAGTGCAGCTGTCAACAAAGCACCCATGACTTTTCAGCAACTCAGAGTAACATCTCCAGCAATATTTTCTTGAAGCAAACAAAACTAGGCCGTCTTTTACATTTTGCGCTATTTTAAAAAAAAAAAAAAAAAAAAAAAAAAAAAAAAAAAAAAAAAAAAAACCACAGCAATTTTTGCATGGATAACATGAAAGGGGGGGGGGGGGGAGGGGGGGCAGGGCAGGGAGGGGGAATTTGTGGAGTTTAGTAATTTATATCTCCAGAAGTAATTGCTGGATAAACTTGTAACATTGCATGTAGTGCCTAACACCACAAGGTCTTGGAACATAAAAATTCATTCTCCTATCACTGCTTTCCAATAGTTTACAAACAAAGTGCAAAGAATTTTTAAGCTATTTTTGGACAACTTTTACAAAAAAGGAGTTTTCCGCAATCTCTTTTAAACTATAATCATTAGAAAGAACGTTCTATACAAACTAAAAATATATGGTTTTGTAATATGAGTGTATAAGCTCTAGAAACAACAATAAGGTAGAGGTGTGTTAAAAATGGGTCCATATTCCACTGGAACTCAAATTAAAACTGGCATCTTTTATTATGTTCTACAACTCTGTGGGGAAGGTAATGTCAAACTTCAGAAAGGACACCTCTTATCACAATGCAGCGTGTCAAATTTCAGTGTTCCTATGTTATAACTAGAGAATAAACCTAGTTATAAATTCCACAACTTAACTGTGCATTACCGAGGCAATGGAGATCATGGCACACAGTGTATAAATTTTGGTGAACTTTAGAGCAACATTTCTGACTGTTTTTGAAATGAATTCACGCAACATAATTATTAATTTGTCATTTTATTGTGTAATGCTGTTGGTGTGCTAGTTTAATTCCAGTTTAAGGTATAGTGTACTTTTTGTTAGCATAATCTGCCTTTTATGTGGAACATTACTGTACTGATAAATATGTTGCTATGGTCCATGGTGATTTAAAAACCGCTGGTTTCTTTTGAAGTGAGAAAACCAGCATCTCCATCATCAGATAGGCCTCACATGATAGCTGTGCAACAGCAGCCAAGATGTGTTTCTTTATCAAGTTCCCAAACCTGGTATTTTCATTACACACTATCTCAAGGCCAATGATACACTTTCATAAGTGTCTGAGGTCAAAATAAGAAGAGGTCTCCTTCCACCAAGACCATGTTCAGTTCAAGATCTTTTAATTTTTACAGGTTTCAGTAATTTGCTGTAAAATGTCTTGAGGCAAACAATACTGCTGGCCAGATGCTGTAACCGATGGGATTGTTAGGGAAGAAATTTTGGTGAGACAGAACCCAAAAAATTACACTTTTCAAACATGATTACTTCAAATTATTAGATTGTCAAGAAAGAGAGAACTATTCTTTTTATTAGATTACTTATTCCATTTCATTTTATATCAATTTTTTTTTTTGGTAGAGCTGAATCATAAAAAAAACCCACAAATTTAAGTGTTACAAAGTCTTTTCAGAAAAAGTATATTTAAAGTGTAGCCTTGTACACAAGTGAAATATGGACAATAAGAAAGTGAAATATGGACAATAAGACGACAAGAAGAGACTAAGCTTTTAAAATGTGATGCTACAGAAGAATGCTTAAGAATAACTGGGTAGAGCAAATAACTAATGAAGAGTCACTGAATCAAATTACAGAAGAAACTAATTTATGACACAGGTTATCTGAAGAAAGGTTGGCTTAGGAGCAAGGTTGATGCACACAATACATCTAAGCCAAAGCCTTTACGAGACTGGGTAATCTAAAAATGTCGATGAGCAGGGGACAGTATATTTTTAAAACACAAGATAGACTCAAAGAAAGTAAATAATTGCTAACACACACACACACACACACACACACACACACACACACACACACACATACTAATAGAACTCAAGAACAATCAATACTAAAAGAAGATTTACTATTCAGACCAAATGGAAGAAGATGCACTAGAAAACAAGGAAACATCGGTAACAGTTTTCTTGTGATCATAACAGGTGAACACAGACTCCTGCGGGGGGGGGGGGGGGGGGGGGGGGGGGGGGCAGCACAATGATGAGGAGAATACATTTGTGGATTTGGGTGAACAAAAGCCGACAAATTCAAAATTATGCTAAATACATCACCAGTCGCAATCTGTACTTACACTTTAAAAACAATGAGAGGAAGTTCGGCTTTTCATCTGGTGTGTTATAAAAGAATACCATTCATTATATTAAGGGACAAGAGTGAGTTGCAACTCCCAGAAGTGTAAAATCCTGATAACAGGAGGAGGATTGGAATGAAGTTCAACCCTTGATCACTTTAACCAGTGAAGTTTTCTTTTGAGTGTGCCTATCAACAACTCAACACTTCTGCTTTTTGGTGAGTGGTCTGCTTTAACCAGTAAAGGAATTTTCATAAATATAACCTTTCCAATAAAAAGTGTGTTATCTCTTTAAAACATCTATCACTGGTTGCTATGTAATCCCACCATGAACTGGAAAAGTTCTAAAACTGAGTATATTCACCAAAAGGTGATGTGACAGAAGCCATTAACATTACGTATCTAGCCAAAGACTTATATTTAACACACCTGTTGACCCATCATCCTTACAAATATTCAACTGAGGAAATAAACTAAAAGAGCAGGAGTGAAGAAAGGACTCCCATTACATTTTTTGTAACTAATTTATATCTTTTCTGTAGCAGTGAGAGTAGTAGATCCGACTGTCAGTTACTACTGGCACAGGATATTTCACTAGAATGAGATTACTTTTACACTTAACTAAGTAATAATAGCCTATACAGAAAATGTGTTATCTTTGACTTTACAGGTGGTGAACAATTAACAGTAATACTATAACTTCACTCTGGCTACAATTTTTAATTTTAATTTGGAATACTTCCTGTCATTTCAATTTTTTAAGCACACACACCCTCTTCTGATATGTTTTTTTAATTGCACTGTACATTCTTGCGTATAATTAATTAGGCTAGTTACTTTTATGATACAAGTATAGCTATCACACCAAACAGACAAGAATTAACTGGTGAAATTGTAAACGATGTTTTTCAGAAAATCATTAAATGGTTCTCTGCAAATGGGCTCTCATTAAACTTTGACAAAACAATATATACAGTTCCACACACTAAATGGAATGACGCCATTGATAAATATAGACTTCGATCAGAAATCGGTAGCTATGGTAGAATATTCAAAATTTCTAGGTGTATGCATTGATGAGGGATTGAACTGGAAAAAACACACCAAGGATCTGCTGAAGCATTAGAGTTCAGCTACTTATGCTATTAGAGTCATTGCAAATTTTGGCGATATACATCTGAGTAAATTAGCTTACCATGCCTATGTTCATTCTCTGCTTTCCTATGGCATCATATTCTGGGGTAACTCATCATTGAGTAAAAGAGTGTTCATAGCACAAAAGCATGTAATCAGAATAATTGCTGGAGGTCATCCAAGATCATCCTGCAGACAGTTATTTAAAGCGCTACAGATCTTCACTGTAGCCTCACAATATATATATTCACTTATGAAATTTGTTATTAACTATCCGAACGAATTCAAAAGTAATAGCAGTGTACACGGCTACAACACTAGGAGAAAGGATGATCTTCACTACTCAAGGTTAAATCTAACTTTGGCTCAGAAGGAGGTAAATTATGCTGCCACGAAAGTCTTTGGTCACTTACTTAATAGCATCAAAAGTCTGACAGATAGCCACATAGCATTTAAAGGAAATTAAAAGAATTTCTTAATGACAACTCCTTCTACTCATTAGATGAATTTTTGGATATAATAAGTGGGTAATTTCCGGGGAGGGAGGGGGGGAGGGGGAACCACGTACTAATCTAATCTAATCTAATGGTCCATAGGCTATAATTGGTATGACATGGAATGTGTCACTTCACAAAAAAGTACAGTTTCTCTTTGAAAAACATGGCATCATACGGAGCCTTTACACAATTAAAAATCAACTTTATTCCCATTCATACGGTGACTGTAAATAATTGACAGAAGCTGATATTGCATCAACATACATCTACTTTATACAACTGCGTTTTACATTATTTTATCTTTTTTTTCCGTCTTTCAGTAGTATTTCACAGACAAGGGCACTTCCACGCGAGTTACGTGAAAAGCTGCAACTTGTCAAATATTCTTCACACTGTCATTTACACTGTGACAACAGCAATTAGGGTAACAGATTCATTATCAGTCTCCATAGGACAATTAGATGGTCAAGCAGGCCTATTTCGTTAATATTACGGAACGTTTACTTCTATTGTTGATGTTTCCTTTCAGGTAATATTTTTTATTCCATATTTACAAGCAAAACTGTCTACATATTTTTAAGCTACGGGCTACGATGATTCAAGTTCTACACTTAACTTTATTCCTCCTTTCTCGCTTCTGTGAGTTTCTGCGACTAGATAAAATAAGCACTTGTACCAAAGTTAATTTTTGTTCTCTCTGTTCTGGTCACATCGTAAACCATGACCATAGGCATTATATTCTTTCAATTGCAAATTTACTACGACTTCGCAATATGAATTATTATATGAAGAAAGAAAAATGAGGAGCTTGTCCGAAACCATTGCGCAATCGTTAAATTAAAAGGAAAAAAAAAAAAAAAAAACACCAACAACACGGCATCTGTTGTGCTAAAAGGCGAGTCACAAATTCATTCTGTTAAAACTCACAACTTATTTTGCTATGCTAATGAAAAACCAGTATCAAAACAATCGTTCATAATAACACGAACAACAAATAACAGTTTGCCAAGGTCATTAAAATGATCAGGTTAAGTCAATATTCACCTTGATTCTTCTTAGCCTCAGTACCATTCCCCTTTACTGGGGGTTGTACTGAACGAGTTGATTTTTTGTCCATAGTAAAGTCCTCTAGCATCTACGATGGTGGAGAAATAATCTCCGCATGGAGAAACAGCAAACAATTTCAGGCCCGACATTTTTTCAGCAAGCCATGATTAAAATTACACAAATAATAAAACCTTTTGCCAGTGCCACAAAACTGGTTCAAAAGATGCTAAAAGTTTATACACGAAGGAAACGAAACCCTTTCGGGAGCAGGGATAAACCCTGTCGCCGAAAACGACGATGAACGAAAGCGCTTTTGACGAACACTGTCGTCGCTGTAATGGCGACGGCCAACACTGAAAGTCACGGATGAAGGGAAAGGTGGTATTGATTTCAGCACTGACGACAAACATTTTGCATCGTTAATCGTAGAATATTCCAATTGGTGACGTTTAGACGAGACCAATCTATACACATGCGTTATCCTTACTCTTTTTTCTTACGTTTTCCGGTTTGAATCGCAAAGTGACGATAAACATAGTTGGTAAGCATAAATGAGTTTGAAAGTTTGGTACGTATTAATCCTTTGTTTATATTTTTTCATATTACGAGCGGCCAAATGTTTTATTGCATTCATAACAGTTTGTAATATAATAAATTTGGATATAGTTCGTATTTTTAATAAGCCAAACATGTTAAAAAGGAGAAAGAAAAAAATCCTTTCTGTTTCAGTGCACTTCACGCATGATTTTGCCCAGCCCTAACAGTTCAATATTATTGTCAAACCGCGACATATTGACCGTCTGAGGGCGCACATTGAAGTATTGTCAATATTATAAATATTGACGAGCAGTACTGACGGATCCCAAAACATTTTCGGTATCGTTAATGTGTATCGAGTATGTGGGGTCGAGAACTGACGGTCTATTCGCCATTCAGATGTTGCAAACATTCATGATATTCACGAATCAACCATACAACATGCTCACTGTTTATGCTTCAGTTCGTCTTTTAACATGCCATCCCACAGATTGAGTTTTCAAGTATTCTTTTAAGGAGCCTGCACACGTTCAGTACTTTTTGACAATACTAGTTTGTCAAACGTGCCATGTATTGAAACGACTTCACACTATAACATCGACAAAAATTTGTGGTTGACAGCGCGATTTTAGAAGGTTAAGGTATCGAACAGCCAAAGGAAAGCGTGTGTTGCAATTATAAAATCTGCAGCTTCCAGGTAATAGAAAACAACGAAAAACAGGAAATGGGTCCGAGACTGGTTGAAAAAAGGAGCGAAGGATCGCATGTTAATTTACTGACTGAAGTTAGAATCACGGACCCGAAAAGTTTCGTAAGTTTTTTTCCGAAGATTTCTGCATCATACGGCAAATTATTAGTGTTGATTCGAGATAAAACTGAGAAGTAAAATGTATTAATGAGAGAGCATGTCGCGTTCGTCAAGAGATTAGGAGTAACTTTGAGATGTCTAAGACTGACAGATCACTCTAATTCTGGAAGTTTAGCTGTGTAATATCACCAAGACCAATTAGTGAAATTCTATGGAAACCTGTGAACCAATTGTATCTGCCTGGCTAAGACCTGTTCAGGCAATTAACGTAAAACTTGTTTCTCACTCTTTGTGGTAATTCGATGAAACTGACATGCATTTAGCAGGCCTCTTAGGTCATTGTAGATATACGACACCTTTTTCGAAACGGGAGTGCTTTCTAAAACTGCTGTGTAACAAGAATCTGCACTATATTCTCAAATTAATAAAGTAAACAATGCATAGAGAATCCTCTGTTAATCATCCTAAAGTGGCATTTACAATGACTACCCTTGCATAGGCTTATTAAAATTCTTTTATGTTAAAGACTCTTTAAAAATTGAATCTGAGATGTGACGTACGCAATGGTGAATTTAAAATATAAACACTGCGCACTCACGCTGCATGGCTGTTTACTGAAGCTCTGTCACCATTATCAGACCTTCAATATTTGGTCTCATACGTTCAGTATGTATTGACAATACTGGGAATATTCTGAAGTCCATCAATACTGATCATCAATATTTCTAGTATTGGCAATGTGTCAATAAGCACCCTCAGATGATCAATATATTGACAGTTTTACAATATTATTGAATGTGTGTAGTTTCAACATAAAACAGTATTAATAGGATTATGCAGTGGTAGCCATATTGCCCACTTCAGGTGGTCAATCGAGGTGGAACGGACTTGGTAGTGTCAGAATGTTACGTCTTAGTGTCAGAGTGTTTTTTATACTCCTACCTCTGGCGCAGTTATTGGCAGTGTGCCATGTGGGTAACTCACCAATAATCCAGTTAACGATAGCTGTAGGAAACCCAGAAGTATCAGTGAAAGATCCAAAGAAATGCCTCCACATGTGTGAGTATTAACATCCTAGTGTTTAACTGCTCAAGCATTCACAACAAAGTGCATTGAAGCACACATAATACTAGTTACAGAAAGCAGGTTGAAACCTGAAATTGATAACAGTGAGATTTTTGGCGAAAATTTAAGTGTGTATCGAAAGATTAGGTTAATGGGAAATAGAGGTGCTGTATTTGTCGTAGTAGTCAAGTAACTTAAATCCACCAAGATAGAAATTGAAGCTGCATGTAAGATTGTGTGGGCAAGACTCGTTATCAGGGATGAGCACAAATTGGTAACTGGATGCTTCTATCGTCCATTAGACTGATGAGTGTCAAACTTTAAACAAAACTCCAGTGTCCTTGTACAGCATGTACAACTTGTACAGCATCATCATCCAACTATCAACTGGGAAAATTACAGTTTTATTAGTAGTGGGCGTGATAAGACGTCCTGTGAAACATTACTAAATGCCTTCTCTCAAAACTACTTAGAACAGATAGTTTCAGAATCCCACTGATGATGGAAGTATATTGTATCGAATGGCAACGAATTGACCTTACCTCTCTCAGGATATTCACATGGAAAATGGTATCAGTGAACATGATGCGACTATGGCAACAATGATGACCGAAATACAAAGGACAACTAAAACAAGTAGAAAGATATAGATGATCAGCAAAGTAAATAAAAAGCGATAGTGTCATATCACAATGCGGAACTTGAAATTTTCAGCACAGTGCAGGGACATGCAGAGTAATTATGGCTCAAATTTAAAAGAATAGCTGACCATGCACTGGATAGGTATGTACCCAGTAGAAAGTTCAGAATGGAAGGGACCTCCGTGGTAAAAGAAACCTCTAAAGAAACACAGACTTCTACATAATATGTGTAAAACTAGCCATGGGACTACAGATAGAAAGATCCTGAATAAAATGCGTTTGACTGTCAAGAGGGCAATGCGTGAAGCCTTGAGTGACTATCATAGCAGAATATTGTCACATGACCATTTACAAAACCAAAAGAAATTCTGGCTATATGTAAAGGCTGTTAGTGGCATCAAAGTAAGTGTCCAGTCGCTCGCAATTTGGACAGGAACTGAAATTGAGGGTAGCAAAGCAAAAGCTGAAATATTTAACTCTGTTTTCAAATGTTTCTGTACAAAAGAAAATCTGGGAGAAGTGTCCCAATTTAATCCTCGTACCACTGAAAATATGAGTGAAATCAGTATTAGCGACAGTGGTGTTGAGCAACTTCTGAAGTCGTCAAAACTAAACAAAGCGCTGGGCCCAATGGAATACCTATGAGATTTTTTTTTGAATTTGTGGCTGAGTCAGCTCCTCTTTTAAGTGCTCCACAAAACTATTGTCAAATATCGTTGACATTGATTTGTTGTAGAATCTTACAACATATTTGAAACTCAAATAGAATGAGGTCTCTCAGACACAATGCAATCCTTCATGCCATCCAGCATATATCCCGAAAACATCGATCATGTAAAACCAAATCACATTTTTCTCACGTGACGTACTGAAAACTTGGGATCGAGATGGTCAGGTAGATGCAGTATTTCTTGATATCCTAAAAGCATTTGACTCAGTGCTATATCGAAGCTTATTGAAAAAGATATGATCATATGAGATATCAAGTGAACTTCTTGACTTGATTTAGAAATTTTTGGTAGGAAGGATGCAGCGGCGCTGATGACCATAGAAGTTTTGCGCCCTAAAACCACAAACAAAAAAAAAAAAAAAACAAGGATGCAGCATGTGATCTTGGATGGAGAGTCATTGACAGATGTAGAAGTAATTTTGAGTGTGTCCAGGGAAGTGTGTGGGAACCTTTCTTTTCATGTTGTATATTAGTGACAGTGTGGACAATATTAATGGTGCCATCAGACTTTTTGAAGATGGTGCAGTCATTTACAATGAATTACAGTCTGAAAGAAGCTGCATAAATATTCAGTCAGATCTTGTTAGGACTTCAAAATGGTGCAAACATTGGGCACTTGCTTCAGATGTTCACTACTCAAAACGAAAAACCATAGTATTCTATAACTACAGCAAACGAGTAACAGCTGGAATTGGCCAACCTGAGTGTAACACTTTGTGAGCATATGAAATGGAATGGCGATACAGGCTCAGTTGTGGGTGAGGAAGATGGTAGACTTAAGTTTATTGGTAAGGTACTCAAATCACTCGTGTGACTGGTTTTAGAATATTGCTCAAGTCTGCAGGATGTGTACCAAATAGGTTTAATAAGGGATATTGAACATATAAAGAGAAAGGTAGCACAAATGGTCGCAGATTTGTTTGACTTATGGCAGAATGTCATAGAGATGAAGAGACTAAACAAGCAGACTTTGAAGATAGATATAAACTAGCCCAAAAAAGCCTACTTAGAGACTTTCAAGAATCGTCTTTAAATTATGACTCTAGGAATATACTACAATTCCCTACATATAGCTCACATTGTGATCTTGAGAACATGATTATATTAATTACAGCACACACAGAGACATTCAAACAATCACTCTTCCTATACTCCATACGTGATTGGAATGGGAAGAAACTCTAATAACAGGTAAAATGGGCCTTTCCTTTGCCATGCACTTCACAGTGATTTGCAGTCTAGATGTAGATGTAGTAGTAGATTTAGCTTAAAGTTACCAGATGTTCCGAAATTCCTAGGCATGTCCTACATTTTAAACATTTGTCCAGCATCCAGAGGGATCTTTTGAAAGTCCTAATACCCCACATTTTCAGAAACAAGCAGCGACTGTTAGAAAATGAACTGACAATTACGAGAACATGAATGAATATTTGGTTATGAGCCACAGTTGCAGCTCACTATGCCGACATAGCTACACAAGCTACAGTGAGAGAGCATAGTCATACATTATTAACATAGAACAAGAGATGTGGCAATGCAGCGTTTGCTCTCAGAGCCAAAGCAAAGTAACGTCAATCTCCTCCAGCCAATTTACATGTTGACACACCCAACTTGCACACTGTTGTGCCAACTAATGTGTAAGCTACGAAAGTTAAGAGGCATCCTAGTTTCTTGCACGATGTTGCTTCCCCCACTGTTGCCTACGAGCTTGAGCATCTGCTGCTAGGTGGGTCTGCTTCCATTCTGCTCTTATTCGTTTGGCGGCACCAATCTAGGATCGTTTGATTATGTATACAAAAAATTAGCATCATGCCAAAGTAATGGGCTTACTTTCTCAAGTGTCCAAAGTTCTTAAAATGTGCGACAGGAATATCATTTTAGCATTCAGCAACTGCTTATAATCACGTATTTGTAACAGAGTAACACAATCGTCTGAAGTGACAAAATTGATTAAAAAGTGTTAAGACTGAGAGTATGAACTTGCATAGGTCCGTATTGCTGATGAGCAACCAATACCTTAAAGGTATTTTTTTATTTTAGCATAATGATCATAATTTTTTGCTTTAGTAGTCGAGTGTAAATATTGCAGTGAAATGGAAATTTATTTATGTCTTAAGAGATTTAAAACTATTCTTGACAATAATTAAAATCTCATGTAAATGTATCAGTGTTCGAATTAGCGCTGTTATTGAGTAATGACCTTTCTGTGTAAAGTTTTCATACAAAATTATCATACAGGTAAAACAAACATATAAGTCCAGCGTCTGTAGTGTATCAGAACCTTGCTTAACTCTGATAATAAAAACGAAACTGAACTGTTGAGATAAAAACATTACCTTCCACTGTATCCCCAGTGTATTGGAGACAAAATAAAAATTTAGAAATCTGGTAGTGTTGTTTGAAATGCAATACTTGTATTGTAGTTTTCCAGTTGTCAGTTGCCTGTTACATGTAATTTAATGCAATCTAGCGCACCATCCCACATACATGTATTAAACATTTATACAGAGCCAGAATTATGGCTCAAGAAGATTTCAAAACTGATTTTACTCATTCGAAAATAATTTTCGAACGAAACATCGTCTTCCATCATGTAAGTCCCTTATTAGCATATTTGTCGTTTCCAATCGTTTCCTACAATATGCCCATTGCCACATCCAATATTGTGGCTCCATTTTGAATTCGTCAATGTCACTAAAAGCTTTTATGTTAAAAGCTGCACAACTCCTGTACGAATAATTTCAGTTGTATCTTTCTTGAAAGTCGTGTAACTAGGTTTTACGACTCAGGTGTATGGAAACTTTAATGCACATGCAATGGTAGTGATTGAGAGACACATATATAAGAAATTCATGTCTGTGCAAACCTGACTTTAAGGCCAATTCACACTGATTGTTATGTCACATCACATCGCATCCCTTCTGCAATGCATTTAAAATGGCGGCATTCATGCAATGGAGACATCCACAATGGCCGTCATGTCATGTCACATCGCGTCGTGACACTGTCAGAGTTTCTTGTGAAAAAAGTTTTGATGGTTGACGGCATTGTCCGTTGTTGATCACAAGACCCTCAAGCTCATTTCCTCCTGAAACACAGCTGTGCACACGCTCCCCTTACTTAATTTTGTCATGATTGATATGAATTGTTATTCTAAGCCTTCATTATGGGTTATTTATGTTATATGTTGTAAATTGTTCCGTTTCGTCATTTATTTTGTTAAAATTTATAATTTTATAAAAAAAATTAATTGAAGCAATGAAGCAACAGTCTGAACTGTATGTCATGAGCGAAAAAAGTTGCTCAAACTAAGTTACAAAAGAAGCATTGTGGAACAGATAAACAATGTGTGAAGTCTGATTCTTAAACATCTTAAACCTTCTCACATCTGTTTTGTCAATATCCCATGGCAGATATGGAATTTCAATAGAACTTTGATATTACATGCCCATTAATAAAATGGTTTTTTATACACACCTTTATTTAATATTTTGCATTGAAATGGATTGAAGTTTGGCTGTAACTTGAAACGAAAAAGGGACTGTATGTAGAATTAACTTGATTAGTAAGTGGAATTTATTTGCATGTTCCCAAGCATTTATAATATTTGATAATGAAATTGACTGAAACCTTCAGACACTGTGAGTGGCGAATTTCCTTTCTTGTAAAGGACACGTCACGGAATATTAGAGTTGTTTGTTTAAATATATATTTGTAGCAGACTTATATGTTGTTATTGGCTCTGTGGTTTCTGTGTGAAACAGTTTTGCAAGCATTGGTGGTCAATATATATGTGGTTTCACTAGCTAACTTCCAGTGAAAATAAGGCACTTGAACTATTAAAAGCCAAATACAAAATTCAAAGGAAATATATAAATCTTTAAGGGAAAGGTATTGAGGGTTGCCTGTTGCGCTAAAAATTTCACTGATTTGGGAGTGAAACTTAACCTTAATAAAATTAATTTTTTACGAGGTGTGATGGCAGCTCATAATATGGTGTTCCTTTTAGTAATTCTGGATGCAATTTGAAATAAAAAAATGAGAAAATTGACGTTTTTATAAATTGCTGATTTCTCTTCCATGAGTTCCTTCTAGTGAGTGCGTGAAATATCCCTTCTGCACCATGTAAAGCCATCTTTTTTTGGAGCCACACTGTCTTTTTTTAGTTGTTTCACACTTCTATCTTCCTTGTTCAATATAAAAGCCATCCCTGCAAGCTGCAAACCATAGGAGTCTGATGAACGTCATTTTTCACAAATGTGGATTACAGGATAAGCTACCGAACTGTACAGGTTCACCTCCCATGTAAAAACATCTGAGAATCATGAGAAAACAATGGAGGACAGCCATGCAAGTTGAGTTCACGTGACATGAATTGATTTGACTTCATGTACAATGTGAATACATGCTAACATGACGATGCTGTGACATGACAGCACCATGACGACTAGTGTGAATTGGGCTTTACTCTCACTCTTCTATTAGCCTGTTGTAAGGGTTGTTGTGAAGGGATGCATATTTAAGAAATTCATGCCTATGTTATTGATTAATTCATGGTGCTTTTGTTACGAAATGCCAAAACGGAAATGCAAATTCAATGATGCATTGTCATTAAAGTATAAGTGTTTAAAGGCAGGAAGAAGTGAACAAGAAACACAATGCCTTATTTGACTTCCAGCAACATACATTTCTTTTGCACACAAATGCAAGGTTATAAAATAGGTTTTTTTCCTTTTTAATCTTTTGTGTGTTGACTTAGACCAACACATTGCTATGGCAATTATTTAAAGAGGTTAAGTTATATTTACCAATTTTGGTCGATTGTCATTACTTTAATAAAATGAAGTTTCCTCCTGTAGGTGTGCAACATTTGGAGACACTCCTATCTGCTTAGAAACATAAAAGTTCACAAAATTCTGCTGATACTTGTGATATTAAAGGTTTCTTTGTTCAGCTGTAATAGCACACTGCATTAGTACTGCAGAGGAAACTCTAGTATTTCATGTTGTTGATCACTTTGAATCATATATACCCACGGGTTACATGTGTGAACTAAATGCGAAACTATACAGCAATTCTAATATTTTGAAGGAGGTTTTGTGCACAAGAACAATGACCTAGATGATCATTAACAAAGTACTTGAACCACATTCTGTTGACGTTATGATACAATGACTTGAAGAAATTCCTTGTTTTGGATTTCATGCTAAGAGCAGTAATCATGGTTTCCAGAAAATATTTCCTATTTTAATACAATATTTTGATCTTAAAGCTGGAGGTATGGAGACAAAGTAGTCAGAATTGAAATAACTCCAAATAAAAGTGCAGAAACAGTGTCATTATATGTCCGAGATACTTTAGTAGGATTAGAAATAGAAAGCAAGCTATGTAGCTTCTGGAGCTGATAATACGAACACAAATTTTGGTTACATAAGTCAGCCAGAGGGCAAAAACATATTCACCAAACTTCAGTCATATATTAATGAAAATATGATTGGTGTGGGTTGCCTATCTCACATTTTTAACAGTGCCAGTCAGCATGAGTTACACAATTTACATATAGATTTAGAGTGCAGTGTTTTGAAGCTGTACAATTACTTTTCCATATATGCATTGAGAACTGAGGAACTAAAGCATTATTGTGAATTTGTAGACTTTACTTACCAGCAGCTTCTTAGTCACAGTAAAATCAGATTTTCGCTGCATGTGACAGAATAATTGAAATGTATAAGGCTTTAAAATCGTACTTTTTGCCTATATCCAATGCTCCTGAAGTTCTAAAGATGTTCTTTGGAAACAGTTTGAGTAAGCCTTACTTATATCATTTATAGTCATTGATGTTTGTGTTTCATCATGGGATAAAACAGTTTGATAATGAACAAATGTCCATTGTTGAGAGGACTGCAGTATTAGATAAACATGTGTTCTCTTCTTTAGAACAGACTGGAGAGAAATTTCAGAACACAAAAGATAATTGCTAGGGCGGAGGGCCTTTTAAGAAATTCTGGCAGTTTTGAACATGAGGGTGTTTCACAGTACAGATTAGATTAGATTAGATTAGATTAGTTTTTCATTCCATAGACCCATGCTGAGGAGATCCTTGTGGATGTGGAATATGTCAACTTTTTTTTTATAGGTGAAATAACAATACTAATAGTTTGAATATGTACAATACATCATTCATTTCTATTAAAAAATTCGTCAATGGAGTAGAAGGAGTTGGCCACTAGTAAGTCTTTCAGGCTCCTTTCAAACTGATCTTTCTTTGTAACTAAATTTTTTATGTTTGCTGGAAAACTATTGAAGATGAGTGTTCCTGAGTAGTGGACCCCTTTTTGAACTAAAGTAAGTGCTTTTAAGTCTTTGTGCAGATCATTTTTATTCCTGGTATTGTATGTATGAACTGAGCTGTTTGTTGGAAAAAGAGAAATATTATTTAAGACAAATTTCATTAAGGAGTAAATATACTGAGAGGCAGTGGTTAGTATACCCAGTTCTTTGAAGAGGTTTCTACATAACCTCCATGAATTTACGCCACAAATAATACGTATTACACGCTTTTGGACTCTGAAAACTTTTGTTTGACTTGAAGAGTTACCCCAAAATATTATACCATATGACATTATGGAATGAAAGTAGGCAAAGTATGCAAGCTTTTTCATTTTTATGTCGCCTATGTCTGCTAACACTCGAATTGCAAATACAGATTTGTTAAGGCATTTCTGCAGTTCTGTGGTGTGCTCCTCCCAACTGAATTTATTATCAAGTTGTAATCCCAGGAATCTAAGACTGTCAACCTCTTCTATCTGCTCTTCTTCATACTTTATGCACATGCTGGGTGGAAACCTCTTACAGGTTCTGAATTGCATGTAGTGAGTCTTTTCAAAGTTTAATGTCAATGAGTTGGCTTTAAACCATTTATTAATATCCATGAAAATATCATTAGCAGATCTTTCTAGAACTACACTCGACATACTATTTATTGCAATACTTGTGTCATCTGCAAACAAAACGAACTCTGCTTCTGGCAGTGTAACTGATGAGAGATCATTAATGTACACAAGAAAAAGCAATGGCCCTAAGATGGATCCTTGTGGGACACCACGTGCCTTGTACTGACACCCTTTGTTTCCTGTTAGCTAGGTATGACTTGAACTATTTTGCAGCACTGCCCATGACACCATAGAATTCTAATTTATTTAAAAGGATGTTGTGGTTCACACAATCAAATGCCTTTGACAAATCACAGGAAATACCTGCTGCTTGTAATTTGTTATTTAATGAATTAAGTACATTTTCACTGTAGGTGTAAATAGCCTTCTCGATATCAGAACCCTTCAGAAATCCAAACTGTGTTCTTGATAATACACTCCTGGAAATGGAAAAAAGAACACATTGACACCGGTGTGTCAGACCCACCATACTTGCTCCGGACACAGCGAGAGGGCTGTACAAGCAATGATCACACGCACGGCACAGTGGACACACCAGGAACCGCGGTGTTGGCTGTCGAATGGCGCTAGCTGCGCAGCATTTGTGCACCGCCGCCGTCAGTGTCAGCCAGTTTGCCGTGGCATACGGAGCTCCATCGCAGTCTTTAACACTGGTAGCATGCCGCGACAGCGTGGACGTGAACCGTATGTGCAGTTGACGGACTTTGAGCGAGGGCGTATAGTGGGCATGCGGGAGGCCGGGTGGACATACCGCCGAATTGCTCAACATGTGGGGCGTGAGGTCTCCACAGTACATCGATGTTGTCGCCAGTGGTCGGCGGAAGGTGCACGTGCCCGTCGACCTGGGACCGGACCGCAGCGATGCACGGATGCACGCCAAGACCGTAGGATCCTACGCAGTGCCGTAGGGGACCGCACCGCCACTTCCCAGCAAATTAGGGACACTGTTGCTCCTGGGGTATCGGCGAGGACCATTCGCAACCGTCTCCATGAAGCTGGGCTACGGTCCCGCACACTGTTAGGCCGTCTTCCGCTCACGCCCCAACATCGTGCAGCCCGCCTCCAGTGGTGTCGCGACAGGCGTGAATGGAGGGACGAATGGAGACGTGTCGTCTTCAGCGATGAGAGTCGCTTCTGCCTTGGTGCCAATGATGGTCGTATTCGTGTTTGGCGCCGTGCAGGTGAGCGCCACAATCAGGACTGCATACGACCGAGGCACACAGGGCCAACACCCGGCATCATGGTGTGGGGAGCGATCTCCTACACTGGCCGTACACCACTGGTGATCGTCGAGGGGACACTGAATAGTGCACGGTACATCCAAACCGTCATCGAACCCATCGTTCTACCATTCCTAGACCGGCAAGGGAACTTGCTGTTCCAACAGGACAATGCACGTCCGCATGTATCCCATGCCACCCAACGTGCTCTAGAAGGTGTAAGTCAACTACCCTGCCCAGCAAGATCTCCGGATCTGTCCCCAATTGAGCATGTTTGGGACTGGATGAAGCGTCGTCTCACGCGGTCTGCACGTCCAGCACGAACGCTGGTCCAACTGAGGCGCCAGGTGGAAATGACATGGCAAGCCGTTCCACAGGACTACATCCAGCATCTCTACGATCGTCTCCATGGGAGAATAGCAGCCTGCATTGCTGCGAAAGGTGGATATACACTGTACTAGTGCCGACATTGTGCATGCTCTGTTGCCTGTGTCTATGTGCCTGTGGTTCTGTCAGTGTGATCATGTGATGTATCTGACCCCAGGAATGTGTCAATAAAGTTTCCCCTTCCTGGGACAATGAATTCACGGTGTTCTTATTTCAATTTCCAGGAGTGTATTTGCTCCTGTTCCTTTCTGGTTCTACCAGTCTCCTCTTGCACTATATCCCACATTGTTTTTATTTTGTTCCCTGACAGTGCTATCTTCTTCTCGTAGAGCATTTGTTTAGGTGTCTGAATTACTTTTTTTAATATTTTACAGTATTCCTTGTATTTAGCTAAATCATCAGTATTGAAGCTATTCTTGGTCGACAGATACATTTTCCTTTTTGTCTTACAGGAAATCTTTATTCCTTGTTTTATTATAGTTTTATTATAGACTTCTGTTTAATTTGAGTAACTTTTAGAGGAAAACAGTTTTCAAACATGGTACTGGCATTGTTCATGAATGTATTATATTTTTCATTCATGTCATGGGCACTATAAACATCTTTGCAGTTCATATCTTTGAGCAGTTTTCTAAAACACTCAATTTTTCGTTGACTGACTACTCTCCTGTACTCAGACTTAGCAATCTTGATAATCTGCTCAGAATTTACATCTAAAACAAGGAGCTGCATGTCATGATCTGATAGTCCATTTTTACAGGTTTTATGATATGATTTTCTTCCTTTGATTTGTCTATAAAAATGTTATCAATGGCTGTCTTTGAGGATTTAGTGATCCTAGTTGGAAAGTTTACAGTGTGAGTTAGATTGAAAGACAATATTACTAACTGCAGTAAATGTTTACTGGAAGATTGCATTAGAAAATCTGTATTAAAGTCACCAGCAATCAAAATTTCTTTGTTTCTTCCTGTTAAATAATCCAAAAGAGCTTCTAGATGATTTATGAATAGATTATAATTTCCTGCAGGTGCTCAGTAAATAGTTACTATTATAAAGGATCTGTTATGGAACTCTACTTGTGTTGCACATGCTTCTAGATGCTGGTCCAATCAGAATTTATTAATGTCAATGTTCTTGATTTTATGGCAGTTTTTAATAAATGTGGCAACTACTCCTCCATCCATATCTACTCTGCAGAAGTAGGAAGCTAGCTTAAATCCTGAAATGTCTAACATATCTATGCCAGTGGTCACTTGATGTTCAGAGAGGCAGATTATGTGAATTTCGTTAGATGAATTCATTTCATCAATACAAATGAGTAATTCATCCACTTTATTTCTGAGTCCCAGAATGTTCTGGTGTAATAAAGATAACTGATACTGCATGCTAATGGGAGTATAACTGCTTTGGCGAAGATGAACTGGCAGTTTCTGATTACTTTCTGTTAAACATTGTTTAAATGGAATCTGTATGCTAAAATCTGACTCCTGTTGATCTGTTTTCTCAAACTGAGTGTGTCTGCCAATCTCACTTAAAACTCGTTTTCTTTCCCCCTTCCCTATCCTAAAAAAGGCATTCCTCTGACACCTGTGACCACTGGTATTTTACCACTTGTGACAGTGCCCCCCCTTACGTTTTCTGCAATCAACCCAGACAGTTTTCCCTTCCCTTTCCTTTTGAGGTGAAGGCCATGCCTAGTGTAGTCCCCCCTATCGATAGTATTCACAGGAATCAAACCAATATGGGACCCTATATCCGTCCTAAGCAACCACTCCAACTCCAAGTTCACCCTCCTTACGGAAGAGTTCAAATGATGCCGATCGTGGCGTCTCAACACAGACACAAATCCCACACTTGTATGCTTAGTTGCTGATGCTATCTTCACCAGGTCACTCTCTATGGAATATTCAGAGTCTCTGTCAATGCTGTTTCCCGGACCACCCACTATAACCACGGCATCCTCCTTCGTGAAATCTTTGCATAAAGAACCTACATCCTCTGTTACCTGACCCAGATCTGCACTAGGCTTGAAAAAGTTTGTGACCTGGTACTCTGGACCTAGATTTTCCTGCAGTAGTTGGCCAACACCTCTACCATGGGAGCTACCTAACAACAGAACTTTCTTTTTCTTTACAAATTTCCCTACCTTTTTCAAGTCCTTGAAAGCTTGTTGTGCCCTTTCCACAGTTTCAGCTACATGAGGCTCATCCGATTCTGACTGAGGCAACAGGTCAAATCTATTTTCAAGATTTATGACAAAGCTGTCTGATGCTCTCCTTTGTTCCCCCTATTACCTGTTGCCACTTCCCACCTCTGTTCGCCTTTCTCCCTCTTCAACCTGTCCAGTTCCTCCCTTGGCTTGTCTAAGTCAGCTTGAAGAGCTGCAGTTTTCCCTTCCTGTTTCAGTATTTTCCTGTCTCTACTGCAGTTCCTACAATACCACTGGTGAGCCTCATTTATGTCCCCATTTCCCACGCCACTACATTCGCCCCAATGAAAGAAACTACAGCACCCATCACACCACACCCCGGAACTAACGATCCTACGGCATGTCATACACTTCTCACTCATGGTAAAAACAGAAATCGTATAAACTGATTTAAGTACTGACTAAAACGTAAACAAAGGACCCTAGAAACTATTCAAGCAGATATAAATAAATTGAAAGATTACTGAATAAAAAAAACTGGTGATTACTTATAAGTTTAAGTCATTGTTTACTTTCGATACGCGCGCTTGAAATTAAGCCTAAAATCCGTGCTATAGGCGCGAGAAGGAAAATAAACTTCTTACCCGTTTAATCTTCTTTAACACTTCACTAACACTTCCACTAATGTAACAACACTTATATTATATTTATACCCTCAGGAAACGTTTACCTATGAGTTTAATTCACTGCTTACTTACGATTCGCACGCGTGAAATTAGGCCTAGGATTCGTGCTACAGGCGCGAGAAGAAAAATACGCTTCTTACCCCGTTTAATCTTATTTTATACTTCACTAACACTCCTACTACTTTAACAACACTTACATTATATTTATAACAACTGTAAACGTTTAAAAACAGCTCAATAACAACGTTTTTATAACTATGTAATGCAGCGAATACTCGAAGAGTCCGCGTCGGCGCAGTGTTGTCGGATTTCATTGGCCGCCTAAAAGACGTAACACTACAAGAATCCGACATCATGGTCAGCTTTGATGTCGTGTCACTGTTTACAGGAGGCCCCCTGGAAGATCCTGTCAACTTCATCATTGAGAAATTCGGTGCAGAACTGACACAGCTTCTCAGGCATGTGTTGACATCAACCTCCTTGACTTCAACCGCCAATACTACGAGCAGACCGACGGAATGGCCATTGGGAGCCCTCTCTCTCCGTTGGTAGCCAACCTATTCATGGAGGGTTTCGAAGAAGTAGCCCTGGAAACTGAAGAACTGAACTCTGTCTGTTGCTCCCGAAATGTGGACGACACATTTGTAATTTGGTCACGTGAAATGGATCAACTACAAATATTTCTACAACATTTAAATTCCATCCATAATAACATACAATTCACTGTTGGAAATCGAGAAAGATGGACAACTACCGTTTCTTGATGTACTGGTGCAGTGCAGGTCAGAGGGCTCGCTAGTTTACACTGTGTACTGCAAGGCCACATGCACTGACCTGTACCTAGATGGTTGCAGCTGCCACCATCCAACTTATCTAAATGGAGTGCTTAACACCTTGGTACACAGAGCACACATGATCTCAGATGAACAGAACCTATCCAAGGAACTCAAACATCTGGTGACTATGTTCAGCAAGAATGGATACGGAAATCGCCAAATCCCAAGGGGCTTCCAACAACAGAGGCTCAGTAGAGACCAAGATGGAGAACAAACGGAAGAAGAGGATAAAGGCTTGTTGTTTCTAACTTTTGCAGACAACGTGTCGTCCAAAATAGGAGACAATTGAGGCAACACAAGATCCACACAGTCTTCAGATCACCGGCTAAGATACACAGCTTACTAGGAATGGCGGAAGACGATGTTGGTCTCAAGAAAGTGGGCATATACAAAATTCTATGTGGGTGTGGTAAATCCTATACCAGCCAAACAGTTCATATGGTGGAAGATCGATGCAAAGAACATGAACACTACACCTGCCTAGGCCAACCAAGCTACACTGTCCTATAGAACATTGCATAAACACTGGACACACATCGAATTATGGCGAGACAAAAGTACTGGTCTCCACAAATAATTACTGGGACTGCATCTTCAAAGAGGCCATAGGAATTCGCATAACAATAAACCTCATCAACAGGGACACTTGGTACCAACTCAGTAAGGCCTGGGAACCAATACTAAGCTCTATCGAGGAGCAGTGGTACAAGTGGACAGGAGATCATTCCGCCACAGCCGCTGAAGACATACTGCGCCCTCCCGCCCCACCTACTGCAGCCTTTGCTTCCCCCACCACGGACACACAGTGCGCCGTCGGCGCACGGAATCGCACCTGGCCCGCCGGGAATAAATACTAGCAGCTGAGAGCGGACAGACCATTGCATCAGCATCACCTGATGATGGCGGAACGGTTATTCGCCGAAATACCGTGGGCGCTCGACGATCGTATCCGGCTGGACAGCCGAGAACCATTCAAACATCTTCACTAGCCATGCCACTTTTGACGAGAATACTGAGATAGAACTGCACACTATTGGTAGTGCAAATCCAAGCAGCTGTTCGATCAATCATCAACTCCCAACACAAAACTGTGATGTTTGTTTGATAAATTGCTGACAAGGGAAACAACATCAAAACATCGACATTTATTTCATAGAGGAAATATATTCACACAAACAATGCCCAAAAGTTTCTTGGGTATTCAGCCAGATTAATTGTAGAACAGATTTTCGATGCTGTAATGTGCCAAGATCATATAGCTACTCTGGCTGACTGACATCATGGACCAGTGAATGCAATATATACACAAGTCGTCTCCCCCTTCGACTGCTCTATATGCCAGCCACGGTGGTGGGGACTGGGGGAAGCTTGCGCTGGGGAATCGAATGGCAGTCCTCAATCTGCATGCCATACAGTTCGTTTTAGTGCTGGAGTCCACGCTTGACTAAGAGGAAATCCATCGCCCTTGTTTATAAGGTTCTCATGTAGCCGGATTTAGATAGTCTCCTTGTATCCACAGTCCCAATAGAAAGATGTTTTGCAGAATTTTTGTATCTTTGTATTTCATTTTGTGGTTGGTTGTTGTTGTAATGTTCAGCAATTGTAAATTTTGCAGGCTGCTGAAGGTCTAAGTACCTTTTGTGTTCCATGCACCTTTCTTCAACTGCGTGAATGGTCTGTCTGTCTGCACACCAGGTTTCTGGAGTCCCTGGTCGCCTTTTACTATCCTCAAAAGAGATTTGCTCATTGCCAGTGGGCGGTACACACTTCTGATATTTTTTCGACGTAAAATTCTACCGACTTTTCCAGATACGTTGCCCATGTATGGAATGTAGGCTATCTTTTTCGGGTGATCTTCATCAGGTGTTGGTTGTTGTGTGGTATTTTCTTGAAGGTGCACGGAATTTGGTGGCCACTATATAGGTTTTTGTAGAATACATCCTTCAGGTGATCAAGTTCCAGTTTTAGGCTTTCTTCATTGGAGGTCACAGAACTCTGTGGACCAGCGTGCTTAGCAGCGATTCTCTTGGTGATGGGTGATGACAGCTAGAGGCGTGAAGGTACTGGACCGTGTGGGTTTCCTTCCGATAGATGCTGTTTCACAGTGTGCTGAGTCTAGTGTGTTGTCCTCAAAGTCTTCTATGTACATATTGGCCACCACAGGTGATAGAGGACTACACATAGGTTCATTGTCAGTCTGTACCCGCTCCACTTGTGCCCAGGTTGAATGTTCAGCCTACTCCCAGGTAATGCAGGTGAGCAAGGATGCCAGTTCTAAATGTAGGGCAAAGTGTTTGCGTTCTGTGGAGTCACACTGCGGGATGTGCTCTGCTCTGTTGGTTCACTAAAGCCAGGATGGGTCTTCTGGTAAAACAGTCCGCTGCTGGAGTCCCAATATGATCTACCATCTAGGCAAAGGTTGGCACAATACAGACGAGACAGCACGTTTTCAGAAAGGCAAATGCACGCTGGAGATGATGTTCCTTGTTTCGGATTTTATCAAGCTTCTTGACTAGCTGTAGCATTCTCTCTTTGCGGAGAAAACTAATATGTGTCCACAGGTTTTCCCAGCGAATATGCTGCCTGGAAGTCTCTTGGGCATGCGGCCAGATCAATTGATTGTTACAGAACAAATTTTGGATAACAATGAGTCACATCATCGAGTTACTCCTGCTGACTAAGATCCTGGACCAGGGGGTGTGATATTTATACCTACACCTGAGAATCCCTCAAACAACCTATGTACCGGGAAAGCATCAGATCACATATTACTAGTGAAGATGTCTGTGCCTCCTTTAAGATACAGAAAGATTTTTCTTTCATCTCATTTCATGTAAATTTGGCTTCTCCCTGTAGACGTATTAGTAGTGGCTATGTCTTGAAACTTAAATATTTTAAGAAGCATCTTTAGTAGGAGCACATTTCGAGGTAAACCTCTCACATCACAATTTTGTCAAGAAGTAGGAAAATGTCTTGTGGCACCATTTCTTGGGCTATGATAGACTCATTTTTCCTTTATTAGATGTGCAAATATTTTTATTTCTTTGACAACGAAGACCTGCATTATGGACCAATGTGGTAGAGAGGCTTAGATGCTCTTCTGATGTCTTTGAGTGTCATCCAGGCTGCATAGACATGTTGCACATTGAAGATGTCAGAACTGATTTTCCATCACGCATTTAAAGGTGGCTGGAGCATTTCATAACAAATGGCATAACTTTGAACCAATGGCAGTCATCTGGAATTTCAAAAGCAGTTTATTACCTCTGCCTCATCAGTCTCTTTCTTCCAGTAGCAAATCTGTGTATCAATAATGAAGAACTACTGTGCTATTTTCGGACAATTTAGTTGTCAACATATTCATTTTTAGTAATTTTGTTCAGCCAGCGGTAATCGATACAGAAACGATATCTGCCATCTTTATTTTTCACGAGGACCACACAGAAGAAAGAAGGACTTTCAACCAACTCATTAATATCGTCTTGCCGCAACTTTTCCGCTTCTATTCAACTGGAGACACCTTATATGAGCGCTCAGTGATGGAAGAATTATCCGCAGTGTCGATATGATGTTCCACACTGGGTTGTCCTGTGTGACACATCTCCACTCTGTACTTGAATGCATGCAGGAAACTGATGCAGCATACCTCCTGACGTTGTTCCTCACTGTAGCCATGACCTATTATCAGATGGATAGCAGATTCCGCCTGTGGGAGGATGGTAATGTTAGCTTACAATGATTATCCATCAGAGGTACAGAGCTCCCCCTTATGAGCTGCTTTGGCTGCCCCTGTGACCTAACCCAATTCACACTAGGTGTCAATAGGATGACAGGCGATGTCATCATCAAGTCGTTGTATGCTAATGCTAGTCGCCAGCACAACATCAATTCACTTACCCCAGGACTGAAGGGATAACATAAAGTAATGACATACCATCCTTGGTACAAAAAGTCAGAATACAATATCAGAACTCAGGAAATAGCAACGATAAAATTTACTTATGGTCAAAACAAACTTGACAACAAATGTTCTTGAAAAGTTGTGGAGCAACAGAAGAAAGTGTCGTCCAAACGTTTCTAAGTAACGACATTTACTAACAGAGATATATGCACACAAGCACATCAAACAATATTACAGAATTGATGAGGTGATACATTAAAAGTGGGGTCACACTTGTGGGAATGTTACCGTCATGTAACCATCACGTTTTTGAGTGTCGATGGTGAGAGAAATTCCTGAGCAGTCACACTACATGCCACGTCAACGTCCAAAGAACGTCGTGACTTTTCAACTGGTTCTTAAAATACCCTCCATTTCATAGTTCATGACGAAATTTAATTTAAATCAACTTGCAATGATTGCTGTTGCACTTGATGATGAGGAATAGGAACGGCAAGCAAAAAAACGTCTGTGAAGGAGAGTTTCACAATCCTTACAAGGAGATGGAAGAGGAGGAGTCATCATTCTATAAATATTTCAGAATGTCTAAACAACAGTTTTTTACCTGTCAAGCAAGATATAAATAAAAATTATGTAGAGAAATTCAAGGTTTAGGTGTCTAATATCACCATGGTAGAAGCTGATGGTTTGCCTTAGGTTTGCTTACATGAGCTGTTTTTTTAACAAAACAAAACATACATGGGGGTACTACTTGCCGGCAGCAACAGTGAAATATCACGTGACTCTGCCAATGGCCTGTCACAATATTCTTCCCGAGAAACCTTGTTGGCATGACGCTGATGTGGCGGGACATGTCGATGACGTTCCATTGACAGCATGTGTGAGTGCCACTATTTGAATTATATAGGAAAAATATAGGAAAATCTTTTGACATGACAGTCGTGACGGTGGCGTTCCGTCAAGTGCGAATACACCTTAATCCTGTTTGTTTTAACAGAGCACAGTTTTTCAATGTTAAAAATAGGTATCTGACAAAAAATGCTTCATCGCTTTATTTTCTTCTTCATAAACAGAGTAGGCCTTTTCTCTGTCCATTTATTGTAAAACGTAAATAATTTTACGCTTTACTATATCTGACCTAAGCTGACGCAAAAGTACGAACTCTTCTACTGTAACATGAGTAAGAGGCGGCAAAAATAGGTTAACTTTCGATGTTAGCAGACGACGATATCGTCGCCCTTCCTCCCGCTCCCTCCTTACTAACGTCAACGTAAGAACTTTCTTCCCGGCAAAACCTGAATTTGACGTCCCGTACCATTCCTCTCACTGCCTATGTGGATGCTACCCGTTAAAGAGCACTGTGGAATGTTCTGATATTGACGTTCTGTTCCGCCAAGCGTGACTCGACATTTAGGGATGATTTGCAGCTGTTCATGGTAATTGGTGATGCAGAGCTCTACTGGTCCACTTGTGATGGTAATCATAGTGTCTGGCTTACAGATTTCATTTGTGAAGCCGAGTGCATTGCTGCTCTTGACTACAGATTCACTGCATCCAGATTGTGGACTTCAACTCGTCTCGCTAATCATGGTGGGAAAGGGTAATTTCAATGTAGAGCAAGCATTATTAATGGCTTTTTCAGTCTGGAGTTCCAATTTTCCACATTATATATCACCTTGTGATGCCTGCAAAAAGCCCACCCAAGATTAACACTATGGCTCCACTCCAGTAAAACTACAAATTCGAAAGACTACGTTCTGACTTTGATAGTTACTTCTACAATACAGTTTCATGTTGGCTGGATGTAGTTTTCCTCTTGTAATCTTCAGTTAAATATCCTCTGAATCACGGAACATAAATTTCTTCAGCTGGTGGCAATAAGCATTCAATATCAGAAGAAATAACGCCCCAGTATCATTAGTGCATGGCACATTGGTAATTGCTTGTGACATAGATGTGATTTCTCAACACTTGCCAAGCAAGGTGATGCAGTGGTTAGCACACTGGACTCGCATTCAGAAGGATGACGGTTCAAAACCACGCCTGGCAATCCTGATTTAGGTTTTCCGTGATTTCCCTAAATTGTTTCAGGCAAATTCGAGGATGGTTCCTGTGAAAGGCCACAGCCAATATCCTTTCCTAAGCTTCTGCTTCTCCATCTCTAATGACCTTGTTTTTCATGGAAAGTGAAACACTAATCTCTCCTGCTTCTCTCAGCATCTCGGCATCTGTCTCTCATGGAGACTGATTAGTAGGTGGAGTTTATTTATATGTTGCCATGTATTTTTAACGTTACATAAAGAAACGCACTGAAACCTTTAGACAGTGCAAGTTGTTCGTTGAATATGTATTTGTGGCAGACCTATTTATTGTTAAGCAATTCTCTGAATTCTGTGTGAAACAGTTTTCCAAACATCAGTGGTCAATATTTATGCGGTTTCACTAGTTAACCCTGGTACAAAAAAGGCACCTGAACTGCTAAATGTGTGAAGAAAACCTATACATCTTGAAGGGAAAGGCACAAAAATTTGCACTGGACTAGCAATTAAAGTTAACCTGAAATCAAATTTTCACAGAATGTAACAACAGCTCATAACACTGTGTTCTTATTAGTAATTATGGATAAAATTTGATGTATCAGATGAAAAAAACTGATGCTTCCACTTTCCAAAATATGAAGTCCAGATTCCTCTTCCTCAAGCTCCATGTATATGTATTAAAGTCCCCTTCTGTAATACATAATGACATACTTTTGCACTTCTGTCTCTCTTCTCTAATTTACAAACTTTCCCAGCAATTTGCAAACCATTTGAGTCCAACAAATGTCATTTTCGAACAAATGTGGGCTCCAGCATTCATGCATATAAGCTACTGCATTGTGTATGTGCACTTCGTGCATAAAAACGTTGAAAATCGTCTTGCAAAGATGACAACTCCAACGGACAGTGTGAATATACCTTGATGTGACAGTGCCATGACAGATAGTGTGAACTGGCCTATATCTTGCTTCCCAGCGTCAGCTGATGATATCCTGCTGCCATCCGTTATGAATACAGGCGTCAAAGATGTTCTTTGAAAGGTTTGTTGGCGCCGACACCTAAAGGATTAGGAATGGACATTAAACCTCCAGGAATGATGACAGAATGGGACTTCATCCGTTTCATTTTCACCTTTACAGCTTCCACAAGATGACCTCAGAAACTGTCTAGGACAAGAAGGGACTTCTTTTGTAATAATGCCCTTAGTCATCTTTCCCAGACTGTCTCCAGACAATCAGTCATCAAATCTGCCGTCATCCAGCCTTTTCCCTGAATTCATAAGTGAACCCATGTGGGATAGTCTTCTTTGGTAATGTCTTCCTTTTAAATATGGTGTACAATGGAAGTTTATTGAAATCTGCTGTAATGTACATCATTGTGCATCTTAGTTTCTCAGCTTTTGTTGTCTTCACGACGACACTTTTTGAGCCAGTTGGAGCAATTGTGGCGTTATACACCATATCAAAAAACACTGGTGACCAGCCCTAAATCTACGATATTATTGAACAGGGGGAAAAACTTGATAATGGCGCCCCTCCCCCTCTAGGGTCTGAGTTAGGATGACAAAATTAAAAAAAATGATTTTTTATACATCGTTCTGAAGAGTTTGACATATAAAACATATATGTTTGAGGAAATGTAACACATTTTATTCGGTCTTACGTGGGCCAGACTGCAGTGCCACACCTCTTCACACAGATTCTTCTGTCGCATGTCACTGTATTTTGCTCTGTGGAATTCAAACGCGTATATTTTGTAATGGAAGCCATCAAATCTATATCCAGGGCAGTGGAAATTAAAATCTCCTGTTGTGCCTCTCCTGCTCCCACTCAGCCAGTTTGACATGTTACCATCCCCTTAAAAAAAACTCACAATTAGTCCTGGGTAGGATTATTTGTGACTGGGAGAATAAGAACTCTTCACAAAATTTGCACTCTTTATTCCATGTTAGCTAATAAATTTCTCTTTCATGTGACGTAAAACTGAATATAGGAAACATAGAACCAGTAAAGACGAGAGACAAGCAAGGCAGAACACATTTCTTAGGTCCCAGCATTTTTCTCTCTCCAATCTTGCTACTGCTCTACATGGCGTGCTTTCCTTTCTGCGAAAGAATCTGTTACTTCATCAAAGTTCGACAAACGTTTTGCTACATGAGAAATCAAAATGTCGTAGTCTAATACTGGAAAAGCTGTTAATATGATTAGTACCTAAGACTAGTGCGGTTTCTCGATCTAATTACGTCTATTTTGTCACCGTGTCTGCTAGAAATATGAAACAGGCCTTTCTAATATTGCAGCAGTTGTAACACACGTCAAATAAGCGAGACTGTTTTGGTACAGATTTTTATATACTTCATTTACATAAATAACATGACAGAACATAATTCATGAAGTACCAATTGCCTATTAGGTCTACTGTAAACAAAAAGTTTTATGTTAGGAAATAGTTCCACATTTCATTCATACGCTCTACTTTCTCAAGCATGAGATCGAAAAATAACAGTACGAAATTTTTATATAAATTAGGAATAGTCATATTCTTCTATATAATTTGTGTGATGTCTGCTTATCTTCTCCTTCCTCATTCTAACAAACAATCTTGTCATCACTTATTCTGTAATATTCCTGCTAGGGTCAAAACTTATTCTCCGGTTAGCTTCACCCTACCAGAATCATCGGTTCAGCAATCCCGCGTTTATTCCCCGGTTAGGCGTTATTACATGTTCGTACAATGCGTTTTCCGCGCTATCCCGAGAACAGAACTTAAAGTGGCTGCTAAGTACAACTGATAGTGTAACGATCTTGCAAAAATATTTGCTGTCAAAACTTCAGTTTCTTAGATACACTGGGAATATGTAATCTTTCTTATCTGTTATTCCTGTTAGTCGTTTATTTCCGCTCTGGTAGCCTCAATCTATAGATTTCGCTAATAATTATAACATAGCTGATCACTTGCACACCCAATCAACCACATAAACGAACAGAAATTGGCATTCACACGTTCTGGTTTATTCGGCTCAGTTCGTATAGCCCCATCGCCTTTTGTCTGCAGGATAGTTTTTTATTTCTAGATGCTACGGGGATTCCCCTGGCAGAGACACATAAAATATACACTCATTCAAAAATCAACCTATGATTCGTTCAGAAAGCAACTTAGAATGTGTTCAAAAACCAACTGGGATGCCTTTCAAAATAATATGAATAATCGATAGATCAACGTGTGCTGGATGCTAGGCGCTTTGTGAAACAAGGGGACTTTTTTAATCAAGAATTTGAATTTGGCGCCCCCTGAAATTGATTCCCGGGGCAGATACCCCAGTTTCCTACCAGGCCTGCTGGTGACTGATCAGTGTTAACAATCTGGGAGAGCAAATAGTCGTATTGCATTAAATAAAATGGAATTAATTTACCTGATTAAGTGTAGTCTCGAGGTAAACGCTGGCACAAAGATGTTCTCCTTTATGGATTGAGATTTTGCCATCACATAAAACGAATCACCCAACCGATGCTTGCTTTAAAATCCTCTTGTCAATGTTGAGCATGGCAACTATCTCGTGAGCTTTGTTCTGAATCATTTCATAGCAAACAGCACAACCATCATTTCGAAGTAAAAAAAGAAAATAGCAATTGCACCATTATCAATTTCGGGATATTCCCCTGTTCTGGGCCCATGGAAAGATTTGGAGTTTGCCTTTGCAGCCATGAGTTTATCTTTTCGTCTCCACCAATACCTTATTGAATTAGGAGTTGGTTATCAAGTTATGCTGGTTTGTAATAACACACTTTAAATATCGTAAATGTTTTTACTAGACATGAAGCAAGAAGAACAAAGCATGGCAGTAGACAAGTTTTGCGCCGAGAGTGACATAGAACAAAGCAGTTCAAAGAGGTCAGAGTCAAAGATAGGGCGCTGCACGCCAGAGACGCCACAGAGTCCCACCCAGCAGTGCAGAGCACGGCGGAGGAAAACTTCATCACTCGAAATTGTGAGCCTTGCATCAGCGCAGCACTTGTAGGTGGCGGCCGTCGCGAGAAGTAGGTGTGTCGGAATCTGTGCTGCAAGAGTCCCATGTGGCCAACTACCGCGTATGCGGAGAGGCATCGGTCGAGGGCAGGTCAGTGTCGTCGGGAGGCAGGGCGGCAGCCACGGAAGGCAGATTGGAAGCGTTGGAAGGCAGGTCGGAGAGTGACCACGCCGGTTTCATGTGATTAACACACACTGTCTGTGTTCGTCCGTGTAGATGAATTACGAACGTGTTCACACCTCAACGTAACACTCGGTAAGGCCATGAATAAAATGGTTGTAAGGCTGCTCGCATAGAATCATTGCACAGCATCACAAATTCACAAGATGCAAGGTCCTTGTGGATGAACACAGGGGTGGTGGAATGAGGACAAGGCAAGGGGGTGTGGAGGCATGTGACATGTGTACAAACCCGTTCAACCAGAGCTGGAAGCTTCATAGTATTGGCCGATGGTGAGCCCTCCACGAACTCTGCTGGGAGGAGGAGGGGCTCACTGTATAGAATCTCAATGAGCGATGCATTCTAGTCTTCTATATGTGCCGAGTGGATGCCCAACAGGAACCAAAGGAGGGCCTCAGACCATAAGATGCCGTGGCACAAAAGTGCGGACTTGAGGGTGCGGTGCCACCGTTCGACCAGGCTGTTTGCCTGTGGGTGGTAGGCCGTGGTGTGGAATTTAGCAACACCGCACAGTTCACACAGCCGTGCAAAGAGGACGGACTCGAATTGTCATCCCCAGTCAGTTGTGAGGGAAAGAGGACAACTGAATAGCACAACCCATATGGATACGAAAGAATGAACGATGGTCTCGGCCATGATGTCAACAAGAGGTACCACTTTGACCCAGCGGGTTATGCGGTCGACAATCGATAAGATGTATCTGTACTCCTCGGAAGGGGGGAGGGGGCCAACGACGTCAGTGTGGATATGCTGAAGGCGTTGGAACATCAAACTTGCCTAATGGAGGTTGAGTGTGCCTGCCAACCTTGCAACATTGGCAAGTTACACATGCGCGGGTCCAAGTGCGGCAGTCGTGCTTCACACCAGGCCAGATGAAGCATTCGGTAACCAGCCTCATCGTGGCCTGCATCCAAAGGTGGGCCAAGCCGTGCAAAGCAGTAAAGACCTCGTGTCGAAGAGCAGTAGGGACCAAGAGGCAGGAGGCAGGGAGTGCCCATAGCGATGTTGCAAAGGACTGGGGTCGTCGACCCATGTAGGTTGTGGGGAGATGACTCGTCTGAAATTAATTTCCGTATATTATCATCTTCAGCCTGAAGTCAGGCGAGCTCTTCCAAGTTCAGCAGTGTGGTTAGCAAGCAGATGTGGGATAGGTAGTCTCCCACAACATTCTCCGCAGTACGGATATAGCGCGAGTTGGAAGAGCGCTGACAGATGTAGTCCATATGGTGGAAACGCCAGGTTACGAATAGCGTCCACGAGTGGCTTGTGATTTGTGTAGATCGTGAAAGGTCGCCACTCGAGGTCACTACGAAAATGTTTAATCGCCTCGTACACAGCAAGGAGCCCATGATCGAAAGCCGACCACTTGCACTGGCTCTTAGTCACTTTCTTGGAAAAGAAGAGGAGGGGCTGGGTGGAGTCAGTGGTGTGCTGTTGTAAGACAGCGCCCACAGCTGAGTCACTGGCATCAGTCGTGATCGAAACACGGGCCTCAGGGTCAGGGAGCGCGAGTCGAGTGTGACGGCTTTGGTGAGGGCAGATTTAAGGTTGCCAAAGATGTCTAGCATGGGTTTCGACCACTTCAACTTCCGTTTCCCTGTGGTGTTTCTGCTGGAGAGGGCGTCAGTGAGGGCCCTATGGACAGAAGCAGCCTGAGGAATGTGGTGGCGGTAAAAGTTTACCGTACCCAGAAAACGACTGAGCTGAGCTGAGCATAATCCTCAGGAAGAGGAAGATCAAGTATGGGTTTGACACATGAACTCGTTGGTCGGAGGCCATCGGCAGAGACAGTATTGCCTAGGAAGGTAACTGATGTGGAACACAGTTGAGATTTATCATGGTTGATCACAACACCATTTGCAGCGAGGGGCGAACAGACTGTATTGAGGTGAGCTTGATGCTCGTCAGCAGAGGAGGAAAAGATCAGTATATCATTTAAGTAAGCATAAGCAAATGGCAGTGGGAGCAAAATGGAATCAATGAACTTTTGCCACGTCTGCGCAGCATTTTTCAATCCATAAGGCAAGTAACAGTATTCAACTAGGCCAAAGGGTGTGATGATGGCTGTCTTCGGAATATCCGGTGGATGCACAGGAATTTGAAGGCACGCCTTGGAACAATCAAGAACAGAGAAAAACTTAGAACCATGTAGTAATTGCTTGAAATCCTGGATATGGGGAATGGGATAGTTATCAATAATGGTGCGAGCCTTAAGGGACCTGTAGTCCCCACACATGCATAAGTTGGCATCATTTTAGGAAAAAGGTGAATAGGTGAAGACCAGTCGCTATAGGAAGGGCAGAGGACGCCCAAAGCCAACAGATCCTGAACAATCTCATTCGTGCGCCGAAGTTTGGAAGTCTTAAGGTGCCTGGCCTTATAACGAACAGGTGGGCCGTCGATGGTGCGAATCCTACGACAAGTGCCATTAATGATGGCTGATAGTTACATAGGAGGGTGGCCAGTAGGGGTCAAGAAGCTATAGGCAGGCAATATTGGTTCGCTGACCTTGGTGAACTGGGCCAGTGTAGGTGGTGCATCAGCTGAAGTCATCGATGGGAGATGTGGTGCAGGAGCGGAGCATGCAGATCCATCTTGTAGATTCGTCTATGGCAGTAGGAAAACAAGAGCAGGCGGTGGAATTCTTGACACAGGAGCAGATTGGTGAGAAGACGCTGTAGTGGTGTGTGATGGACTGCCTCGTTGCAGGTCTGCAGACAGCCGATGTATGGTACGCCATGCACGTGACAATTCAGTGGAGGCAGGGGCGATGCAGGTGCGTAAGGCATTGTTCTGGGTGCGGATTTCGTCAATTTGTGAGTGTATGTCTGACAGGTCAGAGAGCCATGTAGTAATGCGCTCGACCAGGGACACACACATGGAAAGCGTAACCAAGGAGGCAGAGAGTGGAGTCATGTTGAACTCATGTGAGCATGAAACAGTAGAGTCAGACGCTTGTTGGAAAGCTGTGGCCTGCAGGTCTGTTGAAAGTTCATAGTGGTGTAGAAAATCCAACCCGATCACAGGTTTATCTATGTCAGCAACGTGGAAGGTCTAAAGGTAGGTGTGAACCGGTGATAGGTGAAGTGACATCTTAATGAAGCCATGGACTGCAATAGGAGAACGGTTGGCGGCAATCAAGGTGAGGTAGAAGGTGATAATGCGTCAGCAGTGTGCTTGGCTGGGATTACAAGAAAGCGGTTGCCTGTTGATATATCTGTGGCATAGAGGCATCGCAGTGCTAAACGAGTGGTGCAGCATTGGGCGAGAGGCACTGTGAAAGAATGTGGCGGGACATGGTGCCTAAACATCACCTGCTGGTCTTGTTTGGGTAGGTGCTAGGCACGCGGAGTTGCAGGCAGCGTCCCTGTAGTTAGCATGGAACTAGCACAGCGGGTAGGCCGGTTGGCGGGGCAGTGTGGTAAGGAAGGGGGCCGCAGCTGACTGTGTCGGGGCAGGTAGCCAATCAGGTTGCTGCTTGGGCGACGTCAGTGGCTGTCGGAAGCCTGCTGGCAGTACCTCTTGCAGGCCGCTAGGTGGCAGCTCCTGACTAGCAGCTGAGATGTTTACGTGAACGCACTGGCCTCTGCCAGTAACTTGAGGAACCGAAGGTGCAGGCGTGGCAGTTGAGGGTGATGTAGATGTCGTTCATGACAGGCAGTGTCGGTGACGAATGATAGCGTTAGCCTGATCCGCCATGCGTAAACGTACCACTAGTGGGTCGGCGACATGGACAGTAGATGAAGTTGCAGATCCAAAGGCGTTTTGACCACTCACAACATCCAAAGCGTGGCATCAGGTAATGCTTGATTGTCGATTAATGCACGTAGGTGCTGCCAAAGTTGCAAAAGGGTGCTGTCATCAAGATGCTCCTCGTGAATAATTTGATGGATAGCCTCCACTGGAGAGTGGCAAAGGCTCTCGATAAGCAGTGATTTGGCAGTCGAATCTTTGTACAAGGCAGGTGGTGAGAGGAGCAAGTAGCTGATGAGGTCCGTATGTGTGTGAAGATGGCTTATCAGGCAGACAAAACGAACGCCATCGTCGGAAATGCCGTGGATGTCCAGGAGGTGATCCACTAAGGTGAACCAAGTCTTTGGGTTATCTTTTTGCAAATCAGGTAACTTAGGAAACCTGCCAGGTAACACATGTTGAGGCAGTACCGACAGACGGAGATTGGTATGAGCAGAGCAGGACACCTCTGATACCGAAAGTGCAGTAGTGGTGAATGGTGCATCGTCGAAGGTCTGCGAGGCGTGGCGGCCGCTTGCAGCACACGGTGTAGAGTGTGTGGGTGCAAAAGTTGGCACGTTGTGTCCAAACTACATGACCGATGAAGAACACGGCGCAGGTGTAATGGCTGGTGCCATTGCAACATCGGGCAGAAGGCGGTCGTGGCGCAGCCACAGGGGGCTGGCCAGGTAACTGGCGCAGGTGGAACGGCTGGTGCCATTATGAAATGGAGTGGAAGGCGGCTGTGTGGAAACTGGCGCAGTCGAGGCAACTGGCGGCGTCGAAATGGGGTGTGGGGGGAGGGGGGAGGGGGCAGGGTGCTGCAATAGTGTGGTGGAGCCACATGGCGGCGGACCCAGTAACTGGCGCGGGTGGAACGGCTGATGCCATTACGAAAGCAGTGGAAGACGGTCATGGTGCACCCATGATGCGACGGTTGCAGAAACCGGCGCAGTCTACGTGACCGGTGTCATCGAAACGGCATGTGGGGAAGGTGTTGCAACATCATGTAAATTAGAATATGCTACCCTGTGCATATAAATGTTTGATTTGCAGTTCTGGAACCTCCCGAAGGTAACGACGTACGTGAAGGATAAACCACAAAGTCTTTAACAGGAAGGTTGTCCACATTGTCGTTAGGTGGTGTGCACTGTTCGTGTTGTGGCTATTGTGCTACTACACTAGACAGTGGCCATGTTGTGCTGGATAAGTTTAGGTGGCCGCCGGAAGGGTCAGGTGTAAATAATTGTCCACTTTTAACCAACTTTGGAATAGATACACTTGTCCACTCATGATCACAAGCAAAGGCAAAGTTAATGAGGTCCATTACACTTGCACCGAAAGACACTGGTAGATCCATTGTGGCGGAAACAATGTGGGCTGGCACACGAAGTTCGTAAAGGACGAAGACAAGCAGAAAATAACTCGCGATCACTCAATGATGATGTTGGGGTCACCACTGTGGTTATGACATTAGGCTGGTTGGTAATAACACACTTTAAATATCGTAAATGTGTTTATTAGACACGAAGCAAGAAGAACAAAGCATGGCTGTACACAAGTTTTGTGCCAAGAGTGACACAGAAAAAACCAGTTCAAAGAAGTCAGAGTAAAAAATAGGGCGCTCTGTGCCAGAGACACCACAGGATCAATGAAGAAATGTCTTCCTGCAGTTTTCACTCCGTTTGTATTGGTGTAAGATAATACATTTAGTTTAAATTTGGCCATATAGTTTGAATATTTCAAAATTATGACAGCTTGTAATAAACTGACTTAGAAGTAGGTCTGTAACTTCACTTTTCAATGTACGATATGTTGTGAGAATGGAAATTTTTTTATCCCAAGTACCACTGTGTCCATTGTCAAGTCATTTTAAGGCAAATGAATCAGGAGAGGGAATTATGTGTGATATTAATAAAACAATTTTTTTAATGATGAAAAGTTGTAGAAAGGGGAATATGTGACAGGGGAGCTTGTGCAGTAAAATACGGTACTTTTTTCTTTGGCAGTGCTTCAGTGTAATGGCACCACTTGATGAATTCAAAAGTAGTAAAGTAGTACTTGACAGACATTTTGTGCCAAACCCTTCGCTTGGAACTTTGTAGGCTTGTGTGTTATTTTGGTTCACTGTATGACACAGCAGCATGTCGCTGGGATGTTTCTCAGTTATTCTTAGGCAATGCTTGTTGTCTTCTTAAACTGAAAGTAAAATATGTCCTAGCACCTGAGCTTCTCTCATTGCTGGTCTGTCCTGTCCAAATAAAAATTGATGGCAGAAAGACACATCAGTCATCTGATCTGTCATATGTAACAACACAGTCAAATTACTATAACCATTTACTAGAATCATGGCCAGTGTCTTCTGAAAACACTGTTGGATGCCTGATGTGTATCTTACTTTTGTGTCCATTCGTACATTGACGGTGTGGATCACTGGAGGAATGTACTGTTTGTATTCAGGTGTCTGGCTCTGATGAGGAGTTTTACACACCCTTATTGTAGTCATAATAATTTTGATGTCTGACTTGCCCGTTTCCACTAGACTTTTCTGTCAGTTCCGAGCAAAAATTTGTAATCCAAAGCCAGATTCATCAAGAACAGCACACTGGATGAAATCCAATAATGAGAACAATGAAGACCAGGTACTATGCTACGCCGAGATCCAATAAGCAGAGTGGCACTATTGATAGAAGCTCATGCTATGGCCTGTACTAGATGGAATCATGAATGCCTGCCTGGCTCCATTGCTGTGAGCAGCTGTGCCCACATGATGTGCTGTGCACACCTCAAGTTGCAACAATCAAGCATTATTTGGAGTGCATCTGAGCCACTATTGATATTGGCAGCTGGCAGGGGATATTAAATTTTTCCACCCTCAAATCAGCCATAGGGCTGAAAATGTCCCAGCTAATGCTGGTGCTAGTGCATCTGGGGGTGAGGGGGGGGGGGCAGAAGGTATTGATGGAATGGATCTAGAACAAAGGGCCCAGGGCTGGCCAACCCTGGCGATATGGTCAAGGACTCTGGAGGTGACAGCACACCGGAGTCAGCAGACTGTGGTAGTATAACAGGTGTGAGGGAAGGTTGGCGCACAGAGAGTGGATTGAAGTCTATATAGACTCCCATGCGATTATCACCTCACCAAGCCTCTGTCAAGTGGGGACACTGAGATGGAGGTCGTAATGGGGTGTGGAAGGCACGAGGTGATGGTGCAGGGGATGGCTGACACTGGTAATGATCCTGGTGTCACCCCAGGGGTCAGTGGTGGAAAATGGAGTGGGGCACCAATTGCTAATTCGGGTCATGGCAGGAGCAGGCTGTGGTTGCGGGTCTGATGAATGCGCAAGGCCAAATTTCAAATAGCTGATGCCCTCTGTGGCTGATGATGATCCCATGGGTCCATTCCAGATGCTGGCAAATGGGCATGCCCATTAGAAGCGCCTCACCCATAGGCAGGCTGGGCATGCTGTGTGGGACACAGGAGGTCTAATGGGTTATGATTCTGGTGCCTGTGCAGTATTTTGGTCAGATGACTCTGTTGATAGAGGTGGACCAGTGTATTATGAGAATGCTGTGCAGGACTTCCTCAATAGATAATGTTTGCAAGGCCTTCATATCCATCATGAGAAAGAATGGACCATTTGCTCAGCTTCTGCATTGGATGTGGGATGAAATGTGATGGTAGTGAGGTGTTTAATTCTCTTACAGATGGAAGACTTGGAAATTTGCTCACTTAAAGTGAAGCCTGTTTTTGGACACTAGGACACATGGTAGTCCCTCGATAGCAAGTATCATTGAGAGGCCATGAATAGTAGCAAGAGTGGTAGTGCATGGCATTCTCACTATATAAGGGAAGTTTGATAAGTGCCCACTACCAGCAGCCTCATTGGTCCATTAATGGCTCTGCAAAATTCACGTGGACTCTCTCCCATGGGTGGATAGGGGGAGGCCACTTGAGGGAATGTTTCACAGGGACCAACCAATTGAGGAAGCAGCCACATCACATTCAATGTTAGCATCGATGCCAAGAAACCAAAAGTGCCTCTGGACCAAAGCATTCACACACATCATCTCCCTATGTGAAGCATAAAGGAGCTGCAGGATGTGGATCCAGAGAGGAGGCAGAACTACAACCTAGCATTCATATTTCTCTGAAGCCAGTGTAAAGACACCTTTTGTGGTGTTGAGCTCATAGCACAATGAGAGATAATTGCGAAAATCCGGGTCAGCCTGGTTGGAAACATGCTCTGTTTCTGTACTGCATACAAAACTTTCCACAGGACTGGGTCCTGGGATGATGCTGTGGTCATGTTGCACATGCTAGGCAGTAATTCATCCAGGATTTGTTGTAGATGTTGGTCCAGAGTAAAACAAACTGTTTCTTGGTGATCGAATTCCACATCAGGGCCAAGAGGGAAGTGAGGCAGTATCTCTGTGTTGGCATGTTGACCAGTGGACTGAAAGTGGATTTCATAGTGGTATCCACTTTAAAAAAAAAAACAACACTCACTGCTGCAGAAATCAGAGGTTTATGGTCAGTCAACTGTTAAAAGTTGCTGCCATACATATACATATGAAATTTCTTGACTTCATAAATGATTGTCAACATCTCCTTCTCAATTTGTGAGTAGCTGAGCTGTGCCAGTCACTATTTTTGATATGAAAGTAAAGGGCCATCAGAATTATCTGCCAACTTATAGGACAAAATTGACTCATTTTCATACTGGGAAGTATCTATTGCTAGTGTCAATCACTGCTTCAGTGTACATGGTGCCAGACACAGTGCCACCTTGAGATCATTCTTAAGGCGCTGGAAAGTCTGACAGCAAATAGCCTGCCACAATTATCCGACACCCTTCATGAGCTGCTGATTTAGGGGGTGTGTGATTTGCATCACTTGGCGAATAATCTGGGCGTAGTACATGATTTTATCCATGAATGACTGCAACTGGTTAAGGTTCACAGAGGCCTGCATATTAGTGACTGCACTGATGAAGTAATGCATGGGTGCGGCACTTTTGTAACTACAAATATGCCCCAGGCATGTGATAATGGGAGCAAAAAACCACACTTTTCCAACTGAAAGCAAAGCCACTTTTCTGGAGCCATTTGGAAAGGGGTTCCAAGTTTCTGCAGTGTTCTGTATACATTGATCCTGTAACAATCATCCTGACAATTATCACAGTGCAGACTTCTTGGATCAATTGTTCTAAACAGTTTCGGCAAATGGTGAGTGCACTAGAAACTTTAAAGGTAGCAATTATTCCCATATAAATCAAATTATGTTTTTAAGACTAGCAGCTGAACTGACACGTCATTGATTGGTGCAGTTGTAGATGCACATCTTTCAAATCTACACTATTACATCTAGGTTTGAAAAATATGGCTCCTAGCCAGTTAAGTTAACAAATCTGTGAGGCAAGGCATAGGATGGAGATCAATGCTGCAATGGGAATTTGCAGTGGACGTAAAATCACCAGAAATGCATGAAGACTCATTAGGAATTTTTAGGACAACCATAGCAACCACCCACTGACTGGTTGAAACCAAGGAAATGATATCTTGGTTTTGAAACTGAGCAATTCTGCTTGAACAGCTTCTCTAGCCACAAGTGGTAGTGGGTGAGCTCTACAAAATTTTGGCACTGCTGAAGGCTTCATATTGGTGTGAACAGTAAAATCAAGTGCACACCCGAATATTGGTTCAATAATCTACTTATAAGAATTGCACAAAGCATCAAGGGCAGAAAAAGACACCATTTCAGACATTAAATTGACTTGGTCCATTACTTTGGAACCAAGACTGATAATGTCATCAAAACTGAAAATGTTGGAACGACGACATTTGCCTGTACACTACAGCATCATCCCCAAACAGTTACCAATTGCTGTTCACCTTACCCACCAGATTGTTTATGTATATGGAAACAAGAAAGGTCCTTCACATTTTGCTGGGTCACTCCTGATGAAACCCTTGTCCCTGATGAACATTCATCATCCAGGAAAACATACTGGGTTGTATTACTTAAGAAGTCTCTGAGACATTCACATGTCTGAGAGCCTGTTCCATACACTTGGATCTTTGTTAACATTTGCAGTGGGGTCAATGGCAAACACTTTCCAGGAAACTAGATATATGGAATCTGCATGCTGCCTTTCATTTGATATCTCATATGAGAAAGGGGCAAGCTGAGTTTCACATGAGCGATGCTTTTGAGATCCATGCTGATCTGTGGACAAAAGTTTTTGTGTCTCAGAGAAATTTATTATTTTAGAACTTAGAATTTGTTCAAAAATTCTGCAGGAAACTGATGTTACGGATACTGACCTGTGATTTTGTGGGTCCATTCTATTCCCATTCTTATATACAATAATCCCTGCACTTTTTCCCAGTCACATGAAATTTTCACAATAAATTCAAGCCAAGTAAGGGGCAATGCCAAAGAATACTCTCTGTAAAACCAAATTTGGATTTTATGTGAATGTGGTGACTTACTTGTTTTAAACTCTTTCATTGCTTCTCTGTGCCTGTAAAATCTCCTTCCTGTGATTTGCATTAACTGAAGGGGATAGAAAAATTGTTGATTGCTTGTTGTTGTTGGTTTGGTCTTCAGTCCTGAGACTGGTTTGATGCAGCTCTCCATGCTACTCTATCCCGTGCAAGCTTCTTCAACTCCCAGTACTTACTGCAACCTACATCCTTGTGAATCTGCTTAGTGTATTCATCTCTTGGTCTCCCTCTATGATTTTTATCCTCCATGTTGCTTTCCAATGCTAAATTTGTGATCCCTTGATGCCTCAGAACAGGCCCTACCAACCGGTCCCTTCTTCTTGTCAAGTTGTGCCACAAACTCCTCTTCTCCCCAATTCTATTCAATACCTCCTCATTAGTTATGTGATCTACCCATCTAATCTTCAGCATTCTTCTGTAGCACCACATTTCGAAAGCTTCTATTCTCTTCTTGTCCAAACTATTTATCGTCCATGTTTCACTTCCATACAAAGCTACACTCCATACAAATACTTTCAGAAACGACTTCCTGACACTTAAATCTATACTCGATGTTAACAAATTCCTCTTCTTCAGAAACCCACGTCTGACCAGTTAACTGCTCATTTCACAGGTGATTCAGCAGCACCACCCATAACTGTCATGAGCATTGCGATTACCTAAATACTGCCAATGGTCTGATATAGGCACATTGCTCCTTGTGGAAACAAATTGCCTACAGGTTTCACACACTGCCTCTTTGTGCCCAGCCTTTTGACACATCACTACTTTTTGATAGACGCAGGAACAGACATCAGCTACCTGCCACAACTCAGCACATTGACACTCATGCCAACAGCAACCTTAGTCCTCCATTCAGCAAATTACTCAGAAATCCCTGTCCATGGTACCATCAACTGCACTGTGCGCCTTTCACAGACCCTGCAATGCTCTTGGACACTCTACATGATGGACACCACTGAGCCAGTCATCGGAATGGACTTCTTACCCTTTCACCAGCTCTCACCAGATAGCACTCACGCTATTCTCATTCATCATTTCACCAGTGCTAGAATTCAGGAACTCTTCACCTCAACCATACCTATACCAGTCACATCTGCCCAATGTTTACTCGAACAACATCGTGTGAATGACACATGCTTCGATAAGCTTCATGAGTGTGGCATCCTAGCGAATAATATATTGTCTACACATCAGCGCTACATTGACTGTCACAGTCCATCACAGCAGCTCCACACTGAAAAGGAGCATCTTAAGTGCTGCAACGATGACATAACTCCAGATCTGCAACGGCCTTGAGAATGCCTCCACATGGCAGAGTATCAATATTTCGCTGTCTGCTTTGTTATTGCTCGCATAACAACTAATATATGAGATAAAATGGATGAGATAACATATGTTGCTATGAAAAGAGCCCTGAAATACTCTTTAGGGATGCTGTGCTGTGACTTTCTTTGGATCATTAATTTTCAACAAAACAAAATATATTATGTTCTTATTATTCTGGATCCGGCTTTCTGTAAAAGGAATTTTGTTTCGTTATTGTAACTCGCTATAAAGTTCAACATATCTTTCTTATTATCACTTATTGAAAAGGCTACTGAAAATTATTTCGTTATCAATACTGATGTTACAATACACAATGTTTGTTCAACATCAAAGTTTTGTAGTGGATTTTTGTTTATATTAAAACACCAATAAATGCCACGACTAACACGAGAACATGAGACTATTATCAGAGAAAAAATGTTTTTACTACAATGTTTGCCAGACCAGAACTACAAACAGCAAGATATATTTTATGTCATGAAGGTAAATTATCTTTTTGCACTGTTAATAATATAACATCATCCGCAGCCCGCGTCCACCTGTAAAACACATCATAAAATCTGCTGTTCTGCCCTGCAATTCTGAAAGCTGAAAGAAATAATTTTACTTCACTGTTACCTATCTGCTTCTTCACGGTATGATTGGCTTCATTTAATGCAGTTTGAATGCGCCGCGGCAGCGGCTTTTCGTTCATAGCGCAGCTCTGCACCACGGATAATATTTAAATATCTGAAAATGTCTTAAAAGGATGGGATAATATACCAGGCAAGCTTAATACAAATCATAATGCAAGTTTTCACTAAGTAACTCTGTTCAAAACATTTAGACTGATTAAATTCTTACACACCTTTACAAATCAATGCCTAATGGCGTCCTTCTCTCAATCTTGACATAAGAATGCTACACAAGCATACAATATAGCATCACAGGCTCTTCCTACACAAGTAACTCCAAAAGACGACAGAGAAATTAATGCTCGGCGACTACTATTTATACTCGGTTTGATATATTTAAATCTTTATTTGATATTTAACAAGTATCTTCTGTGGCGGTTTCAGTACTTACCAACACAGATATTATCTTTAAAAAAAATTGATACCTAATGCTATACAAGTATAAAACATGACATAATGGTTTTTCTTTATTACATAAAGTTCACACAATCACTGTCCATGCAATTACAATCATCCAGTTCAATTTTTCTTTTCTTTTTTTTTTACCACATATAATATGTGTTTTGCCAGGAGACATTACAAATACCACCAGCCTTGGCTCTCATGCAGGATGTTCCCCACCACATGCCAGCTCCCACTGCTGCACATCAACAATTCCCCAAAGGTTAGTACAGCACTGTCTGCAGTGTTAGTAAACTCTGTCAGTGAGTCTGCCACTCTCCACATCTGCCTGCATGCGTGTGCAGTTCTGGACAGGACAGTGCATTGTATCGTGACTAACAATGGTCTACCAGATCACGACTAATCTCAGCACATGTGCCTCTCAGATTTACAGACAGCTAAGTTGGCTATTACAAAACTTTTTCAAGCAGAGATTGTATGCCCTTGCTCTTGCGCTTGCCGTGTTAAACTTGTGCCCAAGGAAGATGGTTCGATCAGACTCTGCAGTGACTATTGGATACTGAATTCTTGGACTGTACATTATATGCGGTTTCAGTCTTTCTCGGCGTATTCCACTGATGAATTCTTCTCGGGTTATCAGCCGAGTGGTGGCATCGTCTTGTTGCAATGTTTCAATGAGTTTTGTACCCATCATCATCTGGCAAAGATGCCTCAAATGTTATTGTTGTTTCTAGAGAAAATGACAACGTCTTTCAAGTATATATATCTGAAAGGAGAACAGAAAAGAAGATGATCAATAAACCACTGCCACATCTGAGAGGCCTTCCTGAGACCATAAGGCATGTAGAGATATTTGAACAGTCTAAACTGCGTAGTGTTGCTGTTTGCTGAATATCATCTGGGTGCATCAGAATTTGTAAGCATGCTCATTTGCAGTAAACACTGTTTTACCAGCAACTGCATGTGTGAAGTCCTGTATATTAGGTATGGGATAACTACAGTGTACAGTGATGAATTCTTCTCGGGTTATCAGCCGAGTGGTGGCGTTGTCTTGTTGCAAGGTTTCAATGAGTTTCGTACCCATCATCTTCTGGCTTGGTGGTGTTGGTAGTGTAGCATAGTGTTTTAAGCTATTGTTTGTGGTGTTGGTACTGTAGCATTTTCCACCAACAATAGCTTAAAACGGAATGTTTTAGCAATAACAATTATAACAAACTATTGCAATCGGGAGTTTACAAATTGACATGTAATGATCGCCTAGTGTATTACATAGGGCAGACAGGTAGATCTATAGCCATAAGATATAAAGAACATATGCTGTCAAGGATGGGTACGAATAAGAATGGATCAATGTTTGCCGAACACATCATTGAAGAAGGACATATGCCCTAACCTGGTAATGACACCGAGCTATTGTGTAAAGAAGCCAAGGATATGAAATTAGATTTACTGGAGGAGGTGCAGATATATAAGCACAAAATGTGTGACAATAGGAATTTACTGAATGATCAGTGTTATTTGAAAAGTTACAGCTTCCTTGAAGGTTTTCAGCCCGTATTGGGCATAGGAGATAGGCACTAGTCGTGACTCGATTGTACCACATTATTATATGATTATTTGAGATAAACTACTGTTTTAGGACAATGCTCCAGTGGTAAATGTTGTAAAGAGCCATGAGCTGTTATTATATTAACAGTAGTTTGTGTTGAGACAGCTATGTTAATGTGCCTTTCATTGTCTTGTGCCATGTTACCACACTTATGCACTAGACTGCTACTCATGGGACTGTCGTCAATCATTAACACTGTAGTGTGCCTATGTACAGGTCGGCTGGTAGAATTAGCCCTATAAGCTGTTAGAGCGTATAATTTAAGCTGGAGTTATATTTGCATATAATAGCCCCATTTCTGAATGATGCTTTAAATAGTGATGCAAACTTTGTTATATGAATTTGTTAATGTTTGACCAATTTAATGATCATATGCAACAGCATTTTAACTGTTGGACAGTTATATTAATAAGTATATGGTCTTCCAGTTGCACTTGTTGTTTTGTTTTTAATATTTTTTCGTAGATATCAACTAGTTTCCTGATAAACAGTGCGATGTAGCTCAATGTGGGGAGCGCAACCTATGTCGTGCAGGATGTAGCACACTTGATGACCGTGCGCCTAGTATAACAGATGTAGTGGTGAAGGACATACGGTGCCATATGTATTTTTACTTATGATCGAAACAGGCTTATGTCTGTTGAAGTTATTTTATTTTATTGATCTTCATGCAGCTGCTGGGCTAAGACATTTTTTATTTTTAAAAGCTTATGTAAATAATATGTTATCACATACATAATTTTAGAAGTTTATGTATAGATTGTATTACTGGTCTAGATGTTAGTTTGATCACTTTTTAGGACTTCTGATGAAGGCTATATTATTATAGCTGAAATCATGGTCAAGGTTTAGAATAAACATAATTAGTGCAACTGTGGGCTGGTTTTCATTCAAGACAATAGCTCAATGCTTACAGCATCAAGCCAATGGTGGAACAAATCTCTATGGTGAACAGTCTTCTGCTTCCTGAAACATATCACAATTGATGTTCCTTCCTGGCAATTCTAAATTTCTATAATCACCATCTGCTTCGTGTAGCTGAGCTGTTGATGCCTCTCCTGAATGCTCTGGCTGGCACCGAGAAACTGGCCAAGAAGAAAATTCAGTGGATTTTGGAAATGGCAGACGCATTTTAATGTGTCAAGTGCTGCTAACACATGCTGTCACCTTGGCACACCCCAACTCTGACGTTCAACTGATTCTCATGAACCAAAGTGAACAATTCTGTGTTTGGGGCAGTTATGCAACAAGTATTCAATGGTGAACCTCAGCCACTCTAGTTTTTCTCCAAGAGACTGTCACTCTCCCAGGTCAAGTGGTCCATGTTCGACCGTGAGCTTCTAACAGTCTATTCTGCTGTCCAGTATTCCACAATCACAATGATGGCTGCAAGTTATCATACATACAAACCACTAGCAGATGCTGTAATAAACTCATCATCAAACACAAGTCCAAGGTGACGCCAACATTCGGACCTTATCTCACAGTCTACCACAGACTTCAAACATGTACATGGTGCAGACAACATTATTGGAGACTATCTTTCATGAGTCAGTGTTATATCATTACTATACAACTTCACACGCATGGCAAGGGAATAGATGAACAATCTGAGTTCTCCAATGCTCAGAGAGCTGTGAAACAGTCCAGACACTGACCTCTGCATTGAATATCATTCACTCCCCTCAAATAACGTCATGTGAGTTGTCAAAAGACAAACAGTATCTGTTGGTGCCTTTAGCATCAGGAGATATTCTATTTCCAACATAACTTGAGTCATACCAGCATTAAGGTGACAGTACACCTCATCACAGACAGATTCATGTGGCCAAACATGAAATGTGATTGCCATCATTGGGCTTAGGCTTGCATTCCACGCCAATGGAATGAGATCAGTTACCATGCTGAGACCCACCTTGGATGCTTTCCAACCCTGAAAGCACATTTCAAGCATGTACATCTTGACATCATTGGCCTCTACCGCATTCAAAAGACTATCACTACCTTCTTTAGGTAATTGACAGAACCACATGCTGGGTCAAAGCAGCACCTCTATGCGATTTTATGGCTGAGCCTACCATTCGTATGTTCGTCAACCTGTGGATCATATGGTTCATGACTCCAGAGCTCACTGATCAGGGCTGTCAGTTTTAGTCTGGCAAGTTTAACACCCTGTGTCACCTTTGTGGAATGTTGCACACCCACACCAATGCCTATCACCCACAAACTAATGAGCTCATGGAGAGGTGACACAGGACCATGAATGCAGCCATGATGTACCTTGCTGAGTCCTGGTCTGAAGACCTTCTGTGGTTTCTACTTGTCTTATGTACAGCATACAAGATGACCTTCAAGGTGTCACTGACAGAGGTACCATATGATGAACCTCTTTCCCTGCCAGCAGACTTTGCACAACCTTCTACAGATCCCATTCAGGCAGATATCCATTACTTGTTTGTAGGGTATGCCAGAGTATTCACAAAGTTTGTGTACCACCATCAATGCAACATTCAACACCGAAGATCTTTCTAGAATGGATCTGGCACAGTGCAATTACATCATGTTGCGGAATGACTCTGTATGAACTGCCTTGCAGCTTCTGTACTCAGAGTCATCAGCTGAGGTTCACAGACCTTTGACATCCTACTGTGTGGTACAACGATGACCATTTGCATCACCTGCATGAAACTGGTGTGGACGCTACATGATGACCAACCCCCATCCCAGGCAGCTGACCAGGTTTTCCTGGGAGTCCGGGATGACCGGCACGGGCCGTCTTCACCCTGTTTCATTACAAATTCCTTGGATGATATCAAGGACAGAAAAGCAATCTCATTCACATATGCTGAGCCTACCAAGCTCTCAGAATCGTAGTACATCTGCCTTGACCACCCTCCTGCACTCTTAGCTGTAGGGTATTTGGCAACATCCAGATCTTACCAGTAAATGGTTCAGTTGTGTCCCAGTTTCTCACCTGTCATGATGAGGCCAGTCATGTGCACCTGCATGCATTGACACTCCCTGATGTTGCCCACCACAGTACTCCGTATTCCTGGTGTGGTGTGGGGAGGGGAGTCTCTGTGGGGATGTCAACCTCAACCATTGTGGGAACCTGTCATATGCGAGGAAGCCAGGAAGGTCTTTGACAAACAGTGAGGAGGCAGAATGTAATAGACGATGCTATTGTACAGACATGTTAGAGGCAGTTCATGTTAATAACTCTTTATTCCACATAATGTACCATGTATTACTAGTCATATCATACTGACCCATTGTTCAATGCTCCCTACACTCTCACTGACATTCTGAAGCTAGGGGGAGTAAAATACAGGGAGTGAAAGATTATTTACAACTTTTACAGAAACCAGATGGCAGCTATAAGAGTCAAAGGGCAGGAAACAGAATCAGTAGTTGAAAAAGGTTTGAGTCAGGGCTGTAGCCTATCCCCTGTGTTTACTGCTTCCATAATGGAAGCAGTAAAGTATAATAAAGAGAAATCTGAGGAAGGAATTAAAGTTCAAGATGAAGAAATAAAAACTTTGAGGTTTGCCGATGACATTATAATTATGTCAGAGACAGTAAAAGGACTTGGAAGAGCAGATGAATGGAATGGACAGCATCGTGAAAGGAGAATATAAGACAAACATCACCAAAAGCAAAACAAATGTAATGGAATGTAGTTGAATTAAATCAAAAGATGCTGAGGAAATTAGATTAGGAAATGAGACACTAAAAGCAGTAGATGAGTTTTACTATTTGGGCAGCAAAATAACTGATGACGACCAAAGTAGGGAGTATTAAACTGTAGACTGGCAATGACAAGAAAAGTGTTTCTGAAGAAGAGAATGTTTGTTAACAGTGAATATAGATTAAAAATGTTAGGAAGTATTTTGTGGAGATATTTGTCTGGATTGTAGCTGTGTATGGAAGTGAAATGTGAACAGTAAACAGTTTAGATGAAAAGAGAATAGAGGCTTTTGAAGTGTGGTGCTACAAAAGAATGCTGAAGATTAGATGGATAGTCCATGTAACTAATGAGGACTGAATAAAATTGAGGAGTTGAGAAATTTGTGCCACAACCTCATTAAAAAAAGGGATCAGTTGATAGTACACATTCTGAGATATCAAGGGATCACCAGTCTAGTACTGGAGCGCAGTGTGGATAAAAATGGTAGAGGGTAACCAAGAGATGAATACAGTAAGCATATTCAGAAGGATGTAGGTTGCAGTAGTTATTCAGAGATGAAGAGGGTTGTACAGGATGGAGTAGCATGCAGAGCTGCATCAAACCAGGCTTTGGACTGAAGACCACATCAACAAGAGATATTTAGTTGGATGACCACACACTACATCTAAATCAGAGACATCTGCCATTTTTTCGCACCATATGAATATTTTGTCAAAATTATTTTGTAATTGGTTTTGATCTTCTGATGACCTTACTATACAGTAAATGACAGCATCATCTGCAAACAGTCTAAGAGGGCTGCTTATTTGTATAGATTAGGAACAGCGTAAGGTCTGCAACACTTGCTTGAGAAATGTAGGGTATCACTTCTGTTTAACTCAATGATTTTCTGTAAATTACTACATAATGCAACTTTTATGATAGAAAATCATAAATACAGTCTTACAGCTGAACTGATATCAGATAAGCATGCAATACTAGTACAAGTCTGTTGTGAGGAATGGTGCCAAAAGCTTTCTAGAAATTTAGAAATGTGGAATCAATTTGAGATTCCTTGTTGATACCACTCATTACGTCTTGTGAATAAAGAGCTAGCAGTGTTTCAAAAGAATCTGCATCTATGCTGACCGTGTGCCAATAAACCATTTTCTTCAAGGTAATTCATAATGTTCAAACACAGTTTATGTTCCATAATCCTATTGCAAATTGATGCCAGTGAAATGGGTCTGTAATTCTACATCTACATCTACATCTACATTTATACTCCGCAAGCCACCCAACGGTGTGTGGCAGAGGGCACTTTACGTGGCACTGTCAATGCCTCCCTTTCCTGTTCCAGTCGCTTATGGTTCGTGGGAAGAACGACTGCTGGAAAGCCTCCGTGTGCATTCGAATCTCTCTAATTTTACATTCGTGATCTCCTCCGGAGGTATAAGTAGGGGGAAGCAATATATCCGATACCTCATCCAGAAACGCACCCTCTCGAAACCTGGACAGCAAGCTACACCGCGATGCAGAGTGCCTCTCTTGCAGAGTCTGCCACTTGAGTTTGCTAAACATCTCCGTAACGCTATCATGCTTACCAAATAACCCTGTGACGAAACGCACCGCTCTTCTTTGGATCTTCTCTATCTCCTCTGTCAACCCGACCTGGTACGGATCCCACACTGATGAGCAATACTCAAGTATTCATCATAGGAGCAACAATATTAAGAGTGAGAATGACAACAAAAGAACCAAAGAACAACACAGAATCAGAGACTGCACTAACAGTGTGTGGGTTGACAGAAAGCAGTCTGGGTAAACAGGTAGCTGTTTGGAAGATTAACCCATGCACCCACACTGTATACCTGACCATGAACCAATTAGTAATGGGATTGATTGCTTACGGACAGAATCTGAATTGTTACCAAATCTCCTTCCCCTTCCCCTATGACATCCTGCCCTGCTGCCAGATTCCCCCTTCCTCTAGCCTCTCTGCCATTTCTCTAGATGAAATGGGTGACTTAAATCTGGTGAGAAAGCTGCAGCTGCTACTTATCCAAGCATGAACTCATTACTTGTGAACTGTACATCATAGTGGAAGGTTCAGTCACCGTTCAGACACAGAATAATAAGAAAAAAGTGAGGTGAGGTGGGAACCTACTTGTTATTACTCAGTTACTGTGGAGATGTATAAACTAATAATTATTGTGATTTATGCTTCAAAACTGGCTGATGCTTGCTATCACACTAGCCAGTATAAGGGACAGTCAAATGAAAATGAGACAGATGGGAAAAAATAAGTAAACTGTTTATTATTTCAAAAGTAATCGCCATAACTGCTAATACATTTATTCCGCTGTGAGATGAGATCATCAATGCCTACATCTGTGTGAAGAGGAGGAGGTTGTCCACATACACACAACAGTGAAAAGTGTGCTGTCGCAATGTGAAACCAGAAACGTGGGTTGTCAGGCTCCCAAAGAATGGCTCCAGGGTTTTGGCAGACAGTAGTGTCAAAAGTAAGCAATCTTGCCTAATGGTGTGGTGTACAGTCACTGGTACTACTACAAGCACTGGATAATAGCAAAAGAGGGGGGTGAAAGCCCATTATGTCTGTTTTTTCATTATGAGTCATAGTTACTGTGGTACTTAATTTTGAAGTAGCACAAAATTTGATGGGCTTGCAGTGAAAATTGTGATCATGGGCTACTTTACACCTAGTTCATTTTATGCAAACTTTGCTGTATACTAAATGTAGCTAATGTATTGTAATTGTTTTTAAAGTTGGAAGGAAAGCCCGTCTCACTCAGTATGGAGAAAAGGTAAGTTCAAGTATTTTATTTCAGTGTGCTGCCTGAATGGGCCATGCACAAGTAGCACTGTTTTCGGCCATGTTTATGACATATGCAGAGCTTGGCCAGAGACAGAGGTGGGAGCTTCACACAACCAGGCATTTAAAGGAAAATATCATTTTTGTCGTGGCTCACACAAGGGATGAGACATTATGGTTGAGCAACATGCAAGCAGTGTGTGGCGTAGTGGAAAAATGAGAGGAATGGTAAGCCAAGGGTCATAGATTGAAGTCCATCTGTGTAATTATTTCACCTTTTCTATTTTCAATTTTTACATTATCTACATTGCAAAATAAATATAAATAATGTTTCATATATTGCATTTATTAATACCCTAATAAAACACATGGGAAGGAAAGGCAAACCAAAATTTGGAATTGTATATAATTTTCCATGAAGTGATTGTAAGCAGTACATGAGAACTTCATACATAAAATTAATGCTTTCATTATTTTACAATTGATGATTTACACTTGTTGGGGTCATGTTTATCATGAAAATAGGTGAACAGTTCGTGGGAGTAAATGCACAGTTCTCAAACTAGTGGTTACAATATATTATAGTACTGATTGTTGGACGAAATAGATGAAGAAAACATCCTATACCAACAGTTATATAATGGAAAAGCTGAACATGTCTCATATTTAGCACAAAGTTGGACAAAAGTTTCTTTACCACACTTGTCAATCATCATTTATTAAATACATATGATTAATATTAAATAATACGTTAGAGTGAACTTATAGGTCACAGACTTATTCAAAACATTTGTGTAAATTAAATTTTAATCAGCTTACTTGTTTCATTTAAAGTAATGCTTGTGTGTTACTTTCTGGTTGAAAACACAAATGAAAATTCTGGCACTGATACTCCTGCAGAGCATCCAATAACAGCTATTTCTTTCGGTAGTGAAGCTGATTTGTTAGTTCACATTCCAGAAAAGAAAAATTAAGGAGCAAAATTAAATTGCTGCAAGGAAAGAACTGATATTTACAAAACAAAGTAGCTTCATTGTCACCTGAAGCTGAAAGCAGTGGCAGTTCAGTTCACAGCTTGTACATGTGAACAGCAATTAATTTAAAAGTTCATGTGATAAGTTTTTAACAAGATTTATTACACCTTGTTTCATTAGCATTTCCTTTTGTAGAAGTTTTTAGTTGGTCAGTGAGATTAGTTCTGTTTCTTAAGAATGTCTATTTCCAACTGTAGTAGTAAGTGGCTACCATTTTGCGTTTAATTGGTTTCATTATAGCGTCGAGCACAAAGCTTGGCTTCATACAAATCAAAGAAGCTGCCCACAGTTTTCCTTTCTGTATGCTCTCTATTCTGTGTCTTGGTGATGAGTCATTGTTTTCCATCAGAGGCAATATGATGCGTGGCAGGCTGTTCCTGTTCCACTGAATCTTGATGTCTAGTGCTCACCATCACCCTCTTTTGTCTATGGAGCATCGATGTCATGTTTTGTACCTTAATCCTGCTGTGTTCCCTCTGGGTTTCGAGGGTCGATGGCTGGGCATCTAAGTCATGGCGAACAGCATAGAAATAGTTGGTAGTGTGTCGGCACCAAACAGCTACTTCTTTGCTGTACTGAGTCAAGGCACACTGAATGTCAAATTTGGCACATTCCGGCCACCAAGTCAAGGTAGTACAGTACTTACCGTATTTACTCGAATCTAAGCCGCACTCGAATCTAAGCCGCACCTAAAAAATGAGACTCGAAATAAAGGAAACAAAATTTCCCGAATCTAAGCCGCACCTGAAATTTGAGACTCGAAATTCAAGGGGAAAGAAAAGTTTTAGGCCGCACCTCCAAATCGAAACGAAGTTGGTCCATTGTAATATGGGACACAATTTAGGTCGAATGAATGACGATACAGCTACAGTAGTTTGGTTCGAGTCGTAAGCTTAGCAGTTAAGCTTTACCAGGTAGCCATTGCTATGAGTCACGCACTCCATCCGTATTTATACGGATACCCTTCCTTTTTCACGTGCTTTGTCTCGTTTGAATCGATTGCTTATTTTCTTTTGAGCTGATAAGTGCCGTTTTCTTTGTTATTGGTGTTTACGTCACTCTAAACTGAAAATGCATTACTGTACTGTGTCATGTCATGCATTGTTTGTCGCATTCTGATACTGCGTGTTTACGGCCTGTGGCCGCTCACGGCGTGGCTTGCTTTTGTGCACGCTACCGCCGCTTACAATTTAATTAAAAAAAGAAAAAAGAGAGAGTGGAATCGTCTCATTAGCAAAACAACGGCAAGAGACTGCTATTTGTTGTTACTTACACTGCTGCTTTCTTTGATAATTATCAACAAGAACCAAATAATAGACTGCATAAGATAGAACATGTTCTGAATAAGAGTTAAGCGAAAATTTTTCTCCGTTTGAAAATCTTTGCGGCCGCTTCTTTAGTACATCAAATTCTGCACAGGAATTAGAGTCACCTTAGATTTAAAAATCTAGTCAGTTGACGTGCTTCATTTCTGACTGTATCATTATTAGGCATAAGAATAATACGAATATAAACATGACACGATATGTATATTCTTCCGCGTTTGCTGTTGTCTCACTCTAGTTTCGTAGTTTATAAGGCAGACAGGATTTAAATGAGATAGCAGCAAACACGAAAGAATACATGGCAAAATGTTTATATTCGTATTATTCTTATGGTGAAGAGAATACTGCATGTGATTCACATTTCATCAGGTTCCTATTAGCAACCGTCTCTTCTCACAGGTAGGAAAAAATTCAGAACGTAGAGTTGGCCATATTGACAAACATCCCAAACAGTCTTGCTAGTCGGATTTTCGTAATACATTGAAATTCTGCTACATTCGAAGATGAACAATACGGAATTTGTATTTACTTCGTTGGATAATGTATGAAAATGCAGTGATCGAAACTCGGGGCGGAGAAGAAAAGCTCGTCTTCCACCTTTTTTTAAATTTATTTACTGACGCAGAGGTTTTGGCGCCAGTATTTATCTTTGCACCTACAAAGCATGCCTGTATAGCGCTACATATATTCGACAGCAGAAGTTAGTTGTGGCGGCACCTACCAACATTTTTCAGAACTTCCGCTTGCTTTGCACTCGATTCTAAGCCGCAGGCAGTTTTTTGGATTACAAAAACAGGAAAAAAGTGCGGCTTAGATTCGAGTAAATACGGTAGACAATTGATGCTCACAGGTGGCCCACATCTTGCTAATGCTTTGAAAACATTCGGTATCATGCAGGTGGGAGGTGTTCAATTTCCATGGCGCACGACTGTGCCCGACCACTTGTTGCAGGAGGAGAATATTGCTAATGTAGGCACAGTAGTCCAAAAAGGGCAAGGGCAAAGTTCTGCTCCATGGAGGGCAACTGTGAGTTTCCAAGAGATGTAACTCCTGTCAAGGTGACTCGTGAAGTGACCAGTCTGGTATGTTCAGGTGTATTGGCATGCCAAACTTCTTATGTGTAGCAGAGCAACAGGTCACAGATGACAAGATACAGTTCTTGAGAGGTGCTGGAGTGGGGCATTTGATTGTTAGAGTGCAGGACACAATTAAAATCACCCCAAGCAAATAATGGTTGCAGTGCCCAAGAAAGAAAGGGGCGATTTCTTCTTAGTAGGAGTGTGCTGTCTTGTCCATGGATAAAGCCTGATGGGGTGTAAATGTTGACAGTGTGTGTTCCCATGATGGTGATCACCATGCCTCTGGTGAATGGAAGGTATGTGATTGTCAGCTACTGGGATGTCCTTGCAGACACAGATGGCTATTCCACGTATGACGTGGTCAGCAGGGGAGTGATAAGTGGTATAGCCCACAATGTCTGGCAATGTGCCCAAGTGTACTGCCTTTAGTAGTGCAATATCACCGTCTGATGCCCATATCATCTCTCACAGCCGTTGGAATTTTCACTCAGGAGCTACTGTCATTAATGTTGCTATTCGGCATCATGTTTGGAGTTGAACCGCATCATGGTCGGGAAAGCCTTCGGGGGGTGGGGGGTCAGCATAAAGGTGTGCCATACACCACATGACTCACACAACTGCAAATCATATTAGTGAATTTTATTTACAGAAAATACATGACAATACTTAACTTTGAGAAATACAGATGAGTCGCGGGCAAAGAGCAACAGACAAACAAGAAATCTCTTCAGTATATACAATTCGTAATACAAGAGAAGCAGTACAGGGAATGCTTCTATCCAGGTCGCTGGTCTTGACGCTTCTTGTAGAGCTCGCAGAACTGTCTGCAACCAGCTGACGCGGCACTTATGTTTTCTTCACGTAGAGGACCTGCCATCACGTTGTCGACCTGGAAACAGGTTGGTCAGCGTGCAATTGGCTGATGTTTTCTTCACAGCCCTCTCAGCTCTATCGTTTTCGACTGGCATGCTGGCACTTGACTTTATGCCAGAACACTGACATTGTAGTGTTCATATGTTCCAACTTGTCCACAGCAGTGGAGGACATCTTGGTGGCAATTGTAATGGCACAGTCCATTGGTACAGGTGCAATGAGTGAACCGGCAGATTAAGCATCAGCACATCTGGTGTCATGTTGTCATCAGTATTGTCATTGCGCAGGTTCTCTGAGGTCTTGTCGGGCTCAACAGCCTCTGAAGTGTCCATGGAAAGTGAGTTGTCTTGTTCCGAGACAGATTGATGCCTCCTCTTGCGCTGTTTAGGTGAATGTTGTTTGTGTGTCCATCCCTCTGTGTTGTGATGGGAGTTGTGACAGTCTGGGATGAGGGCCATCACGAGGACAATGAGCTATGTAATATCCATATCATCAGCCTGAATGGGATTGCAGTCGTCACTATTGGCACTGGTGCCGGGGCAGCATCAGCTTGTGAGCATGACTTGTTGACCCCGGTGTTATCCAGGGCAGCTTGAAGGGACACTGATACGTGGTCTGGACCCACATTTCCAACTATCACCACCTATCCGCAGACCTCATCCGTGTCCCCCTTGCTTGCTACTTTGAGATTCCCACAGGAGGTCGAACGTTATGGGGCATTCACACTGAAGGTGGTTGATTTGTAGCCTGTCAAGGCTAATCAATTACATCAATGTGTGGTGTCTATTCTTGTCTAAGTTCCAAGCTAAAATTGAAGCATCTTCCGAAAATAATTAACTCAATTCAAGTAAATGATGTAGATGAAGTTTTTTGTAAGTCTGTAGAATATTTATGCTCAGAGCACTTGGATATGGTCTTTAACATTATGTATGAGAACCAGACTACAGACTTCAGCATAACTTGGCATTCTTTAGATGTTCAAAAAACAAAACTGATTGTAACACAATAAATGTGCAGTAATATAGATGCGGTGGTTTTAAATAATCGTTAACACACATGAAGATTGTCTGTATGATGAATTTTGCATTACAAAGGATATTTTGAAGCAAGGCATATCTTTGGAAGGCAGTGCAAACAGAGGGTGTGTTAATGTTTCCAGTAGCTTGAGAGAGAAAAATTCAGGTTTCCAATTTGCTGAAATAAGCATTGCTGGTTCAAATGCTTAGGAAGATAGAATTTTTTCCTCAATGAACCATAAATAGACAGAGATGTGCAACAAATTTACCGTTGAGTGTATTTTAATTTTAATTGTAGAGAATTCTTTTCATATGTAAAATCGAATGAATCTTTGCAAAAAGAAGCACAATCTGTAAATAAATACAGGCAATAATGTAAAATAAAGCATGTGTGTACATTTTAAATACATTCCTACAGCTCTTTGTAGAAAACACTATTTGAAATGTTTATTTTGTATGCTTCCTCCTCAATCCCTTATTTTCTCTATAATGTGTTGGCAATCCTCATCATACACCACCTCTCGAAGTCCTACCATCCGGCCACAGAGGAGCATGCCTACTGTGACTCAGTACCACTTGAGATATGGGAAACAACTGAATCACAATATCCATTAGGGTTTTGACTATCTCTCACCATGCCCTGAAATGAGAAATGTCCTACCCACTATCCTTCTTACCCCACCCACCTAACCTACTCTTGCCTCATGTCCCATAATAGACCTAGATGCAAGACATGTCCGTCCCCTACATCCTCCCCCCCCCCCCCCCCCCCCCCCCCCGCCATTCCATTCTGGTCACAAGCATTACCTGTCCCATCAAACACATGGCTACCTGTGAAACCAGTCATGTGATCTACATGCTGAGCTGCAACCACTGTGCTGGATTCTATGTGGCTATGACAACCAACAACCTGCCTGTCTGCATGAATGGCCACGGATAAACTGTGGCCAAGAAACAGCTGGACTACCCCAGTTGCTGTGCATGCTGCCCAACACAACATTCTTCACTTATTGATTGCTTCACAACCTGTGCTATCCGGATCCTTCCTATTAACATCAGCTTTTCCAAACTGCACAGGTGAGAATTCTCCCTGCAATATATCCTACATTCCCACAATCCCCTAGCCTCAGTCTTTGTTAGTCACTGTCCTTCACCCACCTACCCTCTTCATGTTCTTACTCCAGCACTACCCAGCCTTCTATTCTGCAAACACACCCACAATCTTTTTACTTCTCTCCTTTTCCAGTTCCCCCCATCCTCCATCTGATCTCCTGACTGCACCTAACTGTCCTACCCTCTCCCCACCTCAGTTCTGTATGCTCCCATAAGCAGCACTTTACCATCCCCTGCCACTACTCAGCTATCCCTCCCCTTTCCTGCCCAGCCTCGTTAGCCCCACCACCTAGAGTGCTTCCCCCATCATGTGCCGTTGCTCACAGTCTGGCCTCGGCAGCCAGAGACAGTGGTCACATGTGCGCGAGTTGTATTTGTTTGAATAGGTGTGTGTATGTTGTCTAATGTAGAAGAAGACCTTTTGGCTGAAAGCTTACTTGTTTTGTTGGGCCTACCTGTGATTCAACACCTCCACCATATGGTGAGTAGCAATCCATTTTCATTATGTTGTCAAAAGAAGTACTACAAGAAGATACAGAAAAAAATTAGAGGATGATACATCACACCAAGCTAGGGTGCCTCAGATTTCCCACTAATCATTGTCCCAAAAATGGTGGAAGGATGAAATGGAGACTGGTAGCAGACTACTGCAAACTCAACCACATTGCATGTTGTTGTTGTTGTGGTCTTCAGTCCTGAAACTGGTTTGATGCAGCTCTCCATGCTACTCTATCCTGTGCAAGCTTCTTCATCTCCCAGTACCTACTGCAGCCTACACCCTTCTGAATCTGCTTAGTGAATTCATCTCTTGGTCCCTCTACAATTTTTACCCTCCACGCTGCCCTCCAATACTAAACTGGTGATCCCTTGATGTCTCAGAACATGTCCTACCAACCGATCCCTTCTTCTAGTCAACTTGTGCCACAAGCTCCTCTTCTCCCCAATTCTATTCAATACCTCCTCATTAGTTATGTGATCTACCCATATAATCTTCAGCATTCTTCTGTAGCACGTAACTCAGTATTTCCGTTACCAAGAATAGACGAGCTTCTCCATGGACTGGAAAAGCAAAAGATTTTTCAACGTTGGGTTTAGCCGAGGGATATTATCAAGGGTGGGTTGATGAAAAAGAAAGTGAAAACTGTGTTCAGTAGACATAAGGTCATTATGAATACTAAAATAGCAATTGGGCTGAGGGCCACCAACATTCCAGCAATTAACGAATTCTGTGTTATGGAGCTACAAGGAGAGAAACTACTTAGATATCTGGATGGTATAATAATTTTTGGATCATCATTAGAACAACATAGTATCTGATTAATGGAAGTTTTTGAATGATTAATGCAACATAATTCTTGAACTAGGGGATGATAAACGCAGATTCCTCTGAAAAGAAGTCACTTACCCACAGCATGTATTGTCAGCAGAAGGGCTAGAACCAGATCCCAATTAGGTAATAGCTGTCAAAGACTGTCCAGCTACATAAGTGACTTAAAGCATAATTAAGTCTTGTAAGATACTACAGAAAGTTCGTCAATGGATTCAGTATGATAATTTGATACATTCGTGAACTATTAAAGAAAGATGTCTCATGTATTTGATTTGGAAGCATGAAAACATATTTCAGAAGTTAGAGGAAGAGCTGCTGAGTCCTCCAACCTTACAGTATCCAGATTTCAAAAAAATATTCACAATCACCACCGATGCAAGCCAGGACACCGCTGACACTGTGCTAAGGCCAAGAGAGCTGGGAATGGATCTTTCCATAATATTTTTGCCCAGGACACTTAATAAAATTGAGAGGAATTATAGTACTACGAAAAGAGTATTATTTGCCGTTGTTTGGGCAGTACGACATCACAGATCACATGCATTTGGTGGCAGATTTACAATATGTACTCATCATAACCCAGTAATGTGGATAGGAAATATTCCAAATCCTTCCTCGAGATAATTGGAGTTTAGATTGAAACTAGAAGAAAATGACTACAAAATTCTATTCAAAAGCAGGAAGAGCAATCACTTTGCTGAGCCACTATTGAGGATTTGTGAAACTGAAGAGGTAACTGCATCACTGGAGGCAAACGGGCTGTGTATCAAGAGAGCTGAGGACAAGGAAGCTAAGAGAGCACTGGCAGCCAAATGTGATGCAAACACACCAGAAAGAGGACAGCAAAGACTGAGTCCTGAAGAAGTAAAAAGACAATTACATGATGCACCTGCTGTATGTCATAAAGGGATTGGATGAACCCTTGACAAGGTTTGAAAGAACCTCACCTTGGATCATATGAGAAGAGATATAAGAAGAAGGATGGTATGAGAAAAGATATAAAGGAATATATAAGAACATGTGAAAGTTTCCAACGAAACAAAATCAAGTGGGGGAGGGGTGTAAGATGCCGCTAAAATAAAAAGAACCCCAGAAAGTATTTTCCAGACATGTGCTATTGACATTATAGGTCCATTAGTTCAGACAGAAAATAGGCATAAATACATATTAACATTTCAATATGCATTACAAGCATTAAAAATGATTCAGTCATTTTCAGATCTCTCTATTTTTCAAGTTTTTAAAAGTACAAATATGACCGCTGCAAGAATATATGTTAAACTCACCAAGTTTGCATTTTCACTCTACAAATGTTCTCTGGATGCACTACACAGGTCCAAGTGGCAGCAAAATTCGTTCCACACCTTATGTAGCAATATCCCATTAATGGTTGTCACATCAGCATATGTTCTCTGATCTATTTCAATGTTCTTGGCAGTGGGGATACATAAACACAGTCCTTAATGTTACCTTTAAGGAAAAAGTCACTAAGTGTTAGGTCATATGACTAGGGGGGGGGGGGGGGGGGGCAAGGTAACAGAGGCACACCATTTTCACTACGCTGTATCCAATGATGTGGAAGTTCATTGTTTAGGTAGTGATAAACATGGATGCTCTGATGAACATGGATGCTCCAATTAAGAGGTGACCCGTCTTGTTGGAATCAGCACTAAGTTGTAGAAACAATCACAGCTGCAACATACAAAGGTGCGACGTACCCTTCACAGTCTCCTCACAGAGGAAGTGGTCCATAAGGATTCATCTATGACATTGCATATGAAACATTAACCTTCGGCAAACCTCGTTAATGCTTCACAATTTCATGAGGATTTTCTATGCCCTGCTCTTATTCATTGCTGAATATCAGCTTGGAGGTGACATGTTCATCCTCAAGTACTTCCTGCATTGTCATGCAAAAGTGAAGGTGCTGGTCATATTCTTCCAGTTTTAATTGTTGCAAAAGCTGCAGTTTGAAATGCAACGGGCATAGTGGCCAAGGAAATAAGAGGCAAGATACCGATACAGTAGTAAGAGTACTAGCAGAAAAAATAATTTTGAAAACCGTGAATTCTCCTCAGCGACATGGGGAGCATTTTTGGCACCAACATGTATAAACAGGTATGCTAGATACTTTAAGTTAACAAGATTAAAACAATCTGCTGTCATCATCACAGTAATGGTGTGTTAGAACGAACTTTTCTTTTTCCCACATAGTGCAACAGGATGTGACACCTAAGCTATTGTATGGCAGAAAGTGAAAAATACCCAGGATATTGCAAAAATATCCCACTGAATTAATTTACAATTAAGATGAGTACACACTATAATGCAATAAATACCTCAGTATTGAAAGAGTTCAATGATCACTAAAAAAAAGAAACACTACGACCAAACTCAAAATCTGAAGGTATTCAAGATATGAGACAAAGTCTTGCTATATGATGAAAGTGAACAATGAGGTCACTTGGCGAAACTAGGGAATCACTCCAGAGACCTGCTTCAAGTAGTCAGAACCACAAGAGCTTACATAATAACAGTATAAAGAAGAACAAATTCCTGACAACCAAGTAACATAACTGTTCTGAATTACAGATGATGCAGAGGTTCAGACTGGCAGTATGGCCATGCAACAGCACATGGTTATCAGTACATGCATAATTTTTCAGTGCAAAAGTTTACATACACACCAGGACTATACTGCAATAACCTGGGAAACACTACACTGAAGCGCCAAAGAAACTGGTATAGGTGTATGTATTCAGATACAGAGAGGTGTAAACAGGCAGAATATAGCATTGTGGCCAGCAGTGCCTATATAAGACAGCAAGTGTCTGGTGCAGTTGTTAGATCGGTTACTGCTGCTACAATGGCACGTTATCAAGATTTAAGTGAGTTTGAATGTGGTGTTACAGTCAGTGCATAAACGATGGGACACAGCATCTCTGAGCTGGCAATGAAGTGGGGATTTTGCTATACGACCATTTCAAGAGTGTACTGTGACTATCAGGAATCCAGGAAAACATCAAATCTCCGACATTGCTCCAGCCGGAAAAAGATCCTGCAAGAATGGGACCAATAAAAACTGCAGAGAATTGTTCAATGTGACAGAAATGCAATCCTTCCACAAGTTGCCGCAGATTTCAATGCTGGGCTATCAACAAGTGTCAGCGTGCGAACCATTCAATGAAACATCATCAATATGTGCTTTCGGAGCACGACACAAAGCTTTACACCTTGCCTGGGCCCATAAACACTGACAATGGACTGTTGATGACTAGAAACATGTTGCCTGGTCAGATGAGCCTCGTTTCAAATTGTATCAAGCGGATGGACGTGTACGGGTATGGAAACAACCTGATGAACCCATGGACCCTGCATGTCAGCAGGAGACTGTTCACACTGGACGAGGATCTGTAATGGTGAAGGGCACGTACAGTTGGAGTGATATGGGACCCCTGATATGTCTAGATACGACTCTCACAGGTGACAAGTACGTAAGCATCTTGTCTGATCACCTGCATCCATTCATGCCCATTGTGCATTCCAACAGACTTGGACTATTCCAGCAGGACAATGTGATACCCCACACGTCCAGAATTGCTACAGAGTGGCTCAAGGAACACTTCTGCTGGACACCAAACTTCCCAGACATGAACTCTATTGAGCATATCTGGGATGCCTTGCAACATGCTATTCAGAAGAGCTCTCCACCCCTTAAGGATTTATGGACAGCCCTGCAGGATTCATGGTGTCAATTCCCTCCAGCACTACTTCAGACATTAGTCAAGTCCATGCCACATCGTGTTGGCTCATGGGGTTCCTGCACAACATTAGGCAGGAGTACGTTTCTTTGGTTCTTCACTGTACAACATACAGTATCATGCCGAAAATTGTCAGCTACATAAATTTAAAAGAACTGAAAGGTAAATATGAAAAAATAGAACAATGATCACAAATAGTAGAAGATGTCTGTAAAAGAAGGCTATGGAAATTAAGCGTGAATTTATTAGAATGTCAAGTAATAGAATGGCACAAAACGAAGATAGACAATGCTCAAAGTAACCAGACAAATAACAAACCAGGAAAAATGAAGCAAACATGAAGTCTAAAACTTCGTGGGTGACTCAGTAAGATGCTGTTTGGTAGTTTGGATGAGGAAAAAGCCTCATACTTTAAAACAAAAATAGACATCAAAATAGACATGGTGGAAGAGAGCAAAGACAATTGTTATGGCTTAGGAAGGTGCAAGTTACTGTAGTTAAAGGCACTTTAACTGGTTTCAACCAAACCTTGTCCACAATACACTCAAATGCAGAAATTATTACAAGTGGCAAGTAGAAGTTACAGAAAAGTCTTAAGAGATACATTAATAGCACTGAAAAAAGTTACAACTTGTATCCATAATAATCATCATAAACAAGCAATTAATTCAGTTCATGATCATATTTAATGAGTTACAAAGCGAATATGATAAGGTAATTAATGCTCTTGTAAATGAACAGAAAGGAATTCTACAGCCTTACTTTATACATCTACCTGGGAAGACATTAAAGGTAAGATGTTCCCAGCAGCACTAACAGAGAACAGCAGGTATCAGCTGTTACAAATACTGATTTAGATGTTTTTGTCTCATATATAGTTCCAGAGGAGGATATAATAGTAGCTGACAAGGTGAAAAGACGGGCAAAATTGAGCAATGAGTATCTATTTAACATTAGAAAGAAACTGCAAGAATTGTAAACAGACTTTTGTACCCTTGATCATAAAGTTTGTGAGGTTAAGATGTTGCAGCCAGTGCAGAGACACCTACACGTTATAACAGGAAAGTAGTTAAGCTTGGCAATATATGTGGACCACACTTAGGGGTTATGAATGGTCGGTTGTTGCCTGTCAGGAAAAAGGTCCGACTATTTTATGTAATAACGAAAATCCCACAGATAAAGAGCATGGCTGAACTGAAATTTTACAGGAGATGATACAGTTACTGTGCCAAAATATTGATTCAATCAAAAGAAGTCTAAGTGACTACATTGTACTTGCTCTCAAGACTGAGTACTCCAGTTGTACAATTACTATTGAAAAAGTGAATTTAACAGAACTGAAGTTAGATATGCCCATAGCTTACGTTATTAGGCATCTTGATGATATTTAGATAACTGGATATAAATTAGAAGATTTGGAGAAAAAATCAGATTCACAAAGGAAAAATTTCCATCACACACACACCTTGGATGCATGTATCAATAGTACAGTACTTCAGAAAACTGATAAGTGTTAATTCTAACAAGGCATTGTGTGTCGATACTGCTGCAGAAACTGTTACATGTCCATATCTAGAATAATAAGGGAGGACTGATGTTGAAAAATATGTACAACTACAATTGTGAATTGAATTCATGAGCATGAGTTAGTATGATATGAAAGCTGTCAGTCATTGAGAAGTGATACACCTATTCAAACAGAAAGAGGGCAAAATAAAAAAAAAAGTGTTCTTTACCAAAGCCAACAAAAATATAAGGTAACTACATAAATACATTAATAAAACACAGGCACTGTATTCATGATAATATATGTATGTATAAAGAAAGTGGTTCAATTGAAATTGCTTATTGAAAGTAATGTTCGTTTGTTTTAATTTATCTCTTTCAGTTTACTGCAATCATGTTAGTGATTAGAAGTGTCTTGTTCTATTTAGGGTAGGATAAGGGACAAAATTTACATTCACTCAAAAGTATCCAAATGTGTATGTGGGGTATAATTGCACCTCTAACATTTATAACAGCAAGCCTCAACTAAGGTAGGCCCGGGCAAGCACCAGCTATAGCAATGAAGCTTTGTATTTGGAAATAATACCCCCTACCAAGCCACATGGATCTGTAGAAGCAGAGAACTATGTGACAATGAGCAGAAACTTTTCAGAAAATGCTCTATAGGGCACGAGATGTTAAGGCAATGGGTATTTTCAACATTTCACAGCCTGATGAAGCGGGAGTCTGATGTCACTGAGTGCAGGATAGCCCCCACACATCTTGTCAAGAAGTCTGGAATCTAGTATGGAGAGAGTGTACCTGCAGAAGTAAGACCATTATCTGTGCTCCCCACCTATGTTTTGACTGTGTATTAGAACTTTACTGACAACTGGTAACAGTTAGTTCCAAGCTGAACTTAAAGAGTGTCATCGGTAGACTGAAAGTATTATTTAGATGATTGTATTCAGTCTTTGTTTACATCCTTAATGTAGTTGTGACTCAACTACATGGATCTAAATGTAGTAATCGTGTTATAAATGACACTTGTTATATCAAACCTAGTTCTTCTCTTGCAGCACCGTCACAATCTTCTAAGTTTCCAATCGAGTTTGTACCATCTCAAAAATTCTAGCTTTGGTCTTACATCGTGTTGTTTCAGAAAGACACTTACAAACTAGCTTTCAGCCAAAGCCTCTGTCAGAAAAGGAAACACACACATTCATTCACACAAGCAAGCACACCTCATGCACACGATTGCTATCTCTGGCAGCTGGGACTGCAATGCAACTGTCACGTACAGTAGCAAGCAGGAATCTGAAGAGGGTGGGTAAGGGGGAGGATTAGCAAGATACAGGTGGCGGCAAAGAAAGAGCGCTGTGGGTTGTGAGCAGATTGGGGGGGGGGGGGATGTGGAGCTAGAAAGAGGAGAAGTGGGGAAGGGGAAAAGATGGGTGTGTACCTGGGCAGAGCGTGGCACACAAAGAGGGTGGAACATGAAAATTGAGAGGAGGTGATAAGACAGAGGAGGTGGAAACTGTTGGGTGGAGGGTGTGGGGATAGTAGGATACTGTAGTTGACGTCAGGAAAGTGTTGTAAGGATAACTCTTATTTGCGCAGCTCAGAAAAGCCGGAGGTGGAAGGGCGGATTCAGATGGGTTGAGTAGTGAAGCAGCCATTGAAATCGAGTAGTGCAGCAGTCATTGAAATACTTGGAGTTAACCTTACATGTTAACTTCTGAAATTATATTGGCCTCAACCTACCGTAACCCACGGTCCCCACACCTTCCACCCGACAGTTTCCACCCTCTCTGTCCTATCACCTCCTTCTTATTTACGTCTTCCACCCTCTGCCAATGTAGCCACTTGTCTTTCCCCTTTTTTGTTCCTCTCTTTTTTCATTGCTCGTCCTCCAGTCCTCTCCCTAACCTTCCTGTCCCATAGCTTACCGACATTACACCTGTTGACAGTCCAGTCCCTGGATACTCCATCAAGCAGTACTCTTCTCTCTCCCCACCCATACTCTGCTATCCCTTCCCTTCCCCGCTCACTCCAGATTGCACCTTCTGTTCTGCGTGACAGTTGCATTTCAATACAAGCTGCCAGATATAGTGATCATGTGTGCGTGAGGTTTGCTTGCTTGGGTGAAGGCGTTGGCCGAAAGCTCACATGTCGGCGTATTTTCAGCGTGCCTATCTGCAACTCAATGTGTCATCTTTAAGGTGGGTAGTAATCTATCTTTTCCTTATTTTTTTAATATTCCAACCTGAAGTTTCCATTGTGTGATCATGTAGTTGCTGTTGTACGAATCCACCTCTGTTTTGCTGCAGATCTGAAACTGTTCGCAGGATACAACCAGAGATAAGTGTCATGTTGGTTGGCTAATAGTAGAGCAAGGATGTGACTGCATGCTACATGTGTGTGTTAGTTGTCAGTATTAAGTAAAGAGAGATCTAACTTGGTAATCAGTTGCTGTTTGAATGGGATATGATATGTACAACCTTACAGTGTGTTGTGGCATTGAAGTTCCCAATAAAATAGGGTCAGAACAATTGCTTCACTAGGCTAATTATGTCCCTATCTGGTGAAAAGTAGATGTTGTACACGATAGTAGAAATCTAAATGACAAAACAAAGGGATGTACTTATTCACTCTCCTTCCAAGAATCTCAGTATGACAAACAAATGAAAGTTATAGTCAGGAATCTACTTACCTAAAGTCTGGAAAAGTTCAAGATGGAAGACAGTTCACACATACATAGACAGTAATGCTTTGCCTTTGCAGAACATACACAGGCAGGTGGGTACAAGACGATGGCACATACATCATTCTTAGAGAAATAAAATATTTCAGTCACACGGACTTGAAGCATACACGTTGCAGCTATATATCACAACCCTTCAAGAGAGAGGTGACTGCACTAATATATGCTTAATCATATTCCCTTGAAAGAGCCTGCTGCATGCAAATTGTATCATCACAATCTAATAATGTAATTGCAGAGTGCCCATTTATCTGTATACAAAGTGTAACGCATCTTTTAATCTACAGGAACGACGTGTAAATCACAACTGAATTCAAAGATCAATCATAATTCTATTTTGTTTGTTGACAGCCATGTATTATGGTTTTCAAGACACTCTGCCCTTTTCTCTTTTTTGGTTATTCACATCCTATTATACTAAACTAACAACATATCAACATGAACATCACGAATCATGTGACATACAAACATAATCCCTGTTGTAACCAGTTTCCAAAAACTGAACTATTGTCAATTTCAAAACAGAACTTATCCCATTTTATTGATTTTATTAAAGTAGCAAACAATTTTTATAAACAAAACAACAGATAAATATTTGTACTAACATTGCAGTTACACACATGCATATTACTCGAGTATTCACGTAGATTGAGGCAATGTACAGCACATACAGGTATGTGATAACATATGGAAGTCTGCACATATCCCTTGGTAGCACAATCTTGGTACAAAGTGAATCTACTGAACTGCTCTGTAAGTAGTTTAACAAGTCATATCTGACTTTTTCAATGCTTATATATAAATACAGCTTTGTTTAAAATGGTACATACATTTTAAAATTGATAAAATTTTATTCCAGCTACTTTGTGAGCAATGTTTCATGGAATGATTATCAACTTTTTAAGTAGTATAAAGTAATGAAGCACATGGAAAACAAAGTCTGCAAGGAAAATGGTACTTTCAAATATGCAACAATTCGTTTATTTCATCTGACAAAACCCCACAACAATTAATCCTCAAAATACTGATATTTATAGCAAACAATAACTTCATAAAATGCACAACACACATAAAAATTACTATATAACATGAAAAATATGTTTCATTGGCAGAACTGCCAAATTAAAAAAAGCGTAATATAAAAAAATTAACAACAAAACAGCTCATTGAATTTAAGCGTCTTCATTGCACCGGTCATCAAAAATCATGTCAGGCCTTTGAAAATATGTTCCACACATAAGCAGGGTCAAGAGGAAAACTTATGTAATTCATTATTTCAAATAGAGGGGCGAAACATTCCCACAAAAAAGTCACTGAGATAGTAACTGTTTATCTCCAAACTGATTCATGCATCTTCACACAAATTTTGCACATTCTGAACAGACACCACCCAAAAACTTCAGTGACACTGTCTTCAATAATAAAAATGAGACAACATTATGTTTTAACATTTCCCATTCATCAATGAAAAATATTTGTTACAATCATATGTACAACACACAACAGCTGATGCAGCAATACATTATAGCTGTTCATAAAATGTTCTTTATCACATCACCAACCACCACATTTTTAACAAACATAGGGAATATCATTTTATTTCAGTGCGGCAACCTGCATTATTAGTCTACAAGACACAGAAGTAAAAGTTCATGGCCAGTATATTAAATAATTTTCAGTTTTAAACAAATTTGAAATTATTCGGCAAGCTAACTTATGCTTATGAATATTGTGTTCCTCCCTTTTCAACTACATTAGTGGAGTATATCAACCTTACAATAATTCTGAAATAGTGCAAATAATAATGTAAAATGTGTTAAATGACACTAAAAGTCACCATACCTATTGGTTCACTGTTCGTATCATCCACAAACGCAGTTCAATAAAATGATAAATTACAAGGAGTCATAGTGATCATAAAGACCATACTGTACAGGCCTTGCTTGCTCATTACACACCACGATAACATGATGGGCCCATGTGATACTTTTGAAATTTTCAGCTAGTAATTCGAGAAATTTATCAAACAAATTTTAACAACTTCTACACATTAAACAGAAAGTACATGATTCTTTCAAATACTGACATGGCTGATTAAACTGTAAAAACTGAATTAGCATGTTCAGATGGCATCAAAGGGTGAGGTAAAATTAAACTCGTACATTGTTCTGCATAAGTATATAACTTTCTATCCTTTCAACTGATGCAAAATGAAAGCGATTCTGTACCCAGTTGGCTACACCAATAACAGTCAATTATTATTTGGCATATTTATTTCAAAATAATAGTGTCAGAAGTCATCATCTCAATTAATTATGACTAGTAGGATTCACTTGGCCCACACATTGTTATTTTACTAGATTCCTCAGCTTTAAGGTCACAAGGTGTGAGAGTTAAAGACAGTTAACATTCTTTTTGTATATGAGAAAGCAGAAAAATAATGCACATGTATGCTTTGGTATATGTTAAATAAACATGTGAATAAGCATGATGATTGTCCAATAGTACCAGAGTGAACCAGGACATAGTCCCGTGAGAGCCCCTGTACATTTACTTTCAGAATAACCCAAACTGAGTAACAATTCTGGGTGCCTGTCTTTTCACACGCACACACTGCAACAGATGATACAGCCTGCTAATACGATAGCAAATATCTGAATGTTTTCAAAGATGTTTTGTGTTTCTGCACTGACATAGTGATGAACTATCACACAGTGTAGTTCACTTCTGAACTTGTGAAAGTTTGTACTCAAAGGTAGGTAATGTACCTAGTAACTTTATCAGTTAACTAATGCCCCTTATAGATTTCTAGTGCATGTTTCACACTATTTGTGAAATGTTTCAAATCAACTCTATTACTGCAAACATTCTTAAAATTAAATGTGGTGTGTTAGGTAAGATAACAATAACAATTGAATTAGGGCTGGGAAAAAAAGGGAGAAGGTTAGTCAACACGGGCAAAGCAGTTTAAGTATGTAGAAAAGTAAGTATCAAAGAAGCAATCGCAAATGTCCAACACACAAATTAAAGGGAATTTATTGTGTATCATGAAATACAGCCAGAAATAGCTGTGTTCCACTAAACTGCATGGGAAAATGAAGTGTAACTTATTTGCTGGTGATGGAACATTAATGGCAGAGAGACAGCATGGCAAGCAAATTTAAAACTGAAATGATATAAAATGATTTGTGTAGGGAAATGGTGAAGTAATTGCAACATAACATTAAAACACATAGACAAAACGAGAGATGAACAACACACCAGAAGCCCTATCAATAGACAGAGCTCATCATGAAAGAGCATAAATAAATAAGGCCATAAGAAGAAGACAGCAATACTAGTGTGCAGTATGAGTTAAAGAAATGGAGACAATGGAGGAGAAGAATTCTCAGACAGACACTGGATACTTATTTTTAGTACGCTGTCTGTATGAAAAACAAGCATTAAAGAATATTATGCTAACGGTGAATGATATAAAGCAGGTTTGGGAATCTATGTATTTATCATCGGCCCATAAAGGAGGATTACAAATTAAGTCTGAAATTTAATCATCAAGTGTTCCATCACCCATACCTTTTATTTAATTTAATCCCTTTTGGATAAAGCAACACTCTTTGAGGATAAAGTGCACTGAGATAGCAAAAATATAGTGGTGTGTTACTGTCTTGTTCTAAGCACATAAGATTTGTCATTCTTGGAGAGATGTCTGCCTAAAATGTATATAATTAACAAAGTAATAGTTTTCAGTGGCACAAAAGTACAGTTTACAGTTAACAATATGAAGAGTTTGTATTCTGTTGCCATTGAGACATGAACTGTTCATGAAATGCTGTGTTCTATTATCATATCTAAACTAAACTATAGCCATTTAGCTGGAAATGGCTCCACCCTATCAACATTTATTATGGAAAAAAGACCAACAAACTGTCAATCAATCCTGAAATTTCTAGCACCACTAACCATGAATTACATTTGTAATTCATAATACAAAATCTAAAAGTTTAACTGGATTACCCGTTACATTCATAATAGAGTCATCCAGACACATAAACAGAGTTCAATGAGGAACATACATATCGTTCTAATATTTCATTGGAACTGAAATAATCACTTTAAAAGATTTATAAAGATTGCTCATCTGCTAAAGTTAAAAGATTACCTGGCATTGACATAAATGGGACAATTTCCTAGAAGAAAAGGTAAATGGAACAGAAATTTCTCTCTGTGTCATGGAGCAAAAGATAGCAGATGGAACATAGTCAAATTACAAATGTGTGTTCTTCTTCATTTTTTTTTCCTTCAAAAGTCCACCCTGACTTACTCTGATGTCAATAGACACTTTAGACTTTATAAAACTGAAATTATGTTTCAGAATTATTTTACAAATACAATAAAAGTCCAGAACAAAGCATAAATCACTGTACTTCCCACCAACCCTCAAAACGAACACACAATCCCATCTTATACACACACAAAAAGAGAAAGAAAGGGTGAGTGAGAGTGTGTGTGTGAAAGAGAGAGTGAGAGAGAGAGAGAGAGAGAGAGAGAGAGACTGCACATAAATTCTGAATGTAAACATGTAAATAAAAATTAACAGAGTATACTGAGTTTCAGTACTTGACAGAGATAAGCACATGGTTAGAATCTGTCTTTTTGTGATTGTTCCACATACAAAACTCACAATATTCATGAGGCGTAGCCTGGATGCATCATGTGGTAATTCTTGTAATAATGATGCAATTGATAAGTCTTCTGTTGTGCCCAAATTGATACAATAATACGTAAATTTATCAGTTAAACCCACATTATATCAATACACATTCAGAATTGCCAAATCAATGGTTGGAATATGTGGATCCCTTCTTTCTATTGATATATGGCAATGAGGAAATTTTAGGTTATCAAACTGCAGTGACAATTTGAACCAGCCTGCTAATTCTCCACTGATCTGAATGCTAGGCAGCACAGAATTAGTCTCCCGGTGAAAACTTGTACAGACACACACAAATCCATGCAGTGCATATCTATAATACTGCTGTAGTTTTTGATGCTTTAGTGATAGTTTCTACACAATGCAGTCTCTCACAATACTGAACATTTGCAGGTGCACTACATACTTTTCATAAAGTAATACAAAGTGCTGAGCTCTCTGTAGCATCTGGACGTGCACCATAGCATTAAGAATCCAACGGTGACCTCTGGCAAAGCGGGCAGCGGTCGATAGCAGAGGGTGGCGGGCGCAACCACGCGTCACTATCCCGCCACTCTCGCTGCCGACGGTTCGCTGCCCGCCCAGGCCATCACAGCTTACACAGACAGAAAAGGAGAGGGATGAATGCACCAATGGCCACAAAAACAGGGAGCATAACAGAAGTCTCATCTACTGAGTAAGGGTCTGGAGTGCGTGGACCACTAGGCCTACGATTCTTTGATGCTCGTCGTTCCTCTGTTTCTTCCTGGTAGTCATCTGAGTCGGGCTCATTTGGGAGTGGTGCCAGTTTTGGAACATCTGTAAGAGTATCACATGTAGTGAGAAAAAAAAGCACATTTACAAAAAAATGTACTGACAGGCTGTATTCAGTGTACTTTGGGATAATTAACTTCACGCTCTTATAATAATAATAATAATAATAATAATAAATAATAATAATAATAATAATAACTAAAAAAAGAAGAAAAGATAATGCATGAAGTACTCGTCAAAAAATTGAAGCATTTTTGTACCAAGCATACCACTCAAGGCAGAACCATATTTCCTTATTATATATTAGGGAGCAAACATAGCCAAGGAAAGAGCTTCGACCACAAAATGATTATACAGAGAAATGATTCTGGCTGTGAATATTAAATAAAGTAAATACCAGCAAATGATCTGAGACTGTTGACCATGTATTATGGACAAACTACATCTGTATCTATATACATACTCTGCAAAGCACTGTTAAGGGGAGTTGGAATGCCGGAAAATGGAAAAAATTCACATTTTCAGTTTTTAACCTTATAACTTAATTTGAAATTTTCTGCTTAAAATGGTGCAAAATTTGTTAAGAAATTCCAATTGGAAGTATTTTTATTTAATTTTTCAAAATTACATGTGCGCCCAGCAAAGTTACCCATCTTGTGATTTGTACACATTTAAATCTTCGCATTTCCGAAAACATTACATATAGAAGGCTGTGGATTTCACTCTTCAGTTGTAGAATCTTTGATCCTTCCATAGGTACCATTGTTTTTACGACTAGCTGTGTTTATTGTTCAGTTTTTGATCTGTGAGTGTTTGTTTTGAGCCTCGAGTTTAGTTTGTCGCTCATTTGGAGTTTGTTATCTGTCTTGTTTTGACTTTCAGTGGTGAGTGCGTAGTTTCTACGATGCCTAGGAGTGCATCATTATTTAAAAAGCGAAAGTTTCGCGGTAATAGATTTACAAATAACGTTTGTTCAAGTGATTCTGCTTCAGCACCTGTTGATGCTGGTGAAAGTTCTGACGTTTGTACAGCTGAGATGTGTGAAGGAGACACGCCCACCAGTGCATCAAAAAAGAAGTTATCAAACTGTGCAAGTGAAATTACAGATGAAGCTTCTAATGAACAATATGTTTTAGTCGACTTTCCTGTTTTTACTGAGTTTATGAAGAAATGTTTGTGTTGTAATCTTTGTGGAGGTTCTTTTGATATGAACATAACAAAATCTATAGGACTTTCCTGCAAAATTGCTATAGTTTGTGCCAGTTGTGAAAATGAGACCTGTTTTTGGAGCTCTAAAACATGCAGTAGCAATTTGTTTGAGAGTAATATCAGGCTAATGTATGCAATGAGAGCAATTGGTAAAGGACATACTGCTGCTCAAACATTTTGTGCCATAATGAATCTTCCACCTCCACCTGCTAAAATTGACAATTACACTGAAGTGATAGGAGATGCTGTTCAGTCTGTAGCAGATTTATCAATGAAAGCTGCTGCCAGTGAAGCAAAATATATAAATGAAGGAAACCCAGATATCCCTGTTGCTTTTGATGGAACCTGGCAGAAAAGGGGTCACACATCCAAAAATGCTGTTGCTACTGTTACTAGTGTGGACAGCGGTAAAGTTTTGGACTATGAAGTGCTCACTAAACATTGTTACCATTGTGCATCTGGTAAGATAGAAGCAGCTCACATATGTAGCAAGAATTATGAAGGTACGAGTGGAGGCATGGAGGCTGCCGCTGCTGTGAAAATGTTTAGCAGATCAGAAAAAGAACGGGGAGTATTTTACACAAAATTCCTTGGAGATGGGGACTCCAAGGCATACAAAAGTGTTACAGAATCCATGCCATATGTCAATAAGACAATAACTAAACTAGAATGTGTCGGTCATGTTCAGAAACGAATGGGCACTCGTCTAAGGAAACTGAAACAGAATCTGAAGGACAAAATTTTGTCAGATGGTAAAACCATTAGAGGTCGCCTGTCAGATAAAATTATAAATGAATTACAACAATACTATGGTATGGCAATAAGAAATAATGCAAATAATTTGCAGGAAATGAGACAAGCTGTATGGGCCACATATTTACATCGATCATCAACTGATGATAATCCTCAACATTTTGCTTGTCCAGATGGTCCTCAGTCATGGTGCAATTATAGAAAATCTCAAGCTACTGGGGATCCTTATCACCATAAAAATTATATTCCATTGGCTGTTATGGAAGTAATTAAACCAATATATAGAGACTTGGGGCATCCTGATCTTCTGCGAAAATGTCTTCATGGTTGTACCCAGAATCAAAACGAGTCGTTCAACAACCTCATTTGGACTCGTGTACCTAAGAATGTATTTGTTGGGATAAAAACATTGAAATGGGGAGTCAGTGATGCTGTTATTTCATTCAATGATGGTCATATGGGTAGGCTAAAGGTCATGGCAAGGCTCGGCATTGCTCCTGGTATCAACACCATCAGAGGTCTTCAGCTTCTGGACAGCGTGCGAGTAAGGAAGGCTCAGTATGCAGCTGAATTTAATACAAAAAAAGCAAGGGCAGCAAGGAGAAGAAAGCTTCTAGGTGAAGAAGAAGAACTAGAAGATGACCCTGATTACTCTGCTGGACACTTTTGATAATAGAATAAAAGGTATTTGTGAATTTTCATAATAAATTACTTTAATCGCATTTTCTGGCATTTGACATTTTTAGTGTTACATGTACCTTTATCTCATAAACCACTCAACCAACAACATTCAAATTTTCAGAAATGCTGCAAAACAGTTCAAAGAGGCCACTGAACTAGAATCATGACAAGAACTGGCTTATTCTCTGAACTAGGGAAGTTTATGTTATACTTTTTCCAATAAAAAATGGCTTAATGGTAAAAAATTCATAAATACTATACCAACAAAAAGAAAACATTGGTTCTAGTTCAGTGGGCTCACAATATATGCTGAAAACCTCTGCCAGAATTTCAAAGTTCTGAAGATAATAGTTCCAAAGAAAAAGGTACACAAAGTTAGCAAATTTAACATTGGCGAGATAGGGCATTCCAACTCCCCTTAAGTGCATGGTGGCAGAGAGCATCAGATGTTAAGACTCCCTTCCCGTTCCAACCATATACACACAGAGCAGGAAGAAAGCCTCTGTGCATACTGTAATTAGTCTTACTCTCTTTATGGTCCCTCCATGGGTGATAGGTAAGGAGACTGTAGAATATCTCTAGATTTTTCACTTAATTCTGATTCTTGAAAGTTTATACTAAGATAGGTTTGCTTATAAATGCAACAATGTGCTCAAGTTTCTGCTGTTATGTACAGGGACCCCAAATGCATGTACAACAAATAGACTGTTATTATTGCAATACAATGTTATCAAATTAAGCAATCAATCTTCATCCATAAAAAAAAAACAGTTTTTGTAACAGACTTCGGCCTAATAAAAAAGGTTTTACAATGAAAATAAAACAAATTACACTCATCTGAAAGGCATGCCTTCTTTACGCATGACCCAGTACTTCTAAATATCAAATTGAACAATTTAATGCATTACTTACTCTCTAATTTTCCTTTTACTACACAAATTGCATTTATTTTAGGGTTGTCTCGATATCCCTGAAACAATGAATTTCCAAAATGTATTGTGGAGTCAGTGCTGACATTTTGTTGGACATAAATACACAGCAATGCTTGTAGAGGTATTTGTACAATAAAATTTCAAATTTTAATCTTGGGTATAAAAAAGGAAACAATTATTACACATTTACCTTGATAAATTCGACTCTTATCTTCCCTCCACGTATATCAGACTCTTCTTCATTATAGTAAAGTTTCCCTTTTACAACACTGAATGGTATGTATTCATCATGAGCAACTCCTCTTCCAACTCTATCAAAAATATCTAAGTCTGGAACTATTGTGAGATCCCCATTTAGAACAACATCAAACACCTGAAAGAATGAACATTTTAATATTAAATAAAAATTATGCAATACTCCTTTTTTTACATTATTAACAAAGAGACTTAATCACAAAAGTACAGCTATCATGTAATCTTAAAAATTCTTGTGAGAAAGATACATGTAAAAAAAAGGTAGGACAGGAAAATGCGTGTTTTTAAAATGGACAGCCTTTGGGCATTGGAGCATAACCTGTTTGCAGTGGAGCAGTTAAATAAAGTAAATTCATAATGGCTCTACATTCTGTCAATAGACAATATTTCAATGATACTAGAAGTATGTATGTAGTACGTATAAACTAAAATGGATGTTTATCAAAATCATGTTTCTTCTTCAACTTGTATGCTTGGAAGCCACTATGTAGTTGACATTTTACTAAAGGCGGAGAGTGAAATCAAATGCGACTAATTATCCTAGCCTTCTATGTTTAAGACAACGCTTGCAGGGAAATGGTTGATGTGGTGAAGACTAATAATGTGGTGTCATACATTACTGACACCATGCCAGGCATTCTACATCCAGAGCTTGGCTGTAACATAAGTGACTAGCCTGCCAATCTACAGCCAGGTCATAGACATACCCTTGGCTGCATGTTTGAACAACACCATCACCGATCCTGCTTAAGACGATGTTGCACCAACACCAGCCAGTCCAATTGTGGAATTCACTTGGAGTTGCTGCAGCATAACTAGTTTGTCTGTCTGTTATGGTGACGATCACATAATACAAGCTTTCATTGCTGGTACTAACATCCCGGCTACTGACTGAAAATAATTGATCGGCATTGTATGTTGCAATGTTGTCATCCTAACTTTGTGTAATTTAACACCTTCCTCTTTTCTGTTAAAATTATTATGGTGTTTATAAATCTCAATAGCTTCTCTATGCAGAGGAATTGGATGCATTCCTGGTGCGTCTCAACAGGATCAATCTGAAAATACGATTTACTATGGAGACAGAGAATAACAGCAAGCTCAATTTCTTGGATGTGTCTGTTATCAAATGAAAGGACAGGACATTGGGCTATAAAGTATACAGAAAAGCCACGCATACTGACCGTTACCTACATATAGATTCTAACCACCACCCCAATCCAAAACAGGGGTTGATTAAAACCTTGGTAGATAGGGCGCAGAAAATTTGTGAACTGACTTACTTAAAAGATGAGCTTGAACATCTATGGTTGACATTCGAAAAGAATGGTTATTCTAACAAGGAGAGAGATAAAGCACTTTGCCCTAGGGAGAGAATCAGGACCGATGGGGAACCATGGTCGCCCCCAAAGAGAAAGTTTTCCCTCTGTTCATCAGTATGATTACAGATCACACTGGGAAAGTGTTGAGCACGTAAGGTGTGGAAACTACCTTCAGACCAACCAGGATGATAAAAGAATGTTCAAGATCAGCAAAAGGTATACAAGATCCTTTGGCTACACCGGGTGTATATAAAATTTCTTGTAGTTGTGGACTGGTTTTTATTGATATCATAAAAAGAAGTGTTAACACCCATCTCATTGAACACAAGAGGAATTGCCGCCTAGGACATACGGATCACCGGCCATAGCGGTACCAAAAGGGTGATCATGAAATAAAATTCACTGAGAGGCGCCTCATATCGAAAAAATCACATTATCACAAGCATATATATAAAGAGTTTATTGAGATTTATAAATTCCATAATAATTTTAACAGAAAAGTGGGAGGTGTTAAATTAGACAAAATTTGTATGTCTCCTGCAGGTGGAGAAGCAACATTAGGAGAAAATTTTATACAATGATCATGGCCTAACAGCCCGGAAGTTTTAAGTGATGTTATTGTGATTGTTTATGATGAATGTGCCTGTGTAACAGACTGGTGTAGAATACTGTTTGGACTTGCAGAAGAAAGTTAAGTAAACAACATTACCTACATATTACGCGTGCTTGTCATTATTTTGCTCTCTGTCTCAGCAACAATCTATTCCTTGGCATCCGCTGCTGGGCCAACCCAAGAACTGGTGATGAAACTGTGTCCACAGATGGCCTGTACTTGCATGTGCTTTTTCTTTTCTGTGTCTCTAATTAATTTTTTTTTTCAGTGACCATGAATACTTTCCATCACAATTTTTGTGTGTATTCATCATGGCAAGTCCTCCACAAGAACTGAACATACCTTGCTCAGTTTCAGGTACAGTAGATGCAAAATCTGATGGAATGCTCATGACCCAACGCTAAAATGCCCTCCTGCAGCACAGCCTCAGACAGCAGTGCCTGTTTCAGTACCAAACACAACTAAGTGTACAGGCTTGGCGGCAAACTTTTCCCCACCATCCGCCCTGAAATGTTCCTTATGAAGAATTAATTGCTGTGCCAGAGAAACAGTTGGATGAACAGATTAATGTGACAGCTGCACATTACAAATTATTTTGTTTGTGGAGGAAACCTAGTGGCATTCATACACAGTAGGTAGCAGACTTACAGGAACTTACATTCAATTATAAATTTAAGTGAAAGTGTGGAAGTTATAAAAATAATGCCATGGTCAGGGGCACATCTATTCAAAATCTGCCAGATCCTCACATATGCGAACAGATTCTCAAGTATTCTGATCCTAATTTGCAGCAGGTTTTCGAATTGACCATGGCACACAAAGTCTCAGCCAGGGCAGCAACATAAACAGATTTAAGTGTGTTAGGCAGCAGTCTAGCAGTGTTAAATCTAGCCCTCGGGGTTTCCCAGTGCACAAGTGCTCTTGTTGTGATGCTAACAAGGGAACCTCCCCATCGCACCCCCCTCAGATTTAGTTATAATCTGGCACAGTGGATAGGCCTTGAAAAACTGAACACAGATCAATCGAGAAAACAGGAAGAAGTTGTGTGGAACTATGAAAAAATAAGCAAAATATACAAACTGAGTAGTCCATGGCAACATAGGCAACATCAAGGATGATGTGAGCATAGGCGCGCCGTGGTCCCATGGTTAGCGTGAACAGCTGCGGAGCGAGAGGTCCTTGGTTCAAGTCTTCCCTCGACTGAAAATTTTACTTTCTTTAATTTCGCAAAGTTATGATCTGTCCGTTCGTTCATTGACGTCTCTGTTCACTGTAATAAATTTAGTGTCTGTGTTTTGCGACCGCACCGCAAAACCGTGCGATTAATAGACGAAAGGACGTGCCTCTCCAATGGGAACCGAAAACATTTGATCACAAGGTCATAGGTCAAACGATTCCTCCACAGGAAAACACGTCTGATATATTCTACACGACACTGGTGACGGCATGTGCGTCACATGACAGGAATAAGTTGTCGACCCACCTAACTTGCACACTTGGCGAATGGATAAAAAGATTCATCTACCTTGCCCGATTTAGGTTTTCTTGTGGATGTGATAATCACTTCCAAAAAATTGATGAAAACATAAGAGTTAGTCACATAAACATCAACAAATGAATGCAACAGTTTCACAGTCGCACGGTTTTCTCTGTGCTCTGTCAAAACATATGTTTTTAAGGTTTTCAAATTTTTCCGTGTGTAGGCCGTCAAATCCTGCACATGTACAAGCAAATCTGAACATGTCCTGGAATTTTGCACAGCGAAGTTGATTATGTGTGAGTGCCTGAACTCTGATAATTGTCTGAAAATAAAAAAATTTTCACCCGGGGGAAGACTTGAACCAAGGACCTCTCGTTCCGCAGCTGCTGACACTAACCACGGGACCACGGCGCTCTTGTGCTCACATCGTCCTTGATGTTGCTTATGTTTCCTATGGACTGCTTAGTTTGTATATTTTGCTTATTTTTTTTCATAGTTCCACACAACTTCTTCCTGTTTTCTCGATTGATCTGTGTTCAGTTTTTTTAGGCCTATCGACTGTGCCAACTTATAACAGAATCTGAGGGGGGTGCGATGGGGAGGTTCCCTTGTAAGTGTTACTACCGTGGTAAACACAGCCATGTTCAAGCTGTCTGTTTGCAAAAATGCAAGTCGAACATACAGTTTGCATGTTCTCCGAAGTGTCAGCCAATGAAAGTCAATGTGATTTTTTAAAAAGTTGAGCAGTGATTTAACGCTGAAAAGTGCAAATCAAGTGCAACATTGAAGAAGTCACACACTTCTTCCAGCATCAGGCAAATAGATTGTTTGTCACTCTGCAGATTGCCATTCGCAAAATATGCAGGCAGTCGGATACTGCTGCGTAACTGACTTTGTTGAACAGAAGCATTTACGATCTGTTAGACTAGCCTAAGCTACATAAGTCGTAGGCAACTCTTTCTGGTTATGGTGGATATGACATTCCTACATTAGGTACTTGCATTCTATCTGCCACTTTTAGTAGCATTACCACAATTTTCATTCGCGGTTTTGTGCTCATGTGATTGAATATATTTTTTTGCATAGATTCGTTTGATTCATTTGCTCTGAACATACAAGACAATGTTCTCTCTGCAAATTCTTTTGTGCCTACAGACGAGGTAGGTGAGCTGTGTGATGAATTTAGTGACACAAGAGACCTAGGAAAAGCCACTAATTTTGAGGCTCACACTGTCATGAAACACAATGTGCAACCACAGTTTTGCTGAGCACATTCTGTCCCTCTTGCTATCAGAGATCGGGTGGCACAGGAACTCTTTATCTTGTCAGGGCAATTGTATATTTCCACTGTGGCAGCCAGTCAGTGGGCACTGCCTTCAGTGATGACATAAAAACCTTCACGTAGGTTATACTTATGTGTGATATTTCAAGGCTACAGTAAATCCACAGCCTGAGGATCTCTTGGAAAAACTAATGCAGATCATGTCTTTTCCAACACTGATCTTCATTACGATTATTTGCAACTTCCTTTGGATGAGTCGCAACGAGTTTTTGTGAACAACACCCACCTAGGGTTATTCATGATTTCAAGATTGTCCTTCAGCAGTGTGTCCGCATCTGCAATTTTTCAATGTTATTTGTCACAGCTGATTGCTACAGTTCGTTCTTGTTTAAACTATTTGGATGACATAGTAAATTCGCCTCTTACAGGATTGACATTGTGCTCTCACACAGAGTTGGATCACTGGCTAGGCCAACTGTCTTCACATTCAAACTCCTCAAGAAGGCACAGTGCAACTACTGGAAGATTGAGAAGGTAGCTCCTGCTATCGTATGAGCGGTAATGAAATTCCACAAATACATATATGGCACACAATTTTAATTGGTGACAGATCACAAGCCTCTAACTTCATTGTTCAGCCATTAGAAGCCGGTACCTCAATGTACCGTGCACAAGTTGCAGCGCTGGTCTCTGCTCCTCTCAAATTATCAGTATGCAACTGTGTACAGGACAACAGTGAAGCATTCAAATGCAGACAATCTCTCTCACCTACCAATTGGCACTGATTTTGTGCTCAACACTTCTAAAGATTCAAGTTTCCACACTGTTGTTCAGGACAATGAAATACTTGATGATTTTCCCACGGACCACTGATGAACTGCTTAAGCAATGGCTGCAGGCCCCAATCTCCAAGATTCCGTTGCAGAATCCCTGTACTGATTGGTTACATTAAATTAAGCAGATTAGTGATACAGATGTAAGCCATTATTTTGATCTTCGACACATCGGTCCAGCAGGCTGTTACCTTATTACACACATAAAATGATCAACCACAAGTGGTTGTGTCACATTTGCTTCAGGAGATTCTTTGTCTTTTCCATCAAAGACACTGAGGTATAGTTGCACTAAGCAGCAAACGTGACACCATTGCACATGGGTCGGCATGGGCACTCACGTTAAAACAGCTGTCTTCACGATGTCCAGTGTCTTCGGAACACCAGGCTGTTCCACCACAGAAACTGTTGACTGCCCCAAGCCCAGCTCCCCTTGGTAGTGTCTGCAATTGACTTTGTGAGTCCGTACTGGAATTCTTGTTGGTTTATTGTGGTATACGCCTTTAGCAAGTCTCTATTTGTGGTGACCAGGCAGTCCACCATAACACCTAGTACTATCAAGACTGATTTGTATTGTTGCGCTGAAGGTATATCAGAAGTGTTGCTTTTGAATAACAGAGGCCAGTTCACATGAGCAGAATTTCAGCAGTTTTGTGATGCCAACAGCATTAAGAATGTGAAGAAAGCACTGTTCCATCCTCAATCCAATGGTGATGCATTACATTTCGTCTAAACAGTCAAGCAACACATGAACATGTTATGCATGTCCTATATGTGGGGGCAAGCATTATTGCTCTTCCTCTCATCTTACTGTTCCCAGCAATACAACAGCTAGTCATCAGAGGAACTTTGCCAACATAGGACACTGCTTCAGCTGCTGCATCCTCCACAGTGGTTGGCCAATCATCTGCAGCACTCTAAGTTTAATGTTAATGATGTCAGAATTTTCAGAGTTTTTGGTGGACACAGGCACTGGGAATGATGTATTATCAAGGTCTTCGGCCACTCTTTAAATGTCTTACAGGGTCCCAGTGAGCTGCAAAAGCTTGTGGGGGCTGCATGATCCTGCTGCGGGTTTTTCATTTGCAGATTCAGTATCCAGGAGGACCCCACAGCCTCAGCCGTCTTCACCTCCCTTGTGTGCCACACTGTTGGACAGGGAGCCAAAGGCCGTTGATGCATTGCTGTCACTGTCACCACAGTGTCAGCAGTCCCAGTCACAAGAAGTGGGCTTCACTCTGCCCTCTTCCACCACTGCAGATCCTCCAGTCATCATTGCGCTTTTGCCATTGGAAGAAGACCATCTGAGCCTAGGCATAGATGTGCACCCTATGGCTCGCTTTTTGGCCAGTGTTACTGGTTGGGGTGCAAGCAGGAGTTTGTCATCAGCTGCAGTTTCAGCTCATCAGTGGCACCTGAAAACCCACCCCATACCCCGCCATTGTCATTTCTTGCTGTACTAGTACATGACAGTGATGAATTTATGAAGAGGGGCGGGAATGTGGTGTTAACCCAACTATTGATACCATGCCAGCATTCTACATCCAGACACTGGCAATAACATGTGACTGTCCTGTCAATCCGCAACCAGCTCATAGACACACACCCCCTGCTGCATGCACAAGTAGTGCCATCATCAAGTTGCCTTAAGAAGATGCCAAACCAATGCCAGAATGTCTAACTGTGGAGTACACTTGTTGACTTGGAGTCTCCGCAGTGTAACTACTTGGCCTGTCTGTTATTGTGACTGTTCATGACGAATGTGGCTGTGTGGAATACTATTTGGACTTGTAGAAGAAAATTAAGTAAATGATGTACATATTATGTGTGCTTCTGATTATTTTGCTCTCTATCTCAGCATCCAGAATTTCCTCAGCATCTGACCAAACAAATAGCATTGCAGGCCAGGAAGACTGAATTTCACAATTAGCAGCAGGTAACTCACAAAAGACAGAGTCCTCTGTTTTGAAACCATGTTGAGGGTCACAAGTAGTCTCCAATGCCTCGGTGGTAGAACTAGAGGGTACACCTTGACAAATCAATAATGCAGCAAGGAAAAGCACAGTATATGTGGTATTCCCTTATTACAGCAAGATTCCACGTCGTGTGTGTTACAGTTAAGGCAAAGACAAGTTATATGTCTGTGAAGGGAATGTAGACATTAATATCTTTTCTCCATTTTATATGCATAAATTTTCTGAACTCACATTACAAATTAGTATAATAGGATGTTATAGACATAAAGTAGTATACTCAATGTTCTGCTGTGTATTAATTGTTCACAAATAATTGAATGCCAGTGAAAAATGTGAGAGCTGTCATTCGACTGTAAGAAAGGGATTTGTTGGGGGTTGTGCAATAAGTGATTTCATTTGTGATGCGAGGGAGGTATGTGCAGCGGGCAGATTGGGGGGGGGGGGGGGGGGGGATTTATTGAGGGTCCCTCCTGCTATAGGATATTAGAGACGAGTACCCTTCAAGCACAGTTGGGAGAAGCCAGAAGTGAGCCATTTCAGATTAGCAGTGAGAGAGAGGTTGGGAATTGGTAGCTGGTAAGAGATCAGAGAAAAACGTACATTTTGACTATTTCACTTTGTTGGAGCCTCTCACAGAAATAGGAGTAAAAAACATGCAATACACTTCAGCCATGATTCAGAAATTCAGGTTATACATAGTTGTTGCAAAGGAGAAGGCATTGCATTAAGTACTACCCATGGGTGAGGGGTATCCTATGGTTAACAGAAAATCCTAGTTATAGAAATCCAAGTCACCAGTATCTTCAGATGTCACGTAAGAATTAGTCATGCGACTGACAATCTTGGGGCTGTAAGTAAGCAATTCTCAAGGAAAATAAAGCAGCAAAAGTATGTGTGGTGGACAACAGTTTGGACAGGGACATGATAACTTTCTTAACACGTGACACCAATGTCTACTTTGTCGAGTGGTTTCGCTAGGACAGGAAACGACACTAGTGATAACTGACTTTTGCACACAATCCTCCTGTATCTGTTGGGCTACTGGAAAATGGGGTTTCACCAAGCATGACCTGCATCTCAACAGGTCAGGAGGAGTACAGTGCATCGGGTCACCCCTTTTGTTACAGGTAGGATACCCAGAATTTTTCGCGTACTTAAAACAGAATAGCAGGAGCATAAACAACATTGGCTTCAAGACAATAACCAATTGAAGTAACAACAACCAAGCAACCAACATATAAAAGAAGAGCAACACTACCATAATATCTGGGAGGTTCTAGTGTCAACACCAAGAAATTACTAGGATGAACAGGGGACAACAGACATATATATTCTTCAAACTGCTGTACAAAAATGTGTTAACTTTAAGAAATGAAATGGGTGCAATTGAAGTGACCCTAAAAGATAATTCTACGTAAATCTTGGCGCTTTGCATCAATGAGTATGCACTGCTATAATTACAGATTTTGCAATGATAAAGCTGCTTTTGTCGACAAAGCTGAAAATGTGATGAGTATGTTTATTTGCTAGCAAGGGCTATAATCAAAAAACAGAAAATTTACAAGTGAAATGCACTTAAAAAAAGCTTTGAGTACTATGTTTGTGAATGAGCAGAAAAGGGAACTAACACTGAAAGTACATACAGATCACCAACAAGCCGTTTTCCTTTGTTTTTAGGAAATCTTTGGTGACTTCAGAGTAAACTTTACAGCTTAAAAGTACTAAATGGGATCAACTGACAAACACCATTTACAACCTGTCACCAACTGTACAAGAGACCATCAGATATGGTCAGGGAAATGAAACAAAAGAGTGGATATTTATTAACAAATTCCAGTCAGGGCCACAGTGACTGTTGCAGTACCCTAGACATCGTAAACTTTTTCCACTTCTTCATATGGCTCCTACTTATAATACGGAGGAGGAAAGCGATTACCATCTGTTGCAGAAATACTATCATTGATTTCAAAACCATTATTATCAATTTCAGAACTAGATTCTTCAAGCCAGCATTAGAATTTCTTTATCAGTCTAACTGCCCCACATTTCATGACGAACTTTTACAATCAAAGCAACTATGGAAGCACACTGCAACAACGAATTATGCATGTGTTATATTTTTCAAGTCACATAGCACTTTGTGGAAGCATGAACATACATTTCACAGCTCTCCAATGTACTAAAAGAGCAAAAAACTGGCTTCAAGCCATCACTGCCCAGAAAAAATGCATTGTGAACTAACAATTAGGTAAGCCACACTTGGAGATTCTTTTAACGCTGGGAAATTACAAAGTGCCCATGATTTCTACAAGCAGTGGCCCAAATGTGTTAACAAACAGGAGTTATGACTACAATGCTGAGATGACCAACACTGGTTTTTCAGATCACAAGGCTATTATATTTGTGCTGAATGATAATTGCAGAATAAGTGATAACTATGTAACAAGAAGAGTCATTAACAAAAACAATACGAATATTTACAATTTCATGCTACAAAAACTAACTTGGTAACAAGTGTCTCAAGATTGTGTTCACGAAGCATTTGACTTTTTTCTGTATTTATAAATATTGCATCAATGTTGCGTTTTTTGTGAAGAAAATTAAGGTTTTGGTAAAGGCAAGTCCATGGGTCATAAGAGAATCATGAGAAAGTCGCAAACAGCTTAAAAATACAGCTTTGAAGCTATATGTAATAAGCTGCAAGAAGGTATATATGAAGTTAGCAGCAACAAATGAAGATGGCAAATGATACAACTATCAAATAAAGCAGTAACAAAATGACGTAAATCTGGAAGAGTCGTTAATAACAGTGAGGGCAGAAACAGAGTAGGTCACAATCGATTGATCATAAAAAGGGAGGGAAGAACTGTTGACGATCCCATAGTTTGCGGCAATTTAATGAACTTTTGTAATTGTTTGCTCGCTGTGTTTTTTAGTGTTTTCTATGCGTTGAAATTGTTTAGTAAATTTCGTGCATTAGTTTTCAACTGACGTTTATTATTGTTTCTAGTGAAATATTTCAGTAAAATTTTCATTCAGTGTTTTAACTTCGCTTAGTGTTACAGTGGCCGTTCGAATTTTTTGGTTTCAGCTAATAATTTTGTGAACTTTTTGTTGGTACTGGTATTAGCTGTGGTGTAGTAGTATTAATACAAGTAGTTGCTTTCTTAGTAGGCATAGAATTTCGTGACCATTATCGTTAGTTCTTAAATAGTTCTACTGGTGTAACTTAACTTTGGTAACGTAGACTTACAGCTTTTTTCAGTAACTGTAAAATTTTACCATGAGTGAAAAGTGTGGGCTCTGTCATAGGTTTGTGAGTAGTGGATTACCGTGTGGGATTTGTTCAAAGTATTTTCATTGGGGGGAATGCAGTGGGGAAGCCAGTGGTCATTTTAGTGAGATCCTCTCCTGGGAATGCAGAATCTGTAGTAGAAACAAGTTGATAGAGGAGCAGGAGCGTAAGATCTGTGCCCTTCAGGTGCAGTTACAATGCGCAAAGGAGGAACTAGATAGGTTGAGGAGGGTGAAGGGTGGTGGGGAATGGGAACTGGCAGTTGGCAAGAAGGCAGCTAAGAAGAGGAGGTATTCAGACAGTTTTACTTTGCAGACATGCAATAGATATGAACAACTGTCTGAGTTGAGTGGAGAGGAGCCTCGTGTAGCTGCAGATGTAGGGAACTTGCAGCAGTCCTCAGCAATTAGGAGGCCTAGGTTAGTTTCAGAGTCTAGCAGAAAGAAGGTTCTGCTGCTAGGTAGTTCCCACAGTAGAGGTGTGGGCCAGCAGTTGCAGGAAGTGTTGGGGAGTGAGTACCAGGTCACCAGCATTGTGAAGCCTAGTGCAGGGTTGGCTCAGGTGACTGAAAGCATAGGGGAGCTATGTAAGAATTTTACGAAGGAGGATCAGGTAGTGATAGTGGGTGGAGCAGGGAAGTCATGATAGGGACGGGGAATATGATGTCGGTGGTGACTTGGTTAAGATAGATACTCAAACTGGTGGCACTAATGTGCATTTTGCGCAACTGTTTCAGCATCATGATCGGCATCAACTTAATGCGGCTGTTAGGCGTGTTAATGTGGGGCTGAGGAGGGCACTGATGGCAGAGAGCATGGGTCACATCTCAGTGGTGCCAGTTGGGTCTATCAGTAGATCGGGTTTCACTATGCATGGCCTGCACCTCAATAGGTATGGGAAGAGGAGGCTGGCTAAGGTTATAGGTGACAGTGTAGTAGGTAGTGGTGGTGGTGGTATCACTCATGGAAAAATTCCTGTAGTAGTTGGTGTTAGAGCTGCACCTTTTTTAGATTGAAGTCAGCTGATAGGTATACCTGCTTAAAGGAAGTCCCTCTAACTAAGGGCTCACCTTCAGAGGATGTACTGTTTCCAAGTACAGAAGGAATTAGCATATTTCATCAAAATATTAGAGGTATTAGAGATAAAGTTAGTGAACTGCTCGTAGATGTTGACTCTGAAATTATTGGTATCTCAGAGCACCACTTAAATAATTTGACAATTCAGAGGCTTCCTTTACCAGGGTACATATTAGCTGGCTGTTTCTCAAGAAGTTCCCTGCAGGGTGGGGGAGTGGCTCTGTATGTAAAAAACAATATTCCATTTGATTCCATAGACGTATCACGACACTGCACTGAACAGATATTTGAATGTTGTCCAGGGGCAGTTGAATTTAGTGAAACTAAACTTCTAATTGTTGTTGTTTATAGATCCTCCGACTTCAGAGCATTTCTGCTCAAGCTAGTGAGGATTCTTGATTCACTTTGTAGGAAGTACCAGAAACTAGTTATATGTGGTGACTTCAATATTAATTTTGTAGGCTATATGATTGTGCAAGAAAAAGGATGTTGGTAGATCTCCTAAATTCATATGATCTGATGCAAACTGTGTTTTTTCCAACTAGGGTGCATGGGAACACTAGCATAGTCATAGACAATATTTTTATTCATTCTTCATTACTAGATGGGCATTCTGTTAGTAAAAGGATGAATGGCCTTTCAGACCATGATGCACAAATGTTAACACTAAAAGGCTTTTGTACTCAGACCAATGTCATATTTAATTACAAACTATGTAGGAAAGTTAATCCGACAGTAATAGAGAGTTTTATAAAACCTGTCAAGGAACAAGAGTGGCAGGATGTTTATAGTACCGATAACATAGATGATAAATACAATGCTTTCCTTAACACATTTCTCATGCTCTTTGAGAGTTGCTTTCCGTTAGAACATTCTAAACGGGGTACTAGCAGTAATGGGCAGCCCGGGTGGGTGACTAGTGGGATAAGGATATCATGTAGAACAAATCTGGAATTGTGTCAAAATATTAGAAGTAGTCACAATCAAGCTACAGTAGCCTATTACAAACAGTATTGTAAGGTGCTTAAAAAATGTTATTAGGAAGGCAAAGAGTATATGGTATGCAAATAGAATAGCTAATTCACAGGATAAAATTAAAACCATATGGTCAGTTGTGAAGGAAATGTCTTGTCAGCAGCACAAGGTCGACGATATAAAGTCAGTTCGCAGTAAAAATATTTCTGTTACTGATAAATCAGATATATATACAGTATTTAACAATCATTTTCTGAGCATTGCTGGTGAATTAAATAAAAATTTAGTTTCTACAGGAAATCATATAACTTTCTTGGCAAATGCCTTTCCGAGATTGATGTCTGAAATACTCCTCTGTGATACAGACAAGAGGGAGATTGAGTCAATAATTAAATAACTGAAGACTAAGGACTCTCATGGTTATGATGGAGTGTTGGTTGGTTGGTTGTTTTGGGGAAGGAGGCCAGACAGCGTGGTCATCGGTCTCATCGGATTAGGGAAGGATGGGGAAGGAAGTCAGCCGTGCCCTTTCAGAGGAACCATCCCGGCATTTGCCTGGAGTGATTTAGGGAAATCACGGAAAACCTAAATCAGGATGGCCGGACGCGGGATTGAACCGTCATCCTCCCGAATGCGAGTCCAGTGTCTAACCACTGCGCCACCTCGCTCTCGGTATATGATGGAGTGTCTAGCAGAATATTAAAAGTACTGTGCTGCACATGTTAACCCTGTATTTAGCCATATTTGTAATTGTTCCTTTAGGAATGGTCAGTTTCCTGAGCGATTAAAGTACTCAGTAGTAAAGCCGCTTTATAAAAAGGGAGAAAGGGATAATGTCGATAATTTTAGACCTATCTCTATGCCATCAGTGTTTGCAAAAGTAATTGAAAAGGCTGTGTATGTAAGGATAATAGATCATTTTATATCATACGATTTGCTATCAAATGTACAGTTTGGCTTTAGAAGTCATTTAACAACTGAAAATGCTACATTCTCTTTTCTAAGTGAGGTACTGGATGGGCTAAACAAAAAGTTTCGAATGCTTGACATACTTTTTGATTTAACTAAGGCATTTGATTGTGTTAATCACAAAATATTGCTCCAGAAGGTGGACCATTATGGAATATGGGGAGTAGCTCGCAACTGGTTCACCTCTTACTTTAGCAACAGGCAGCAAAAGGTCATTATTCACAATGTTGATAACGACTGTGATGTGGGATCTGAGTGGGGTACTGTCAAGTGGGGGGTGCCCCAGTGATCAGTGTTGGGGCCCACCCCTGTTCCTTATTTATATAAATGATATGCCCTCCAGTATTATGGCTAACTCTAAAATATTTCTGTTTGCTGATGACACTAGCTTGGTAGTAAAGTATGTTGTGTGCAACACTGGCTCGGTTTCAAATAGTGCAGTACATGACCCCAGTTCATGGCTTGTAGAAAATAAAGTAACATTAAATCACAGTAAGACTCAGTTTTTACAGTTTCTAACACACAATTCAACAAAACCTGACATTTTATTTTCACAGAACGGGCATATGATTAGTGAAACTGAACAGTTCAAATTTCTAGGTGTTCAGATAGATAGTAAGCTGTCATGGAAAGCTCACGTTCAAGATCTTGTTCAAAGACTTAATACTGCAGTTTTTAGTATTCGAACGGTTTCAGATTCCCTCAGCATTACCTGATTTAATTTGACTACACTGCGTTACCCTTGTTTTACTTTTGTTGATGTTCATGTTATATTCTCAAGACACTGGCAACTCCATTCTCTTGTCCTTCCAAGTCCTTTGCTGTCACTATCAGAATTACAATGTCTCTGCAAACCCCGAAGATTTACATCATATTTCTGAACTTTAATTCTATTTCCAAATATACTCCAGGTTTCCTTTACTGCCTGTTCAATGAATAAACTGAATGACATCAGGGATAGGCTACAACCATGTATCACTTCCTTCTCAACCAGTGCGTCTCTCTCATGGTCCCTGTAATTTACCCTTATCACCTCCAGAATTTCAAAAAGGGTATTCCAGCCAACACTGTCAAAAGCTTTCCCTAAGTCTACAAGTGCTATGAACATAGTACTGTCTCGCGTGTTCCTACATTTCTCCATAATCGAAACTGATCTTCCCCGGGGTTGGCTTCTACCAGTTTTTCCAGTCTTCTATACCACATTTGTATCAGTATTTTGTAACCACGACTTACTGCATTTTTATATTTTCTCCTTTCAAAATTAAATTCAATATCTCCTGTGTTGTCCAAGGACTTCTACTAGCCCTTGTCTTTTGACTCACTTGATCCTCTCCTGCCTTCACTATTTCATCTCCCAAGGCCACCCATCCATCTTCTACTGTATTCCTTTCTCCTGTTATACTCAATCATTGCCTAATGCTCCCTCTGAAACTCTAAGAGATCTCTCATTCTTTCAACTTGTCCAGGTCCCATCTCCATAATTGCCAACTTTTTTGCAGTTTCTTCAGTTTTAATCTACGGTTAGTTGTGGTCAGTGACCATATCTGTTCCTGGATATGGCTACAATGTAAAATCTGGTTCCAAAATCTCTCTCTTACCATTATACAATCAATCTGAAACCCTCCACTGTCTCCAGGCCTCTTCCTGCATACAATCTTCTTCCATGATTCTTAAACCAAGTGTTTGCAATGATTAAATTACGCTCTGTGCAATATTCTACCAGGTGGCTTCCTCTTTCATTTCTTTTGCCCAGTCCTTATTCACCTACTATTTTTCCTTCTGTTCCTTTTCCTTATACTAAATTTCAGTCCCCCATCACAATTAAATTTTCCTCTTCCTTAACTATCTTAACAATTTCTTTTATCTCATCATACATTTATTCAATCTCTTCATCACTCGCAGAGTTAGTTGACATACTATGTGATCAAAAGTATCCGGAAACCTAGCTGATAATTCTGGAATTCAATATGGTGTTGGCCCACCCTTAGCCTTGATGACAGCTTCCACTCTTGGGGGCAGACATTCAATAAGGTGCTGGAAGGTTTCTTGGGGAATGGCAGTCCATTCTACACGGAGTGTTGCACTGAGGAGAGGTATCGATGTCGGTTGGTGAGGACTGGCATGAAGTAAGCGTTTCAAAACATCCCAAAGGTCTTCTATAGGATTAGGGTCAGGACTCTGGGCAAGCCAGTCCACTATAGGGATGTAGGGATGTTATTGTCGTGTAACCACTTTGCCACAGGCCGTGATTATGAACAGGTGCTCGAACGTGTTGAAAGATGCAATCGCCATCCCTGAATCGCTCTTCAAGAGTGGGAAGCTGAAGATGCTTAAAACATCAATGTAGGTCTGTGTTGTAATAGTGCATCACAAAACAACAAGGGGTGCAAGCCCCCTCCATGAAAAACACGACCACACCATAACACCACCACCTCCGAATTTTACTGTTGGCACTACACATGCTGGCAGATCACGTTCACCAGGCATTTACCATACCCAAACCCTGCCATCAGATTACCGCATTGTGTACTGTTGATTCGTCACTCCACACAATGTTTTTCCACTGTTCAATCATCCAATGTTTACCCTCCTTACACCAAGCGAGGTGTCATTTGGCATTTACCAGTGTGGTATGTGGCTTATGAGCAGCTGCTTGACCATGAAATCCCAGTTTTCTCACCTCCTGCCTAACTGTCATAGTACTTGCAGTGGATCCTTATGCAGTTTGGAATTCATGTGTGATGGTCTGGATGGATGTCTGCCTATTGCACATTACGAACCTCTTCAACTGTCGACGGTCTGTATCAGTCAACTGAGGAAGTCAGCCTGTATGCTTTTGTGCTGTACGTGTCCCTTCACGTTTCCACTTCACTACCATATCAGAAACATTAGACCTAGAGTGTGGAAATCTCACGTTCAGACGTAGGACACAAGTGACACCCAATCACCTGACCATGTTCGAAGTCCATGAGATCCGCAGAGTGCCCCATTCTGCTCTCTCGCGATGTCTAATGACTACGCAGGTTGCTGATATGGAGTACATGGCAGTAGTTGGCAGCACAATGCACTTTTTTCCCCCCTTTATTGTTATTTAAACACCTTACATAAGGTGGGCTGGCACAATGCACCTAATATGAAAAACATATGTTTTTGGGGGTGTCCGTATACTTTTGATCACATAGTGTATAAACTTGTACTACTGTAGTGGGTTAGTATTGATCTTGCATATGATAATCCAGTATGTTCGCTCTGCTGCTGTTTGTAGCTTAGCTGAATTTATATTTTCATATTCATTAATAAACATACTCCTGCATTATCCCTATTTCATTTTGTTTTTGTAACCCTGTGTTCACCTGACCAGAAGTCCTGTTCCTCCTGCCAGCAGAATTCACTAATTCCCACTCTCTAGCTTCAACCTGTCCATTCCCTTTTTAAATTTTGTAAACCATCTGTGCAATTCAGGCATCTAACGTTTCACACTCCGAACAGTGCAATGCCAGATTTGTTTCTCCTGATGATGACATCCTCCTGAATAGTCCCCACCCAGACATCTGAACAATGAACTATTTTACCTCTGGAATATTTTACCCAAGAGATTTCCATCATCACTTAACCACACAGTAGAGCTGCATGCCCTCAGATAAAATTACTGCTGCAGTTTCCCCTTGCTTTCAGTAGTTTGCAGTACCAACACAGCAAGGCCATTTTGGTTGATGTTATTAGGCCAGATCGGTCAATCACCCAGACTTTTGCAGGCTGCTGTCCCTCTTAAGGAAACATGTTTGTCTGCGCTCTCAACAGATACACCTCCTGACGTGGTTGCACCTACAGTACTGCTTGCTATCTGTATCACTGAGGCATGCAATCGACCCCACCAATGGCAATGTCCATGATTCATGGGAGGAGTGAAAGGGGGGGGGGGGGGCTGCATGGAGAGGGGTTGGGGGAGTGGTGGATGAAAGCATATGTTACTTTAAATAACATAAGGAATTTTCAGCATTAGATAGAAATTTGCACAATTGTGAAACTACAAGTAGGAATGAACTTTTGATATCTGACAGTGACTAGGATTTCATGCCCAGTTCAAGTATCGATACGTAGAGCAGGTCAAAGCAACCCAGGCTACATACTCCTGCTGCAGCTTGTTCCTGCATAAGGCTGCTGCAGCAATCATGTTACATGGAGCCGTCCACTGAGGTGAAACTGTCTGTGAACACAGAGGCCCAACACTTTCCAGTTAGTTTCAATAGCTCAATGAAGCATTAAGTATGTGCCACTGATCAGTAGAGTTTTGACCTTACCCATATTCTGTTTTTCACTGCAAGGCAAGTTACATAACTGACTAAGGCCACCAGAGCACACTTTTACTGTCTTGTGGTAATAAACTGTACAAAGTGGTACAGCAAAAACTACACTCACTCTCTGACCACAGCAGTTTGAGGTTTTCTGATGTTTGTGGTTTGCTGATTAATGTTCACCAAACCCACATAGTTGCAACTATGCTCAAATTTAACCTGTGTGCTAAGCAACGAAAGCAGATATACACAGCATGGGCTGCTGACTTGCAAGGGTTAGAACACAAATGTGATTTTTCATGTTGACAGTGTGGCGCACCATATGCCAAATCATTAATCTCTGATGTTATTATGTGTCTTTCTCCTGATATTGCAAAGGCTTGAGAGCTGTCTGATCCAACCCTGAGTGATGTGCAAAAACTTGCCAAAGCTAACAAAGTAACTGCTTCAACAGAAGCTATGGTTTACAATTCTTCTGGTGTTGAAATTCTTGGTAGTCAAGTAGGAAGGGAGTGCAATTTTCAACCGTTCTGTGCATCCCCCTCCATTAACTGTTGGCGGCCAATAATATTAATTCTCTTTCCAAGTGACCAGCCATAAGCTACAGCTAGAATCTCTCACCTGCATGCTGCAGTGTTGCTGTACTTCTCTCTCTCTCTCTCTTTTTAGTAATATAATCATGAATGTGTATCTGTAAATGTTTTACTGTGCTTAAAAAGTCTGGTGATGGCAACATATATTAATTGCTTTACAAGCAGGCAAGGGGCATTATTTATTACATTTATAACTTTTTCAAATGTGAATTTGAAAGCAGCAGTCCTACTGTTGACATCTGAAGACACAAGAACAGAGTGCAGAAATATGCGGTGCCAGCAAGAGAAATTTTAGAAGAATTGTTAACAAAAATGTCAGAGCTGTAGGAACCTTAGGAAAAGTTGGTTTCATGTCTCCCGGAAAGCGTAAAAACCGCAAGAAACCTATAACACAAATGGATGGTTTTGACAATGATATTTTTGAGACCTCCATGTAAATGGTGGATATCAGACATCACAATTATGTACGAGAAAAACTGTTTCAAAGGTAGTGCTTCATCAGACTTTACAACAAATTGGTTTAAAATATGTTAAGAAGAGAGATTTTAGTTGAAAGAAGTGATATAGGTGCAGCATGAACTGCATCCTTCATAAAGATGCACAATGCAAGAGAACGAGGTAGTTTAAGAGTGTTTTCCCTTGATGAAACTTGGGCGACTCAGAATCTATCAAAGAAGACCTGCTGGAAAATGAGTGATGGTACTGGAGGTTTTAAAGTTCCTAGAGGAAAAGGTTGTGTTATAGTTGTTCTGCATGCCGGCTCTTCTTCTGGCTCTGTTCCTGAGAGTAAACTTGTGTTTAGGTGTAAGAAAAACAGCAGCGACTACCATTCACAAATGAATGCAGTCAGTTTCATGAAGTGGTTCACTGAACAATTCTTGCTGAACCTTGCTTCAAAGTTGGTCACTGTTAATGTACTACGCAAGCTGTTAGGGAGAAAACATCAAGTAAAAACACCAGGAAAGTGGGTATTTTGCCCTGGCTTAAAAATAGAAACATTTCACGCAGTATAAATCAAACTCATGCCGATCTCCGACAGCTCTTTAATTTATATAACTCACGCAAGAAAACACACAAACTTGACTTCACGTGAATGTGGTCATATAGTTTTGCGTTTACCTACCCCACGTATCAGTGTGCATATAATTCCATGGACTTAATTTGGGCAAAAGCAATGATGGGTGTGGAAGACACCACCAAAGCATTCAAGATAACAGATACTGAATCGCTTGTGCATGAAGCAGTGGACAACATCCCTCGTACAGTGTGGACATAGTATGTGCGGCATGCTGAAAAGCTCCAGGAAGAAGACTTTGATAGGGAGGTGAAGATGGAAGCCTCGAACCTATCGGCCTACATTTACAGTTTGATGGTTTGGACATAGACTCAATATATTGATGAGGATGGTATTTCGATGTAGAGTAAAGTAATTAGCAATAATATTTCTTAGTTTTATAAAGACTCAAAAGTTTAGAAAATGTATTTGTCAACATATCAACTGCATACATAGTAATGAGAACTTCCTAGCCTTTATTGATTAGGAATTTGTATCCTATGAAGTATGCGGACTATAATGTTCAACATATATTGCCTAAGAAGTGAAGCTTTTGCCAGTGTGTTGCATGCTTTAATAACTTGCAACAATGCGGCCAGATAAATTCGTCAAAAACTCTGATATTTCCAAGGGTAAACCATGTCATTTTCAAGGCACAAATTAAAAAAAATGCCTTAAAATGACAGGGATGGTTACCTGTCGAGACATCAATGGTTTTCAAAGTTATCAGTCAGCATTCCCTCAAGTTATTCACTGAAGATGGGTAATTGTTTGCTTGTTCATAATGGATTATAAATGTGGCCTCTCAGTGTAATGTGGAACGAGTTAGTTCACTCTCATAATGGTCATTGACAGTGAAAAATATGACAACATACTGACCATTTTTACAACAGTCTTTTCTACCAGTAATAATTGTTTTTTACGCACAGTAATTACACGTAAATACCGTCAAATACACCCACATACACAGCATACCAACATTTTTAAAAATTCTAAGGAGTAGAAGCAGTTGTCAAGCAAATACAATGATTTTGGTTTGTGGTTGACGTTAATTTCATTGTGTCTTACATTTTTACTTGCAATACAGTCCAAATCACAATAAATGCAAATAATTGCAAGCAGTTTCAATGACCTTGTTGTTAGACAACTGTCATTTTGAGAAAAACTGTACCTGACATCTTCACAAAGTTGTGTCAGCAGTTCTCGCCTTTCAATGTCAAGCAGACCAAAGCTGTGTAGCTGTGAACTCAATGCGAAGAATGTAAACGGGTTTAAAAATATATATATTTCCCTCACAGATTTGAATGTATCACACCATGTACCATAGACAAATGAACTCAATTGTTGTCAGCAGCAAGACACTTTGGCAATGTTGAGTTTGTTTGCACACTCTCTGCTGCTATGCATGTGCAGAGCTCACACCTCCGTGCTTCCCTGCCGCTCCAGCTCCATTCGCAGAAGCGTCATTCTACGTGACATCGGCTATAGTTACCATTTGTTGTACTATCAACTGATGACTTCCAGTAGTTAGCAATCCACCCCCTCATTGTCGTTAAGATTCGCAAAAACACAAATACTTTGTTCGCCGACAGCTTGTTCCAAAGAGAGCAGAGACTCACACAATGGTTTCCTCCTCGTTGTTTTCAGAGGGTCCTTGACAAGTTCTTTCCATCAAATTGTCTCCATGTTGTGGCCTACAGAATCAATGGTGTCACTGCCCTTATAGTAATATCACCTGTTTTCTGTGTCGCAGACCGGGACATCTAGCGAATGTTTGCCTCAGCTGGCATGCCATGAAACTGGCTGTCAAATGTGCTACATACTACCTTGCTCAAGCTCAGAGCAGCAGCAAACAGGATGCAGAGACTCATGTTACAACCAGACATTAATGGAAAGACATGGTCATTTCACCTCAAGTGTCCACGGATTCCCGCTATTTGTGAGCTTCAATTTTCCTGTAATTTGCTGTGGGTATAGACCTATCCTAGAAGTGAACCTGTGCAAATTTTAAATCAGAAACAGTGGCCTTCTATTTGGATGGCTTTTCGACAAATGTGCATGCAACTGAACAAAACCAAATGTTTGAAGTTCTTTTATTAAAAGACAAAAGCAAGTAGGAAACAGTTACTTTCAGATCTTGGATAACTTTTGGCTGTGAACCAGAAAAATACAGCATGACAGAATGTAAATCATTTTGACAGCCTGCATAAGGCATTAAAGTGGTTAAAATAATCTGTTTGTGGTGAAATAACGATTTAATAAACTTTTGGAAAAGTTCACTCGCTGTGTTTTTTAGAGTTTTCTCTGTGTTGAAGTCATTTAGTAAATTTCGTGCGGTAGTTTTCAGCTGATGTTTCTTATTGTTTCTAGGGAAAATTTCAGTAAATCTTTCATTCACTGTTTTAACTTCGTTGAGTGTTCCAGTGGCCACTTGAATTTTTGGTTTTAGCTAATAAATTTTTTGAAGTTTTGTTGGTATTGTTATTAGTAGTGGTTTAGTAGTATTAATAAAAGTTGCTTTCTTAGTAGGGAGAGTACTTTGAGACCGCTATTGTTCTGTAAATAGTTCTACTGGTGTAACTGAACTTAGGTAACGTAGATGTTCGGTTTCTTTCAGTAACTGTAAAATTTAACCATGAGTGAGAAGTGTGGGATCTGTCATAGGTTTGTGGGATTTGTTCAAAGTATTTTCATTGGGGGGAATGCAGTGAGGAAGCCAGTGGTCATTTTAGTGAGATCCTCTCCTGGGAATGCAGAACCTGTAGTAGAAATAAGTTGATAGAGGAGCAGAAGCATAAGATCTGTGCCTTTCAGGTGCAGTTACAATACGCAAAGGAGGAACTAGATAGGTTGAGAAGGGTGCAGGGTGCTGGGGAATGGGAACTGGGAGTTGCCCAATTGCAACGATGACCTTCCGTGGGAGTCTTTGGAGAGGCTTCCAGCATCTACCTTTCTCTCCCATTTCTTGATGAAGTTGACACAATCTGGACCATTTCAGGCACTACGTGCTGATTAAACAGGGAAGGGCTTTAGTACTCGCCACTTGCCAGTCAATCTCACTAGTTCAATGAAGCATTAAGTATGTGCTCTTCATTACTAGTGTTTTAACATTGCCTGTATTCCATTATTGATCCAGACTGCTATCTGGACTGTTGGCGTGTGCTTAAAATGACTTTGCTATGCTCTGGACCAGTCTCTGTGTTATCTCCTGTGTGAGTGATCATGAAGCATGTTCTAGCTAAGCAGAATAGGATAGAAAAGATTTTCATAGAGAAGTACACAAGGAGGCAATTTAGCAGAAAAATACGTCATATAAAGCAATAATATTCTTTAATTCATTGCCTGCACAAATAAACAACATAAAACATTAAGTATACATAAGATTTTACAGTGCTGAGGAATAGGTACATGATTCACATTAACCTAGGCCTGCCACATGTGATACATTTTGCTATCTCTTTCACAGAAGGAATGTTTTACTACTGATCCTCCACTTTGATTGACTGACAATGGTCATCTGGGGATTCATCAAGGAACACAATGTTACACCATTCATTCATCAGCAGTCCAGCCCTCTCAGTCATGGCATCACTCCAACTGCACATGTATGCATTGTGGTGTTATTGACAGGCTACAAATTTGCGTTGCATAAAATGATCAAACGATGAATAAATATTGTTACTCTCAAAATCTCATTGAAATAACTAACCATCAGCTGCAAATAAAAAACAGCCTGATACAAAAATCCAGCATGCAGAAGGGGAGCATTAAAACAATGTGAAACTTTGCGGGTTGAAAGAGTATGTGATGTTATTTCAGCAATTACAGCACCGAGGTGAATTACAAAGAACTTGGGGTATGAACATCCTTATCAGCTATGATGCTGCACCCTCTTCTGACCTGCATGCATGCCGTGATTTGGTTGGTAAAGGTATCATTTGGGCAGTCGTATCCTCTCCTGAGGCAAGCTGGCCCACAACTGTCATAACTGGTCCTCAACATCCTGTATATTGGCACTGGTGAAGGAGTTTACATCCATAAAGGTCCCACACATGTTCTATCAGTGCAAAAGTGGGCATCTTACTGTCCACGGGGGTCACTCAGCATCACGCAGGCAGTTCACAGCGACACATTACTTGTGGACGAGCTGAAAAATGACACTACAATACTACCACATGAGGATAAAGAATATCTGCGACACACTGCTGTGCAATCACAGTTCCCTAATACACTACCAACCAACTGTGAGCTGAAGTCAAACCTGATGGGTTCCCATGTCATAAGGCCTGAGGTAACACTGTTGTGCCTTTCAAAAATACTGTACGAATGGGACCTAGACTAAGGTCGCCGCCCCTGACAATGGTCATCTGGGGATTCATCAATGAACACAATGTTACACCATTCATCAGCAGTCCAGCCCTCTCAGTCATGGCATCACTCCAAATGCACAAGTATGTGTTGTGGTGTTATTGACAGGCTACAAATGAGATAGTAATTCCCTAATTTGGCTGCTGCTAGTCTCCAACCAATGACATGCAATGACACAGAATCCTGCAGGGAATCCCATTACTCGTTCTCGGGTAGCAGGTGCGGTGTTGCACTGTGCTTGGTGTACAATACAGCTATCCTCCTCTATGGTGTCAAGACATAATCGTCTGAAACTTTGGTGACTAGTATACCTGCCCTAATATTCCCATGCAGTTCAATGTCGGGCAACTATCACATCCAAATGGCCCAGAAAGCTGGATACTGCAGGATTCAACCAGCTTGCCAACTGCAGACTCACTGTGAGGTCATTTTCATGCTCTGTCATGTGCTCATAATGCTGTCTCACATGAGTATGCAGCATCTCCATGTTCTTCACAGCGGTCACTCAACGCCTGATGCTTATCATGCCCCTTATACATCCTACAAGCCTGATAACAACATTAAGGATACAGGGTACTTTTCCGGCTCAATAGTATGTAAAAATCAACACATTTCTTTCAGGCACTGTTTATAATGTATATGTTTTACAAATTTTTTGTTGACATCAGGTAATGCAACACACTTTCTAAACAAATAAGAAGTATTTTGAATATTTTTGAACCTGCTTAGGGCTAATAAAAAAAATTACAAAGAAGTTGATGCATTTTTCTTCCAAAATGCTTCCTCACAAACTGAGGTACTATTTAATCCAATGTTGTACATTTGAAGGAGACCAAACGTTTATCACATATGCATGACATGATGGCTGAGGTACTAGCCCAATTTAATTCCACCTATTATGTATATTACAAGGATACCACATCTTACATTTTACTGCAATAAAGCTTAGATCTACTATATAAGAATGGACTATTTCAAGCTACAGAAAAAAAAAATTACAGCAAACTTTAGGAAATATTTGTACCTGAATTCTGGAAAATACAACTTGCAGGAAATTGTGAATGAAGATATGAGCCAATTAAACTGTGCCTCAGAACATTCCTGAGGCATAGTCTTCATCCTGCAGCATTTCTTCATCTTCAAGCTTCCTCTTGGCATTTCTTTTAGCACTTCTTGCTTCTTTGGTAACTCAAAGAGCGAATCTTTCAGCTTCATGCACCCGTTGTCTGTCACACCCAAGTTAACTGTTATTCCATATTAGAGCCACATTCTACGCCTAAATTTCTCAGGACTTCCAACCTTCCTATCACTCCATCATTGAAACATATCACTGCGTCTAGTACACCAATGTTTAATGTATTTAGTCCTACAAAAGCGTTCTTGGGTAATCTTTACCAAATTAAATGGTTGAAACTTTCATTTGCATTCTGAGTGCCCCCATGAAGACATTTACTAAGCAAAACAGGGTCACTCAGGTCTCTAAAAATTGGTTTTATAACAAACAGGCTCAGGAAGAGAACGCTTAAGGTATATTTGACCACTTTCTTTTGCTTTCTGGTAATGCTCCAAGAATCTGCTCCTTTAGGGCAAAATCTGTGAACAGGGTGGCCATCTGTGGACAACTTACGAAAATAGGTGGCCCATACAGCTGTTCTCATTGCTGTAACATCGTTCAGAGGTGCAGTTCGTCTAATGGCCAGTCCATAATAACTCTCAACTTTCCTTTCATTTCTCCTCGTAGCTTCCTAAATCTAGGACCCATTCTCTTTTGCCCATGTCCACAACACTCCAGTTTTGTTTCCAAGGTATCACCATAAACATTGAACTCATTAATTTTATTGAAAGCTTTAGAGTCCCCATCGCCTAGGTACTTCGGATATCTAACATTATAAATGGGCACCGACCTCTGAAATATTATTAAGAGCTCCATCACACTCCACGCTGTCACTGCAACCATCATAATTCTTAGAATGCTGATTTTCAATATGTCCTTCAGTGTTACCATGGCAGGTGTGGCAGTACTTAGATAAGCACTCAACATCAACAACTTTTCCATTCTCCAGAGAAGTGGCACTTACAACACCATTCAAGGAGAGATGTCCTCGACGTTGCCATGTCCCATCAAGTGAAACAGCAATGTCCCTGGTTCCACTAATATTTACAGTTTCTTCTACAGCATGATTCATAGACGTTTTAGACACAACCATCAAGGCACCTAAAAGTAGTTTTATGTACTTGCTGAACCTACTGGGAGGAGGAGGAGGAAGGTCCATCAAACCACAAAACAATTGAGCAGCCTTTTCTCCTTTTCCTACTGCACACATTGCATACACTAACTTCAAATTCACATCAATTGAATTATGCACCATGTTCGAGGTAGATTTATTGCAGAATCTACACAGTAAACTAATTTTGACGCTAAACCCTTCCTGCTACTCTGCTGTTCCGTTATTTCCAGACCGCCTACACCATCACATTGTTTACATTTTGCCACTTCCTTTACGAAAGAAGATAAAATGCCGACATAAGTCCACTACAAACAGTGTCACTGTTAACACAAAAATTTGAATCACCAGGAGGTGTGCCATGTGGGAGTTTCTTCCCTGAAGAACTGATGCATAGGCTACTTTCAACAGTGTGGCTTGCTTTGTTTGTGAAATGGTTTCCATGGAATTTCCTTTTATTGAATTTCTTGAAATGTGGCATAGTTTGTATTTACTGTGCACAAAAGGATATGTACTTCCACAAATACATGGAGCACTTGGGCAACAAACATTCAGTAACAAGTGAACAAACTGATTCAGCGAAACAAAAGTAAATACTAGCAAAGATTATCATTTACAGACACTAGAAATCTGCACTGTTATTAACATATACAATGTATCATATGTATAATCACTGGAAACAGAAAGTTCACAGTTCTTTTCAAAATAATACTGGTTTCTGTAACACAAATAAAGGGGGCATGGTGGCATGCATGACTGTAACTTTAAAATGTGGTCTATATAGGTCATATTTCATTCGAAGCCCTATAATGTGTATATCAATGTAATCAGGAAATACTATATAATTTTATAAAGTCATAAAAAATTTCAATTTTTCACCATTTATAAGTACCTTATATCCTTAAACACAAAAAAGACTAATTTACCCTGAGGGCTGTTCTACATGTTACAGAGAATTCCACATGTTACAGAGAATTCCAAATCTAATTGTTTAAATACTCGCCAATGGTGTGTGTGTGCGTGTGTGTGTGCGCGCGCATGCGAAGTTATATTGACAGCCGACCATGTCTTCTGGCTGCTTCATTTTTTTTTGTCAGGTAGCGTATGTGGAACAGTTACATGACTCTCCGGAACTTCATGACACTAAAAGTCTACATTAATCTTTTAAACTTTAGTGTACTGGATCGGTATCTGACCTCAGGCCCATCTTCCACAGCACACTTGCAGGTATCATTATGTTACATGAACATTCTTTGCAGCTGATGATTATGGGTTAAAGAGACTAAACATCTAAGGTCATCAGTCTCCTATTTATCCCCGAGGACAGATTCAGTGTAACCTACCTGTCTGTGTCTAGAGTAAAATCTATTTGCAAGTGTGAGAAAGTTTTCTAAATGTTTGTGGAGCATATATATGTTTACAGGTGGGACGTGTGTACCAGCCCAGTATTCACCTGGTGGAATGTGGGAAACTGCCTAAAAACTACATTCAGGCTGGCTGGCACACCGGTCCTCGTTGTTAATCCACTGGGCAAACACAAATTGGAGTCCTCGTTGTTAATCCACTGGGCAAACACAAATTGGAGTGGCCATGACTCCTTGCTCTGGAGGAAAGCACTTTAACACACATGACTATCAGGGCAGGTTGAAAGTTTTACTACAAGCACTACAATAAACTGTATGTACATATGCGTGCACTGTATTGTTGAAGATGGAGGTCAGGTCCACACTGGTTGGGCATAATAAAATTAAATATAAATCCTATATAGCCAGGATCAAATTTTAACTATTATTAAGCTCCTGACAGCGGTGGCAATTGTAAATGTGAAAGGAACTGTACTGAAATTTTAATGCTTCCTCATCATATGACAGAAAGGAATTTCTTAGAAAGGATATATTTATCCTTATTTTTTAGACTGACAATTGTGGAAGGGTGTATCTACTGTCAACATGTTTCTGGTAAAAATAGCAGGTTGTCTTAGAGAACACCTTAAGTAGGTTATACTACAGTGTCTAATAATGACAAAAAACAGAAGTTAGTTTTGATCTGAGAGTTATGACTGAGACTTGTATGCGTACCACAGAAGACAGTTCTATAATGAGGAAGTTGAAAAGCTTCAGCTTAAATTCAAAGAAATTACCCAAGTTTTCTTGAATAATCCCATAGGAACTGTGTCTTAATAACAATGTCAGACATTTAAAAGGAAGTAGAGAGCCGTGCTACAGTTCTAAAAGAAGTTATAGCAGTATGAGCAATGAGAAACTGATTAGATAAAAGACATCTTGCCACAAAAAAGCTATACCGACTGTTATTTTAGGATATTTGTTCCTGGACTTGTTTCAGTTGAATGACTATTTTCAGCCAAGGATACAGTCTATGTTCCAAATTACGGTCAGTCAACTGTAACTAGGTCAGAAGTAAAAAATTACATTCAAATAGCAGCCTTCAACAATCGCGCAGCGCACTCCAAGCTAACACATAGCATGGCCACTGAGTCTCAGCTTTGAGAGCATGACAGTAATTCAAGAAGTAGCCCATCTAGATGTTGTTGAACATTATTAACAGAGAGATTATGGAAATAAACTGCAATCAAAACATCTGTGAAGGAACTCATTGAAAAACAAAAAAATCTAATCACTTTCAGAGAAATAATATGAACGCTTCCAGAATGAGATTTTCACTCTGCAGCGGAGCATGCGCTGGACCGAGACCCAAACTTGGGACCTTCGTCTTTCGCGGTCAACTGCTCTACCAACTGAGCTACCCAAGCATGACTCACGCTCCGTCATCACAGCTTTACTTCTGCCAGTACCTCGTCTCCTACCTTCCAAACTTTACAGAAGCTCTCCTGCGAACCTAGCAGAACTAGCACTCATTCTGGAAACAGCCCCCAGGCTGTGGTTAAGCCATGTCTCCGCAATATCTTTACTTTCAGGAGTGCTAGTTCTGCTAGGTTCACTTCTGTAAAGTTTGGAAGGTACGAGACGAGGTAATGGCAGAAGTAAAGCTGTGAGGACGGGGTGTGAGTCGTGCTTGGGTAGCTCAGTTGGTAGAGCACTTGCCCGCGAAAGGGAAAGGTCCCGAGTTCGGGCCTCGGTCCAGCACATAGTTTTAATCTGCCAGGAAGTTTAATATGAACGCTCTTTATTGGAATTGAATTCTCAATGAAATGTGCACCCTGTGGTTCTTTTGACAATACACGTTGTTTCTATACAGGACCTATATATCAGGGCTAAGTGTCTTCATTCCTATTTCATTAGCTTTTGTTGGGCACATCCTGATGAAGAGTTGGTTAACTGACCTGCTGGTGGGCAGTCACATATTGATTTTTTGTGTGTGTGTGTGTACTGATGGAGTACTGAAGTACTGGCAAATATAAATGAAGCAAGTGAAGATGGAAATCAGTACCAATGGTCTGCAGGTCCACACATTCAGCTGACAGCTCTCACTAAATGTGCCTGGGACATGGTTGCTTATTTCTTTGGTTAAGAGAGTTGATACTTCATGGATTTGCATACAGATTCTGCAAAACCATACAGAGACTTAATGATTTGATGCCAGGATGTTTACATGCTGCCACATACAAAACCTTACATGTTGCAGCAGGCCATTACAGGCTGCTCAAACAGCAACACCTTTCCATTCACAGAATCATATGTTAGGTTACATAATATTCCAAGGCACATCTTTTACTCCAATAAAATAACTTTCCTATAGACCTTAAATTATCAGAGAGAGAGAGAGAGAGAGAGAGAGAGAGAGAGAGGGATGGGGGCACATGAAGAAAATGGAAAATGCAAAAGTGAAGTTGTTTTTACAAATTTACAACTAGCAAATGACACTGAAGTGATCCACGGAAAAAAAGCTTTAAAGTTCAGAAATGAATTAATGATTGAGAAAATGTGATAACTGTTTTTATCTTATCTGTGCAGAACGACTAAAGGATTGTAGCAAGGTTGTATTTCCCAACCACTGCTGATATCAGTTGGGCTGTTTTAAAACTATGCCTGTGTGAAACTTCGCATTGTGGCAGAAAATCTGTGTTAATACTACCTTTTTCCCTAGAAATTCTCACGGGCCTCACTATTTCTCAAAATTATAAAGAACTGATGCAGTAAACATGATTTCCACACACAATTATCGCCATTCAAAAAAACTGAAAGGGTCCTTGATCACGAAAGTAATGTTTGTACTAATTTGGAATGGTATGATTTAGTTTCGAAGTGTGTAAGATTTCTTTTCACATTTGTGTTCTTAAAAATTTGGTCAAAATGATTAGAGGGGAGGAGCCTAACAAATACTATGGGCAGAAAGTGCTTACTGATGAGAAAACCAATCACTAATAAATCACTGTACTCAACAGCTGTCATAGGAATGAAGTTGTTTCCTCCATTACAAATGGGCAAGCCTACATAAATGATACCCATGTTTATGTCACGAGATATTTATTAGTCTACATTAGCAGATCAGCGTTTATAAATTGATTGCATTCACTATGGCTAATTTCAATCAATTAACGATGGACTGCCTCTGGTGCCACAAAATAACTTACTTCGAAACTAACAAACACTCAGCGACTGTTTAGGAACATTTGCACTAACAACCTAAAATTGTACCTTCAAAATTAAGCATCACACATCCTGCAATGAGGGCTTATGTGTATTGTAGGTAAACATTAAGCATGACGTTAGATATACTCACCTTCATGTTTGGTGCATTAAAATATACTTCGCAAAACTTCAGGATCATAACATACTCTCCGTCTTCATGAATGGGTATATCGTAACCAAAAGTGCTATGATGATACCGTTCCGTCTGATACAACAGCTGATCCGTAGGCGGTACCCTTCCTATTATAAGCTGCTTTCCATAGTCAGATGCTGTTCCCACCTTTCCGTGGAGAGGATCCCTTTCATATCTTACCCCCAAACTGTCTGTGTGTGATTCGCCGCCTGCGTTAATTGCATATATCACCTCTCCTACGCCGGTAACTCGTGAAACACCGAATAAGAACACTATGCAGCTTATAAAAAAGGAAAAACTTGTGTTCACTGATTGCAGAAGCATGACGGAATAGCTGAGGACCGATGGACTTCTGTTACTAAAACATGCATTGGAATCTCTAACAACGGCCACCTTCACACAAACACTTCAGCTTCAACAATGCGTATGTCTACATTTCCGGCAACAGCCCGTTTTCGTCCGCCGGCATTACGCAACTACCCTGTCGACAATACACTATACACCATACTCTACGCAACACATACACACACGCACACACACACATCTATCTTTGCCGAACGCCACGCGTTTGCCATAATCGATACTTTTTCATCACATTGGAGAAACTATCGATATCGTTATACCGACGTTTAGCATGGCCGAATCGCGTGATTTTTATCTTCAAAAGTGACAGAGCTCACCCATTAGGCTCTAACGATCTGGGTTAGAGTCACAATCCAGCCAAACTCGAATGCGGAATAGAAACTTGATGCTGAATTTCTGTAAAATGAATCGTCAACTTGTGCGATTGCAACCGATATTGAATTTCATACTGGTCTCATTAATTTAATCTTTGTTGCTAATTTCACAATGAACATTAAATATAATGTGGTGGTCAAAACCACACTTTTAAAAACATCTTATTACTGCCATAAGATATAAAGACTGCACCATATAGCAGAACAAGATACCAATGCGAAAACGAATATCAATCATCGATGCTCATAAGGAGGAATACGATGGATAAAGACAAGAAAACATTCCTCGAAGACCTGTTCCGACACAATAAGAACAAATAAAAGGTTTACAAGTTTCATGATTCGCATGTGATTTAATAGACATTTCGCATTTCGACATGTTTACGACGAAATTGGCTTCTTCAATTGAAGTTATACTTGTAGATGTATTTTTTAGTTAAAAACATACAGTTTTTAACACATTTACAAATTGATGATTGTCATCAGATAATTTACATTCTAGTGTACCTCATTACACATCTACATAATCATACATAAGTAATATATATCATCTCTTCCATTATACGTTATGTGCATATTAATTACAGAAGTACATACATGTACTTCCAGTTTCATGTTGTGTATGGTATAGCTGCATTTTACATAAATGAGAAAGTATATTATGATTATACATCTATGACACACTTAATTTATAGTAAGTAGGGTTTTCGCCTTCATTGTATAATGTCCTTCAGGTCACTTTGAAGGCATTCTTCCGTGGAATAATGTGCTACATTTTTAAACCACATCTCTAATACTACTTGAAATTTAGTTAGATTGAGGATTTCTACTAATTCTGGCAGTTTATTACACATATTCAGACAAAGGTGTTTGTGACTATTATGTATCAGTGACAACCTTGAATGTGGTATGTCTAGCATGCAGTTGTTTCTAGTAATGTATACTATATGGCGTGCAAAAATGTTCTGTAAGTGAATGAGATGACTTTGATCTCATCTGTTGAGAATATGCAAATAGCTGTAGACAAAAATACAAAACTATCTGAAAAACACACACACACACACACACAAAATGAGCTCCCAAGACTATATATATATATATATATATATATATATGAGCTCCCAAGACAATATATATATATAGTCTTGGGAGCTCATTTTGTATATATATATATATATATATATATATATATATATATATATATATATATATATTATATTGAGTTGACAGACATATTTCTTACAGGATTCTCTAAGACCCAATCCTTGAGTATATATGACTGCTCGTTTATAAAGTAGAAAAATAATATTTGCAAGTTTATCAGTCAACTATTTTATATACTCATCGTAAGAGATTCTTTGGCCTGTTATGAGGCCCAGCAGTTTTACAATTTTATCCTCTTCTTTTTGTGCCTTTAGAATAAAATATACATCCTCTGTATTTTTTCTGCTTGTATATTGCTGGTTAGCTTAACACCACTGACTGCTTATTCAAATAGTTTTTTTGCCTATAACTGCCTGCATATTCTCAGCAGATGAGATCATAGTCATATCATCAGCTTATAGAACATTTTTGCACGCCATATAGTTTTAAATGTCATTAACATGGACAATAAAAAGAAATGGCCAGAGAACATAGTTTTGTGGGATTCCTCTCTTAATTTTCATTAGTTTTAATATCTCTTTGTTGACATGCAGTAATTGTTGCCTGTTTCTTAGGTAGGATTTTACTAAATTTAGTACTTTGTCTACAAAACCATAGTATCCTGGTCTTTTTGCAATAATATTTTGTGATTCAGAATCGAAAGCTTTGCTGAAGTCTATAAGTGTAGTAGAAGAGATTATTTTCATTTCATTTCATAACCATTGTGAATTGCAATTAACAGACTTTCAAAATCTCTTACAGTTGACTGATTTGACCTGAAGCCAAACTGGCTTTCATTCAGTAACTTGTTATTTTCAACATTTTATAGACCTGTATGTGTGTGTGCCTCTCTATGATTTAGGATGTTATAGGGACAACTGATACAGATCCATAGTTATTTGGTAAGGCTTTGTCACCCAGTTTGTATACTGGAAGTGTAACTATAATTTTAAGGCATTCAGGGAAAGTACTGTATCAAGAATTTTGTTTACAAGATAGGGCAGAGGCTTTCTGATTTCCTTAATTATAGATTTTAAAACATAGTTACTGAGTCTATATTAGTCATCTGTTCTGGAACTGTTCGGCTTATTTATGACATTAGTAATGTCTGTAGCAGTAATTCTTCTCCAAACGTATCTTTCATTTGGTGTATTCTGTGATAGCAAAAGGAAGGCCTCAGAACTGATGTGTTATCACTTGGTGATGGAAGGCTTCTTGTAGCATTTACAAAATATTCGTTGAGGCTGGTGCAGTTAATTGGAATATTGATTTCTTTCTTTCCCATGTTTATCTCACTTTTCACTACATTCCAAGCTGCTTTACATTTATTTTTAGAATTTGATATGTACTCTTCATTTGATTTGATTTTTGCTGCTCTAATTTCAGATTTAAAAATTTTTCTTGAGCTCATACAGTTGTTTCCATTCTCACAACTGTCAGCAAGTCTGTCCTTCAGCATAAGTAAAACTATCCTCATTTTATTGAGTTGTTGTGTGTAACTCATTTTTGTAATAGTGGATCATTCCCTAGCCATCTTCACAAAACGTATATTTGAGATAATACTTACTGTGAGAGTAGTGGAATAACAGTGGAAGATACAAGTCACATTTTTTTGTATAAACCATGCATAGCAGCAAGCTCATTTCACACAAAAGTTAATCATATCTCATTAATCATTACCAACTACACTAGAAGACAAAAAAGAGATGCACCATGAAGCAACTATCCGAATCGGACGGAAATCGGTAGATATGATATACATATAAAGACAAAAAAATGACTACAAAATAAGAAAATCTAGATTATTTATTCAAGAGAAAAAGCTTCACAAGTTGAGCAAGTCAATAATGCATTGGTCCATCTCTAGCTCTTAGGCAAACAGTTATTCGACTTAGCATTGATTGATTGACTTGTTGGATGTCCTCCCAATGGATACACGCCAAACTCTGTCCAATTGGTATGTTAGATAGTCATAATCCTGCGGTGACTGGAGGGCCTCATTCATAATACTTCAAATATTCCCAGTTGGGGAGAGACCCGACGACCTTGTTGGCCAAGTTAGGATTTGGAAAGCAAAAAGACAATCAGTAGAAACTCTCACTATGACCGGGCGGGCATTATCTTGCTGAGATGAAAGTGCAAGATGGCTTGCTCTTTGTATTACAATTCTTTGTATTACAACATTTCTTCATCAAAATAACATAAATTTTTTAAAAATAATTATAAATTTTTTAGATAAATGGAAGTTTACCCTGTAAAATTCCTACACATTGAGACATAGTAATATGATCATCAGGCCAAAAGTAACAAATTTTGAAGTAAAAAATAAAAATTCGCTATGAAAATTATTTCCTATTACTGTAATTTATGTTTGCCTTTCACACACAAACTGAATGACAACCATTAAAGGTTACTTGATGTATGACTATCTTCTTAAATTTACTTTTAAGTTGCACAGAAGCTTTGTAATCTTGCTTTCCAACGTCACTACAAATTATTTCATGTATATAGTAGAACACCTTCATCTTTTGTAGTTCTGCCTTCCTCAGTAGCGTGTAATGTTACAGTATATTGTAAATGTTTACTTGTTGACTGTCTAACTACAACAGAATGAAACACAATTTTCGTGCCATAGGCATTTTGCCTTATTCTCTGCAAGGCATTTTCAGTGGCCTGGAATATGTGCATATTTTTGCTGTTTGGTTTACATTTTGGGACAATGTATATACAGGTTATAAACAGCTTTGGTGGTTGGTTTCTCTACGGCATAGTAATATTTTAAATTCTGCTGACAGGTTCCATGGATGATTTTCTATATGTTGCGTATTAGTTCCGTTTTTGGCACTGTTCTTCTTGTTATATTTACCATTTGGGGTTTCGTTCCCCACACTTCACAGCACTAGGAACTGAACACTTACTTTGATGCTATGTTTTGGTTTGTGTCGCTGGCTGTCGGAGGTTATTGCCAAAGATCGAATGTTATTGCCAGTTTTCGAGTGTATTTTTTTTTTATATCTGTGATCAAGTTGCCATCTAACACTGAAGAATTGGCAGAACTTTCTGGAAACGAAGAAGAAAACATCCAAAACCATCAGACAAATTAAGCGCCCGTACCATCACAAACGATTAGAGGGAATTAATAATGATTTTAAAACTTTCATAGGACATTTAGGGAAGAACTAGCAACCTTCAAGCCATCCACTGTTTGTTTTCGGCACCCTGATGGAACACTTGAGATGAACACCAAGCCCAACTGTGAAATCCTGAAACAGCATTTCGAGAAGTTACACAACAATGAACCACCAGCAGACAAACTTGACTTCCATGTTGCAGTCCCAAACCAGGATACAACTTCACCTACGCATGAGGAGATACGAAACATTGTATCACATCTGAAAAACAACAAAGCACCAGGGGAAGACGGTGTAATTGCCGAAATGGTCAAGATCGGAGGTGAACTCTTGACTGACGGACTAAAAACTATCATTGTAAATACATGGGAAAGTGGAGTGATACCAGCGGATTGGAAAACTGCTTTGATTCACCCTCTACACAAAAAGGGCGACCAGACTGATTTCACTTCTACCAGTAGCTTACAAAGTGCTCTCATGTGCTCTTCTCACCAGATTAGAACAACAGACAGAACATATGATCGGGGAATATCAGGCAGGCTTCCACACACATCGATCCTGCACAGAACAGATCTGGAACCTGAAGATGATACTGCAACACTGTCAGTCGAACCACACAGTAGTCAGCTTTGTAGATTTCAGGAACGCATACGACTCGATTCAGTCTGTTCAATACACTTCGTGAATATGGTGTAAATAACAACTACTTTATTAATTAGGCAGACTTTAACAGACACAATCTCAAAAGTAAACTTCATGGAAGAAGTTTCTTAAGCTTTTGAAATTAGGACAGGAGCGAGATAGGGTGATGTGTGAAATGGTATTTGTTTTGGTACATATTCTTTTGGGAGCGTGTGTGGGGGGGTCGGTTGGTGGGTGTGGGTGGGTGGGTTATCAGAAAGCGGGAGGGAGAGAAGAAGAGACAAAGATAGAGAGAGAGACAGAGAGAGAGAGACAGAGAGAGAGAGAGAGAGAGAGAGAGAGAGAGAGAGCAAGGTATGTATTTGTTTTAATGTGGCTGCATGTGCAAAAGGGATGCATTTTATCTTATCATTTCTTTTATTAAGTGTAGTGGGAAGTCTGTATTGATATGTGTTTGCTCATTTATCACATGTTTGTTTTCAGCAATGGCTTCCAGTATGTGGAAGTTTTCTTGCATTTATATAAAGTATTCATCATGGTATTTTGTTCTCAATATTTTCATATCTTGTTCCATGTTTGTAGAATGGTGGTTATGGTGTTTTCAGTGCTCTTCGAATATGGAATGGTTTGTTCAGTACTTCCAACACCTGATGTGTTCTTTGTATCATATTTTAAAGCTCCTGCATGTCATGCCTATGTATCAAAACATATGTACGTTTGCCATTTTATTTTATTCTTGTTATGTCAAGAATGTTTTTTGATTTTCTTTTTCAAGTGTGAATTTTGTGTTCTGATGTGCTCTGTTGCTTTCAGGGTGAAGTTCATTCATTTTTTTTCCATTTGGCTCATCTGTCAGACAAATAATGTCATCCACATATATGTACCAATATATGATTTTTAATCCTTCATTAGTGGTTATCTTTTCAAATACTGTGTTTGATGTTTTAGATGACTGATAAAAATGTTTAGTAATGTTCCTGATAATGGGGATCCCACAGGCAGTCTATCACTTTGCAAATAATATTCAGTCCTGAACTGGAAGTAGTTTCGTGCAGTTGTCATTCTGAGCGAATTTGTTATTTCTGTTATTGCTTGTGTAGTGAGATTGCTGTGAGATGTGAGATTTTTTCTATGATTTCTATTGTTTCTGTTATAGGGATGGAGGTATACACGTTTTCTATGTCGAATGAAATCAGTGATGCTGTGTGTGGCACAGTATGTTCTGGATGTGTTCTATTAGGTTTCCTGTGTTTACCACTTTTCCGTTGTTTTCTGTTTTATAGTATTTTGTGATTAACTTGTGAAGATGTTTGGCTATGTGGTATATTGGGGCTTTCCTGGAGTTTAAACAGTGATTCTTCCTCACTCCATACGTAAATGGAAGAAGAAGAAGCCCTAATAACTGATACAGTGGGAGGTACCCTCTGCCAAATGCTTCGCAGTGGTTTGCAGAATATGGATGCCATGAGAACTGTGGAGTTTTCTATGTTCTGCGCCAATTCTAGATGAGTCTCAGAGAGTATCAGGTTTAGGTACCATTTTTTCGAATATAACACCTTAACTTCATTTAGTTAATAATGGCTCTCATTGGTGTACCATCTTTGATTGGCTGCAGAGTGTTGGTGCGTGTGGGTTTTTCTGTGCTATGTAGTATTTCTGTTTACCTCTGAGTACATGTTCAACGTTTTGCAGTGTTTGTTTCAAGATTGCTTGAAATCGTGTAGTTGGATCTGACTTCAGTTTTTGTATGGTGTTGATATTTATGTATTCCTTGGTTTTGTGAGATATTGTTCTTTGTCCATAAGTACAGTTAAATTTACTTTGTGTGCTCTTGTTATTAAAATGTTATTGTTTATTTACTTTTGTTTTAATGTTTTTGTAGTGGCTGCTTGTGTTTATTTGTTCCTATTATTTCTTTTTTACTAATTCTCTTGTCAGTCCTATGTGTTCTTCTCAATTATTTCGCTGTTATTCACGTTTGAGGATGTTTTCTGTTTCTACTATGAGATTTTCTATGTATTTGTTATTTAACTTGATGTTGGTACAGTGTTTCAACTCTTTTTCCAAAAGCATTTTGTTCGTTTTCGTATAGTTTTGTCTGTATCAGGTTAAGTAAACGTGGGTGGAATGTGTGTTGATGTTCATGTGGTTCACATTCCAAATGTAACGTATTTTTGTGCCTTTTTAATTGTTAGTTTCATTATTTTCTGTTTATACTCGTTTTGTAAATGTTTCACTGCTTTATATGTATTGTATTAAGTTTTTTCTGACGTTGTCATGAGAACTGTGGGATTTCCTATGTTCTGTGCCAATTCCAGATGAGTCTCATACAGTATCACACTTAGGTACTGTTTTATCGAATATTTCATTCAGTAGCCAGTATCGTTCTGCAGTTGATTTCGACTTTTGTGCGACTGTTTAACTGACCCAAAATGTATACCAAATAGTAAAAATGTGTACAAATTCATGGCCACTGAAGATGCCCTGCAGAGAATATAGGTGAGATGCGTATGCCACATAAATTGTGTTTCATTCAGTTGTAGGTAGATGCTCAACTAGCAAAAATTAACAATGCACTATAATATGTAATAGACTGTTTCTCTCTTCATCTCACATACTCATAAAACTTCTCTGGTTATACTAACAACTGAGGAATGCAGCACTCGCCATGTTCTTTTTGAGACAAATATAGCTTCAACATCGTTTTAGTAGCCAGAGTCACAATGCAGCACTCATCTCCCAACATAGAGGGGTTGTGGCAACTTACCTAACTTCAATTCCTTGATCTCATCAAAAATTGATGAAGGAGATCAGATGCACCATGATCAAGCTGTTGCCCACTGTTTTCAGACAGCTTCTGGCAGTGGCATTTGATATCTGTTGTTGGGACTACTGTTAATGCAGCCTAATAATGCTGCATAATTAACACTGAATTCATTAGAAATTATAATGTGAAGCACAATGACCTCCTCTTTCAGACAAGATGAAAAATGAAGATGAACTGACCTCTGTGAATATAGTTAGATGTGAGGGTGATGACCTCTTGTTATTAAAGAATATATATTGACACTCTATAAAGTCTATAAAGTGGGTTATCACTTGAGTCATAGTCATTCTAATATCCAGTCCCTTCAAAACACTTTGTCATTTCTGAATTTTTGTGGAAATATTGACACAAATAAACAGAAATAAACTAATTTAGAAACATTATTTTTTACATCCTTCAACAACCATACAAATATACATACATTCTTCCTAAAAACAAAGATTTAACCTGATCATCAATAAAAAGAATTAATTAGTTACTTAATAGATAAACATCATCATTACCTTTCTAAAGCACTACTATGGAGCATATTCTCATATTCCTAACGTCAACACAAAACACAATTACTATAAATTTAATCATAGTCTGTCACTCATCACTATGTAATTCCCTAAACATTATGAATTTATAGTTCTTTTCACATGGTTAATCACTTCATACGATATTTCTTAATATCTTGAAGGGGATACAGTCCTACGATTTTTAAACTTTCTGGATACACCAATAAATACATACTGAGATTTGGAATCTTCACAATTACCAATTGTCTAGTGTATAATAATTGCCACTTCCTAGTCTTTTTGTAAAGTAGTGAGGATAGTGAATGTGCTCGCAGCAATACCCTTTCTCTGATCCTTAATGTCTGCATCTGTTTGAGTTTGCTGTCATAATACTTTCTTCTGATTCTAGCCTTCTCGATGAGATAGACCAGAGCTTGTCTAATTTTCTCTTCCCAAGATATGTCAGCATCTTATATCTTCAGAATTTTATATTCACATTCGTTTCTTCCCTTCCTTCTAAACATCAGTCCAGAGGCATGAATTTGGTTGCTGCGTGAAAGAGGTTGTTCATATTTTCGTCTTCTACAGGTTTCTTATGACTCCATGGAACTGGATAGAAGCTATGAACATATGTTGTATGTGATATAACACCAAGATGACGACATATCCTTTGATATACTTGGAAGGAGAGACAGCATTGGTCGTATATTTTTGTTTATTATCGCAAAATCGATTTTCGGTCACTTAGTGACCATCTTCAGTGCTGTAATTATAACTTAAATTAGTAAGCGCTGGTGTCAATAAGCTTACGGCGATCACATGTTGTGATACTCCTTCCAAGTATACCCATTATCTGGTCGTAGTGCACAGGACACTATGGAGTCGCCAATCAATATCCTTTGATGATTCCAGGTTTTTCTTCAAAAACAACCGAATGAGGTAATAAGAGCCTCGATAACTGATGCGTCTGTTCATCAGTGAGGTGCATAGGCTCCTTTAATTTCCCTATCATTTGATCTGAAAATGTAGATTCTTTTATTGTGTTTAGGGAAGACATTCTTTGGCGTTTATTATTTGTGATGATCAAACTTATGCAGCCCGCATGACAGTACCGTTCGTGTACTCCTTCCTTCCGTATTAAGTCAACCTCCACTATAGCACTGTCGATCCAAAATTTCGTTTTCCCTGCTGAGAAGTCGATACTTCTATCCCTCTCTCGTAGGCTACTAATGGCCAGGATACAATACACTATCAATTTTTCAACAAATTGGAACACCCATGTAATTGCTGCATTTCCCAAATTCAGTTTCAATTGTGCCTGCATCCTGACACTTGTGGATTTTGTGCTTAGTGCTCATATAATTCTGCAGTTCTCTACTGGTAAAACTGGTAGTTTTGCTTTTCATAATATCTTCTGGAACAAAGCGCTTGATATCACATTAGCCGAAGATCCTGTGTCTAATGTTACAGTGACTGGAATTCCTTCGATTGCACCAAGGATTTCCGATACTGACACGAAAGGATAAACCTTGTCACACTGATGAATATCCTCACACAATTCCTCCGATAATTTCTCTCCATCGTTATACCATAGCATCTGCAACTGCTGGCCGTGGCCACTATTCGTATCGCTGATCGCGTCTCTGAGGCTCAAGGTGGTCACAATTAGTTTGTTGGACGTGCTTGTCTGCCACTATTTGCGTCGTCTGTTACCTCCCTAATTATTGGTGCCTGCATCAGCCAATCTCCTGGCACAGACTACAGCTGATTCTGTTGTTACTGTTGCGGAAAATTATTGTTCCAAAACTGGCTAGTTGACAGTTGATGGTTATTAGATTGGACTCGATTGTACCTCAGATCGCTGCTATTAAATTTGTTTCTGGCCGGTTGGAAGCCACTACTATTACCATTCCAACTGTTGTTCTTCCAACTATTGTTTGGAATACCATTTGGTACAGTGCTTGGATTTGATTTATATATTTGGTTGGTTCTTTGTGCATTACTGCTATTTCCATAGCGACTTGGTGAGTGATACACACCAGTGTTCACATTATTATAACCGTTATTTGATCCTGGCGTGGACTTCAGGTTTTCTTGAATCAGATCGATCGAAGACGAAAATTCCTCCAAATTTTCGTATGACACTCTAACTAGCTGATTACTGACACTGACTGGTAATCTAGCTTTTAATATTCTCAGCATATCCTGTTGTGGTAATGGATAGTTCCAGTGTAACACCGAAAATGCAGGCTGCATTGCACCTGCTACCTATATATAATTTTTTTTGCTTACATGTATGTAAATATTTGTAATTTAAATGCTTTCTTTTAATAATTAAGGATATAGCTTCACTGCATGTGTAAATTTAGGTAGAAGTCTGCTGATATTTCATTGTATTTATCTGTGTCTTAGTGTGAAACTTATAAGCTCTGGGAAAAAGCCAAAGGAATTGTTATTTGCATCGACTAGCAACGATAATAGCAGTGTTATAAAATCTGCGGTTTGGGAGTTGCTGCACGGAGCGCGCAGAGAGAGAGGGAGACGGCTTCCAGCGCTTGTAGTGTGTGGAAGTGTGATGTTAACGCTCTCGCAGTAGAGAGTACCATTTTCGGTGGTATCATGTACACGTGCTGGCCAGATGTCTAGGAAGGAGTACGGACAGTGGACGGGCAGAAGAGGCTGTATTAGTTACGATTGCCCATTCCTGTAATTAGCTGTGGCTACACAAGATGCTACTATCTTCAACAACAGCAGCAGTTCCAGCAACACAGTTTTCTCGTCTGCTCTGAGTTTCTCGTATGCACAGCACTGAAATAAGTCTGTTCATTGGTATAAGGTATTAACGGCTAACCCAGCAGCACAACTGAATGTGATTTGATTGATATAATTTATTTAAATAATGATCAGTTAAACTCAGGCGATTGTGTCCTCATTGCCCCCAGACATTGTTACCAAGCAGGGTCCTTGCTCCTTTTTTTCCCCTTACCGAGTGTCATAAGAAACAAATTGAATAGTTACAGCCAGTTTATTAATGAATAATGTCACTTTTAAGAATTTTAGCCTCAGTCTACTTTCAGTTAACTATTGTACAGCCGAGGCTTCAGTATATGACTAAAGTAAAGCAATTTCATTTTTAAAGTTTGAGAATCTTTTATTGGAAAAAATTCAAATCTAAAGAAATGCACAAGTTAAGAGTGCAGAAGTTTTATTTATTTTACATATAGCTTGGAGCAAGTGGCTGTTTGGTTTGGTACGTATTCTAGCGTTTAATTCTGTTCAAGTCAGAAAAAAAGGCTCAGTTGTTTAGACAATAATATGAAATCCAATTTGCGAAATAAGTAGCAGCAAAGTAAAAACTGCTTGGATTTTTTCCCTAAATTTCTTTGCTGACATTATGTTGAGATCACTGAAAATCATTGTTCACATAGCGAAGTTCAATACTAACACAGCTTAATTACATATTTTCAAATCATTAGTTGCTTGCCTTTTTCAAAGTTTAATGCCAAAGATAATGAAAGAGTGACTTCTAAGCTTTCTTTATCATTACATACTCACTTAAAATTAGTGACAAAAAACGTGACGACCTCCAGTTGCCGTGTCAGTGTTTAATAATACGTTTTTCTTTCCCATCATCTTGTACAGGATTTTGGATGAAAATGGCCCTAGTGGGCTGGTGACCATTAGTTATTTCCTTTTCGTGTATTAATGTAACTTTTGGATTCATGATCAGTGGTACCCCGTTTCTGTCTCGTGTTGTTCGTGAGTGAATGCACAAAATAACTTTCATTTTCTAAACTATAACACTGTTCGATTTAATTACTTTTTAATTTTCAGAAAGGTCGGTTGTACACTTTCCTCCTACTTATCGGTATCGCTTCTTCGGGAAAGATAGCCTTATCCAATTAAAAAAAATCCATTAGGCATACACGCGATCCATGGTCATTTTTTATATCGCAAGCAGGGTAGGCCGATTAGTAAGAGGGAGGTTACACCAGTAATAACATGTATTGGGATATTTTTCGAAGTACTTTCTTAACGTCCCTTGCTTGAATGAGAATTGTTCAGGATAAAATACTTCTTGGCGCAACCTTTGTTGAATCCCGCGCGACCAGTATTTTGCTAAGAAAGCCTGTTCACATTCATCGAAAGTCCTACGAAATTCGCTTGCGTCGGTTGCCCATATAACCTGATACAAAGCTTATCTTCTGTGCATCAGTTCAGCTCATTGGCAAAGCTCCTCTGAAGCTTCTCACAAACACGACGGGATATACCGTCCTCTTATCGGGATTACATATCTGAAACTGTCGATATTTGAGCATTTTCTCTTCTATATTAGGTGTAGTATACATGCACTGGCCCGTAGAGGCTTATTGTAGGCTAAAAGGGGTACTATAGTGTTGCGAATACGCGTTTGGATTTCCGTAATTGGATACGTCGCCCGAAGTTTGTGGTCGTGGAGCTGGATGTTCCTTTCTGCCACTATTCACCGCCCCTCAAATCTCGTCTAGCTTTCCTTTGGTCATCGTAATAGAGCCCTCGACTTGCTTCTTCCATTTCACGAAATCAGAGTCTAGTCTTCTAATCCTTTCTTAAAGAAACTCTCTTCTGGCAATTCATCTGGAGGTAAGGATGAGACAACAGATTTTACACCATCTGTTATCGCCTGATTCATTTGCTATTCCTTCACCTTTGCCTAGTGATCGAGCTCCTGCGAAAGGTAACGCTTATGTACCTCAAAATTTTCTTTGATTTTATCTCCCTGTAGTAAGGAAATATCTTGGAATGTTTTGCTGAGGCTAGCGACTGTTTCTTCTAGCTGATTCTGTCGATCCATAATTTCATGGACAGTATCACCTGTCTTTTCGATCTCTTCCAGAAATTTGTTCTGAACCTATCGCAACTCTTGTAACTTATTCGACAAGTTCTCTTGCTTTCTGATAAGATCAGCTATCTTCTCTTGCATTTCGTTTTGATTTTGCACGATCGTCGGAATTAAGTCATCCTGTGTCTGGATTTTAGACTGCGCTTGTGCCATCTGATAGTCTTGAATCTTTTTGCTCTTGTGCCATAAAAGACTGCACTTGTGCCATGGTTGACTGCGTTTTCCACATATGAGACATATTATCAGATAGCAAACCAAGCTTTTGCACAATTACGGCGACGACATCAATCGCGGGTGCTGAGGATCTAACTAGATAATGCGCAGCAGCTGTGGGGTCGGCTATAGCGCCAGTTACTGACTGCATTTCGCTTTCTTGTTCTGCTTGCTTTTAGACTGCTCGCTAGTTAAAAGCATGAAATGCTGCCAACAGTTCCGTAAATTCTACTTTTCTGATTAACGCACACAGTTAATTGAGTCACTATTTCACACGTAATTAAAATCTCGCAGCACTTCACACACTACCGCTCCAGAAGTTTGTCTACATAATGATAGCGAAAATGGAGAACTATCCTTTGCGTAGGACAGCAACAGAGTCCTTTCCACTTCTACTCTCTACCAGAATCAAATTGATGGGTAAAAGATGTAGAAAGACATGTGGTTACAGGTCCTGCCTTTATATGACGTTTTACGAGTTTCTGGTCTGAAATTCGCATGTGACGGGCCTGCGTAGTCCGCACCCAATGTCGTAACAGCAGTAATCGTTCCGTTGTGGCATGAAACAGATACACACAAATATTATACACATGGTCGCCGATTTAACTTCCCTCGACCTTCGAAGAGGAAGTTAAATTATTATGGCTGAATAATATGTAGTAGCTTGAATGGAAACTTTTGGAGGAGGGAAGTCGCTTCCCCAATATGTTTACACAACTATCTTCCACACTTCCAGATAGAAATTTTGTTATTCTGTTGAATCCTTATGTCTATAAAACAAAATGATTAGAAGTTAAAGTTCAGACTCATACTCTTGTCTGACTCTCATCGATGAAGTTAGAACCTGGAATAAAATCTCTGTGGCTCTTTACAATTCCGGCGATCGTCAACTCTGAAAATTCTTACATTAATCAGAGGCACAGTCATAGCTATGGGGAAGCAGTCTTGGGTGCTATGACGTACTCAGTCTGCAGCATGGGAATCAGTGTCCAAGTCGTGTATCAGTTTCGATAAAGACCAGAATTTAATCTCTTAAAATAGAGCATAAACACCCATGGTGCAGGCGCTACTGATTTCCCAGGATACAAAGTTCTCCTTGAGTTACGTCACCACTACATAATGTTCCAAGTCACAGACAAGGGAGAAGTTGAAATAACCAAAGAACTGAATGTGCTTTTTCCATTCATGAAATCATAATTTTCCACAAACTATTTTCCTAGCTACATTCCGGTATACATCATCCTCTTGTGTGAAATGAAATGTCATCATAGTTAATCAAATTTCATTCTGTATACGCCGGCCGCGGTGGTCTAGCGGTTCTAGGCGCCCAGTCCGGAACCGCGCGACTGCTATGGTCGCAGGTTCGAATCCTGCCTCGGGCATGGATGTGTGTGATGTCCTTAGGTTAGTTAGGTTTAAGTAGTTCTAAGTTCTAGGGGACTGATGACCACAGATGTTAAGTTCCATAGTGCTCAGAGCCATTTGAGCCATTTGAACCATTCTGTATACAAGATGGCAGCTTATAACAATGCCGCTAATTACAGCTCCACTGCGAATCTACTCTCTGCAATTCTAAATCCGAAGTTGTCAGACCACTGTACACGTAACGTTCCACATTACGAGTATATCCACAGAGTTTTTGTATCACGAGTCAGAGATGATCTGTCTCTCAAAGTTGTGAGAGTATTCAGTCATTGTCAGGGTTGAAAAACCGGGACAGGGGTAATCTTGTTCGCTTAGAGGAGGAAAAGAACAATTGACTTACGCAATTAAATCCGTTAATTGACGTCAGCTCGAAAGGCACACGCTTATTGGAGCACCGGTCATCAATAGTCGGAAATCATCTCTTCGATGAGATGGTGAGTGCAATTGTGGATCTTGCTTATGGTGCTACAGTTCCTAGAGAGTGTCGTTTGGTGAAGATAACTCCAGGCCAGATATCTGGATGCGAAGAGTGAGAGCGGGTGGGTGCAGTGAGAGCTGGGAAATTATAATTGTCTGTTGTCTCTGCTCACTAGGAGTCCCAGTCGATGCTTAATAGCCTTAAATAAACGTTGATTGTGGACTTAATTAACTTTATTAGATGGCTTAGTTTATGTATTTAAACAACATTTGTTTCAGCTCAGGATCCTACATACCAGTAATTTGATTCCTTTATCTGCAACGTTTTACCTCCAGTAAATGTCATGGGTGGAATGCTTTGTATTCATCTGTATGTCATCTCAAAGAGACATAGGCCTATATAACTATGTGCAAATGTTCTTACCTGTAGGAAATGTTCACTTCGTAATGAATACCCAAAATTAACTATGGGAGAATAATTTCGACATTGAGATAGATTATTTCATTTTTAACAATGACATTGGTTTTAATCTAATCAGCTCTATTTCTGTACCACTTGGAATATGCATAATATTTTGTTCATTAATTAAAAACGAGTTTAAAACTTATGTAAACGCTTTCCAAATGACTTTAGCATTTAAAAGGAAATTAAAAGAATTTCTGAATGGCATCTCCTTCTACTCTTTAGATGAATTTTTGGATACAGTAGTGGGTAATTTCCCCCCACCCAAAAAAAGTGTCACGTAACATTTTGTGTAATGTAGTATCTTGTATAGACACCTTTTATTAACCTGACACATTCCACATCATTACGAAGTGTCGTATTCATGATCTATGGAACAAGTACTAATCTAATCTAATCTCTAATCTTTCAATATTTTCGTTTTTCAATGCATCTGGACAAATTCCTTTTGTCCGCAGCACATCCACTCTGTTGTTTCAGGTGTGGAAATTGATGCAAATCGTCATTTTATAAATGAGAGATTATCAGTTTCAATATAATTTTAAATTGATTGATGCTTTTGCCTTCTAGTTTTAAATTTGGGCTTTGATATGGGAACTAACTTCAGCTAAAAACCTCAAATCCAATTGCTTGTTGACACATCACAGGTTTCATTTTCAGTTAGTATATTTTCCTGTTCTAAAATATCAGAAACAGGATTTTTAATTTCCAAAACCTATTCACACGCTTTTCTTTAGAAATTAAGTGTCTCATGATGTAGGACAAGTTCACCATACTCCAAATCTAACAATTCACAGTAGCCTTGGAATTATCATGTAGTTAATGCTGTAGCTCTAGGTTTATTCATGCATTTCAGATATGGTGGCATAACAGGCTACCTATTTAAGGTTTTAAGGTTTCTTCACACAGTGATTCTTGGTGTATAGTGCGGTAATATTATAGTACAGGATGATTTAAAAAGTTTTTGAGGAAAGCTGCAGCGCCATTGATTCTGTTTATTATTGATAGCTCTCCATCAGTATACACATTGATGACTTTACTACTATATACTTTCAATTTTTGCAGGCATAATTTTATTTTTTCAAATGCTTCTGATTCTATTGTTCTTGAAAACAGTATCTCCAGACTGTCAAGATCTTCAAAGCCATTAAAATTAACATCAATGCCAGTTATGAAAATGATATACTGGGCAACATCGTGTATGCCTGTTGATCCATCCAAAGCCAGAGAGAAGAGAGTACAAGAATTAACAAGGTCTTCCAGTTGCAGAGATATTTCTTCAGAGAGTTTCTCGTTTCGTCTCGTTAACTGGTATCTTGATATAGCAGCTATTGTTAGATTGGTGAGGTTGGTGAGGTTGACAGATGTCAGATACGCAGTGACAGTCGACACGATATGTGCTGACTTGCACCTACACGTACCGACCACAACTAGGGCTGCAAAGCTTAGCCTCAAGACGAAAAACTGTATGTTGGTGAAGTGTGTCCAACGTTATTGCAGTTATAAACGATTACCTTCACAAGAAATAACATTAGGTTTTTCTATAAAACTCTTGGGATTTTGTCCAGAACAGTGATCGGAGCTGTCATCAGAACTCCAGCGCAGTTTCGTATATTTTCTGTAGTGAAAATGGGTCCCTCATTATTGCAAATATTTACTAAACTAGTAGCTGCATAAAAGTGTAAATAAAGTTCTCTGTAGAACTCTTCACAAGCTATTCAGAATTGTGATCACAAATTTATTTCCGCAAATCGGCAAATAAATTTTTTACAACATTAAAATTTTCCATTACTAGTGTTTTCTTCGCGAAATTCTGTAGAGCTATTCAAATATAGTACAGAGAACTCTATAATTAAGGCATACTTATGAAGAACTCTGAAGAAATGTATATTTCTCGAAAGTCAGGTATCAAGTTCACATGATTCAACCAAGTCCAGTACAGGATCTGATGCCGAGCTGATAACAAAGGCACTCAGATCGGTCATCCGGTGCCATAGCCCATTAACGCCAAATTTCACCGCACTCTCCTAACGAATATGTTGGTCGTACGTCCCACATTGATTTCTGCGGTTATTAAACGCAGTGTTGCATGTCTGTTAGCACAGTCAACTCTACGCAAACGTCGCTGCTCTCGGTCGTTAAATGAAGCCTGTCAACCACTCGTTGGCTGTGGTGGGAGGTAATGCCTGTAATTTGGTGTTCTCGGCACTCTCTTGACACTGGGGATCTCGGAATACTGAATTCCCTAAAGATTTCCGAAACGGAATGTCCCATAGGAGACAGAAGCTGCAGCACAGAAGGAACTTAATGACTGAAACAACACATTCAAAAATTTCGGACTAAAAATAAGCAAAACAAAGACCGTAGAAATGACCATCAACAGGAAAGGAACAACCTCAAATATATTTCTAGACAAAGTAGAATCTGTTTCACATTTCAATTACCTAAGAAGCATGATCTCGAAAAATAAACACCATTAAGCAAGAAATACTCGGCAAGACACAAAAAGCATCCAATTTTTACGGCCAAATCAGACATCTCTGGGATGGAAAAATGCCATGAAAAGCAAAAGCGCCCATGCACCACACCTATTTTGTACCAATCCTATCATATGTTTCAGAAAAATGTACCCTACTAAACAAAGACCTCAGCATAATTCAGGCAACAGAAATGAGATTCAAATTATAATGGTTCAAATAGCTCTGAGCACCATGGCACTTAACTTCTGGGGTCATCAGTCCCCTAGAACTTAGAACTACTTAAACCTAACTAACCTAAGAACATCACACACATCCATGCCCAAGGGAGGATTCGAACCTGCGACCGTAGCGGTCGCGCGGTTCCAGACTGTAGCGCCTAGAACCGCTCGGCCACTGCGGCCGGCAATGAGATTAATTAGATCTATGAATCAAACAACTAGAAAAGGACAAAACCAGGAATGAGGTGAACAGAAAAGTAGCTGGTATTGAGGTCCCTGTTACCATTGTCGGAAAGAAACACAAGCTTCAGTGGTGCGGATACTTACTGACAATGAACAGCCAAAGACCTGCCAAAAGGTATTTCAACCTGAGCCTTGTAGGACGAAGACTACGGGCAAAGACTAAGAAAACGCTGGATAGAGACTGAAAGATCGGATGTGGAGGGGAAAGGGCACAAATGGGAAGCTATCCTGGAACAGAAGATCTATGAAGACAGAACGAGATGGCGAGCGCTTCTACACCACTCCTGGGAAACTGGAGTTGGAAAACGCTGACGATGATGATGACTGCCCCGTGCGTCTAGTTCCAACTAACATTCCGGGTTCAAAGTCTGTTAATTCCTTTCGCCTGGCCATAATCGCTTCGGAAAGCTTTTCACATAAATCACCTAAGTACAGGGCTATTACAAATGATTGAAGCGATTTCATAAATTCACTGTAGCTCCATTCATTGACATATGGTCACGACACACTACAGATACGTAGAAAAACTCATAAAGTTTTGTTCAGCTGAAGCCGCACTTCAAGTTTCTGCCGCCAGAGCGCTCGAGAGCGCAGTGAGACAAAATGGCAACAGGAGCCGAGAAAGCGTATGTTGTGCTTGAAATGCACTCACATCAGTCAGTCACAACAGTGCAACGACACTTCAGGACGAAGTTCAACAAAGATCCACCAACTGCTAACTCCATTCGGCGATGGTATGCGCAGTTTAAAGCTTCTGGATGCCTCTGTAAAGGGAAATCAACGGGTCGGCCTGCAGTGAGCGAAGAAACGGTTGAACGCGTGCGGGGAAGTTCCACACGCAGCCCGCGGAAGTCGACGAATAAAGCAAACAGGGAGCTAAACGTACCACAGCCGACGGTTTGGAAAATCTTACGGAAAAGGCTAAAGCAGAAGCCTTACCATTTATAATTGCTACAAGCCCTGACACCCGATGACAAAGTCAAACGCTTTGAATTTTCGGCGCGGTTGCAACAGCTCATGGAAGAGGATGCGTTCTGTGTGAAACTTGTTTTCAGTGATGAAGCAACATTTTTTCTTAATGGTGAAGTGAACAGACACAATGTGCGAATCTGGGCGGTAGAGAATCCTCACGCTTTCGTGCAGCAAATTCGCAATTCACCAAAAGTTAACGTGTTTTGTGCAATCTTACGGTTTGAAGTTTATGGCCCCTTTTTCTTCTGCGAAAAAAACGTTACAGGACACGTGTATCTGGACATGCTGGAAAATTGGCTCATGCCACAACTGGAGACCGACAGCGCCGACTTCATCTTTCAACAGGATGGTGCTCCACCGCACTTCCATCATGATGTTCGGCATTTATTAAACAGGAGAGTGGAAAACCGATGAATCGGTCGTGGTGGAGATCATGATCAGCAATTCATGTCATGGCCTCCACGCTCTCCCGACTTAACCCCATGCGATTTCTTTCTGTGGGGTTATGTGAAAGATTCAGTGTTTAAACCTCCTCTACCAAGAAACGTGCCAGAACTGCGAACTCGCATCAACGATGCTTTCGAACTCATTGATGGGGACATGCTGCGCCGAGTGCGGGAGGAACTTGATTATTGACTTGATGTCTGCCGAATCACTAAAGGGGCACATATCGAACATTTGTGAATGCCTAAAAAAACTTTTTGAGTTTTTGTATGTGTGTGCAAAGCATTGTGAAAATATCTCAAATAATAAAGTTATTGTAGAGCTGTGAAATCGCTTCAATCATTTGTAATAACCCTGTACAAATGATAGCTCCGCCAATGCACTGCCCTTTTGTACCTTGTGTACGCGACACTACAGCCATCTGCATATGTGCAAATTGCTGTTACGTGATTTTTGTCATCTCAGTGTAGAATCGTGGTAATTCTTAATAACACATGTACCTAACGGGGCTGCCACAGGAAAGTAGGGGTTTCAGCAGGGACAAATTAAAATCTAACACAAAAATCGCAAAGACAAATAAACGGTAACGTACACAAAACGCAAGAAAGACAGTAACAGGAAATATCGGAAAATCAACACAGAAATCGTCAGATATCGCACGACACTCGTAACGAAAATTCACAAAAAATAGCGAAACCTGAATTCACTTATATAGCTGAATTCCAGTTGCCGATTCCAAGGTTTCCTATTTTTCGCGTTTGTGCGGTAGGTGTGTACTGAGCTTCTGTTTAGGGTTTTCCTTTTTGTTTTGCTAAATATCTTCTTTGGTTCCTGCCTCTCCTCACCCTCGAAAATCGCGTCACATTCGGAAACAAGCAGACAAATACTCGTGAGAACCGAGATTTTAATAATGTAAGCTGTACTCTTAGGTTCCGAAGTAGCTTCACTCACGGAAACGTGCCACATTCGTGAAAACAGCCAAATACCAGGGTGAGTCAAATGAAAACCTTAAATATTTTTTAAATATTTTTTATTGTGCAGAAGTGGTACAAAGCTGTATCACTTTTCAACATAATCTCCCCCACGCTCAATGCAAGTCCTCTAGCGCTTACAAAGTGCATAAGTTCCTTTAGAAAAAAATCTTGCACCGTGTGGCGTATCTCTTCATCAGAACGGAAATTCTTTCATCCCATTGCGTCTTTGAGTGGTCGAAACATATGGAAATCGCTTGGGGCAAGGTCTGGTGAGTATGGTGGATGAGGAAGACACTCAAAATGCACGTCTGTGATTGTTACAACTGTTGTACGGGCAGTGAGGGCCTTGCATTGTCATGTTGCAAAAGGACACCTGCTGACAACAATCCACGTCGCTTTGATTTGATTGCAAGCCGCAGATGATTTTTAGGATATCTGTGTATGATGCACTGGTGACAGTGGTCCCTCTAGGCATGTAATGCTCCAAAATGACGCCTTTTTCGTCCCAAAAGAGAGTCAGCATAACCTTCCCTGGTGATGGTTCTGTTCGAAACTTCTTTGGTTTTCAGAATGAGATTTTCACTCTGCAGCGGAGTGTGCGCTGATATGAAACTTCCTGGCAGATTAAAACTGTGTGCCCGACCGAGACTCGAACTCGGGACCTTTGCCTTTCGCGGGCAAGTGCTCTACCAACTGAGCTACCGAAGCACGACTCACGCCCGGTACTCACAGCTTTACTTCTGCCAGTACCTCGTCTCCTACCTTCCAAACTTTACAGAAGCTCTCCTGCGAACCATGCAGAACTAGCACTCCTGAAAGAAAGGATACTGCGGAGACATGGCTTAGCCACAGCCTGGGGGATGTTTCCAGAATGAGATTTTCACTCTGCAGCGGAGTGTGCGCTGATATGAAACTTCCTGGCAGATTAAAACTGTGTGCCCGACCGAGACTCGAACTCGGGACCTTTGCCTTTCGCGGGCAAGTGCTCTACCAACTGAGCTACCGAAGCACGACTCACGCCCGGTACTCACAGCTTTACTTCTGCCAGTACCTAGTCTCCTACCTTCCAAACTTTACAGAAGCTCTCCTGCGAACCATGCAGAACTAGCACTCCTGAAAGAAAGGATACTGCGGAGACATGGCTTAGCCACAGCCTGGGGGATGTTTCCAGAATGAGATTTTCACTCTGCAGCGGAGTGTGCGCTGATATGAAACTTCCTGGCAGATTAAAACTGTGTGCCCGACCGAGACTCGAACTCGGGACCTTTGCCTTTCGCGGGCAAGTGCTCTACCAACTGAGCTACCGAAGCACGACTCACGCCCGGTACTCACAGCTTTACTTCTGCCAGTACCGGGCGTGAGTCGTGCTTCGGTAGCTCAGTTGGTAGAGCACTTGCCCGCGAAAGGCAAAGGTCCCGAGTTCGAGTCTCGGTCGGGCACACAGTTTTAATCTGCCAGGAAGTTTCATATCAGCGCACACTCCGCTGCAGAGTGAAAATCTCATTCTGGAAACATCCCCCAGGCTGTGGCTAAGCCATGTCTCCGCAGTATCCTTTCTTTCAGGAGTGCTAGTTCTGCATGGTTCGCAGGAGAGCTTCTGTAAAGTTTGGAAGGTAGGAGACGAGGTACTGGCAGAAGTAAAGCTGTGAGTACCGGGCGTGAGTCGTGCTTCGGTAGCTCAGTTGGTAGAGCACTTGCCCGCGAAAGGCAAAGGTCCCGAGTTCGAGTCTCGGTCGGGCACACAGTTTTAATCTGCCAGGAAGTTTCATATCAGCGCACACTCCGCTGCAGAGTGAAAATCTCATTCTGGAAACATCCCCCAGGCTGTGGCTAAGCCATGTCTCCGCAGTATCCTTTCTTTCAGGAGTGCTAGTTCTGCATGGTTCGCAGGCGAGCTTCTGTAAAGTTTGGAAGGTAGGAGACGAAGTACTGGCAGAAGTAAAGCTGTGAGTACCGGGCGTGAGTCGTGCTTCGGTAGCTCAGTTGGTAGAGCACTTGCCCGCGAAAGGCAAAGGTCCCGAGTTCGAGTCTCGGTCGGGCACACAGTTTTAATCTGCCAGGAAGTTTCATATCAGCGCACACTCCGCTGCAGAGTGAAAATCTCATTCTGGAAACATCCCCCAGGCTGTGGCTAAGCCATGTCTCCGCAGTATCCTTTCTTTCAGGAGTGCTAGTTCTGCATGGTTCGCAGGAGAGCTTCTGTAAAGTTTGGAAGGTAGGAGACGAGGTACTGGCAGAAGTAAAGCTGTGAGTACCGGGCGTGAGTCGTGCTTCGGTAGCTCAGTTGGTAGAGCACTTGCCCGCGAAAGGCAAAGGTCCCGAGTTCGAGTCTCGGTCGGGCACACAGTTTTAATCTGCCAGGAAGTTTCATATCAGCGCACACTCCGCTGCAGAGTGAAAATCTCATTCTGGAAACATCCCCCAGGCTGTGGCTAAGCCATGTCTCCGCAGTATCCTTTCTTTCAGGAGTGCTAGTTCTGCATGGTTCGCAGGAGAGCTTCTGTAAAGTTTGGAAGGTAGGAGACGAAGTACTGGCAGAAGTAAAGCTGTGAGTACCGGGCGTGAGTCGTGCTTCGGTAGCTCAGTTGGTAGAGCACTTGCCCGCGAAATGCAAAGGTCCCGAGTTCGTGTCTCGGTCGGGCACACAGTTTTAATCTGCCAGGATGTTTCATATCAGCGCACACTCCGCTGCAGAGTGAAAATCTCATTCTGGAAACATCCCCCAGGCTGTGGCTAAGCCATGTCTCCGCAGTATCCTTTCTTTCAGGAGTGCTAGTTCTGCATGGTTCGCAGGAGAGCTTCTGTAAAGTTTGGAAGGTAGGAGACGAAGTACTGGCAGAAGTAAAGCTGTGAGTACCGGGCGTGAGTCGTGCTTCGGTAGCTCAGTTGGTAGAGCACTTGCCCGCGAAATGCAAAGGTCCCGAGTTCGTGTCTCGGTCGGGCACACAGTTTTAATCTGCCAGGATGTTTCATATCAGCGCACACTCCGCTGCAGAGTGAAAATCTCATTCTGGAAACATCCCCCAGGCTGTGGCTAAGCCATGTCTCCGCAGTATCCTTTCTTTCAGGAGTGCTAGTTCTGCATGGTTCGCAGGAGAGCTTCTGTAAAGTTTGGAAGGTAGGAGACGAGGTACTGGCAGAAGTAAAGCTGTGAGTACCGGGCGTGAGTCGTGCTTCGGTAGCTCAGTTGGTAGAGCACTTGCCCGCGAAAGGCAAAGGTCCCGAGTTCGAGTCTCGGTCGGGCACACAGTTTTAATCTGCCAGGAAGTTTCATATCAGCGCACACTCCGCTGCAGAGTGAAAATCTCATTCTGGAAACATCCCCCAGGCTGTGGCTAAGCCATGTCTCCGCAGTATCCTTTCTTTCAGGAGTGCTAGTTCTGCATGGTTCGCAGGAGAGCTTCTGTAAAGTTTGGAAGGTAGGAGACGAGGTACTGGCAGAAGTAAAGCTGTGAGTACCGGGCGTGAGTCGTGCTTCGGTAGCTCAGTTGGTAGAGCACTTGCCCGCGAAAGGCAAAGGTCCCGAGTTCGAGTCTCGGTCGGGCACACAGTTTTAATCTGCCAGGAAGTTTCATATCAGCGCACACTCCGCTGCAGAGTGAAAATCTCATTCTGGAAACATCCCCCAGGCTGTGGCTAAGCCATGTCTCCGCAGTATCCTTTCTTTCAGGAGTGCTAGTTCTGCATGGTTCGCAGGAGAGCTTCTGTAAAGTTTGGAAGGTAGGAGACGAGGTACTGGCAGAAGTAAAGCTGTGAGTACCGGGCGTGAGTCGTGCTTCGGTAGCTCAGTTGGTAGAGCACTTGCCCGCGAAAGGCAAAGGTCCCGAGTTCGAGTCTCGGTCGGGCACACAGTTTTAATCTGCCAGGAAGTTTCATATCAGCGCACACTCCGCTGCAGAGTGAAAATCTCATTCTGGAAACATCTCCCAGGCTGTGGCTAAGCCATGTCTCCGCAGTATCCTTTCTTTCAGGAGTGCTAGTTCTGCATGGTTCGCAGGAGAGCTTCTGTAAAGTTTGGAAGGTAGGAGACGAGGTACTGGCAGAAGTAAAGCTGTGAGTACCGGGCGTGAGTCGTGCTTCGGTAGCTCAGTTGGTAGAGCACTTGCCCGCGAAAGGCAAAGGTCCCGAGTTCGAGTCTCGGTCGGGCACACAGTTTTAATCTGCCAGGAATTTTTATTGGTTTTGGTGATGAGGAATGGCGCCATTCCTTGCTCGCTCTCTTCGTTTCCGGTTGGAGGAAGTGTACCCAGGTTTCGTCCCTAGTAACGATTCTGGTAAGGAAGCCATCACCTTCTCGTGCAAAGCGCCGAAGAAGTTCTTCACAAGCAGCAACACGTCATTCTCTCATTTCAGGAGCCAGCTGCCGTGGCACCCATCTTGCAGACACTTTGTGAAACTGGAGCACATCATGCACAATATGGTGTGCTGACCCATGACTAATCTGTAAACATGCTGCAGTGTCATTCAGTGTCACTCGGCGGTTTTCCTTCACTATGGCTTCAACTGCTGCAATGTTCTGTGGAGTCACAACTCGTGCCTGACCTGGACGAGGAGCATCTTCCACTGAAGTCACACCATTTGCGAACTTCCTACTCCATTTGTAGATTTGCTGCTGTGACAAATATGCATCACCGTACTGAACCTTCATTCGTCGATGAATTTAAATAGGTTTCACACCTTCACTGCGCAAAAACCGAATAACAGAACGATGTTCTTCCCTGGTGCAAGTCGCAAGTGGGGCGGCCATCTTTATACTGATACTGCGACGGTATGTGTTGATCTGCACTATGCTGCCACCTACAGGCCATTCTGCACGCTGTTTGTAGCACGCTTACCAACTTACAGGATAACGGCGCGAAATTTCGCTTTGTTATTACAAATTTAAGGTTTTCATTTTTACTCACCCTCGTACTTATGAAAACCACAGACAGAAGCTGTGCTCTTGGGCCCAGATCACACAGAAATGACGGCGCAGGCGACTGATGCGTCGTGGTGCTATATCGCGCGCGCCACCTCCACAGTAACAGATGGCGCAGTCCAGATAGATGCCGAGATGGCGTGCGTGGTGAGGGTGCGTCGCTTCGTAGTGCGCGCCGTGTACGCTTGACACCACGAGAGGGGCACCGAAGGACGTCCAAGTGGAGCGCTGCTGTTTTCATTAATCTAAAGTCATTCGGTGTGCCTAAAAAAATTGCTTTATGTAGATGAAGTAAAGTTGCATTCGTCTCTGAAGATAAGTTTCTGAGTAAAACTTACTTTTTTGCTAAAAAGTTAAAAAGCACTGTTTTGGAATTCAGACATGTTCACGGCTATGCAGTCTTTCTCACTCGATTTTGACGAAACTAATCGGCAAAAAATTGATTTTTCGACATCTTATAGTCTGACATCACAGCCTGATAGTGAACTGATTTTATTTTCGTTATTTTCCACAGTTATTGTGATACTTCCCTAATAAATAAACCACCAGACGTATATTGAAAAGTTTACATTGAAGAATGCAGTCGCTGGCCAGGTTACGTTCGATGGCTTTTAGAACATAGGCTGCCGCGTAAGAAATATAGATAAAATATCGAAATTGGTCTTAACGGTGAAAGCGGAGAGATATTTCTTTCCAATCTCTATAATTGATGTACAATGACGGAAAAAGTCGCAACACCAAGAAGGAGTTGTTCGATATAAATGATAGTTGGTGATGTCTATTCAGATTTCGCACCAGTCGCATAAGATTGCTGCTAGTAGCGCCACTATGAGGATGCAAATCAGGTTTGATTCAAATACTCGCTGAACAGTTAGCTTTGAGAGTGGACATGGTGAGCCGATGTTACTCAAGAACGACTTTAACGGCGACAAAGATGCCATTATCAACACCTCACTGTGTTTGAACGAGATTTTGTAGTAGGGCTGCGAGAAGCTGCATATTCCTTCTGCAATAATGCAGAAAGACGTCCAGTAATGTATCCCTGCACCTGACTACTGGCAACGGTGATCACGAAAATGTTCAGTTGCAAGAAGACCGGTCCCAGACGGTCACGTGGCACTACCGACAGAGAAGACCATCGTGTTCGTCGTATGGGTCTGGTGCTCCATAACTACATCTGCAGCAGCAATATGAGTAGCAGTTGGCACCAAAGTGACACAACGAACTGTTACAAATCGCTTACTTCAAGGGCAGCTCCGATCCATACGCCCTTTAGCGTGCGTGCATTCCACTGATTCCAAACCACGGCCGTTTGAGACTTCAGTGATGTCAAGTGAGAGCTCATTAGAGGGCAGGATGGAGGTCTGTTGTGTTTTCTGATGATTGCTGTTTCTGCCTGGGTGCCACTGATGGCCTTGTGTTGCCTAGAAAGGGGGGGGGGGGCAGTTGAGCGCCTGCAACCAACCTGGACCTTCTTCCCCTGGAGTGGTCTGGTGTGCGATTTCGTATTACAACAGGAGCACTCCTGACTGCAAATTTGCATGTGAATCTGGTGATTCGACCTGCTGTGCTGCCATTCATGAACAACGTTGCATGGGGTGTTTTCTAACAGGATAACGCTCGCCCACATACTGCTGTTGTAACGCAACATGGTCTGCAGAGTGTCGACATGTTGCCTTGGCCAGTTCGGTCACCAGATCTGTCTCCAGTCGAGCATGTGTGGGGCATCATCGGATGACAACTGCAGCGTGATCCACAAACAGCATTAGCGACACCTACTCGTCGTATATTGACCGACCAAGTGCAACGGGCATGGAACTCCATCCCAAAATCTGACATCTGGCACATGTACAACACAATGCATGCACTTTTGCATTCTTGAATTCCGTATTCCGGATGTTACACCAGTTACTAATGTACCAGCTTTTCACATTTGCAATAACTTACCTCGTGTTTACATTAACCAGTGATCTTGCAATATTTATCACTTAAATATGTTACCCAGACAAATGTTTTCCCGAAATTTAAGTTCCCTGGATTTTTGGTGTTGCGAATTTTTTCCAACATATTTTGACGGTTGTGTGCGGAGAGCTACAACGCGCGACACTCGGTCGTTTACGGCCGCGCACTAAGCAGACTTGTGGTTCGTGTTTCTTTCTCGTATGTGGTTTATATATCACATTAAAAATTTTTCTTGTCTACGCTAACAGTTTCGTTCACGAAACATTCAGTAACTGTTTTAGTTCCCGTAATGTCGAACAAATAGCGTGCGGTCCAGCGAGCAATGAATAAGAAATAGGATTTTGCTTTTGATGTTAACTAAATTATTCTGTGTTCTGGATGTTTTATGCTTACCTATTTGTTTACCTATTTTACGCTTACATATTTGAGCTTTCTTGATGCATGCAGTGTATATGAGGTAAAACGCTTTTTTGCATATTTTTGTAACAGGTATTACAAATTACTTGCGTAATCTTTGAAAAAATAGCACTAATTTTCAATTTTGCTAGACGAACAACATTCAATCTGTGCAGCGTTATGCTGCTGAAACACTCTGGTTTTTATGTGTTACTTATTCCAGAAATAGAAACCTTATTTTTAGAACTGCAATACAAATCTGCACAAGCAGCAGGAGGAGATACGGAAAAATGTAACGTTATTCCTACTGCAATTACCCTAAACATGTACAGTGAACTTTATATTTTCTGTACTCAATCAGTGGGTTCTGTCAAACAGACGGCAGATCCCTTTGTACGGAACTTGCTCATAGAAATTCCGTTTTTCAGCCGGAATGTAGTGTCTAATCCCAATTGAGGTTTTCTTCTTGGCATTTTTTACTTGTAGTATTTTATCACACGAGACAGGGAAAACTGTAATGTTATCAAGCGGCAGATTTCTTTTCCCAGCACCTTTCGGTGTCTTTGCAATGCTTTGACAAACCCATGGTTGCTGGATGTTATGAATTTTCCTTATCCTTACTGTTGTAGGATTGTCAGATGAAATGTTTAGCCAGATACAATCACTTGTTTTGAATGAGCCTGCATTAATCCGTGGCCTAGTGCACTAAGATCGCTGAAATCCTCTAGTTCCATCTTGCACAGAAGGAATCCGTTGTCCTGGCGTTGTTAATGACTGCGATTCACTTTTCTGGGTGAAAGGGTATTTTGTTGCTCTCTATAAGAGCAAGATCTCCATCACGTAATAGGAAACTATGTCGTGTAATGAGGAATTTATGGTCTACAGCAGTTAACTATTTATGGATTATCAGATTTTGGAAAAGAGTCGTAATGTTTTGTACATCTCTCACAAAATCAGCACTGATTCGGCTTATGTTCACATGAAAATCATACAAAAAATAGGAATTATAATCAAAACATTCCAGTTTCATTGCTTTCCTCTGAATTGTATCAGTCACTTTGTATAACGCAATATAGAAACACTTTTGACACATTCCGTAAAAATGTTGGAAACATTCGGGATGCTTGTCCAGTCCTCCAGTTATGTCGAATTTGCCGTACTTCTTCCCTTTTTACAAACATTCCGGATGTACCCAATATCTTCTTCGCTGCTCAACATTGACGAGTTACAAAAGATCGATTGTATCAATGTCTTTGTCTGATGATGGCGACATGTTCTGATCCATTCGCAGCTGACGTAACGTAACCTAACCTGGTACCTCCCTGGCAGCGCTGCCTCAAGTCCCGTCCGCGCCACGTCCCTGACTCGCCGCCCCCGGGCGTCCGCACTGTGGCTTTCTCGGGGTAGTTTGTGTCTATCTTCAAGTATCCGCCAGTTCAGTTTCTTCAGCAGCTCCGTACACTCACCCAAAACTGTGACCACTTTTGATGCTCTTCTCTGTATACTTTCTGTATCTTGTGTTAGTCCTATATGGTACAGGACCCGTTCACTTGAGCAATATTCTAATATGGGTTGTGTGAGTGTTTGATAAAAAATCTCCTTTGCAGACTGATTTCACTTCTCTACCAATGAGCCACAATCTACCATCTGCTTTACCCATGACTTAGCTTAAGTGACTGATTTTTCCACTTCATATTCTACAAATTATTTACACCCAGGTATTCGTATGAGTTGACGGTTTCCAATTGTGACTCATTGATATTGTAGCCGTAATTACATTTTGTTTTGTTTTGTGAAGAGCACAATTTTATGTTTCTGAACATTTAAAGCAAGTTGCCAATCTTTGCACCACTTTGAAATATTATTAAGAAGTCTTATTAAGAAGTTTTTTCAAATAGAGCTTCATTACAGGTAACTGCAACATTTTCGAGAAGGCCGAGGTTGCCATTAATATTGACTGCAATGTCATTAATATACTATATGAACGGGAAGGATCACAGCACTCTTCCCTGGGGGACACCTGAAGTTACTTCTAGATTTGATGATAATTTCTTATCCAAGATAACATGTTGCGTTCTCACTACAAACAAATCCACAAATTTCACTCTATATGTCTTGCCGCTCCCCACCTCCCCCCCCCCCCCGCCTCCCCTCCCCCCGACCCCCATGAACCATGGACCTTGCTGTTAGTGGCAGGCTTGCGTGCCTCAGCTATACAGACAAACGTACCGTGGGTGCAACCACAACGGAGGCGTATCTCTTGAGAGACCACACAAACGTGTGGTTCCTGAAGAGGGGCAGCAGCCTTTTCAATAGTTGCAGGAGCAACAGTTTGAATGACTGACTGATCTGGCCTTGTGACATCAACCTGAACGGCCTTGCTATGTAGGGACTGCGAACAGGGCATCCAGCTCTACCGTATGGTTAAATGATGGTGGCATCCGCTTGGGTAAAATGTTCCGGAGGTAAAGAAGTCCCCCATTCGGATTTCCGGGCCGGGACTACTCAGGAGGATGTCATTATTAGGACAAACATAACTGGCATTCTTCAGATCGAAGAGTGGAATGTCCGATCCCTTAATAGGGCAGGCAGGTTAGAAAATTTAAAAAAAGAAATGAATAGGTTGAATTTAGATATACTGGGAATTGGTGAAGTTCGGTGGCAGGAGGAACAGGAGTACTGGTCAGGTGAATACAGGGTTATAAATACAGAATCAAACGAGGGGTGATGGAGGAGAAGGTTTAATAATGAATAAAGAAATAGGAATGCAGGTAAGCAACTTAGAACAGCGTAATGAACACATTATCGTCGCCAAGATAGATATTAACCCACCACAGAAGTAGAAGAATATATGCCAACCATTTCCACAGATGATGAAGAGACTGAAGAAATGTGTGATGAGATATCAGAAATTATTCAGACAATTTAATAGTGACGGAGGACTGGAATTCGATAGTAGAGGAGGAAAAATAGTTGGTGAATAAGGAGTGGACGAAAGAGGAAGCAACCTGGTAAAATTTTGCGCAGAGCATAATTTAATCGTAGCTACACTTGGTTTAAGAAACATGAGAGAAGACTGCATACGTGGAAGAGACCTGGAGACACCAGAAGGTATCAGATTTACTATATAATGGTAAGAGAGAGAGAGAGTTAGGAACCAGACTGTAAATCATAAGACATTTCCAGGAGCAAGTATGGACTCCAACCACAATTTATAAATTATGAACTGTACATCACAACTGAAGCAACTGCAAAAAGGTAGGAATTTAAGGAGATGGGATTTGGATAGACCGAAAGAACCAGAGGTTATAGAAAGTTTCAGAGGGAGCATTAGGGAACGATTGACTAGAACAGGGGAAAGGAATGCAGCAGAAGAAGAATGGGTAGCTTAGACGGATGAACTAGTGAAGGCAGCAGAGGATCAAGTAGGTAAAAAGATGAGGGCTAATAGAAACCCTTGGGTAACACGTCACCTCGCTTGGTGTAAGAAGCGTAAACATTGGACGATTGAACAGTGTGCGGGCTTTAACGAAAGATGAAATGCTGTGGTGTGGCCCTCAACTACGTACCCTCAGACTCAGAGTTGAAATATTAAAAGTTTTTGCCTGGTTTCATTGTGTAGGGGCTGCGATACGTAGTTACTGCATTACAAGCCAAATACTACTCAGTTTACAGTATACAATGTAAATACACACATGAATCGAATGGTCGAAGGTTCCAATCTCTCGGCAATTGCGAATTAATATAGGAATCAATAAATGAAAGACTGAAATTAAATAAAAACTGCAGGTACTATTTTAACGAGTTTAAATGATGAGTACGATAGCAGAAGTACCTTTGAGAATATCGTATATTTCTGTAAAACACCATATTGGTGTCGATGGTCCAGTAATTAAATAAAATATAAGTTGAATAACAGGGAAACAATAGATTCCTACTTCACGTAATTAGTTATGAACAACAACATAGCTCCCGAGATATTCACTTCTAAACGCATACTACGTCTTCACTGTAGAAACCATGGATATCTCACAAGTCGGTACTGCGAACTATTTCTATCTCTCGCTACCACGCACAAACCGCTCAACTCTCCAAGACTTTCTCGCGGCCGTGCGTCCGTCGCCTTCACGTCCAGCACTCCCCGTGTCTTGTGCGACTCTCCCCCGTGCCGCACTGCTCAGAACTGCCTCGTGTCCTCTCCGGAAACGATGCTCCTTCCCACTTCTATACAGTCTCTCCACGTGTTTCAGTTTTGCAACGATCGTTGTGATTGGCTAGAGCGCCCTCGCCCTGTCTTCAAACCAACGCACACTCACAAACATAATGAAACATATACGAAATACTGGATTTACATTTAAATACTTGAAATTAAAGAAATAGTCCTACAGTTGGACCATAAACACGCTCTAACACACGTTATTAAATACATAAACAAATAATATAAACATGTATAAAAGGAGTAGAAACAAAAGTAGGTCAGTAGCCTAATATCTCTGTGCTTTCTAAAACAGAGTAAATATTTATGGATTCTTCCATCGCTTCTTGATAGAACATTTCCATATTGGGGACTGAATAACACTCAGGCAGTATTTTGTTCTACAAAGTAGAAGTGTTATTCAACCCCCAACAGAGTAAATATTTGACCAGTTTTTTCATAAATAGTAGATATCGGATAAAAACAAAAACATAAACGAATAAATATAATGATAAGCATGCGGCTACCGTTTTTTCGTGTAACTGTGGAGTACTTATGGCCTGACTCGATCAATAGTAATCCACCACTTTGACCTCCAATAACTCATGTACTATTCAAGTTACATGCCTGTAATGCATACCAATTTAGGTTTACACTAATAGCTTTCTAAAGACACGTCAATCGACAAAATCGAATTAACCGTTTAGATTTTGGAAACTGAAGGAACGACTTCTTGGAAAAAGTTTAGATACAGTTGATGAATCTTCCAGTGAGGTGACCCAAGTAATCACACAGCTCAACAATGAAGATGAAGTGCCTGGAATATGGAAGTTGCTCAAACGTTGGGAAGCTGTCATAAGCAAGAATGGAAATTGTATTGAAATCCTGTAAAGCTATTCTGTATAATAAATAATTTTCTTCAATTCTATCTTACAGTATGCAGAACATTTGATATAACCCTAGTAGTTAGCTAAACATATAAATCTTCCTTATTTTTTTTAGCTGTCCTGTGTACTTTGGTGTTCATTGTTGCTGCAACTACCTATTGGTCGCCGATGGCAGTTTCAGCATAGATATCCTCAAATCAGCCAAGTCTATTTGTTGCTGTTAGATCCATTATTCCAACACGAGTGGGTTTAGAGGAAGTTCTCAAAGACAGCATTTAGTAATGTTTCTCAGGAGGTATTGTCGTGACCACCACTTACAAAACTTCAGTTTGAGGGATTTAAAAAAAAAAAAAATTAATGGTGGCCCTCAACTGTCTCAGCAATTGCGAATTATGAATGTAACATAGAAATTTATGAATGAAAGATCGTAATTAAAGAAAATCTGCAGGTACTATTTTTAACAACTTTGAATGATGCGTACGATAGCAGAAGTACCTTTAAGAAAGCCGTTTATTACTGCAAAACACTTATTGGTGTTGGTGGCCCAGCAATTAAATAAAATATAAGTTGAATAACAGGGAAACAACAGATTCCTGCTTCACGTAATTAGTTATGAACAACAACATAGGTCGTGAGATATTCACTTCTAAACGCGTACTATGTCTTCACTGCAGAAGCCACGGAAATCTCACAAATGTACAAGTCGGCTCTACGAAATATTTCTATCTCCCGCAACCATGCGCAAACTGTTCAACACTCTCCAAGTATTTCCTGCGGCCGTCCGTCGCGCCTTCCCGTCCCGCACTGCCCTGTCCCCTGTGACCCAATGCTCCTCCCCTACTTCCATACAGTCTCTCCATTGACTTCGGTAGTCGCCTACTGTAGCAACGAGCGCTGTGATTGGCTAGAGCGCTCCCGCCATGTCTCCAAGCCAACGCACTCTTACAAACGTATTGAAACACATATAAAATACTGGATTTATATTTAAATAACTTGAAATTAAATAAATATTCCTACAGTTGGATCATAAACACGCTCTAACACACATTATTAAATACATAAACAAATCAAACAAACAGATATCAAAGGGATAGAAAAAAAAGTAGACCAGTAGCCTAATGTCTCTGTGCTTTCTAAAACACAGTAAATATTTGACCAGTTTCTTTATGAATAGTATATATCGGATATAAACAAAGACATAGACGAATAAGTATATTTTTAAGCATGCTACTACCGTTTTTTCGTGTAACTGTGGAGTACTTATGACCTGACGCGATCAAATGTAATTTGCCACTTTGACCTCCAATAGCTCATGTACTATTCAAATTCCATGTCTGTAATTCATACCAATTTAGGTTTACACTAATAGCTTTCTAAAGGCACGTAGATCGTCGAATTCGGATGAACCGTTTAGTTTTTGGAAATTCGTTGCTGGTTGTTACTTGTATAATTTACAGTCAGATACTGAACTTCAAACTAATAAAGGTATTGAAAATCTGATTACACCACCAGAATCGTCGTGCAAATAATGGTAATTACATGTTTCTTTTTAAGGTATCATGATTCCTCTAGCTATTATTAATGTTTACATGAACTGTGAAAGGTCTGCCATTACGGTTTCACAATGTCCGCCATCTTTGGCACTCTCGGCGTACAAATCTCCCTGATTGACGCAAAGCACAGTCCTCGACACAGAATAAACATGGAATTCCCAGCCACGTGGTTGGCCTGGACCACGCACTGGGGCTACCTCTCTTGCTCCGGCTAATGTTCGGCACCACTCGGTTGCTGATGAACCCTAGTTTGCCGCGTGGCCCGTGCCAACTCCTTCACATACCAATTCGTACAAACTTCATTACACCAGCTAGCCCCACCCACACTATTTACTTCAGCCCTCTCTAAATTTTCTGGTAGCTCTTCCACACCTTTTGCCGATTCACTACCCACAGCACACAACTTTACTGTTTTCCCCTCCAAAATATCGACACTTGCAGCTTCAACATAATTACACATCAATTCACTGTGAAACACTTCCTGAAATAATGCCCAAGCCATCATCACCATAAATATTCATCTCAGCAACATTATCTGCTGATACACCATTTAAATCACTACATAAATTCACATCAGAAACCTTACTTTCCTCCGTCGACAAATTAACTTAACGTGAATCGTACACAACTTTATCCTCCGCCGCTACATTACACAAATTGCTGCTACCTAGTCGTACAATTCTGGGACTTCCAGACTTGCTACATTCCGCTGTGATTGGACAAAAATCAGCATACACTGCCATTTGTATACACTTTTCATCCAGATTAAACCCCAATCCTACTTTACATACATTCTCACAGTCATACTCTGACAAACGCTTTAGATCAACATATTCATCAATAAGTTTCGTTTCGCCTTCATTCGTAATTAGAAACGCGTAAATTCCTTCCTCCTAAATATCAATACCAGTAGCTTTTACATCGTTACATAAATTACCGTTACTCTGTTCCTTTAAAGTTAAACAGAAATCGTCTACTTTCGGCGATACGTTTTTAACTTCAACTGCTGGCGAGCCTCCCTTAGAAACATTGAAGCTTTCCGCCGAAACACAATCAACCTCACTTGCAGCTGGCGAGACCAAATCTATGCAGCCTTCATTAACATCGACGCTCTTCGCCGACTCACCTTCCTTACTGCAATTGCTACTATTTTCTATTACCTCTTCAGAACTCTCTACACAATTTGCTTTCACAAAATTCATCTCCTCTTTAACTTCTTTTTGAACCACTGAATCTTTCCATTCATCACCATTCACACACTCATTCATTACACATTCATGACTTACATCATTCCCCGCAAACTTATTGCCATTACTTTTACTGAAATCTCTCACAAATCTATGCTTCCGCTGTACATGACTGCTTTTATTGAAAGAGCCACTTATATAGCCTTCCTCTTTAACATACTCCATATAACATATTTGTTGACTTCCTCCAAACCTAACAACATTTCTCCAATAACCATTATCTCCAGTCTTTTCATCACCTGTTCAGAACACCATCCCCGGACCTGAGATGTGGTGAACATCAGTTTCCTGACTGGTTGTTATGCGATTGCACTTTGCGTGAAATTTCCCTGTCAAATCTTCGTACTTTACTTGGGTCCCGTTCACGGAATTTATCAATCCTGTTCGTTTTTTTTTTATTTTGTGAATGAAAGATCGTAATTAAAGAAAATCTGCAGGTACTATTTTTAACAACTTTGAATGATGCGTATGATAGCAGAAGTACCTTTAAGAAAGCCGTTTATTACTGCAAAACACTTATTGGTGTTGGTGGCCCAGCAATTAAATAAAATATAAGTTGAATAACAGGGAAACAACAGATTCCTGCTTCACGTAATTAGTTATGAACAACAACATAGCTCGTGAGATATTCACTTCTAAACGCGTACTATGTCTTCACTGCAGAAGCCACGGAAATCTCACAAATGTACAAGTCGGCTCTACGAAATATTTCTATCTCCCGCAACCATGCGCAAACTGTTCAACACTCTCCAAGTATTTCCTGCGGCCGTCCGTCGCGCCTTCCCGTCCCGCACTGCCCTGTCCCCTGTGACCCAATGCTCCTCCCCTACTTCCATACAGTCTCTCCATTGACTTCGGTAGTCGCCTACTGTAGCAACGAGCGCTGTGATTGGCTAGAGCGCTCCCGCCATGTCTCCAAGCCAACGCACTCTTACAAACGTATTGAAACACATACGAAATACTGGATTTATATTTAAATAATTTGAAATTAAATAAATATTCCTACAGCTGGACCATAAACACGCTCTAACACACATTATTAAATACATAAACAAATAATATAAACATTTATCAAAGGAGAAGAAACAAATGGAGGCCAGTAGCTTAATATCTCAGTGCTTTCTAAAACAGAGTAAATATTTAAGGATTCTTCCATCGCTTCTTGATAGAACATTTCCATATTGGGGATTGAATAACACTCAGGCAGTTTTTTGTTCTACAAAGTAAAAGTGTTATTCAGCCCCCAACAGAGTAAATATTTGTCCAATTTCTTCATAAATAGTATATATCGGATAAAAACAAAGACATAGACGAATAAATATATTTATAAGAATGCTGCTACCGTTTTTCGTGTAACTGTGGAGTACTTATGACCTGATGCGATCAAATGTAATTTGCCACTTTGACCTCCAATAGCTCATGTACTATTCAAATTCCATGTCTGTAATTCATACCAATTTAGGTTTACACTAATAGCTTTCTAAAGACACATCAATCGACAAAATCGAATGAACCGTTTAGATTTTGGAAATTCGTTGCTGGTTGTTATTTGTATAATTTACAGTCAGATACTAAACTTTAAACTAATAAAGGCATTGAAAATCTTATTACACCATCAGAATCGTCGTGCAAATAATGGTAATATACATGTTCCTTTTTAAGGTATCATGATTCCTCTAGCTATTATTAATTTCTGCATTAACTGTGAAATGTCTGTTATTAAGGTTTCACAAAGTCTGCCATCTATGGAACTCCTGGCATACTGACCTCCTTCATCGACACAAAGCCCATTCGGCGACACAGCGTCAACATGGAATTCCCAGCCACGTGGTCGGCCTGGACCATGTGCTGGGGCTACCCCTCTTGCTCCGGCTAATGTTCGGCACCACATGGTTGCTGATGAGCCCCAGCTTGCCGAGTGGCCTGTGTGGCCTCGCCAACTCTGAACTTGGAATATTTTCAGGTCGACACAACTCGCACATTGCCTCACAAGTTTTCTCAATTGATTCTTGGATGGTTAAAGTCTCCTCCAATGATGACGGTACAACTGGGGACAAATGTTCTAGTGAACACAGGTTTTCTCTAAAGTTTTTGGTTGCACCTGGAGGTGAGAATGGTGGTCGCTAGAAGGATCTGATTATAAGTTTGTGCCCACTGTTGATACTGAGTCTTCCCTAGATAATCCCACACACAGTCTGAAATTCTGTCGCAGTGTCTCCTGTGACAAATACACTACCTCCCTTTACCATTAGCCTGCACTTTCGATGTGACCTTCTCTTTTTGCCAAAAATCTCACTGGTATCAACTTCGAGTTTTAACCAGCCTTCTGTAGTTAGTATTACATAAGACCCATTGCTTTTTATGAGTGCTTTAAGCTCTGGCACATTGTTGCGAATGCTACAACAGTTAATGACTAGGATTTTAGTACTTTCGCCTGTAGGGGAACTTCTTTGGATTCCACTGACCCCAAACCACCGCCATTTGCAACTTCAGTGGTGTAAAGCGAGAAATAATTGGAGGGTGGAGATCTGTTATGTTTGCTGATGAAAGCTGGTCCTGCCTCAGTGGATGTGTGTTGATTAGATGGAGGCCAGCTGAGGGCCTGCAACCAACCTGTTTGTGTGCTAGACACACTGGACCTACACCAGGAGTTATGGTCTGTTATGCGATTTTGTATGATAGCAGGAGCACTCTTGTTATCCCACGCATCATGAACGCAAAACTGTACGTCAGTCTGATGATTTGATCTGTTGCGCTGACATTCATCAATTACATGCCAAGGAGTATTTCCCAACAGGTTGACGCCAGCTCACGCACTGCTGTTGTAGCTCAAAATGCTGTACAGTATGTTGACATTTTTCCTCGGCTTGCTCGATCACCAGATCTGTCCCCAATCGAACATGCATGGGACGTCATCGAAAGACCATTCCAGCATCATCCACAACCAGCATTAACCATTCCTGTATTGACCGACCAAGTGCATCAAGCATAGAACTCCATCCCGCAAACTGGCTTCCGGCACTTGTACAATGCAATGTATGCACATATGCTTAGCTGCATCCATCACCCTGGCGGTTGCACTGGTTATTAATGTACCAGTATTTCATATTTACAATGGCTTTTCTCGCAGTCACATTAAGCTGTGATCTTGCAATGTGAATCGCTTAAATATGTTAGCTAGACAAATTCAATCCTTAAATTTCATTGCTCTACATTAGTTTTTTTGGGTGTTGCGATTTTTCCACGTCAGTGTATTAAAACAGATCTCACAGAATTGTAATGCATAAATTCTGTCGAGGCTCTGGAAATCAATGAATGTTGGCATAAAGTGAGTGCCAGATGAGCTAAATAAAAGAGAGTCTTATGCAGCCTTGAGTAAACTGAGAGCCAAATAATGTAAGGTAGCTAGTAAAACAGGAACATGTTGAACCAACAAACAGTGAATATTGACAAATACTACTCAAGGACATCCCCTGGCTCATGTACCCACTTTCAAAAGTCCATGGTGTAAACGAAGACGATACTCTTCCTCATCTGTAAAATGTACCCCCGCCCCCCTCTCTCTCACATACACACACACAAATGGACACACACACACACACACACACACACACACACACACACACACACACACACAAACACACCCACTCACTCATTCACTGGCTCTCTTTCTCACACAGACACACTTCTAAATCTCCCAAACCAAGTCCAGATTTGTACCACCCATTAAAACGAAACAGCCAATCAGTATACAGCCCAAGAGATGTCATGTTCAAAAATATTCAAACGATATGAATTTTAAGGTATATTCAAAAATTTTCAAATATTTGTGAAAAAATGTAAAGGATATAACTTACATATAAAATATGTGTAAAAAATACGTGAACAATAGACACACACTGTTTACGTCAAGTGTTACAATGTTGTCACCATGTCTAAAATACATAGTTATGTTACTAGTAGTATAAAAATGAGCTGACAAAGTACTATTTTAGGGAGAAAGTAATAATGCATCGAGTAAAGATAAGTAACATTATTGAATAATTCATATGGATTTATTTTTATTACTTTTGTTCTTTGGCATACCTGTGGTATCACATTTAGTCACTGAATTACATTTTCTGATACTCCAGCCCAATAAACCATACTAAAAAACACATTTTTATGAACAATTTGATACAGTGTATCAGTTAAAGTACATATTTTCTCAATATACAAGTATAGCTCCTCAATGTGCCAAATGTAGAATGTGAACAGAACATGGTAAAAGACAATCATGGAACAAAGTTCAACACAGAGGTGGAGGTTCAACACCTTCCTTGAAAATATAATCTTTGCACCAAAATAAGGTTTCTTGAAAAAAAATACATAAAGATTTCGAATGCAAAACACATGCAGGTCATTTATCGCAGACCTCTGATTGTGAAGGACATTTCCATAGTGCATAAAAATAAAAATGTCTGTATTTATCAACATGTGTAAAGGTTTCGAGTACAAAACACATGTGGCACTACCGTCATATTTTATTTGTTCAATAAGATTAAAAAGTTATACACATGGATTGCATATTGCCAGTACCATTGTAAAGCTGCATTTTTCTACGAGCACTATAAAGAAGTCAAAAATTGTCTGTATTATACATCAAAATATGCAAAGTTTGTTTAATAAAATGACAAAACGCACGTGATACTACTGCTGATCTAAATTATAGCTTGAAAATGCACTTGTTGATGAGAATAGTTTGATCATTTTATTGCATTTTAAAGTAGTAAAAAAACTGTCCGTATTATTTATCAAAGTAGGTAAAGATTTTTTTCTGTAAAAATACAAATCACACAAAGCTCACTTATTGGCGTTAGAGATCTAACTCATAGGTTAAGCTGCAAATATCAACGAGTTGTAGGGGCAAGCAGGCATGGCTGTGTTCAGGATGGTCGTGCAAGGTTCCTGGACGCGGCGGCGGACGCAGTAACAGAAGAATCAATTGTAAGACGAGTTTATTTAGTAATTATACAATCCATACAGCGTCTTACGTACTCTGTTATGTCCCGAGGGCAGACCCTCCCGCCTGCTGTTGTGGTACTCTGACTGGCTCTCTGAGAGGAAGCGGGAGTGCTCGTTCCCTCCTGAGGCTCCTCTCCCTTTCCACAATGCATTGTGGTGTTGTCGGATGCCGTGATACCTGACGCTATTGCCCTTCCAAGCACTGCATATTGCCGTGTTGTCCATTGTAATGATAACCGACTGCACTGCCCATCAGGTGACTGCATTATCGAATTGTCGTACTATTCACCAAACCTGATCTGCGCATCAGCAACTCGGTAGTGGATCGGAGATCGTGACGTTACAGCAGCTTATTCGTCAGCTTGGTGTCGTGGTGACAGTCTCCTGAGTGGCTCATCAGTGGCAATTGTCATTCCGGTCTCGAAGATGCCTCCAGGCAGCTTACAGAGATCCTCGTCCAACAGTGCAGCGGAGCTGTACCAGAGAACTGGAACAATCTTGCACAAAATTTTACCTAACAGTAATCAGAGAAACGAGTGCAAATGAGGTGAACGCCATCGATCATTTAGAATGACTGCCTATTGGGATATCGGCGGGCCTACTTATAGTTGGAGAAGAAGTATTGCTGTTGGATGTCATTGGAAAGACCGCATTGTCCTCCTTTATTCCTCCAGTCTCTGCAACTGCTACATTTGCTTAATGATTTGTTTTGGTACGTTAACCCTCTTGACAAACCCATAGTGAGTGAAGTTACGAAGCAAACCGTGCTTTTTGCATAAAGTTACAGAGGCTCCCCGAACTCGCCTAGGTCAGTCACTGTCGCACACTTCCTGCTGAATTGGTTGCAGTCATACACAGCCATGAGCTTGCTGTTCTGCCGGTCTGTTCTCCAAGCGTACTCGCTCCTGATGTATGCCATGACTGCTGACACAGTGGCCCAACTTCGTAGACATATTTTGTCGGTGAACTTCGAAATTTTCTCTCTTCTCAAACTGTTTTCTGTCTCCTCACTGTACTGTTCTGCTGTACAGTTCTGCTGAACTGTTCTCCCCTGTAGAAAATTTGTCCCGAATTTTAATTCCTTAGTCTACTGTACTATCTAATTATATCAATAGTTTTTCTTACTAAACTCTAAGTCGTGTTTACCGTATCCACACAGCTTGCTTGCACAGTGCTCTGTCTTTTTACTTGTTTGCATGAATCCACTCTTCAGGAACCTGATGAATCGGCTTTCTATTTGTACACCTGATTCTTTCTCTAAGAATACAATACATTCCACAAACAAATGCTATCAACACACTAAAACAAGTGGCTTATACACCAGCCGCTGTATGTTCGATTTATGTCGTCTGTATACTCATGCCGGCCGGAGTGGCCGTGCGGTTAAAGGCGCTGCAGTCTGGAACCGCAAGACCGCTACGGTCGCAGGTTCGAATCCTGCCTCGGGCATGGATGTTTGTGTTGTCCTTAGGTTAGTTAGGTTTAACTAGTTCTAAGTTCTAGGGGACTAATGACCTCAGCAGTTGAGTCCCGTAGTACTCAGAGCCATTTGAACCATTTGTATACTCATTCTACAGGTTGTAACACGTGTCTCATTGATACCTGTCCTTTTTCTGATTAAATCAGATTGTAAACTGATTGCATCAGTGTGAAATCTAAAGTACTATTCAGATAGGTTAAATTTTGTGTAGGTTCCATGTTGAAAGGCGCTTCTGGCTGATACAGTGTTGGTCATGTATCTATAACCATAGTGGTTCTGGTAATCGTACAAGAAAATGAAAATGGCTTTCAGTCATATCATATCTCATACTGTTAATCAATAGTTACCCTGTAACTCCAAGTAGCTAGATCTGTAAAATTCCCATTTTCATAACAATTTATTGTCACTGTCTCTGATGAAAACACAGAAAAGATCCAATGATTCCCCACCCTTTGGAAATGTGTCCCAGGCATTGATATCACTTTTTTGCGGTCTGGTATTTCCATCTGACCCAGAAACAACTGAATCTCACATGATCGTCTGTCAGTATGTACCACTTGTGCTGGACAAATGGCAACTGACACCCTGATACACTTTGTGAAATCTGCTGCTGACATGACAGCATGGTGACTCCTCTGAAACCAAGAATGTTTTATGAGTTCGAATCTGCACCCATGTAGTACCACGTTCCCACTTGATGGGGTATGGATATATACGAGGGTTATCCACAAATTACATTACGTTTTGGAATTAAAAACAAATAAAGTATTGGAAATTTTTTTATTATATACAGATGAAAGCCACACTTAAATACTACTTTTCTACATAGTTGCTATTTAAATTAAGGCACTTATCGTAGCGATGGACGAGCTTGGAAATTCCTTCGTCGTAAAATTCGGCGCCTGCGCCTTCAAACACGTGGTTACCTCTTCTTGAAGCTGTGCGTCGTCATCAAAACGCTGCATCGCCAACCACTTCTTCATTGCTGGGAATAAGTGGAAATCGCTCGGTGCCAGGTCGGGACTGTACGTCGGATGAGGAAACAACTCCCACTTAAAAGATTCGAGAACTTCACGAGTGGCATTTGCCGTGTGGGTCCGGGCATTGTTGTGAATCAGCAAGATCTTTGAGCCCAACTTTCCCCTGCGTTTGTTTTGTATTGCTCTTCTGAGGTTGTGCAGAGTTTGGCAATACCTTTGAGAGTTTATTGTAGTGCCTCTTTCCAGGAAATCCACAAAAATCACACCTTTTCTGTCCCAAAAAACAGTCGCCATCACCTTCCTTGCCGAGATTGTCTGCACGCATTTCTTGGGTTTTTGGGGGTAATTTGTGTGCCCCCACTGCATTGCCTGCAATTTTGTCTCGCAGTTCACATGCTTAATCCATGTTTCGTCACCAGTAACGATGCGATCTCAGTAATGAGTCACCATCTTTCTCGTAAGCGTCCAAAAACGTTAACGCTGTAGCCATTCGCTGATTTTTGTGAATCTCTGTCAAGATTTTTGCTATCCATCTTGCACAAAACTTGTGGTAACCAAGCTTTTCGGTAATGATTTCGTGCAACAAACTTCGTGAAATTTGTGGAAAACTCAAAGAGAGTTCCGTTATTGTGAAATTACGGTTTTCACAGACCGCGGCATCGACTTTTTCGACAAGTTTGGCAGTCACTATGCTGGGCCTTCCACTTCGCTCTTCGTCGTGAACGTTAGTTCGGCCATTTTTAAATTTTATGACCCATTCACACACTCCACCTTCAGTGATTATGTTGTCCCCATACACTTCTACATCTACATCTACATTTATACTCCGCAAGCCACCCAACGGTGTGTGGCGGGGGGCACTTTACGTGCCACTGTCATTACCTCCCTTTTCTGTTCCAGTTGCGTATGGTTCGCGAGAAGAACGACTGTCTGAAAGCCTCCGTGCGCGCTCTAATCTCTCTAATTTTACATTCGTGATCTCCTCGGGAGGTGTAAGTAGGGGGAAGCAATATATTCGATACCTCATCCAGAAACGCACCCTCTCGAAACCTGGCGAGCAATCTACAGCGCGATGCAGAGCGCCTCTCTTGCAGAGTCTGCCACTTGAGTTTGCTAAACATCTCCGTAACGCTATCACGGTTACCAAATAACCCTGTGACGAAACGCACCGCTCTTCTTTGGATCTTCTCTATCTCCTCCATCAACCCGATCTGGTACGGATCCCACACTGATGAGCAATACTCAAGTATAGGTCGAACGAGTGTTTTGTAAGCCACCTCCTTTGTTGATTGACTACATTTTCTAAGGACTCTCCCAATGAATCTCAACCTGGTACCCGCCTTACCAACAATTAATTTTATATGATCATTTCACTTCAAATCGTTCCGCACGCATACTCCCAGATATTTTACAGAAGTAACTGCTACCAGTGTTTGTTCCGCTATCATATAATCATACAATAAAGGATCCTTCTTTCTATGTATTCGTAATACATTACATTTGTCTATGTTAAGGGTCAGTTGCCACTCCCTGCACCAAGTGCCTATCCGCTGCAGATCTTCCTGCATTTCGCTACAATTTTCTAATGCTGCAACTTCTCTGTATACTACAGCATCATCCGCGAAAAGCCGCATGGAACTTCTGACACTATCTACTAGGTCATTTATATATATTGTGAAAAGCAATGGTCCCATAACACTCCCCTGTGGCACGCCAGAGGTTACTTTAACGTCTGTAGACGTCTCTCCATTGATAACAACATGCTGCGTTCTGTCTGCTAAAAACTCTTGAATCCAGTCACACAGCTGGTCTGATATTCCGTATGCTCTTACTTTGTTTATCAGGCGACAGTGCGGAACTGTATCGAACGCCTTCTGGAAGTCAAGGAAAATAGCATCTACCTGGGAGCCTTTATCTAATGTTTTCTGGGTCTCATGAACAAATAAAGCGAGTTGGGTCTCACACGATCGCTGTTTCCGGAATCTATGTTGATTCCTACAGAGTAGATTCTGGGTTTCCAAAAACGACATGATACGCGAGCAAAAAACATGTTCTAAAATTCTACAACAGATCGACGTCAGAGATATAGGTCTATAGTTTTGCGCATCTGCTCGACGACCCTTCTTGAAGACTGGGACTACCTGTGCTCTTTTCCAATCATTTGGAACCTTCCGTTCCTCTAGAGACTTGCGGTACACGGCTGTTAGAAGAGGGGCAAGTTCTTTCGCGTACTCTGAGTAGAATCGAATTGGTATCCCTTCAGGTCCAGTGGACTTTCCTCTGTTGAGTGATTCCAGTTGCTTTTCTATTCCATGGACACTTATTTCGATGTCAGCCATTTTTTCGTTTGTGCGAGGATTTAGAGAAGGAACTGCAGTGCGGTCTTCCTCTGTGAAACAGCTTTGGAAAAAGGTGTTTAGTAGCTCAGCTTTACGCGTGTCATCCTCTGTTTCGATGCCATCATCATCCCGGAGTGTCTGGATATGCTGTTTCGAGCCACTTACTGATTTAACGTAAGACCAGAACTTCCTAGGATTTTCTGTCAAGTCGGTACATAGAATTTTACTTTCGATTTCACTGAACGCTTCACGCATAGCCCTCCTTACGCCAACTTTGACATCGTTAGCACTTCACAAAGCTGCCGATAGATTTCTATCGGTGTTCAGTTTTTTGCAGTCAGAAACCTTGTTACAGCACGCACTTCACTCTTCGCGGCATTTTCAATTAACGCTGACATTTCAAACTGTCACAGTAACTTAACGGAGTACAGTACGAACCTCTCAGTAGCACGGCAGGATGCCGACTGAGCGGCGGAATGCCATGACACCAAGATGACCGCGTTAGCCCCGCCCATAACGGACACAAACGAAAACGTAATGTACTTTGTGGATAGCTCTCGTACTATAACATTGGTACTGCATATTAAATTCAGTTATGGGAAAGTCAATTTCTATGTACACACTGGCTTGATCTATAGAAATATATTTCTACTCATCTAATGTACTGGAGTGTGTCAGTATCTGTATTAGATCCCTGTTTAACGTATCCCTTGTTTGCTTCACATACGGTTTCAAACCTGTTGCTAACCTCTGCGTTTCCTTTCTGATGTTTAGTAACTTTTGCCTCATACCCTTGACCTGTGTCGATGCAAATCCATTGATTTTCCCGTGTTACTCGCCATTTCCTGTAACTCCTCTATGGTGATATCCAAATTCCCTATCAGCTGCACCAAACACAGCCTTGAGCAGTTTACCCCCTGCATTCAATTAACCTCTCTTCGCCCTTACTTATGTATTCGAAATGATTTCTGCCAGTTGCTGTAACTGAGCTCCTAACCCCATATGAGAAAATTCTAGCTGTTGATATTCACACTACATATCTGCTGACATTTTATTCTCTCTCACTTCAGTAATAAAATTTGAAAACACGTCATGCAAGCGATGTACTTCGCTACTTACTTCCCATATGTTGAGTGTAAGCCTCAGTGACAACTTCTGGCTTGAGAGGAATACATCTGGTTGCCTCAAGAACAGATTCTGATTTCCACCAGTAGATTCTGTGTTCCACTAGCCCCATATTCCTGCATGAGGATTAGATCCACGATAACCTGTCTGATTGTCATTATTGGCACCACCTAGGGAAAAGGAACTGCCAATGCATACCCCACCCCCTTCCTGAACAACAAAGGAAATCAACGCAACATTAATCAAGAGAATGTTTGTGCATACATCTACCCCATTCATTCCTAGACCTAAGATTATAGGGCATATTAAGTCTAGCTCCAGCTTTACGCAGCAGCCCCTCCTCTCATTGTGTAGAAGAAGATGCTTTCGGTAATTCATCAGTAAAATTTTGAAAATGCACCACAGACTTCTAAGTAGAAACTGCAACTTGACATTCACTGGCGACGTCATTTCTAGCACTTGGTATGGCCCCTGAAACTTACTTAGGAATTTCTCAGTCTTATCCTTTGGGGTATATGGATTCGCTAACAAACCGATTGTCCTACCATGCACTGTGGTTCAAAAAATGGTTAAAATGGCTCTGAGCATTATGGGTCTTAACATCTGAGGTCATCAGTCCTCTAGAACTTAGAACTACTTAAACCTAACTAACCTCAGGACATCACACACATCCATGCCAGAAGCAGGATTCGAACCTGCGACCGTAGCAGTCGCGCGGTTCCGGACTGAAGTGCCTAGGACCGCTCGTCCACCGCGGCCGCCTGCACTGTGGTAGCTTGCTCGTTGCTGACCCCATTCACTCTTTATGTTCTAATGCTTTCTGAATTGCCTGTTTCATCTCCCACCAGACTTCCTTTAATGCTGTTGCAAATTGTTTCAGATGCTTGCCTTCAGCACCTGACTTCAGCTGTAGCATATCAAAAGATGATTACATTTGCCGTCCATACACTACCTCATATGTCGATAACCCTGCCCTGTATGTTTAGAAAACACTATAATATCGTCGAAATAGACCATACACGTTTTGGATTTTAGACCATGAAGAACTTCATGCAATAACCTCAGGTATGTAGCAGGCGCATTCTTCAATCCAAAAGGCATTCGACGATATTCGTAATGAGCAGGATGGGTCGTAAATGGTGTCTTCAGTCCATCTTCTGGAAATACCTTGATCTGGTGGACCTACATAGCCATTGTGAAAAAAAACATACCTTGCCCAAGTTGTCCAAAGTTTCTGTAATATTCGGAATTCGGTATTCGTCTGTTACTGTTCAGTCATCCAAGTACCTGTAGTCACAACAAAAATGGTTTTAATTTCACAGAAAGGGCATATGATTAGTGAAACTGAACTGTTCAAATTTCTGGGTGTTCACATAGATGGTAAACTATCATGGAAAGCCCACATTCAGGATCTTGTTCAGAAACTTAATGCTGCCATTTTTACTACTCGAATGGTGTTTGAAGTAAGTGATCGCACCACGCGAAAATTAGTCTACTTTGCTTATTTTCATTTGCTTATGTCGTATGGTATTATATTTTGGGGTAACTCTTTCCATTCTAAAAGGATATTTCTGCCTCAGAAACGGGCAGTGCGAGCAATAAGTAGTGTAAGTTCACGAACCTCTTGTCGACCCCGTTCACTAGTCTGGATATTTTGACATTTGCCTCTCAATATGTATATTCTTTACTGTCGTTTCTTTTTAACAATATTATTCCCAAGAATTAGTAGCTTTCACTCAGTTAATACTCGTGTTCTGTTGAGGAGTTCCTTGAAAAATTAAGCTGGTTCTTATGTTACATTGTTGATTGCGTTTACTTACACTTATGGCTTGACGTTTTTTGTGTTCATAAACATTTTACTTTATCTGCTATTACTTTTATGTTTTCATTTCATGTACTGACACGTTCCATGACCTTGGAGATTTGCTTCTCAGTTTTGTCCTACGGAATTAGACATGTAAATAGATAAATAAAATCTGTCTGGTGACTTCTTCAGAACAAGCACTATACTTGCTGACCATAGACTATTACTGTGCTGAATTAATCTATATGCCAACTTTTGATGTATTAGTTGCTCCACTAATAGTTGCAATTGCTTCGCCAGTCTGTGTCAGCTTGCCATACATTGGCACATGGTCCCCTATCACAATCTAGTGCTGTGTTGTCTGCGTAACTGGCAATGGTCCTTCCACTTCAAGGAAATGTTTGTACTTCAATAATAATACCTTCATCTTCAAATAACCAACCTTATTCTGCAACGGAGCAATGGTTTGTTCAGCATTGCTATGTAATCTCGAATTATAGATGTCTTCCTCCTCCACAACCTCTACCATGGCAACTAGAAACCCCTCTGGGAGATCCATTTCCTTGTGCTCGAAGTCGTCCAAAGTTTTCAGTATCAAAGCTTGTCCATTTTTGTCCCACACATTTGCTACAATCCTCGAATAAAGCAATTTTTCTCATCTAACACATTGTTACAAGGAAGTGGCTCTACCAAACAGAAACCCTGTTTGGTACTCTGTCATACGAAACCACCTTCAAAGTACCTGTATGCGGTTTAACTGGCGCTACCTTAGTACTGTGTGCACCTTGCGATTTAGAAACTTTGCAAATGCTGAATCCGTCGTGAACAAGTTCTCTTTGAGTTCAAACATGTGTTGTGAAAGGTCAACTTAAGCATGATGCCTAACTAGAAAGTCTAACCCAAGTACTGTGGGAAGTTCTTACCAGTTGGAAACACTCTCACTTGCTCATGGAACTATACACCCCCTATCTTAAATTTGAGCTGTTTGCCCATACCTAATTTAATTTGTCATCTCCCACTGCACACGATCTACACCTAAGAGTTTCCAGTCCCCTAACGTCACAAGGTTCAGACAAACAACTGGTAAGTGTGCCCCCATGTCTACTAAAAATCTGCACTTCTTTTTTTTCACCCAAACCATAAGCAACAATCTGTCTCTGCGTGCATTGCCTCAGAACCGTTATTTACTGGGAATGCCTCCCAATAGCAGGAACATCCCTTTTGCCATTAACAGTTTGTTCCCATCTACCCATTTCTCCTGTCACTTGGTCCTACACTCTCAAGTCTTATGCCTGAGGCTATATCCTCAGGGTTCTCTATTTGCACCCGCCGTGGAAATTCAGGTGAAATTCCCCGCAGGAACACATACAAAGCCTTACTTTCTGCATCCTTAAGTGGCACCTATCCACCTATGGATTTCGTGTTAACTCGTACGTCTGTATGTTTATCCTCCGAATCCTGCAACAAAACTCCTCTACTGTTTCATTTGCTTTGTGCGCCATCCTGTCCAAGTTCTCTCTAAAGAACTGGGCACTATTCTGTCTCCTTAACCTCTGCTGTAGCCCCTCAGATAATTCCGAAAATGTTTACACTTTGCTTAAGCCATCATGATATGAAACATAGGGTTTTGCATGACCCATGGGACATAGCTTGGCAATCTGCAAACACACCTTCTCAGACGAATTATGAAACCCAGCCATGGCCCAGACATCCCATACAAACACATTCACTTCGTCAGGCCTTTTATCAGAGAAAGGAGGCATCAGGTTTGTGGGAGAGGGATCCAGAGGAATGGAAGAAACAGTTGCTTCACTTTATCATCTCTTGACCGCAGCTGTTGTAACAGCAAGTCACAACTAGGATCTAATTCAATTACCGAGCCTAACTGTAGCCCAGCGACACTCTGTACAGTCTTCAGCTATATGGCCATACCTCCTAGAGGCGGTACATGTAGAGGTTATGAACTTATTACAGGGAATGGTGTGAGTTCGTACCAAATAATTCTGAGAACCATTCCCCCAAATTGCGATAGCTCTACTGCCTAAGCTGGTTTCTTAAATGAAAGTTTCAGTCCCTAAAACCTATCCTGATATGCTGTACCAACACACCCCCAGTAAGCACTAATGATTGTTGGCCACTCGGCTCACAACTGCTAAAGTTGTTGGCAGCTAGTGTGCTGCTGCAGGTGAGGTTCTCCAATAGTGCTGAGATCATCACTTCTAACGCCAATTGTAGGAATCAGGACGTCCAGCTGCTGCCCCGGGTCTTCCATCCTCTGCTAGATCCTGAGGGCTGACCCTCACATTGGTGTGGTGCTGTGGTCTCCTGACTGGACCTCTAAGAGGATGTGCGAATGCTCTGTCTCTCCTGCAGCCCCTCTCCCTTTGCACATCACATTGTAGTGCACAAGTCAACAAAAATCCACATCAGTTGCCAAGCTATGGAGATCTAATGTCAAAATTATGGTTGAGAAAATTGGGAATAAGAATGAAAAATGCTCCTATCATAGCGCAGAAAAGGCGAATATTTCCTGGGCAGAATTAGGGATATAAAAGAAGGGAACTAATTTTTTTAATTATCTGGCACTGTCAAAGACATTTAAATCAAAACATCTTGACATATTAGACTTTTTTATGCGTCAATCAATTTCCCCAGCACTGTGAGCTGTGTTAGCTGCAAGGTATTGGCGAGCCTGCATCTCACAGTTTATAGGCTACAGTCGCTGATCCTGTGCACGAAACCCAGAAGATTCGCCAGCCATAGTAAACAATACATAATATACTATGGCTGAAGAGCATACATGTAATAGCTAAAAAAGTTGGTGAATTTGTTCTTGGGGGGGGGGGGGACGCCGAAACAGTTTTTTGATTTTTTTGGTGGGAGTCGATTTCTCCCTGAGGGAACCATTTCTTCCCCAAACCCACCTCCAGTTACATGTAAGGTGAGGGGTGTAAGAACATACACACAAAAATTTATGTGCCTCTAGAGAGTGGGATACATCTGCAATAGGAAGTAGCTGAGAGTGGGAGTCGATATATAATAGGAAGTATCCCAGAGTGAGAAATCATGCATCCTAAACGTTGATAACATTTTAGAACATATTACACGATATGACAAATGCCATGCAGATGATATGATGGCATGTTTAATGCTGTAAGACATGACATCATCTATCATTTACTTTGCCCGACATGCTGCACTAACACCAAGTAAAAAACCACGAATATATCAGGATATTTTAAAGATTTCTTGGAATTGCTGCAGCCAGTCGCATTTTGTTTTTGTATGTAAGTCTGGATAAAATGGCATGTACATGACATTCAAATCAACATGTTACCAAACCTATCAATTTCCAATGTGATTACCATTAAAAACAGCTTTACAGATGATTATTAAAGGATGGTGGTATCATTTCCTATACATGAAATGTGCAGTCATATAGTATCGTTATTAAGTCAAATTTACAACACTCAAATAAAATGGTGTGCTTGCATTATGCAAGATGACAGGAGACAGAGAAAAGTCAGAAGGCGATATGTGCCTTAATTATTTTTATTTAAACTGACGATCGAAAATATAGCATGGATGTTACATGTTTACAAAGATGCTTCATGCATTTAGACTTTAAGTTCAAGCATAATGAATTAATTTCTCATATGATTTGTTTAGGATAGATGCTTTGTCTTTAATAAAGAAACAGCCACTTGAAGCGACATGTTTTTGGAGTATGGTGAGGTGGTTACTCGCATGCACTGTCTTTGTGTAATTGTGTTTTGTGAAACCTCAGATTTATTTATGCAAAATAGTTTACTGTCATATTCAGCACAAGCAATACATTCTTTGTTTGAATTCACAGTATTGCTAGAACATGTGGGAAGGGATATCCAATTTCTAATCAGTCATTTGGGATTGCAAGTTTCTTATTCCATTGCTTTTATGTTCCTTAAATGATGTTATGGCAGTAATGTAAACATAGGCTGATTTTCCTTGTGTTTTGTAGGTGTATGGCCACAGAGAGTCAAGTGGTCCATTGTGGAACCTCATTTTTCTGTTAATTTTCTGAACAATATTTAGTCACTATTTGTATAACTTGGAATTCTTGCAAACTTATTTTTCACTGCTTTGATTTTTATTCGAATCTTTACATGTGTTCATTTAAGAACTGTTTTCTCAAATAAACTACAGTTTTCTTTTATTACACTTCAGGCAGAGAGAGAACTAACCATCTTCAACAGCAATGGCATTTTCTTACTTTTAAATGAGATTTGGGCAGGTAAGTTTATAATCCAGTGGAACTTCAAAGCTCATGGTTGCATTGATGAAGACTTCGATATTTTACTACCACACTAGCTCACATCTTTTCAGTTTATTAGGTGTTGCAGAATACAGAATGCAAACATATTTGCATTGCAAGAACTGAATCAATAAGGTGTAGTTAAATGCACGTATAATGAGCAGCTGTATGAGATATATTGTGATGATTAATTTTTGTCTTTTTTAGCTTGTGTGTCAGAGGGCATTTGTTGATATATGAGTTATATTTCGCATAAAAGGGTAAAGTTCCAGGGCATTGAAAACTGGACTCATACTCTTTTATGAATTCATGAATTAGAGTTTGAAGTGGCGACAGGCTTTTGCAATGTCTTTTTTTAAATTTCTGACTTTATGTATATTTTCTGTTCTTTGTGCAACTACATAATTACATTCTTTTGACAATACTTAGAGCAATCACAATTAAAATTGGCATGTGGAATGACATGCATCCACTTTCATGTCAAAGTCATTTAATTTCTTTGTCCCATTTTTAAAGATCTTTGTTAAAAGAATAATATTAATGTTACTGATTAAAATCAAACGTTTTCAACAGTTTCAGTTGAATATGTATTATATATTGTTTAAGAATGTGTAAATTTTATTTTTATGACTTTCAATTTAACTGTTCAGTCTTCATTTTATATTTTTATTGATAGTAGCAACATATTCAATACTAAATATGTGGATTGATACAGTAAAATATAATTGAAATGGCCATTGTTCAATAGTTAGTTTAAGTTTAACATAGTTCTTCTTACAGTTGCTGATGCCACTTTTTCGGTTTGATCTGCATCTTTATTACGCTTTCCATCCTCAGCCAGTTGTTACAAGTTCTGATCTGTATTGTGTTTATAATTATGATATGAAACACCATATTCTCTGGATGCTGTACGTTTATTTCCTTACCTTTTCTTGTTTTAATATTATTTAGTACTAGAAGTATGATAATTATAGTCTGGATTATGCCTTTCAAAAGGGAGATTATTAATCCAGTATTACAAGACACATATTCCAAAAGTAATGTGGAAGATTATTAAAAACGTTATCACATATATTTGGGATTAGTTATGTTGGAATCTTTAAATTTATGTGCTCATGTAAATAGTGGTGGAGGGAAAAAATAAGGCCAATATTTAACATCCAATTAATCATGATGTCGCTGGATATGAGAAAACTTGGGTAAGACCATGACAGAGAACAGTGTCACAATAAGGATTTGATCTCTCCATCATCAAAGGATGGTTTATAGATATGAAAAGCCTCTATAATCATATCATTTATGAAGATTCTGCTTGATCACAGACCCTCCTCATACCCTTGCAGTGTATGTGAGTGGTTCGAAGAACATCAGGATGAGTTTACCATACTTCCTTGCCTACCAGACTTCCCAGATTTAAACACAATCGAGAATTTGTGGATCAACTCGATCAGTTTTTTCGCGCCATGGCTCCTCAGCCGAGAAACCTAGCGCAGCTGGCCACGGAACTGGAGTCAGTAAGGCACAGCATGCCCGTCGGTACCTTCCAGAACTTCATTGACTGTCTTCCTGCACGCCTGCACTCTAAAAGGTGGCTATTCATGCGTTTGACAGGTCTTCATATCAAAGTGATTGGGCCGTGTATGACATCTGAGACCTCCATTCCTACGACATGGCGTCAATTCTAACTTAAATATTTGCCGAGTAAAGAAATTATAGCTCTTTACTGACTGACTTTATTCATTAGATGGCCGTTACTAACTGTACAGAAATCTTATAGTTGCCGCCCCTCCCAGCTTGACGTCCCAAGTGCAGGGTTGTTTTGCTTGGGCCTTAAATAGGGCCTGTTCGTATGTGAATGCTGACAATGGATCAAGCTGGATAATTAAATTTTGTCTCTCTCAAACTTATTATTAATGCAGTGATATGAATAAATTATAACTACTCATCATAGTTTGAAGTTGGGATTTTTTGATTTCAAAAAGAATGTGTATGATCGGCCTTTAGCGAATATAAATTGAAGGTTCATGGTCAGAATCTTTCTTTTTTCTATCAGTCTCCTGACTGGCTTAATGCGGCCCGCCACAAATTCCTCTCCTGCACCGAACTCTTCATCTCAGGGTACAACTTATACCCAATGTTGTGTTGGCAGAAGAGCCAATACCGTGTTACTAGTAGAGGCCGAAATGCGCGCGTTTTAGCTCACGCAGGCTGGCGTGAAGAGGGAAGAACTATACTGACGTTACGTCTGGAACATGACAAGGAATGAGAATTCAGAAAGCGGACATAATTAGTTTGATACTTAACTTTAATCCATTAATGATGAACGTCGCTCTTGAAAGTACACGATTCACAATATCAATATCAATAGTAACTGAATATGGCGCCTTGCTAGGTCGTAGCAAATGACGTAGCTGAAGGCTATGCTAAACTGTCGTCTTTGCAAGTGAGAGCGTAAGTAGACAGTGAACCATCGCTAGCAAAGTCGGCTGTACAACTGGGGCGAGTGCTAGGGAGACTCTCTAGACTAGACCTGCCGTGTGGCGGCGTTCGGTCTGCAATCACTGATAGTGGCGACACGCGGGACCGACGTATACTAACGGGCCGCTGCCGATTTAAAGGCTACCACCTAGCAAGTTTGGTGTCTGGCGGTGACACCACACCCAACTTCCACAATTATTTGCTGGATGTATTCCAGCATGTGTCTCCCCCTACAGTTTTTACCCTCTACAGTTCCCTCTAGTACCATGGAGATTATTCCCTGATACTTAAAAGAATTTTCAACATCTTGCACCATTTTACATTGTCAAACGCTTTTCTGGGTAGCGAAATCCTATGAGTGTTTTAAACTCTTCAGTCTTACTTCCGTTATGAAGCGCAACGTTAGAATTGCCTCTATCCACATCATTTCGGTAAAAGAATTGTTGAAATGATTTATGGAAGACGTAATCAACTACCTAAATACCTAATATGTCCTACCACCTGCCTTGTCCCTTTTTTGTCAGTGTTTTCCTAAGTTCACTTCTTCGACGATTCTGCAGAAAACCTCATTCCTTGTCTAGTCAGCCCACTTAATTTTCAACATTCTTCTGTCGCACATCTCAAACGCTTCGACTCTCATTGTTGTGTTTTTCCCACAATCAATGATCCATTACGATACAATTCTACGCTCCAAACGTCCATTCCCAGAAATTTACTCTTCAAATTAAGGTCTGTGTTTGACATCCTCTTTGGATGTGCTAGTCTGCTTTTCATGTCCGCATTGCTTCGTCTGTCATATGTTATTTTGCTTCCAAGGTTGCAGAATTCCTTGACTTCGTCTACTTCGTAACCACCAATTATGATAAGTTTCTCATTATTCTCGTTTACGCTACCTCTCATTACTTTTATCTTTTTCCGGTTTATTATCAGTCCATATTCCGTACTCGTTAGACTGTTCCTTCAGTTCAACAGACCCTGTAATTCTTCTTCACTTGCTCTCAGGACAGCAATGTCATCAGCGAATCTTATCACTGATATCCTATCATCCTGAATTTTAATACTAGTCTTGAACCTTTCTTTTATTTCCCTCATTGCTTCTTTGAGATATAGACTGAACAGTAGGGGCGAAACACTGCATCCCTGTCTTACACTCTTTTTAATCCAAGCACTTCGTTCTTGGCCTTCTAGCCTTATTGTTCCCTCTTGCTTCGTGTACATATCGTATATCACCTGTCTTTCCCTGTAGCTTACTCCTATTTTTCTCAGAATTTCGAACATCTTGCACCATTTTACGCAGTCAACGCTTCTTCGAGGTAGACAAATCGTATGAGCATGCCTTGTATTGCTTCCATTATCAAGCGCAATGTCAGAACTGTCTTTCAACAAGTCAAACAGATCGTCATGTACCAGATCCTCAATTTTCTTTTCCATTCTCCTATATATATTATTCTTGTCAGCAGCTTGATTGCATGAGATGTTAAGCTGATTGTGCAACAGTTTTCGCACTTGTTTGCCCTTGCTACCTTCGAAATTATGTGGATGATATTGCTCCGAACGTCTGATGGCATGTCTCCATTTTCAGTGATTCCACACACCAACTTAAATATTCGTTCGGTTGCTATTTACCTCAACGATTTTAGAAATTCCGATGGAATATTGTCTATCCCTTCTGCCTTATTTGATGTCAAGTCTTCTCGAGCACTTTTAAATGCTGATTCTAATACTGCATCCTCTATGTCGACTCCAAATTCCTCTTCTGTCAGTTATCAGACAAGTCCTCCCCCTCTTAGAGGCCTTCAATCTACTGTTTCCATCTATTCGCTCTTTCCTCTGCATTTAACAGTCTAATTCTCATTGCACTCTTAATGTTACCGCCCTCGGTTTTAATTTCACCGAAGACTGTTTTGGTTTTTCTATATGCTGAATCAGTCCTTCCGACAAACTTTCTTTTTCGATTTCTTCACATTTTTCCTGCAGCCATTTCGACTTGGCTACCCTGCATTTTCAGTTTCATTCCTAAGTAATTTATACTGCTGTACTAATATTCCAGTCTTTTCCTGAAGATTTTTGTACCGCCTTCATCGTCAATCAACAGAAATACTTCCTTACTTACGCGCAGTTACCTTCGTTGTACTTGTGTTTAATGTCCAGCATCTGTAAATGCCCTAACTCTTTTTTAGAGAAGTCTGCTCCTCTTCAACAGAACTGCCTACTTTGATATTCCTTATCGAAATATCCACGCCCTGAGCGAACTTAAAACGCTTCTCATTATTCCCCAGTACTTCACTGTCTCATTTCTTTTCACATAGATTCTTCTAGACTATTATCTTAAACTTCAGTCTACTTTTCATCGTTACTAAGTTGCTATCTGAGTCGACTCCTGGGTACGCATTATATTGCCCGATTCGGGATCTCTGTTTGGCCATGATGGATCCAGCTGAATCTTTCAGTGTCTCCTGATGTTTTCCAAGTATACCCCGTCACCTTGAGGTTCTTAAACAGAGTATTTCATGTTACCATTTAAAGTTTATTGCATAACTCAATTAGTCTTTCTATCTCATTCATACTTCCAAGCCCATATTCTCCCGTAGTCCTTTCTTCTGCTCCTTCCCCTACAGTCATATCCCAGTCCTTCATGACTATTAGATATCCATCTTCCCTTACATACAGAATTACCCGTTCAATATCCTCATATATTTCCTCTACCTCTTCATTTTTTTCTTCAGACTTCGGCATGTGTGTACCTGACTGTCATTTTCGCTGTTGGTTTGCTGTTGAATCTGGCTGAGAACAGCGCTGTCACTCTCTGCCCTAACATCTCCACTCATAAGGAATCCTACTCCTGTTATACCATTACTGGTGCTGTTGATATTACCCTACATTCGCCTGACGTGAAATCCTTTTCTTCTTTCCATTTCACTTCTGTGATCCCCACTATACATAGATTGAACCTCTGTATTTCCATTTTCAGATTTTCTAGATTTCCTACTACGTTGTTGTTGCGGACTTCAGCCCAAAGACTGGTTTGATGCAGTTCTCCTTGCTACTCTGTCCTGTGCAAGCCTCTTCATCTCCGAGTAACAAGTGCAACTTATATCCTTCTGACTCTGCTTACTATATTCATCACCTGGTCTTCTACGATTTTTACCCACCACACTGCCCTCAAATACTAAAATGGTGATCCCCTGATGTCTCAGAATGTGTTCTATCAACCTATCCTTCCTTCTAGTCAGTTTGTGCCACAAATTCCTTTCTCCCCAATTTCTGTTCACTACCTCCTCATTAATTATGTGATGCAACCATCTAATCATCTGCATTCTTCTGTAGCACCATATTTCAAAAGCTTCTATTCTATTATTGTCTAAACTATTTATCATCTATGTTTCACTTCCATTCATGGCTACAGTCCATACAAATACTTCCAGTAAAGACTGCCTAACACTTAAATCTATATTCGAAGTTAACAAATTTCTCTTTTTCAGAAGCGTTTTTCTTGCCATTGTCTGTTTACATTTTATATCTTCTATACTTCGGCTTTTATCGATTATTTTGCTGCCATGTAGAAAAATTCGTCTACTACTTTCAATGTCTCGTTTCCTAATCTAATTCCCTGAGCATCATCTGATATAATTCGGCTGCATTCCATTATCCTTGTTTTGCTTTTGTTGATGTTCATCTTAGGTCCCTGTTTCAAGACCTTGTTCATTCCGTTCAGCTGGTATCCCTAGTCCTTTGCTATCTTTGTCAGAATTACAATGTCATCGGCAAACCTAAACGTTTTTATTTCTTCTCCGTGAACTTTAACTCTTACACCAAAATATTCCTAGATCTCCTTTACTGCATGTTCAGTGTACAGATTGAATAACATCAGGGATAGGCTACAACACTGCCCCACTACCATCTCAGCCATTGCTTCCCTTTCATGCCCCTCAACTTCTGTAACTGCCGTCTGGTTTCTAAACAAGTTGTAAATAATTTTTCGCTCTTGTATTTTACCGCTGCCACTTCAGAATTTCAAAGTGACTATATCAGTTAAAACTGTCAAAAACGTTATCAAAATATACACATGCTATAAATCTAGGTTTGCCTTCCCTTAATCTGTTTTCTAAGATAAGTCTTAGGGTTAGTATTACGTGCATCTCGATGGCCGCCGAGTGAGATCACAGGTATTTTCTTCGTCTGCTAAAAGAACTTATTTAAGAGGAAATAGTGACAAATTTAAATTTTCTTTGTTTTGTATACGTGCTGCAGTGTCCATTCTTGTCATACAACTGAATATTAGCGTCCCAGCAGAGCTTGTTCTTGAAAAACTTGTTCTTTAGCTGAAGTCTCGATAATCGCAACTTAACCCGAAATTTTGCGTGACATAAACATAAAAAATTCTATTAAAGTTTTTTGGATAGTGCAAAATTCGTTTAAAAAGGGCAGCTTCTAGTTTCATCATTGTCTCCCCCCCATGAACGATGGACCTTGCCGTTGGTGGGGAGGCTTGCATGCCTCAGCGATACAGATGGCCGTACCGTAGGTGCAACCACAACGGAGGGGTATCTGTTGAGAGGCCAGACAAACGTATGGTTCCTGAAGAGGGGCAGCAGCCTTTTCAGTAGTTGCAGGGGGAAACAGTCTGCATGATTGACTGATCTGGCCTTGTAACACTAACCAAAACGGCCTTGCTGTGCTGGTACTGCGAACGGCTGAAAGCAAGGGGAAACTACAGCTGTAATTTTTCCCGAGGGCATGTAGCTTTACTGTATGGTTAAATGATGATGGCGTCCTCTTGGGTGAAATATTCCGGAGGTAAAATAGTCCCCCATTCGGATCTCCGGGCGGGGACTACTTAAGAGGACGTCGTTATCAGGAGAAAGAAAACTGGCATTCTGCTGATCGGAGTGTGGAATGTCAGATCTCTTAATCGGGCAGGTAGGTTAGAAAACTTAAAAAGGGAAATGGATAGGTTAAAGTTAGATATAGTGGGAATTAGTGAAGTTCGGTGGCAGGAGGAACAACACTTTTGGTCAGGTGAATACAGGATAATAAATACAATATCAAATTGGGGTAATGCAGGAGTAGGTTTAATAATGAATAAAAAAATAGGAGTGCGGGTAAGCTACTACAAACAGCACAGTGAACGCATTATTGTGGCCAAGATAGACACGAAACCCACACCTACTACAGTGGTACAAGTTTATATCCCAACTAGCTCTGCAGATGATAAAGAAATTGATGAAATGTATGATGAGATAAAAGAAATTATTCAGGTAGTGAAGGGAGACGAAAATTTAATAGTGATGGGTGAATGGAATTCGAGAGTAGGAAAAGGGAGAGAAGGAAACATAGTAGGTGAATATGGATTGGGGGAAAGAAATGAAAGAGGAAGTCGTCTGGTAGAATTTTGCACAAAGCATAACTTAATCATAGCTAACACTTGGTTCAAGAATCATAAAACAAGGTTGTACACATGGAAGAATCCTGGAAATACTAGAAGGTATCAGATAGACTATATAATGGTAAAACAGAGATTTCGGAACCATGTATTAAATTGTAAGACATTTCCAGGGGCAGATGTGGACTCTGACCACAATCTATTGGTTATGACCTGTAGATTAAAACTAAAGAAACTGCAAAAAGGTGGGAATTTAAGGAAATGGGACCTGGACAAACTGATTAAACCAGAGGTTGTACAGAGTTTCAGTTACAGCATAGGGAAACAATTGACAGGAATGGGGGAAAGAAATACAGTAGAAGAAGAATGGGTAGCTTTGAGGAATGAAATAGTGAAGGCAGCAGAGGATCAAGTAGGTAAAAAGACGACGGCTAGTAGAAATCCTTGGGTTGCAGAAGAGATACTGAATTTAATTGATGAAAGGAGAAAATATAGAAATGCAGTAAATGAAGCAGGCAAAAAGGAATACAAACGTCTCAAAAATGAGATCGACAGGAAGTGCAAAATGGCTAAGCAGGGATGGCTAGAGGACAAATGTAAGGATGTAGAGGCTTATCTCACTAGGGGTAAGATAGATGCTGCCTACAGGACAATTAAAGAGACCTTTGGAGAAAAGAGAACCACTTGTATGAATATCAAGAGCTCAGATGGAAACCCAGTTCTAAGCAAAGAAGGGAAAGCAGAAAGGTGGAAGGAGTATATAGAGGGTCTATGCAAGGGCGACGTACTTGAGGACAATATTCTGGAAATGGAAGAGAATGTAGATGAAGACAAAATGGGAGATACAATACTGCGTGAAGAGTTTGACAGAGCACTGAAAGACCTGAGTCGTAACAAGGCCCCCGGAGTAGACAACATTCCATTAGAACTACTGACGGCCTTGGGAGAGCCAGTCCTGACAAAACTCTACCATCTGGTGAGCAAGATGTATGAGACAGGTGAAATACCCTCAGACTTCAAGAAGAATATAATAATTCCAATCCCAAAGAAAGCAGGTGTTGACAGATGTGAAAATTAGCGAACAATCAGTTTAATAAGCCACAGCCGCAAAATACTAACGCGAATTCTTTACAGATGAATGGAAAAACTAGTAGAGGCCGACCTTGGGGAAGATCAGTTTGGATTCAGTGGAAATATTGGAACACGTGAGGCAATACTGACCCTACGACTTATCTTAGAAGAAAGATTAAGGAAAGGCAAAGCTACGTTTCTAGCATTTGCAGATTCAGAGAAAGCTTTTGACAGTGTTGACTGCAATACTCTCTTTCAAATTCTACAGGTGGCAGGGGTAAAATACAGGGAGCGAAAGGCTATTTACCATTTGTACAGAAACCAGATGGCAGTTATAAGAGTCGAGGGACATGAAAGGGAAGCAGTGGTTGGGAAGGGAGTGAGACAGGGTTGTAGCCTCTCCCCGATGTTATTCAATCTGTATATTGAGCAAGCAGTGAAGGAAACAAAAGAAAAATTTGGAGTAGGTATTAAAATCCATGGAGAAGAAATAAAAGCTTTGAGGTTCGCCGATGACATTGTAATTCTGTCAGTGACAGCAAAGGACTTGGAAGAGCAGTTGAATGGAATGGACAGTGTCTTGAAAGGAGGATAGAAGCTTTCGAAATGTGGTGCTACAGAAGAATGCTGAAGATTAGATGGGTAGATCACACAACTAATGAGGAGGTATTGAATAGAATTGGGGAGAAGAGGAGTTTGTGGCACAACTTGACAAGAAGAAGGGACCGGTTGGTAGGACATGTTCTGAGGAATCAAGGGATCACAAATTTAGCATTGGAGGGCAGCGTGGAGGGTAAAAATCGTAGAGGAAGACCAAGAGATGAATACACTAAGCAGATTCAGAAGGATGTAGGTTGCAGTAAGTACTGGGAGATGAAGAAGCTTGCACAGGATAGAGTAGCATGGAGAGCTGCATCAAACCAGTCTCAGGACTGAAGACCACAACAACGACAACTATTGTTGCAATAAAAGTGTAATTAAACGTTTATAATTAGTATTTAACTAACACTTTTCGTATTGTTTACTAGTTAGATAGACGCGATCTAGGCCTAAATTTACTGAGTTACAAACGTTTAATCACCTGACCAAACACGCCTGATAACTTAAATTCTCTAAAAGCAAAGTAATTACAATTTCATTCTTCTGTCATTATATCTCTAAATCAGTACAAAAACAACAACCACTGCACATAAGACCTTTGTGTCGTTTTTTGTTTACACACAGCCAATCTCCCGTCCTTGACAAATTTAAAACATTCTTTAAACTTAATTATTCTTTCGAACTGACCATGAGTGAGAAATATGGGGGCTGCTATAGGATAGTGAGTAGAGGGAGGGATTGCTGCCAATCTTGTAGGAAATATTTTCACCGAGGGGGATGCAGTGGGGTGAATGTTGGGAGAACAGAAGAGGCTCTCTCCTGGAACTGCAGAGCATGCAATAGGAACATTTTGATTGGGGAACAGGAAAGGAAAATCGGTGCCTTTCAGGCACAGTTGGAAGAAGCAAGGAAGGAACTCATAAGGATCAAGGGAGGTAGGGGGTAGGAGGGTGGTTGGGAACTGGCAGTTGGTAGGAGGATAGAAAGAAAGACAACGCGATCTGACAGTTTTATCATCAACAGCAAAAACAGGTATCTACCACTGCGAGAGTTAAGTTCGCGTATAATGACTTTTCTGGAGACAATAAATCTACTCTGTAGGAATCAGCACGGGTTTCGAAAAAGACGGTCATTTGAAACCCAGCTCGCACTATTCGTCCACGAGACTCAGAGGGCCATAGACACGGGTTCACAGGTAGATGCCGTGTTTCTTGACTTCCGCTAGGCGTTCGATACAGTTCCCCACAGTCGTTTAATGAACAAAGTAAGAGCATATGGACTATTAGACCAACTGTGTGATTGGATTGAAGAGTTCCTAGATAACAGAACGCAGCATGTCATTCTCAATGGAGAGAAGTCTTCCGAAGAAAGAGTGATTTCAGGTGTGCCGCAGGGGAGTGTCGTAGGACCGTTGCTATTCACAATATACATAAATGACCTTGTGGATGACATCGGAAGTTCACTAAGCCTTTTTGCGGATGATGCTGTGGTATATCGAGAGGTTGTAACAATGGAAAATTATACTGAAATGCAGGAGGATCTGCAGCGAACTGACGCATGGTGGAGGGAATGGCAATTGAATCTCAATGCAGACAAGTGTAATGTGCTGCGAAAACATAGAAAGAACGATCCCTTATCATTTAGCTACAATATAGCAGGTCAGAAACTGGAAGCAGTTAATTCCATAAATTATCTGGGAGTACGCATTAGGAGTGATTTAAAATGGAATGATCATATAAAGTTGATCGTCGGTAAAGCAGATGCCAGACTGAGATTCATTGGAAGAATCCTAAGGAAATGCAATCCGAAAACAAAGGAAGTAGGTTACAGTACGCTTATTCGCCTGCTGCTTGAATACTGCTCACCAGTGTGGGATCCGTACCAGATAGGGTTGATAGAAGAGATAGAGAAGATCCAACGGAGAGCAGCGCGCTTCGTTACAGGATCATTTAGTAATCGCGAAAGCGTTATGGAGATGATAGATAAACTCCAGTGGAAGACTCTGCAGGAGAGACGCTCAGTAGCTCGGTACGGGCTTTTGTTGAAGTTTCGAGAACATACCTTCACCGAAGAGTCAAGCAGTATATTGCTCCCTCCTACGTATATCTCGCGAAGAGACCAGGAGGATAAAATCAGAGAGATTAGAGCCCACACAGAGGCATACCGACAATCCTTCTTTCCACGAACAATTCGAGACTGGAATAGAAGGGAGAACCAATAGAGGTATTCAAGGTACCCCTCCGTGAGGTGGCTTGCGGAGTATGGATGCAGATGTAAATGTAGATGTAGATGTAGAAGTGTAGAAGAGCCTTAGATAGAACGAGGAGCAGTAAATGTGCAGCACACTTCAACTGAGGCCAAGAAACCTAGGAATGTACAAAGTGTTAGGAAGAAGAAAGTGCTGCTTCTAGGTAGTAGCCATAGGCGAGGTTTAGGCCCTCAGTTACAGGATAGTTTAGGGGCAGCGTACCAGGCCACCAGTATCTTCAAGCCAAATTCACGGCTAAGAGATGTGATAGAGGACCTAGGGTCTTTATGAAAGGACTTTACAAAAGAGGACAATGTAGTGGCGGTGGGTGGGGTGGGAAACAGTTTGGACAGGGATGGGGCATATGACATAGATGGTGACCTAGACAAGATAGCTTCCCTTACTCATGGCACCAACGTACACTTTTTTGATTTTTTCCGCGTTATGATCGACCACACCTTGATGGAGCTGTGAAGCGAATCAATGTGGGGCTAGGGATGGCTCTGAGGACGGCCAACTTTGATCATGTTTCTCTGATGCCTCTCGGGACTATCAACACATGGGGTTTCACTAGGCATGGCCTACACCTAAACAGGACTGGGAAGGGAAGATTGGTACAGCTGATTCATGAAAGTAGAGGGGGTCACACATGATCAAATGCCTGTTGTCATAGATGGAAAAAGTAGGTCTTTTTTAGGATAAATCCAGACAACAGATTCCCCTGCCTAAAGAGTATCTCCAGCAGCTTAAAAATACTGAAACAATCACTCACAAGACAGATTTTAACACTTCAAATATAACACATATCAGATGTTACAAAGAAAAAGAAACCATTGGAAAGAGTAACATGGGGCATTTCTCAGACTTAACAATTCTCCATCAAAACAAGAAATCTATAAAAAATAAAATACAGCTATTACAAGTTGAGCTCCAATCTTTGAACTGCACAACAGTTTGTATTACTGAGCACTGGTGTAGAGACTCAGAAATCCAGCATGTAGAATTATCATTATATGAAAGGGCAAACTCTTACTGCAGAACTACTTCAAGGGGACGAGGATCATGCATTTATATCAGAAAAGTAACACAGTTCAAATCAAGACATGACCTCAGTACAATAAGTGAAGACAAACACTTTGAAATATCAGCTACTGAATTAACAGGGATTGATATCACCAAGAAATTAATCATTTTGTGTGTGTATAGATTTCCTAATGGTAGTGTGAACACTTTTTCAATACATTAACAGAAGTTCTAGATAAAGTCTCAAGTACAAAGGTCAACATAATTCTGTTTGGGGACATTAACATCAACACTAATATCATAAATGAATCCAGCAGCTCCTTCATAAACATCCTTCAAAGTTTTGGCATGTTCCTATTGGTCAATAGCGCAACAAGGGTTACTACAGTGACTGCATCAGTAATGTGGCCACAAATATGGACAGAGAAAAATGTGATGTAACTGTAAAACATCTCGGACTACGTTATCAGACCATCTCTGTCAAATAACCCCAAAAGTAAAATCAGGCATCAAATCATGCTATGAACTACAAACCTACAAACGACATCTGCCAGAAATCAAAATAAAAGATTTTTCAAAAGAACTAGAAAAACAAAGGTGGAATGAAGTGTATAAGGAAACCAATGTGAATATGAAATTCTCTAAATTCTCCACATTGTTTAAATTGTACTTTGAAAAGGTCTCTCCAAAAGTACGCATGTCTGTGTCAACATCTCACAAAAACAGATGGATAACAGCAGGTATTAAGAAGTCCACCCAAACACTTAAACACCTCAGTTCCACGAAAAAGATTCGCAATGATCCAGAATTCTTAAATTTCTATCACAGATACAAAAAAAACGATAGGAAGGTGCTGATTGCTGAAAAAAATCATTTAATGACAAAATAATATATAATACAATGAATAAAAGCAAGGCAGTCTGGTATGTTATAAAAAAGGAAACAGGCAGAGGCAAAGAAATGCAGAATAACATATTGCTAAGGGAGGGGGATAAGGTAATAAATGATCCACAACCCTTAGCAAACTATGTAAACGAGCATTTTTCAAGTATTGCAGAGAAGTAACAGCAAAAATTCCCCAAAACAAATATAACACCTATAAATAATGCTGCACTAAATACAATGATGTTACTTCCAACCACAGTGAATGAAGTCAGTAAAACTGTTCAAAAACTAAAAAATAAAATGTCAGTGGGCTTAGATGAAGTATCAATGTGTGTAACGAAACAATGCATAGGGATTATACAAAGCACCTTAACAAATATAATTAATGAATCCTTCACAACAGGGACATTTCCAGAGCAGTTAAAACAGGCAAGAGTTGTACCCTTGCTCAAGAAAGGTAATGCAGAAGACATAGAAAACTAGCAGCCCATTTCTCTGCTGTCACCATTCTCAAAAACAATAGAAGCAATTATGAAAGACAGATTAATGAATTACCTGAATAAATACAATGAATTCACAAAAGTTGTACTTGATGCTCCTGATAAAGATGAGTGTGTCACAGGCATATTTTTGGATCTTTCTAAGGCGTTTGATACAGTTGACAACAAGATTCTATTAAATATATTAGAAGCATTAGAAATACGAGGGGTAGCTAATGACTGGTTTCGATCATACCTAGCAGATAGGGTACAAAGAGTAGAGATAACACATACTTCAAATAGATCTAAACATTTAGTAAAACACTTATCAGAAGCAAAATACGTTAATATATGGGTTCCGCAAGGTAGCATATTAGGACCTGATACACATCAATGACTTTCCCAGTAGTGTTACTCATGGTGAAAAAATTCTGTTCGCTGATGACAGTAATATTATAGTCACTGAGAAAACAAGAGAACTCCTTGCCGAGAAAGCAAATGAAACTCTGAAGGAAGTTTATGATTGGTCAATAAGCAATAAAGTGACATTGAACATAAAGAAAACTAATGCCATGAATTTCAGTTTTAAGAGGAAAAATGACAATGTTAAATTAAATGTAGATGGCACCTCCATAGACTGTGTAACAAATGCAAAATTTCTAGGAATGAATATTGATTCTCAGTTGAAGTGGTGTGAACATGCAAAGGTACTTGCAAACAGAATGTCATCAGCATGTTATGGCCTTAGAATCCTATCATCAGTGTATAGCATGCAGGATCCTTTAGTTACATATTATTCATATGTACACTCAATTCTTAGTTATGGCATTCTTTTTTGGGGAACAAATGCACAAAATATGAACATAATTTTCAAACTCCGGAAAAGAGCCATAAGAATAAGAACCAAAAATACTAGTCGAACTCATTGTAAAGATCTGTTCAAAACACTGGGGATTTTTACTCCTCCATGTGAATACATTTACCAGTCAGTTGTCCACATCAAAATAAACATTGGTAATTACTGCACAAACAGCTCTGTCCATGACCATGCAACAAGACACAGACTCAACTCACATTTACCAGAAAAATAAACGCAAAACTCAAAACAGGATTTTCTACCAAGGAAAAAACTGTACAATAAATTACCAAAAGAGATTAAATAAATTGCAAAAATACACTTATTTAAAAAATACAGCTAAAAAGTACCTGTTATGCAATACGTTTTATACATTGAAGGATTTCTTAGATATAACAAAGTAGGGGGTTGCTAAAAAAATGTTATACAAATAAATAATAATAATAATGATTATAAAACATCCCACATTACACATTACACCTTCACTTTATGTTTTTTCCTTCTTTCTTCCCCACCTCCCCAAAAGCTATGCATAGCACAATAGTAACACCTCTTCCTCTTTCTGAGCTCAACATCTCACTCATTATGGAGGGATGCTGACAAAGTTTTTCAGGATACTAAATGGGAAGTTGCGGTACAGAAACTAGCCCAGAGATCACCAGTTTGTGTGTGTGTGTGTATGTGTGTGTGTGTGTGTGTGTGTGTGTGTGTGTGTAATGAGTGAAGTGTTATAAAAAAATGTGTGTGTAGTGAGTGAAGTGTTATAAGAAATGTGTGTATAGTGTGTGCTGTGACTGATAGTGAGATATGAGTGAACAATGTGGCATTACATTATTTAATAAGTTATTTGTAAAAAAAGGTATTGTATACCAGGAGTAAATCTAGCGATTGTCTCTAACTAGAAGTCTGTAAATATACATGGCTATTACAAATGATTGAAGCGATTTCATAAATTCACTGTAGCTCCATTCATTGACATATGGTCACGACACACTACAGATACGTAGAAAAACTCATAAAGTTTTGTTCAGCTGAAGCCGCACTTCAGGTTTCTGCAGCCAGGGCGCTCGAGAGCGCAGTGAGACAAAATGGCAACAGGAGCCGAGAAAGCGTATGTTGTGCTTGAAATGCACTCACATCAGTCAGTCACAACAGTGCAACGACACTTCAGGACAGAGTTCAACAAAGATCCACCAACTGCTAACTCCATTCGGCGATGGTATGCGCAGTTTAAAGCTTCTGGATGCCTCTGTAAAGGGAAATAAACGGGTCGGCCTGCAGTGAGCGAAGAAACGGTTGAACGCGTGCGGGCAAGTTTCACGCGTAGCCCGCGGAAGTCTACGAATAAAGCAAGCAGGGAGCTAAACGTACCACAGCCGACGGTTTGGAAAGTCTTACAGAAAAGGCTAAAGCAGAAGCCTTACCGTTTACAATTGCTACAAGCCCTGACACCCGATGACAAAGTCAAACGCTTTGAATTTTCGGCACGGTTGCAACAGCTCATGGAAGAGGATGCGTTCAGTGCGAAACTTGTTTTCAGTGATGAAGCAACATTTTTTCTTAATGGTGAAGTGAACCGACACAATGTGCGAATCTGGGTGGTAGAGAATCCTCACGCATTCGTGCAGCAAATTCGCAATTCACCAAAAGTTAACGTGTTTTGTGCAATCTCACGGTTTAAAGTTTATGGCCCCTTTTTCTTCTGCGAAAAGAACGTTACAGGACAAGTGTATCTGGACATGCTGGAAAATTGGCTCATGCCACAACTGGAGACCGACAGCGCCGACTTCATCTTTCAACACGATAGTGGTCCACCGCACTTCCATCATGATGTTCGGCATTTCTTGAACAGGAGATTGGAAAACCGATGGATCGGTTGTGGTGGAGATCATGATCAGCAATTCATGTCATGGTCTCCTCGCTCTCCCGACTTAACCCCATGCGATTTCTTTCTGTGGGGTTATGTGAAAGATTCAGTGTTTAAACCTCCTCTACCAAGAAACGTGCCAGAACTGCGAGCTCGCATCAACGATGCTTTCGAACTCATTGATGGGGACATGCTGCGCCGAGTGTGGGAGGAACTTGATTATTGGCTTGATGTCTGCCGAATCACTAAAGGGGCACATATCGAACATTTGTGAATGCCTAAATAAACTTTTTGAGTTTTTGTATGTGTGTGCAAAACATTGTGAAAATATCTCAAATAATAAAGTTATTGTAGAGCTGTGAAATCGCTTCAATCATTTGTAATAACCCTGTATATGTATACGAATTAGCTTATTTTAAATTGGTCTAAACATATAAATACTTTGACATGTCCTATATCCTCGTAAAAAGAGATTTACGGATGAATAAAGCTACTACTACTACTACTTCTACCTTGCATGTTCCTACGTTTGTGCGCAAAACAAACCGATCTTCCCCAAGGTCGGCTTCTATCGGCCTTCCCATACTTCTGTAAAAAAAATGTGTTAGTATTTTGCAACTACGACTTTTTAAACTGTTAGTTCAGAATTTTTCACATCAGCAACTGCCTTCTTTGGAATTAGATTTATTACATATTTCATAAAGCGTGAGGATATTTCGCCTGTCTCACACATCTTGCATATCGGATAATAAAGATAGATGGTTCTTCAAATGCTGTCAGTAGTTCTGACAGAATGTCATCTACTCCAGGGGCTTTGTTTCGACACAGGTCTTTCAGTGCTCTGTCAAATTCTTTTCACAGTATCATATCTCATCTTCATATACGTTCTCTTCTATTTCTACAAAATTGCTTTTAAGTAAATTATCCTCATATAGCCCCTCTCTATTTTTCTTTTACGTTTCAGCGTTTCTTTCTTTGCTCACACTTCTGATTTTCCTAGTTCCGATTCGTAGAATGTTTTACCTTCGTTGATTATTACATCTTTTTATCGTAGTCATTTCCCCCTTGGGAGTCCCCCGGAAGATCTGAATGGCAGACTAACACGGAATCTTTTACCATTGAAGAGATCATCATGAAACTTTTGCAATTACAGGCCACAGTACCTGTGAATACACCATATGTGCTTAATGTAGTGGTTTCCATTGCCTTCTGCACCCTCGAGATGCTGATCACTGGCATTCTTCCACCTTTTAGGGGCAGTTTCCCATCCCAAGGGCAAGTGAGTGCCCTGAATCTCTGTCCACTCGAACTCGGGAACCAGGACGATTTGATTACTAATCAAAGACTGAACCCCTAGACCACAAACTAACTAAAGAATTTCATACGATATTTTAAATGATTTCTATGATTTAAAATAAGTCTTTCTTTATTATTCAAGTTCTTTCAAATTGGGCTTCTGAATTATGCAGTTTAATATAAATTGTTCTTGAATACTCTCTTTAGTAAAATAGTTCAAGTTTTTATTTCATAGTTTAAGATTTATTGCGACTGTCATTAGTAATTCGATAGATATCCCGCTACAGGCGTCATTATTCAACGGTAGCATAAATTCTTTTTCTGATTTGAGTAAGTACAAAGACTCTATCTTTGGTAAATTTTCATACAGAAAGGAAGGGGGAAGGAAATGGGTTGTGTCCAGTTGGAAGGAACTATCTTTGAACTTGCCTTAAATAATTTAGAGAAAGAACAGAAAAACTAAATTTGAATGAATCCAGGTATTCCCGAATGTGTGTCGTGAGCTAATCAACACCGCTGTGCGTATAGTAAGTCCTCATACGGAAAAAATGCAGGAGCCTAAAGTTCGCTGAATCAAATCTGTATATAACGAAACTAGCGCGACTTACTCACTGCCGAGAATATCGACCGCCGAGGAAATCCGGGCGTTTTTCAGAAAGTTTGGCGGCGTGCCACGTTGTTAGAAATGTAAACAGTGTTCTTGGTTATTCTTATAAATCGGCAGAATTAATAAGGTTTCAAGTACGTCAATGTACGTTATTCTGCTGATAGTTCTCTTGTAAATATAGAATGTGGGGTAAGCTATGCTATTACTAACGATGGAAATTACACTAGGCTTTGAGATGGCTTGAATGTGTATTAAAGACTATCACTGTCCTAGGGTGGACAGTTGTGAGTATTCACTTTGCCCCTTACGGGATATAGTTGTCTCAATATTGAAAAGGGGCTAAATTCGAGCTGACAACGAAACTCTATAACAATCGACAAATGAAGAACTTAGGAGGTACCATATTGAGTTTCGTTTTCTTTTCTATGTGTTTATACATAGCCGCTGCAAATTTCTTGAGAGAATTAATTGCCCTGCATGGGCTGTTTTCACACTCTTTCGCTATTAGCCAATTTTTTGCTGTGTTGGAGGTGACCTGAAAATGCGGCTGAGTACTGACTGTACGTGAAAAGGTTTACCGTTTGCCCAGCTGCACACGAGTAGTTTCAGCTCTACCTCGACTGCGTGTGATGGCGTCATAAACAGGTGGACTACGCGCGAGTGTTTTATTTGTTACTTGGAAATGTTTGCACTGAACTGCTGGTAGCGCTGGTACCTTTAATCACTTTCTCCGAGTGTTGTGCCGTGCTGCGCGTTCCCAGCCAAGACGTCGTTAACATTAAAAAATGTATTTTTCGGGCCAGATGATCTTTTTTGCCATCTTTACCGAAAACGTTAAATGAAGTTCATAGTATTTACAGGAAATGTCTATTTTAAGAGTAAAAAGAATATGCTTCTCATCAACGATTATAATATCATGTGCGTTTCCGCTGAAAGTAATTTACAAGTGCTTTGTGATAGTGACACAATTTTTGTGGACGGTTCCTTCTACTATTGCTGCAATTTTTTATCAATATTTACAATTCATGTTTCAGTCCACGGTCAGCACATGCCCTTAGTATTCTGTTTGTTGCTTCACAAAATAGCAATTACACACGAAAAAGTATTAACTGAAATCATAAATGCTAATGACGATATTGATATTGAGTTCCAACTGTCAATCACTTTTGTCTGATTTCCAAGTAGCTATACACAAAGCAGTTATTCACTTGTGGTCATTTTCGTCAATGGTAGGATGTAGATTTTCATTTGACGCTAACCTGGTGGAGGAAAATTCAGATAATGGTTCAAATGGCTCTAAGCACTATGGGACTTAACATTTGAGGTCATCAGTCGCCTAGACTTAGAACTACTTAAACCTAACTAACCTAAGGACGTCACACATATCCATGCCCGAGGCAGGATTCGAACCTCCGACCGTAACAGCAGCGCGGTTCCGAACTGAATCGCCTAGAACCGCTCTGCCGCAGCGGCCGGAAAAAGTCAGATAATAAGCACAATAATACTGATACAGGTAAATGGTAACACTGGGTGTTTGGTTTGGCTTTTCTCATTTCCGATGAAGTTGGGGCGCTTTCGTTGAAGATTTAATGAGAATTAAACCCGAAAATGAAATTCTGATATGTTTTGCAGATTGTTTGACAACTTACTTCGTAGAATATGGGTTTCCACCTGAAATTTGAGCATCCGATACTATAAGTTCTGAAAGAACAAAAAATTTTTGTGAGTCATTTCGCAGGGCTTTCGGCCTTAATTTTCAATGTATATCATTTTGTTGACGCTATCGTTTAAACTCAGACACTCACCTATATACATTAAATTAAATGATACAGATAGCCTCACCGATCTAACAATAAACGTGAAAAACATATGCAGTATATTCAAGATTTGAGTATAAAGTACAGAAATAGAACTGTAACAAGTTTTAATTTTTAAAAAGCGTTTCTTATTATAGTAAGGAATGTAAATAATTTGCATGTCTCTTTAAATACCTTGACGAGTGCCCCGTTATGGGCACGAATATTTTATGAGGTGTTTTTAACCACACTTATGACTGTTCTAGCTTTGCTGGCACAGAGAATCCAATGGGCATGAACATTTTATCAAGCATTTTTAACCATGCATATGGCTGGCCCTGGTTAGCAGTCTTAGAGAGTTCCAAGTCCCTGAAAATCGGGTGGAAAATGGTGAATTGCTAACTTAACTTTTTTGTTTTCCTCCACAAACAGTTAACTTTTGTTTTCCTCCACAAACAGTAAACTTGACTCAAAAATTGACTGCCGCGTGCAGTTGACCTGTTACGAAAAGTAACCGTGTGTGCTATTGGACACACCAGGAGCAGTAAAACTTTGGCTCTGCGCGCAGTTGGGGTCACCCGGCAAATGCCCAAGGGGGTGAAACTAGGTTGTACTGTTAAAGCATGAAATAAGGCGTTTATTCCAGAACAAAAGAGCCTATGCAGGATAATACCGTCCCTCAAGGAATTTCGTTGTTCTCATATTATAACTTGGGTTTTGACACTATGCCACTTTAAGGCAATAGTGCATTAATGATTTATCACAAACACGTCACTCTTGGTATGATTTGGTGTAATGATATGTCAGTTAATGACATAAAGGCGGTAAAAGCCTTCAGGAGATCCTGCGAAAGAGAATACTACTGAAAAGCGTAAATGATCGTAGTGGTGTTGCTGTATGGGGGTAGAGTAATGGAGTCAAAACAAGTAGGTTTTCAAAAACTTAGGAACTTTCTTATTAATGTAACAGAAGTATGGCGTGCAGTATTCGGAGTTTTTTGCACGTAAGAGTGATCTGTCTCAGAAGTGAGTTTGTTGCATTTTATGACTTAGTCTGACTAAAAACTGAAAGATTAAATCGATGTGACTGAAGCGAGCAGCAATGAAACTTGTGTACTTGCTTGTAACCAATATTTATCTGTGTCAGTCCCAGCTTACTGGGTCGACTGCTGTCAACTTTCGTGGTTGCATAAAGTGACACATCATTTTGACATCACTTCTCAGTAAGCTTCGAGTGAAACTAACTTCTTGCATATTGAAAATTATGTTGACGTAAATTCCTTGTCGTCGTCTAAGCGATTTTACATTTCAGCATGGAACTTCTTAAGAATCATGGAGTATATCATAGCTAATGCATCTGGTTTAAAATTTACTGGGTGGGGCAAATCAAAGTGGCCCAGACGAGTGGTTACGATTGGACGTGAATCACCACTCCCCGTGACGCGCAGGTTTAGAGTGTCAGTGTGAGTGGAGCAGTGCAAAGGAGACGATGGTACTCACAGTGAAGCTGGCCACCCAGGTCATCTGATCTTTCATTGTGCGATCACTTTGTATGGGAAGCCCTCAAGTCTAAGGGGTATCTGCAACAAAGCTGACAGCCTTCAAGAACTGCAGCAGAGCATTTCGGATGAGACTGCAGCAGTTCCAGCTGTCCAGCTTCGATCTGCCTTCGGCAACTTGCTGACCAGGGCCCAGAAGTGTCAAGAGATGAATGGTGGTCACTTTCAACATCTACTATAGTCAGATTAGTATCGTATTTCCTTTCCTTTGCTACGCTTCTTTGTACCCTAGAACTCTGTTCTCTGGGCCACTTTTGTTTGCCCACCCTGTAGAATGATCCTCTGTTCGCTTTTAACTGAGACATGAAAGACTCAGCTCAAGACAAGAAAACAAAGCCAATTTTATAAAACAAAGCCATGTTTCACTTGTACTACAACATCATTCTACCCTGGTGGATGCCTTGAGGGGGATGCCTTGAGGTTTTCTTTATGACGCACTGAACAGCTATTTCAATGGAACACTTATTCATAAACGGCAGGCGTACGGAGACAATCTCTGGCAATAGTGAAACGAAAATTCCGCTGCTGGGTTGTAGTAAACTTCGATTATCTGAATCAAAACACACAGAGAGCACATACGCAACTAGTGAAAGCAGCAATTTTGGAACAGCTGTTACTAGCTTTTACACTGATTTGATTCGGTACTACGAGTATGTCAGTAACGCAAGGCTGTTCGCAAGTCTAAGTTTATTATGAACACTACTGATCTATACTAGGCATAGCTCTACTGGAAATGATGGGACCTACGTTAAAAAGTGCACTTCGAAGCACGACAGGGAAAAGTAGAAATGACATTTAAGGCGTTTGACAGGGGAAGGAAAAGACTTTCTGAGTCGCATAGTAACCGTTAATGAGACATGAGTCCATCATTAGAACAGTAGAGTAAGCTGCAAAGTACAGTGTGAAAACATCCCTCTTGACTGAGTAAAAATTTCTCGGTGTACATGCCGCGTCAAATCAGGATAAATCTCCGAGCTTTCGACCACTACCTCCATGGTCGTCGTCAGGGCTAAAACTGACTGTCGTGAACTAGCGAGGTTCCCACTTTTATATGCAAAAGATGGCTTCTTATTGGCTGGAATACGTCAGCGATATGGCGCGTAGCGAAGTGGTGCCCTCTACTTCCATAGATGTAGTTGCTATCCCGCGTTGCTTGCAGCGCCATCCCTTAAATCAGGAGGTAAAGTGCGAGAAGTTTTTCTCTGCGATTTTTCTTTATCCAGTGCACTCTTCCAAGTGTTGCTAAGTGCATAGCCGTTGTCTCTATTAAAGTTATTATCGCTAAGTCTAATTTCGACTGCTTCCCGGATCACATGTACACCGAGAAATTTTTACTCAGGAAATACGTCGCGAAAGACTTCGTAGCCATATTAGTTTCCTCTACGGGGAGGACATAGCGCGCAGCGTTCGTCACCTGGAGAAGCTGCGCCTGAAACAGTCTCAGTTGCTGAGCAATCTGGCTTTTTTACAACGCTGTCGTGACAAGGAGGTAGTACCGAAGTTTGCAGTCGTCAAACACCACATCAGAAGCGCTGCAGTAAACAGAATTTTACGAAAGACCAGCCATGCTATTGTGAAGGAAAGGATACGTCATACCAGGTATGAACTAGACATGAACGCTCGCCTGTTATTTAGTTGCCATTTATTTCTGGCCGAAGTCCTCTCACCATTGGACTGGGAATGGGTGGATATGACTTTGGCGGCACACCAACGAGCCAATTTAAGCAGGACTACGGCGAAACAGGCCGATAAATTTGAGCGGCTTAACCGTGATCAAGGAACTACTGGGTCCAACGGCACTCACCGCACTGTTATCAACTTCTCTGACAAGGAACTTGATGAAGCTACCATCTCGGTTCTCAGTAAAGGATTGAACTTTGCCCCAGCTCCACGTAAGTTACCGGTGGTTGAGATCATTAGCGGAGTGGAACAAGCAGTTCGTCATCTTCCTCAAGAAGCAGCGGATGACGTAAGGCTTGCTACCAGCCGGATTTTAGCGACATACAAGCCGCCTAAGTCAAACATCAGCAGAGAGGAGAGACAAGGACTGAAATTGTTGCAGAAGGATGAAGATCTAGTTGTTTTACCTGCTGACAAGGGGAACGCCACGGTAATCCTCAATGCTACAGATTACCATAAGAAAGTTGGATTATTATTGGAGGATAGCACATACCGGGTTCTCAGACGGGATCCCACATCGGCGCTCAGCAGGAAGACAAGGGAGCTACTAAAAAACTCTGGCCTCTCCGACGAACTGGTGAAGAACTTACGGCCGAGAGCACCTAGGCCACCAAGACTGTACGGTTTGCCAAAGGTTCATAAGGAGAACGTCCCGTTGAGACCGATTGTTAGCGCTATTGGCTCTCCTACGTACAAGCTTGCAAAGCACTTAACTAAATTGTTGGCGCCTATAGTTGGTCACTGCCCACATCATATTAAAAATTCAAAAATGTTTGTTGATATCATAAAACAGATGAAGATAGGCCCAAGTGATATCATGGTCAGCCTCGACGTGGTTTCTCTGTTCACCAAAGTACCTGTGGATGACACATTACAATTGTTGTCTGCTCATTTCTCCTCAGAAATTTTGAAGTTGTTCCGGCATACCTTGACGACCACTTATTTTTTATACAGTGGAAATTATTATGAAATGACGGATGGAACAGCCATGGGTTCGCCACTGTCACCAGCAATAGCGAATTTTTTCATGGAGGACTTCGAAGAACGAGCCCTGAGCAGTGCTCACCTCCGCCCATCATGCTTCTACAGATACGTCGACGATACTTTTTTAATCTGGCCACACGGCAGCGACACACTGCAGCAGTTCGTCGAACATCTGAATGGTGTGCATCCAAACATAAAATTTACATTGGAGGTAGAGAAGGAAGGGAAGTTACCTTTTTTAGATGTGTTGGTAGAGCGAAAGCCGGATGGACGACTGGGCCATTCTGTGTACAGGAAGCCAACCCATACAGACTTATATCTGCATAGCCATAGCTTCCATCATCCGTCTCAGAAGAGAGCTATGCTGAATACTTTAGTACACAGAGCCAGGACTATTTCCGACAAGGACCACCTCGGTCCCGAGATCAACCATTTGACGACTGTTTTCAAGAGGAATGGTTATTTTGCCGGTGAAATTAAATCAGTATTGTCCAAGAAAGTAAGACACGATGCCGGCCACATACAAGAAGAGGACCAACACATAGCGCGGCTTCCTTTTTGCGGTGCTACAACGAGCAAGATAGCCAGAGTCCTGAAGAGGCAAGGAATAAAACCAGTTTTCCGACCACCTAGGAAAATTAAGGAAATGTTGAGACCAGTCAAAGATAGTCTCGGCTTAAGAGTGCCGGGAATTTATACTATTCCTTGCGAATGCGGCAAGAATTACGTGGGCCAGTCTGTGAGAACCGTTGCCGACCGCTGCATCGAGCACCAGCGCCACCTGAAATATAGGTATTTGGAAAAATCAGCGGTGGCTGAACATAGCCTGCTTAACAAGCATAAGATTTTATTTGAAGAAACCAGAGTAATAGCTCACACATCGAATTACTGGGACTCTGTGATCCGGGAAGCAGTCGAAATTAGACTTAGCGATAATAACTTTAATAGAGACAACGGCTATGCACTTAGCAACACTTGGAAGAGTGCACTGGATAAAGAAAAATCGCAGAGAAAAACTTCTCGCACTTTACCTCCTGATTTAAGGGATGGCGCTGCAAGCAACGCGGGATAGCAACTACATCTATGGAAGTAGAGGGCACCACTTCGCTACGCGCCATATCGCTGACGTATTCCAGCCAATAAGAAGCCATCTTTTGCATATAAAAGTGGGAACCTCGCTAGTTCACGACAGTCAGTTTTAGCCCTGACGACGACCATGGAGGTAGTGGTCGAAAGCTCGGAGATTTATCCTGATTTGACGCGGCATGTACACCGAGAAATTTTTACTCAGGAAATACGTCGCGAAAGACTTCGTAGCCATCCCTCTTGACTAATAGCAAAATTGTCCAAAGACCAAAATTCTACTGAAAAATTGAAGATGGCAGCGTTTTGAGATATGAAAGGTCCATACGGATTCATTAACCCTAAAGGTCAAACAAAGAAGAGTGACAGCTACTGTGAACTACTGCGAAATCTGAAACCCAAAATCAAAACGAAGAGGAGCGGGAGGATATCACAAGGCGTAATTTTTCTTCAGGATAATGCGCCCCCTCAAACAGCTGAGAAGCAATCCAGTGCATTCAAGAGATTAGTTTTGAGCTGCTGCAGCACCCACCGTATACTGCTGAACTAACTCAAGTGATTTTCACTCTTTTGGTGCTTTCCTCCTCAGTCCTTATGTAGCATATACGTGACTTTTTTTTTTTGCTCAGGGAATAAATTCAATTCGCTGTGCCCGACTGGGAGATATACTTCACACCAAGTGCTTTCTGTGCATCAACTTGAAGAAAGCTGTTTATTGCAGGATGACAATATATTTTCGAGAAATAAACGTAGTTTCTGTTTGTTCCTAGTTATTTTGGACTAGAAAGTGTTTAAAATATGCAGTAACATACCAGAATACCTGACGCTATCGAATAAGTGATTGTTTATTTCATCAAAACAATACAGCGGTATATTTTTCTCGATATAGCACTGGGTATACATTTACAACGTCGTATATTTTCACATACCAGTAGCACTATTTTCAGGATTTTTAGGCGTTTAGTTTTGAGTTTTTCAATACTGCACTCCTAAAATTTTAATGAAATACACGAATTTTTTTAATTTTATATTTTAGTGTTATTTTGCCCCAGAACAACGCACTGACCACAAATATAATTTTTTTCATTTATAAAATCTAAGCTCAGAACTAAAGAGGCCATGAAGGATCGCCTATGTGAATCCAAGTTTTCGTCAGATGACAGGGTTGTGCAGGTGTTGCAAGGTGCCAGAAAATTTATTTCAGGAACTCTGATACCGCCACAGACTTTCCGTGTTGCCACGCCGTCAACCGTCAGCGGGCGCTGAATGATGCAACTGATGCTTAGGGGTGACAGTGCTGCCCTTCACTCACTTCGCGTCAAACTGTCAAAATAATCTAACTGTTTTAATCACACTGTAAGGAATTGAACCATAATTACCTCTGTGAGCCAGCAAAACGAAGTTACGAACAGTTGGAGTTCGTATTAAATCACTCCAACATGTTCCTAAAGCAACAGAAACCCACAATGTCTTAAAATTACTTTTATAACAGTTGGAGAAGACGTATTATGATGTTAGTGAAAGAGAAAAAAACTGGGGATGGGGATAGTATAGAACCGTCTACCTTGTCTATCGTTACCTCCTAGTGTTAAACATTGCATATGAGGATTTACGCTCTCTCACAATCATGCACGACCTGAAGTTAAGTTCCATAGTGCTCAGAGCCATTTGAACCATTTGCGCTCTATATCCTTTAACTGAACTAAGGACACATCTGGCTACAATGAGCTCGATACACAAACCACAAACAGTACAGTCCACTATGACAACGTAACGTCCTTTCAACAGAATTTTGCCTCAATTTGGACTGAAGTGTGTGTGTTAGGTGGTGTGGAAATAAGCGCCATATTCCAGAGTACGTTTATAACTTCATACCGAACGTTAAAGCAGTCGTCTGATGCGTTGTTTAGTATCGTGGATACACTCTGAAGCTCTGACATACGGTCAACGTCAGATATTTTGCGGCGACGAGGGTGGAAGTCCTTTAGATAATAGACCTTCTGCCTTGAAATATCCATTCCCATTTGGATGATGATATCTATGACTTCATCAGGCAGAGATTCGTTCGTGATTTATGTCCAATACCCAAAAAATATGAACTTTGGAGTGGAATAGAAGCTATCTGAAATACTGCTCCTTAGGGAGGCATTTGGAGCATTGTAGTCTTTTTGTTTTGCTCGTTACACTTAATAATTTCTTTGCGTGATTTAGAAATATCAAATTGCTTCAAGTATAGAGAGATTCGTACCTGTTCCACCATGAAAGATTTTGTTAACTAAGAATGACTGCCGAAGGATTGCGCGGCCCCTTCCGCCGGAGGTTCGAGTCCTCTCTCGGGCATGAGTGTGTGTGTTGTTCTTAGCATAAGTTACTTTAAGTTAGGTTCAGTAGTGTGTAAGTCTAGTGTCCGATGACTTCAGCAGTTTGGTCCCTTAAGAATTCACACACACATTTTGACTGCCGAAATATATTTGTCTCTCGCTGTCTTCAGTGTTTGCTTATGCACTACCATCATACCATATAAATATGAAAGGGTTTAATGTGCTTGAGTACAAAATCTTCATTCATAGCTTTGTCCAGAAATAGTTTAGCACCAAAATGGACAAGTAAACCTCTTATTGTCAAAACAAAAGGTCGTTGAGGCTGTTGAGTGGGAATAGCGGCTTATGTTAAGGAACAGAATACCTGTTTCATTGCAAAGAAAATCTGCAAATCTTCATGTGACTTATCTGAGACGTACTAAGATACCGACCCACCTTGCCTGCTTGTACCGCAAGCGGCAGGAACGTGAGCCAACTGAAATTTTACAAAAATTCATTACAGCACAAAATGTATTCTTTCTTTTGCACCATCCGCTATTACCATGTGCGTTTCTTGTGATATGTTTTGTGCCTATAAATTACTTTCAGGTATTTATTTACCTTGAATGTTTGTACTGGAAACTATTGTATAGGTTGTTCAGAGTGAAACAATTGCTCAGTCGATATTTGTTTTTGGGCTTGGAGATCATTTATTCAGTTTCGACCTCGAGAGTAGTCTCGCAACATAGCTGTGCTTTTCCTTCAACAGTACAGACGACAACCAAAGACATGGCCTGGAGAAGTATCGTAATATCGATGGAATTTTGCAGCCAGTATGAGGATTCCGGGGCATCTGATGATCATCTTATATGTTGCCAGACACGTGACTACATGTTTAATTGATTCATTTGGTTGCAGTGAATTTCTCTTGTGTTTTTCCTTTCTTTGAAAAGATATTTCAGCCTAACAAGATCAGATACGATGATACTTTGCAATACTTAAACGCACAATTATGAAATGCCCGTTAGTTTACATCATAATAACATGCAGACACTTGTGTGGAATCTAAAAGCTTGCAATACACGTTAATCTCTTAAGCTAACATCGTCACTTCGTCTTACAGTGATGATTATAAATGTGTCGTGGTACTTATAATCCGAGAGTCCTTCCTTATTCGGCAAATGTTATTAAAAGGGCAAACATAACATATAGTCAAGTATTAAAAATGCGATGCTGGCCATGCCGTGAAATGCTGAGAGAAAATAAGAATATATGCAGCAACATATTGTTCTCATTTAGTCATCAATCTCCAGGTTCTCAGTTTGTTTCCTTCGTTTGAGCAAATTTAAGAACAGTTCGTACAAAACAGTGTGAGTAAGAAAAAAATGGTTCAAATGGCTCTGAGCACTATGCGACATAACTTCTGAGGTCATCAGTCGCCTAGAACTTAGAACTAATTAAACCTAACTAACCTAAGGACATCACACACATCCATGCCCGAGGCAGGATTCGAACCTGCGACCGTAGCGGTCGCGCGGTTCCAGACTGAAGCGCCTAGAATCTCTCGGCCACAACGGCTGGCAGTGTGAGTTAAGAGATTACTTTCTGCTAAAGAACAGACGAGAAATGAACATTGCACTGAGCAGGCTAATATATTTTTATTGAGAAAGAGAAGAAGTCAGACAACATTTGTGAACCGATGGAATGCGTATTATAAAATATTGGTACATATAAACAAATTACTCAATTGGCATTGATTCAATTTTTTTCAGGATGTCTTTTCGTTCTTTCTCGGTCTGGATGAGCCTGCCGTACAGGTCAGAGAGAATGGCGATTCCTTTCTGGTAGTTCATCTCCGACGTCTCGCTGCTGCGGCTGGAGGCGTTCTCCGTCCTGTCCCTGCTCTGATCCGCGCACAGCTTGGAGGAGGTGCTCGCTGACTTGCCGCTTACCTCCTGGTACGTGTTGTAGTACATTCTACTCTCGTCCGGGTCTGAGAAAAAGAGTTACACACTAAGTAAACGAATCCACTGGTTGTTACTTGGAATAGCAGCTCTGTGCAAAGACTGTGCTTGTAATTAAATGCTGCGCAGCTAAAAGTACAGGTAGCGATAAGTGGGAACAATTAAAACTTCCAAGAATGTTAACAAGATGTTATGAAAAGGATATGGTAAACAAACATTAATAGGACAAAGGAAATAGAGGACAAAAATCACACAAACACCTAGTATGTTTTGTTATTCCAGCTTGAGAATGGCATGAGAAACTTTTGTTACGGTCTTCGGTCCGAAGACTGGTTTGATGCACCTCTCCATGATAGTCTATAGCAGCGCCGATGTGCGTATTATTCCAGTACTGTGGCTACCTAGACACGAGTTTCTTTTTCTTTTTTACTCGTAAGTCTTCATCGACAAAATAAGATGTGAAATTTCATAGCAGATTAAAACTGTGTTTCGGACTGAGATTCGAACTTGAAACCTTTGCTTTTCGCGGGTTACTGCTCTACCGACTGAGCTGACGAATCAAGACTCACGACCCGTCCTAACATCTTTACTTTCACCAGTACCTCATCTCGTATGAAGGACCATTCTTACAAAAATATGAAATAAGTAATATCATTAAAGTACTTGCAATTATTGTACAGTTTATTAATAACAAAAACCTAAATGTTCTTTACAGATGTTTACAGTAAATCTTCCACACAGCTGAACACTAAAAAATTGACCAAGTGCAAGTAGAACTCCCGCACTGAGGGTTGCATGAAAACATATATATATATAGCGTAATCACATAAATCTTGCACCGAAAATATTTCGGAAATGGAACGTGCTGTTGATGTGCGGTTTTTACAGAATGGGTTGGTAGTCAGGAATTCGTATCGTTAGCCAATCAAAAGATAATAGCACTTAAAATATGTTTTTTTTTGTGCCAACATACACTTTTTAAATGTAACACTGCCTGTTGACATTGATAGACTAAAAGTAGAGTAAATCAGAATGTCAGTAGTGTTTGTGGCAGGATTTTATTGCGAGTCGTTCACGAGATATCGTATTTTGAAAATGTTCCACACCGACACTTGTGCAATACGTGTGGTAGCACGCACTGTAAAACACAAGTGCATACAGTGGTTATGTGGTTATCATTAACGAGACAACTGATCATCACAGGTTGTGTTCAAAATGAGCACCGGCAGCGACAATACACGTTTCCAGTCTGGTATGGAATGACTGCTGCTGTCGTGCTAGCGTTTCAGCGGAAATGTCCCAGTAGGCTGCCGTAATAAGTACGATCGAAAACTTTCTCCTTCAGTTGAATTTTTCACTGTAGAAACGATTTCTGTGTAACTACCACAACGACATCCCTCTGAAACTGTAAGCTGTATTCAAACCATGGTCTCTCTTTACAATGTTTACCCCATACGCTTCCTTCCATTACCGAACTGACCATTTCTCGATACCTCAGAACGACCGTGTGTCCTACTAACCGATTCCTTCTTTTAGTCAAGTGCCATAAATTTCTTTTATCTGCAGTTCGATTCAGTACCTCCTCAGTAGTTATTAGGTCTATCCATCTGTTCTTCAGCATTCTTCTGCAGAAGCACATTTCAAAATCTTACATTCTCTCCTTGTCTGAACCGTTATCATCCACGTCTCACTTCCCTAAAAAGCTACGCTCCATACAAATAACTCTAGAAAAGACTTTCCAACAGTTCCAATGATATTAGATGCTAACAAATTCATCTTTATCAGGTATGTTTTTCTTGCTATTGCCAGTCTGCCTTTATATTCACTCTGCTTCGGCCATCATAAATTATTTTACTGTCTAAATAGAGAAACTCATCTACTACTTTTATTTATCATTTCCTAATCTAACTCCCTCAGCATCGGGTGTTTTAATTCGATTGCACGCCATCACCCTGGTTTTACTGCTTGGTGATATCCACATTACAATTGGTCCGTCTCCGTAGCTGAGTGCTCAGCGCATTTGACTGCCATTCGAGAGGCCTGTGTTTAATTCCTGGCCGGGTCAGAGATTTTCCGCTCTCAGGGACTGAGTGTTGTGCTGTCATCATCATTTCACCATCATTGCTCGCAAGTCGCCGAACTGGCTTCAAATAAAAAGGCTTGCATTGGGCACCCGGACAACGCCAGATAGGGTCTCCCGACAAATAATGCCTTACAATCATTTTATTTCATCTTATAATTTCTTTTCAAGACGCCATCTATTCGCGTCAACTGTTCTTCCAAATCTTTTGCCGTCTCCGACAGAATGAAAATAAAAACTATGTATGATCCAAAGCCCATGCGTTGTCAATATTAGCATACGAGTTGCACAATGACTCTTTGCCTTAGTCAATTTCTTCATATAAAGAAGTGAAGGACTTCATGTTTCCGGTCACCGACGACCATCCTGATGAATGCTTTCCGTGTTTTCTATACACAATTTCAGGTGACTGATTTTGAACAATGCCATAACTGATTTCTTCGTTTATTCCTATTCCACTGAAAGTTACGCATATCGACAGGATGTTAAACTCACTTCTCCCTCTCCTCCGCCCCTTTCAGGTTTTCAGAATCCTTCTGACCTCTTTTTTCTTTAATTTAATGTTTCCTCTCAACGACTCGGTTGCAGACATTAAGAAAGAAGTTTAAATGAGAAGGACACTACCTATTTCCTTGCCCAATTCGATCTTTTGCTCTATCTCTAAAGACATTTCGTCTAATGTCTTTGGATCTCTGTCTTTCCTTGAAGATAACGAAGGGCGTAGAATATCTAAAATAGTACAAAGAAAACCCCTAATAAGCGTATAGGAACGCAGCAGTACTACACAAATTATGCTAAGTAGATACAGCAAAGACAGTCCGTGGCTTTAGAATATATCTTTGCTATAGTGCGAAAAGTATTCCAAAAGTAAAATGCATTTGGTCATAAAAGATAAACTCATGAGAAAAGGTTTTTATTGAAACTAATATTTTACTACATATCTACTTTACTTTTCCACACAATCACCGTTCACATCTATAGACTTTCTGCAACGCCGCACCAACTTCTTTAACAGCTTGCATGGAAGTTTGCCACCTGGGAATTGGAACCAGTTGGTAACACCAGTCCTGAGTTCGTCGTCATTTTAAAATCGTTGTCCACCCAGCCACTTTTTCAAATGGAAGAAGAGGGAATAGTCACTTGGTGCAAGGTTGGGTTTGTACGGCGGATAATCAAAAAGTTCCCAACGGAAGTCTGAATCTTCTCCTTGGTTTCGCCAGCAGTGTGATGGCGTGCGTTGTCGTGAAGGAGGATTATGCCAGACGATTTTTTCCCGCGGCGTCGATTTTGGGTCGCACGTCTCAATTTGGTTAGCGTTTCACAGTAATATCGGTTCTGATTGTTGACCCGAGGTCCACGAAATCAATCAAAAGTACGCTCTTTTCGTCCCGAAAAAACGGTAGCTGTCCTTTTTCGTTTCGAGAACGCGGACTGCTTAAACTTTTTTTTGGGTGAACTCGAATGGCCCCACTGTACTGACTGTTGTTTCGACTCTGCTTTGGTGTACGATATCCATATCTCTTCGCCCTTAACAACATGGGAAAACAAATCATTTCCATATTGTCTATAGCGCTCCAAAAACTATCGTGCTCTCCGCATTCTTTTCTCTTTTGGCTAACAGTGAGCATTTCTGAAATCCACCTCGCACACACTTCGTGATATCCAAGCTGTTCTCTGACAATTCTATAAATTGGGGTTCGAGCAACATTTTGGAATTCACAGCCAGACCACTAATCGTCAAGCACTTCGAAGTTTTTGGTTCACCTCTTCAGCGACGTCATCAGTCCGAATACTGGGCCTGCCATTCCGCATTTTGAAATCCTCGACACCATTTTCGACTTGTTTGTCACTAATTATTTCAGGTTCATTGACTAGGCATAACTCAAGATGGCGGTTAGCAGCTGAAGATCATATTGTCAGCAAAAATCTGATCACACTGCGTACTTCGCAACTGGTGGGTTCTACGATTTTCTCGGCCATTGCAATCCGTTCCCATGGACTAGCAGACAGCTACCGAATCAAACCAACAGTGTAGCAGTTTCCTAAAGAGTCGGTGGACGACGCTGCATGCGTGAAACTTCATTCAGGCCTAAGATCAATTAAATATTGGTCACAGGACCTTGGTTTTGGAAACCTCCGCGTATAATACAAAGAGTCCTCCACGAACCATAGATCTCACCATAATGGGGAGGCTTGCGGTTCTCAGTGGTGATGATATTCAAACCGTAGGTGCAACCATGTATGTGGAGAGACCAGGTTAACATACGGGTTTCAGTAGTTGCAGGGGCAAAAGGCTAGATAAGTGACTGATCTGGCCTCATAGCAATAGCCAACATAGCCTTGCATGGCTTAAGGTAACATATTCCGGCAGTAAAGCGCTCCGGTATTCGGGTATCAGGGTGCGAACGACTCAGGCGGACGTTGTGAGAAGAAAAAACAAATCTGACATCCTCCTGGTTGGAGACTGGAATGGTGGATCCCTTCATCATGTTTGTAGAGTGAATACTTGAAAAGTGAAATGGGTTGGTTGAAGTCAGATATGAAGCTGACAAGTTTAGTGCGGTTGAAATGGATACGTCTTCCTCCCCCTTTGATAATTTTATGATTTCATGACTTGCTTATGGCATACTTTTATTGTTCTTGGTATCATATCTTGAACATATGTCTATGCTTTGGAGAAGAATAGAATGGGTCATTTTGTCTTATTTTCTTCAGAGATCAGCAGCCTCTTTCTTTTCCATTACCAGGCCCTTATTTCTTTGTCTGTTGGACATGGAAGCAAGGGTTTGTATTTTCGAATGTTTGGAGCCGAGCAGAGAAGTTTCATTCCCTCAGAAGTAGCTATACCATGCTTCCGATTTACGTTACTTTCCTCTCAGTTTGGGCTTCAGAGATGTCCTGTAAAATAACATGTAGCGGATTCTGAGCCCTCCTCGTCTTTCTGTTTGCCCAGTGAAACAGCTTTCCCGGTTTTTCTGTTTCACTCGGTTGGCTAGCCGAGCGGCGCCATCCCCTGCTCTTGTAAAAAAGCGAGGCACCGTCCTCAACGGACAAGCAGAGGCTGGGTTTCTGGAGACACTCTTCATGCAGACTCCGACATATGAGTATGGTTGTTCTCTTGGAACATGGTCTTAGTATAGGTCGGGTTGTGTTGAGTGAGTTAGGGTATTGCTAGGTTTGAAAGTATCAGCACTTTCATGTTCAGTTATTTATCAGTTATGATTTTTCAATAATATTTGCATGTGGACAGCAATAGATTCGTGTGCAACCAAAGACCTCGTGTTCATGCTTCGTTCTTCCACAGTATCTATCCACGTGATCGTTTCGCACTGTGTGTTGATAAGTTTTACGCCAGTGGACCGAAATTCAGCAAGGTAATGAAATTCTAGTAGTGGAGTGGACTTGATAACTACATATGAATATGAACCAAACAAAATTATAAGTATCAGGTTCTGGATTAAAGCGAATTAATAAATAAACACCTGCAATAATAAGAGTAGATGAATGGTAAAAATTCCATACGCATCGTCTAAGGTGGATCCTCAATGTACAAGACATTTCGCACAAAGGTAAAGAGACGTGAAATCGGGAATTTTATTGTGTATTGTTATTTTTAAAAACTAACAATAATTGTGAGTGCTAAGTATATAGACATCATCATGTGCACAAGCTGCTTTTTAATTGTAAATGCTTCAGTTTGACAAACCTTTGTGTAATGTGCTACATTTCATCCACCATAATGACGACATGGCATGAAGTTGTTACTCATAATGAACAAGTTTTGTAACAAACCCATTGTCAAAAATAAAGACTAATTTATGCGATCTTGGCTATTGAACGTTTTTTATCAAGTATAACAGACCGCTCCTTCCAATTTCCAGTTTCTCTACATGAGAAAACTCAATCAAGTAGAAGAATGAACCAAAGTAGATATAGGAACAGGAGTAGTCAAAAAGAAAAAAGAAGTCAAAAAGAAGAAAGGAATTTGAACTCTTTTATTTACGTCTCTAAAAGTAATTAATATAGTAAAGTTTTATTTCAAAAGAATTGCAAATAAAATCATGTTAATAAACATAATTTAAACTAGCAAAATTTAGGATCCAAGCAGCACAAATTAAAATGGCAACATTACCAATACTATTTGATAAAACAGTTAATATACCGCCACTATAAGACTTTTCATTTTGATAATAAATGACCAGTCAATAACAGATGAAAAGCTACCTGTAATGAATAATACACAAGTGGTCCTGAAAAATCATGCACGCCAAGTGTAAAGGTATTAAGAAAAAGCAACGAAATATTGTTTGAACTAAATATCCACATAATTTTGTAATCATTTAGCAAAAATGTTCATATCACAGATTACATAAAACGGAAACCCACTGATGATGGTATAATGGTGCTGAAACATTTTTGAGTACTTGGAAAAAACGGTGTTTTGCATAAATGGCGGACCTCACATCCTACAATAGTAGCTGGAAATATAGTCTTGAAGGGGTTGCATGGATTTCGTAGACTCTGATCTTTGTTTCATAAGTTCTAATATGATGAAGCCTATTGATTGAAGCAGCTGAAATATGTCAATAAAGTTATGAATAGAATCTACAATACGTGATCTAGACAGAATTATTGACAAAAATAATTTCCTTTAGAGCAATAACAAATGACAGTCACAGCTCAAGAATGATCAGCTAATCACAGCACAAAATTGCTGTGTTGTGTACAGTACGTTTTTCTAATAACAATCTGTACTGACATGATTCTGTTCATCTTCACTACGTTTATATGCGACACACCTTCCGAAGGACGAAAATCGAATTTCGGAAACCCTTTCTCGCTGTCTCCAAGGAAACGGCTGTGGGTTAAAAGAGGGGAGGTGAAAGATGATGTCATGGCTTATGGTATAAGATGTTGTATTTTCACACCGCCACATCGCGTCACATAAAACACTGATTTCAGTAATGAAAGAGGCCAAGAGCCATTTATTTGCCAATGTATAATATTTAACTACGCATTGTAATGATGTATTTTGACGATTTACAAGGAGAAATGAATCCAGCGCCACTGACGCGCCTAAGAAAGTATAGACTTATTCAGCGCACATGTAGAAACATCGCTATTAAAGACAGACTCTGAAGACATTTGAATATTACAAAAAACAAGCGCGCATTCCATCGTCCACTGCCTTACGATATCACTCTCTATTTATCTCCTGTATAATACGGACGCCCCATTACACAGGCGTCATTATAAGATTTGTAATTTGTTTAAATCTATTGATAAATACTGTTATTGTGTTGCAAGTGATACTAGTATGTGTGAAAAACACAGAGTGGTTAATGAATGGACATTTCTACGTGATTTCTAAACTTTTCAAACCACTCAAGCTCTGTCATTTTTATTTACGTAAGTGTTAACATGTTATATGTACGTCCAAGTTCGCAATTATAGTGTCAAATACTCTAAATTTGTGTTTGCTTATTTACTTTCTATGTGCCAAGTTTTTTTTTACAAAGCCAACCGTGTCCGACGTGTCATTGTGCGGACAGAACAGTCGAGGCCGACGTTAACATACTACTTATATCTACCCCCCCCCCCCCCTTGTAATATTCTTCAAACTCAGTTTTAAACTGGCCGTTAGGTACATTTTCAGTGCGAGTAAAGTCCGGGAATTTCTTAGCAAACTTCTCTAATCGCACATTGTTCGCACAAAGCCTCACTGTTCCACAATGATATGCGGCACTTTCTAAACGGGAAAGTGAGCCACGCAAATATATGTTGCTTCCCCTTCTCAATCTGATGCTTAAATAATAATAATAATATTTCCTTACATCAGAGGTATTATAAGGTATGCATATATGCACAGAGAAATGTGCAAGAGCCACTATAGCTATACTACTCCAGTGACGTGGGACTGTGGGGCAGAGGGTTTCTCAAGAGCGAATATTCACCAGTTCCAGCTATTATCAATGCTAGAGGCAATATTACTCGGTCTTCTGTGGGCAGCTACTTTTTTGTCCAGTGTGTTTATTAGTCCTCTTCAGCATTGCATAAACAAGGGAAACCTCCCATAAACCTTGGTGGGTGGTGACGAATTGGAACTATTTCTTATTTGTATCTAGAACAATACGGCACAGATGAAAACATAGGGACCAGCGGTTAATAAGTACCTATTTTTGTGAGTGTAATCATAAACATAATAACTTGCACTTCATTTGTAGCAGCGTACCTCTGAAAACGTAATTTTTTGTTAATTTTTTGTGCTTTTCATCCACTACTCCAAGGAGCAGAGGGGGCTGTTTGAGATGTGGCCCATTATAGAGTCGCGGTTCTTTCCAGGCAATTACCAGGCGAGCTGATACTGGGACAGAGAGATTGTCAGTTAGAAACAAATTGCAGGGGTTCACCAGGCCCGGCATTTACCTGGCAAACTAAAGAAACCTCCCAAAAACCTAGGTCGAGACAATGGGATTGAAGCTGTTTTAATTTATTTCTGAGACTATGTCCTTCGAAAGTCAAAATTCTGTGTATCTGACTTACAAGTTTTTTAAAACAATCATTATAACATTCCCAGTTGTAATTACTTACCATCGAAAACCAGATTCGATCACTTAATGATCATCTTCAGATCTGATTAATCACGAGTTCTGAAAAGTCAAATTTCTTTAAGAAGAGTACAGTCATTAGCTCTAAAATTAAAGTAATTGCATAATAAAACACCTGTGAGAAGTTCATTCGGTGGTATCCAGCATTTTTTACATTTCACAACTTGTGATTAATCAGATCTGAAGATCATCATTAAGTGATTGACGCTAGTTAACAAGTGTGACTAAATGCTTCCAAGACTATTTCACTAAATTAAAATTGTACAGTTGTGGCCTGTGTCACCTATAATTAACTGTGTAAGAGCGTCTGCGTCACTGCAGGAAGTTGTGTCTGTGCCGACAGATCGTAATTTCATATTTCAGTCTTTCCATGCCGACAGGTTGTAATTAATTTTGCAGTTGTGGCAGATGTCACATATTATTAACTTGCATGCCGTGTATTGTGTATGAGCGTCTGCGTCACCACAGAGGGTCGTATCGTGGGTTCATACTTCAATCTTTGTCTGGATCGCCACCTTGGGAGATTGGGTCTGTGTCGGCGGATTGTGGATTCGTGCTTCGATCTTTTAGCCTCGCATGCCGCGTGTTGTGTATGAGCGTCTGCGTCACCATAGCGGATTATGTCTCTGCTGGCATATCGTGGGTTCATGACTCGCTTTATGTCTGCATCTCAATGGAAATTGTATCTGTGTCCGCGAAACGGATTTTGCAACTTGGTTTTGTTTTCTTTTACCACTCCAACGAGTAACAAATGTGAGAGATTTTACTCCGAAATTGCACAAAATGACTGTGAGAAAGGACTAAATTACTTAAAAAATGAACCCCTGAAGCCATCATTATCCTTCTAATAAAAACAGCGAAAAGTCAAACTTCCGTATATCTTCCTAGACCTCAGTATTCTGACCTATGCATAAACAGCACCTTCATATCTGTTATTATTTAAATGTCAACGGATATGATATATGACTTGCGTGATTACTTATTTTTGATATTAGCTTTGAAATCCTGCGTTAGCTCTAACTAAATTTATACCTGATTCTTATGAACCACATATGAACTTCGTTTTTCAAGTATGTTATTCTACAATTGGTGCTTTGCCAGCGAGAAAAAACTGATTTCATTTGGTTCTCTCTACTTTGTCGTATGCACAAACAACACCTTCGTATCAATTATTGTTTAAATGTCAACAGATGTGATATCACATACGTGATTACTTGTTTTTGATATTAGCTTTGAAATCCAGTGTTTGCTCTAACTTTATATCTGACACATGTTATTCACATATAAACGTTGTTTTTAAAGTATGTTATTGTATATCTGGTGCTTTCCCCGCAAGAAAGAAATGATTTCATTTAGTTCCCGCAATATAATAATTGAATAAATTCTCAAAGAAATTATCTACACAGTGTCCATTTACGTCCTAGGAGTTTAAAAAGGAATTTACAAATATTTGCTATGGAGATGTAAGATGAGCGGTAGGGTATAATTTGCCTTGCTCTTGTTGTATTGTTAATAAGTTAATGATGGATATCATTTGTTCTCTTTACCAAGCGCTTAACGGATTGAAAATGCCACAAAGACCTGGCAAATAGTAAACAGTTCCGACTAATGGAAGACGAAATTGCCGTAGAAAGGTTATGATTTATGCCTGGGGTGGAGCGTTAAGGAAATACCAACAGCCCAGTTTAATACCCGCATGACTGCAAAAGTGAGATAGAGTTACTATTTTGCAGTAGCGTTGAGAAACCTCTGAAATCGTTAAAACTGAAAAAAGTTGCCTATCAGACTCTACAGAGAATTTGAGGCTGAGTAAGCTTCTACATTAATCATAATATACCACAGATACCCCGAGCAAAAATCCGTGCCCAGCAATTCGAAGAAAGCACACATATCTACAAAACTGGTAACAGAAGTGATTCACAAAGCTACCGTGCTGTGTCTTTGACATTCATGTGTTGTAAAATCTTAGAACGTATTATGAGCTTAAACATAATGGGGTATGTCGAAAAGAGTGATAGACTCAACACCATCCTCCATGGATTCCGAAAACAACAATCATGTGAAACACAACTCCACTTTTCTCACATGAGATCCTGGCAGCCATGTACAAAGCAGTCTGGTACATATAGTATTTTTCGATTTCCTAAAGGCATTTGACTCAGTACCATATTTATTTACACTTATTATCAAAAGTGCGATCGCACGGGGCATCATGCGAAATTTGTTAACTTGATTGAGGATCTTGTGGTAGGGAGGACGGAGCAGGTTGTCTTGGACGGAGAGTGACCGTCAGAAACAGAAGTAACATCGGTTGTACCCCAGGGAAGTTTGCGGGGATCCTTGGTATTCATGTTGCAAATAAATAACGTGCCGGACAACGTCAATAGTAACCTCAGACTTTTCAAAGATAATACAGTTATCTGAAGTGAAGTACTGTCTGAAAAAAGCCGCACAGATATCCAGCCAGTCCATGATAAGATTTCAGAGTGGTAAAAAATCGAAGTTGGAATCAGTCAATTCACACAAATACTTAGAAATAGTAATTTCTGCCGAAGTGAAACGGAAATGATCAAATAGGGTCAATTTTGGTAAACCAAATGACATACTTCCATGCATTGGTAAGATGCTGGGAAAATACAGTCATTCTGAAAAGGAGACTGCATACAATGCACTCGACCGACTCGTCCTAGAATACTGCTCAAGTATGTGGAACTCGTAACAAGGAGTACCAACAAGGAATATTGAATATATGCAGAGAAGCCCACACTTATGGTCACAGGTTTGTTTGACCCGTGGGAGAGTGTCAGGAAGATGCTGAAAAACCTGAACTGCCGACGTTTGACGATAGACGCAAACTACCCCGTGAAAGGGGTTACTGAAAAGGTTTCAACAAAGATTGTTAGATTAGGAATCTATGTGTATACTACAACGCTCTGCATATCGCTTCAGTATTGACCGCGAACACTTATTACACTAATCATAACGCGTAAGCAATCGCTTTTCACGCCTTCCATACTCGAATAAAGTGGGAAACGCTCACTGCCACGCACTAGAAAGTGATTTTTCGAAGAATATAGTAGATGTAGAAAACACTACTATTGCTGCCGATTCTGGGCTGGGAAGTCGGGAGGCGAAGTAGAGGAGCACAGACGATATGTGGCATCTGTAACTTACACTGATTTCCAATAATCCTTAGGTTAAAGACGATTGTAGTCGGGCGTAAAAATTACAGTTGGTTGGATTCATATTATTCCAAACGTAATAAAAATCGCTCTAAATTATTAAATATAGAGGATATTAGGAAGGAAACCTGGTGTGATTCATAATAAGCAAATGTTCCATCTTAACGGCTCTTTGTCGACATGGACACCCAATAACGTCATTATACTGAAATGAACATCTATATCAGCTGACTGGTGCAAGCAGAAATTTATTAAATATTTTTCGTGTCCACGATGTGATGTCACCTTATTTCCTTTTAAATTATCATGGATATTGGTACAGTTTTCCCACTGATGAAGGAGTGTTTCTAGCTTTTCCATGAAAAAGTAAATAAAACCGATTATGATAAACGACAGACAAAGCTCTGCAGATTTGTTGCGCGGATATTTTGACACCTAGGCCTTCGGTGACAGCTAAAATCTAAAGAAAGATAATGTGCTACTACTTTTTAATTTTCCTCCGGATTACACATCTAAAGGAACAAAGAAAAATAGCAAACTCACACCACCGAACGGTTCTCTAAACCTCTAATGTGTTGCATCCACAGCAACGGATAATGAGGACATTACACCATATGAGCCGAACGGTCAAAATAAATCAGATAATAAATGATCTGTAGCGATTTATCTTTACATCAACCATAGCGATTTCTGTGCCCCTGAGAGGCGGTGACTGCGTTTGTTGAAGAGAAATGCAAAGCGTGTTATGTGCATTGAAGAGTGAACCATGGTAAGATGCAGTTTATACATAATTTTATAGCCTTAACTATAATGAAAATTGTTAAGGCCGAGTTTATATCGCTTAAACTTTTAGTTTCATACTACACTTGGCCGAAGTTTGGATTCGTTTGCATAAAAATCTACGAGAAGTTGTTAAATAAGGGTTGTTATCAGCAAAGAATGAATAGGTAAGACAGTGATAGGAAAACTTTAGTAGCATAATAAAGTGTATGTAATTTTTAGACTCGTGTTGGTTCTCGGATCCAAAGGTCGATAAATGATCCGGGTTCTGTGTGAGAAAAAATGTTAGTATTGTCTGTCTCACTACAACAGTTTTCTCAATAACTATAGTTTCGGAATTATATTACGTTTCTTGTCATAATATTGTATCATTATCTGCACTTGGTTTAGTGTCAGTCATAATACGAAAATGAATAATTTTGGTAAACGTCAGATTTGTTGGATAAAAGTGAATATTATTTCTGAGAATAGCATAAAGAAACATTTTATATATTTTTCAGGACTCTTTTCAAAACGTAATGCTTCCTACTAAAATGACATATTGTCTTAAAGTCACATATGAACTGGAGACCAGAAGATACGTCGAGTAGTAAGAAATGGGAATCCACTGCAAAAATGTATACTCATGTAATTATGTTGTTTATAACTGTGTTTGTTTTAAGTTTCCTGTCCAAATGTTAAAATAATAACCATCGCCTTAATATTGGTAATTGCGCAGGAACAATTCATTGTAATTCTGCGTATGACATAACTAACAGAGCAAGCGCTCAGCTTTAATGTTAAGTGAGAAAAGGTTTTACTATTGTGTTCACTTCTGATATCGCGTAATGATACGGACTCAGTCTTATTTCACCACTCTCGTAATTTTTGAAGTCGATTTCAAAATTTAGCACAGCAAAGATACGTGCACGAGCGATTTAAGTAGGTGCGATTATCCCCATATTTAATTACATATTAACCCTGCTTTGTGACTGGTTCTACCATTTCTAATTTCGAGAAAAATACGCCGTTGCCACCATTCTTTCCATTTTTAACGCACTTTTCTGTATAACTAACTAAAATTGTAGGGTAAATTCAGAAATGGTGCATTAAGTGATAGAGAAATCTCCGACTAGAATTTTGATGCCTACTATGTAGATTTACAGGCCATCAGCTACGAGAAGTACAACAGTATAATTTTGCAGATATCTGAACCGATGAAACGAGAAATATTTCTTATTATATCAACAGTTTTTAACGAAAATAGTGTAATGTTTCCTTTCTTAAATTTGGTGTACCTTTCTATGGGAGAGATTGTAAAATGTTGATAATACGCAAGTCACATACTGATGTGAACTTAATTCGTCATTAACAGTTCACAATAAGATTTCGTTTTACTTCGCGACAGCATCCGATATGAGTCAACGGGAAAAGCGAAAGCAAAATCAATATATATATGAATTATTTGAAACAAACGTAAGATACAATTATATCTCTTAAGTGATTTCCTAAACAAGTAAACGCACGTGAGAAATAAGAGTGACATGTGTCAGGGGGCAGTTAGTATAATTTAATATGTAAACAACTTGTTTTATGATTCTAAACCTCAGTGAAGAAGTCTCTGCTGTCTAAGGAAACGTTTTATTTCGGTAGATGGTTTTCTGAGAATAGCTCTCAGCCTCTCTTGCTTAAAATTTTATCTGGATTCCTGTGTGAACTATGACAGTACGATATTAATCTGCGAACATTGTGATCCAACTGTTGGTACATGAAAGTTACTTCATACCTTTCGTGTTGCTCATTTGTGAACTGCTACGGAATACCGCGTTTTCTTGCACTGACACACACTTCGCGCAACTATTACATAAACTGCGATTGTCGATGGACACCAAAGATGAATACTGTCCTAAAAGCAGAGACCACATTGTTTCGCCAGTGTTAGAATTATCGTACACCAACGTTTGTGTATGTTTTGCACATAAGCCACATTTTTTTTAATGCTTGGCAGGTAGTAGCTAATGAATGAAGGAAGTGGGCCTGCTTTAAGGAGAGACGCTAGTACTACACTCTAAAAGCAGCTGCTGTGGTACTTCATATCTGTTGCAAAACGATGAAATTTCAGTGGGTTTGTTCAAAGTGTAAATTTTTGTAATGAATATACTGCTGATGGCTTACGCTTTGTTATTCTACCTACCTGGATGGGAGTGACTCCGACAAGCAATGAGAATTCATTGGTGTGAATAGAGAAAACGAAATGAAATTAGTCTGCGCCGTCAAATCTTTTTTTTGTAGGTGTTAGATCTACAAATCTAAAATGTTATGTAATGTTGCATCACGCAACTTGTGAACGAAACATTAAAATACTCAACTTCCCCCAACAAATCAGTTCAGGCAATATCTGTTAATTTTTATTTTCAACAACGTATGTAGGTATATTTCCCATCACCATAGATTATACAACTATATATTCCAAATGTACCAGAAGTTCTCAGTAAATTAATTTATTTGTTAGGTACATTAGTTTTCAGAAGTAAATTTTGCACGACCGGGTGCAATACATGAGCGGAACGCCGTAAGGATGGTACACGTAGGCCAACTGCGGAATGTTATACCTACATCTACATCTATAATCCGTAAGCCACCTTACGGTGTGTGGCGGAGGGTACATTACTTCCTCTTTTTCCTGTTCCAGTCCGAATGTGGGCTCGAAGTGCTCTAATTTTACCTGCATGGTATTTTCGCGAGATATATGTAGGAAGAAGCAACATATTTGTTGACCCTTCTAGGAATGTACGCTCTCAGGACCAGCTCCGAGATTACTAAATGAACTTCTAACAGAACGTGATGCTTTTCTTTGGATCTTCTCTATTTCATATTTCAATTCTATATGGTACAGATCCCAGACTGTTGAGCAATATTCAAGCACTGGTCGAACGAGTGTTTTGAAAGCTACCTCCTTTGTTGATGGACTACTTTTCCTGGGGATTCTTCCAATGAATCTCGGTCTGGCATTTGCCTTGCCGTCAGTTAATTTTATGTGGCTCCGTGTGCATAGTCCGATACGTTTTATGAAAGTAACAGCTTCCAGTGACTGTTCTGCAATCGTGTAATCAAATAAAAACGGGAATATCTGTCTATGTATACGAAGTACGTTATAGTTTTTTTTAATTTTTAATTTTCTTAGCTACTACGTCATTTACATATATTGTGAAACGTAATTGTTCTACATTCCCTTGCGATACGCCCGAAGTTACTTTTACATCTGAAGACTTTTCTCCACTGTGAATGACATGATGTGTTCTGGTTGCTAGAAACTCTTCAGTCCAGTCACACGGTTGGTATGACATTCCGTTCGCTCGTATTTTGCTTATTAGGCGGCAGTGCGAGACTGTATTGAACGCCTTCCGGAAGTAAAGGAATCTGGGCGCTTGTATCAACTGCTATCTGGGTCACGTGGACGAAAAGAGCGACCTGGGTTTCACATGATTATTGTTTTCGTAACCCAGATTCCTACAGAGGAGATTTAGATCTGCAGAAATGTCATAATACGAGAGCATGAAACATGTTCCAAAATTCTACAACTAGCCTACATAAGAGATATAGGCCTAAAGCTTTCTGTGTCTCGTCGACGATCCTTTTTGGAAATCATTACGAAAGCTTCGCTCTTCCAGAGACCTACGGTACACTTCTGTTAGAAGAGGAAAAAGTTCATTGTATACATTACGACGAATCGAATTCGTATCCCATCAGATCCAGTGGCCTTTCCTCTGTTGAGCAATAGGTTAAGTCGTGTGATATCTGCATCTGGGAAACACCGAGGGGAAGCTTTTCTTACTATAGACACAATGATACTTTTCCTGCACGTAGTCAACTGGGAAATCTGTCTTTAATGTGAAGTTACTAAATAACAAATTGTAAATGGTTTGTTTGTTTGCACTATGTTAGCAGTTATAAATTCAATGGACTGGCTGTGAGGGACCTTGTCACATGAAAATAAGTGTGTGCTGTGCATCTTAAGCGTAACTGAAGAAAGGAAGATTAGCGGTCTAACGTGTCGTTAGTGTCGAGTCATTAGAGATGTAGCACAAACTCTGGTGAAACGAGGATAGGAGGGTCAACTGAAGAATGGAATACAACCCATCGGCTTTGACCAATGTTGTCATAGTTTATTCATAGATATTAATGTCTTTATTTTCGAGCCATAGATAATAAATCGGTTATCTTCTATGGTGAGGCGTCATCATTGTAAACTGAAATAAACTAATGTATTTTTAAAAGACAGGGCTAGACATTGTGTACGATTTTTGTCGCTTGTATTAATTTGAATCATTTGTTTGCTCCAATTCATTCGGTACTTATTTTCATTCTTAGTGAGTTTCAGATATTTTGGAAGAACTGTTTTACATTCTGGACAATTTTTACCTTTTGATTTTCGTTTGTAGGTATGGATTTATCTATTCCTATGAATATGGAAGACTTGAAGCAGGATTCGTCAACTGCCGTACGGAATACAAATTTTACAGTTGTCGCTTTTTTTCGCCCTTGGAGCACTAGTATTATTACGATATTTTTCACTCAACATTAGTACTATGGAAGGCGAAAAAACCGACATACGAAAAATTTGTATCCCGTACTTCAATTGACCTATATAGGTCAACTGAAAATAGGATACTAATTCTTCAGTTGACCTACGTTGGTCAACTGAAGTACAGGATACAAATCTTAGGTATGTCGCTATTTTGCGCCTGCGCTAGCACTAGTATACTATTCTTCAGTTGTCCTATGTAGGTCAGCTGAAGTATGGCATATAAGTGTGACTCATGTCGGTGTTTTCGTCTTCGCTAGTACTAGTATCAACTGAATAATAGGATACTAGTAGTAGCTGAGGCGATAAAATTTGTATCCCGTTCTTCAATTGGCCTACATAGGTCAGCTGAAGAATAGGATACGAGTGCTGGCGAAGGCGAAAAGCCGGCCGAAGTGGCCGTGCGGTTAAAGGCGCTGCAGTCTGGAACCGCAAGACCGCTACGAAATGTTAAATGGCTCTGAGCACTATGGGACTCAACTGCTGAGGTCATTAGTCCCCTAGAACTTAGAACTAGTTAAACCTAACTAACCTAAGGACATCACAAACATCCATGCCCGAGGCAGGATTCGAACCTGCGACCGTAGCGGTCTTGCGGTTCCAGACTGCAGCGCCTTTAACCGCACGGCCACTTCGGCCGGCGCAAGAACGCTACGGTCGCAGGTTCGAATCCTGCCTCGGGCATGGATGTTTGTGATGTCCTTAGGTTAGTTAGGTTTAACTAGTTCTAAGTTCTAGGCGACTGATGACCACAGCAGTTGAGTCCCATAGTGCTCAGAGCCATTTGAACCATTTTTGAAGGCGAAAAATTCGACGTACATTAAATTTGTATCCCGCACAGCTGTTAATCTATACTCATATATGTCAACTGAGGTATTTCATGCTAACGTTACATCTGTCCCTTTTTTTCTTTCTTTTTTGCACTAGTATCCCAGTCTTCAGTTGAGCTGCATAGATCAACTGAAGAATAGGATATCAGGGCTCTAAGAAGCGATATACTTAACATTATGTCCGAAATATGAATGTACGTGTAATATACATGGAGGTATAAAGAGGGGAGATGCCATGACGTCACAAACTTGAAGCAGACGAAAACCGAGCTTCGCCATTGCAGTTTGGTCAGAAGACTCGTTTCCGATTGTGCTACTGTGTAGAGCTGCAGAAGTTTTTTTCATTTTATAATGCCGGTTTGCGTTGTTTACGGTTATACTAACCGTTGGAATAGTGCTACCAAATTAAAAGGAATTACGTTCCATGCGTAAGTGGCCCCGTTCGTAAAATATTGTCGTTTATACGAGGGCCGTTCAGAAAGTAACCTCCGGTTGATTTAAAAAAATACACCAAGTTAAATAAAAATATTTTAATATATACATCTTACAACTACATCTTTGCACTATTTTTCTACATAGTCTCCATAGCGATTGAGGCACTTATCGTATCTCTTCACAAGCTTTGAAATTCCTTCTGCATAAAAATCACCCGCTTGTGCCTGGACCCAGCCTGTGACCGCATCTTTGAGCTCTTCGTCGTCATCAAACCGCTGTGACCCGAGCCATTTCTTCAAATGCATGAAGAGGTGATAATCACTTGGCGCCAGGTCTGGGCTGTAAGGTGGACGGTTGATAACATCCCACTTGAAGGACTCAAGAAAGGCCGTTGTTCTGCGAGCAGAGTGAGGATGGGCGTTATCGTGCAAAAAAACGATACCGGAAGTCAGTATACCACGGCGTTTGTTCTGTATAGCCCGTCATAACTTTTTTATTGTTTCACAGTACACGTCTTGATTAATGGTCGTACCACGTTCCATGAATTCAACCAACAACACCCCTTTGGCATCCCAAAACACCGTTGCCATCAGTTTTCTGGCAGAAAAATCTTGCGAGGCTTTTCTTGGTTTGGTAGGCGAATTTGAATGTGCCCACATCTTTGATTGTTCTTTTGTCTCAGGGTTCACGTACTTAATCCAGGTTTCGTCACCGATCACGATTCTGTTTAACAATGGTTCTCCTTCGTCCTCATAACGTGACAGAAAGTCTAATGCAGAGGCCATTCTTTGAGTTTTGTGGTGGTCGGTAAGAATTTTGGGCACCCATCGTGCACAGAACTTACGGTAACCCAATCTTGCTGTCACTATCTCGTACAAGAGAGTCTTAGAAATCTGTGGAAAACCAGTAGACAACTCCGACATTGAGAAACGTCGATTTTCACGAACTTTTGCATCAACTGTCTGAACGAGTTCGTCAGTCACCAATGATGGTCTACCACTCCTCTCTTCATCATGAACGTTTTCTCGTCCACTTTTAAATAAACGTACCCATTCACGGACAACTCCTTCACTCATAACTCTTGGTCCGTACACGGCACAAAGCTCACGATGAATAGCTGCTGCAGAATATCCTTTGGCTGTAAAAAACCTTATGACAGCACGCACTTCACATTTGGCGGGGTTTTCTATTGCAGCACAAATTTCAAACTGCCACAAAAACTAAACTAGCGCAGGTACGACGTTCACTCGACCACGGCTTGATGCCGACTGACCTGTTGAGTGCGTGAACGCACAGATGGCGTCGCTACTCCCCCCACAACCCGCACTGTGACCAATCGGAGGTTACTTTCTGAACCGCCCTCGTATTTGTGAGATGTGCGGCCTTGTTTACGTTTCGTGAAACTATTTTCTTCTTATTTTATTTCAGATTTCCGATCAATGAAGCTCGTAGAGCTCTGTGGGTTCATATGGTAAGAAGGGAAGAATGGATACCTAACAAATGGAGAAAAATGTGTTCCCAGCATTTTCGAGAAGAAGATATTGATCGAACTTCAGTTTCGAGTGTTCGGATCAGGGAAAATGCTGTACCATCAATTTTTCCTACCTTTCCACCTCACTTACAAAAGGTAGTCTACGTGAACTCAGCATATTGATTCTGAATTTACTCTTGCTATGAACAGAGACAATTATCATATTGGAAAAAAATGCTTAATTGTGTAAGATAGTTTGTCTAATGTATCATATGTTCAAGTGTATGTTGCTACTATTTCAAAACATACAGGGGATCGATGTCTAATGTATCATGTGTTCAAGTGTATATTGCTACTATTTCAAAACATACAGTGGATCCAAAACCACCAAATTGGCAATTTCTTACTGCACTGAGAGTACATCGACCCCCCCCTCTCCCCCAAATGCAGCTTTTCATAAAGGCAGACTTCTTACCCCCTCACATCCACAGGTGTTTCTGTAGAGTCACTGTAGTGCAAATAAATAGTAACAAATCCAATCATAATCTACAAATATTGTAAATGCATTATGGAATGCAAATAATTATAAGTAGACTATAAGGTGTAATGGAACAGTTTTTATTTGTTTTCAATCTTTGTTTTCTGTAGGAACAGAAGAAGAGACGACCACCGCCACAAAGGCAGCGGACATCAACATGTACAGTTAATTTAACTGCTACATGCAGAACTCAAGATGAAGCCACTACCAGTGGCTTGCAGGCTGAAGCTTCTCATCCTGCTAATCCCACCACACCATAGAATGTAAATCCTGAAGAAACACCAATAGTGAGGAACCTTAAGAGAGATGTGTCTGTGCTGCTGACAAAAAATGAAAATTATAGGAAGAAAGTCAAAGTTCTTCAGCAATCCAAGCGCCATTTAACAAAAAAAGTGGCATGTTTGAGTACAGTGATGGAAGAACTGAGAAAAAAACATTTTATGGATGAAGACAGTCTAAGTGTTATCGCAAGCATACCTGGAATGCACAAGCAGCTGTTGCAACGACAGGCAGCAAAGGCAAACTGTAGGAGTGTACCTAGAACTTACAGCCCTGAGCTACGTTTGTTTGCTCTTACATTAAACTTTTATTCCCCACAAGCGTATAAATATGTTAGACGCTGCTATGACACGTGTCTTCCACATCCAAGAACATTAGCAAGGTGGTACCTGTGTGTGGATGGTGCTCCTGGATTTACCACTGAGGCATTTGCCATTATTAAAGCAAAAGCTTCTCATCAGGGACAGCCTAATAAGATTCTATGCAGTTTGTTAATGGATGAAATTGAAATCAGGCAACACATAGAATTTGATGGAACACAGTATTATGGATACATAGATATGGGGTCCTCTGTTGCTATGGATAGTTTACCTGTAGCTAAAGAGGCCTTTGTATTAATTTTAGTCGCAATTAATGGGCCATGGAAGCTACCAGTAGGGTATTTTTCGACATGTGGATTGACTGGGGAGCACAAAGGTCATTTGATTAAACAATGCATTAGCCTTGCCAGTGCCAGTGGGATTCAAGTAGTGTCTCTCTCATGTGATGGTTGTGCCTCAAATATGTCTATGGGCAAATGCTTGGGGTGCAATACTGACGTTGATGGATTAAAGACTACCTTTTTTGTTCAGGGTAACAATTTTGAAGTTGCATTTCTGTTAGATCCACCCCATATGCTAAAAGTTGTAAGAAATGCAGTAGGGGAGAGAAAACATTTTTGGGATGGGCAAGGTAATGTAATTTCATGGTACCTATTTGAACTACTGCATAAGTTACAAGTGAAAGGTCTCCACTTAGGCAACACCATTACGAGTAGCCACATCAATTTTGTGAATAACAAAATGAAAGGTAGGTTAGCAGCCCAGCTGCTCAGCACTTCTGTGGCAGACGCAATGCAGTACTGCTGTGATATGAAGATACCAGGCTTTGAAGATGCGTCTGCTACAATAAAATTTATAAGGATATTCAACTGCCTGTTTGTTATATTAAATTCCAGAAGCCTTCTGCAGAACAAGTGGAAGCAGCCTTTGAATGTTCATAATTTCAAGATTGTTAAAGAATTTTAATGGAAGCTCAGACATACATCAAAACACTTACTGTGTCTCAGATATGTCAGGGACAAAGAGTTGTGGACAGTAACAGGAAAACAGGTTTCATTGGCTTCCTAGTGTGTATTTCCAGTGTCTTGCACCTCTATGCAAAGCTTGGGCCACAATCCTCTGCACCTTTGTTGAAGTTCCTCCCCATTTATAAGTGCTCCCAAGATCATTTGGAGATGTTTTTTAGTGCAATCCGTAGTCATGGTGGGTGGAATAACAATCCAACAGCTCAACAGTTCATATCTACCTATAAGAGACTCCTGATTCACAATGAAATTCGTGAATCAGACAGAGGCAATTGTATAGCCCTGGAAGAGATCCCTATTTTGACATACAGTGGTCAGACTATAGAACAACAAATCAATTTCACCACTGAACGTAGGCAATTATTAGATATGGTAACCCATTTGGTGAGCCATGATCATGATTACGTTGAAGCTGAAATGATTCTCTCTGACGTGGCAACCCATATCGTTGTTTATGTTTCAGGATTTGTGGTGTGTCACTTAGAGAGAACTTTACAGTGTGAAACTTGCTTGTCGGTGTTGCGAGGGGAAGGGAGTCATACTGCCTATTCTCTTATACACAGAAAGAGTAGAGGTGGTTTGATTTCATCATCTGACGATGTTGTGGACACTTGTATGTGTTCTGAAAAAGTATTTAGAAAATACAGAGCCGGCAATAGGAGGGTTCCTGTGAAACATGTGTGTCAGAGGTACTTGGCACTTTTCTGTTCAAGCCTGTGTTTGAGGAATTGGGAGAGCACATGAAGGATCAGCACCCATTAGATAATCACTTGGTATTGCTGATCAAAGCTATTGTGAAAAGGTACATGCTGACACGCCAGAAACATGCTGCAAAATGTGTAACAGATTCACTCCATGAAAAAAAATTGAGAACATCATACACCAAATTAGTTCTTTTTAAAGGTCAATGAATTTGTGAACTCTGCTTTCCACAATTTTTTCCTCTATGTTATTTAATTTTCCCTTTTAAAGCTGTGTTTGAGGGTACATATGAAAGCTTAAACCCCTTTTGGAGAACATTTATGAAGTATTTTAATGAGGTAGTGTGTGCTTCTGGTGGCAGTACATTAAACAGTTTCTTCTCCAGGGTATATATAGCCATTGTGAATTTTGTAAAGGGCTGGTCAATTTTTATTTGTGGCATGTATTGTGATGATGAAACAATTACCTTAATTTGTAGCTACATGTAGTTTAAAGAGTATTGCATTTAGTAATGGAGTTCATTGTAATGAGAGTTTAGTGGTTTCAGAAGGAAAATTGTGTTTCTTGACTTACACCACTAAGGCTTTCAAGGGCTCATTTGTAAACTGATCCAGGAAATTGGACCACTCCTATGATACACAGCTGTGATCTGAAAGTGTTTTTTTTTCACATTGTTCTGTGGGATTTTTTATCACCAATTCTAGCCATACTACTTCATGTCCTGATAGATACATAATATTAAAAATCCCATTTCATACTTACTTATTTTTACATTTGTTATAACACTGTCCAGATATAATTGCCTTGTTGGCCTGTTATTGGCACAAAACATATTGTGTAACCTGAGGACATTGAACATATGTAAGTGCTTTGTTGTAACTCAAATGTCAATATTAATATTGTACCATACACCAAAAGATTAAAATGTTTCTCAAAAATACATTATTTATAACTTTCCCATAATATTTTGTTAGTCCCACACTTCACATATAAGATTATACGGAATGTTAGTGGATAAGCTATAGTGAGATTGAGAGACACAATTTGATAATGCAAGAACACAGCTTGATAATTTGCACTTTAAAATGAGTTTTGGTGAGTTGGAGTGTACAAAACATCATAGTATGCCATTTATTGTTTCTCTCCTATTTTATCCATTACTTTTGCAACTCTATCCCATGGAAGTCTGCAGTATGTTACAGTAATTGTAAAAGGTGAGTGATAAAACAATATTGTGTAAATGTAATGCTAGTTTAAATGCTATGTGCAAGAAATGGTTCCAAGTGTAGCACTGGTTTAAGATATTTTGCTTTATCCAACATTGAAGCAAAAATAAAAAAAAGAGTTAGGTTAAAACAGTGAAGGTGCATCACTCTTTTCCATTATATTTTATACATTGCAGTGAAATTTCAGACTATTGCACATAAGTACCTATCATCAGCAAGTGTTTAGCTTGACTTGCAGGTTGAAATTTGAGCATGCGTGTTTTGCAGGGCATCCTAATTTAACTATTGGTAATTTTAATAGCAGTGTTGTCCTTTACACAAATTTGTGTAATTGAGATTTGTTTAACAGCTCATGATCGATATCAAAATAGCTACTTAATGACATGAATTGACTTATACACTAAAGGGAGGTTTCCTAATTATCATCTGACATGTAGGCCTATTGTGCTATTAATAATCACACACAGAGCAACAGTTGTGATTTCATAGTGTTCAGATGTTTAACCCCCCCATGAACCATGGGCCTTGCCGTTGGTGGGGAGGCTTGCGTGCCTCAGCGATACAGATAGCCGTACCGTAGGTGCAACCACAACGGAGGGGTATCTGTTGAGAGCCCAGACAAACGTGTGGTTCCTGAAGAGGGGCAGCAGCCTTTTCAGTAGTTGCAAGGGCAACAATCTGGATGATTGACTGATCTGGCCTTGTAACAATAACCAAAACGGCCTTGCTGTGCTGGTACTGCGAACGGCTGAAAGCAAGGGGAAACTACAGCCGTAATTTTTCCCGAGGGTATGCAGCTTTACTGTATGATTAAATGATGATGGCGTCCTCTAGGGTAAAATATTCCGGAGGTAAAATAGTCCCCCATTCGGATCTCCAGGCGGGGACTACTCAAGAGGATGTCGTTATCAGGAGAAAGAAAACTGGTGTTCTACAGATCGGAGCGTGGAATGTCAGATCCCTTAATCGGGCAGGTAGGTTAGAAAATTTAAAAAGGGAAATGGATAGGTTAAAGTTAGATATAGTGGGAATTAGTGAAGTTCGGTGGCAGGAGGAACAAGACTTCTGGTCAGGTGACTACAGGGTTATAAACACAAAATCAAATAGGGGTAATGCAGGAGTAGGTTTAATAATGAATAGGAAAATAGGAATGCGGGTAAGCTACTACAAACAGCATAATGAACGCATTATTGTGGCCAAGATAGATACGAAGCCCACACCTACTACAGTGGTACAAGTTTATATGCCAACTAGCTCTGCAGATGACGAAGAAATTGAAGAAATGTATGATGAAATAAAAGAAATTATTCAGATAGTGAAGGGAGACGAAAATTTAATAGTCATGGGTGACTGGAATTCGAGTGTAGGAAAAGGGAAAGAAGGAAACGTAGTAGGTGAATATGGATTGGGGCTAAGAAATGAAAGAGGAAGCCGCCTGGTAGAATTTTGCACAGAGCACAACTTAATCATAACTAACACTTGGTTTAAGAATCATGAAAGAAGGTTGTATACATGGAAGAACCCTGGAGATACTAAAAGGTATCAGATAGATTATATAATGGTAAGATAGAGATTTAGGAACCAGGGGCAGATGTGGACTCTGACCACACCTATTGGTTATGACCTGTAGATTAAAACTGAAGGAACTGCATAAAGGTGGGATTTTAAGGAGATGGGACCTGGATAAACTGAAAGAACCAGAGGTTGTACAGAGTTTCAGGGAGAGTGTAAGGGAACAATTGACAGGAATGGGGGAAAGAAACACAGTAGAAGAAGAATGGGTAGCTTTGAGGGATGAAGTAGTGAAGGCAGCAGAGGATCAAGTAGGTAAAAAGACGAGGGCTAGTATAAATCCTTGGGTAACAGAAGAAATATTGAATTTAATTGATGAAAGGAGAAAATATAAAAATTCAGTAAATGAAGCAGGCAAAAAGGAATACAAACGTCTCAAAAATGAGATCGACAGGAAGTGAAAAATGGCTAAGCAGGGATGGCTAGAGGAGAAATGTAAGGATGTAGAGGCTTATCTCACTAGGGGTAACACAGATACTGCCTACAGGAAAATTAAAGAGACCTTTGGAGATAAGAGAATGACTTGTATGAATACCAAGAGCTCAGATGGAAACCCAGTTCTAAGCAAAGAAGGGAAAGCAGAAAGGTGGAAGGAGTATATAGAGGGTCTATACAAGGGCGATGTACTTGAGGACAATATTATGGAAATGGAAGAGGATGTAGATGAAGATGAAATGGGAGATACGATACTGCGTGAAGAGTTTAACAGAGCACTGAAAGACCTGAGTCGAAACAAGGCCCCCGGAGTAGACAACATTCCATTGGAACAACTGACGGCCTTGGGAGAGTCAGTCCTGACAAAACTCTACCTACTTTTCTAGCATTTGTAGACGTAGAGAAAGCTTTTGACAATGTTGATTGGAATACTCTCTTTCAAATTCTAAAGGTGGGAGGGGTAAAATACAGTGAGCGAAAGACTATTTACAATTTGTACAGAAACCAGATGGCATTTATAAGAGTCGAGGGACATGAAAGGGAAGCAGTGGTTGGGAAGGGAGTAAGACAGGGTTGTAGCCTCTCCCCGATGTTGTTCAATCTGTATATTGAGCAGGCAGTAAAGGAAACAAAAGAAAAATGCGGAGTAGGTTGTAAAATCCATGGAGAAGAAATAAAAACTTTGAGGTTCGCCGATAACATTGTAATTCTGTCAGAGACAGCAAAGGACTTGGAAGAGCAGTTGAATGGAATAGACAGTGTCTTGAAAGGAGGATATAAGATGAACATCAACAAAAGCAAAACGAGGATAATGGAATGTAGTCGAATTAAGTCGGGTGATGCTGAGGGAATTAGATTAGGAAATGAGACACTTAAACTAGTAAAGGAGTTGTGCTATTTGGGGAGCAAAATAACTGATGATGGTCGAAGTAGAGAGGATATAAAATGTAGACTGGCAATGGCAAGGAAAGCGTTTCTGAAGAAGAGAAATTTGTTAACATCGAGTATATATTAAAGTGTCAGGAAGTCATTTCTGAAAGTATTTGTATGGAGTGTAGCCATGTATGGAAGTGAAACATGGACGATAAATAGTTTGGACAAGAAGAGAATAGAAGCTTTCGAAATGTGGTGTTACAGAAGAATGTTGAAGATTAGATGGGTAGATCACATGACTAATGAGGAAGTATTGAATAGGATTGGGGAGAAGAGAAGTTTGTGGCACAACTTGACTAGAAGAAGGGATCGGTTGGTAGGACATGTTCTGAGGCATCAAGTGATCACCAATTTAGTATTGGAGGGCAGCGTGGAGGGTAAAAATCGTAGAGGGAGACCAAGAGATGAATACACTAAGCAGATTCACAAGGATGTAGGTTGCAGTAGGTACTGGGAGATGAAGAAGCTTGCACAGGATAGAGTAGCATGGAGAGCTGCATCAAACCAGTCTCAGGACTGAAGACCACAACAACAACAACAACAGATGTTTAAACTACAATGGTACTGAAAATCCCATAGTGTGGACTTGTACAAGTTTGCTGTGTTGACATTCACAAAAGCACTATCATATGCTTATTTTTCTTGACAAAGCACAAACGATGTTTGTATTTACAAATGAAATTTTATATAAGTTCGTAAACGAGTAAGAAATATCATCCGGTATGTAAACAAGCATAGCTTTCGGGTTCTGCTTTCAGTTTACATCGACACAAATACAGTAAAAGGCGATTTGAGTTTGAAAAGTGCTTTGTACACTTATTTTTCATCATTCGAAGTTTGTATCCAAACGAAACACTTAAGTTAACGAGACCAAATCGGTTGTATTGCTGGGGCAAAAGCGCATTATAAAAAACCAAAAAGCCTGAAAAAGCTATTCTGACGTTGTTATGCATGTAAACATTGTAACACTCAACATCACCTGAAATTATTTCGCAGACATAACGTTAAATATGAAGAACACGCAATTCTAACAAGAGCCCTGTCACTGTTTTGACCAGTCAAACATGGCGGCCGACCACGCTCACCGCCTTGAAACAGTCGTACAGCAGACGGGCATAATGCCATCTCCCCTCCTTATACCTCCATGGTAATATATGTCTACCATCTGTTTTCTCTGTCCTTTATTCGTTTGTTTCTCAACATCTGTCTTTCCTGTTAAATCTGTGCAATACATCATCTCTGGTTACTTCTGACGTCATAGGTCAAAGCCGACGGGTTGTATCCCAGTTTTCGGTAATCCCGGATGGGATAAGGAAACGCGCCACGTTCTTCCCAGAGAGATCGTTCTGGCATTCGCGTTCATCGCCTTACGGAAGCCAGGAAATGTAGATGACCGTGTGGGTATTTGATCAAGTTCAGGACTTAGCAGTGGCGTTAACTTGCTTAGTCTGAACAGGACAAAGGACTGTAACGTGACCGCCTACAGTATAATATTCGGTTTATGTTGTTGATGACTATTATGAAGAATGAATAGTGCAAAATCTAGTAAAAACGTAGCCCACCTCTGTATTACAACTTATGAGTTCTGCAACGAACGGGTCATCAACTCTTCGTAAGAAACTACAAAGAGGTGTGGTATTCAACGAAAGATCTTGTCTTACAGTCTGATAAGTAGGAACTGTTCCACGTTTCTTCCATCTGCAGTGGAAGCACTGACGATAGAAATTTATTTCACCACGAAATCACCAACCGGCTGTATCTATGGGTTGCGTGTCACAGCAACAGCGTCTTTGTTACTAACAAAAGTTGAGTCTCATTAAGCTTGACCAAACTTTGATATTGAGAGCAATTGGTAGCGATTCTCATTTCAGTAAAGTGCCTCTGTCTCATGCAAACTGAGGTAATTTCCAAAAATGATTGCCTATTGAAGTCGGGGAATCCAAACGATACATATCGAGCGTGCGATCGTAAATCGATCATGCAACTCTGGTGGCGGGCGTTAAGAGTATGTTTACGTTGTTAGGCACTACACGACAAAAGAAGAGCGTTTCAAAGATACTTTTCACTGCAAAGGAGACGACTCATCGTCGGCGTTGTCGTCATGTGAAGGTCCATTACGGTAGTCTGGTTGTACAATTTGGATGAGTCGAACCATGTATTCTTCCTGAGACACGTTCGTTTTCCACACTGTCCACAATGAAAGTTTAACGTATTTCAGCATCGAAACTTTTCTTACGAGGTTTTACACACTTCTCACCACCACAGTCTACACAGTCCATTCTTTCCTCGTTTGGTAGTACTCCATATTTGCGACAAAAAATCGAACACTTTTCTATGCTGGATAAACATGAAATTAGATTCTTCCATGTGAGAGAATCCGCCAAAGAAACGTCAAGTACACCATACATCCAACTCACTAACGACATAAATCGTCTAGGTTTCCCTAGAAACTCAGGAATAATACGCGGAGGTATGTAATTTAGAGCAACTAAGGGAAAGATGCAAAACAGATAAAAATGACGATCACAAATAATTGATCAGAATGCCCCCCAGCGGGGTCGCATAATCGATTTACGATCGAATGCTCGATATGTATCGTTTGGACCCCTCGACTTCGATAGGCAGTCATTCTTGGAAATTACCCAGACTGATGGTTCAGTTGCTAAAGGAATGTCAGATTACGATTACAAAGATGCTAGGACCAATCAACAATACGTAATTTTACTTATTTCTGGCACATAACGTGACTTCTGTCTCTCGAAATGTTTTGTGTGAACGAAGTCGAAGCAGCATTCTGGTACTGATTCTATGTTAAACTGTAGATCACTACATACTCGCTGAGTTAGCCTTTGCACATATTGAATGAACGACGCACTGTAGCTTAATCCTACACTGTGGTTTTGCGTAAAATTAGTTTCTCCAGCTGGCTTAATATTACAATGTTTCTCTCTTAATATAGGATCAAGTACTGGTTTTCGCTCATAGATATTAGAGTTCATGATCAACACAATTTTTTAGAAGTTCGGAAAGACTGAATTACCTCAGTCTACAGCCTCTCCAGTTCAAAATACTATTCTGAGCAAACAGATCAAAGCGTCTTCACTGAGTAGGGACGATAAGCTTTTCAAGTGCTAATATCCAGTGTTGTTAAACGAAAACTAGTACACTGAGCGAATAAACAGAAAAAAAGTTGCAGAGCAACCGGTATTTGACGACGAGGGCGCTGGAGGTGGGAAGCTGGCTGCAGAAGGGAAGATCAGGGTACCACCATCATTCGTCTAATTTGATTTAGGGAAACGAATAACGATGCAGAATATGTGTCCAGAGTCTTAACCAATCTCTGTGGCACGTTGAACTCTAATCACTCTTTTTCTTTATTTTCCGTCTCTGTCCTCGTTCGCATGTACACTTCATCGTTTCATTAAACACGTTGCAAATCCTATCACAACTGCTATAGACAGTACTATGAAAAGGATAGATTCCTATTCATCATACAGAGGAGACACTGAGCCCGCAGACAGGCACAACGAAAATACTGCTATACACTGAGGCGACAAAAGTTGTGGGATAGCGATATTGTCATATAAAGATGGCGATAGTATCGCGTACACAATGTATAAGGGGCATTCAAAGAAACATGGTCACTCGTGTAAAGTAATCGTAACGATTTTATTAACTCAAAAATGTAGTTATGAACAGTACACATACTCAAAAATAGTCGCCAAAACTGTTGGCACATTTATCTCTTTGCGACACTGGTCGGTCGATTCCATCCTTGCAGAAGCTAGTAGGCTGCTGTCAGATCCAGGGTTGGACCCAGTTACACACTTCGTCGTGCGTTGCGAATTGATGTCCACGAATAGCTTGTACCGATGGATCTACCCACGGTGATTCTGCGGTTGTCCAAGACTAAAGCATTCACTTCCGCATCCATTTCCGGTGTGATGACACGATGAGCCTGTCCAGGACGAGCATCGTCTTCCAGGAATCGTTTGCGCCATTCCACAACACTTGAACGACTCAGACTACACTCACCGTACACAGCCTTCATCCGTCGATACATTACACGGCCTCCAACTCCCTCCGCCACCAAAAGTCGAATCGCTCCTCGTTGTTCCTGCTTCCACGCCTGCATGTTCGATAGTGACCACCTTCTCTTTGGCATGAAACCACACTGAAGTTATGCAGCATCAAACGGTGCGCACGTGTCAGTCTCTCCACCAACACATGGCCCCACCATACCCGCAGTTACCTGGTGGCCCCTTACGTGTAAGGCAAAGGTAGACGCACTAATTATGTCGTGTGACGAGGGCCTCCCGTCGGGTAGACCGCTCGCCTGGTGCAAGTCTTTCGATTTGACGCCACTTCGGCGACTTGCACCTCGATGGGGATGAAATGATGATGATTGGGACAACACAACACCCAGTCCCTGAGCGGAAAAAATCTCCGCCCCAGCCGGGAATCGAACCCGGGCCCTTAGTATTGACAGTCTGTCGCCCTGACCACTTTTTTTTCCACTCAGTTTTTTATTACAGAGGCCAACCAGCTCTCTGACCGAACACGCTGAGCTACCGTGCCGGCCCACTCAGCTACCGAGGGCAGACGGTAGACGCACTGACCAGGTTTCATTTGAATGAACCTTGTATAAAAGGGCTATGCATTGGCGGCGCTGTCATTTGTACTCAGGTGATTCGTGTGAAACGGTGTCCGACGTGATTATGGTCGCACGACGGGAAATAACAGACTTTGAACGCGGAATGGTAGTTGGAGCTAGACGCATGGGACATTTTATTTCGGATATAGCTAGGGAGTTCAATATTTCGAGATCCACAGTGCCAAGGGTGTGCCGAGAATACCAAATTTCAGGCGTTACCTCTCACCACGGACAACGCAATGGCTGACTGCCTCCACTTAACGTTTCAGAGCAGCGACGTCCCGTAGAGTTGTCAGCGCTAACAGACAAACAAAACTGCTTGAAATAACTACAAAAATCGATGTACGACGTGCGAGGAACGTATCCGTTACGACAGTACGGCGAAAATTGGCGTTAATGGGCTATGGCAGCAGACGACCTTCGCGAGGCCTTTGCTAACAGCGCGACATCGCCCCTCTCATGTGATCGTGACAATATCGGTTGAACACTAGACGTCTGGAAAACCGTGACCTGGTCAGATGAGTCCCGATTTCAGCTGGTTAGAGGTGATGGTAAGGTCAGAGTATTCCAGTGACCCCACGAAGCCATGGACCCAAGTTGTCAACAAGGCACTGTTCAAGCTTGTTGCTGGCTCCATAACGGTGTGGGCTGTGTTTACATGGAATGAACTGGGTCCTCTGGTCTAACTGAACCGATCATTGACTGCAAATGGTTATGTTCGACTATTTCGATACCATTGGCAGCCATTCAAGGGCTTCAAGTTCCCGAACAACGTCGGAATTTTTATGAATGACAGTGCGCCATGTCTCTGGACCACAACTGTGTAGGTTAGAGTCATAACTCACATGCTCCAAAATAATGAAAATTGAGATGCCGACATATTCTCATACAGCTTTACACATAGAACACAATTTACGAAACAGTTACACAAATTTGGCACAAGATCCTTGAGAAAACCGGTGTTAAACTTCATGGTTAGTTTCAAAAGTCTCATGTGACTTTTGTCCCGTACCTCATCTTGACCAATCAGCGATTGGCTCACTCGGCGCCATTTTCTTGTGTAGTAGTAAATATTGATGCCAGTGGAGTGTGTTTTCTGTTCTGTTCAGTTATTTTGGGGAATATAATTCAATATAGTGGTTAGGTTAGGTTGGAATAAAACTGATTTGAGACACAAGTCATGGAAGAAAACGTTTCACCCGTTGGAGAAAGAGGAAGGAAACGTTCACAGCATCCAGAAAGAATGCTTAACAAGTTTGAATTATTTTCCTGATTATAATATTCTGCTTTTCTTTGTGATCAATAATTAGTTCTCATGAATGGAAAATTTCTAAAATTCTCTTATCATTAAAATGAAGAAACGTGCATGGTAGACTTTTTTTTATGAAATTGCAAACGATATTCCAAACTGGAGAATATCTTTTGTAAAATAACACAAACAAAGTCCATAAAAGATGATTAATTGGTATTTATCACGATTAACATCGGAATATAATATAATATATACACTGTAGAAGAGAAAGTGGCTTGCAGTCGGAACCAAAAAGTGTTGCATATCGAGTCGCAACACGATAGTTCCCGCGGTACCAACATCGTCCAAACAGCTCAGTAGCAAAACTCACAAGATCCAAAATGGGGATTGTCAAAACTTCCATGTTCCATAGCTCATTAACAAAACTCACATGATCCATAGTATAACCTTAAATAATTGTAATCTCTCAATAAGCAAACAAAATCTAAAATATACATAATGATTTATAGCTATTGTTCTTGCACATACTGATGTCAATATATGGGACATGCGTACAACGCATGTAAAACACTTTTTTAATCATTTGTGGAAATTTATGTTTTTGGAGCATGTGAGTTATACTTCTAACCTACTCAACCGTTCGCGATTGGTTTGAAGAATATACTGGACATTTCGAGCGAATGATTTCGCCACCCAGATCACCGGACTTGAATCCCATCGAACATTTATGGGACATAATCAAGAGGTCAGTTCGTCCGCAAAATCCCGCATTGGCACCACTAGCCGCACGGGGTAGCCGCGTGGTAAGAGGCACCTCAACACGGTTCGTGTGGCTACCCCTGTCGGAGATTCGAGTCCTCCCTCGGGCATGGGTGTGTGTGTTGTCCTTAGCGTAAGTTAGTTTAAGTTAGATTAAGTAGTGTGTAAGCCTATCGACCGATGACCTCAGCAGTTTGGTCCCATAGGAACTTATCCCATAAAACTGGCACCACTTTTGCAACTATGGACACCTATAGAGGCAGCATAGCTAAAATTTTCTGCAGGAGACTTCCAGCGACTTGTTGAGTCCATGCCACGTCGAGCTGAGGCATTATGCCGGGCAAAATGAGGTCCGGCCTCGATATTGGTAGATATCCCATGACTTTTGCTATCTACACTCCTGGAAATGGAAAAAAGAACACATTGACACCGGTGTGTCAGACCCACCATACTTGCTCCGGACACTGCGAGAGGGCTGTACAAGCAATGATCACACGCACGGCACAGCGGACACACCAGGAACCGCGGTGTTGGCCGTCGAATGGCGCTAGCTGCGCAGCATTTGTGCACCGCCGCCGTCAGTGTCAGCCAGTTTGCCGTGGCATACGGGGCTCCATCGCAGTCTTTAACACTGGTAGCATGCCGCGACAGCGTGGACGTGAACCGTATGTGCAGTTGACGGACTTTGAGCGAGGGCGTATAGTGGGCATGCGGGAGGCCGGGTGGACGTACCGCCGAATTGCTCAACACGTGGGGCGTGAGGTCTCCACAGTACATCGATGTTGTCGCCAGTGGTCGGCGGAAGGTGCACGTGCCCGTCGACCTGGGACCGGACCGCAGCGACGCACGGATGCACGCCAAGACCGTAGGATCCTACGCAGTGCCGTAGGGGACCGCACCGCCACTTCCCAGCAAATTAGGGACACTGTTGCTCCTGGGGTATCGGCGAGGACCATTCGCAACCGTCTCCATGAAGCTGGGCTACGGTCCCGCACACCGTTAGGCCGTCTTCCGCTCACGCCCCAACATCGTGCAGCCCGCCTCCAGTGGTGTCGCGACAGGTGTGAATGGAGGGACGAATGGAGACATGTCGTCTTCAGCGATGAGAGTCGCTTCTGCCTTGGGGCCAATGATGGTCGTATGCGTGTTTGGCGCCGTGCAGGTGAGCGCCACAATCAGGACTGCATACGACCGAGGCACACAGGGCCAACACCCGGCATCATGGTGTGGGGAGCGATCACCTACACTGGCCGTACACCACTGGTGATCGTCGAGGGGACACTGAATAGTGCACGGTACATCCAAACCGTCATCGAACCCATCGTTCTACCATTCCTAGACCGGCAAGGGAACTTGCTGTTCCAACAGGACAATGCACGTCCGCATGTATCCCGTGCTACCCAACGTGCTCTAGAAGGTGTAAGTCAACTACCCTGGCCAGCAAGATCTCCGGATCTGTCCCCCATTGAGCATGTTTGGGACTGGATGAAGCGTCGTCTCACGCGGTCTGCACGTCCAGCACCAACGCTGGTCCAACTGAGGCGCCAGGTGGAAATGGCATGGCAAGCCGTTCCACAGGACTACATCCAGCATCTCTACGATCGTCTCCATGGGAGGATAGCAGCCTGCATTGCTGCGAAAGGTGGATATACACTGTACTAGTGCCGTGTCTATGTGCCTGTGGTTCTGTCAGTGTGATCATGTGATGTATCTGACCCCAGGAATGTGTCAATAAAGTTTCCCCTTCCTGGGACAATGAATTCACGGTGTTCTTATTTCAATTTCCAGGAGTGTAGTTGTAAATTGCAGCTTTCGGCGTGTGCGGCCACACACAGTGTTCATGTGTGTATGTGTTGTCCTTGTGTGAATGTGTGTGTTTTGTGCTTCAGAAGACTAAAAGGTATAACGCTCTTTTCGTTGTGCCTGTCTGCGACTCAACGTCTTCTTTGTATTTTGAGCACGGAAATATTTATGGGTTTGACACGTCTCTTAAAGTTATCTCGCTTTTTTTGTGAACAGTTATATTTCGTATTCGATAATTACTCTTAAAACACAATATTTATAATCCGATACATCGTCTATTTTCGCTACACCTGCAGTTGCACTGGGACGTGAATATCTGTTAAAAAGAAGCATATCGGTGTTGCACCTGGGCCTTGTTATGCACAGATGCGAGCAGGCAACAATGTATGAAAGTGAAATGCTACATACACTTTATAGTGATTAATGAAGTTTCGGGGAGTCTCCAGTGAGAAGAGACGGCGTAGCGTGTTACATTTATTCAGTACAATACCGTTTATTGCAACTAAATGGCTGTATTTTACGTGTAAAATGTTCATAAACGAACTCACATGAACGCCTCTGCTTCTTTTTCCCGGAGGGTTTCTTCTTCGTACTCTTTGATACAGACGTCTCAGATTTTCTGTTTTCAAGAAAATTACTGTAAATAAAAGCATAACGTCACTGTTTTCTATTCGTATAAGTACGAGGGGCGTTGATTAAGTAATGCAACACATTTTTTTCTGAAAGCAAATTGGTTATATTCAGGACTACAATACACCATTTCATTCGCTACTTTTTTCCCTACGTAACACTATTCTTCAAGACAGTCTTCGTTCAACGCGACGGCCTTGGGCCACTTTAGTCTGAAGTGCGTACTTCATTGTGCTAAACAGATGGAAGTCGGAAGGTGCGAGATCTGGACTGTAGGGTGGATGAGGAAGAAGAGTCCGACGAAGTTCTGTGAGCTCCTCTCGGATGTGCAGACTTGGGTGAGCCCTTGCCTTGTTATAGAGAAGGAGAAGTTCGTTTGTGTTTTTGTGTCGACGAACACCTTGATGTCGTTTCTTTAATATCCTGAGGGTAGCACAACACACTTCCGAGTTGATAGTTTCACCACGGGGGAGAACATCAAACTGGATAACCCCTTCAGAGTCCCAGAAGTCACTCGCCATGACTTAACCGGCTGAGGGTGCGACTTTGAACTCTGTCATCGGTGAGATGTGCTGTGGCGCCATTTCACGGATTCCCGTTTTGTTTCCGGTTCGAAGTGACGAACCCATGTTTCGACGCCTCTGTCAAGTTCGACAAAAAACTGTGACAGTCAGCCTCGTAACGCGCAAGCAATTCCTCACAGATGGCCCTTCGTTGCTCTTTATCGTTTTCTGATAGGTGGCGAGGAACTCAGCGGGTCATAGCTTTGAGTACCCCAACTGGTGGACGAGTGTGTCAGCCCTTACCAACAGAGACGTCCATTTGAGCAGCGAGATGTTTGATTGTGAGCCGTCGATCACATCGAATGAAAGTGTCCGGACATTCTAATATTGCGAGAGTCACAGCCTGGTGTGAACGGTGGACATCTGTGATGCTCTGGTTTTCCGCGAAAGAAACTCGATGACAGCTCTCTGTTCCGAACGCACCTCCGTTACAGACGCCATTTTGAAGACTACTTATAGCGCCGCCACCTGTTGAAATTTCCTGTAACTCTAGGGACTAAAACGGGAATATTCCATGATGTCTCGCGTCAAATTCCTGATTTTTTTCAATCACAGAAAAAAATGTGTTGCAATATTTATTGAAGGCCCCCTCGTATTCAACTTTGTCGCAGCTAATTACAGGATGAAGCCGCATTCTATCTACGAAATTTCGGAAGTTGTTAAATGATATTTTCTGAGTGTTTTGGTATAAGAAACGAGTTGTCTTCGGTGGTTCGTTACACGTGACAATGATTTATCCGGTTTGTTACCCCAGTTACCTTCGTTTCTGTAAAAATACCTTCACAACAGAGAAAAAGCCTGCAGCAACAACTCTTACACAGCGTTCGGTGAACGCATACACCAATCCTTCATCATTGAAAACGTTCATGCTGCTGTGTATCACGGTTATAGTACAACTAACTCTGTCGGAAAAACAGACCAGAGGCGGAATCGAACACCAGTAATTGCGAACTTGAGGTTCAAATGGTTCAAATGGCTCTGAGCACTATGGGACTTAACTTCTCAGGTCATCAGTCCCCTAGAACTTAGAACTACTTAAACCTAACCTAACCTAAGGAAATCACACACATCCACGCCCGAGGCAGGATTCGAACCTGCGACCGTAGCGGTCATGCGGTTCCAAACTGAAGCGCTTAGAACCGCACGGCCACACCGGCCGGCGCGAACTTGAGGACGAAGTATAAAGTGGGCATTACTTTTGTCAACAGTGAGTACCGTGCTGTTTCCAAACAGGGCAGACAGTGCATGCTGTCTACATTTGTGTTTTGTACAGATATTTCATTGCACTACAGATATTTGTACAAAGGTTAATGGTGGTAAGAACTGAAACGAAATGCAATTATTTTGTAACATGCTACCGGAGACTATGCTTCTTTATAACAAAAAGCCCAGAAAATATCTTTGTACAAACTCCGAAATTTTGTCGGTGGAGTTCGGATTCATGGTATATGATGAAGCTGCGAGCTTATAGCCCAGTTGACTGATGGAGAGAAAAAAAGTTGATTGAAAAGCATACATAATCTGCATTGGAATCCTGTTTAATAAGGATGATGTTGTAAGAGAGGCGAAACTCATGAAGTACTCTGGCGTCTTATGCAACAGCTTCCCCTCCTCCCACTTTCCAACAAGACCATAATTGCAGTAAAAGACCTTTCGAAACCATACTCAAACTAAGAAAAAGTCTTATCGCAATTGTATTGGAAATTAGCGGCCATAGCAGGAAATAATTTAATGGTAATGTCTGTTGTGGTATGACTCGTAGAGAACCAACTTTTTAGCAAACTTTTTTTTATAAAGAAAAGTTAGTTAATCAGAGGCAAATAGACGTAAACACACAATTTAAAGAGATTCATTATCCTCTTAAGACGGTTTAATTCACATTACAGAAGACCTGTCTTTAGGATCCTTTGTTTATCTATGGTGGAACTACTTGCACTGTGTGACTGTTATTTGAGAAACGGGTAAGTTTTTGGTTCGGACTGTACCTTTGTTAATAACCATTACTAAGACTTTTTGTTTTCGCTGCAGCAGTCGCGCTCTAAGATATTTCCCAGGAGCAGAAAGTTGAAGCGAATTGTTCCACATGTTTGCTCCAAAATACAATTTTTATAGAATTTTTGAGCTTTCCTTTTTGCTATGTTAAACAACGAAGGACATATTTTACTTTTTTATCAATTTTGAACAAGCAATGATGAATTTTAGCTACACAAAAATCGAGGTGCTAGTGGGTGTAAATAACGGACACGCTGGAAAATTTTACGTAATTTTTATGGAAATCGCCTTATCAGAATACATTACTATTCAATTATTTCGTCTCGTTTTTGGGAACGAAAAAAAAGACTCGATGACTTAATTAAAGTCAACGAATTTGCTCTTGAACGTGTACCAGCTAGCTACCTGGTAAAATTGAAGCCTTTAAAATATTAGCTATAATAGTCTAAAAACCTTACCAAACTGAGTTTGAGTTGGTATTGTTTACTTATGTAAAATTCATGTAGATATCACTACTTTTGTTTGAACAAATGGATGTAAAATCAAGTATTCCTCTGACTAGAGAAGGGTCGAGTCTTTCTCTCGTGGAAAGCATGAGCGGGTGGAGCCATAGCTGGTTCTTCTGACTACCAAAGTGTGCCTCCCATGAATCAGGACCTTGTCGAGATGGGCTGGCTTGCGTGTCTCAGCGATACAGATAGCCTTACCATAGATCCAACGACAACATAGGTATCTGTGCTAACCCGTGGCTCCTGAAATGGGACAGTAACCCTTTCAGTAGTTATAGGGAAACTGCATGACTGACTATTTAGCTTTGCAATATTAGCCAACACGGCCTCGCTATGCTGCTGCTGTGAACGGCTGAAAGCAAGGGGAAACTGCGGACCGGAGGGCATGCAGCTCTACTGTGTGGTTTAATGATGATGGTATCCTTCTGGATAAAATATTCCGGAGCTAAAATACTTGCGCATTTGGATCTTCTGACTGGGACTCCCGGGGATGATGTCATGAGGGAAAAAAAAGAAAAAAAAGAGTGGCCTTCTGCGAGTCGGAGAGTGGACTGTTATCCCCTAATCGGGTAGGTAGGCTAGGTAGACTAGAGAATTTAAAAATGGAAATTGAATGTATGAAGTTAGACATAGCAAGAATTGGTGAAGTGCTGTGATAGGTAGAATAGGACATCTGGTCAGGTCAGTACACGGTTATCAACACAAAATCAAATTGTCGAAATGCAGGAGTAGGCTTAATAATGTAGAAGCAAATACGAATGCGGGGAAACTACTATGCATAGTGTGAACGTTTTATCGTAGCCAATATCCATCACAGTAGTACAAGTTTATATGTCAGCTAGCCTCACAGATGATGAAGATACTGAAATAATTTGTAATGAGATAAAGGAAATTATACAGATAGTTAAGGAATATGAAAATTGAATTGTGATTCGGAATCGGTAATAGGAAAAGGATGAGAAGGGAAAACAGTAGGAGACCATGGAGTGTGACAGAATTTTGCAAGTTCTGTGTAATTTAATCAACGGTAACACTTGGTTTAAGAATCATGAAAGAAGTTGTATACATGGAAGAGACCTGGGGACACTGGAATGTTTCAGATTGATTATATGATAGTGAGACAGAGATTTATACACAAGATATTAAGCTGTAAAACGTTTATTGGGGCAGATGTGTACTCTGACCATAATTTGTTGATTATGAACTACAGACTAAAATTGAAGAAATTGCAAAAAGGTAGAAAATTAAGTAGATGTGACCTGGGTAAAATGAGGGATCCAGAGTGTTTTTGAGAGTTTTAGAGAGAACGTTAAGCAATATTGGACCGAAACTGGGGAAAGAAATGCCATAGAAGACAAATGGTTCAAATGGCTCTGAGCACTATGGGACTTAACTTCTGAGGTCATCAGTCCCCTAGAACTTAGAAGTACTTAAACCTAACTAAGCTAAGGACATCACACACATCCATGCCCGAGGCAGGATTCGAACCTGCGACCGTAACAGCAGCGCGGTTCCGGACTGAAGCGCCTAGAACCGCTCGATCACAGCGGCCGGTCATAGAAGACAAGTGGGTAGCTTTGGGAGATGACATAGTGAAGGCAGCAGAGGCTCACGTATGGAAGAGGAAAAGGCCTGGTAGTAACACTAGCCAGCACAGGAGATACTGCATTTAAGATGAAAGTATAAAAACAGAGCAAATGAAGTGAACGAAAGGGAGAACTGGCACCTAAAAATGAGATTGACATTAAGTGCAAAATGACTGGACGGGAATGGGTAGAGGACGAATGATACTTGAATAGGGGAAACATGGATTCTGCCTTCAGGAAAATTAAAGCGGCCTTTGGAGATTAGAGAAGCAACTCTATCAATATCAAGAGCTCGGATGGCAAGCTAGTATCGAGTAAAGAAGAGAAAACTAAAGCGTAGGAGGAATATATCGAAGGTCTATAAAGGGATGTTCGTAAATTCGCTTTATAAACTTCTAGGACATGTAGACTGGAATGTGTACATAATATTTTGAATAGTAACTCACGTCCGGAAACGTGCCGTTTCTGTTCTACAATGGTTTCAGTTCAGATGTGTAATGCGGCCGTATCTCACGAGGGAAAAGAGAGAAGTCTCAGAGCTGCTTGTCCTGGTATGCAATAGGGTAGATGGGCTGACACTTACTATGTGAGACGGTCACCTGATGTCACTTAACGTCTGCCTCGCTGCGAGACCTATTCATTGCGTTCCCGATAAAGCAAACATGGTTTGATACACGTTTTCCAGTTGTGATCCTTATGTGTGGAGAAGCTCAAGGTTACGGAAGAGTTGCTAGTCGGCTGTATCACGAAAGTTTCCCGCAACATAGGCTGCCATTGAACAAACTTTTTGTCCAAGTCACGCAGAGGCTCCGGGAAACAGATATCTTTAATCATGGGGAGGCAGGACTGTGGTGCTCCACGGCAACGCCGCACGTCTGAATTGGACTGTGTGTTGCATCGCTTGTCGACGAGTACTCGAACAACTGTGCGTGCAATGGGTGTTAGTCACGGTGTCGTCTGGGGCATTCAGCGTGGGCAACAATTACATCCGTACCGCTTATGTAAGGTACGCGCTGAGGGTCCAGCCGATTTTCCACAACGCGTTGCCTACTGCACGTGGTTCCCTTACCACTGTATCGACACACCCCTGTTTCCACGTCGAGTTCTGTTCACTTCACATATGAAGTTCACTAGGGACTGTGTTCTGAATTCGCGAAACAGCAATGTCTGGGCAGACTAAAACCCTCGTGCCACGTATGTTCACTGATTTCAGTACCGGTTTGGGAGCAAGGTGTGGAGAGGCATTTTGGACGGTCATGTGATTGGGCCATACTTCCTTCCACTCCGACTAACTGATCCTACATACCTGATATTCCTAAGAAACGTATTGGACCCGTTCTTGGAAGCTGTGCCACTGAATGCCCGTCATGGTTTCAGTATGATGGTGCACCACTTCACTTCTCACTTGCGGTCCAGAGACATCTTGTTAGACGGTACGGTGAAAGATGGATAGGCCGAGATGTTCCAACTGGGTGGTCACCCCTATCACCGGTTTTGACTCACGTGGACCACGTATTGTGGGATCGTATGCAAATTTTAATTTACAAGACTCCTGAAGAGACAGAGGAAGATCGGCTGGCATGAGTTCTGGACTTTGCACTAGAAACTGAAGAGACACCAGATGGGATGAAGAGTGTGTACCAGAAAATACTTTGCAGGTTCAATGTCTGTAACAACGTTGGTGATCGCCACATCGATCCGCTGTTATAATGCGTCTGTACTGTTCTGTGTGTACAGTGTGCTGGGTTCTTTTTTGTTTTGGAATAATGTAAACACGAGATGTTTAAGTGTTAATAGAAACAAATGTGCTTAAGTGATAAATGGATATTTCGTTCAGTTTCCTTTCGAACTGTTACCTAATAACTTGACTGCATCACCCCTAATTCAGTTCCTCAGGCAGAAGTGGATGAGTTAAACATCTGAACTGAAGCAGTCGTAGGGTTCCTACTCAAAATATTATGCACCTTCTGCCTCCAACAAATCCTAGAAGTTTGTAACGGGAATTTTCGAACACCCTGTATAAGGGAAACTACCTTAAAGACAACATTGTAGAAACAGAAGAGGAAGAAGGTGAAGATGAGTTAGAAGATATGATACTGCTTGAAGAATTCAACAGAGCACTGAAAGACCTAAGTGGAAACAAGGCCGCTGTAGTGGACGAAATTCCCTCAGGATTACTGAGATTCTTGGGTGAGCCAGCCATTGCAGAACAATTCCACTTGATGTGCAAGGAGAAATACCCTCAGACTTCAGAAAGAGTGTAATAATTCCAAGTAGCGCAAGAGCTGATATGTTTTAATACTCTATCAGTTTAATAAGTCAGGTCGAAAAATATTGACACGAGTTATTTACAGAAGAATGGAAAATCTGGCAGTGGTCGACGTTGGGGAAGATCTGTTTGGGCTGCGGAGAAAGGTGGGAACACGCTAGGCGATACTGAGCCTACGACTTATCCTAGAAGATAGGTTAAAGAAAGGCTAACCTTCTTTTATAGCATCTGTAGATTTAGGAAAAGCTTTCGGCAATGTGAAATGGACTAAGTTCTTTGAAATTCTGAAGGCAGCATGAATAAAATATAGGGAGCAAAATGTTATTTACAACTTGTACAGAAACCAGACAGCAGTTATCAGAGCCAAAGGAGATCAAAGAGAAACAGTAGTTGAGAAGGGAGTGAGAATGGGTTTGCAGCCTATCTCCGATGTTATTCAAGCTATTTATTGAGGAAGCAATAGCAGGAACCAAGAAGGAATTTGGAAGGGGAGTGAAGCTCAAGGAGAAGAAATAAAAACTATGTGGTTTGAAGTTAACATTTTAATTCTACCACAGCGGGCGAAGGACTTGGAGGAGCAGGTGAACGAAACGGATAGTGTCTTGAAAAGAGACTATAAGATGAACATCAATACAAGCATAACAAGGTGAATGGAATGTAATCTTATTAAATCAGGCGGAAATGAGACGCTAAAAGTAGTACAGTTTTACTGTTTGGGTACTAAAATAACTGATAACGGTGAAAGTAGGGAAGATTTAAAATGGAGACTGGCAATAGCAAGAAAAGGGTTTCTGAAAAAGAGGAATTTGTCTTCATTTAATATAATAATTTATGTTAGGAAGTATTTTATGAAGGTATTTGTCTGGAATGTTACTTTGTGTGGTAGCGAAACATGGACGATAAGCATTTCACACAAGAATGAAGCTTTGGAAATGTGGTGCTGTAGTAGAGTGCTGATGACTACATGGGTAGATCGAACAACAAATGAGGAGGTGCTGAATAGAATTGAGGAAAAAAGAAATTTTTGGTATGATTAGATAAAAGAAGGGATTGAATGATAGGACACATCCTAAGGCATCAAGGAACTATCAGTCTGTTTGTGGAAGGAAGTGGGAGGGTAGAATTAGTAGAGAGAGACCAAGGCTTGAATACGAGGGATCTATTGGATGAATGTGTGGGATGGAGAGCTGTACCAAACTATTCTTCGGACTGAAGACCACAACAACAACAACAACCTTATGTATAGATTCTTCCGTTACTTCTTGGTAGAACAGTTCCATATTTAAGGTGAACAAAAACAGTGTACAGTACTTGATATTCAACCTTAAACAACAATAACAACAACCCATCTACGAAAACTGTTATATGTTTCTGAAAAAGCAAATACTAGTGAAGAATTATAATTCCATACCAAGTAAGCCTTAAACTTTTAATTTCACAAAATTAATTTCAACAATAGTTTCAGATTTTATGTAGATATATTCAGATTTTGGCCCACTGTTTCGTAACATAGAATAAAATTACGTATGGAATTTTTGGATACTGGACGTAATGACGAAGACTTAGTTGAAATACTAGCAGATTCAAAGAAAGGTCGGGTTAAATGGTCTCCCAAGCACCATCAATGGACAGAAAGCATTTATTCTGTCAGAATGCTCCTCCATTAAATGTACTTGTTGAGATTACAGCTTTTAGAAATAATGAAAAACATAAAAATGTGAAATTTCCCCAACATCAGAAAAACTGATTGTTCATCGTTTGTTAGCATCTCGTGATTTACAGAGCGAAATGGAGCAATGGCTAGACACCGACTCTCATTCAAGGGGATGGCAGCTCAAGTTCCCTCCAGCCATCGAGCTTTAAGTGTTCCGAGGCTTCCCCAAATCGCTTAAGGCATATGCCAGGACGGCTTCTTCGAAAAGGATACTGCCGATTTCCTTTCCTATTCTTCCCCAATTTGAACTTGTGCTCCGTTTCTAATGACCTCGTCAGCGACGGAACGTTAAATCCCAAATGCCCTTCGTTCAATGTGATTTATTTTGCGCATACCATAACATTAACAAGACACTCATCATTGTTTAATTTTTGAGAACCATACGAAGGAAAAAGAGCTAGTAGGACAGCTATTAGACTTCTTTTATCTGTGCTCAAACAAATTTCGGTGGTGTCTATAAGCTGGACGACGTAAAGGCCTACGTATTCCTTAGCTATTGCCAAACCTGATTTTGTCGAATACGAGCTAGCGGTATTAGTGAACTCACTGTTGAATGAAAACAGCATCAAAAACAAAGTGATTTTATGTTATCAGTACTGACTCTGCTTAGTCAGTTGATGTGGACTGGAACCCATTCTTATCTTTCTTATCTTCTTATATATTTATATTTTAAAAATGTATGCATAATCGTATTACGAATAGAGCGGGGTGGGTCTGAGCGTTGGATAAAACAGCGCAACGCTTCTATCTCACAACCTGAAGTTGTTTACTCAGTTGGTAACGGACAGATTCTGTGCCTGGCTCTTCGTGGCCGTAGTTTGGTTGTTGTCCTGGCTCTAATTGCTTCGGAATGCAGCAAGAACAGTTTCACGTCACTTTCATATAAAATTTTGTGTTGTGAAAATAAGCTATAACTCATGCAATAATAAACTTACGAAGTTTAGCTTTATACCCTCATCTAGTAGAATATATTGCCATCCTTATGATACATTACCACATTGACGTTACTACAAAGCGTTTCCAGGTGCAGACAAAACCTGCAGTCACATAGTACGGATGAAGTTGACGCGTTGTAAGTGGTGTAAAACTGCGAAGAGCGTAATCTTAGCCCTTGCGTTATCATTGTCCGTTTTTTTCTTCGCTATGATGCTAAAAATGTTTATGAATGTTGCAAAAGACTATTGTAAAAGCCATTGTAAGCTTAAAAGAGACATTTATTACTGTTTAAGCATCTACAAAAGAAAAACTAATCTGGAGGCATGCAATCCAGAAATGAGGGAAGCTCCATAAGGGGCCAGAAAACGGGAAGTGTAAACGACAAGCAGTGAGGGAACACAGAAAGTGAAACTGCCCTCATAAATGGCCTTAAGTAGGTACAACACCATTTCAAGAAATATGGATAAAATAATTTGCATATTGTTACCTATGTAAAAAATAAGCTGAAAATTACCTAGTGTTTTTCAGGGTATAGAAGTAAATAAAATGGGAAGGTTCGGAAGAACTATTAATGATTAACATTAACTGAAACTCGTGGAATACTGTACTGCAAATGCTTGGACATATATTGTTATGGTATGACACTCAAAATACAAGAAGATTAGTTCATGAGTATTCTGAGAGGAATAAATAAAACAAGCAAATTTGAGAAACGTACTTATATGGTCAGAAAGGACAGCACTTATGATTCATCCAGAGCTGAAACAATAGCCTTCGGACACTGCAAAAACCTTCTTTCGGTCTATGATGTGATTCTTCAAGCAGCAAACGAGAATCTTTCGACGCTAATGGAGAGATCTGAATTGGAACCTCATCACTTAATTTGTCACGGATGTATCGGGGACTACAACTATTTTTAACAAAACTCCGAAAGTGGTTGTAACAGTGACATAAAGTGCATAGGCCAAATTGCATCTGGAAAAGAAGTAATGTGATAGTAGTTGGATATTGCATGGAAACTGGGAGGGATTACGTGCTTCGAGGAATAATGTTCCCGCCGAAAAGGATGAAGGAGAGTTTGAAGAATAGTGCCCCACCTAGTCACTAATAATGTGTCCAGACACTGGATACATCACCTCAAATCTATATATGTCATGGTCACAACATTTTGAGAAACATACAAACCAATTGAAATATATTGAGTTCTAATGTTTTTTGACAAACTCTCATCACGTGCCATTCTTTATTAGAGGAATCACAATATTCATGTGGTTACCATTCTTCCATACAGCAGCCACATAATGGAGCCATTGAACCGCTGTTTTTTCTGTCGTTGAAGAACTTTAATCCACTAGAACGCAACCAATGAGTGATTAATCAGATTCGACATGTAATTACGGAAGTATTTATCGCCGGATTGATTGGAACTTTTTATCAGAGGACCTCCACATTGAAGTAGGTCACAAAAGTGTTCAAGATATGCGATGCTTATCAAACAGATCGTCGCATGTTCACCGAGGAAGATTTCCTGCTCTCGACTATTACAGACCAGAGTCACAGTTTTAATGATACATCTACAGTTGATGCAGGATCTCTCCTGAGCCAAAGTCCATAGGCATCTACAGATGAATCACAAACCGTTACCGTAAAATAGTTGATTCCTTTGCTAAGAAGAAAGGATCGCCAAAAAAAGTGACAGAAGAAAGGAATGTAGTCAGAAATGAAATTTGGAACCCAATCATAAAACAAGTGGAATTTAAATTAACAGAATGAGAAAGAAAAGTAATCTGAGTGGAAACTGTTTGAGTCTGGTCAAGCACACAGAAAGAAAACGGAGTAAAACTCAAAATCGTCGACCTAAAATATACAGAATTTTCACTGGTCAGGCTGTAATGAATAGTGCAGCAATATACTAACAGAAGACTGAATTCAGTGTCTGGAGTGTGAGAAGTGCTGACATGAATCCTGGTCCTGTTATGAGGGTTCAGGATACTTCATTTGTAATAAATGTTAAATAGCATTTCCTCTGATATGAATATTTTTGCACGCTTTTGCATTTTTTACTCATTCTTGTTCATAAGCCTCAGAATTCATTAAATGTAATGTTGTGTTAACAGCATCTGTTATATGCTGAGGAACAAGATACGTTATACAAATCTGTATGCTACTACAAATAAAATAACGAAGGAACAAATGATATATTTTCTCATTTAAATAATAATGCGCAAATTTGCTCTATTGGAAACGCACAGTAGGATGAGACTGAACATTTTCATTACCTTTTTTTGACGATATGCGCTTTGCAGTTTAAATTTTGCATATCCGTTTCGGAATATGTTACATAATAACCAAAATTCAGACGAAACAGCTGTTAAAATGTTACTGTAATTGGTGTCGTTTAATTCAGTATATCGGTAATTAAAAACTACACTACGCATAAGAGATATGTTTGTGTCCAGAGATGTAACAGTAGTTAATTATATTAATGTACGCAGAAAAGGATGCTACACGCGATTATAATTTTCTTTGTGCATTTCCTGCAGAAAAACCCGTCGAAATTGTTTGTTTGTCAGTGTAAAACAAAATTTTCCTTTCCTGGTAACAACAGCGAAATTCAATGGTGTTTTGGAAATGGAAGTCACGAAAACCAAATACGTTTCTCTACGCTGCACTATAAATGGGATTGTTATGTAGACTATGATTTCCTATGTATTCGCACAGCATTTGTTTGGTGTATTTCTGGAGAAATGAGTCTGATCAAACACAAACAGATTTCTAACAAGCTCTTTTTGTCTGCAAGTTGGAGCGGCATCTTTATTATATTAGCACAACGGGATGTTTGACAGATTTATTTTTGGACACACTACTTAATGAGCTGCAAATATCGATAGCTATTGCGACTTCAGATTTCGCAAAAGATAAACTTTAGAAGTACATGGTATTTATATTATCTGAGGACAATGGGATCAAGTGCAAACATACGATCTTGTATCACATGACAAAGAACGTTATTTACGAAATAGTGGAAGAAATGGTCTATACATAAAGAAGTACACTGATCTACTGACCGCACCGATCCTTCGCAGTGAATTAATACTCAGAGAAAAGCATTTGTTTACAACAGATTAAGAAATACATCAGCCGCTTCCTTACTAACAAAAGTATGCTCGCTAAGCTGTGAATCGTGATCAGTCGATAAATGGTGAGAAAGAAGATAGGGAAGATTTCTTGCAAACACTCACCTAGTCAAATCTCCTCGTTCTCCAATGAGACGAGTGTAATTGCTGCAAACAGTTTCTGCGCTGTCGATACAATCGTTTGTTCCTTCGGGCTCGCATTTCTTTCCGGTAGCTTTCTCCTGCTGCAAAGAGATGACATTAATTATTACCAAAGAGTACAGCCAAGGGGTTGTCTCACCACTTAGTATGTTCCCTTTTAGAAAGAATTTTCATTCAGTATCAGGGTTTCTTTTACAGCTGAAATGATACTTATCATTATTATCTTCAAGTGTTAAGCAGTGTAAGCCAGAGTCCTTTCCTGAATATCCGAGCATAATGACAACCTAAGTGAAAACAAAATCATGACTTCGAAATATTGAACAACAGTGTTTGTGATGTGAACAGGACGTTTCTTGAGATGTGGCTTTTATTGCTACCACGAAGGGGATTCGGCGAATTGTGATGTCAACACTTTCAGTTTATTCATCATGAAAAGGGTTCTCCTGAAATTATTTAACAAATTACTGGAATTCCTTTAGCTTCCGGCCTCCTTCCACGTAATACAAATACTCTAACCTTCCGAATTCCTTCGGATGAATACACACCTGATCTGTCAGGTGAGCGGTAGAGTCCGAGTTTGTATCTTTCACATCGGTGTACGTCGCTTCTGCGTGCATTTTTCGCCGTAGAGGAGTGTTTTCGTCATGCGAGATCAATGACACGGTCGTCCTCTTCCGATATTTTATTTGAGAGTTGTTTGTGCGCAATCAGTGCGCTGGCTAGAGAGTATGAGGCAATGACGTGTTTCCTGTTTGTGATTTTCTCCGCACAATAAACAAAGATAAATGAATTATTTATATTCCGTGGATGATTACTCCAAGGTAATTTCTCCCAGTGAAACTTTTGTGATTGTAATATTTTGCACATTTGTATTCACATTGACAAAATTATGTAAGCTTCGGAGATTCAAAGTCGCCGTTTGAATGTGAATTAAGCTCCTGGTATCAAGAGTATACTTCGCAGTCAATTCACTGTTCGGCCATTTTATCCGATTTATCTAATATCCATTTATCTAAGACACAAAATCTTGGGTGTACCATAACTGTATTTTTAGATAGCAAAATTTCCTTTTAGAGAAATTTAGTTTAGCTGAGTATTGGCTTCTAACTTTGAACTACGTCTAGACTTCAGGCAGCCTACAGGGTGAACCCGAACTACAACTGACAAAGTTTCGGAAGTTGTTCAGGGATATTTTTTGAGAACTTTGTATAAGAGAACCGTGGTCTCCGTAGGCTCTTTACAAAGTATCTGTATTTCGTTCGATTTCTTACGTCCATTTATCTATTGATCTATATTTAACTGAAAATATTTGCCCGACAACGGAAATGTCGACGGTGGAGGTACTGTGACTCTTGTTTGGAAACGAACTTGTCCTATTCACTCTCGCAACTTGCTGTTGATAATGGTAATGCCCACGTAACTCTTCGCTCTCAAACTTGCATTCAGTACTGTTTTGTTGTATCTCGGATTTGTTTTTCTAGCCGTGTTATTTATTCTTTCACAATGGCACATATCAGTATAGATGGGTTTACTGATGAGAGGTGGCCGATATGCACCTGCTGAGTGGCCTCACTGAATGCATGGTACAGTAGCACAACGATGATATGCCGAGCTGCTCCCGCGTCGAACGCATTACATCACCACGCTTTTGTATCTGTATACTGCCAGAAACTGGATCCATCAATGTTATAACAGGTTTTAGTGAGCGCATATTACAGACCTTTTTACTCTTGTGAAGGAATTTTCACAGAAACGAAGGTAACAAAACAAATAAATCGTGATACCACAATTACTCTGTAGCGAGCTACCGAGAACCACGGATCCCTTATTTTCAAGTACTAAGAAAATTTGAAATTTTGTCGATGTAGTTCAGGTGCATCTTCTGTAACTTATGATTTTGTCTGCAGTTGGTTGTGGTAATGGCTGATTTACTCCTCACTGAGATTCCGCGAAAAAACGATACAATCTGTCGCAGACGCCCAGCTTTGCAATGTCATTTAAAGAGCACTTTCTCGAGCTTATGGCGTAAGAACTACGCAGACAATCGACAATATGTTGTTGTAAGAAGAGAACCGTACGAGGTGGTGCAAAAGGTCATCTGGTGTTCGCATGTTTCAGTTTCACGGGGCGTTGCCGTGAGATAACGTCCCCCTTGATTCAGTTAAATCAGCTGTCTGTCCAATAGCTGGGTCGAACAGCACGGTGCTCTGCCAGGCATAATGCTACTCCAGAAGCCGTTGTCTCATCTTATTCAGAACTGTGAACCGACACACTCTGTCACTACGAGAAGACCGACTCACGCTGTAGCAGGGGATAAAGTCACCTTAAGTGGCAGGGAAAACCGAGCAAAGGAGATACCGTTAGCTGAAATGTTTCCTTATCCATTTATTTACCAGCAGTAAAATCTTTGTTAGAATTATTATTTTCTTAATTCATCTCAAATAGGTGCAAGTTTAATTAACAAAAGTACAAGTAATTTCAGAAAAAATGTTGTTTTCGGTACTTTTTTTGTATGATTTCACCGCAAACCTACTGGTAAACCAGGGATTATTAACTATGGTGTTCTGGAAAACAATTATTACTCGTGCAGAGTACATCACATGTCTGACTTATAGTGAAACAGTGGCACCGCATAATGTGGCATTTTCTTGGTGTAGCTGTAATCTGTCCACATTAGTATTCATAGGAGCTAACGCGGGAGATTTAATGAGTTTGTAAGACTTTAAGCATGTCTGTCATTGCAGAGCTCTGGAGTATCAGCACGTTCACCAACAACAAGAACGAACAAAGCAATACACATCAGCTGTTAGAAAACTCACGTTCCACAAGGTAAACAGCACATATGCCTGCAAAAGAAAGATCAAGAAGTTGTGCATTGTACAGCACAGTGAGACACAATCATGAAATACATAGGCAAAACAGAGGATAGAATAGAGCGCATATTCCGGAAAAAGGGAGCTAAAATTGCGTTCAGGACATCAGATAACTTAAAAATACGAGTTCGTCATAACTTTTCGCACGGGAGTAATAAATATGGGAAATCTGGGATCTGCTAAACATGTCGTGATTGTGATTAAAACTATATCGGCCAACAGGCAGGACCTTTGACTTAAGGTTCAATGAACATACCTACGCTAGCACTAAAACACCATTAGGTTCATGTGCTTTAAGGAGGGATATGTTGTTCGCAGCACTGTCCAGCAACTAAACATTTTACGTAATGTCGAAAAAAGTAAACGGGTAGACATTTTAGAAGAGGTGGGTACGCAAAGAACCAGATAAATTCCTCAGTGAACAAAATGGGTTTGCAACTAATGCAAGCTTTAATATTTGCGACGGTTTACTCAGCTAAGTTAGTCTCTGCTTCGTTCATGATGTTCCAGCTCAACATGGGCCGCCTTGTGATCGAGTGCCGCACTGTACTGTCCTGGCCGCGTCTGCGCTCCCTAGCATCTACGCAGCTAACATGAACACCTCACAGCAGCAGGAAGGGTGCGAGCGTGTTGCAACAAGGAACCGCCACGGTCGTCCATTCCGTGGCGTAGCGTTGTCCGAGGCGCGTTGTCACGGTCCGCGCGGCTCCCCGCGTCGGAGCTTCGAGTCCTCCCTCGGGCATGGCTGTGTGTTGTCGTTAGCGTAAATTACTTAAAGTTAGATTAAGCAGTGGGTAAGCCTAGCGACCGATTACCCCAGCAGTTTGAAACCATAAGTCCTTACCACAAATTTCAAATTTCATTCCGTGCCGTCTCTCCTAAGACTACGTGAAGTAGCGTTAACGTCTAGGACCTAAAGTCCAGCCCCATCAGGCACCGAAAAATGTACTATAAGGATTGCTACTCCGTCTCTTTTTAGTGTAAAGACCTCTCTTTGTTCTAAATAGATTTTACTATTTTAACGGTTTGTATTTAATTTCGTGTTTGATGAATAACTGCCCGAAATATTATTGTAATAACTGTCATATTTTGTGATTTTTATGATTGAAGATTGTCTTATAGAGGTTGCGTGCAAAGAGTAGCGAAGGGAAAGTACACTTGGTTGTATGTATATAATTCCCTGATTTTATGTTTAGTTGATAACGCGCGAACACTTCATCATTTGCCGCCCATAGGTACGAATCATATACAGGGTGTTACAGAAAAGTACGGCCAAACTTTCAGGAAACATTCCTCACACACAAAGAAAGAAAATATGTTACGTGGACATGTGTCCGGAAACTCTTACTTTCCATGTTAGAGCTCATTTTATTACTTCTCTTCAAATCACATTAATCATGGAATGGAAACACACAGCAACAGAACGTACCAGCGTGACTTCAAACACTTTGTTACAGGAAATGGTTCAAATGGCTCTGAGCACTATGGGACTAAACTTCTGAGGTCATCAGTCCCCTAGAACTTAGAACTACTTAAACCTAACTAACCTAAGGACATCACACACACCCATGCCCGAGACAGGATTCGAATCTGCGACCGAAGGGGTCGCGCGGTTCCAGACTGTAGCGCCTAGAACCGCTCGACCACCCCGGCAAACAAACCTGTTATAGTTATATCATAAAAAGATTGATTCAGTCAAAAATAAAAAAGAATACCTTACAATATGTAAATCACGATCTCCGCAAACGAAATGTCGTTTTTTCCAAGATTTTAAAGTGATGTGCATAATAGTATTGTATGAGAAATGGGTATTTCACGATTATTGAAACTGTTTAATTTGATCAATAAAAATTATCGGTATATTTGAGCATCAAAAGGGATTACTTTTTGATATGTCATAAATTTTGATTGCGTGCTGAAGGTAGTTGTTCAGATTTATGAAATTCTAAAATAGTTCCAGTGGACTGCAACTATATCAAACATCACAGCATGCTGCCTACCGCTGCAACTACGTATTTAGGTTTGGAAATTTGTCGTAAGGCCTCATGGGACCAAACTGCTGAGCTCATCGGTCCCTCAGCTCACACACTACTTTATCTTACTTAAACTAACTTACACTAAGGACAACACACACACACACACCAACAGCCGGAGGGGGACTCTACCTCCGACGGGGGGAACCGCGCGGACCGTGACAAGGCGCCCCAGACCGCTCGGCTACCCCGCGCGACCGTATTTAGGTATCTTGTGCTACAGCAACCATTCTTTTGTGGATTTGTAATACATTTGGGGAACTAAGTGGGGTAACGCGAATTTGTCCTTGGTAACAGCGACTCTCTTTCGACAGCTACACTTGTTCAAATATTTAAGCAGCCTACGGCCTTGATCTGAAGAGTGGCAGACGTGCCTGCTGAATGTGCTGAGCTTCCGAAGCGAACATACAGAATTTCAAAGTTGCTTTGCTTTCCGAAAGGCAGGTTTTAATTGAATAGGCAGTCATTTCTTCGTGTTGTATTTTCTTCAGAGGATCTGTCTGCCAAAGGTTCAGTGGCTGATTACTTTCCAGTCGAGCTCGCTGTCGTCCTCTTGTGTGTACGAAGCCGCGAAGAAACAGCCCAGATGCTAGGCGGCCCAAGTAAATGAAGTTTTCAATGTGAAAGGTAGCTTCTCATTGCATATTTCAAATGCAGGGTGTTTCAAACAGATTAATGCTGTTTAACAGTACTGTATCTTCTACTTGAAAGAAGATAGAAACTTGGGGTGGATTTTAACTTGAGCATGGAAACTATAAGTTTACCTTAGCGGCAGTGATTCATGTGTCTCGCCTCGCTAGCTCGTTCATTGCCCAGTGTGGGTCGTGTCGAAATGGCGCCAACACAGCAGCAAAAGGTGTTTCACATTCTCCATTTCAGTATGTGCTTATTCAGTTACAACTGTGGAGCGTGATTTTCGCCGACAGAACAGAAATGATTCTCCTACAATTCAAAGCATTCGATGATGGCACCATCCGTTCAAGACAAAAGTTGTTTATCTACGAGAAATTTGAAGGTCGTCCATCACGTGGTCGTTCTAGACATAGAGAACATTCAACAGAACCTTAGAAGCAGTCCACAAAAAACTACTTGTAGTGCCAGCCGGTAGTTAGCCATTCCTCACGAGCCTGTCTGGCGTGCTTTGCGGCGACATTTGTGTTTCATACTACACAGATTGCAGTTGACCAAGGCCATTCATCGTGGTGATAAACAACAACGTGTAACCTTTTGTGACTTCATTCTTAGCGTATGAATGGAAGATAAAAATTTCATTTCATGGTTAGTGTTCAGTTCTGAGGCTATGTTCCCTTTCGGTAGAAAAGTGAACAACACAACGTAACAACACTTGGAACGCGACAAGCACGTGCCATAGTCGAACGTAAGAGACACACATCTCTCAAGTTCTCTCGGCGTGATTGATTGTTGGTGTACTTCCTAGTGTTCATCCCAATTTTTATTTCACTTCTCGGTACCTGGACTCCGATCACAGTCTGAACTATTGTTGGTGTCACGTCGCTATTTAGAGATGATTGTGAGTTCGACTGCCGACGTCCATTGCGACCTTTCATGCTGTTTTGTTTTTCGTACCCCGCAGGTGATATTTCGAGATACGCACGTTCTCTCAGCGTTTCCAAGATGTGACGGCCGACGATATCGTAACAATTTGACTGCTGTACCGCAAGCTTTGTTTAAATTGAAGCCGGCCGTGGTGGGTGAGCGGTTGTAGGCGCTACAGTCTGGAACCGCGAGACCGCTACGGTCGCAGGTTCGAATCCTGCCTGGGGCATGGATGTGTGTGATGTCCTTAGGTTAGTTAGGTTTAAGTAGTTCTAAGTTCTAGGGGACTGATGACCTCAGAAGTTAAGTCCCATAGTGCTCAGAGCCATTTCATTTTCATTTAAATTGAAAATTCCGGTAGATTCCTTAACTACGCTGTCCCAAAAACTTAGGGTCTGTACCACGATGTTAGTCTCATCATACTTCGTTTGAAGATCGTATTCGTGGCAGTGCTTGATTGTCTCAGTCGGGTGTGCCTCTGATGTTCCTTGGTTCCTCCTCGCCCGTTCTTATAGTCTGTCCCACGTAAAACATGCCACATTCACATGGAATGCGGTTTTCGAAGTCAAAAAGCGGCTTCAGTATTAGTTTTTAGCCTATTTGCTTGCAAAATACCTCAGCGAAAATATTCTCAGCGGAGAAGAGCGAACATAACAATCGCGGCTCCACTCACCTGGTACACCACCTCAGTGAGATGCGGCTCAGGGATGCGGGTACTGCCGTCAGTTTTGATGTAGTCTCCCTTTTTACGAGAGTCCCATTTTTTTAACTCTTGGAACTAATTGCAGGAAATTTCAGCAATTGTTTACTGATCTTTTCAGGCACGTTCTTACGTCGACTTATTTCCTCTTAGATGAAAAATGTTATAGACAAACCCATGTCGTGCCGCGCGGGGTAGCCGTGCGGTCTGATGCGTCTTTTCACGGTTCGCGCGGATCCTCCCGTCGGGGGTTCGAGTCCTCCTTCGGGAATGGGTATGTGTGTTGTCCTTAACGTAGGTTAGTTCAAGTTAGATTAAGTAGTGCGTAAGCCTAGGGACCGATGAATCAGCAGTTTGATCCCGTAGTCCTTACCACAAAGTTAAAAAAAAATAAAAAAATTAAAAAAAAAAATAAAATAAAACACGATGGGTGCTCAGATCGGCAAATTGCGTGGGCATTACAATAAAAAATAAGAGCGCCCGAGGAAGAAGTTGACGAAGGAAGAGATACCAACGATCACCTGTCTACCTTATGCTGGGCCAATACCCGGGAAGATCGGTAGACTCCTAAGGAAACAAGGCATCCAGCGTACTTCGGTCCTGTCAACAATTATAAAAAGTCTACCTTTGATATTAAAGACGACCTATGTCACCGATTGCCGGGTGTGTAGCGCGTTTCAAACAAATCTAGCATGCTTTATAATGGGGCAGACAATCAAAAAAGGAACATCAGCGACACACGAGATAAAACAACCTTGAGGCAAATCAGCTGTCGCCGAACATTGTCTCGAACAAAATCATCAGAGGAAATATGATATCTGATTAGACAAATATCGTGGTGCAACCCCAAGATTCTGGGACAGAGTGATTAAGGAATCTGTCGAAATAAGGATCTCAGAAACCTAATAAAAAAACCGAGATTTCAATTTTTCAATGTAAACAAAGCCCATGGTCCGGCACTCAGTTTATTAAAACCTCATTGGCCATCACATTCAAAGGAGCAGGAAAGCGCAGAGAAAACGTAGTTTCACGGAATAACATTGCGGGATCTGAAAAGCGAAGAAATGTATCTAAGGGTCGAAGTAATAATCAGCTATAAATAGCGACGCAACACCAACAATATTTCACAGTCAGATTGGACTCCCGGCAACGAGCTGTCATATTGTGCGAAAATGGAAATACGAGCTGGGCTGCACACTCGGAAGTAAATCTTTAGGAGAGACAGTCTTAAAAGCTTCAAGTGTTCTGTGCCATTTCTCGAGAAAAGATTTACGGTCTCTTCCTTTTCACGAAAAAGACAGTTACTGGAATCACGCTTATGGAAATGTTTAAGATCTGACTCTTCACAAATTGCGAGAACATGCTGAGTATCTCATTTTTCAATAGAACATAAGAGTCATGTATCGTAAGAGCATTTCTTAAGAATGAGATTTTAGTGTTTACGCTACACGGTTCGGTGTAAAAACGTATAGAACTGTGTATTCTTTGCTGTAGCTGTCCATGCCGGTACAGAGACAGGTTACGTACACCATGCCTGGAGCCGCAGTGTGGGAAAGCTCTGACAGAAGGATACTTTGCCCTTGAGTGACGGCAGATCGGAGGAACTCCCGTATCAGAATTGACGCCAAGAAGTATAGCGTCCAGTAATAATATCTAATGGTTGACTTATTGAAAAATCAGTCTTATAATGTTGTATCTTTGCTCATGCTGACGCTTCACAATTACTGTAATTTCACTTATTAAAAATTAACTTGCGAAATGAATTAGATCACTACAATGATTATCGACGTAGAGGGCCGAGTTATCACGAAAATGTGTCATGAGCGGGCAGGCGGGAAACAGCCAATCACAGTTTACTAACAGACTTGTGCGAGTCACCAGTCAGACCCAGTGATGTGAAAAGGTACCACTCATGAACATGTACGTTTTTTCACGTAAATGAAAGTGATATATATTTGGCACGGGAAACGTTAATTTGGTCTTAAAATAGTAGAACTAAAAGACAGTGAATTTATGTTGGATATTTATGGCGCTCGAGATACTATTATCAGACCTCGGGACTGTGATTTAGGTTTTCCGTGATTTCCCTAAATCGCTTCAGGCAAATGCCGGGATGGTTCCTTTGAAAGGGCACGGCCGATTTCCTTCCCCATCCTTCCCTAACACGAGCTTGCGCTCCGTCTCTAATGACCTCGTTGTCGACGGGACGTTAAACACTAATATCCTCCTCCACCTCGGGACTGTATGTAGATTTATGAACAACGGTTGCTCTCAAGTAGAACTTACAACGTTTCCATAACGAGAAGAATGGGGAAACGAAATTTTCTTCGATTAAAATTTGAATTTGTATTTTAGACATGGGAGGGCGGAAACGTTATAATTAAAAGGTCAAAGTGCCTAATTTCGCTTCACCTAGACACAGAGCTGGTAAAATTTAAAATGATTCCTCAACTGACTATTTTTCATTTTTATCCAGCTGTTCCTGCGCGGGCGTAAATTATATCGTTGGCAGTACAACAATAACTGACTACGCGAGGGAAATTTAAATTCTCGCCCTGAATGAACATTAGGTTAGAAAACATGTGATAACTATTCGCTGTGTAAAAAGTAAATTTATTTTTAGAACAAGATTTATACTAAGAAAATTCGATCTTCGGCGGTTGGCATCACGTCGAATGTTCTAGTCAACGTAATGCTACCAAATTCTGATGAGCTACAAAGAGATTCTTGTTAACATTCATAAATAGGATACAGTCTCGAACTCCTTAAATAAAACAAGTTATTATCTGAATTAATTATCTGTGGACTAGCGGTTCTAGGCGCTTCAGTCCGGAACTTCGCTGCTGCTACGGTCGCCGGTCCGAATCCTGCCTCGGGCATAGATGTGTGTGATGTCCTTAGGTTAGTTAGGCTTAAGTAGTTCTAAGTCTAGGGGACGCATGACCTCACATGTTAAGTCCCATAGTGCTTAGAGCCATTTGAACCATTTATTATTCAACTAATGAAATTACACTAGTGGATCAAAGTAGATGCTTACATGCTTGACTCAAGGGAAGAGAACAACAGTTGGTAGTCGCTTTTTATAGTCCCCCAAACATATCATAGAGTTCACTGATACTAGATCAGTCACATCCTCCCTGTGATATTCATAGAATTACAATACATCCAGAACGAGAGTTTCACTCTGCAGCGGAGTGTCCCGAGTTCGAGTCTCGGTCTGGCATACGGTTTTAATCTGCCAGGAAGTTTCAATTACAGTTCATGTTTAGGAAAATAATAAAACTAATAACTGTTATTGTCCAATGCAGTATTCATAACCATAATTTTGTATAGAAATTTCGATGCCCATTTGGAGGCGTTACAGACTGATTGTGTTGTTCTGATTGCATTGTTTCCTTATTTCACTTGGGCCAATAAATAAGGTGCATGCCTTTTTCTTAAAGAACATTATTAAAGTGACTGTAGTAGCAGTTCCAAAAGCCACACTAAATTTACTGTCAAAAACACTAATGTTTGAAGGTGCTACTCACGGAGAATAATTCCAATGGAATCAACGACACAGCTTTAGAAGACATGAGGTAAACAGGCCTATTCTCGAACAACCAGTGCAACATCACCTGCAGACTAATAGGATTTTTCCTCGCTGTTTATCCAATGTAGTCATCCATATGCAACTTCATGTAAAGGACAACTTACGGTGTTGACATACTTAGGTACAGTAATGTATCGCAACAGGGAGTTTCTCTATGTCGACCATTTTCAATAGAACAGATCATAATGAAGAGCCACTACAAGTTGCCTCAGCAACGGCTTTCTGGTTGGTTTGTTGGTTGGCGGTAGGACCAACAGCAAGGCGATCAGCGCCCACATGAAACCAACTTGGGACGAATGTGATGATATTTAATCAAATTGCGTATGAAAAAGTAAAATGTATAATAAAAATCTTGCTCAACCTGCTCCCTGCACGTATGTATTCATTTCTTTGTTGCGTTAATTTCCGGCCTATCGTCTAGATACTATGCTAGATCCTACATCCCTTTAATTACATAATTAACAATTATTATTTCAACAGAGAAACGATACATGATTCTCACATCCATCAACAATTTGTGAAGGCAAAGTGACTTGTTTGCGACCCTCAAGGGTCGGTAGCATGGAGATGTAACAAGAGGAGTTACCATGACGTCACAAGCGTCCACCATGTCAGTTACCCCAAACATTAGCTTCTGATGGAAGTTTTTCATAAAATATTCCAGCATGTGACATTTACAGGTGTACTAATGATTCTGATTATAGTCTAAAGACTGAAGGAACCATATTTCATTCGTATTTGGACTTGTTCCAGCTATATTTCTTTGTATGTATTTGAATTTTGGTTGCGCTGTTTACTTCTACTATAGTTGTTTTATTTCTATTCTTTGACTTTAGATTTCCCGTCAGTGCAGCTCGAAAAGCTCTCTGGGCGAATGCTGTATCAAATTAAGATTGGAAACCGACGAAACAGAGAAAAATATGTTCTCAGTATTTTAGGGAAGATGACATAAACCAAAAATGAGTTTCATAAGCCCATATTAAAGAAAATGCTAGGTTACAAAATCAGCCTTTTCACACGCTTGGTTATCGAAACGTGTAACAACAAGGAAGTTACTTAACGAGATGAAATGCGTCGCATTACTGGATAAAATTTGCGTGTAAGTCTAGAAAAACGTCCGAAAATGCATTCCTGATACTATGTTATTCATGAAAACATTGTAAAATTTTCTATTTTAACAAATGTTGTGTGCACACAGCAGATATTATGAACAAGAAGCAGTCTAAATAGTAGTCTGCTAATGTTTTAAGGAATCTAACATGGCGGCGGCGGCTTCAATGGAACGTACAGGATTAGTCGGTAGCACTGGTCTGCAGCGCCATCTCATCTTATTACACTTCCATGATCGGTAAATAAGTAACAAAGACCAACGGACAAATGCTCCTGCCAGAAAAATGCGAACATATTCCTGTTTATTTAAATGACTCCGACTGAATAGTGGAGTACCGGCTGCCTCATTCTACCTTCCTCAGCAACTTTAAAAATTTTCCCAAAACATTTGGCATGTGACATATTGGTGCTTGTACAACATGCAACACACCTCAGACTATTACATATGAAGATGGTATCTGTTCTTTCGGACATGTCCGAAAGAACAGATACCATCGGTGACTGTACAGCTCGTTAGAATGAAATTACAATTAAATCAATATAATGAAATGAATACCCTTAGCTGCATACAGGCGTTGATATACGTCAACGGGGACAGTTGAAAATGTGTGACCCGACCGGGACTCGAACCCGGAATCTCCTGCTTACATTTAACAAATATTGACCTAAATAATTTGGTAAATACTTCGCCAAATAAAGGTTTACGGTATAATATTATTCCAAATATTAATAAGAAAAATATGAAAGAGCCATAGCTGAAAATAAAATGCATGTGAATCTGCAAAGATAACGAAATTGTGGACATAACCACTGAAGTCAGTAAAGCCTTATCCGTTCAGTATAGCTCTTGCAAAGTTATGATTCACGAGACCTGTATTTTAAAAACTTTCAATTCAAAGTCAGAGAAACAGAAGACTATGATCATTAGAGCAGATAACGGGAAACATGAAGATAACTAAATTAGGACGACAGGAGAGTTCTTTTCAGAAAATCAATAACCGAAGTTCACAGATACCTGACTAAGATGTTTCAGACTACTCTGTGTAAAAAGATAGGTAGCCTCCAATTTCTTCCTAGTGAATACGAAAAGAAATAGCTTAAAATGATGAATGCTAAACTTCTCCAACTTGAGTCCTAATGTAAAATACGCAAAACCAATAATCCTGTTCATTGATCGTGAACAATATGTCATCACCTCACTAGAGACTAAATACGTTCCTTAACAAGACATCAAACTCAGTTTTACGTAATAAATATCAATTTTGGGTTTAAAACAGTTATGAACTTGCAAAAGGAACCAAGGATATTCCATAGTCAGTGTGGGAAATGCAAACACTAATGATTGTCACAATCGGTTCACAGACACTATCACTGCCATTATTGAAATTCTAATATCAATTATTCCATTATGAATTACTCAAAGTTCTATCAATATTCATCTCAACATATAATAAACAAATATCAGTCAATATAAGATAATTGTTGTTTATTTACATACTCAAACGTATACATGTAGCTTTATCATTTCCTGTGAGACATAAATCGTCAAATATATGATTGTTTAAATTTAATCAACAAGCAGGCCTACTGGCGTTCCATGTCATCACCTCCTGGCTTTATTTACTTTCTATTACATTTTAGTACTAGATTTACTTCAGTCATGTTCAGTGCTATACATTTCTAGATACTGCAAGTATTTTACGTCTTCTTCTAATACATAACACTTTCAATTATATCTTTTTTATGACTTGCTATTTTTTAACTGTATGGTACTGCCACAGCTATATTTTTTCTTCTTCAGCCACAGAGAGAACACCAAGGGACCATAGGCCAACTAATGAACAGAACATGAGTCTATGAAAGGAAAGCCATGTCTCATTAGAGATCCAGTGTGTCTCACACACTTCTTCACAACAAATGTGAGTTTTCTGGAGGCTAAACATTCTTTAATACATTCTTCTAACACCACTAACTAACTTAAGAAACTAGTATTGTGATAATATCCATCATAAATATTTTTTGAAAATCCATTACCAATTTACCTTAAGAGACTTCCATTATATCAGTGCAGTATGTTGTACCCCTTGACACCCCCAACCCAAATGTTATAGCTGATGTTATACTCAAAATGCCTGTAGTTAAGAACTCCATACGAAACAGATTAAATCTCTCCTTTTTGTACCATACAGGTCTACTCCCCCCCCCCCCCCCCCAAAGCCTTCCGCCTAGATATTTTTATTAAACATTATGGTTGATGATATTGCGTAGTAACTGAAAGTATGAATGATTGTAACCAATCAGATCCTTTGATCTTTCCACTAATCATTTCTAAAGATTATATATCCATTATCAGTTGTATTTATTTACGTTAATAAGTCATAGATGACTTGTACATACGACTTTTCTGAGCAAGATGTTTCATATTCAGGCGTCAGAAGAAAAAAAACTATTTTAGTAGTTTGGTATACAAGTTCAAGTTATATGGATGCTTTGATTACATACGTAAACAGTAAAATACATACAAAAACATTTTAGTGCTTGCAGGTTGTGTTATAGATTACATTCACATTACGAATACTTCCTGCAGTCTAAACTAGGTTATGCACTAGGAACTAACACGTGCAAAGAACATGAAAATAATAATTCTACCAACAATGGCATATACATATAACATTTTAGCCCCCAGTAGCTGAGTGGTCAGTACGACAGAATTTAAATCCTAAGGGCCCGGGTTCGATTCCTGGCTGGGTCGGAGATTTTCTCCGTTCAGGCACCGGGTGTTGTGTTGTCCTAATCATCATCATTCTATCCCCATCGACGTGCAAGTCGCCGAAGTGGCGTTAAATCGAAAGACTTGCACCAGGCGAGCGGTCTACCCGACGGGAGGCCCTAGTCACACGACATTTATTTACCGTTTCTAAATATTATTATTTATTATGTCGATAATGTGCGTGTGTGTGTGTCTGTGTGTGTGTATGGGTGGGTGGGTAAGTGAATGTGTAGATGAGAGAGATAGAGAAAGAAATAAAGAGAGAGAGAGAGAGAGAGAGAGAGAGAGTGGGCGAGAGGAAAAAGGGAGGAAGGAAGATAAATACGCAGTGAGAGCGTGTGTTAAAGGGACTGAGCCGTTGGTTGTTAAGCATGTGATTCCAATGTTTTGTCATGATGACTAATTCTACAGCACTGTTATGTTCTACATTTAATTTGCTTAAATAATTATGAGTAGCTCCTGATTGTGAGGATTCTGATGTGAGGATGTAGTTTTGGTGGTGCTAAGGAACTGACTTGTATACTAGTAAGCAGTTGTGTTAAAATATAACGGAAGTTATTGCAGCACACTGCATCCTAAGTGAAGTGTCAACAGAATTTCCCACGTTATAGCCGGGATCAGTTTCCCAGTTGCTCAAATGTGTCTTAAGCCAGAAACTGGCATAGCTTCAGCCTCCATTTTCAACATTCAAAACCACACTTGGCAAATCCCACGTATTTGTCTGCTGCTGTTTTGTAGGATTCCAGTCTGCCTGCCTGGTACACCGACTAAAGTAATTGGATATCTAGTACGCAGATGATACATTCGTCTAACAAATAAGCATTGATTTGATTTCTATTCTGCTACTACATTCTTTGCAACTTGTTTTCTTTCTGTACGCCAGGTTCTTAGCTGCCCCAGTCTCCCTGCTAGAGACAAATTATGGCATTTCTTTATTTCTTCTGCAATCTATAATGCCTCTATTTCTTAATCATGTTTACTAAATTCTTTACTAGCAGAGTATCCCATTCCCTACCAGCGAGCAACCCAAAAACAAAGAGCCTTTAATTCCTCAGCTTTTAATCAGTCTTTGCTGACGTATTGCGATATCTCAGCTTCATTTTACCAGCGAACTTCTTCCCTAACACTTCATCTATTTTTTCTTTATTGGTTCAAAATGTAATCCACCAAATGCTGCAGTATTTCTCCTGCAAGCATTCTGGCCAAAGTCATATAGAGCAGTTTACTGAAGACACATGTATGCAGTGAGTTAAAATTCTCAGGAGATGAGCCTCCTATATTAAAAGCTCCTGTATTAAAACACCATTGCCAGTGCCTTCCACAGTTTCCATGTACGATTTGCCGAACCGCAACGTCAAGACTGTTCAGGGACCTTAGCGAAGCTGCGTAGATCCTGTTAGCCTCCTACCGTATTCTTTGGGCGCCAAGTGTAGAGGTCAGGGTAAGCCAAAAATGGGTTCTGGGAGTCGTTGCTACGTTGTGTTTGATTAGTGCATCGCTCAGAAATAGCAACATATGGCCAGACATATAGTCATGATGGAGTACGCAGGTATCGGCGACTTCCTTTGGCGCACGTCTATACCGGTTATGCTCACACTTTCCCCATTTTCAAATAACCATCCAAAACTGAGTACTCAGTGGATTTCACTACATGTAAACGAACACTTTACCCGTGATCACAGTTCAAGAGTTCTTACACTTTATGTCTTATCATCTGTTCAGCTTAAGGGAAAATTTGAAGCACAAAACGAAATTTCATTCACATGTCACGGTGTATTTATTATCATTTGATGTCATCGTATGTTTATACCCATTTCATTGTAGATCTTTCGAAAATGGCGTAACGCCGAAATGCGTAAGGTGTAACAAAGACCATAAAAACTCCGATCAAGACGTAAGTGTTATTATAGTGCAACTAAATGATCTCACAAATCATTTATACAACACATTGCTACTTGGTGGGTCGCTGCATCTTGACACTTGACTTGAGTTTACGTGAGATTTTCACTTAAAAGCACAACCAACAAACTCCAAAAGTTCGAAGACTACTGAGCCTCGTGCTTCTATAATTTGTTCATCATAAGAATAAACCTGATGTAAACATTACGCCATGTATTCTTCCGCCTTTGCCTGAATCTCATTGGATTTCGTTTCACGTGGAGCGGAAGCCAAGTTGTGACCAGTACAGTCAAGTACGATCATAAGGATGCGTTTTATGCTCTGTTACACCCACATAGACTGCGCGACAATGTACTGGACAAAAGCTTTACCGGCGCATTAAACTTGGACAGCACTGGCCACCCAGCGGTCCAACTAGGCTGCAGTGATGTGAGCAGTTGCAGTTCAGACGTAAAAAGAGCAAAGAAACAATATATCTTCGAAAGTCATTTAATTTTTTAAGAGAATGAAGCAGTATTCGGCAAAACTCCAGCACTACCGCGCCCTTCTTAAGCGACCAGACGGAAAGCATAAAATGCTCTCGTTCTCACCTTACATAGTATTTTACTCACAAACAAGAGTGATTAAAACTCCTAACTTAAACACAGGGTAATTTTCCTGAGCGAACTGTGAGTGATGCAAAAGCATACTGTAGCGATTTCACTGTACTGTTGAATACTGAAGCCACTGAAGGTATTCATTACAGTCAGTCGTCACTTAATCTCTTGGCTCCTTCCTTATCCGAAACCGAGAAATACATTTCAGCACTGTAACTGTCATCTGCTACGTTGATAACGAGTCGATCGACAACAGAATCCACGAAGCCGCCCAGGCGCCGCATTTTCTCCTCTTCTTTTATGACGTGCCGTTGCATACCCCGCCAACGTTCGGCAGTGACATGTGAAAAAGCTCAGTGCTTTAGTTCCGGTACGTCTGGCGGCTTAACAGTTTGTTATTTCTTGTGCCAAATCCCTTATCTTGGCTCCATCAGTTCTGTTGGGTTCATATTGTCATGTTACAGTGGCAAATGTAAAAATGCAGGATTTGTATGGAGTGCTCGGTGCTGTGAAAATGATTGTTTTTCATGTTTTTACGACAGGTATCTCCATCTGTGGTATAAAACAATGGACATAGTCCGAATAAAGAGTGTTTAGTTTTTCATTTTTGCCTTACTAGTTAAATTGTCATGTTTTCTTAATTTAAACTACCTTTATTAACAGTCTTTCATAAAACATCGATAACTGAGAATTTATATTTGAAATGAAAACAGGAATTTCGCGTGCGTTATGTAATTAAAAACAAGAAGACGTGCATATTCATAACAATGATGATGAATTTAAGATTACGAGATGTATGTAATTCAAATTGAACGAGGAAAAAATATGACACGGGCGAGACTTGGACCAGCAATCCATTATACGCGAACGATTCCGCTACACACAAATATAATTTTGTCTCAACTGTATCTAATACAGTCCCTCAGAAAACTTCAAAGCCGTTTATCTCTGTAAATTTATGACAAACATTAAGAACAACCTATTTCTTGGCACTTTTTAACCGTATTCCACACGCGTGTTTCACTACGGAATGGGAAGTTTTTTTTTTTTCCTTTATTGTATTTCAATTCCCCATCGGGGCGGGCTGGCAGCAGCATATGCGCTGCTCTTCAGCCGAAAGACATAGAACAAACAATAGAACACCTTTAAAAATAACAAAGGAGAGAGTATGGTGAACATAGATATAAAAAAGGGGAACATCATGGAAGGCAATAGACAAAAAAACGGGGTGACTGTAAAATGGAGATAAAAAAAAACTGTTTAAAAGTAGCACACACAAAAAGCCACACACTGCGACAATTAAAACAACACAAGGCACAGTATGACTGGAGCATAAAAGGTATCGACGGATGGCGTAGCACATAACAAACACTGACGGCGAACCTCAAGGCAGTACACAATTAAAATCACACCTCTTAACGCACAGGAGAAACAGCACTAAACACAACACTGATGTGACACACTGACGATGATCAACACAGAGGATCTGCCAGACGCAAGGAGATGAGGGAGACCATAAGAAGGGAGGGAGAAGAAGAGATGGGGGAGAAGAGCGGGGGGCGCGCTGAGGAGGGCCAGGTAGGGAGGGATGTGGGAAGGAAAGAGGCAAGTATGGGATGCAGGGACTCAGGGGAGGGGGGGGGGGGGGGAAGGAGGAAAATCCACTCTGGGAGAAGGAGGGAAGAGGAAAAAGGGGGCCCTGGGGAGGGGGGGGGGAACAAGGCAAGGTCATAGTTGGAAGGAATGGGAAGCAGCCTCAGCCATTTTCATACTGCATATTAACAGCGCCTCAGTCAGAGCACAACAGTGCAGAGGCCATGACTATACACGATTTTTGAAATAAAAACTACACTACTGCCCATTAAAATTGCTACACCACGAAGATGACGTGCTACAGACGCAAAATTTAACCGACAGGAAGAAGATGCTGTCATATGCAAATGATTAGCTTTTCAGAGCATTCACACAAGGCTGGCGCCGGTGGCGACACCTACAACGTGCTGACGTGAGGAAAGATTCCAACTGATTTCTCATACACAAACATCAGTTGACGAGCGTTGCCTGGTGAAACGTTGTTGTGATTCCTTGTGTAAGGAGGAGAAATGCGTACCATCACGTTTCGACTTTGATAAAGGTTGGATTGTAGCCTATCGCGATTGTGGTTTCTCGTATCGCGACATTGCTGCTCGCGTTGGTCGAGATCCAATGACTGTTAGCAGAATATGGAATAGGTGGGTTCAGGCCTCGTATCAGTAGCAGTGGAGATGACAGGCATCTTATCCGCATGGCTATAACGGATCGTGCAGCCACGTCTCGATCTCTGAGTCAACAGACGGGAACGTTTGCAAGACAACAACCATCTGCACGAGCAGTTCGACGACGTTTGCAGCAGCATGGACTATCAGCTCGGAGACATGGCTGCGGTTACCCTTGACGCTGCATCACAGACAGGAGCGCCTGCGATGGTGTACTCAACGACGAACCTGGATGCACGAATGGCAAAACGTCAATTTTTCGGATGAATCCAGGTTCTGTTTACAGCATCATGATGGTCGCATCCGTGTTTGGCGACATCGCGGTGAACGCACATTGCAAGCGTGTATTCGTCATCGCCATACCGGCGTATCACCCGGCGTCATGGTATGAGGTGCCATTGGTTACACGTCACGGTCACCTCTTGTTCGCATTGACGGCACTTTGAACAGTGGACGTTACATTTCAGATGTGTTACAACCCGTGGCTCTACCCTTCATTCGATCCCTGCGAACCCCTACATTCCAGCAGGATAATGCACGACCGCATGTTGCAGGTCCTGTACGGGCCTTTCTGGATACAGAAAATGTTCGACTGTTGTCATGGCCAGCACATTCTGCACATCTCTCACCAATTGAAAACGTCTGGTCAATGGCGGCCGAACAACTGGCTCATCACAATACACCAGTCACTACTCTTGATGAACTGTGGTATCGTGTTGAAGCTGCATGGGCAGCTGTTACTGTACACGCCATCCAAGCGTTATTACCCCCAGAGGTGGTTGTTCTGAGTACTGATTTCTCAGGATCTATGCATCCAAACTGCGTGAAAATGTAATCACATGTCAGTTCTAGTAGAATATATTTGTCCAATGAATACCCATTTATCATCTGCATTTCTTCTTGGTGTAGCAATTTTAATGCCCAGTAGTGAATATAACTAAAGTGTGAGTAAGAAAAGTTGATGGCTGGTAATAAATTTGAATATCTTGATCATTTAACGTAACTTAGCAATAATATATCTAATACATAAGTAGGACCTACTTCCAAGAGCGCAACAATACTACTGTACCTGTGCTATGGCTTTTGAGCAATCATCGCGTTTGTGTTTGTTTGTTGTTGTTGTTGTGGTCTTCAGTCCTGAGACTGGTGTGATGCAGCTCTCCACGTTACTCTATCCCATGCAACTTTGTCATCTCCAAGTAACTACTGCAATCTACATCCTTCTGAATCTGTTTAGTGTATTCATCTCTTGGTCTCCCTCTACGATTTTTACCTTCCACGCTGCCCTTCAATACTAACTTGGTGATCCCTTGATGCCTCAGAACATGTCCTACCAATCGTTCCCTTCTTCTAATCAAGTTGTGCCACAGATTCCTTCTCTCCAGTTCGATTCAGTATCTCCTCATTAGTTACATGACTAGGCCATCCTTTGTGGCCATGCGGTTCTAGACGCTTCAGTTTGGAACCACGTGACCTCTACGGTTGCAGGTTCGAATCCTACCTCGGGCATGGATGTGTGTGATGTCCTTAGGTTAGTTAGGTTTAAGTAGTTCTAAGTTCTAGGGGACTGATGGCCTCAGAAGTTAAGACCCATAGTGCTCAGAGCCATTTGAGCCATTTTTGAGTTACGTGGCTAACCAGCTAATCTTCAACATTCTTCTGTAGCACCACATTTTGAAAGCTTCTAATCTCTTCTTGTCTAAATTATTTATCGTCCATGTTTCACATCCATACATGTCTACACTCCATACAAACACTTTTAGGAAAGACTTCCTGACACTAAATCTATATTCGATGTTAACAAATTTCTCTTCTTCAGAAACGCTTTCCTTGCCATTGCCAGACTACTTTTTAGATCCTCTCTACTTCGACCATCATCAGTTATTTTGCTTCCTAAATAGCAAAACTCATCTACTAATTTAAGTGTCTCATTTTCTAATCTAATTCCTTCAGTATCATCTGATTTAATTAGACTACATTCCATTACCCTCGTTTTGCTTTTGTTGATTTTCATCTTACATCCTCCTTTGAAGACACTGTCCATTCCGTTCAACTGTTCTTCCAGGTCCTTTGCTGTCTCTGACAGAATTACAATATCGTCGGCTAACCTCAAAGATTTTACATCTTCTCCATGGATTTTAATTCCTACTCCGAATTTTTCTTTTCTTTCCTTCACTGCTTACTCAATATATAGATTGAATAACATCGGGGACAGGTAACAAACCTGTCTCACTCCCTTCTCAAACACTGCTCCCCTTTCATGTCCCTCGACTCTTATAACAGCCATCCGGTTTCTGTACAAATTGTAAATAGCCTTTCGCTCCCTGTATTATACCCCTGCCACCTTCAGAATTTGAAAGAGAGTATTTCCGTCAACACTGTCAAAAGCTTTCTCTAGGTCTGCAAGTGCTACAAATGTAGGTTTGACTTTCCTTAATCTATCTTCTAAGATAATTCGTAGGGTCAGTATTGCCTCACGTAGTCCAATATTTCTACGGAATCCAAACTGATCCTCCCCAAGGTTGGCTTCTACCAATTTTTTTCCATTCGTCTGTAAAGAATTCGTGTCAGTATTTTTCAGCCGTGACTTATTAAACTGATAGTTCGGTAATTGTCACACCTGTCAAAACTTGCTTTCTTTGGGATTGGAATTATTATATTTTTCTTAAAGTCTGAGGGTATTTCGCCTGTCTCGTGCATCTTGCTCTCCAGATGGTAGAGTTTTGTCAGAGCTGGTTCTCCCAAGGCTATCAGTAGTTCTAATGGAACGTTGTCTACTCCAGGGACCTTGTTTCGACTTAGGACTTTCAGTGCAATGTCAAATTCTTCACGCAGTGTCATATCTCCCATTCCATCTTCACCTATGTCCTCTTCCAATTCCATGATATTGCCCTCGAGCACATCGCCGTTGTACAGACCCTCTACATGCTCCTTCCAACCTTTTGCCTTCCTTTGTTTGCTTACAAACGGTTTTCCACCTGAGCTCTTGATATTCGTGCAAGTGGTTCTCTTTTCTCCAAAGGTCTCCTTAATATTCCAGCAGGCAGTATCTATCTTACCCCTGGTTATATACGCCTCTACCTCCTTACATTTGTCCTCTAGCCATCCCCACTTAGCCATTTTGCACTTCCTGTCGATCTCATTATTGAGACGTTTGTATTCCTTTGCGCCTGCTTCATTTACTGCATTTTTATATTTTCTCCTTTCATCGATTAAATTCAATATCTCTTCTCTTACCCAAGGATTTCTACTAACCCTCGTCTTTTTACCTACTTGATCCTCTGCTGCCTGTACTATTTCATCTCTAAAAGCTACCCATTCTTCTTCTACTGTATTTCTTACCTCCGTTCTTGAGACTCGTTCCCTAACGCTCTCTCTGAATCTCTCTACAACCCCTCGTTCTTTCAGTTTATCCAGATCCCATCTCCTTAAAATCCCACCTTTTTGCAGTTTCTTCAGTTTTAATCTACAGTTCATAACCAATAAATTGTGGTCAGAGTCCACATCTGCCTCTGGTAATGTCTTACAATTTAAAACTTGGTTCCTAAATCTCTGTCTTACTATTATGTAATCTATCTGAAATCTCCCAGTGTTTCCAGGCCTCCTCCATGTATACAACTTCTTACATGATTATTAGACCAAGTGTTAGCCACGACCGAGTTATGTTCTGTGAAAAATTCTACGGGGCAGCTTCTTCTTTCATTCTTTACCCTCATTCGATATTCACCTACTACTTTTCCTTTTCTACCTTTTCCTGCTATCGAATTCCAGTCCCCCATGACTATTAAATTTTCTTCTCCCTTCATTGTCTGAATAATTTCTTTTATCTCATGATACATTTCTTCAATCTCTTCGTCATCTGCGGAGCTAGTTGGCATATAAACTTGTACTACTGTGGTAGATGTGGGCTTCGTGCCCATCTCAGCTACAATAATGCGTTCACTATGATGTACGTAGTAGCTTACCAGCGCTGTTATTATTTTTATTCATTATTAAACCTACTCCTGCATTACGCCTATTTGATTTTGTATTTATAAACCTGTATTCACCTAACGAGAGGTCTTGTTCCTCCTGCCACCGAACTGATTCCGCCGGCCGCGGTGGTCTCGCGGTTCTAGGCGCGCATTCCGGAACCGCGCGACTGCTACGGTCGCAGGTTCGAATCCTGCCTCGAGCATGGATGTGTGTGATGTCCTTAGGTTAGTTAGGTTTAAGTAGTTCTAAGTTCTAGGGGACTGATGGCCACAGCTGTTAAGTCCCATAGTGCTCAGAGCCATTTGAACCATTTTTGAACTGATTCCCACTATATCTAACTTCAACCTATCCATTTCCCTTTTTAAATTTTCTAACCTGCTCGCCCGATTAATGGATCGGACATTCACTCTCCGGTTCGAAGAATGCCAGTTTTGTTTCTCCTAATATCAACATCCTCCTCCTGAGTGGCCCCCGCCAGGAAATCCGAATGCATGACTATTTTACCTACGGAATATTTTACTCAAGAGGACGCCATCATCATTTAACGATACAGTAAAGCTGCATGCCCTCGGGAAAAGTTACAACTGTAATTTCCCCTTGCTCTCAGCCGTTCGCAGTACAAGCACAGCAAGGCCGTTTTGGTTAATGTTACAAGGCCAGATCAGTCAATCATCCAGACTGTTGCCCCTGAAACTACTGAAAGGCTGCCGCCCCTCTTGAGGAACCACACGTTTGTCTGGCCTCTCAACAGATACCCCTCCGTTGTGGTTGCACCTACAGTATGGCTATCTGTATCGCTAAGGCACGCAAGCCTCCCCACCGACGGCAAGGTCTATGGTTCACGGGGTGTGTTTGTCTGCATCAGGTTTATTGTTATGATGTTTGGAGTGTAGATGATATGATCTCCCCTCCCACCCCCCCTCCCTCCCACCAACTGATACCACAGATAGAGATTGCTCTCTGCCGGTCGCACTGGCTAAAAGAAAATCACTCGTGGTGTTTATTGGACACGTCCTATATTATGTGGCTTAACTACTTTCATCCAGTGGCGGATACATATGGGGGGCCGCCCGCATTGCGACCCACGCCATCCCCGCAAGTCAACCTGCACGCTATTCGTTCGTTTCTTTCGTCAGTCGACTCGACTGAATCGAGTTATCGAGCAGTTGTACTTTCCTATGTAGCACACGCGTCTGCGTCATCGTATTTTATACGTATCTGTCTGGCACATAGGGGTCACCTTAATGGCTTAGAGCTATTGAACACTCACCCTGACATTGATTGTCTTGTTGGCGATGTAAATAACCAATTTCCCTGGAAGAATAGGCGCATAGAATTCATCATTTAATGAAGAGAACCACAATTGTAACTTTTTTGTATCATAAGATGGCATTGTCTTGTATATGTGTATAATCAGTTTCAATCAAACTTTTTTAAACTTTGCATGTGACTTGATTATTTTTTATTACGGTAAAAGTAAAGGTAGCTCAAGATATCTTTAGCGCCCCCTCCTTGAGGTTTTTCTTTACTCGCCACTGCCTTCATCTTCCTCTTTTTAAACCTTTCCTCAAAGCCTTTATTGTAAATCCCTGTATGTCTACTTCCTTCATTATTGAAGCAAAATCACTATTTACTTCATTAGTTCGTTACTTGCTCCTCATTGTGCTTGAACAAATCATCTTTGCTTGTGAAAGATGCCCTAGAATTTTCTCTTGCATGATCAAGCTGTCTCAAATCGTATCTGTTCTCGTATACCTCCTCTATAATATGTTCGTCCAGGTTTTCATTGAAGCCTTCATCGCTTTCCATATAGCATTTCGTTCAATGTACTCATTCCTTGAGGTGATACACCTTAACCTTATGAACTAGTGTGACCTCCGCAAGCCTGAGTACCACCTCAGTTATACCTTTGCTATCTTTTATCCGTCTAATTCACTCCCAACTGTAATTTCCGGATTCGATAAAATATTGATCCCAGTACGAAATTAATCAGGCTGTAAGAGACTAGCATGTGATTAATTCGTGACCCTAGGCGCCAGTCAGTACGAAAATGTGAGGACTGACTTAGCATACAACCCTTTTACCTTAGCTCGCCTAAATGATCGTAGAAGGAACAGGGAAGGGGGTCGCACACCGTTACCCCGAAGCCCGAAAACACCATACTGCTGACAATGCTGAATTAATGGTGAAGAATGAAGTGTCCTGCTCTTCTGAAAACAAACATTCATTACAAAACTTTAACGATCGATCATTAACAGTGATAGCTGACACCGTCCATTTATAATGATTAGTGACTAGTGTTTATTCATTCAGTCCATCATTGAAAATATAAAACTAAACCGGTAGTTGATATGGCATGCACTAATCCCTATCAAATTCTGTTAAATGTTCCAGTCAATCCTAGTAATCAAAGACAAGTGCAAGCTGACTCTCTAATGTCATTCAACATCCATGAAGTCGTGTATAATATGCAGAATAGTGACGTGCTATAAACCGGCGAAAATATAGCCAAAACTTTTCTCAAATATTTAAGTCTCACTGCTGTATCACATTTATTGACTTGTCAGTGATTTCCATTAAAAAACCGTCGACAGAAAGATGAAAGTGAAAAATAGACCAAAATCAGGCTTATGCGAATATACGCTACCGACCAAATGAAGTTATCCTGTATCTAAGGTCTCATTGGTGGTTACCGATTAGTGTACAGGGACATGTGTTTCTACCACATGTTTCTCCCAGTCGAAATAAATACATGCATTGTTGCTGTAACATCGATTACTTGCTATATAAACTACCACCTGCATGTGATTTCATCTCAGTACACAAAGTTGCTGTTTCTATACATTTTTGCATCACTATCAGAAACTTAACAATGTCTTGTCTTCGTATCATTCTGTCATGTAGAAACAAGAGTACGATGTTATTCGTCTGGACTACTCATCTCTAAACAAATTTTGCGTTTTGCGAAAAGTAAATCAAATGATTTCGCACTACATGAAAACTAGTATCCAGTGTTTTCTTGAAGGAAGAAAATAGACCAGATCACTCACACAAAGATATCATGTCTTACGTGAGGTTGCCAAAATTGTCTGTAGTCATGATAATTGCGCGATCCTTGTAAGTGCTTTAACACTTGTTGCTGCGCGAAAGCTCAATTTCGAGGTCGACTACCTCGTTTACCAGTGGTTTGATAGAGAGACTATGATGTTTACTGGTAGCGACAGATGAGAGAGCTGCGGTTTTTGTTGGTGGTAAGAGATAAAGTGCGATCAGATGCCCTTTATGTTAGTTCTTTATATTCTTCTGAATTTTGTTGTTTTGAATTAGATAATCATGTACGGTAGTGGGAAAACATGGTAATTTTTAGATGAAACTGGTCACAAATTTCAGTTAAACGTTCCCCATTGTCATTGTATTCTGTCTCTCCAACATCTCTTTTAAACATAAGGAAATTCATAAATGTACTTGGCAACAGAACATCAGAAAACTTCATTCTATAATAGGTTATATTATCATTACATAGACAAGTAGTTTCAAGGCAGCAGATGGTGTAACTTATAGAGGAGCCAAGTGTGGATCAGACCATTATCTAGTAAAAATGAAGAGTTTTTGACCATGGAAGAATGCAAGAAGTATACTTAACAATACTGAAACAAATTGTGCTGAGAAAGCTCAAAATCTATATTTCTGTAATGACAGCCTTCAAAATGAGAGGACAGGAACATTCTTTGCTGCCAGAATGGAATGGACACTGGAAAAACCATTTGAAGGAAATACAGAGGAAATCTACGAATACATAAAAACCAATGTTATAAACATATCAGCAGAGATGCTGGGCATAAGGGGACAGAACCACAGACGTACAGCAGAATGGTGGTCGAAGGAAATAGAAAAGGCAGCTAAAGGGAAGGGGAACGCATTCAACCAGTGGTTGAGTGATGAATCGGAAGCAACAAGAACAGTCTACAAGGAAACAAAGAATGAAGTGATGAAAAAAAATAAGGATAACAAAGAATGAAGTATGGGAAAGGGCATGTGCCAATGTCAATAGCAAACAAGGATTTGGGAGAGCGAAAGAAATGTGGTCAGTATTAAAAGGGCTTCGACAGGAGACGAAAGCCAAAACCAATCTTCAGCTGATAACACCAAAGGAATGGGGAGAATATTTCCGGAATTATTAAATAAGGATAGGGAGGAGTATCTGGAGGAGGGAGCAGTGGAAGGAAAGGAACAGGAAGGGAAGGAGATTTAAATTTTAGAAAGCTAGGTGAGTAACTTATTAACAACAGGGAATAACGATGAATCCACCTGGTCCAGGCAGTATCTATCCGGAGTTCTTAAAATATGGTGGAGACAAAATTGTGAAACTATTATCACGATTATTCAATAAAAAGTTACACGGAGATTCAGTATCCAAGGAAATGAAACTAGGATATATTAATACCATATTTATCGCAAAAGTTGGTAGAACTATCGAGGAGTTTATATTATAAACACATTAATGAGAATTTTTAGGAAAATCATTAAAAATAAGCTGGCAATAAATTTTTAAACCCAAGAATTACAATATGGCTTCATTGCTGGTAGATCACGCGTAGACCATATTTTCGCATTACGACAGATCTTAGAGAAAAATAGGGAAAAATAAAAAAAACATGGGATTCATTTTCATAGATTTAGAAAAAGCACATAACACTGCCTCGAGAGAACTACTTTGGAAAGCATTACATATGGCGAATATAAAGGGTTCTTTAATTAAAACAACACTTTCACAGAAATTTAGAATAAGCAATGGTCTGTTTCAAGGCCGCTCCATGACACTAACATTATTTAAATCTAAGTAGACATAAGTCTTAAATCATTGTCTCGTTAATGCAATGGGATGGGGCTAGAAATTGAAGAAGGGGTTCATTTACATTGCCATCTATTTGCTGATGATCAAGTAGCTATAGTACAATACGGGGAGGATGCAAATTATATGTGTAATCTGTCAGCAATGGAGTACAGAAACTGAGGATTGAAGATTAATTATCAGAGGACAGAATACGTCACTCATGTTCCAGATAACCTATACATAGAGGGAAAGAGAATTAAGAAGGTCAATACTTTCTGTTATTTGGGATCCATTTTAGAGATGGAGGGAAAATCATAGGTAGAAATTAACGAAAGAATTAGCAGAGGAAGGGAGGTCACTGGGATGCTCAACTCAAATTTATGGAGCAGAAATGTAATAAACCGAACCAAAAGACTCATATACAAATCGATACTAGACTATGGAGTGGATACATGGACTATAATCTGAAACACGTAGAAAAACTGCAAGCAGTTCAAACGGACTTCTAGAGAAGATAAGCAAGAATTTATAGAAAAGAGAAAATAAGAAACGACGAAATAACAAAGAGAATGGAAGTAAGAGAAAAAATATAGGACGTGATGGATAGAAGGAAGTTACGATGGTATGGACATGTAAAAAGAATGGAGGAAACCAGAATACCGAAAATGATACAGGAATGGGAAGTGGCAGGAAAGAAAAGAAGAGGATGACCTATGACCACCTGGCTCCAAAATGTACAATTAACAACGAGAAGAATTGGCACAGAGTAAGAAAATGTACAAGACAGAAACCTAGAGAGACATCCTGAGAAGATAAATTAAGATCTTATGTAAGAGATGTAATAATTTCGGGTATTTGTTACCTTGGAGAAAAACCTTTGTATAGAGGAAAATCTCAATAAATAAAACAAATTGTTGTACTTGGTGTTCACTATGTCCGGGTCATATTCGTTTGCAAGGGCGACCTGTCTCAAAGTGTGTAATTCTTTTTTCACTTCCCCCTTGACGTAGGGGAATCCGTATTACTCTGTGTATCATAGAGTATAAGTACGTGTGCTCCTGACGTAGAGGATGATTGATGTGGGTGTGGGCATTGATAATACGTGCGCACATGCTGGTTTTTTGTGGTCAAATCTAAAAAACATTACTCTTTCCGGCTACTTCATTTCCCGTCGTGAATTCGATCTTGACACGCACACTACTCATTTTCTGGGCCAAGTTTTCTATTTGTGTGTTTTTTTTTATTTGCGCTTTAGGAAGGCAGCAAATTATAGACGGCTATAGGTGCAGCACGCGTCAATATTTCTGCAGAGGACTTGGAATGACATGTTGAATCCATGCCACGTCGAATTGCTGCACTACGCCACCACCTGTTAGTGGTACGACACCATATTAGGAGGCATGCCGTGACTTTTGTCATCTCAGTGTATAATGCCCAACGTTTCTGTATTCATTAACATTCATTTACAGGTACTGTAGTATGCTGTGACTGAGTCCATAAACTTTGTATTTAATTCACCATTGATAACGTTTCTGTATTCATTAACATTCATTTACAGGTACTGTAGTATGCTGTGACTGAGTTCATAAGCTTTGTATTTAATTCACCATTGATATTGAATTGAGATGTGTTACTGAAATAAAATCCAAAACGCGTAATGTTACTATGTAATGCAGTATGTTATTCAAATAAATAAACTTTGATGCTCCAAAAAATAATCTGTTTACTATTAACCAATCATGACGTGCAATCACGCCAGTTATCAGCGATTTTGTTTTCTGCGGAGGTTGGGTCGGAAACAGTCTATCGTTGGCGTATTGAAGCAGCATAAAACTCGCTTCTTCACATACTGAAGCAGAGGTGTTGTTAACCATCGTCCTCTACCCATGGTACTACGATTTGTGTACAAGATGGTAAGGAAAGCGTGTCTATAATTACACATATGTCACTTAAATACCTTAAATACACCACTGGGCAAGACAACATACAATGAGAAACATGCAGCTAGGATCGTAGGAAGTTGGTGTAGCCCACAAGAAGCTCGGGGAACTTAAATAGAAAACTCTGTAAGGAAGACGACGTAGTTCCCGCGAACTCTGTTACGTACATTTAGGTAACCATTACTTTATTAACACCATGCGACCATTATGCTTCCTCAACTAAGGGCAGATTGTTGACCCTTGGAACACCCTTAAACTTTCGCCTCTACCGAGCTCTGTAACAGAATATCAGTACATTTTCTTATTCCACTTTCAATGATGGCATTCACGCTGCCCTCTTTTCCTAAAATTATAAAATCGCTCCGGAAAATTGAGATTTTTCCAGATGTAAAAACATCTTACAAGCTACAACATGGTTTAGTATCCAGAACAAATATGCTATTGAAATTATTACTTTGCAGTGACACATCAAGTGAGGGTTACTTTCATCCTTAAGTTTTGCACACCATTGTAGTTAGAATAAATGATGGGGAAGACATCTGCTAATTGTAGAAAAAAAAAGACTGTCACAAGTACGAAACGAAGGCAGAAAAGGAGCTACCACTAAATAACCAAGTGAATATGAGTAATCACTCATTGTTTGCACTAATTGATTATACAATAGACAAACATCCCAATACATGGTCATAAATACCATTTCTCTCTTAAGTATTAAAAAGTGTATAGACACACACACACACACACACACACACACACACACACACACAGAGAGAGAGAGAGAGAGAGAGAGAGAGAGAGAGACAAAGGGGCGGACACACACGGAAAACCTTACATGAACATAAAAATACAGCCAAACGAAAAACAATTGAAAGCAAAAACTGAAAAAGTTGGCAACGTTTACAAAAACAAGTGGCACTCTAGACACAGAAAATAGCGTTTACAATGTTACATTATGAAAACACAGTAATTCTGCGAAAAATCTGAGTCTTGCAACACGTTTTCCAAACCTGCTTTGTTTTCAAATTATGAGTTAGACTCTGATGTGTAGATTTCTTTTCATTTTATTACGAAAAAGTCTATGAACTTTTTAAATGTACAACCAATAAGTGAGAACGAAAAAAATCAAATAATATGCCAGGACACTCACTAAAGATGTCTTGTTAAAAAGGCGAAACGCGTCTGGGTGCAACAATTAAAATAAATCTTAAAGTGCGAAACGTGTTTTACTGCAATCTACTCCACTTGGTGAGCAAGGTATACGAGATGGATGATATAGCTTCAGACATCAAGTAGAATATCATTCCATTCCAAAGAAGTAAGGTGCTGACAGGTGCGAATTCTACCAAGTAAAATATTGGCAGGAATTAAAGACAAATGGGAAATCTGTTAGAGCCCTGGGAAAGATCAGTCTGTGATCTGGAGAACCGTAGAATCACGTGAGGCAATACTAATTCTATGGTTTTTTTTTTTTTTTGAAGATAAGTTCAATTGAGGCAAACTTCCTCTTATAGCTCTTGAAGGCTTACAGAAAGCTTCTTAATTGTTAAGTGGAATATACTATTTGCAATTCTGAGGACAGCAAGGATAAAATGCATGAAACAAAAGGTTATTGATAACTTGTAGAGAAACCAGACCCTTGTTATAACAATCGGACATGAAAGAGTAGCAGTGGCTGAGAAGGGAATCAGACAGACTCGTAGTCTATTGCCAGTGTTATTCAATCTGTACAATGAGCGAGCAACAAAGGAAATCAAGGAGAAATTCTGAAAGGGAATGAAAGTTCAGAGAGATGAAATAAAAATTTTGTGCTTTGCCAATGACACTGTAATTCATCAGAAACAGCGATGGACTTAGAACAGTTTAATAGAATGGAGCATGGCTGAAAGGAAGTTATAAGAGATCATCAACAGAAGGAAAACAAAAGTAATGGGTTATAACAGGCGATGCTGAGGGAACTCAATTAGGAAATGATGATGGTCAAACTTGAGAAGGTATAAAATATAAATTAGCTATAGCAAGAAAAGAATTTCCGAAGAAGAGAAATCTTTGTAACACCTACTATAAATTTTCGTTGGAGATGTGGTTTGTCAACACATATAAATGAAAGGTTTTTTTCTTTGCCATACATGGTTAGCTTCTTTTTATTTATGAAGTATTTTCAGTGGTCAGAGTTGCACGCTTGTTTTATATGTATAACAATGCATTATGTAAGGATTTCTGATATTTTAATGTGTTACATTTTTTTGTTATTCTATTATAGTGTGATGAGAAACAATTTTTTGGGCCGCAAGTCTTGTAACGCTTCGTTCTACTTTCAAAATTTTATGATATTATTACTCCATATGTGTCGAGCTGGAGTTGTATTTAGTTGGTCTGCATAGACCAGAAAGTCCGATTGTCCGCATCTTCGAACCTGTTTCAATTGAACACTTCACTTTCACTTTTTGTTGGTTGTCTATGGTTACTATATAAATTGTCGAAAGGTATATACACAGGTAAGAAAATTGTATATTGACCCAGAGATGGTCTAATGTAGTATTGACTGTGTAGTAGCGTCGCTGCTCGACAGCGATCGCTGGTTCAAGGTGTTATGGGTAATTTGTTAGAGTAACTTTGGATAGGGAGATGTATGGAGGACTCTCCAAGTGTACAGATGTGTTGTACTTGATGTGCGCTCGCTGTGGGCAGTAATGATATCTTATTTGCAAGATACTATACTGGAAATAATTACGGTAAAGAAAGTTGTTTTGTTACCAATGCAATGTGCTTATTCGTATGTGATGATGGTGATGTTTGGTTTGTGGGGCGCTCAACTGCGCCGTCATCAGCGCCAATACAAAGTGCCAATTTTTCACATAGTCCAATTTTTTACACTGCCCAATCCAGCCACTGTCACGAATGATGATGATGAAATGATGAGGACAACACAAACACCCAGTCCCTGGTCAGAGAAAATCCCTAACCCGGGCGGGAATCAAATGCAGGACCCCATGAACCAGAGGCAGCAACGCTAGCCACTTAAATTTGTGCTTATTGCTGTCTCTCTTTGTTGTTATACTCAAGAAGTGTTTCTTTTTCCGTAAGGAAATGGATATTGTTATGTGTACTGCTCATTCCTGCATGAAGTTAATTTATTTTGTCTGTTGGTTCATTTACCATACAGATACAATCCACACACAAGTACCAGTAAACGACTTTGTATCTTTTCTTTGCTGTTATTTAATCAAAAGTGCACTTTCCACATCGTTGATACATATGACTGTCAATGTTCCTGGCGTTGGAGATGCCATTGGGAGGTCATCCTTTTTAAGTAATACTAGTTTTTCCAGTCGGATGTAATTTTGAGATGTGATTATTGATCTTGGTTATTTCCTAATATTATCTGTCGATCATTGGTGCATATCAGCAGGTTCTCTTAAATTAGTTTTTGTGTGTCTACAGTTAGTACTGAAGTGTACATATTCGCTATATCAAATGAAAAAAGTGAGGCTGTTTGTGGATTATGTGAGTTCTTTATTTGCTTTATAATTTCGTTTATGTTGATCACTGTTATGTTGTTCTTCATTTAATAGTATTGTGCTACGATTTTGTTGAAGTGATTTCTCACATAGTATGATGGCGCATTTATAAAACTGAAAGCTTGAAATAAAAACATCTATGAATGCGAAAATCATGAATTTGAGGGGAAAAAAATATGGGTCAAATATCTCTGAGCACTATGGGACTTAACATCTACGGTCATCAGTCCCCTAGAACTTAGAACTACTTAAACCTAACTAACCTAAGGATATCACACAACACCCAGTCATCACGAGGCAGAGAAAATCCCTGACCCGCCGGGAATCGAACCCGGGAACCCGGGCGTGGGAAGCGAGAATGCTACTGCACGACCACAAGCTGCGGACAATTTGAGGAAAATGAGTTTTAAGTATATTAGGTAATTAATGGCCATAATTGCACTAATAATGTGTTTTATTTGAGAGCTAAGCATAATATGGATCTAGCTTCTAAAATAAATTACAAGCATTGTATTGGAATAGGATGAAAAACTTACTGAAAGTCGAAATGCAATGAAAATCTCAAAGTGTCATAGCTCAATACTCAGCAAAAAGGTAGTAAAAGTTCATTCAGCTTCTGTAACTCTGTGCATGAGTGTTATTTATGAGGTACCAGTACTGAAAAATTTCAATCAAATCTTTCTTCTTTTCTTCACAGATGTGGCCTGCAGCATCCAGGGCAAGTAGTTGCATTTCTTGACAACCTGTACTCACACAACGTTTCTCAAAATAGGGATATCTTCCCAGGCCTCCTGGTCATACGTATATAAGGCTTATGTTTGTTCAACCATAGCCACTTTACTTTGGATTTTTTTAGATTTGCCGCTTTTATACTACAATCTGCTGCTTTCTTGAAATCTAAGAAGTCACATGAATTCATATTACTGTCGATTAATGGCTTTATTTGTCTTCATTGCTTTATTATGTCCTTTACATCTTCTGACACAGTACATTTGGTAACTCAAGAATAAACAATCTGTCCCGTTATGGTGTAGGGTAGCAACCAGTGATGAGACTTGCCTCCTATGCTGGATGGGCTTTTGCAGGAATACGTTGATTTTTGAAGTTATACATTCATTCCCTCCATTTATGAGCTTTTTCCTCATTGCTGTCGTAGTACTATCTCCTTTAATTCGTCGTTTCTTTTCACTGAAACTATTAAAAACATCTGCTGCCTACGTCATTTTATCTAACACAGGAATAAACTTGTGGATCGCACCTTTCATATGTAAACAGCAGTTCTGTTAAACTGCATGCCATCTGTTGATTGATTTTGGTACTACATTTACATTTGTGGCAGTTTTAGCCTTTTATACATTACTGGGCTTGCCACGTAGATCCCATTTCACACAAAACACAAATATTCATTATTACGGCATTTAGAGCCTTTTTTATTTCAAGTCTTCAATTTATGATAGGTCTCCTGGAATGATTGTATTGTGACTTTTGGGTTGATTTCTGAGAGTTGGTGCTTTTAGGTTATTTTATAATATGTGTTTTTTCTGTTTGGATGTGAACATATGTTTCATGTTGTTGAGATCGATTTTTGTGTGTGTGGAAATGTGATGTTGGATCAGATTTCAGTTTTGTGTTATGGGGAAGCATCACTTTTCATCTACGAGCATGGCATACAATATAAACTGCGGAAAATTGTACACGGATTTTAGAATGTCTTCAGATCTTCTGTATAGATCTTTAGATGGTCAAAAGTAGAGTCAGTAATGAAAATGAACATATTTGGGAGGTGATGTCAGCCGAAGCTGCAGCGTCATTGTTTCATTTGTCTCAAGTGGAGGTAAGCCTCAATAAGTAATGGAAGAGCAACTTTGAACGTAAGGCCAAAAATAAACTATAATATAGCTTCAGAAATTGGATGAAGTGGATGAGTTATCGTACATACGTAAATCGAGGACAGTGTCTGTCTAGACGAAAAAACAGACAAAGAAAAATGTTCTGGAGCCATTTAATGAACTATATTGAGTTTGCAAAAAAAAAAAAAAAAAAAAAAAAAAAAAAAAAAAAAAAAAAAAAAAGAAGCTTCCAGTATGTTTGAAACAGGCAGCTAAACTTCAATGTGTGTTATCAATTTCGAGCTATGACAACCAGAGAAAAAATTTTATTATAGAAAAATACAAAAACTAAGAGCTGTTCAGCGAGCACTGGAAACATGCACGATGGGAATTGCTATAAGAGACAGGAAAACAAATAAATGGTTACAGACTGCAATGAAGACGTTATCACAAAGGTAATGAAGGCAAGACATGTAGCCTTGTGAGTAAATTAGAACATTATAGTGTAACAGGAAATGCTGCAAAACGGTTCAAATCTTACATCACTGGCAGGAAACAAAGGGTGTTATTAGGAAATAGACATGTATCAAGCTATCAGGCATCATCAAACTGGGAACTAATTACATGTGGCGTCCCACAAGTTTCCATTTTAGGGCCCTTACTTTTTCTTGTGTACATCAATGACCTTTCATCAGTAACATTACCAGAAGCCAAGTTCGTTTTGTTTGCCGATGATAGAAACGTTGCAATAAATAGCAAATCAAGTGTAATCTTAGAAAGGTGTTGGCATTACTTCAGTGAGATGATAGTCAATTTGACATCGAGAGTTTGGATATTATGTATGAGGTAACCGAAATTAGACACTATACTTTAACAATGTTCAACTTAAAACCGAAAATGTGATTGGGTTTCATTTGAGTTAACGAATAACCGCCGCCAGTACGTATCTCAGATCGTTATGCAGCATGTGTAGTGACCCTCTTCCAAAGAATCGCTTTGCAATGCAATCCACATCTACATCTACATCTACATAATTACTCTGCAATTCACATTTAAGTGCTTGGCAGAGGGTTCATCGAACCACAATCATACTATCTCTCTACCATTCCACTCCCGAAGAGCGCGCGGGAAAAACGAACACCTAAACCTTTCTGTTCGACCTCTGATTTCTCTTATTTTATTTTGATGATCAATCCTGCCTATGTAGGTTGGGCTCAACAAAATATTTTCGCGTTCGGAAGAGAAAGTTGGTGACTGAAATTTCGTAAATAGATCTCGCCCGCGACGAAAAATGTCTTTGCTTTAATGACTTCCATCCCAACTCGCGTATCATATCTGCCACACTCTCTCCCCTATTACGTGATAATACAAAACGAGCTGCCCTTTTTTGCACCCTTTCGATGTCCTCCGTCAGTCCCACCTGGTAAGGATCACACACCGCGCAGCAATATTCTAACAGAGGACGAACGAGTGTAGTGTAAGCTGCCTCTTTAGTGGACTTGTTGCATCTTCTAAGTGTCCTGCCAATGAAACGCAACCTTAGCTCGCCTTCCCCACAATATTATCTATGTGGTCTTTCCAACTGAAGTTGTTCGTAATTTTAACACCCATGTACTTAGCTGAATTGACAGCCTTGAGAATTGTACTATTTATCGAGTAATCGAATTCCAACGGATTTCTTTTGGAACTCATGTGGATCACCTCACACTTTTCGTTATTTAGCGTCAACTGCCACCTGCCACACCATACAGCAATCTTAACTAAATCGCTTTGCAACTCATACTGGTCTTCGGATGACCTTACTAGACGGTAAATTACAGCATCATCTGCGAACAACCTAAGAGAACTGCTCAGATTGTCACCCAGGTCATTTATATAGATCAGGAACAGCAGAGGTCCCACGACGCTTCCCTGGGGAACACCTGATATCACTTCAGTTTTACTTGATGATTTTCCGTCTATTACTACGAACTGCGATCTTCCTGACAGGAAATCACGAATCCAGTCGCACAACTGAGACGATACCCCATAGGCCCGCAGCTTGACTAGAAGTCGCTTGTGAGGAACGGTGTCAAAAGCTTTCCGGAAATCTAGAAATACGGAATCAACTTCAGATTCCCTGTCGATGGCGGCCATTACTTCGTGCGAATAAGGAGCTAGCTGCGTTGCACAAGAATGATGTTTTCTGAAACCATGCTGATTACGTATCAATAGATCGTTCCCTTCGAGGTGATTCATAATGATTGAATACAGTATATGCTCCAAAACCCTACTGCTAACCGACGTCAATGATATAGGTCTGTAGTTCGATGGATTACTCCTACTACCCTTCTTAAACATTGGTGCGACCTGCGGAATTTTCCAATCTGTAGGTACAGATCTATCGGTGAGCGAGCGGTTGTGTATGATTGCTAAGTAGGGAGCTATTGTATCAGCGTAATCTGAAAGGAACCTAATCGGTATACAATCTGGACCTGAAGACTTGCGCGTATCAAGCGATTTGAGTTGCTTCGCAACCCCTAAGGAATCTACTTCTAAGAAACTCATGCTAGCAGCTGTTTGTGTTTCAAATTCTGGAATATTCCATTCGTCTTCCCTGGTGGAGGAATTTCGGAAAACTGCGTTCAATAACTCCGCTTTAGCGGCACAGTCGTCGGTAACAGTACCATCGGTACTGCGCAGCGAAGGTATTGACTGCGTCTTGCCGCTTGTGTACTTTACATACGACCAGAACTTCTTCGGATTTTCTACCAAATTTCGAGACAATGTTTCGTTGTGGAACCTATTAAAGGCATCTCGCATTGAAGTCCGTGCCAAATTTCGCGCGTCTGTAAATTTTAGCCAATCTTCGGGATTTCGCGTTCTTCTGAACTTCGCATGCTTTTTCCGTTGCGTCTGCAACAGCTTTCTGACCTATTTTGTGTACCATGGGGGATCAGTTCCATATTTCACCAATTTATGAGGTATGAATCTCTCAATTGCTGTTGCTACTATATCCTTGAATTTGAGCCACATCTCGTCTACATTTGCATAGTCAGTTCGGAAGGAATGGAGATTGTCTCTTAGGAAGGCTTCTAGTGACACTTTATCCGCTTTTTTAAATAAAATCATTTTGCGTTTGTTTCTGGTGGATTTGTAAGAAACGGTATTGAGCCTAGCTACAACGACCTTGTGATCACTAATCCCTGTATCAGTCATGATGCTCTCTATTAGCTCAGGATTGTTTGTGGCTAAGAGGTCAAGTGTGTTTTCGCAACCATTTACAATTCGCGTGGGTTCGTGGACTAACTGCTCGAAATAATTTTCGGAGAAAGCATTTAGGACAATCTCGGAAGATGTTTTCTGCCTACCACCGATTTTGAACAAGTATTTTTGCCAACATATCGAGGGAAGGTTGAAGTCCCCACCAACTATAACCGTATGAGTGGGGTATTTATTTGTTACGAGACTCAAATTTTCTCTGAACTATTCAGCAACTATATCATCGGAGTCTGGGGGTCGGTAGAAGGAGCCAATTATTAAATTAGTTGGGGTGTTAAGTATAACCTCCACCCATACCAATTCGCACGGAGTATCTACTTCGACTTCACTACAAAATAAACCACTACTGACAGACGCAAACACTCCACTACCAATTCTGCCTAATCTATCTTTCCTGAACACCGTCTGAGACTTTGTAAAAATTTCCGCAGAACTTATTTCAGGCTTTCTGTACCTATAACGATTTCAGCTTCTGTGCTTTCTATTAGCGCTTGAAGCTCAGGGGCTTTCCCAGCACAACTACAACAATTTACAACTACAATTCCGACTGTTCCTTGATCCAAGCACGTCCTGTATTTGCCATGCACCCTTTGAGATTGCAGCCCGCCCCGTACTTTCCCGAGGCCTTCTAACCTAAAAAACCGTCCAGTCCACGCCACACAGCCTCCGCTACCCGTGTAGCCGCCCGCTGAGTGTAGTGAACTCCTGACCTATTCAGCGGAACCCGAAACCCCACCACCCTATGGCGTAAGTCAAGGAATCTGCAGCCAACACGCTCGCAAAACCGTCTGAGCCTCTGATTCAGACCCTCCACTCGGCTCTGCACTAAAGGTCCGCAGTCGGTTCTGTCAACGATGCTGCAGATGGTGAGCTCTGCCTTCATCTCGTAAGCAAGACCGGCAGCCTTCACCAAATCAGATAGCCGCTGGAATCCAGAGAGAATTTCCTCAGATCCAAAGCGACACACGTCATTAGTGCCGACATGTGCCACCACCTGCAGCTGGCTGCACCCTGTGCTCTTCAAGGCATCCGGAAGGACCCTTTCCACATCAGGAATGACTCCACCCGGAATGCACACGGAGTGAACACTGGATTTCTTCCCCTCCTTAGCCGCCTTAGAATCGTCTCGGTTTAACTTCTACACAATCTCAGTGCAGTAATGTGTTCATTGCAAAAAGTGTGTGTGTGTGTGTGTGTGTGTGTGTGTGTGTGTGTGTGTGTGTCTGTGTGCGTGTGTGTGTAAGTACAATCTAACTTCTGCACCAGTTCAGTGCAGTAATGTGTTCATTGAAAATAAGTATTTACTAGTTGTATTACACGTTTATTACCTTATAAATAAATAAAAAGCTTTTTTTATTTTAAATTCAGTGCATTAGTATTTGTAAAATGAATCTTTCATATAGCGTTCATTAAAAAATGACGACCATGCCACTTGGGACCTGTGGATGGTACATTAGCTTATTTTTTTGAGTTGTAAATATTTGTCATGTATTGTTGTTTTTCTGACATGTTCTACCCCCTGGAGGACCTCCTCACTACGGATCAATTAGAATGAAAGTAAATCTAATCTAATCTCACTGGATGTGAAAGTGTTCATGGCGAGTTTTGTGACGTCAGAGCGGGAATTTCACATTCCACTACATTGCAAAGAGTGAAAGGAAGAATCTGTCAAGTCAGATTTTTGCCTCGTGGAGAGAAACATGACCAATGAGATGTCACATAGGTTTTACATCACTAGCAGAACTTAGGACATGCCATATTGATTGAACTCGGTATCTGATGGTGCTGGCATTATATAACGTGTGTGCTATGAATATAAGCTGTTTCAAAGCGCTTGTACATTAAAAATCTCTACAAAACGTGGTTTTTGGTACGATTCGTCATAATAAAATCTTGGAAACCACATATCGGTATTTAAAGGCTTTTCGTATTTGATACTTTTTGTGTTTTAACTTGCACACTATGAAAGTACGCCCTTACAGTGCAGTCAGACTAGTTATCAAAAGTGAGTCGGTTTAGTTACCATTTTTTGTAATTAAATTTCAAATAAATTCATCTGTGCTTACAGTCTCCAGACATCTATCAGAGTTGTTTATTGTGTAATTTAGCCCTCGCTGTCATGTTGAAACAGAAGTGTAATTGACAGCATCGTGCATCATTAATGGAAAGGTAGTGGGTTTGCATCTGGCTCCCTGCAATTTCTTTTTTCTCTTCATGTTTTCTCAAAGACTCCGGCACTTACTTGTTAATTTAATAAAGTATATATAATATGTAATACTCGATGTTATGTGTTGTAAACAATGTAACCGCTGCAATTGTTGTTGCACAGACCGACAACTGGAATGTTTCCCCAGTGATTGCCAGTCTATGTCAGAAAGTAAACTCACTCAAGTTATGCGCAGGAAGTTTTTGCTATTATGAAACTTTCTGTAAAGGACATATAGCTATGTCTCGGTTTTATGGCTGCCTCATGTATGTATCTTGCTGGTAAATATCTTTTCCGATAATGGGGGAGTAGCATGAGAAAATCTAGTTTTCCATTCGATTGAAACTACGAAACGAATCTCGAGCTTGACACATACGTGATGAAGTACTTTACGTCAGTGAGATGACAGTCAATTTGACATCTAGAGTTTGCATATTATGTATGTGGTAACCGAAATTAGACACTATGCTTTAACAATGTTCAATTTAAAACCGAAAATGTGATTGGGTTTCAATTGAGTTAACGAATAACCGCCACTAGTACGTATCTCAGATCGTTATGCAGCATGTGTAGTGACCCTCTTCCAGAGAATCGTTTTGCAATGCAATGACGAGTTTAGAATCGTCTTCGCGATTTTCTACGCTCTTCTTCGACGATCGCTAACAGTGTTAACGCCGCTATTTCACACAAGTCCTCTTTCGTAAACAAACTGTGATTATCACACCAGACGCATCCGACAACTGCCGCTGGAGAGCGCTGCGGTCGCAAATCACGTTGAGGATCGCGTCCCGTTTGATGTATCAGATCGTTTCAGGGCCTGCAGCAACCACGGCAGGTATCACGTCTGACGTGCTTCACTATGGGAAACAAGTCCAGTGTCAGAACGGCTTTAAGTCACATGCGGCGCGCGGGCACAATTACTCGGCTTATTGCTCTGCTAATCACAAAGAAGCGTTTATCGACTGACCGGGGTTAAATCTCAGCACAACTACACTGTAGCGAACTGCCCTTAATAGGGTCTGCAGCCTCGCTTTTACACGAAGACTCGGTTATACTTGTGTCTGACCTTAAATCAGTTAATAATGCATTGTAGCTGTCTAACTGCGTACAGGAAGGTTCCGAAATCCGACCTTTTGACTGTAAAACCTACCACACTAACCATCAGATGTAATTTGTTGTGTCAGTGAGACCTAGCCGAGCCCCTCTCTTTTATTGAATCTGTCTAACTATTTGTACGGCATGGTAGCTACAGGGGGTAGACAAAAACACGGATAACCAAACACGCAACTCATTACCATGCCTAATACGGTCTAGGAAACCCGCTGGCATTAAAAACAGCTTCCACGCGTCTCACATTGGATAAATAAAGGCCCTATATGGTTTTCAGTGTAATCTCATAGCATTCTTCCTGCATAATAGTGACAAGTTCAAGTAACGCTGGTTGAGGTGGGTAGCGATCACGGACGTTTCTCTCCAAAGTAGACCACAAAGGGTCAATGATACTGATTTGGTGCCTGTGGTGGCGAGGAGAGATGTGACAATTCATCCTCGTGCTGACAAATCTAGTCGCTGGCGATGCATGCTGTGTGAACAGGGTTCTTGTCATCTTTGAGCACAGTGTCACCATAGGGAGAAAAACATTGTACCATTGGACGAACCTAGTCGGCCAAAATAGTCACATAGTCCTTATCAACAAAGCGATCTTGCAGCGTAAGCATGGTGTTCATGGAATACCACAACAGGTGTCGTAATAGCTATTACGAGACCTGTTAAAGACACTGCTATACAGGGTGTTACAAAAAGGTACGGCCAAACTTTCAGGAAACATTCCTCACACACAAATAAAGAAAAGATGTTATGTGGACATGTGTCCAGAAACGCTTAATTTCCATGTTAGAGCTCATTTTAGTTTCGTCAGTATGTACTGTACTTCCTCGATTCACCGCCAGTTGGCCCAATTGAAGGAAGGTAATGTTGACTTCGGTGCTTGTGTTGACATGCGACTAACTGGGCAGGCATTGTTGGTGATGTCTTGATTGGGCCCCATGTTCTTCCGCCTACGCTCAATGTAGCACGTTATCATGATTTCATACGGGATACTCTACCTGTGCTGCTAGAACATGTGCCTTTACAAGTACGACACAACATGTGGTTCATGCACGATGGAGCTCCTGCACATTTCAGTTGAAGTGTTCGTACGCTTCTCAACAATAGATTCGGCGACCGATGGATTGGTAGAGGCGGACCAATTCCATGGCCTCCACGCTCTCCTGACCTCAACCCTCTTGACTTTCATTTATGGGGGCATTTGAAAGCTCTTGTCTACGCAACCCCGGTACCAAATGTAGAGACTCTTCGTGCTCGTATTGTGGACGGCTGTGATACAATGCGCCATTCTCCAGGGCTGCATCAGCGCATCAGGGATTCCATGCGACGGAGGGTGGATGCACGTATCCTCGCTAACGGAGGACATTTTGAACATTTCCTGTAACAAAGTGTTTGAAGCGACGCTGGTACGTTCTGTTGCTGTGTGTTCCATTCCATGATTAATGTGATTTGAAGAGAAGTAATAAAATGAGCTCTAACATGGAAAGTAAGCGTTTCCGGGCACATGTCCACATAACATCTTTTCTTTATTTGTGTGTGAGGAATGTTTCCTGAAAGTTTGGCCGTACCTTTATGTAACACCCTGTATTTATAACACGAAGGTTACTGGATTGGAGCAGTTTAGGCCTAGAAACTGGTAGCCTAGAAATAAAACAATACAACGACGATTGGTACTGTTTTTATTGAAAATGTGAAGGGGTGCTCTTATTACTAAAAATGTCGGAAAACCAGCGGCTAAAATGTTTGTGGTCGGAAACATCATGTTGACGTCATGGGTTGCGAAGTCCATGGTCAGAAAGTGCACGGCATCGGTGCAACAGGATGAATTTTGTGTCCCTAATAGCTAAGAGGGAGCACACACTGTATAGTGGAATGCATATGACAAGCTGCATCAGGTTTTTGGAGACATTTCACTCGGTCGGAGCGCAGTTAACAGTGCAAAGAGATGGTGTGGTTAATGTACCCACTCACATTTGGGACGAGCGACGTTCATAGTCCTACGCAGACATCCAGTTTTAGGTTTCCTGTGGTCTCCCAAACCCATTTAATGAAACAACTAGTATGGCTTTCCACCCCAACCAGTCCATTATGAACTTGAGCTCCACTCGTTGACGCTAACTGATCTCATTCTTTTTAAACAATGACTGATCTTGACAGAATCGAGCAGGTTAATAACCAAAATTACTCGTGGAATCAGTTCAACAGACTTCTCTACGAAGGAAAATGGTATTACAAAATTGTTAAGGCTTTCGTGGCCACTTGTTAACAAACTGCCTATTGGCTTCTATCTCGGGTTCTTCGACCGACGTTCATCTAATGATTTTTCTGACGTTTCGCCAGCGCTATTGGCTGGCATTGTCAAAGCTTCACCCTCCATTGCCGGTGGTGAACTGGAGCCGAGCTCGCTGCCGCAGACTATATGTACCTGGCGCGCCTACGTCCGAAGGCTTCTCCGCGGTCATTTCCGGTGCGGTTCTCCTCTTGCTACCTGCGACGGTCGTTCGCTGCAGTACGGGAAGCCAGGATCCGTTTACCTTAAGGCTTTCCTCTTTCTCGTTGAAACTGTTCGCGTGTTTTTGTGTTTCTACAGCTTCTCTGAACAAGCGCGTGTGATAGTGCTTCTCTACAGCCAGAACTTCCGTGTCGGCGAATTTTATTACGTGCTCGGTCTCATTCAGTGCGTGCTCTGCCACGGCCGATTTCTCCACTTGCCCCAACCTGCAATGTCGCTTATGCTCTTTGAGCGGATTGCAGGTTGGGGCAAGTGGAGAAATCGGCCGTGGCAGAGCACGCACTGAATGACACCGAGCACGTAATAAAATTCGCCGACACGGAAGTTCTGGCTGTAGAGAAGCACTATCACACGCGCTTGTTCAGAGAAGCTGTAGAAACACAAAAACACGCGAACAGTTTCAACGAGAAAGAGGAAAGCCTTAAGGTAAACGGATCCTGGCTTCCCGTACTGCAGCGAACGACCGTCGCAGGTAGCAAGAGGAGAACCGCACTGGAAATGACCGCGGAGAAGCCCTCGGACGTTGGCGCGCCAGGTACATATAGTCTGCGGCCGCGAGCTCGGCTCCAGTTCACCACCGGCAGTGGAGGGTGAAGCTTTGACAATGCCAGCTACTCGTCCTGGCGAAACGTCAGAAAAAACATTAGTTGAACGTCGGCCGATGAACCCGAGACAGAAGCCAATAGACAGTTTGAAAATGGTATTGTTGGAGCATGAACTGAAATGACAAAATGGTTTGTGAAAACTGTAGTTGCTTTGGTATGTGGAGATATCAGAACAGAAATCCGACAATAAAGAACAATAATAAAAGTATATTGTTCTTTTTTATCAGCGAAAGATACATGTGTCAATAACTTGCGTGCCTTCCTACTCGTTAGTGAAGACAGAGCAGTTATTTTGAGCTCGACCCCAATTCTGGAGAAGCAATGTCAAAATCCAGCCATACATATCCTTTCTTCTTCCTTGTCCAACTGAGTAAATACTCCCGTTCTAATGACGTCGTTGTCCATGAGACTCATCCTCGTTGGCAACCATTTCTGGCAATAACGGAGAGCGTTCACACTTTCGGAATGATGAAGACATGTACTGTGGTGTTAGTCGATGTCGGCTTAACACCACTGGAGCGGAGTGCCGAAACCAAAATTTCACAGAAAAAAGCCCAAACTGCAATGTGCAATGTGTACTAGCTATTTTGCTAAGAACAGAAAATGCTGGAATATTCAACATAGTGTGAAAGTTGTCAAATATTGAGGTACGTGGCATAATAATAACCTTACTGAACTGATAGGCACGGCCCAGAGGCAACTTGCAGTTCGACATGTAACGGAGTTAGAATTCATCGCTCTTGCTGGACAAAGTAGAATGTGTGAACTCCCAAGGCGTGGCAATCGTACAGGTATTAGAAGGAAGGTTAGAGTTAAACGTCCCGTCGACATCGAGGTCATTAAAGGCGGATTGTTTCAAGGATGGGGGAGGAAATTGGCCCTGTCCTTTCAAAGGAATCATCCTGGCATTTGCTTGGAGCGATCATGGATACCTAAATATGGATGCCTCGACGCGAATTTGAACCGACCTCCTCCAGAATGCGAGTCCAGTGTGCTAACCACTACGCCATCTCGCTTAACCCAGCTATCAGAGAAACAGGAAAATGCTATCGCGTGGCAGTCACAAGAGGAAAAAAAACCAAGAAACTTCTTGAACCGCCTATCACGGGGAAGGATAACAACGGTCACGAAGGAAGGAGATAAACAATCTCGCGAGAGTCCAGATAATTTCGGTTTATGCTTGACGTTAACTTTTAGAAGCGCAAGAAATGAAAAGGTGGTCTGGTGGCCCAGCGAATAAAGCGCTAGACTCTGTCCTTGGAGGTCCCAGGTTCAAATGAAATTGTTCAAATGGCTCTGAGCACTATGGGACTTAACATCTCAGGCCATCAGTCCCCTAGAACTTAGAACTACTTAAACCTAACTAACCTAAGGACATCACACACATCCATGCCCGAGGCAGGATTCGAACCTGCGACCGTAGCAGTCACGCGGTTCCGGACTGAAGCGCCTAGAACCGCTCGGCCACCACGGCCGGCGGTCCTGGGTTCAGTCCGGTAGTGGTGGGGACTCCTTCTCATTCCAGTCCCTCTAGGACGACCCACATGGCTTACTCAGCCTATCATCACACTGAGTGCTGGGGATCTTCCCCGGGGGTAAAAAGTGGCCGGTTCGATGGACTCGCCACCCTCCGTCTCCTCGTCCCACGGTGAACGGAAGGCTGCTCGGTACCTGTAGGCAGCCCAGAACCCCGTTCACGGGTCGAGCGCCACAGACTTTCTACATCTACATCTACGTTTACATCTACACGGCTATCTGCGAATCACACTTAACGTGCCTGACAGACAGTTCATCGAACCACCTTCGCAGTAATTATCCGTTATTCCACTCACGAACAGCGCGCGGAAAAACGAACACCTGTATCTTTCTGTGCGAGCTCTGGTTTCTACTTTTTTATTAGGATTATAATTTCTCCCTATGTAAGTCGGTGTCAACAAAATATTTTCGCATTCGGAGGAGAAAGTCAGTGACTGAAATTTCGTGAGAACGCAACGAATAATCCCTGTGTTTTAATGATTTCCACTCCAGATCCTGCACCACGTCCGTGACACTCACTCCTCTATTTCTCTATACTACAAAACGCCCTTCTTTGAACTTTCTCGATGTACTCCGTTAATTCTCTCTGGTAAGGATCCCAAACCACGCAACGGCACTCCAAAAGAGGACGGACAATCATAGTGTAGGCGGTCTCTTTAGTAGGTTTGTTGCATCTTCTTTCTGCCAATAAAACACAGTTTTTGGTTTGCCTTCCGCACAATATTTTCAATGTGATCTTTCCAGTTTAAGTTGTTCGTAATTGTAATTCCCACATATTTAGTTGAATTTATGTCCTTTAGATTTGATTGATTTATCACGTAACCGAAATTTAACGGATTCCTTTTAGCACTCATCTGGATGACCTCACACTTTTAATTATTTAGGACCAGTTGCTATTTTTCCCACCATATTAGTTCATTACCTAAATCTTTTTGCAATTGGTTATTATCTTCTGGTGACTTCACTAGACGCTAAACGACAGAGTCATCTGCAAAGAATCTAAGACGACTTCTTAGATTGTGTCCTAAACCGTTTATATAGATAAGGAACACCAGAGGGCCTATAATACTACCTTTGGAAACACCAGAAATTACTTCTGTTTTACCGAATGACTTCCCGTGAATTATACTACGAAATGCGACCTCTCTGACAGGAAATCACGAATACAGTCTCATAACTGAGACGATATTGCATAAGCACGCGATTTCACTACAAGCCGCTTTTGTGGTACAGTTTCAAAAGCCTTGTGGAAATTTAGAAATACGGAATCAATTTGAAATCCCTTGTCATTAGCACTCAAAACTTCGTGTGAGTAAAGAGCTAGTTGTGCTTCACAAGGACTACGTTTTCTATATCCGTGTCGATTGTGTGTCAATAGACCGTTTCCTTAGAGGTAATTCATAACGCTCGAACAACAATATACGTTCCAATATATGTTCATGCTGCATATCGACGTTAATGATAAGGGCCTGTAATTTAGTGGATGAGACCTACTACCTTCTTGAATATTGGTGTGACCTGTGCAAGTTTCCAGTCTTCGGGTACCGATCTTTCGTCGAGGTAACGGTTTTATATGATTCTTAAGTATAGAGCTATTGCGTCAGCAGTTTTTGAAAGGAACCTAATTATTATATAATTTGGACTGGAAGACTTGCTTTTATTAAGTGATTTAAGTTGCTTCACTGCTCCGAGGTTATCTGCTTCTAAGTTGCTCATGTTGGTAGCTATACTTGATTCTAATTCTGAAATATTTACTTCGTCTTATATCACGAAGGAATTTCGGAAGATTGTGTTTAGTACCTCTACTTTAGCATTACTGTCATAGAAAGAATTTCCACTGCTGTCGCGCAGAGAAGGCATTGATTGTCTTGCAGCTAGTATACCTTACATACGACCAGAATCTATCTTGATTTTTTGCCGTGTTTCAAGACAAAAGTTTCGTGGACGAAGCTATTATAAGCGTCTCGTATTGGAGTCAGCGTTAAATTTTGATCTTCTGCAAAAGATAGTCAATCTTGGGGAGTTTGCGAAGGTTTAAATTTGGGATGCTTTTTTCGTTGTTTCTAGAACAGTGTTCTGATCTTTTCTGTGCACCGCAGGGCATCAATTTTTTGTTTATTTTTGGTGGATTTGTGAGTTACGGTATTCAGTCTTGATGCGACAATTCTGTGTTCACAACACTGTATTCGTTTTGATACTCGTTATTAGCTCAGAGCCGGCCGTTGTGGCCGTACGGTTCTAGGCGCTTCAGTCTGGAACCGCGCAGCTACTACGGTCGCAGGTTCGAATCCTGCCTCGGGCATGGATGTGTGTGATGTCCTTAGGTTAGTTAGGTTTAAGTAGTTCTAAGTTCTAGGGGACTGATGACCTCAGATGTTAAGTCCCATAGTGCTCAGAGCCATTTGAACCATTTTTATTAGCTCAGAATTATTTGTTGCCAAGAGGTCAAGTGTGTTCTTACAAACGTTTACTGTTCGAGTGGGCCCATGAACTAATTACCTCAAATAAGTTTCAGAGAATGCGTTTAGCACAATTTCGGGTGATTTTTACACGTAATTCCGGATTTAAAAATGTAGTTTCGCCAACATATCGAGGGCAAGTTGAAGTCGCTACCAATTATAATTATATGAGTCGGGTAAGTGTTTGAAATTAGACATAAATTTTCTTGGAATCTTTCAGCAATTGTATTAGCTGAGCTGGGAGGTCGATAGAAGGGTCCAAGGGTCCAATTATTCTTTTATTCAGGTGGCTCAGAATGACCTCCACCTGTACTAATTCACAGGAACTATGTATTTCAATTTGGCTACTTCTAACAGCAACTAACTCGCCACCCCCAACCGTATGTAACCCATCCTTTCTGAACACCGTTAGGTCCTTTACAAACATTTCTCTAGCTTCCACTGCCTATAACGATTTGAGTATAGGTAACTTCTATTAGCGCTTGGAGCTCTGGTACTTACCAACACAGCTACAACAATGTATAAGGGTTGTACTGATGGTTCCTAGGTCTACGTTCTTCCTGCTTTCGACCTGCAGCCTTTGAGACTGCAGCCCTTTTTGTGTTTCCCCAAGATCCTCTAAACTAAAAATCTCCCAGTCCACGCCATACAGCCGCCATACTCGTGTAGCCGCCTCCTGCATGTAATGGACTCCTGACCTATTTAGCAGAACCCAAAACCCCACCACACTATGGCGCAAGTCGAGGATTCTGCAGCGTACAAGGTCGCAGAACCGTCTGAGCCTCTAATTCAGACTCTCCACTCGGCTCTGTACCAGAGGTCTACATTCGGTGCTGCTGACCACGCTGCAAATGCTGAGCTCTGCTTTCATCTCGCGAGCACGATTGTTAGCCTTTAACACTGGAAGTAGCCTCTCTAAACCAAAGAGAATCTCTTCTGATCCGAAGACACACACCTGCTATTGGCTGCGCCCTGTGCTCTTCATTGCACCTCGAAGGATCTGTTCCACGTCCGCAATGACTCCTCCCAGTATGCGCATGGATTGCACACTGGCTTTCTTCCCCTACTTGACAGCCACGTCCTAAGAGGTCCTATATCGCGCCTAACATTGGAGCTGGCTGGTAGGTTTCCTTTGAAACAGGGCAAGCGACTACTTTTGACTGAGCGATAGTGTCAGCCACAAACGTTGCGGAACTCTACTTAAAACACTAACGAAAATGCGAGAATTGTGTCTAGTGAATATTACCTCCCTGAAGAAGCTGTTACTTTCTACTTTGCTCTCCGTAACTGGAAGTCAACACTGCATGTACACTGCTCTGCAAACCTTAAGGATGAAAGTTACTTTCGCATGATGTGTCACTGCCAAGTACCGTAGCTCGATGAAACTTGGACCATACAAAGAAAGAATTGCTGCGATACAGTACTCGTATAGATGGTGACGTCCATTCAGGGACAATAACCACACCGAACTGACCGCGATTCATGGAGGTCCTCTGGACATTACACAAGGCGGGACATGGTTCCTGATCACCACGGATGGGAATACTTGATCTGCAACGTGCTTCCATGCTGGCCACAAGGTTGGTAAGGTGTTCATGTGGTAATGCGTTCCATTTCTCGACCAGCACGGTTATCAACAGCTGGACGGACGTTGGTTCATATGGTCGTGGTGCAATACAACGCACTCCACTCATGCTCTACAAGATTAAGGCCTGGGGAACGGGCTGGCCAGCCCATTCGCCAAATATTCTCTCGTTACAAAAACCCCTCCACGTGCGCTGTTCGATGCTGTTACCCATTGTCATCCGTAAAAATGAAGTCGGGACAGAATGCACCCCTGAAACACACACATGGCGAGGAGTGCAGTATCAGAACAACGTTGACTGGTGATTCTCCGCGTTCAAATATTTGGAGGTCAGTATGCCCATGCAACATGTGTGCTTCGCTATACCATATTGCCGGGACCATCTAAAGGATAACGCGTGACAATTTTCTTGGGTTCATTACGTGTTCGACAATGTTCCTGGCTGCATTATGTGATCGACAATGTTCCTGGGTGCATTACGTGTTCCCAATTCTTGCCATATGAGGGCAATTTCAGTACTGTCGAACATGATCGTTTTGGTGGTCCAGGTGCTATATTGTTGGGAGGCATATTGTTGTATGGGCGTACTGACCTTCAAATCTTTGAACACAATACACTCACCGGTCATCGATTGTAACACTGTACTCGTTCCTCAAGTGAATCTTTCCCTGACTTTGGTTTTATGGATGACAATGCGCGATCGCATCGAACAGTGCAGGTGGAGGAGCTCTTGGAACGCGATGATATTCGGCGAATGAACAAGCAAGTCAATAACAATTTGGACCACCTCTAGCCCTTATGAAAGCAGTTATTCGGCTTGGCTTGACTGAAAAAGTTATTTGGTGTCCTCCTGAGGGATATCGTGCCAAATTGTCTTCAATTTGCGAGTTAGATCGTCAAAATCCCGAGCCGGTCGGAAGGTCCTGCCGTAAGTCTTCAAACGTTCTCATATGGGACAGATCCGGCGACCTTTCTCGCCAAGGTAGGAATTTACAAGCACGAAGCAGGAGAAACTCTCGTTCTGTGTTGGTGGGCGGGCGTTATCTTACTTAAACGTAAGCGCAAGATGAGCTCGTGGTCGTGCGGTACCGTTCTCGCTTCCCGCGCCCGGGTTCCCGGGTTCGATTCCCGGCGGGGTCAGGGATTTTCTCTGCCTCGTGATGACTGGGTGTTGTATGATGTCCTTAGGTTGGTTAGGTTTAAGTAGTTCTAAGTTCTAGTGGACTGATGACCATAGATGTTAAGTCCCATAGTGCTCAGAGCCATTTGAACCATTTAAGCGCAAGATGACTTTTCATTGAGGGCAACAAACGGGCCTAGGATACTGTCGACGTACCGCTGTGTTGTAAGGGTGCCGTGGATAACAACCAAATGGGTCCTGCTATAAAGGAAATGGCACCCCAGATCATCACTCTTGGTTGTCGGGCCGCATGGCGGGCGAGAGTCAGGTTGGTATCCCACCACAGTCCGAGGCGTATCCAGACACGTCATCGCTGGTCATTGGCGCTCAGTTCTAAGCGGGATTCATCACTAACGACAGTTCTGCTGTGGCCCTCAGACACTTGCGGCGGCGAACTGGGCACCGAACCCTAGTGTGGCGCCGTTTTTGGCCTGGCGCTGTAATGACTCTACGACCATCACATAAGAGGAAGAGAAAATCGTTTTGGTTTTTAAAATTTTAGTGATATTAAAGCCCTTATTTTTATATGTTGTGCTTATGAATATTTTTATATATGAATTACTTCAAGAGGGCTCTCTTGAGCGGCCAACGGCCTTTCCGCAGTGGTAACACCGGTTCCCGTCAGATCAACAAAGTTAAGCGCTGTCGGGCTGGGTTAGCACTTGGATGGGTGACCATCCTGTCTGCCGAGCGCTGTTGGCAAGCGGGTTGCACTCAGCCCTTGTGAGGGAACCTGAGAGGCTACTTGACTGAGAAGTAGCGGCTCCGGTCTTGGAAACTGACATGCGGCCGGGAGAGCGGTGTGCTGACCACATGCCCATATCAGCATCCAATGAGGCCTGTGGACTGAGGATGACACGGTGGCCGGTCGGTGCCGATGGGTCCGCCAGGGCCTGTGGACGGAGTTTACGTTTTACTCTTGAGCACTACAAGCTCTACGAGCACTTAATGAAAGCGGGAGAGGAGTTTTTGGAATGTTAGAAAGCTCTTTTATAGTTTATTATAATAATAATAACGTCCTTATTGAAGTTTCATTGGTTACATTTAGGAACATCTTTTATGTGTTACATCCTTCACAGAGGGCACTTTAGAGCGCTACGAACTTTGGACCACTTAGGAACCTTACATAAAAATATTTTTAAAAATTTGCTTAATTTCACATCAGTGTTTCACGTTGTACTTAGGCGCATTTTTTATTAATGACATGAATTCACTCTCTACGAACAGAGGGCGCTTTCCAGCGCGCTAGGTGTTGCACCAATCAGCTTTATTAAAAATTTATTTATAAAGCCGCAGCAAACTGGTGTATGGCTAGTTGTGACGGTGAACTTTCAGTTCCATATTCGACACTTTACTCTGTAATTGGAACATGTGGTATCTTGCACAAATTTATATTATAACTAATTTTTAAAGAATGTTTAAGTTTGACAGACTTAAGTTATAAACCATTAGTAATTTGAGACAACTGTAACTATAAAATAATTTTTTGTAAGAGATCTGATCTGTAATAGATGTGAAAACCTGGCGCGAAACCGGTCATGCTGAAATAAAGGGAAGAGAAACGGAGACTGAATTTGGACACTCTTTTAAATAGAAACGGAGATAAAATATTAAGTAGTTACCCACAATTCTTTCACGGAAACTCAACAAAGGACGAAAATCAAGAGCTAGAGTTCTGTGTTAAGAAAGTGTACGACAGAGTGCATCTCGTTTCGACTTGGAGGATGAGTGAACAGGCGAGCTCGCTTGGGGAGGGGGGGCGATGCAATATATACCCGCCTTATGCAAACCAAGATCATCCTTAACAGAACCCAAAAGAGTTCTAATTTTAGACGAAGGTCGGAAAACACATTTAACGTCGTATTTCACATCGTGTGTATCGCATTCCTTGTAGTTGTGGCATGACGTACATTGGTCAGACTGATAGTGGGGGACTGGTGTACTGAGCATGTACGGCACACACGATTACAGCAGCCAAGTAGATGTGGTATTGCCGAACATTGCTTGGATACTGGTCACCCCATGTTGTACAATAACACCGAGATATTGGCATGCACGTTCAGCGATTGGGACTGTGTCATTAAGGAAGTTGCTGAGACGAAATTAGCAAGCAACCTTGTAAACAGGGATAGAGGTTTTTGTTTAAACTCTGATTGGAATCCTTCTCTCTCCCTTGTCAAAAAATAGAGGGACAGAGTCAATGTTCCCTCACCTGCTAGTCCGTAGTCTTTCACTATCGATACCTCTGACCTTGGTCATCTTTGGTGGCAAGTTGTGTGAAAATTGTATATGACAGGAGAAACTCAGGTCTCATATATCTCAACAGGTTTTCGTTTCCAGACATATAGTTATAGGAACTTTTCTTCCAGTCTCGACTAATGCTACCTTTTTTTCTAAAAATACCCTGTATTGCTTTTTCATCCTGCGAAATAACCGTGAAGGTAAAATTGAAGTGGCTTACCAAATGATTGTCTTCCTGTACACCATTCGCGATTAAAACAAGAAAGGGGAAAGCGGCAGTGGTATTCAAAGCGACTTTCGCCACAGTTTGTAAGGTGGTTTTCTGAGTGTAGATGTAGACGTAGACATAGACGTAAATGATGCAATGGAAAACTACGCTTAGCAGGTTTTGTGAGGACAGTGAGTATGCGAAGTGACTAACTGTCCGTTTATCACTCACCATTCGTAAAAGGAAGGCATGTGTATAGCGAACACGCAATATCTACACTAGACTGAAGACCAATGACGACCACATTCTTTTCACAGACGGGTCCCATTTTAGTCGGCGTAATGACGTCGGGCGCATTTTTATTTGAAGAGGAGCCTGAATCGATTACCATACATGTAGGACCTATGAGAAAGGAAGACCTCCGGGCAGGGCGTTGTCAGTGTATAGAGTGGTGTGATATGTCTTTAGGCGCGCACGTGCACCAGCGTGTCTATCCGCTTGGAGCTGTGACTGGGCAATCGCCTTAAGAGATGAGACCATGTCCTACGGAGCTGATGGACGCCATCTACTGTATAGCTCCACATACGTTGCATTGAAGCTAAGGGTAATCAGACTCTGTCATGGCAATTCTCGTGCTACACCAAGCAGACACATCGTATATTTAGACCTTCAACGAGAGACTTTAGGAGGGATTGTGTTCACCTACATCCCTTTCTAACACCAAACTATTTTGGAGTTGCTTCGAGTATAAAAGGGTTAGCGTGGTTACAAAGCCGATTGGTTTCTTTGCTTCAAAGTTATTTAAGCTCAGCGGACAAAACATTATTCATCCCCTTAAAACTGACAATTTTTTCCGTGTACGATCTGGAAAAGGAAACGGAAGGGCCCAGATGCTGTTGATATACTGCGTGCCGTCTGCTAGACTCTGTACAGATGTAAATGAAGGGATCAACAACGAGCTGTATGGACTCCAGTGCTCGCCTAGGTGAGGAGGTTTCTACCAATACACTACTAATAGCGCTTGAAATGGGTCTTGTGAAATACTCTATGTCGAAAGCAGTACTGCAGCGGTAGCTACAATCTTACAATTCGCAGAAAATGCAGTTTTTAGTTACATTTAGTTTCAGCCCGCTTGTCGCTGTCTGGTCTATACTCATTTTCCTGCGAATTTACTTTTCTCAGATGAAGCCTTCATCTCCAGAAATTGAATGCGTAACAGTCGCAATAGTAATGTGTACGCCATTGAGAAATGGTACACTACAGTTGCGGAAAGCCATAAATACAGATTTACAGTGGACCTATAGGGGAGCATAGTTAATAACTGGTTATTAAGAACGTATGTTTCCTCCGCGCTTACTACATCAGTGTACACAGTGTTTCAGAGAGACCTACTCGCTACGTTGTTACAACATATGCCAATTGGTCTTCGAGCACATGTGTGATCCCATTTTGCTCGTTTTGCACTTCTTGCTCATGAACACCACAGTCAGTGGTCCCCTGAACGGTGAACGGGGAGAGGAAGTTCTGTTTCATGGGTAGCTCGTTCAAGTGATCTGACTCGACTTATTTGTTCTGTTGCGGTCTTGTAGGAGTTGCATGTACAAGACACCTGTTGAGACTGCAGAGCTCATCGTAGCTGTCTGTGACATCGTTACAATAACACTAGGGTTGTTCGAGTGGATCGACAGACCTTACTACGACGACGTCACGCCTACACACACTGACGGAAATGAGATGTAGTCCACCATGAACACGTTTACCGAACGCAGCTTGACTGATACTCCAAATAACTTGATTAAACTTTAATCCGTGCACGTGCTTCGCTACAGTATTTTCAGTAAAAAAAAAAGTCATTCCTACAGGCATATTACGTTATGATTTTTGAGCGCGTCCAACGCGCCTGGAAATTTTCGGATGAAGATCTCAACACAGTATGCCCAGAGGACATGTACTTGTAGATTACTACCATCTTTCGGACTTTAAGAGAAGTCAGATGATTGATATGTGGGCCATGCGAGCATCATACCGACAGATCGGTCAGACTGTTGACTGTAATGCAATGATTTTTTTTTTTTTTAAAAGGGTTCAAATGGCTCTGAGCACTATGGGACTCAACTTCTGAGGTCATTAGTCCCCTAGAACTTAGAACTAGTTAAACCTAACTAACCAAAGGACATCACAAACATCCATGCCCGAGGCAGGATTCGAACCTGCGACCGTAGCGGTCTTGCGGTTCCAGACTGCAGCGCCTTTAACCGCACGGCCACTTCGGCCGGCTGTAGTGCAATGATGCAGAACGTGTGATCACGAAATGAGCTTAGGAAAACTCTGTATCAAGTAAAGTCTCACTTCTGTGTGTGTGGCGGTCAGATCGATATCAACGTGTCCGTAGACGACATAGTGAAAGATTACAGGAAGCAGGGCCTCTAGACTCCAATTTCTCTCCAAATCCTGAAATCGCAGTGTGGGTTAAGGCTACGACAGCAGGACTGTTTCGGTAACTGCTGAATGCTAGTCGGTATGTGACAAGAATGATGAACCCTGTTGTCATACCCTTCATGACGAGGATGCCAAATGTCATATTTCAGCACGGTGCAAAGCTCTGCACTGTAGTTCACAACACAAAAGCCTTCGAGACTTTACAGAGCCTTGACCTGCCTGCACCTCCCCTGTTTTGTCAACCACAGAGCATGTCTGAGACACGATGAAAAGTCCTACGCTTTCTTACCAGCCTCTAGCTGACACAGCATGCTATTTCAGGCATGGTAAGAAATTCCTTAGGATGACATTCAGAGGCTGCTTACGTCCATGCCACAACAGCTAACAACAAGATTGTATTCGAGCTCGGAAGAGTTTCCAAAAAGGGTCACACCTCGTACTGATGTTTATGAGGGACTCCAGATACAAATGGAATGGTAGTTTAACCATTTAGTACCTGTTACGTGATGATCATCTCGACCGAGTGTGGTGAACATCGTGCTTGTGCTCCATGGTAAACACGATCATCTCCACCGAGTGTGGTAAACATCGTGCTGGTGCTCCATGGTGTAACACTCCCCATTTCCGGCGGTCAATCAGCTAGGGGCTTCCAATCTGAACAACTGTTGCAATTATGTAGCACTGTGCAGCTAAACGAATTGTTATGACAATATATTTGCTTGGATTTTTATCGTCGTCAGCACATGACAGGAAAATCTGAAATTTTCCAGTTTTCACTTGTAGATTTCAACTGTCATGTCCGGACGAGGATTTCATATCTCCAACTGATGTATTTGCTCTACTCCATCACTGAAAGTTTGTGTCATCATCATGGGAACAGTCTGTATATACAGGGTGGCCAGAAACATTCTGGAAAGCTTGTAAGGGTGCCGCAGTGTAGGTTGTGCTGAGAAATAATTGTTAAGAAAAAAATCGATACGTTGCCGCCGTTTCCGAGTTAATTGGTATTGAAGTTATCCAAGCAGACAGTTGCGCACGCAAATTCAAGCGGCCTCCCAGAGACAGTGTCGCCAAATGTGTTCGTCGTTTGGTACCTTAAGACAGAACAAAGGAGCAATGCAAAATCTTGATATGGGACGCTAGTAAGAAACGAACCCGCGGCAATGGCTGAGCAGTCTCATACAGTATCACCTACGCTATACGAACAACCGACACTAGTTGTATCTGCCAGGCCGCTTGAATTTGCACCTGCAACGACCACATTGGCTAACTTCAATGCTAATTAATTAGGATATGGCGCAACAGATCGAACTTTTTTTATCAATAATTATTTCTCAGGGCAACCTACCCTGCAATACTCAGCGAAAACCGAAAATGGTTTATCGATCTTCCCCCTTCATTCCTTGCACAGGATGGATAGAAGTTTATTTTAGATAAACGAAAATTACGACGCTCATATTTTGTTGTTGTTATCGATGTCTTTGGTTTCTCAACTTAATATGTTTAGTAACCCTCTTGGTTTTTTCCATGACATCAGAGATGTTGACGAGGAAGCTGAGGCAGTAAGCTTGTTTTTAGAAGAAAGGGGATTGAAATTCCTGTTATGACCTTTCATTCAGGGGAACGGTAGTCGACATTACAAAGCAGTAGTAAATTTGTAGCTGGCGAGAGGTTATTTCAAAGTACCAAGTCACAAAGCTAACCTCCTCCAGATTAACAGCGAGTGTTACAAATACATGGCTACAGCTTACACAGGGACCATACGAATTTGGACGTCAGCGATTATGTGTATATATGAAGGTGTCCCTCCTAAGACTCGTCAGTCACAGTTTCTCTGGTTTTTCGGCAGATATTTGCAATTTCGTTTTTTCAGTGTGTAGCTGGAATCATGCCAAAAAATACTGCTCATCCAGTCTTTCATGCGATAGTTTGTTTCCCCTTGCAAACAACATGATTTTTAAAGTGGAATTTTACGTGTACATTCGATAGTAATAGCAAATCAGTCTAGTGCGATATTCGTTTTACCGATGTGTATTAAGTAAAACTCGAAGAATAACGAGTACTCCAGCGACATTGCTGCCCTCGGGCACTGGCTGCTAGGGCCATATAGCAGCACCGCTCGGTCGTCGTTGTAGCACGGGTCATTCTCCGTCTTTTACGGTCCCTGTTAATACCTATCGCTAAAACAAATATCATACTGGACTAATTTCGGACCGCGCTATCGAATCGGCAAGTAAAAAGCCACTTTAAAAATAATTTTGTTTTTAATGAGAAACAAACCGACGCTTTCCCTCGACATTGTGCGTCGAACGAAAGATGTGATGAGCAATATTTGTTTGGGCTGACTTCAGTTACATATTGCAAAAACGAAATTGCAGGTATCTGTCGAAACATCGGAGAAAATGCAACTGACGACTCTTGGGAGCGACACTTGGTATGCATATACAGATAGAGAAAGGCGTGTTATTTACGGAAATGCTCGTTCACGGTCAGTAATTCAGATGCTATCAAATCCTCATCTAAATGGCGTACATACATTTCCACAACCGGCCACCAAACCTGAAGAGTTCGGCGATGCAAAAAAGAAAGGACTTGGTATGGTCACTGTCATCGAGGCGAGGCTGTTTGCAATGAAGGTAGTTGCCGGTAGCTGATTGCGTAGCCTAAAAGCCTAATAATGTGAAGTTGTCGGAATTAACTTTCCTTTTTTAACATATGAGCCATTAGGGACGATATTTACTCTTCCGCATTTCTCTCATCATTTCTCAGTGTTTCTTTCTTCTGTACAAGTGGTTCTCGTCTTCTTCTTGGCTTTTTCATGAAAAATTTTGGAATTTGCGAATTATTTCTGAGTGACAGTCGTTCCTCTATATCTTGTGGAGTAATTATGAGCTCGTCTATGTGCCTTACAATTTTTTTGCACCATGTGTTGTCCATTTTTCACTTACCAAGACAAATGAAGTCTTTTGTCAGTCTGTTAGTATTCGTCCTTTTGTAGTGACCATTCTTCTTTTCATAATCATGTCTGTAGCTTTTTCAGTATGTGTATGAAGTTCGCTACTACAACGTCTTTATTTTGCGTTAACTCTTTAACTGGTACCAAAATTTTCTTTAGTATTTTTCTTTTTGTGATTTACCATAAACTGTTTCTCGGTGAATTATTGTAATTAGTGTATGTTAGCAACTTATTTCACGTTTACTTAAATTTCTTATCTGTTAACAATTTAAATATTAACTAACTGATACTGAATTACATTTTTAAATAAACTAACAGCTTTCTATTTTTAATTAATAATGGCATAACAAATTAAAATTTGATGGACATACGAAGTACCTTACTGTGAAATGAAAATTTACGTACATCAGTAACACTGTTCAATCTCAACAAATAAGAAATTATTTTATTTGACATTTCATGTTTCGTATTTTTGTACCAATGCTAATGTGTCATGAATGTTCACAATTTTATTTTGTAATTAAAAATAGAAAGATTTTTATTAAAAAAATAATGTTTCAATAGTTGTTAATTAATATTTCCATTTGTTAAAGACTATGGAATTTAAATAAAAGTTTCAGAAGTATTGCTGCTACTAAGATTTTAACCAGGACTCTATGATATCTACAAACACTCAATTACCTCTTCATTGTGTTCATAAGCTCGAAATACTTTGTAGTCAACAGCGGTCGGAAATCTCATTATTTTCAAAGGCGACGTTTTTTAGGTTTTTTTTTTTTTTTTGAGAATTGCGTCGAACAGCTTTAGGGACTTTATGCTTGTGCATTGACTTTGAAATCCTATAAATATTAAGAAAATAGAAGAGGCTAGGCAGCCCGTAAGGTGCCCCTGTGACTTTGGCTGCTGATTCTCATTTCGTAGCAGGGGATTGATTATCTTTGTTTTGCACGTAGTTGAGGCACAGTGAATTATATTTCTGGACAAATGAAGTGTATTTAAAAGCTGTGAGTGGCTTCATATAGTGACAACTGTCATTTTCACGAATCTGGACGTAAACGGCCTGTCTCTATCGATCTCGTCGTCAATTGGACGCTAAAATCAAGTCTTTATATCTCCTAGCCTCTGGGTAGACATCTTACGGTGGTCCCGCTGAATATCAGTCATTTCCATGTACAGATTTTCTAGTGGTTTAATGATGCAATAGTGATACAATAAAAAAAATTTCTATAACAAATTTTAATGTTATATAATTGACTTATTTAATAGAAATCACAACAATACAGTGTATAATAATGAATAAATTCTTAACTGATTAAAAATGTCTGCAGTGTTATAGATGAGTTCATAGTTCCGGTATCACATATCATTTGCACAAGGAGCTTCCAGCGCACCTCTTTGTGACGTCACATTAAATCCGCTAACATCACAGCTTCTACTGGTTTCCGACACTGAGACAGAGTCCACTGTAAGCCGTAGGAAGGATCGTTTTCAGTGTCCCACCTGCTGCAGCTCTTGGTGGAGATCACACTGACGTTGTTAACTTACATGCTACAGCATCACCTCGCTTGTCTTCCTGCTGCTGTGTTAATTTACGCAGGTCGTAATAAATAAAACTTCCTTCGGCGAACAAAATATCACAAGGCCAAGTACGTTAAGAAACCATTACTCCTTCCTTCCATATTCATAACTCGCTACTGACGTCTGTCCTTTTAATCACACACCAGTGTGAGGAATATCTGAAATATGAGAGTAACCATTCTGTGGAGTACTGAATAGCAGATGCGTGTGATGCAAGCGACTTATAAAGAAGAGAAAGGAGACTGGCATTTTATAAGGAATACAGAAATCTTTAAACAGCGGCTAGTCGTCTCATACCATCTAAACGGAGGTAGCCCTGGGCCATGAAGCTATGGGTGCTTCATTTGAAGCTGCTTGGGGTGTATGAGCAACAGTTTCAAGTTTGATGTCAGTGACGATGGAGACACTTGGAATTGGAACGTCAATAGCGGATATTTTATTTGAACGCCATTTCTCAGTTATCTGCTGCTTCTGGCCAGAATCGGAACGCCTCACATTACGCTTGAAGAAAAGAAAATGGGTATCTACCGGAATACAGCAGAAGCTGACAGATGACTGTTAACTACGTATTCCGTGTCAGCGCATACAGACGGAGGACTACACACGGTTTGTAAGCACATGCAATGCGTTTGTTTGTGACAAAATGAAGTTTGCTTTGCTGTTGAATTTTTGACTGTACAAGGCAGCGAAAATGAAAAACAAAGTTAAATGCCTCGCCTGCAGAGAATTGTCTGATGGAGCAACAGAAATGAGAAACCTGCATATTTCATCAGAAATACTTCGTCAAGTTAAGTTTCGCGTGAAGACCTTGTTCCTTCCACAAGCCTTTTAATGATAAATCGCTTATCAGTCAACAGAACAAGATTGTTCTTCTATAATATCTCCATCTAAAATAAGTTTTGTATGCCTGAGACCACTGAATATGCAAATTCAACCTGTTGCATAAATCAGAACATAGTATAATACCTGTTTTCTAGCATAGTCTCATTAGTTAGTACAGTGTAATGGACATTAAAGTGGAGTCCGTAGCTCCATTTATGTTGGAGTGTAGTGGAGTTAAGGAATACACACACTGCACGATGTTCCACACTCTGTCAGTGAGGTAATAGCAGCTTTTATCCTCTCTGATGACCAACTGTGGACTTGAGTCGCAACCCTGTTAGTGTCAAGCAACTTGCACTGATGAGGCAGAAACGGACGTTAATTTTTAAAATAACACATAGGAACATTATAACCGTCAGAGATTGTCTCTCGCACTGACAGCTGGTAACAGCGGAGTTGCAGGAATGTCTGCCACAGGATTCAAACACGATGCACGAACAGTACTTTCAAATATCGTGACCCTCGCATTGCACTCGCGACAGATTTCCAGTCTGGACGTCTAGTGGAGTGACGTCTTCTTGTCTCCGTCGACGATCACCGTCTGGAGGTTCCCGGCGGTCTCGATGACGAAGATGCCGTTGGCCACGCCCCTGCTGTCGCTCTCCACAGAAGAGACCGAGTCGTCCTTGGAGCGGAAGAGCGTCTCTATCTCGTAGGGTGTGATGGCGCGCGTCTCGGGGACGAAGAGCCAGACGAAGACGACGCCGACGAAGCAGACGGCGCCGTAGGCCCAGACGGCGCCGTGCAGGTGCAGGCAGGAGCGCAGGTCCAGGAAGGTCTTGGTGATGACGAAGGCGGACAGCCAGGAGAGGGCGCCGGTGAACGAGCTGACGACGCTGCGGTGGCGCTGCGGTGCCAGCTCTCCCAGCGCCAGCCCCGACACGGGGCCCAGGCCCATCGAGTTGGCAACGATGTACACCAGGATGGCAGCCATGGGCAGCCAGCCCAGCAGCGTGTCGCGCGCGTTGTCCACGTCGTCGCGGTAGTACAGGTAGCACCCCAGACCCACCAGCGCACACCCCATCACCGCCTGCAACAGCACGCGTACAATAAATATCCTTGAGGCAGGAAAGCCTATGCCCACAAATCAGGACAGATTTAGAGAACATCGCTAGTGTGATCTCAGCTTGATCTTTTCTCAGACGTTATACAGGAAAACCATGAACGAAGATCAACAGGCAGATTCCATACTCCTACATTTCCGGAAAATGTTTGATGCGGTGCTGTAGTGCAGATTGTTAATGTAGGTCCGAGAATACGGATTACGTTCCCAGGTACGTGAGCGGCTCCCAGACTTCTTAAGTAACAGAACCCAATACTTTAACCTGGACTGTGAATGTTCCTCAGCGACAAGACTATTGTCAGGAGTGCCGCAGTGAAGTGTGCGAGGAGCGCTTTTCACATTTATATACCAGGTGATCAAAACGTCAATATAAATTTGAAAACTGAATAAATCGCAGAATAATGTGACAGGGTTGTAGCCTCTCCCCAATGCTATTCAATCTGTATATTGAGCAAGCAGTGAAGGAAACAAAAGAAAAGTTCGGAGTAGGTATTAAAATCCATGGAGAAGAAATAAAAACTTTGAGGTTCATCGATGACATTGTAATTCTGTCAGAGACAGCAAAGGACTTGGAAGAGCAGTTGAATGGAATGGACAGTGTCTTGAAAGGAGGATATAAGATGAACATCAACAAAAGCAAAACGAGGATAATGGAATGTAGTCGAATTAAGTTGGGTGATGCTGAGGGAATTAGATTAGGAAATGAGACACTTAAAGTAGTAAAGGAGTTTTGCTACTTGGGGAGCAAAATAACTGATGATGGTCGAAGTAGAGAGGATATAAAATGTAGACTGGCAATGGCAAGGAAAGCGTTTCTGAAGAAGAGAAATTTATCAACATCGAGTATAGATTTAAGTGTCAGGAAGACGCTTCTGAAAGTATTTGTATGGAGTGTAGCCATGTATGGAAGTGAAACATGGGACAGTAACTAGTTTGGACAAGAAGAGAATAAAAGCTTTCGAAATGTGGTGTTACAGAAGAATGCTGAAGATTAGATGGGTAGATCATATAACTAATGAGGAGGTATTGAATAGGATTGGGGAGAAGAGGAGCTTGTGGCACAACTTGACTAGAAGAAGGGATCGGTTGGTAGGACATGTTCTGAGGCATGAAGGGATCACCAATTTAGTATTGGAGGGCAGCGTGGAGGGTAAAAATCGTAGAGGGAGACCAAGAGATGAATACACTAAACAGATTCAGAAGGATTTAGGTTGCAGTAGGTACTGGGAGATGAAGAAGCTTGCACAGGATAGAGTAGCATGGAGAGCTGCATCAAACCAGTCTCTAGACTAAAGACCACAACAACAACAACAATGTAGATAGAGAGGTACAAATTGACACACATGCTTGGAATGACATGGGGTTTTATTAGAACGAAAAAAATACAAAAGTTCAAAAAATGTCTGACAGATGGCGCTTCATCTGATCAGAATAGCAATAATTAGCATAACAAAGTAAGACAAATCAAAGACGATGTTCTTTACAGGAAATGCTCAATATGTCCACCATCATTCCTCAACAATAGCTGTAGTCGAGGAATAATGTTGTGAACAGCACTGTGAAGCATGTCCGGAGTTATGGCGGGGCATTGGCGTCGGATGTTGTCTTTCAGCATCCCTAGATATGTCGATCGATCACGATACACTTGCGACTTCAGGTAATCCCAAAGCCAATAATCGCACAGACTGAAGTCTGGGGACCTGGGAGGCCAAGCATGACGAAAGTGGCTGCTGAGCACACGATCATCACCAAACGACGTGCTCAAGAGATCTTTCACGCGCCATCTGTCGTACATTTTGTGAACTATGTTTTTTTGGTTCTAATAAAACCCCATGTCATTCCTAGCATGTGTGTCTATTTTTACCTCTCTATCTACATTATTCCGTGGTTTATTAAGTTTTCAAATTTATACTGACTTTTTGATCACACTGTACATAAACTATCTGATGGGTGGGGTGAGCAACGGTCGCTGACTGTTTGCTGATGATGCTGTAGTGCACTGAAAAGCGTTGTAGAGGAACTGCAGGAGGATACATGATAACTTAGAGAGACTTTGTATTTGGTATGATGAATAGCAGCTTGCTCTAAATGTAGTTAATACAGATGAGTAATAAAAACAGTGCTGTAATGTTCGAATACAGTATCAGCGGCCTGACAGTCATATCAATTACATACTTAGATGTAACGTTGGAAAGCGATATCAAATGGAACGAGTCACAAGATCGAACTGGGAAAAAAAGACGAAAAGGAAAGACTATTACGAGATTCGAACCAGCGATCCATTGATTGCTCAGTAACCATTTGATAATACAATAGCGTGAGCAACGCGGCATGTCGTGACAATCGCCTTAATTTTCGAAAGTTTAAGTTCTTCAGAAGTCTACTAAATCGATTTTTCTCAAGAATTTTTCAGGGATGCATCGAAATTCTTGGGAGTATTGATACTTGAGTTCTGAGCTTCTTTTTACCTGAGGCCAAACTTGAACATACACACTACATACACTGCAGATCCCTCATATAGTATCAATAATGACATCACCAGACCAAATAGTGGTCACCCTTTTAAAAGAGAACACTGGTAGTTCTGGGGCCCTGTAAATGGTGTAGAACTAGTCCCAAGCAGTGATGTGATGTTAAGTCACAGCAGTGAAGTGGTGTGTTTGTGCCAGTCGTTTGTATGCAATAAGCGCAGTAAGATGAGTAGACATGGAGATGTAACAAAGTGATAGAGAGGAGCTATCGTCTTTGTCCGTGTCCATAACCAAGCCGTAAAGTTGCCCAATCTGTTGGTAAATCGACGTCGACTATCCAACGTTTATACAGGAAATGGTGCACGGTGATAATAATAGTAGTAAGCATCGACAGGAATCGAAAACGACTGTCATGCTTTCTCAGTGACAATCTAACTCAACCAGTATTTAAGCGAACTTTGTGAAGGGAATTGCAGGCAATGGACATTTGTAACGGCTAGTGAAAGGTAGCGATCAACATCCCCGCAATTTACTAGCTCTGCACGATATAATCATCAATGAATGGCATCAGCTGAATATGGCATACCTGAAGAACCTTGCGGACAATCTTTCTTGCCGAAATGAAGCCATTAACTAGGCTATAAGCGGTACAGCCCGATGTTAACGTCTTGTGTCTGGAGTAAATATTTTCTTTCCGATGAGCTTATCATAAATCGCTTTTCAGCTCAGCAGTTCTAAGTAAAGTAAATGATACTACATATATTCATTCAGCTTTGCATCTTCCGCAGCATATGTTACATTACATGTCTTATTTGGCTTTTCTCGTCTTAAGCGTACTAAAAATTAGGAAATATTTTCACATTCGCGTTTCGCTTTAGTGTTAAGGCTTCATCAGTTATGATCGGCGTTTTCTGCTCGCTTTTCATGTGCTTTGGTGTACACCGGCTTTTCTGCTTGATGCAAAATTTTGATTTCGCTTTCACTACTTTCCTTTTTCCATTTCTGAGAAGCCCACTTCTCCTTTAAGTGCAGTCAGGTTATTCACTTCACTCTAATTTCACAAAACTTTATGGAAAGCGAACGACAACACAGTTGGAATGCAGAGTAAATAAAGAAACATTAAAGTTTGTGTTAAGTTAGCAACAACAAAGTTTTACAAATTGAAATAGTCTTGTACAGAGCTACCAAACGCAATTAAGTGAACTGTGGACTTCAGAAAACCGAAAAGAGTGAGTATTGAAAGTGGCACAAAGATTTTTTTTTTCTGTAAGCCATGGTAACGAGTGGGAAGATTAGTTCTCAACAAAACTCGCGAAACCTCTAATCACCACCGATAATGTTTTACTATTAAGGTAACGCGTCTGATGAAGAATATGCTTAAATAGTACTATGCTCAAGACAGGAAAAGCCTAACAATACTTATTAAATGCCATCACCTTATTTTGATGTAAACCTCCATGTAATTCAGCTCGGTATTTCATCCAATACTCCAATCATTATTACCTAAAATATGCAGCACATTTTTATGTGTAATTTTTGAATATTTTACTACTGTCTCGGTAGACGTGCGCTACCAGTGGACGTGACCGGATCTACCTTTTACTCGATACAGTGAGTCGTAGACCTTTTCACACCGGAAACTAACTTGGTACCCCTGCCTAGGTACAGCACGCTCTACTTCAAAGAGGCGCAGGTCATGACTCCGCAGTACGACCGTGAAAAGTGATCCTGAAAATTTCCTTCGCTGCCGGGCGCAACAGCTTGCTGTTGCTATTAATGTCATTGAGATTGGTTGACGATGAGCGTGACAACCTGACGGGGAAGGTGACAGAACGTGCAAGCAATGTCTTAAACAAAGTTGAGCAACTCCACGAAGCGCAAATTACGAGGGACGACGACGGCGACACGATGTTGAGCGATGTGGGGTTCAAGTACCTACTTCAAAGAAGAACAAAAGAGCATACAATAAATATCACGTTGACGATGAGGATAGTTGTGTTATCAGATTTTATGTTATGCTGTGATTGTTACAACGAGATACCGACCTTTAGGAAATTTCAGTATATTTTTTGCGGGGAACTGAACTTCTAGGCTAGGAAGAGAAGTTTCAGGAGACTTGTTCCGTGTATGAGATTTGATTTTAAAAGGTGTCAGAATAATTGTGTGAACGAGACAACACATTTTTAAAAAAAGGCACACTGCATTAAATTTTTACGAAAATATAGAGCTTCAAAATTAAAGCGTCCACTGTCCATAGGTAGGTTATTTATACGAAATAATGCTGTCAGTGTGTGCGTGGAGTATAGTTAAAAAGCGCTGGTTGCTGTGTGATGTTGTGTAATGTAGGGCAGCGTGGGATTGTGCTTTTTAGAGCCCTGTAGTGTACGCTGTTGCTAACTCTCTTCTGCGTTTCTCGATCGTAAATGCGATGGTGATACCGCCCGGGCCAGAACTTCATACTGCTTTCTCATTTCTGACACTAGCAGCTGCGGTATAGTTTGTATACGGGTGTATCATAAGCAACGGCGTACTCAGACGTGGGAGAATGAACGAGATAACAAAAGCAAACATGTGTCCGCAAACGAGCCGGTTTGCCAGTGTGTGGTTACGAGTCAGCACTGAGTTCAATATGAACTATTGCCCCATTTAGTACAAATATATTTGAAATGCAAACTTTGCTTAAATTCTGTTTCCACTGGCCGACAAAAATTGAAGCACCCAGAAAGAGAGGAAGAAACGAAGCAAAACTTCGCAGGTTGTGAGAGGGTATCACATGTTATTACAGTATCGAGCCCAATAATGAGTATGACTTTGATCCCCCCTGGTCTGCGTGCATACGCTTATTCGGTACTAAGACTGCCACGAAGCCGTTGTATCCTCCACTGGGGCTAGCTGGCGCACAACTGTTGTAACTGATTCTTGGTTTTCTGGATACTGATACTAGGACGGAGTTGATGCCCGAATTCGTTCCCACATCTTACGTCGGGTACAGATATTGGGATCTCTCTGGCCGCGATAGTATCTCAGCGTCATGAGGATATTTCATAGAGACGCACGCCACGTGTGGACGAGCACTAACATGTTGAAAAAGTGCACCTCGGCACTATCTCATGAGAGGTAACACATGAGGAAGCATCATGTCCGTGACATATCGTTGTGCAGTCAGAGTTTCCTCAGTATTAACAGCCGTGAACTCAGATCAGAACCCACTGTTTTCCACACCATAACGCCAAGAGTAACACCCCTGTGCCTCTCCAAAACACAACAATCTCTCCCCAAGTCGCCGCCACATTCGCCGACGACGGTCGTCTCAGGTAGCGCAGAACGACTACTTATTGCTGAACACAATGCGACGCCGTTCCTTAGAAGTCCGCGCTACAAGGTGACGGCACAGCCCCAAACGTAGCTGTTCATGTTGTCGTATTAACGGCAGTCTACCCATACAACAGTTATTCGCTAGTCCGGCTGCTGCCACTCTCCCACAATTCACGTAGAGTGACACACAATGTCGTAATGAGTCCATTGTTTGTCCTTGAGCGGCAGGTGCGGATGTAAAGGTGTTACAATGTCCTTGGCGCCCACTCTTGTGTTATCAGACGTGGTCAAATGCAATCTTGACATCGAGTATGCCTGCCGTCACATTCCCTTGCAGTCCAACATCGGGCCCCTCTCTCAAAGTTTTTCAGGTGTTGATAATGCTGTCTCACAAGAGTACACGCAATCAATGTGTCCTTCACAGTGATAACTCAACATCTGACTCTACTCAGACCCCTTATATACCCTACCAGTCCCGGTAGGGACACTAAACAGGAATGATGCTAATGCACTCTGGTAGCCGTTGTAAATGCCACAGAGAATTGTAACTCTAATCATTTATTTACCCACTGATGGTGTGTACGAGTATGAAGTTACATTGACATTCGAGAGTGTCTTCTGGATGATTTTTTTTGTGATGCAGTGTAACTGGGCTAAAAATTTTATCGATGGTCCGTGGTACCGGAATGTGGTGCCTGCATGAGAGATACTGGAGAATTTTGCTGGTGACGTAAGATCATATTTTACACGCCAATATGATACAAGATGGACAGGTCGAACAGGGCCTGGACATCGATGTTTCTGTCTGTAGTCACCTCAGAAACAAAGTGTTCAGCATTTCCATCGATATGGTTGAAGAACTGGAATAACGGGTTGTGTAGTTTCGTCATAATTTACGAGATGATCAGCGTTGTTTACAATAATTATTAGTTTACTGCAGAGACGGGTGCGTATTGCATCCAAATGGAAAGACGACACCTCAACACACCTTTTAACAAGTGGGAGTGTACAATAAATTGTAACAGGTAATGTGCTGAAGCAGTATTGTATTTGTTGTCAAGGTAGACGTTGGGTGAAATCAGAGTCCAATTAGATGGTGACTTAAATGAAGGAAGTTCGTATGACTTAGCTGCATTGGGCGCCGAAACAATTCAACAGCTGGACTTGAAAATTTACGACCGGACCGGTTGCGGACCCGGATTCTTCGCTTGTTGCGAGTACTCGCCTTGACCACCTCAGCCGGTGTCAAATTTTCAAACGCAGCTGCTGAATTATTTCCCTTTAGTTATGTAAATAAGACTGCTTAAGTCAATCATTAGTGTCTGTTCTTTCGGACATCTCTGAAAGAACAGAAGCCACACACGATTAGATGTCGACTTGGTTGAAACGTTTACATTTCAAACACATGTATAAATAAATATTTCATATCGAAGTCAGACAAATACTCATTCGGAATTTTCTCGGAAAGGGTTCTTTTGCGGACCCATGTTTACAGGGTATTATTTCAACCGTGTCAGTTTTGGCCATTAATTATGAATGACAAATATTTACCAACTGGTATGTAAGATCTCTGAATTCGCACAGCTTGAATATAAGCACAACAACTAAGTATGGAAATCTTGGAGACAGAAGCTCTGCTTCCTAAATGCAGACTTTAGAAATGGGGAGACCTTTTAGCAGTGACAAACACCGTTCAAGACTGGACATGCGGGCCGCCACATTATAACAAAGGTGACTAAAAACGATTTGAGCCAGTCCGGTTGGGAGGCGCTTGTAAAGAGTGGTGTGCAGGTAACGTAGGTGGACGGTCGGGCGATGTGCAGTACTCGCGACAGCCAGAGTAGTACCGTTATTCTGTAACATATGACTGCAGCGTGCACTTTAGGGCGTACTTAGAATTTTTAGCGTTGATTTTCATGTTATGTTAGGAACGGCGAGCCGATCTAGTTTCCACTATAGCGAAGATAAAGAAACAGAAAAGTGCTATGTTAACAAGCATCAGCGACAGTATTCCTACTTTATAAACGTTTGCAGGACAAGCAGAAGCAAAAACAGTGACCCAGCGTGGCGCTTACCCTAGTATTGACTGTAACCTAGGTAGGGCACCGTTTGGAGTCACTGGCCTGGGGCAGAGACACAGAACACAATGGTGGCACAGCTTTGTATTTTCCACCTCTCTCTGTGCAGAACACACCTGTCTTCTTATTTGCGCCTCACTTTAATACTGGATAGTCCGAAAGGTGTTGGAGGTGTTTTTTGGTGAGAAGATGGCACCACTATCTATCGCAAGATAGAGAAGGGGTAGTCAAACAGTGTTATAAGTAGAAGGGTGCCTTCCTCGTCCCACTCCCTTCTGCTACATTGTAAATATGTAATGATGTCCAGACACAGCACATCCCAGGAAAGGTCTTTAGTTTTCATTGTAAATAAGGCTGTTAAGTGAGAGTAGTTCCAATTTATTTGCCGACGGTTAATCAAGTTGTGGTATTCCACGATATTAGGGACTATCCACCTTCTAGCACTGGGAACAGGAAACAGACCCATTGTAAGTAGTGGAACAAAGTAACTTATGTACAAAGTATGTTAAGTACAGTAGTAATAACGTTTGTAATACAGTAGTAATGTTTAGTACACTCGAGCCGACAAAAAAATTGAAGCAACCCACGTATGTCAATATACTTCCGTATTCGGACACACCATCGGCGTTTCTGTAACTGATCAGAGTTGCAATTGAGTGCGACAGATAGAACGGCCACCAGAGTACATTGGTGTTGTTCGTGTTTAACTTTGTTGCCAGTCCTGGATGTTATATAAGGGACGTGAACAGCGTCAGTCGTTGAGTGATCACGGTGTAGGACACGGAGATGCCGCGCAATCGTGTGAGACCTTGTTGTCAGCACCTGACAGAGCGTCAAAGGGGCCCCATTGTGAGTCTCCATTTGGCCGGCTGGCCGAATCGTGCAATGTCCAGATTTATGGAGCGATGCTGTATTGCACGGGGACTTGAGGGCAGGCAATACTGGTCGTCTAGGTTCCGGTCGACAGCGTCTGGCCACCATAAGGTAGGATCCCCGTCTTGTGCGCCCTTCACACCCGGGCCTGCTATCTGAGGAGAAGTAATGGACTCCTTGCAACACTCCGTGTCACCCTACACCATTGTCTGGAGAGCAGCAGCAGCAGGGCTAGGGACCTAATATACCACGTGCAGGCTAGCGTCAACGTCACAACACAAACAGCTGCGTTTGGATCTGTGCCGCGGTCAGAAAGCGTGGAGTGCTAATGAATGGCATCGCATTGTTTTCAGCGATAGACTCACGATCCCGCACTACACCCCATGAGCATCTTTGGCATGTATGGCGGCGACCCGTGGAGGTATCTCATTTTTCCAATGTTTTCCAAAGTTCAATGTTTACCAAAGCAAGAGCGGTGTTACTACTGGCGTCATGGTCTGGGGAACCGTAAGGTATAACTTCAGGTCACGGCTAGTAGTGACTGAGGAAAGTCTGATGGCATAGCGATACGTCACTGTCGTCCTGTGTTGCCTCTCATGCAACAGTGTCGTGGTGCCATTTTTAAGGTTCCTTACCTCAGTTGGTAAAAACAGAATCCTTATAGGATCATTTTGCTGACTGAATGTCTGTTTGTTCGACTATTAAGACCCCTTTTTCTCAGAAATGGGTAGACGTATTAAGTTCAAATTTGTGTCACATACTGGGGTCTACGGTCGCTTTTCTTAAGCTTCTAGACTGAACAGTCTACTGAGTAATGCCGGTTCATTGTGTCCAACAGGCACGAAACTTAACCGACAGGAAGAAGATGCTGTGATATGTAAGTGATTAGCATTTCAGAGCGCTCACACAAGGTTGGCGCCGGTGGCGACACCTACAACGTGCTGACATGAGGAAAGTTTCCAACTAATTTCTCATACACAAACAGCAGTTGACCAGCGTTGCCTGGTGAAACTTTGTTGTGATGCCTCGTGTAAGGAGGAGAAATGCGTACCATCACGTGTCCGACTTTGATAAAGGTCGGATTGTAGCCTATCGTGATTGCGGTATATCGTATCGCGACATTGCTGCTCGCGTTGGTCGAGATCCAATGACTTTTAGCAGAATATGGAATCGGTGGTTTCTGGACAGTAATATGGAACGCCGTGCTGGATCCCAAAGGCCTAGTATCACTAGCAGTTGAGATGACAGGCATCTTATGCGTATGGCTGTGGCGGATCGTGCAGCCACGTCTCGATCCCTGAGTCAACAGATGGGGACGTTTGCAAGACAACAACAATCTGCACGAACAGTTCGACGACGTTTGCAGCAGCATGGACTATCAGCTCGGAGACCATGGCTGCGGTTACCCTTGACGCTGCATAACAGACAGGAGCGCCTGCGATGGTGTACTCAACGACGAACCTGGGTGGACGAATGGCAAAACGTCAATTTTTCGGATGAATCCAGGTTCTGTTTACAGCATCACGATGGTCGCATCCGTGTTTGGCGACATAGCGGTGAACGCACATTGGAAGCGCGTATTCGTCATCGCCATACTGGTGTATCACCCGGCGTGATGGTATGGGGTGCCATTGGTTACACGTCTCGGCCACCTTTTGTTCGCATTGACGGGACTTTGAACAGTGGACGTTACATTTCAGATGTGTTACGACCAGTGGCTCTACCCTTCATTCGATCCCTGCGAAACCCTACATTTTGCTCTGAGCACTATGGGACTTAACCTCTATGGTCATCAGTCCCCTAGAACTTAGAACTACTTAAACCTAACTAACCTAAGGACATCACACAACACCCAGTCATCACGAGGCAGAGAAAAACCCTGACCCCGCCGGGAATCGAACCCGGGAACCCGGACGCGGGAAGCGATAACGCTACCTTACGACCACGAGCTGCGGACGAAACCCTACATTTCAGCAGGATAATGCATGACCCCATGTTGCAGGTCCTGTACGGGCCTTTCTGGATATAGAAAATGTTCGGCTGCTGCCCTGGGCAGCACATTCTCCAGATCTCTCACCAACTGAAAACGTCTGGTCAATGGTGGCCGAGCAACTGGCTCGTCACAATACGCCAGTCACTACTCTTGTTGAAGCTGCATGGGCAGCTGTACCTGTACACGCCATCCAAGCTCTGTTTGACTCAAATGCCCAGGCGTATCAAGGCCGTTACTACGGCCAGAGGTCGTTGTTCTGGGTACTCATTTCTCAGGGATCTTTGCACCCAAATTGCGCGAAAATGTAATCACATGCCAGTTCTAGTATAATATATTTGTCCAATGAATACCCATTTATCATCTGCATTTCTTCTTGGTGTAGAAATTTTAATGGCTAATAGTGTACTTTCAAAATCGCTCATCAAGATCTGTAGGGTATTTCCCGTTAACCTAGAATCCTGAAATTTGCCAAGAAGCAAGGTTCTGCAGTACAAGTAAAGGAAAAAATGTGAAAATTGTTAATTTGTAATTACGTCACACAAAAGAAATATTTTTTGTCATGTTATCCGACTGTCTGTCCATCTGCTAAGATTACTTTTTCTCTGGAACAGGTAGACGTATCACGTGGAAACCCATGTCTTATACTAAAGTCATCCTACCTTGGCAGCGAAAAAAATCAGCTTCTATGGCAATGCAGTCAAAAGATGCGGCCATTTATGTCACATACTTCGATATCGAATTCTCGATTCCCACGGTTGATGAACTACCCATGTACATAATTAAGTTTGTATAGAAGCCTCTATGAGCGAGTCCTTCTCGCACTTAGCCGGTTTTTTCAATACGACAGTATTCGTGGACACATGAGATCCATCAGGGTGCTGTGTGCTTGATATTAATGAACACCCGTGACCAGCAAGATCTTCCAATCTGTCTCCAACAGATGTGTTGAACCAGTTTGGATGTCAGCTCCACGGCAGTGCCAGTATCTGGGATATCAAAGACGAGTTACAACAGCTGCGGTCCAGCATGGTTCAGGATGGGATACACTGGTTTTACGGCAGAGTTTCCAACTGGATCACTGCATGTATCCAGGCCAGAGCGGTTTCAACTACATACACACAAATGGGATCATACTACCAAGGTCTACGTACATATGACCCGATTTTGTAATCACTGAAAAAGTCACATACTTTCGTTTCGTTCCTTTCTGTCCTTCTCTACTTCCCTCTTTTCTCAGGCTGTATACACACTTCCTTACTGTATGAGGAAAGGGCTAATAACAGTATAATACACTGGAGCCCGAAAGAAACTGGTACAGGCGGTGTGCCTATTCAAATATGGAGATATGTAAGCAGACAGAATACGGCGCTGCGGTCGGCAATGTCTATACAGGTATAAGACAACAAGTGTCTGGCGCAGTTATTAGATCAGTTACTGCTGCTACAATGGCAGGTTATCACGATTTAAGTGAGTTTGAATGGATGGGACACAGCATCTCCTCGGTATCGATGAAGTGGGGATTTTCCCGTACGACTGTTTCACGAGGTGCCGTGAATATCAGGAATCAGGTAAAACATTAAATATCCGACATCACTGCGGCCGGAAAAAGATCCTGCAAGAACGGGACAAACGACGACTGAAGAGAATCTTCCAACGTGACAGAAGTGCAACCCTTCCGCAAACTGCAAGAAATTACAATGCTGGTTCATCAACAAGTGTCAGCGTGCAAACCATTCAACGAAACATCATCTTTAAGGGCTTTCGGAGCCGAAGGCCCACTCGTGTACCCTTGATGACTGCACGACAGAAAGCTTTACTCCTCAGCTGGGCCCGCCAACACCGACATTGAACTGTGATGATTGGAAACATGTGGCCTGGTCGGACGAGTTTCGTTTCGCATTGTATCGAGCGGATGAACGTGTACAAGTGTGGTGACAACCTCATGAATCCATGGACCCTGCATATCAGCAGGGGAGTGTTCAAGTTGGTGGAGGCTCTGTAATGGTATGGGGCGTGTGCATTTGGAGTGATATGGGACCCCTGATGCGTCTAGATACGACTCTGACAGGTGACACGTACGTAAGCACCCTGTCTGATCATCCATTCATCCATTCATTCATGTTCATCGTGCATTCCGACGGACTCTGGCAATTCCAGCTGGACATTGCGACACCCCACACTTCCAGAATTGCTACAGAGTGGCTCAAGGAACATTCATCTGAGTATAAACAGTTCCGCTGGCCACCAAAGTCCCCAGACATGAACATTATTGAGCATATCTGGGATGCCTTGCAACGTGCTGTTCAGAAGAGATCTCCACCCTGCCGTACTCTTACAGATTTATGGACAACCCTGCAGGATTCACGGTGTCAGTTCCCTCCAGCACTACGTCAGACAGTAGTCGACTCCATGCCACGTTGTGCTGCAGCAGGTGTATCAGTTTCTTTCGCTCTTTAGTGTAATTAAGTGTAATAAAATATCTAGAAAAGGGGAGAGAGTTGTCGCACGGTAGGTTACCGGTTGGATGAGCGCGTGGAGCGTGAGATGAGAATGTTGTTGACGGTAGAGCACAGAGCAGTTACCTGAGAGACGATGAGCAGCGGCCGGCGGCCGACCCTGTCGAGCAGGAGGCAGGCGACGAGCGTGGCGACGAGTTGGACGGCGCCGGTGGCGACGACGGAGAGCGGCACGTCGACGCTGGAGTTGGAGCCGACGAGGATGGTCTGCGTGTAGCAGAGGATGGCGCGCAGGCCGCAGAAGCGGCTGAGCGCGCGCACCGCGGCCACGAGCAGCAGCGGCCGCAGCAGCGAGCCCTGGTGCTTCTTGCCGCGCTCGCGGCAGCACAGGCTGCGCAGGCGCGCGCACAGCGGCGGCGCGCGCTCGCAGTGCTCCAGCTCCTGCCACACACACCACGCCGCAGCTGCAGCTCGACTACATTACACGATCGCTCCGAGAGTTGCAAATATCGCGCTTTTTTCACCGACCAAACACACGCTCTATGTTATTGACACGATAACATTTTTTGTCAATCGGTTAGGTGACGTGCTAGTCCACGAATGTCACATTATTACTGCGCAGTGTTTATGCCTGGGACTCACCAGTTAAGCTATGTTTTCCTAGCTGCGGGAACTTCCCGCAACGTACTGCGTACAACACGTGAGACCGCGCTCGCCTCTTGTACATTGCAAATATTCCAGACCATTTTCCTACTGTGCGAACGACTCTGTGCGGACTCTATCTGCGGGACACGCTTGGTGTTTCAGGACTAGACTGCTCCATATGTCGCAGCAGTTTGCTTGGTTGGAGTGGGGGAAGTCAGACTAAGCGGCAGAAAGCAACTAGGCGACAGCTACAGTACTTTTTCGCGCGCACAGTTAGCAAGAGAGTATGTGATTCTTCTACACCTACATGTCCATCTACATGAATACTCCGCAAATCTCATTTAAGTGACTGCCATAGGGTTCATCGAACCACCTTCACAATTCTCTATGATTCAAATCTCGTATAGCGTGCGTAAAGGACGAACACCTATATCTTTCCGTACGAGCTCTGATTTCCCTTACTTTATCATGGTGATCGTTTCTCTCTGTGCAGGTCGGTGTCAATAAAGTATTTGTGCATTCTGAGGAGAAAGTTGGTGATTGGAATTTCGTGAGAAGATTCCGTCCCAACGAAAAATTCCTTTTTTTTTAATGATGTCCAGCGCACATCCTGTATCAGTTCACACTCTCCCCCCCCCTGTTTCGCGATAATACAAAACGTGCCGTCCTTCACTGAACTCGTTCGATGCACTCCGTCAATCCTATTTGCTAAGGACCCACACCGCGCAGCAGTATTCTAAAAGAGGACGGGCAAGCGTAGTGTAGGCAGTCTCCTTAGTAGATCTGTTACATTTTCTAAGTGTCTTGCCAATAAAACGCAGTCTTTGGTTACCCTTCCCCATAACATTCTCTATGTGTTCCTTCCAATTTAAGTTGTTCGTAATTGTAATTCCTAGGTATTTAGTTGAATTTACGGCTTTTAGATTTGACTAATTTATCGTGTAGCCGAAGGTTAACGGATTCCTTTTAGCACTCATGTGGATGACCTCACACTTTTCGTTATTTAGAGTCAATTGCCAATTTTCGCACCAAGAAGATATCTCTTCTAAATCGTTCTGCAATTAGTTTTGATCTTCTGATGTCTGTATCAGTCGATAAACGACAGCGTCATCTGCAAACAACGTAAGACGGCTGCTCAGATTTTCTCCCAATTCGTTTATATAGATAAGGAACAGCAAAAGGCCTATAACACTACCTTGGGGAACGCCAGAAATCACTTGTGTTTTACTCGATGACTTTCCGTCATTTACTACGAACTGTGACCTCTCTGACAGGAAATCACGAATCCAGTCACATAACTGAGACGATATTCCATAAGCACGTAATTTCCAATCCAATTACGGCAACTTTCAACAGAAATGTCGGTTGACCATTTCTCTGCCTCAGAGGATGGGCAGCTTATTGAGTATTCAACAGAAATATCAGCTGACCATTTCTCTGCCTCAGAGAACCTATCGAACATTAAGGTATGCTCTACATATTACGACAATAACGTCAGTACTGCAGCCTTCGCTACCTACACACGAGTTATGTCACGTTCTCTCACAACGTATGTATATACCAACGTTACTTATTGATCAGAAATTTACCCTAATGTAGTTACAGGGATTATTCTCAGTTTTTCTTTAGTTAAAAGAAAGTAGATAATGTAACTAACTGGTTGGTGTGAATCTGAAGAATACCTAAAACTTGTCCCCATCGTCGAGCAGTTGTTTTGTTACTATAATGTTATATGTTCCTTTTTCCTCACGATATAAGAACATTTGTCTGACGGCTTTGCGCTTCCTGATTACTTTCCGAATAATAGACATTCTTCCTCCTCTTCCCTAACTTCCATGTGCTTCCAGAGTGCTAAAATTAACCGTTATTTTTTTAGACCAGATCATGCATGTCGTAAGGAACATTACATCGTAATCCAGAATAACACATGCACTGCAATATTGTATTTATCTGCCGCCACCGGGCAAGCAACTTTCAAGTAAAATGTCTTCCCAGTACAGGAATATACATAATGGATGTACCAGTACACATGGTTGGCACCATGTGGAAGGTTGAGTGTGGGCTGAGTCGTGCTCGCATAGCCAAATGGTAAGGTGACCGCTCGAAATAAGCGGCAGATCCCGGTTAGAGTCCAGGTTCGGCACAAATTTTCACTATCGTCATTCCATTATGCAGCTGATTGTAGTCCATATTCGCAACTGCGAACGCATTTCATATATAAAGTTATGTTGTGTTACGACACATATTTTAGGAGGTATGGGGTGATAAATACTGCGTAGTGTGGAAAATCAAGTTTTCTTAGAAGCTTAAATAATTCTCTACTTCTATAGCAGAAGATTTTCACTGAATTAAAAAAAAAAGGTGTCAGAAGGTAGTTGTTGTATCACTTCATCTGTTCAGTTGCCAAATTATAAACAACACTACATTCATTTTCTACGTTCTGATGCACACCAATGCGCGCCTATGAAAACGTTTCACGCAGCGTCCTGTGGCCCGCATCAGACAGCGGAAGACACAAGCGAATTTAACGAATCTCTACATCTCCCACATCGGTTAAAATATGCATATGTGAAACCATTTTTCAATAAAGGTGAAAAAACTGATGTAACAAATTACCACTCAGTATCCCTGCTAACAAGTATTGCCACGGTTCTACAGGCTCTCTCAGGATAGTTTTTGGTCACCTATACGGTCACAACATTCTCTGTCAATACAAGACTAGTTTCTGCCAATGCATGTCAACAGATGATTCTATTTTCTCTGCAGTATCTAAACAGTAAGTTGGCACCAATGGGAATCCTATGTGGCCTATCGAAGGCTTTCGATTCTGTAAGTTATGAAATTTTGCTAAATAAAACAGTAATCTATCGTTTAAGCGGAATAATTGGGACATGGGTTCTTATCTTACAGTAAGGAATCAGAGCCTAATGCTGACAGTAGTGGAATTTGTGCTTTGTCTAAGTGAGGCACAGTCAACTTGAGTGCCACATGGTTCAGTGCAGAAGCCCTTGCTCTTTCTTTATTTATAAATTATCTCCGATTCGGTTCCACTACAGTGAGCAAATTAACCCTCGTCGCTGACGGTACTTATCTTCTAGTCGATAAAACAGCGCGAAAAAACCTGGAAACCTCTGCTAGGAATCCATGTAATGATATTCTCAATTTCTCAGCTGCAGTAGACACTTTCTCAATGTAAAAAAAAAAAAAAAAAAAAAAAAAAAAAAAAAAAAAAAAAAAAAAAAAAAAAACCTCTCGTTATGTACAGTTTCATGTGACAGAGAAAGAACGAGAGTACATAAATATAAAATATAATGGACTCTGCTAAGTGCTTGGATGACGTCATTTATAGTAAATTCAATTGTTCCTGCCATATCCCAGACCTGAGAACAAGACTTCATTCCCATAATTGCACCATTTACAAATAAGCTACAGTCAGGGTCGCTTAGTTTGGACATTTCAGTGTACTGTTGTCTTATGGCATCTTGTTTGGGAGTAATAAGACCCTGAAAAAAAAAAAAAATTTTAGTTGCTCAGAACAGAATTATACACATTATGAGTGGTGTTAATCTGAAACACAATCCCAGGAATCTGTTCCAAAGTTCTTATTTTGGCGCGTCAGTGTAACTTTACCATTTATGTTTCATTTATATAAACTGCTCTCTGTTCAAAACCAATAGTGTATATCATGGTCACACAGTACGAGATCAAAACAGGACTTACATATAACCAGACAAACTTCATTCCATTTAGTACCAGCAAAAATATAATTCTTTTTATTTACAGAAAATGTATCACATTGATTTTCAAGTATTAAGGTACTATTAATACGAATGTCTCGTGGTATATGTGTAAATATCAATTCTGGTGTCTTGTTGTATTATTTACCTTATTTATTTTCTTGTATTATGATGTAACTTTACTTTATATGAGTACTATCATGACTATACAATATTGTACTCCACTGTATCCATTGTTGTAAATTTCATGAAAATTCATATTCGTAAATATTGTAAAACTACAGAGTCGTTCCATATCCTAACCAATCCAGTGTTATTGGGATCAACGGAACTCGCAATAGCTGCTAGAAGGTTTCTGTAAATATTTTAATGTGACAGAGGTTTTTTCATCGCAGAATATGTTCCTAAACCAGAAAAACTACAAATTAAAAATTAAACACGTAGTCTGTGTAATTAACTGTGTACGTGCGCTGTTTTCTACGTACTTCTCTACTGTAAATACTGTCGGGAATGAAATAAAATATTTATGGTAATTGAAAGCAACATCATCGTTTGTGAGTACTGGGACAACTGTTGCAAGAAAAATAGACAAGTATCCTTACTTGAACAGTCGAGCAAATGTTGTTTGTCAGTTCTGAGAACTGCTGCAAGTAAAATAAACATTTTTTTCTTCCTGTCGTGACACAATGACCCTCAGTTTCCTGTGCGACTGTGGATAACGAGGTATCTGGCGTTCCCTATTCAACTAGGAACTTCATGTCTTCAATGTATCACATAATATTTTCATATACATCTTCCAGCTCACTTCCTTATCTTTCATCGTTTACTTTTTCCGGTTTTTTGCGGAAATTTGTTCAGAGACAATTAAATTTTCCTTGGGCTCAGCATGAACTGATGTGTATCGTGCAAAACCAGTCTCGCACCGTACAATATATTTAACAAGCGTCAATATTTTTTAAAACTCTGCAGTCTTCTTCAATGTATGGCTTAAACCGATCTCAGATGGTCATTATTACTGTGCAATACTTGTTATCATGCAATGAATATTGAGGGTGTGAGGGAATCTTAAGACGACATGCAACCATCGTCAAGTTGGCATGGAGGCTATTAAACGCATGGATACGGAAATGACAGGCACTCCATCTCAACAAAATTATGACGGTAGAAGTAACGCTATCTACTCTCTGCACGCACGTTCCATCACATTAATGTGACAATCGCCCATATTCGACGTCACTGTGCAATAACCACTCACAGATGGCAAGTAGCAGCACTAGCTGTGTAAAGTGTGTATGTCGGGAACACGACCACATGGTCGTTGTAATGCGGAATCGGAGCGATTTATCAAACGTCCAAAAGGGATGATTATTGGCATCCGAGCCAAGGGTGGAAACATAAAAAAAAACAGGTTTTTCAGCTTTTTGGCAGGTAGTCGCATTAATGTGGCTGGACAGCGTGATCACACAGTGGATTTCTCATCCAGAAATCACAACTGAATGTTGTTTGTTTGTGAGAGAAACGTGTTGCGCCTTGTGTAAGAAGCAGGAACGTCTACCAGCATGAGTCGGAAATCAACAGAAACAGTCTCGTAGCTGTTGTGACGGCAGTTTATCGTTTTGCTATATTGCAGGTTGCATGGAGCAGTGTCCTACGACTGTCATACACATATAGATTCGATGGATTTGGAGAACGTTACTCAACGCGATTAGCGCCCGAAAGGAAAGCCATATTGTTTGATTACATGTCACATACTTTGAGTCAGGAATGCGTTTCTTTGTAAGAAAACATAAATGGAGACAGAGACTATCGACATCTGAAGTACCAACGACTGTCAGCACAGCAATCATGGCTGCGGCTTGCAGATGCAGCAGCAGTGGGAGCTGACACAGGAGCGACTAATGACAACACTTGACGCAGGAGTGGTAACACATCTTCTTTTCAGACAATTCCCAGTCCTGAGCACAGCATCATGCTGGATGCGTATGTGAGTGGAATCTCCAAGGAGAAAGAACATTTCCTTATTGCATTCCCCGTCATTATCCAGGCCCAGCACCTGTTGGGATGGTGTGGGGGTCATGGGATACAGAAGACGATCACCTCTGGTTCTCATAGCTGGTAATCTGGGCAGCGGGCGTTACATTCTTGACATGCAAAGGCTGGTGGCTGTGCCCTATCTACAGTATCCCCCAACATTATCATTCAGTAAGATAACACAAGACTACATGTAGCCTATGCTATTCTATCTACTTTAGAACAGGAAGGTATTCGAGTCTTGCCCTGGTCTGTACGTTCTCCAGATCTGTTCCTTATTGGAAAAATCTGCCACGGGTTGCTGAACGACTGGCATGCCACCAGCCGCCAGCCACTGTGATTGATGAAGCAGGTCATACAGACTAACAGCATGCAACGATATATGCATGTATTTGTCGTGCAGAGAAATTATTGTTGCCATATGTTGGCAGTTCCGTGTACTCAGTTCTGCACCCTCTACAGGGTGAAAAGTATTTAAACCGACAAACTCTGGGAAGTTGTAGGGGTCATCAAAACAAATATTTTTCCCTAATGTCATTTTCTCCTGTGAGGATTATTTAAACAGGTGGAGGCCGTATTACGCTCTTCAGCTGTTAGAGGGCGTATTACGTTTTTCAGTTGTAGGCAACTGCTGTCCACCAGTGTAGTAGTGCATTGTCTCTGTTTACTAATGGAGCGATACACCTGGAGTGAGTATGCTGATACGGTTGGTGCATTCTACGTAGCGCAACACAACGGACGAGCTGCACAGCGGGTTTATCAACAACAATATCTTAATCGCCGTATCCCCTTCATATGACCTTTGCTGCTGTGTACCAACGTCTGCGTAAGACTGGGTCATTTGGCAGATTACCTGGACAGGAGCACCGTCGCACGGCAAGAACGCTGCAATTTTAGGAAGCTGTCTCGCAGCATGTGGAGCGGGATCCTTCAATCAGCACTCGTGCAATTGCACGTAACATGGGGACGAATCATACGAATGTAAGAACAGTCCTTCGAGAGCAATTGTTACGTCCACTTCACTTACAGCTGATTATCCATCCAGAGCACAGTTTTCGCAATGGTGCCTGCAACAGTGTGAAATACATCCTACATTTCCATCCTCTGAGTTGCTTACCGATGAAGCAACGTTCGGGCGTGATGGAGTCTTCACCATGCACAATTTGCATGTTTGGAGTGAGGATAACCCACATGCCGCAGTTACTAGCGCTCCTGGACCAACGGTTACCAGAAGCGTGGATTGGCAGAGGTGGTTCTGTGCCATGGCCTGCTCGATCCCCAGATATGTCCCCTCTGAACTTTTTGTGTGGCGGAGAGATGCTCAACCTCGTTTACACAACTCCAGTTGCATCAGAAGAGGATCTGGTTTCCCGGATAGTAGCAGCAGCAGCAGGAGGAACAATTCAGGATACTCCTGGGGTTTTTGCCGGTGTCAGACAGAACATGATCCGACAGTGTAACCTTTGTTTACGTATCAATGGAGGTATTTTTGAAAATCTACTTTAATTGAAATTGGGTTGTGTTAATGTGTCGTCTCTTGGTCATCAAAAAATGGAAAAGTGTTTGTTCATTTAATTAATTTGCCGCCAGAGAAATCTTCCTCTACCGGTTTAAATACTTTTCACAGGAGAAAATGACATTAGGGAAAAATATTTGTTTTGATGTCCCCTAAAACGTCCCAGAGTTTGTCGGTTTAAATACTTTTCACCCTGTATATCCCCAAACACAAATTTAATCCTGTATTCTTGTTACTATACTGAATATATCCTTGCTGGCGTTACCATTTACTATTGTATTCGATCTCAAGGCCGGAACTATCTTCTCCACCAAACACTAATAAATTTTCAGTGGCACATGTTTCATTTTGCAGCTTGAATAGTTTATTTCTAGCAGTATTAAATACCCGTGCTATTAGTTTCTTTCCACTCAGTCATCAATGCAATTTTTGTCAGCAGTGTCGAGCCGTGGTAAAATTTGCTGTTTTGAAGAGCGCGCCGCTGCGGGCAGTGTCAAGCAGTCGCCTTCCGTTTCTGGCGGTGGTGCCGCTGTGAAAATCGCAGCTTTGGTGTCTCCCTCTGGTGGGAGAGGGGAAAAGTTGGCTGTTCACGTGCATTTAAGGAGCGCTGTAAGCTCGGCAAACTTCAGTCTGTCAGTCTCGGTGAGTCTGGTCAGTTGGTCAGTCGGGTCAGTGTGGGGCAGTCAGTGTCTGTCTGTCGTCCGGAGTGCTAGTATGTGTTAGGCCGCCAGTCTGCTCGAGTTTGTTCAGGCAATGGTCACTGGCGATTGGATCGATCGGTTGGTCGGTCGCGCACTGCGACATAATATGCCAGTCTTGAGCGTCGGCGCATGTGAGGTCGCCACGTCAGTCCAGTGGGCCGCGGCGTATAGCGAGGGGTAGTGACTTTGCGGCCGACACGAGAGCAACAGGAGTGAACCCACGACATCGGTCTGGCAGGCGCAAGCTGCGACGCCGTGAGACGGGAGATCGGCGCGCCTTCCTGCGTCCGTTGCAGCGGCTGGCAGCGGACGGTTCGGGAGAGCGTTTTGGGGGTGCTGCGCCAGATCTTCGCCAGACATCGCAGTTTATTAAAAGTTAAGTGATTCGTGATATGTTGTTTCATTTACTGGTTAAATTCTACTTGTGTTCTTGGTCGGTCTCTCGTTACCAGCTTGCTCGTCTGTCTGTCGTCCGCATTTGTTAGGCAGTTAGTGTCTGTCGGTCTGCCGTACGTTAATAGCTGCCTCTGTCATGTTTGTCGGATTCGGTGTTAACGAATTTATTGCTTAAGGTGTAAAGGCCGAATTCCTGAAATATGTTTTTATCTCGCCTATCATCTTGCGAGGTGGTATATATGTAATGTAGAGCATGTTGGTACATTTTACGTAAAACTGCATTTCGTGGATTTTGTTTAAATGGTCATTTTAGTATATAAAGTTGTCACCCTTCCACCGTAAGAGTTCTTTTAAAAACAAGTTGCACTTTCGGTGGCAAATAATTCTTAATGTTAGTGTTTTGTACCACCTCCATCCATCTTATGGGGTGCTTAGTTTATGTGTTTGTGTGAGTTGTTAAAATTTTTAGTTTACAGTAATCTGGTGTGTTGCAGATTTGCACCAGTGTAGCCTTTCACAGGTTGTTGTGAGCGGTCGTGACTACGGACGCGTTAAAAGGGAGCGGCAAGGTTCTCAGCCCGAATGCTCATACTATAAAATAAAAAAAATGTTATTTCTGCCTCTGAATAAATTGTAACTTGATATTTACAGGGCGCTTTCTGATTATAATTTTAAATCTGTTTAAAAAAAAAAAAAGGGCTTTTAGGAATAAAATTTCCATTTATTGAAAAAAAAATTTGTTTCATCAGTTACCCGTTGGCAACTACTTCCACGCTCACATAGTGTGGTTAAATGTGTTAATGTTCTTGGTGAATCGCTAGTAAATAAAGTAAATTCTTAAGAAAAGATTTTGAAAGTAAATTCACAGTTCAAGTGCGTAGAAGGTACAGAGCTCACTCCAGGTTTCGTGTGGTTTTCAAATGAGACAACAGAGGGACTGCCAACATTTCTGTGTAAGCGACAAGACGAGTGCCAGAGCGACGCGGGACGCACCTGCAGCTCCTGCTGGATGTCCCAGACGGGCCCGCGCAGCGCGCGCAGGGCGGCCGCCGCCTCGTCGAGGCGGCCCTTGGCCACCAGGAAGCCGGGGGACTCCGGGAAGAGCAGCGGCAGCAGCAGCGCGGGCGCCGTGAGCGCGGCGCCGAACGCCGCCAGCAGCTGCCAGCCCAGGAACGCGCCCGCCAGGTAGCTGGCCAGGATGCCCACGTTGAACATCAGCACCGGCACGCAGCCCAGCGCCCCGCGCCGCTCCGCGCTCGCCGCCTCGCTCACGTACACCTGACAAGGCACACCAGGTACGGCTATACACTCAGTAGGAACACCTTCTGAGAGTTGCTATTAGTACTCGTCCCTGTACTCTGGAAGAAACCTTATCAAGATGAAAACACATGAAATAGCTATTCCACTGGTGTGTGTAGCATCTTTTGATGTAGCTGTTGGACCAGGTTTTCGAAAAGTCGGTATAAATATGAAAACTGAATAAATCACGGAATAACATAGATAGAGAGGTACAAATTGACACATGCTTGGATGACATGGGGTTTTATTAGAACCAAACAAATACAAAAGTTCAAACAATGTCCGACAGATGGCGCTTCATCTGATCAGAGTAACAATAATTAGCATAACAAAGTAAGACAAAGCAAAGATGATGTTCTTTACAGGAAACGCTCAATATGTCGACCATCATTGCTCAACAAAAGCTGTAGTCGAGGAATAATGTTGTGAACAGCACTGTAAACCATGTCCGGAGTTATGGTGAGGCATTGGCGTCGGATGTTGTCTTTCAGCATCCCTAGAAATGTCGGTCGATCACGATACACTAGCGACTTCAGGAAACCCCAAAGCCAATAACCGCACGGACTGAGGTCTGGGGACCTGGGAGGCCAAGCATGACGAAAGTGGCTGCTGAGCACACGATCATCACCAAACGACGCGCTCAAGAGATCTTTCACGCGCCATCTGTCGGACATTTTGTAAACTATGTTTTTTTTTTGTTCTAATAAAACCCCATGTCATTCCAAGCATGTGTGTCAATTTTTACCTCTCTATCTACATTATTCCGTAGTTTATTAAGTTTTCAAATTTATACTGACTTTTTGATCACCACCCGGTACTTAGCCATATTTTTCTCCATCTCTTTCACACGGCATCTTTCCAGACAGACTAACGTATACTACAGTTAAACTCTTCTTTTAAAAAAGTAGTAGGATAGATATTAATAACTATTGATCTGTTTTTCAAACGTTTTTGAAGAGGTAATGTATTTAACAGTGGTTGAGCTTACCTGCAGATATTAGAGACTGATACAGCCACTGATTTCAGAAGCGCCTCTCCACAGAGCACGCCGTCTACTAGTCAGTGACCATGTACTAAAATATCCTAATGACAATATTTCATCAGTCAGGAGTTTTTGTGATGTGTCTAAGGTATTTGAATGTAAAAATCACATTCTTAATGGCTTTAACTGTTAGATAGGGGAGGGCCATGTTAGATAGCCATGCAGCTCTCAAGATGAATGTTCTTCTGAGTGAGGACAAATTATTACTGCCACGCCACAGGGTTCAGTTCTGGGGCAAACACTGTTTCTGCTATCACAGGATCATTCAGCTGCCCCTACCAATGGCGTTTTATGCAACCGGCATTGCGTCTGTATCAGGAACAGTATCCAGACAGGCTGCAGCCCCATAATCGATATAAGTTCCATCTCAGAACTTTGGACGACTGTTAGCAAATGGAAACATACTGTAAAAGAGCTCAAGATAGGATTGGGCATCAATTACACGGTATTTTTGGACCAAGATAGACCTTACTTCTGCCATACTTATCCAAGCGTCTTCAGTCTTTCTTTGTGTATTTACGGTTTAGTCATACAGGTTTTTTTCATGTCTGTGTAAGTTTATTCCGTTTATAGTACTTAATCATTCGTAAGTCAGAAATGTTGCGTTGTAAAGTGTGTTTCACCATTGGAAATAACGAAATTAATAGGAGCTATCAAAAAGGGAAACGTGGAAGTAATAACATTTAGGTATATAACCAAACGAGGATATTAATATATGACATGCTGTGTTAATGTGCTAAAGTAGTTTCATATACAAAATTTCTACAATAGGTCTAAGAAGTCTTCGGATACTTTACGAGTTATTCGGCGACATTTTGACAATGTGCTTCATATCTGCAGGACGAAATGATCAACAATACTGTTCTGTAGAGGTAGCTGAATCACCATGTATAAATGGCCTTTCATCTTTTACTGATATTTCGGAAAGAGTTCTTTTTGCTGACTATGACACTATCATAAAGTCCAAAACAGCTGCGGTAATAGAAGGAGCAATAAATGAAGTATTGACTGGTTCTCCATAAACGAACTATCACTAAACTTAGAAAAAAACACTCCTTATTCAATTCTGTACAAGGCAAGATATATCATCATCAAAGACAATTCCACGCAGTGTAAATGAAATATTTAAAACTGATGGGTAAGGCCGCGCGGTTCTGGCGCTGCAGTCTGGAACCGCGAGACCGCTACGGTCGCAGGTTCGAATCCTGCCTCGGGCATGGATGTGTGTGATGTCCTTAGGTTAGTTAGGTTTAACTAGTTCTAAGTTCTAGGGGACTAATGACCTTAGCAGTTGAGTCCCGTAGTGCTCAGAGCCAAAACTGATTGGTAAAACTTTAATCAGTGCATACTCATCATAACTTGATGTAGAAATAAAATATTTCAGGTTCTCTCAAACTCCTCAGTCACTAACATTTTCTCTGCACACAGTTTCTGATTTTGGCGATGAAGGCATTAGCAAATTAGCTTATTTCAAGTACCTCCATTCACTGATCTCATCTGAAATAATTTTCTGCGGCGATTCCACATATAGACACAAAGTATCCATTGTACATAAACAAGTTATATGGATAATGTCTGGTGCCCATACTCAGACTTAGTCTAGCCAACTGTTTTAAAGGCATTTAGCTTATTAACAACAGAATAAATTTACTGTCTTATGAAGTTCGTTTTGAAGAATCATGGCAATATTCTTAAATATACTACTAGTAACAGAAATCACCTCCACTATCGATAACTCAACTTCATTCTTGCACAAAAAGGAAAGTATGCAGCCATAAATGTATGTAACAAACTCATTTGTAAATTAAAGCTGCTGACAAGTAAAAGAAGTTTTAAGAACATATCATTTCTGCTTGTCAACACGTTCTATTCCCTAGGTGAATTTCTGAGCAGATAATGTGTATGTGGTTGGGTTATATTTAGCAAATTTTGTATTAAGGTTTTTCAAAAACTCAATAATGTATATGATCAGGATGTAGCCATGTTTTCACAGAGAAGATGCATCTTAATTCTAAACCTACTAACACATTCCACTTATTGGATCGTTCTCTTACATATGATCCACGGACGATGCAGAAAACTAAACTAAACTTAGTAATTTAGGTTCTAATTCGACAGGTATGAGTTGGGAAACTGTCAAAAATAGGGGTTTGTTTGGATAAAGAGGCATTTGGACCTGTGTGCTTGTTAGTCATGTTGACTATCATACCGCATAAATCATAAAGAAGAGGTAAAGCCTTTCTCCCGCGCCATTTAACTCGTGTATCAGAAAAGCTTTGAAGTAAATAAAGGAAAGGTTCAGTGGAATAAATGATGACTAACTGAAACCCTCAGCTGCCGAGAGGTGTTGTTGATATACCTCGATGTGGACAGTTGAAAATGTGTGCCTCGACCAGGACTCGAACCCGGGATCTCCTGCTTACATGGAAGATGCTCTATCCATCTGAGCCACCGAGGACACAGATCAATAGCGCAACTGCAGGGACTTATCCCTTGCACGCTTCCCGTGAGACTCACATCCCGGGTTCGAGTCCCGGTCGGGGCACACATTTTCAACTGTCCACATCGAGGTATATCAACAACACCTATCGGCAGCTGAGGGTTTCAGTTAATCATCATTTATTCCAGGGAAAAGCTGCACGGTCAACAACAGTAATCTGTTCTTTCTAGAACAGTTACTGTCTTCATATATATAGGAAGGTTCAGGACTGGCAGTTATATTCAGAGTGAAAGGTTTTCAATGATAAAGTTCTTTGATGAGATTGGTAGCAGAAGTGAAAGAGAAGTACAGGACCTGTTCAGTAACATGGACTGTCTACTGAGCACAGAATACAGATCGAGAGTAAATGAAAGAAAGATGAGAGTTTTAAGGAGCAACAGAAAATGGATTAGCGACAAACCGATCAAATTTGCAGATCACGTAGAATACGAAGTAAAGCAATTCCATTAACTCTGAAGCAAAAGAACGTCTGATAGAGGAAGGTAGCATGACATAAAACACAGACGAACACAGGAAAAGGGGGCATTTGTCGCCAAAAGACGTCTACCTGTAGCAAGCATCATCCTTAATTTCTGGAAGAAATTTCTGAGCATGTTTGCCCGGAGTACGCTTTGTATGAAAATGGGTCATGGACTTTTGGAAAACAGGGGCTGAAGATGTGACTTTACAGAGGGATGTTGAAAGTTAGATGGACTGATAAGATAAGAAATGAAGAGATTGCCCTCAGGATCAGTGAGAAAGGAAGTATATGGGAAATTCTAAGTAGAACCAGGGACAGGAGCACAGGGCATGTATTAAGACATCAGGAAATGAGTTCTGTTGTACTTGTGAGAGCCTCAGAAGGGAGAATTATAGGGGAACACAGACATTGGAATCTACGTGGTGTATATTAATTAACAGCTGAAGCAGACTCGGAGGAGAGTATATGATTAAACCAAAATGGTTTCAATAAACATGGGTCTTATCTGGAATGTAAACTTTTCGGTTAGGTCCTCATATAATTGGGCTCAAATTTCACTTATGGCCTACCTTAACATGAAATACAACACTGCTCTACTGTGTTACAAGTTCTGATTTACTGCAAACTCGAATCTGTTAGAGGAAGTGTACCAGATGTCGTCCTAGTAGATGCATGCAATATAGCACTCGTCTGTGCAGTGAACTGATAATCCTGTCCTCCATATAAACCCGTAAATCTTGAGAAGACTGTCCAATTCGCTGCTGCAGTTCAACTGTTTCAGTGTGCCTGCTAAACCTTTAACTTTTGAGATGATCCAAGCAGAAAAATTTGGATGATCGAGGTCATGTAATCGTGGATGCAAAGATACAGGCACTGCAAGACCAATCCGTCTTGGACCACGTTAGTTCGTTAGATATCTTAAATCAGCAAAAAATGTGCCGTGATCTCGACGTGCATATTCCAGGACTCGAAAAAATGGGTCATGAATCAAAACTGAGCTGAGTTAAATTAGGACTTCATCGAAAGTACATTTGTAGTAGCTCGGTCAGTACTTTACACTGAAGTCACTTACCTCACTATTGGTCCATGTTTACTGGAACGTTTCTGCTTCTATTATAGTACGCTCTAACATGCATGAGTTTTCGGTTTTAATTTTGAAGCAAGTTATATACGAGGGTCACTCTAAATGAAATGCACAGTATTTTTTAAAAAATCCATCTTGTATTCTACATGTTTGAAAGTTTTACAGTGTGTAGATACATCCTTTAGGAACAATATTTTCATTTTTCCACATAATTTCCATCCCTCCCAACTGCCTTACGCCATCATGGAACCAGCGCCTGTATACCCACACGGTAAATTCTGGACCAACGTGTTGGAGCCACTGTTTGGCAGCGTGAAAAAGGGAGTCATCATCTTCAAACCTTGTTCCACGAAGAGAGTCTTTCAGTTTCCCAAGAAGATGATAGTCACACGGAGCCAGATCAGGACTGTAAGGGGTGTGTTTCAGTGTTGTCCATCTGAGTTTTGTGATCGCTTCCATGGTTTTTTGATTGACATGTGGCCGTGCATTCTCGTGCAACAGCAAAACATCCTGCTTTTGCCGATGTGGTCGAACACGACTCAGTCGAACTCGAAGTTTCTTCAGTGTCGTCACATATGCATCAGAATTTATGGTGGTTCCACTTGGTATGATGTCCACAAGCAAGAGTCCTTCGGAGTCGAATAACACTGTAGCCATAACTTTTCCAGCAGAAGGTGCGGTTTTGAGTTTTTTTTCCTTGAGTGAATTTGCGTGATGCTGCTCCATTGACTTCCTCTTCGTCTCTGGTGAAAAATGATGGAGCCATGTTTCATCACCTGTCACAATTCTTCCAAGAAATTCATCTCCACCATTCTCGTGCTGTTCCAAAAGTTCTCTGCATACCGTTTTTCTTGTTTCTTTGTGAGCCACTGTCAACATCCTGATAACCCACCTGGCACAAACCTTTTTTAACAACACTTTCGGTATTCTGCAAATACTTCCTTCCCCTATCCCAACGTAGCGTGACAATTCGTTCACTGTGATGCGTCTGTCAGCAGTCACCAATTCGTTAACTCTCTGCACATTGTCTGGAGTGTGTGCAGTACGAGGCCTGCCGCTGCGAGGACAATCCTCAATATTGCCGTGCTCGCTTCAATCGCGTAACCTGCTTGCTCACCGACTAACTGTACTGCGATCGACAGCAGCATCTCCATACACCTTATTCAACCACTTGTGGATGTTTCCCGCTGTCTCGTTTTCACAGCACAGGAATTCTATGACAGCACGTTGCTTCTGACGAACGTCAAGTGTAGCAGCCATCTTGAAGACATGCAGTGACGGCGCCACTCACGGGAACAGGTTGACCTAAGTTTGAAAACAGGCGGGAAGCATGTATCTACACACTTTCACACATGCAGAATGAAAACTGTATTTGTACAAAAATAGTGAGCATTTCTTTCGGAGTGACCCTCGTACAATAAATAATCGATGTCGCCGTGCGTAGGTGCTACTGAGAGATGAGCGGAGAGGAGAGTGACCGACCTGCGCGGCGTCGGTGATGACGCCGAGGCAGACGCCCATGATGACGTGCGCGACGTAGAGGTGTGAGACGGCGGTGGCGGCGACGACGAGTAGCCAGGCGAGGGCCAGCGGCGCGGCGGCGGCCCAGAGCGCGGCGCGGCGGCCCACGGCGATGCACGGCCCGGCCAGCGCGCCGCCCGCCAGCGCGCCCAGCATCGCCAGGCTCGCCACCCACGAGCCCTGCTCGTCGCTCACCTGCAGGCCGGAGCCCGCCGCCTGCAGCGACGGCAGCGCCGGCGTCACGTAGCCCAGGCTCGCGCCCGACGCCAGCGCCACCCAGCACGCCAGCAGCGCCGCCACCAGCTGCCGGGAAAACGCGGCATTACTGTGCGGCGAGGGTACGAGTCCAGTGTCGAGGGTTGCATACACTAGCAATCGAGGGGACGCTGTTAGCCGCAGTTCTCACTGAGGCAATACGATATGTGATTCGATAAGCCGTGCGACTTACGATACGACTCAGAAACGACCCACATCGGTGAGCACTTAGAAACGTAGTCGAAGTGCAACTGGTACAGACTGCGCGCTTGCAGACGACGAGAGGCCGGAGCAGCCAACGACCTCGCAGACGGCGCCCACGACCGCTGCACAGGTTGGCTGCTCAGACGACGAAGTAGAGACGGCCCCCACCACCGGGCAGTCTCATCGACGGCCGCCGCCGATAGTCTTTGAGGTGGCCAAAGACTACAAGCGTTTCCTGCAGCTCGTCAGGCAGTGGACGACTGCCGATTTCACGCTGCGAGCTGCTTCTGGAAACCTTGTGCGGCTGCAAGTTAGTAATACGCAGGATTACATGAAGGTGATGTCGGAGGCGTCGAACCAGGGCCTGCACTGGTACACGCACGCCGCCGTCCCCGAGAGGCTGCTAAAGGTGGTCGTCAAGGGCTTCCCCATGGCGGCTGAACCTGACCTGCTAAAAGAAGAGCTGGCGGACCTTGACTTTCACGTCAGGAACGTGACGTGGGTCAAGTCCCACGTCAGCCATAAAGAGTCGCCTTCTCTGCTGGTGATTGCCACCGACACACCGGAGAACAGGCGGCTCTTCGAGCTGAAGAAGGTGGCCAACACATCGGTCACCGCGGAGGGCCTCAAGCAGAAGAGGGGGCTCGTACAGTGCTTCCGCTGCCAGGGGATGGGACACGTGGCTCGCCACTGCTCCTTTCCCGAGGCATGCGTGAAGTGCGCAGGCCCCCACGCAAGTGGGCTATGCCCACTTCCCAGGACGCACACACCCAAGTGTGCAAACTGCGGCGGCCCGCATGTGGCGAGTTATCGTGGCTGTGAAGTCTTCAAAGCTGCGATTGCTCGCCAGCGCGGGCAGCCAGCACAGAAGTCTGCCGGCCGCTCCCTCCGCCGTCCGCGCCCAGGCGCAAAACCGGCGAGGCGGCAGGCAACAGCGACTACCCAGAGGACAACCGCAGGCGCTAACAACGTCCCCACCACGGCGGGGAACAGAAGAAGGCGCATCCGCGCCAACAAACGTGCCCGAGAGGGCACGCCTGAAGCTGAGCGCGTTTCCCCCCACAAGGGGAAATTGCGCAAAGGAGACGCCACAGCAACGGACGGTGGCAAGAGTGGCAACACGACTGCCACCGCCCGTCAACCTGCTGCGCCAAGGCGAGAGGCTGCACCTGCAGCGAATGAAGACATCCTGGCAGCAGCCGTCTCCGCACTGTCTGTGGCGATCGACAAGGTGGCAAGCCTTGCCGACACGCTGCAGCGAGTTGCGGAGGCCATGCTGACGGCCACACAAGCGGCGGCTAAGCAGCAGCCGAAGTGAGGCGCTCCCTGCGCCGTCCGCGCCGGGAGGAGTGCAGTCGGCCCGCCGAGGGCCAACACCGTTGTCCGCACACGCGGCCAACACAGAAGGCAATTAAACCTGAAAAGGGCAACTAGAAGACAAGAATAAAAAGAGAAGAACCGAAGAAAAACAACTAGTCGAAAGAAGATATGGAGGCAATGCAGGGGAAGCCTGCAAATACTCCGGCCACCAGGGTTAGATGGCAAACCCTGAAGAAGATGCTCTAGCTGGCTGGTACAGACTGAGATGACAGCGAAGCCACAATTACACGATTCTCTGTCGTATCACCTGGCGCTAGGCGGAGTTCCAGTTTCTCCAACCGACTGTATCGTACGATACACGGGAAGCAAATTTCGACACATCTAATGTGCCTAATAGGTGCCTATAGGTGAGGTGATGCTATATCTGCTTCTATAGTTACACTATTGGTCATTACAATTGCCACACCACGAAGATGTGCTACAGACGCGAAACTTAATCGACAGGAAGAAGATGCTGTCATATGCAAATGATTAGTTTTTCAGAGCATTCACACAAGGTTGGCGCTGGTGGCGACACCTACAACGTGCCGACATGAGGAAAGTTTCCAACCGATTTCTCATACACAAACAGCAGTTGACCGGCGTTGCCTGGTGAAACGTTGCTGTCATGCCTCGTGTAAGGAGGAGAAATGCGTACCATCACGTTTCGACTTTGATAAAGGTCGGATTGCAGCCTATCGCGATTGTGGTTTCTCGTATCGCGACATTGCTGCTCGCGTTGGTCGAGATCCAATGACTGTTAGCAGAATATGGAATAGGTGGGTTCAGGAGGGTAATACAGAACGCCGCACTGGATCCCAACGGCCTCGTATCACTAGCAGTCGAGATGACAGGCATCTTATCCGCATGGCTGTAATGGATCGTGCAGCCATGTCTCGATCCCTGAGTCAACAGATGGGGACGTTTGCAAGATGACAACCATCTGCACGAACAGTTCGACGAAGTTTGCAGCAACATGGACTATCAGCTCGGAGACCACGGCTGCGGTTACCCTTGACGCTGCATCACAGACAGGAAAGCCTGTGATGGTGTACTCAACGACGAACCTGGGTGTACGAATGGCAAAACGTACTTTTTTCGGATGAATCCAGGTTCCGTTTACAGCATCATGATGGTCGCATCCATGTTTGGGATCATCGCGGTGAACGCACATTGGAAGCGTGTATTCGTGGTATCGTGTTGAAGCTGCATGGGCAGCTGTACCTGTACACGCCATCCGAGCTCTGTTTGACTCAATGCCCAGGCGTATCAAGGCCGTTATTACGGCCATAGGTGGTTGTTCTGGGTACTGATTTCTCAGGATCTATGTACCCAAATTGCGTGAAAATGTAATCACATGTCAGTTCTAGTATAATATATTTGTCCAATGAATACCCGCTTATCATCTGCATTTCTTCTTGGTGTAGCAATTTTAATGGCCATTACTGTAGTTTCTCAGTAAAACTTTTACTTTCCACGAAAAAATTGAAAACCACTGTTTTAGGATTTGTGTGTGTTCTCCACTGTGCAGTCTTTCTCAATCTGTATGGCGAAAATTATTTAAAAAAATTACCTTTTCACTTCTTGTATTCTGATATCACTGCCTGATAACAAAGTGGTTTACCTTTCGCTATTGCCCATAGTTGTTGCCTTATTTAGAAACTTATTAAAACACAGTGCCTATTCTGAAAAGTTTGCAGTAAAAATGTAGTCACTGGCCAGTTTACATTTGGTGCATTGTAGGTCATACAGTACTGCATACCTAACGTAGCTAACGTCTCACAGTTGTTTACGATGCAAGAGGACCAACCATACCTTTTTCCAGTCTTGATTAAATACGTGACATATTTGGAAGTTGTCCAAAACGAGACTGCCAGTGACACACTACGCAAGAGGCTGAAATGTAGCGACCCTTTGGCCATGCTATCTTTCTCCCCCTCGTTAATTACGCAGTTCCTGCAGCTACGGGGTGAGCCATCAGGGCGAGTAATTATAATTAAGACAGGGAATGACTGTTTGCCGCTAGCAATAATAGTTGTGGCATTAGATTTTTCTGTGTCGGTGAGGATGGCAGGGAGGCGTGCCGAGGACGGCAGACGTGAAAGCAAGAGCCGTAGGCTCTTCTAGGAAAGCTTCTGGGCTTCTACAAAAGCGTGAACGCTTTGCTTGTGAGCTCAGGCGGTGGCATTCCGCCACAAAGTCGGCCCACGGTGGCGGCCCGGACTTCTTCTTCTATTTAAAGAGAATTAAAATTACAAGAAAAGAGTGCACGGTATGGTAAACTGGTATTCTGGTTTATATACGTTGAGTATGTGGAATGTGAGTTTTTGTTATGTTCCTCAACAGCATTATTACACTCCTGGAAATGGAAAAAAGAACACATTGACACCGGTGTGTCAGACCCACCATACTTGCTCCGGACACTGCGAGAGGGCTGTACAAGCAATGATCACACGCAAGGCACAGCGGACACACCAGGAACCGCGGTGTTGGCCGTCGAATGGCGCCAGCTGCGCAGCATTTGTGCACCGCCGCCGTCAGTGTCAGCCAGTTTGCCGTGGCATACGGAGCTCCATCGCAGTCTTTAACACTGGTAGCATGCCGCGACAGCGTGGACGTGAACCGTATGTGCAGTTGACGGACTTTGAGCGAGGGCGTATAGTGGGCATGCAGGAGGCCGGGTGGACGTACCGCCGAATTGCTCAACACGTGGGGCGTGAGGTCTCCACAGTACATCGATGTTGTCGCCAGTGGTCGGCGGAAGGTGCACGTGCCCGTCGACCTGGGACCGGACAGCAGCGACGCACGGATGCACGCCAAGACCGTAGGATCCTACGCAGTGCCGTAGGGGACCGCACCGCCACTTCCCAGCAAATTAGGGACACTGTTGCTCCTGGGGTATCGGCGAGGACCATTCGCAACCGTCTCCATGAAGCTGCGCTACGGTCCCGCAACCGTTAGACCGTCTTCCGCTCACGCCCCAACATCGTGCAGCCCGTCTCCAGTGGTTTCGCGACAGGCGTGAATGGAGGGACGAATGGAGACGTGTCGTCTTCAGCGATGAGAGTCGCTTCTGCCTTGGTGCCAATGATGGTCGTATGCGTGTTTGGCGCCGTGCAGGTGAGCGCCACAATCAGGACTGCATACGACCGAGGCACACAGGGCCAACACCCGGCATCATGGTGTGGGGAGCGATCTCCTACACTGGCCGTACACCACTGGTGATCGTCGAGGGGACACTGAATAGTGCACGGTACATCCAAACCGTCATCGAACCCATCGTTCTACCATTCCTAGACCGGCAAGGGAACTTGCTGTTCCAACAGGACAATGCCCGTCCGCATGTATCCCGTGCCACCCAACGTGCTCTAGAAGGTGTAAGTCAACTACCCAGGCCAACAAGATGTCCGGATCTGTCCCCCATTGAGCATGTTTGGGACTGGATGAAGCGTGTCTCACGCGGTCTGCACGTCCAGCACGAACGCTGGTCCAACTGAGGCGCCAGGTGGAAATGGCATGGCAAGCCGTTCCACAGGACTACATCCAGCATCTCTACGATCGTCTCCATGGGAGAATAGCAGCCTGCATTGCTGCGAAAGGTGGATATACACTGTACTAGTGCCGACATTGTGCATGCTCTGTTGCCTGTGTCAATGTGCCTGTGGTTCTGTCAGTGTGATCATGTGATGTATCTGACCCCAGGAATGTGTCAATAAAGTTTCCCCTTCCTGGGACAATGAATACACGGTGTTCTTATTTCAATTTCCAGGAGTGTATTTCAATGTTCTTTACCCACTCAGTTAGTGTCCTTGTATTACTTTCGCATGAAAACAGGACGAAAAACTGGAATACTTTGGCGCGTCTCGCGCATTGTCATCTCTTCTCAACTTCACGCGTTAGTTAAAAAGTCTTATAGCCTTTCATTCAGATCAAAAGCCTGAGTTGTCGCATCACTTTTCAAACTTGCATGATGTTCGTCGTTTCTACCATTGTAATCAACTCTTTGGTTTCCCATGGAGGCTGAATTGTCGAAAAACAGTGTAACACCTAGCGATAAAGCCTGTTGCTCCACCCTTTTCCGAAGAGATGTGGCAGAAAATCCAAAGAGATTCTGGTCGTGTGTGAAGTATACCAGCGGCAAAACCCAAACGATACCTTCACTGCTTGATGACAGTGGCAATGTTACCGATTACAGCGCATCGCAATACTACAGAAGAGGGCTGACAAGCGTAGTTCTAGCAGTCTGTTTAGTAGACCTGTTGCATTCTTTCACCGAAGAAGACACAGTACATATTCCAGAATTCGAATCAAGATGAGCTGCTAACATTAGTAATTTTAACATAAAATAGACTTTTAACTGTCATAGGCAAAAATTCATCAAGGATTCCCAGCTTCGTATCTATATTTTAGGCAGTTAACTTATTACTCACGAATAAAATACTCCTTTTTCATATTATTTTATTACAAATCCCATTTTTGTGAGAATGCATGTTGTGTGTTCCTCTCGAACAGACGCCACACATTTATAAAACAGAGTCGCCTCGGTGGGCTATGAACCCACCACCTTCAGTACGAGTGCTCAGTCTCGTTCGACCTCCTGCAGGAATCTCTAAGTAGCGTTAAACCCAATCTTCCTTTGTTCCCTTTCAAAGTAGAAGCATGGAGGACATGGACGGGGACTGCAGATAGGTGGCGCTGAGTGGGAGTGTGGGTCGGCCGAGGGGCGTTCCGAGGTAGTTCCTCGCAATAGCGGTAAACAATGTGTCCAGTTGGCGCAGTCGTTAACGCAGCTGCCTGGTCAGCCGGAGGTCCCGGGTTCGAGTCACGGTGCGACACACTTTTTCATTTGTTGCCGTTGATTCCGCATAAAATCCTGATGATTCCTTCCCTTTCCTTTCTCCCCCTCCACTTTCAATTTACACAAAATACCATTTATGTGTCTTAAATTACTTATTAACTGGATAGTCTGTATACAGCATTGTCATAGATAATAATCATGACCACTGCTGTAGTCTATTATCCCTACTCGTAGTACAAGTTGACTTTTCTAAACGAAAGTACTTTCCGAAACGACAAACATATTTGTCATTTTCGCCTTGATCTGTGATTTACCTATTGTTAAAAATGGCTCAAATGGCTCTGAGCGCAATGGGACACTTAACTTCTGAGGTCATCAGTCCCCTAGACCTAGAACTAGTTAAACCTAACCAACCTAAGGACATGACACACATCCATGCGCGAGGCAGGATTCGAACCTGCGACCGTAGCAGCAGCGCGCTTCCGGACTGAAGCGCCTAGAACCGCTCGGCCACAGCGGCCGGCACCTATTGTTAGTACGACCTAATGTGCTTACTGTAATTGAAAACGTTTGCGGACTAGATATATTGCACATAGATGTAGATATATTAAATGAAAATCTTTAGACTGCCACTGGTAGGCCGTCATCACCGAGTCAATACTGATAGTGAAAGAGAGGAAGAATGTTATCGTAACGTCATTGTTGTGCCGCCATTGTGGCTGCCTCGTAGTTATGTATGTCCCTCGCGCACGATCGTAGACTGTATACTTTCTTGATGATAAGTAGCCACGAATATATTGAAACCAAAGACCCGTGCGAAACTTGCACACTTCTATAGTGTTAAACAATGACAGTATTTGGAAAAAGTCTAGTCGTTTACGTAAGGATGGGTGTGGGAATGAAGAGAAAACATCTTTAAAATAAACCGAACGACGTGAAATAATAATCATAAATTTGTGATATATACTTGTACATACATTTCCATTCACATAATTTTCAACAAAATTATTTACAGAGCATTACAACACTTCGGTGTAAACGATATTTGTGATAAGGATGTAATCTTCTAGTACATTTAGTTTCTCATTTTCTGTATGGGATACAAAAATGGTAGCCGATTCAGCTACTCTTGAAAAGGCTACATGTAATCGCCGGGTGAGTAAAGCCGGGATATGGAAAATGCAGTCCTGCGCTTTGAAACGTTTGTCTCTGTGACAACTTCTAATTTTTTTGTAGGCAACTGTCTTCGTGCTAATTGAAAAGGCATGTTTGGTTCAGATGATTTTAAGTTTAACCGTGGTATTACAACAGTTTTTCCGGTGTCAGTCAGCTGAGCATTAATTGTAAACAGGGGACCCCTGTGAAACTTTCACACTTTCCAGTTGTAAATAATGACGGTATTTGGAATATGTTTAGTCGTTGGGATAATGTTAGTTATTGACAATAACAATTATTTTGTCGTTTCGGAAAGTGTATTCGCTTAGAAAAGTCAGCTTGTACGAGAGGCAGAGATAATGTATTGCCGCAGTTGTCACAGTTACTATCTATGACAATGCTGTATGCAAATTATCCAGTTAATAAGTACTTAAAAAAATAAAAGGTATTTTGTAATAAGGTAATATGAGAAGGAGGTCTCTCGTTAGCGATTAATAAGTCAGCTTCGTAAAATATATCTGGGCGTCCATGACACCCTTTCTCCTATGGTAGTTAGAAGTCTCTTATGTTAAAATTTTCCACAAACAATAAATTTTAGCCCAAAATCAGTATGCAATATCAGAAGCCGGTTAAAAAGTATTTCTAACAAAATCTCATTTATCCCTGTACGATTAGTATGTGCTGACAAAAAGGGATGTTGACTTAAGTAATAATATATCTGATTTTAACTGATTCGCGAGCTTTCCTTCTGCTTGGTGACCAAAATAAAACTGGCTCTAAAAATATTTACACTGATAAGCCAAAACATTACGACCACTGCCGACCGCGACGCTGGTGGCCTTGCTGGAAGTTGACGAGGTAACGAAAGTATGTAAGCCGAGCAGACACGGACGGTGTATCAGCCTCGCGAAGGTGTGGGCTGCCAATGGCAAATACATTGAAATAAGCGACTTTGACTAAAGGCAGATTATTATTACGCAGATCATATGAATGAGTATCTCGAAAACGGCGAAGCAGATCGAATATTCATGTGGTACTGTCGTAAGTATTTACGGAAAGAGGTAAAAGGACAGTGAAACTACCACTAGGCGTTAAATGGCTGGACGTCTACGACTCTTTACAGAACGTGGTGTTCGGAGGCTTGTCTGCTCTGTAAAGTAGGACTGATGGTGACCTGTGGCATCCCTGCCGGGAGAGCATAATGGCAGTGCACGCACAACTGTTTTGGAGCTGCCATTCAAGGTACACTGTCGAATATGAGGGTCCGCAGCAGACCGCCCCTGCGTATTCACATGTTGACCCAACGACATCGTCAATTACGATTGCAGTGGGAGGACCATAGGGATTCGACCGTCGGTCAATGGAAACGTGTCGACTCTTCGTGTGAATCACACTTTTGCTACTCTAGGTCAATGGTCGTCTCCACAAACGCCGTCATCGAGGTGAAGGGCGGCTCGAAACGAGCAGCGCGCAGGCTTGTGGTAGCAGTATTGTGGTATTGGAGACTTTCTGCCGCGCTTGCGTGGGACCTGTAGTTGTGAGACACGCTGACAGCTGCAGACTACCTATATCCCTTCATGCCTGATGTCTTCTCCAATGGCGATCTCATCTTTCAGCAGTACTGTTGTCCGTGTCTTGGAGCCAGAACAGTGCTACAGTGTTTTGAAGAGCATTATAGTGCAATCACGGTGATGTCTCGGCGATCAAATTCGCCTGATGTAAATTCTATGGCACCCTTCTGGGTCGCAATCCGGCGCTGTCACCGCTTACGCAAATCAGCGGCCGTTATTTACTCGAATTACCTGAGCTGTGCGTAGACATCAAATGCCGCATAGCTGCACAAACCTACCAACAAATTGTCTGCTCCCCGCTACGTAAGAGTCAGTGGTGTATTTCGTTCCAAAGACGGACAAACAAGCTATTAAGCATGTGGTCATAAATCTTTCGGCTCATCAGTGTATGAGAGAGACGCGGAACTGACCCTTGTTAATGAACATACTTACGGATGTGCATGAGCTAAAGCGCCCAGACGGACTGTCACGTATTGAATTCTGCCGGTGGTTTATGAGAGAAATGGAATAGGGAATTGTAATCAGGACTTTCAAATGCTCAGTTTTTCATTTCTTCAGATGAGGCCTGGTTCAGCTAGTCAGGGTATGTGAATTCGCAGCACACGCGTCATTGTGTAACAGAAAATTCTCAACATTACTTTGAAACTCAAAAGATTGGTGTTTGGTGCACATCGTAACACGATTCTTTCAACAGACTGTTAATGCTAACAGGTACGTCCAGAAACTGTTTAATCCATATGTCAATCAACTCACAAAAGATATACTACTGAACGGATATTTCCAGCAAGACGGAGCAGCAGCACACACAGTGTTGACAAGCTTGTCACAAGTGCATGTGGTGTTCGGTGAGCAGAGAACAGTCAGCAGAGACAGTGTTTTCTCCTGGCCACCTCGATCGCCGGATCCCTCTCCCTGTGGTTTTTACGTGTGGTTGACCTATATGAATGGTCAGTTGTACTCAGATAATCCTCACACACTGGGAGACCTACGCCAGAACAACGAAAAATCCCTCCGGCAGAGCCACCACACGCGTCTAACGCCTTGATAAATCGACCACAGCGCTGCAATGATATCAACTGTGGCCATTTCTTGTATCTTCTCTGATGATGAGACAAAACGAATCAGTGTTACTGTAAAGATTTTCCGGACCAGTTCTATTTTGCCCACCCTGCGTAAATTTTACTATGACTGTACAAGAACTCTATTGACAAAATTTCAGAAGTTATTCAGGGACATCTTCTCAATTTTTTGGTGTAAGGAACCTAAGGTCTCTGTCGTCTCGTTACAGAACTATTGCAATTCGTTTGGTTGCGCCAATCAGCTATGTATCTGTTATTGCACTGAAACTAGTGCACAACAGCACAAACGTTGGCGGCATGCACTGTGTGTGCCTGTTTCCATTGGCTCACGGTACCGCTTGTTGACAATATTAATGCCCTCTGTAAATTGTTGCCTTCAAGATTGCATTCAGTACTGCTCGGTTCTACCTAGGGTTTTATCTTCCGGCAATGTTAGCTGAGCGTTAACAGCGATACACAGCAGTACTGTGAATACGTTTACTGATGTAGGGTTGACCGATAAGCAACTCGTGTATGGCTTCACTGAAAGCAATGGGAAAGTATCACAATGGAGCGAGCTATGCCGAACTGTTCACACAGTGACGGCAATCACATCATAACCCAGTGTTTCGTCGGAAGGTTGTTGCATTACTATGTGTTGCGCTTTTACGTACTGGTTATTGCATATTACAGGTTTATTCACTGCTGTGCAGGTATTTTCACGGAAACAACGGCGACTGCGGTAACAAAAAGCGAATAAAACTTAATTACGTTATTACTCTGTAACGAGTTACTGGAGACCGTCGGTCGTTGATACAATATTCAGAAGCTATCCCTAAACGACCTTTGAAAGTTTCATGGTCGAGTTCTGGTTCACCCTGTGTATTAGTAAAATTCTTCTTGGTGCTCTGTTACCGCAGATACGACTCTTTGTTTTAAAACTGCGTGACGTTCGTGCTCTTTAATGCGTTCTCTTACTATCCCCTCAGTTTCGTTTAAATATACTTTGCCACAGACATATGTTGGTTCATACGAGGTGCGACAATAAAATAATGAGACTGATTTTCTTTGCAAGATGTGGCAACCCTGCAGGCTTGCGTAGGCACAATGTCTTTGACCTTTGTCTATAAGCTACTTCTAGTCCAAGCGGCACATCGATGCATTTGCTCAGTCGTGAGTTGTGCTATAATAAGTTAACACATGTTTGTGTCTCTCGTCACGGAAATGGAACCGCATAATACTGCGCAAAGGTATGCCATTTCTTTTTGCCTTAAATTGTGTGAAAACGTGACGACAACTTACAATAAGCTTCAGAAGGCTTTTGGAGAGGAGGTTATGTCAAGAGCTCAAGTTTTCGTTGGCATAAAATGTTTAGTGAAGGCAGAACGAATGTTGAAGATGAAGACCGCAGTGGACGACCATCAACCTCACAGACGAATGTCAACTTGGCGAGGGTACTTGAACTCGTACGATCTGATCGAAGATTATCCGTGAAAATGATTGCAGAATAACTGAACATCAATCGAGAAACGGTTCGTCTAATAATAACTGAAGGTCTTGGTATGAGAAAGATTAGTGCAAATATAGTTCCCAAAAATATCACACCAGAACAGCGAGAAACACGGAAAAATGTGGCAGCCGATCTGTTAGAGCAAACGGAAATCAACCCAGAATTGTTGAGCCGTGTAATCACTGGTGATGAAAGTTGGCTTTTTCCGTACGATCCAGAGACAAAATGCCAAAGTTCGCAATGGTGCTCAAAGGGATCACCCAGACTAAAAGTAGCTCGCATGTCAAAGTCAAAAGTAAAATGCATGCTTGTATGCTTCTTTGATTCCAAGGGAATTGTTCATAAAGAGTGGGTGCCTCCTGGTCAAACATTTAACCAATATTACTACAAAGAAATTTTAGAAAGTCTTCGTAAAATATTTCTTCGTGTCCGTGCCAACATTGATGACAATTGGATTCTGCATCATGATAATGCGCCATCCCATACTGCTCTGTCAGTACAGCAATTTTTAACCTCAAAACAAATTTCCGTACTACCACAGCCACCTTATTCACCAGATATCGCTCCGTGCGACTTTTTTCTATTTCCAATAGTCAAAACGGTGGTCAAGGGACACTATTTTCAAACAACACAAGATGTTCAAAAAGCTGTGACGAGGGTCTTGGAGGATATTACAGAAGATGAGTTCCAGAAATGTTACCATCAATGGCAGAAGCGCTGGAAAAAGTGCAATCAGAAGGGAACTGCTTTGAAGGAGACAACACTAAACTTGAATAAAACGGTAAGCAATTTTTTTTTCACTTAAGACTCCTTACTTTATTGTCGCACATCGTATACCCCTGCAGTTTGGAGGCGATTATTCAAGGCCGCTGTAGGATGGAAAAAATCCAATATTTTGTGTTGACTGAAAAATGTAATCCTAATATTCTTCCAAATTATTGCCTGTGCGGTCGGTTACTCCAGTAACAAACGGTAACCTCGAATAGTGAGAGGGACGTTCCTCGTTCTTATGCCTTGCATTTTACGTGAACAGTTATCAGGAACGTACGACAGGACACAACAACATTAATATTTTGATAGCATTACCTCTCGCTTCCACTATCTGCTGTCAGTATTTACTCGGTGTCAAAGGCTTGCTAATAGCAGGCTGAAGATTTTTACCCCTTATCTCCAGTTCTCCGGAAAAGAGCGTGCTAACAGGCACTGAACTGGTTTCCGAAACCAGAAGAATCTTTAAGATCATAGCAAAGGGATCAAAATGTCGAACATTCTAGAAGCTCGAAGAGAAATATGACACAGCTTTTCAACTCGGAAGATTCTGCCATCAAGGAAAACGGCCACAAACCCTTGCAGACTTATATAATTCACGAACTTCCAGATGTTAAAATAGCACTGTTCGAAATGTGAATCTGATTCAGTAAGGATGGTGTTGAGGATCAGATTTTTCCGAAACTGCTTCATAGCCTGATTACTAAAAATCTATCCAAGTTAGGCTACAAAATCAATTCACATTACAACCGGAGCATGAAAATTTGCAAGTAACTGAAACAAACACCGGTGATTGAGAATTTAATAAGTGCTTCTTCATCTAGTTACTGTGCCGTAGTGAAAGATGTGTGTAATTTTTCTGAGAGCTGAGTCAGCTGGCTGCTGTGAGAACGCAAGGGCTGCAGGGGTAGAGTACTAAACAGGTCGTGAAACGGTTCTTCTGCGAAAAGGCAGAGTCGCTGTCAGGTATTCTCTGGGCGACGACCGCTCTTTGGGATGGTCATGGCGCTCCAATATCGACAATAGCAGGAGGCAGCAGACCAAACTCGGAAAGTTGTGAATTGACACTGTGAGAAATAACGCTCTAAGAAGATAGGATGCAAGGGGGTGGGGAAATCGTGAGAGAGACTGACAGAGAGTAATCTGCTGGACGCAAAGGAGGTCAGGGGTAACTGACGCATGAGTTTTGTAAGGGGGCTCAGGATTGGGTCACCAAAATTAATTTTATAGCGAGAATGAAAACTTGCGAATGACCCATGTGCAGCTACTATCATTGGGAAAAACGTGAAACCAAACTCACAGTGGGAGAGAATTACTGCTTTCTAACAGCATTATAAGAGTGAAATGTGTATTACTCGTTAATCAGAACAGATACTTTATGAGGTGGAAATCGCTAGTATTTTTACAAATTTTAATTGTACAAAACTCGGAAGGTCCACACCGACTGGCTGACGAGAACCTGGTGCTGGAGGAATCATCGAAATTTTTGGAAGGAGAAGATATGAACGCTTCGTCTTAGAGATCCAGAGAGTGAAGACCTGTTCTCCGTCTGCACTTCCAGCGGGCGATGGTAAGGGTGATGGTCGTTTTGAGACTCTGTCTCAGGGCCAATCACAGATGCTGGGCCCCAGAACTTGTAGTTTTTGGCTACCACTGCATCCATTCTCTGAGTTTTACAACGACGCTAAGTGTGTGCAGCATCTGTGCACGACGAAACAAAGCAGACGCGAAGTTCGTTGTTTCAAGTTAGGGTCCTGCTTTTCTGAATTAATTCACGCACGCTGTTAGCTGGGTTCAACATTAGGCAACGATACTGGTTCTCATGTGTAGTTTTGTGGGTCTTTCCTTTCATCTGTTAATTAATTCAGCAATCATTGGGGGTGCATTTGGAGACAACAAATTATACGAGATGATTAGTATTTCCATTCCAATTCCACCCCACTGTGCCAAGGCAATGTTCAATGTCTGGGTTAAGTTCATGCGTTTTAGCAATAATCAGGACTTTATTGTGACGTTTATTTTCATTCCATAGTCTAATTAATCCCATTTTTTTTATTTCTTTGCGAGCTATGGTACCCATATTTCATGTAAAATTGAGCTATCCCGGTTCAAGATCAGACATTCAATAATGTGTGTTAATATTCCACATGATCTTATGGGGAGAGGTCTATTCACTATAAAGGCCACCAGGTTCAGATCTTGGTAGCATCACAGGAGTATACTTAAACCTCAGCTGTAGAGAGTGAGCTCCAGGATGATCAGATCTGACCTGTTTGAAGGAGCCATCCTGGCACTCTCATGGCGTAATTTAGAGATACGACGGTATACCTGCAATCGGGACGTACTTTGCCATCCTCGTGCTCCCTCTCCGACGACCTCGACTGCGCATGAAATCGCGGACTCGCGTCTTCCGCGGTGTGGAGCGGTTTGTTGAGTACTGACCTGTGGTCTGAGAGGCGGCCGCTCCTCTTGCTTGGCTTGGACGTCATCCTGAGGACAGCAGGCGCCGGCTTCCTTCTGTTTGGCCTCGTCCTGTGGACAGAGAAACACACGTCAGAAAGTACAAGCGCCCACTCTGCCGCTGCCAGCGCTAGCGCTGGTGAAGCTACGACCGCACGAGTAGGTTTCATTTCGCGTCTCGCCTTCGGCGACCGTGAATTCGCAGCAGGAAGTTCTGATCTTTCTTGCGGAACCGGTAGCGCTGTGGTTAGATAGAGTGGTTAACGTTATATCAAGGTCAAAGTGATTGTAGACAAAACATCTCCGCTCAGTATGGCGTGACTGCCATTTGCTACAGGAGCGCTAAATATCCCTGGCACTTAATGTTTTACGAAGGACTGTATGATTAGAAACAAATACGAAAACACATGTTGCTGTTGCTCATTAGTTCTATGTTTTGCGATAATTATCGAGACAATGTGTAAAATACAAAATATTTTCTTTCGGAAACAGTTTTTTTGTATTGTTACCACCATTTTTTCCTCAGCTCATACATGAATTACAGTTAGTACGAAACATTACAAGGAAATGAGGAAAATTCTCCATCGTTTAGAAAATGGAGATGATGAGCGAACATGTGTGAGAGATCTGAGATAACAGGTTGTTCCTTTGTACTCATTTTTACGATGTAGTAGACTGAAGAGGTCATTTTTCAGTCTATAGATAACCTGCAGAAGATCTCGTCCAGTTCTTCATCTTAGAGACAAAGACGAGTGGAAAATAGTAAATAAAATCGCTGATGATGTCTCAAGGACATTACATGGCGAATATACACAGACACGGCGGTATCACAGAACACTGCACTGCAACACACACGAAGCACGTAAGACAGCACTTCCAGTTCGTATATCAACACACAAAGCAGTACCGAAACACACACTCAAACAGCAAACACTTTCACCAACACGTACCACAGACAACCTTACACAACATCCAAAACAATTAAACTCTATCAGAATAAACAGTGTAACTGTTCCAGCTGAAGTATAAACAGCAGGAATATCCATCCCGCTGTCATTACACTGCTATTGGAATGTAACATTTGTAACTGAACGCTCAGTATCTAAGCAACATAACAGGTAAAATTCAAGACACATAATATAGGAAATGAAGATTAATTAATAACCCTAAGAAATGAGATACTTTACACACACACTGCTGCAATCTCCACAATGTACATAATAGTTATAGTGTTTTTGTAAATAGTGTTTAGAAATATTAATCCGTAGATTAAAATGTAGCGAACCGGGACTGCAAGGCTCAAAGTAGTTCAGAGGCTTTCAGACCAGGATGACTCAGATAGAGTAACATTTCTCTCTTCCCCCTCTTATTATCCAAGTCTTTCCTATCATCTATCATCATATGTTCCTAAAATTTGAATATTTTTTGTGTTTTTTCTTTCAACTTCTAATGTATTTTTAATGTATTATTACTTCAATTGTAATTGCTGAAAACAATAATTGTTCTTTGTAATGCGGAATATGCTCTGTAATGTACATGAAAAGCTGTAAAATGAACGACCTGTTATAAAATGTAAGGCAACAGGCGTCTAAATGAGCGATAAATCAGATCAAATCAAATCAAATTAGTTCTTCATCTGACCGCATATAAATGAAACCTCAAGGCTTCCATTATATTCATTCTCGTTATTGAATTTCACCCAAACAAAAGTTATACATAATGTGAGAACATTTATTATCTGTAAACCTGCAAAGGAATGTACTATGTTCATACGCAACTCTGTATCGCTTCTCTTTATTAGTGTAAATATCCGTTGCATCGCGCTCTGTCCTCTCACTTACAACACGTACCGAACTCTTCTATCCTCCTTAAGGACAGGAAAAATCTCAACATAGGAGCTATATTAAATCCTTTTTTTCATGAGTTAATTATTCCAGGTGAATTCTATCGGTTCACTGCGTGCCCACTGTAATAATGCCGCACAGGAAAGTGAATTACTGAAGCTAGACTCGCCGTCTCTATTGCTTTTAGATTCCATATGAAAAAAAAATTCTTATTTTTAGATAGGAACTACAATGTTACCTAAGTAAGGAAACACTGAATAACTTAAGGTGTTTCGTGTGCGAATTAACACAGAAAAATCAGTAACAACCTGATGATATAGAAAATTAAATTTGAAAGAATTACAAGCTTCTTTGCGTGGAAATCATCCGCAGCAAGCGCAGAAATTTTCATTTTGTCAATAACAACCGCCTTTTTCTTGCAGAAATGTGTTTTGTTGTCCAGATGCGTTTCGCCTTTTATTTTAAGGCATCTTAGTAGAAAAATACGCTCTTGTTTTGATATGTGCTATTGTTAAATTTTAAAACAGTTTACGTCTTGTTTTTTACCTAAATAAGTGATTACTTACAGTTATTCGAGTTTGTGGTTGGCATCTGCGTTTTCTCTCATCTTGTCACATGCTGGAGGTCGCACTATAACTTCACTTATGAAACATAAGCGGAATTTCATGTCACGAACTTTTTTCTTCAAAATTTTCATGCTCTTTGCGCTAATTGCTGTGGAGCACTATTACTATTCTGTCACTTGTTGCAGATTTGTGTGTGTGTGAGTGTGTGTGTGTAATAGAGAGAGAAATGTTTTTATTTTTTTGTATTACTCTATATTCCACTGAAAATACTTTAAAGTAAAAAGCGAAACGCATCTGGAACGAACAAAGTACTTTGTAGCAGGGAAAGATCGGTTTTTATTTACAAAATAAATAGAGAAGTAATTAATTGTGTTTACTTTTGCTAGTAATGTTCCAGTAAAGACGGAAGAGGCAGAAAATGCTGTATTACTTTTCCAGGTCATTTTTATGATGCTTCGATATACTTGCAGTAACATAAAATTACATTTTCCAAGTTGTGACATGGCTAGTAGTCTCCTTCTTCATCGGAAATTTTCCTTCACAGGATACGCCGCTTCATGTCTGTGAAATACAGCAAGTAACAACGCATAATATGAGTAAGCGTGGTAGAAGGGGACGCGTCGTCTGTGCGTGCTGCAAGTCTGGTACATTGTTAGGTGATACTCAATCACTGAAATAATTAAAGTAAAGGTGTGGTTTCGTTACGGGCCAAAGCGTTGCCTTGCCCACGAATGATAAATCATCAGTGTCAAACAAAATACTCAACAATTTCCATAACTGGTTGATGTCGTTGGACATCTCATAAAGAAAAGGAAGAAATACGGTACTGTTACTATGCTACAGTCGAGGATAGAAGATCTCTGACAATTGGCAGCTGACAGCTTTCAAGTGCTAAATGTAAAAGATTACCAGTCAGTACTGACTAAAAACTTTTGTCGCCAAGAACTTAGACAGCATCAAAGCAGTACTATAGTAACGTCCACAAAACATCAGAGGCAACAGGAGACGCGCAATCCAACCGCACAAAGCCCACTCCAGCTTTCACGGATATTCTCTAGACGAAAGGACACAGCAACTAAAAGCGAAAAATTTGAGTGGGCACAAAAAGCGTGCAATAGTATTAAGAAGTGCTACTGCAAGTACGAGGGTCACTCCAAAAGAAATGCACACTTTTTTTTAAAATCCATCTTTTATTCTACATGTTTGAAAGTTTTACAGTGTGTAGATACATCCTTTAGGAACAATATTGTCATTTCTCCACATAATTTCCATCCCTCTCAACTGCCTTACGCCATCTTGGAACCAGCGCCTGTATACCTGCACAGTAAAGTTCTGGACCAACCTGTTGGAGCCACTGTTTGGCAGCGTGCACAAGGGAGTCATCATCTTCAAACCTTGTTCCACGAAGAGAGTCTTCCAGTTTCTCAAAGAGATGATAGTCACATTGAGCCAGGTCAGGACTTTAAAGGCGGGTGTTCCAGTGTTGTCCATCCGAGTTTCGTGACCGCTTCCATGGTTATTTGACTGACATGTGGCCGTGTATTGTCGTGCAACAGCAAAACATTCTGCTTTTGCCGATGCGGTCGAACACGTTTCAGTCGAGCTTGAAGTTTCTTCAGTGTCGTCACAAATGCATCAGAATTTATGGTGGTTCCACTTGGCATGATGTCCACAAACAATCGAAAACCACCATAGCCATAACTTTTCCAGCAGGAGGTGTGGTTTTGAATTTTTTTTTTCTTGGGTGAATTTGCATGATGCTACTCCATTGATTGCCTCTTCGTCTTTTTCAACCTCTTGTGTATGTTTCCCACTGTCTGGTTTTCACAGCACAGGAATGCTATGACAGAACGTTGCTTCTGACGAACGTCAAGTGTAGCAGCCATCTTGAAGACATGCTGTAACGGCGCCACGCACGGGAACAGGTTGAACTAAGTTTGAAAACAAGCGGGAAGGATGTATCTACACACTGTAAAATCTTTCACACATGCAGAATGAAAACTGTATTTTTACAAAAATAGTGTGCATTTCTTTTGGAGTGACCCTCGTATCCGGTCGCCGTGGCCGAACGGTTCTAGGCGCTACAGTCTGGAACCGCGCGACCGCCAAGGTCGCAGGTTCGAATCCTGCCTCAGGAGTGGATGTGTGTGATGTCCTTAGGTTAGTTAGGTTTAAGTAGTTCTAAGTTCTATGGGACTGATGATCTCAGAAGTTAAGTCCCATAGTGCTCGGAGCCATTTTTTTAACCCTCGTAAATAATGGCGGGGATTGTAATACATATATGGAAGTAATATAAGAACGAAGACAGATCAGACAGTGAGCATTTCTGACGATCGTATTATTTGGTATTGATTTGCTATGCTTGATTAGGGCGTAGTTTAACAGCGAAGGTTAGTAGGCAAAAATTACGATGGGGTTGGCCAATTCCTTGATTGAAGAAACCATTCCAGTAGTGATCTGAAAAGCATGATTTGTGTCTACCAAGGAAACCAGAATCACGACGGGAGGATGAAGCTTGAATTGCAGGTTCTCTGGAGCACGAGTCCGCTGTTTCAGCATTGCAACGCCTCACCCCGTCCCTGATGCTGACTGTTCTATGCGCTGTCTGAATGACGCTTATACAACAGCTTACCAAACACCGGAGCACCTATGTTCCCTCTGAAAACATACACGGCGGCGCGCTTCCGGCTGGGCTACAGCAGTACCGAAGCTTTGCGCAAGCAGAGTGCCGGCGCGGGAAGCGGCTGGTAGGACAGTGCAGGGCGCCGTGTTGGCACACGTAAATCACCGCCCGGCAGCGTCGGCCGTCGTAAACGCGGAGTGCGCCCGTGTTGCTGGTTCCCCACCAGAAAGCGCCATTGTTCTGGCCCCGCTGTCTTCCGTCCTGTGTCTAGCTGCACCAACCGCAAGGTTCTGCCGGGTTGTCAGTTACAGGGTTGTGCGGAATCGTGACAAACACTAGCAATCATCAAGGGCGTCCATAGAAATTTTTCCGAGAAGGGGCAAGATTCAAAACTTTGCAGTTTTGATATAACTCACTTCGTGAGTTCGAAGACGTATTGTGCCCCAATAACTAAATGTGACTTGGACTATGTAAAACTTATTGCATCTCAAAAGACTGATAGTTATCTACTTAGTATTTTTGAGGTACTTATACAGTAAGCACATTTCAATAGTGTATGCAAAGTACATCTTTTTATCTTATTAATATGCAAGTGGATATCGTGTGTTTGATACAACGATCTGCAATTCTATGCATATGTGATTAAATCCAGGAGATGCAAATCTAGAAACTACTATAAAAACTAATTTATTAATACTACTACAATGTTAGACCGAAATTAAAAACGTAAAATCAGACGTAGGATAAAATTAGAAAGATTGAGAAAAAACTGCTGGATATCAGTACAAATGCCACTTTAATAACGCTGAAGTGGAGACACATGGAATAAACTTCAAGAAAGGCCTATCATCTAAAACTTTGTTTGCTTATAAAACTTTGCATCGGTACACGATAATTTATTTATTGCATTGCTCTCATGATATGTTCTTTAGTGTCGACTGTTATAATTAAAACTGAACAAAATATGTTTTGAAAGCTACATTTTTTTGGATTTGTTAGGTAAACTTTTGTCCAGGACAAAAATACGATTAGACGAATGCAGGAAATCTCCCAAAACCATAATCAGACTGGCTGGTATAATCAACATTTAGTAGCCTATGACTGCACCAAACTAATCATCGTCTGCCCAGTTTACTATGGGTGCATGTGGCACCACGTTCTGCTCACAGACTTTGAGAAGGTACCAGTTCTGGACAGCGCATATCTTACCTTAAATTTTAACACTTTTCTCCTCTCTTCCTGTGCAGAAAATGGTATTTTCTTTTCTCGAGCGCTTTGAGCAAGGGCTAATCGAGGAAACGATAGAAAAACATTGAAGGTATTTCTTCGGTATGGTTCTGTAAAGCAATTTATTTTAAAGTTAATGTTTTAGTATAGGTGTATCCAGCTGAGCTATATAGGTCAACCTAGATGGACGATATCGCGTTTCGTTTGTTTTCGTGAATTTATGTTGGGTGTCATGTGCGACGTCTTTTAGAATTTGTGTTTTGGTTTCAGCGTGTCAAGTTGTAGCTGTATAGATCACCTCGTATTGCCAATACTACGTTTCGTTACTTTTGGTGATTTTTCGCCTGGTGTGTAGCGCTGTTTCTTAATAGGATTTCGGTCTTTCAAAGTGAACTTATATAGCTCAACTCAAGTTGTCGACACCACCTGTTGTTCGTTTTCGAGTTTTACCATTGTCTTTTGTTTATTTCATTTTTGTTTTTGTGTATTTTTCTATCAATGTGGGTTTGCCGTTGTTATGTTAGATGTTAGTTTCTCCTAGCCAGAAACAACATTTTCCCGCGGTTGCCCCATTAGTTTCTGTAATTCTAATCTAGATTTTTCGCGATATTATACTTCGTGATTATTTTTGGTGAGTACTGGAAACGGTTATGAGCACTCGTCGCCATCTTGAAATTTTGTGTGTTTTCATCGTGGGGTCGTCATTGGTCAAACCTGACGCTTGGTATCCTATTCCCTGGTTTATCCCAAAACGGGGCCGGAACTAAGAATTGTAACTCGAAGACTGGAATTTCTGACTGGTTCAGCATTGAAGAAATTCAGTCTTGGTAGTTTCATTCACAGCCTCAGTAACCAAAACGCTGAAATCTCACAAAAAAAAAGGTGTATGGTTAAAAGCTTTTGTTTACTACGTCAAAAACATGGTGGACATCACAGATTCACCGTCGGTTCTCCATATGGCCAATCACGGGACTCCGATTTCTCAGAATAAAAGTATAGCTAATTAATGCTTTCACATTTAAACTGTCTCCCTATTTCATAGCTTTCACCCCGACGTAAGAGACCCTCTGTCTTTATGGTTTGTAAATTGTTGTTGTTGTTGTGGTCTTCAGTCCTGAGACTGGTTTGATGCAGCTCTCCATGCTACTCTATCCCGTGCAAGCTTCTTCATCTCCTAGTACCTACTGCAGCCTACATCCTTCTGAATCTGCTTAGTGTATTCATCACTCGGTCTCCCTCTACGATTATTACCCTCCATGCTGCCCTCCAATACTAAATTGGTGATCCCTCGATGTCTCAGAACATGTCCTACCAACCGATCCCTTCTTCTAGTCAAGTGGTGCCACATGCTCCTCTTCTCCCCAGTTCTATTCAATACCTCCTCATTAGTTATGTGATCTACCCATCTAATCTTCAGCATTCTTCTGTAGCACCACATTTAGAAAGCTTCTATTCTCTTCTTGTCTAAGCTATTTATCGTCCACGTTTCACTTCCATACAAGGCTACACTCCATACAAATACTTTCAGAAACGACTTCCTGACATTTAAATCTATACTCGATGTTAACAAATTTTTCTTCTTCAGAAACGCTTTCGTTGCCATTGCCAGTCTACATTTTATATCCTCTCTACTTCGACCATCATCAGTTATTTTGCTCTCCAAATAGCAAAACTCCCTTACTAGTTTGTCTCATTTCCTAATCTAATTCCCTCAGCGTCACTCGACTTAATTCGACTATATTCCATTATCCTCGTTTTGCTTTTGTTGATGTTCAACTTATATCCTCCTTTCAAGACACTGTCCATTCCGTTCAACTGCTCTTCCAAGTCCTTTGCTGTCTCTGACAGAATTACAATGTCATCAGCGAACGTCAAAGTTTTTATTTCTCCTCCATGGATTTTAATACCTACTCCGAATTTTTCTTTCGTTTCCTTTACTGTTTGCTCAATATACAGACTGAAAAACATCGGGGAGAGGCTACAACCCTGTCTCACTCCTTTCCGAACCACTGCTTCCCTTTAGTGTCCCTCGGCTCTTATAACTGCCATCTGCTTTCTGTACAAATTGTAAATAGTCTTTCGCTCTCTGTATTTTACCCCTGCCACCTTTAGAATTTGAAAGAGAGTATTCCAATCAACATTGTCAAAAGCTTTCTCTAAGTCTACAAATGCTAGAAGTGTAGGTTTGCCTTTCCTTAATCTTTCTTCTAAGATAAGTCGTAGGGTCAGTATTGCCTCACGTGTTCCAACATTTCTACGGAATCCAAACTGATCTTCCCCGAGGTCGGCTTCTATCACGTTTTCCATTCGTCTGTAAAGAATTCGCGTTAGTATTTTGCAGCTGCGACTTATTAAACTGATAGTTCGGTAATTTTCACATCTGTCAACACCTGCTTTCTTTGGGATTGGGATTATTATATTCTTCTTTAAGTCTAAGGGTATTTCGCCTGTCTCATACATCTTGCTCACCAGATGGTAGAGTTTTGTCAGGACTGGCTCTCCCAAGGTTGTCAGTAGTTCTAATGGAATGTTGTCTACTCCGGGGGCCTTGTTTCGACTCAGGTCTTTCAGTGCTCTGTCAAACTCTTCACGCAATATCATATCTCCCATTTCATCTTCATCTACATCCTCTTCTGTTTCCATAATATTGTCCTCAAGTACATCACCCTTGTATAGACTCTCTATATACTCCTTCCACCTTTCTGCTTTCCCTTCTTTGCTTAGAACTGGGTTTCCATCAAAGCTCTTGATATTCATGCAAGTGGTTCTCCTTTCTCCAAAGGTCTCTTTAATTTTCCTGTAGGTAGTATCTATTTTACCCCTAGTGAGATAAGCCTCTACATCCTTACATTTGTCCTCTAGCCATCCCTGCTTAGCCATTTTGCACTTCCTGTCGATCTCATTTTTGAGACGTTTGTATTCCTTTTTGCCTGCTTCATTTACTGCATTTTTATATTTTCTCCTTTCATCAATTAAATTCAATATTACTTCTGTTACCCAAGGATTTCTACCAACCCTCGTCTTTTTACCTATTTGATCCTCTGCTGCCTTCACTATTTCATCCCTCAAAGCTACCCATTCTTCTTCTACTGTATTTCTTTCCCCCATTCCTGTCAGTTGTTCCCTTATGCTCTCCCTGAAACTCTGTACAACCTCTGGTTTAGTCAGTTTATCCAGGTCCCACCTCCTTAAATTACCATCTTTTTGCAGTTTCTTCAGTTTTAATCTACAGTTCATAACCAATAGATTGTGGTCAGAGTCCACATCTGTCCCTGGAAATGTCTTACAATTTAAAATCTGGTTCCTCAATCTCTGTCTTACCATTATATAATCTATCTGATTCCTACTAGTACCTCCAGGGTTCTTCCATGTACACAACCTTCTTCCATGATTCTTAAACCAAATGTTAGCTATAATTAAGTTATGCTCTGCGCAAAATTCTACCAGGCGGCTTCCTCTTTCATTTCTTAGCTCCAATCCATATTCACCTACTACATTTCCTTCTCTCCCTTTTCCTACTCTCGAATTCCAGTCACCCATGACTACTAAATTTTCGTCTCCCTTCACTACCTGAATAATTTCTTTTATCTCATCATACATTTCATCAATTTCTTCGTCATCTGCAGAGCTAATTGGCATATAAACTTGTACTACTGTGGTGGGCATGGGCTTCGTGCCTATCTTGGCCACAATTGTTGCGTTCACTATGCTGTTTGTAGTAGCTCACCCGCACTCCTATTTTTTAATTCATTATTAAACCTACTCCTGCATTACCCCTATTTGATTTTGTATTTATAGCCCTGTATTTACCTGACCAAAAGTCTTGTTCTTCCTGCCACCAATCTTCACTAATTCCCACTATATCTAACTTTAACCTATCCATTTCCCTTTTTAAATTTTCTAACCTACCTGCCCGATTAAGGGATCTGACATTCCACGCTCCGATCCGTAGAACGCCAGTTTTCTTTCTCCTGATAACGACGTCCTCTTGAGTAGTCCCCGCCTGGAGATTCGAATGGGGGACTATTTTACCTCCGGAATATTTTACCCAAGAGGACGCCATCATCATTTAATCGTACAGTAAAGCTGCATGTCCTCGGGAAAAAATACGCCTGTAGTTTTCCCTTGCTTTCAGCCGTTCGCAGTACCAGAACAGCAAGGCCATTTTGGTTAGTGTTACAAGGCCAGATCAGTCAATCATCCAGACTGTTGCCCTTGCAACTACTGAAAAGGCTACTGCCCCTCTTCAGGAACCACACGTTTGTCTGGCCTCTCAACAGATACCCCTCCGTTGTGGCTGCACCAACGGTACGGCTATCTGTATCATTGAGGCACGCAAGCCTCCCCACCAACGGCAAGGTCCATGGTTCATGGGGAGGGGGGGGGGGGTTGTAAATTATTGTCATTCGACTTTCTAGCTTATCGCCACAGACGTCGGTTAACCCAATCTGTGAATCGTGGAAACTTCTTTCTGTGTGTTACCGTATTTTCAAAGTGGCCCCACACTTAGGGAATGAGCCTAGTAGAGTAGACGTAGGAATCCTGCATCGCCGTTCCAGACAAGGTCCTAGTGGAGGTGGTCTGCCGGTGGCTTCCTCCGACCTGATATGAAGTGTAAAGTGTATATCTGTTTCGTGTGGATGAGTGTGATAAGTGCTTGTACAGTGTAGTGCTGGGTTGTGTTGTTATGGATAAGGGGAAACACACACCCTCACTTCATGAGACACTGCGGAGAGCTTTGAAATTTAATCCAGGACATTTGCAACAGCAGTGGTGACCAGGAACTTTATGCCATCACCTCTCCTCCCCTTGGCACGCAAATGCCACCAGGATTCGAACCGGGCAACGGCCTTGCCGCAGTGGATACTCCGGTTCCTGTGAGATCACTGAAGTTAAGCGCTGTCTGGCGTGGACGGCGCTTGGATGGATGACCAGCCAGGCCGCCATGCGCTGTTGCCATTTTTCGGGGTGCATTCAGCCTCGTGATGCCAATTGAGGGCTACTCGACCGAATAGTAGCGGCTTCGGTCAAGAATACCATCATTACGGCCGGGAGAGCGGTGACCTGACCCCACGCCCCTCCTATCCGCATCCTCCTCTGAGGATGACACGGCGGTCGGATGGTACCGATGGGTCACTTCGGGAGAGCGGTGACCTGACCCCACGCCCCTCCTATCCGCATCCTCCTCTGAGGATGACACGGCGGTCGGATGGTACCGATGGGTCACTTGTGAGCTGTAGACGGAGTGTTTTTTTTTTTTAGGATTCGAACCACCTTGCCTCTGAATCGAACACCGCGGTACAAGTGTGCATTAACGACCTCGGCTTCGCAGGCGGGTATTCTAGTTTAACAGTCTGAATATCGTGTTTTCTGAGGTGGGGATTGGGGACCAGCGCAATATTTCCGTAAACGAGCTTGGAAAACTGCTGGAAAAGCACACTCAGGCTGCCCGGTGCGCTAAGGAACTAGTAGATTTGATTTTCGTGTACGGAGTAATTACTGGAAACTGTAAGAAGCTGACAAGTTGTATTGGCCAACGTGACTTCATAGATGACATCCCGCGCGCATTATATTTCGAAGAACATGCCAGCGTTAGAGAGAAAGCACAGCGAGTGGTTCTACAGTTGTACGGACTTCTGACTTTGAAGAGGTAGTGTCTTTTTTCCTGGACGAGGGCCCCACAATCAGCAGTCGGTGAACTGTAGCACTAATGATTATTCCGAACTGCACTGCTTGTAAAGTAATACGGGAACAACGGCTTCACGACTAACATTTAAAAAAGTTCATGTTTTAACTCCTGCTGACTTCGGATCTCACGTCGTGTTGAATCAGTGGGTAGATTCTCACTTCCCTGCATGTATACTTTACCCGAGTTTACCGAGGCGCCTGCATGTGGACAACCACAATGACACACCTCCGTGGTCAGTTGCCTGCCTGCAGGCGCCTAGGAATACTTCACAGGTTTTCTCTGTAAAGGCACCCTTCTAAAATACTCAATAAAGTGGGCGTGTGCCACCAACGAACTTGCCGAACTTGGGGGGAGGGGGGCAGGGGGCAGGGGTCTTAGAACGACCTTATTACGTTTTATTCACGCTTGTGTCACAGCAGGGCGTGAAACAGCAGCACTGAAAAAGCCCTTTGCTGCTTCGGATTACGTCCAAATTTTGCTGAATGGTTTTGAACGGCCCCTAATTATCACACCCTGTACACCAGAGCGAAAATTGCGATCGCATCGCACTCCAAAGGGGTGAGATTACGTTCAGTGAGGTTGCAACCCCGTGATGTCCATCAAGAAGGGTTGAATCACCGAAGAGGTGTCAACAGTGCCAAAGGTTGTCAAAAACGTCTCCCTCTTTCTCATCGAACTGCAGACTGTCGTTTTCGAAGGCGAATTGTGTGGGAATCAACATCCAAAGGAAAGGGGTGGTTTCACTGACGCCCTTCATGCCACCCCCTGAGTCCTTTCCGTTTTAATTCTGCGCGGCTGTGGGTCTGAAATATTTTCCTCGACCACCCAATGTGCGGCCTAAAACACTAATCATCATCATCATCGACCACCCATAAGAAAACCGCGTGATTTCAATGCTAGGTGTCGCGGTTACGACCTCCACAGCAGAGGCGTCAGATGAAGCGATTAAATGAGGGTAAGAGGGGTTGTGACGATCTTTTCATTGTGTGATACGTCCACGGTGGTGTTGGGCAGAAGTTTGGTGGAATTTGGTGCCAACGTGACGTCATTAACCCACTTTGCAACGTCTCGTGAACTTCTGAGCTCTGGCTCCTTTTTCGCATGTGTCGCCACCTTGCTGTTTGAAACGTCACTGAGCTCCAGGGTGACGTTGCAGCTCGCCACGCTTTTTCACGATTCCAGAGGAAGGTTGCAGCCACTTTTGAACCAAATTTCAAACTTATGCGTCGGAAGGGAGACAATTACGGGTTTTTGAAAAAGTGATCCTTTAATTCTGTTGTGCATTGTATAGGGAAAGCCGCATTAATTCAAGTGTTGTTATTGTAACATCTTATGCAATTATAGAAATAATCAGTAAATATTCGGTCTTATTTTCCATAATCTTGTCACCGAACCTCATTTCGATTAAAAAAACTACTCGCTATAGTAACTGAACAGTATGCAATACATTACTAAAAAAATTGAGGGAAATTTCAGTGCAGTATTTGCACCAATTCTCAATTATTGATAGCTTTGCCTTATCTGACGCCTCATACGTTAGTACGAATTTAGGTTTGTAACAGAAACACGAAACTCTCTCATCGCCAGGGACTGCTAAGAACGGAGCGCCCGCTGTATATGCTACACTTCAAGCACAACTGCTTTACATGAGGTCTATTATGTAGGTGGCCTTGGTAACACATTCACAAATATGAACGACTATCCATGCTTTTTATTTTCTTTGGTATTATTAAGTGTGTCTCCTCACCTTCGTAATTACGATTTATTCTTTACATTGCACTCTGACAGGGATCGGAAATATTTTCTGGCTCACTCTTTGACTTTGTTACGGCTTTTCTTCACAACGACTCAATCACGTGTTCCTCGCCCACTGCAGAGGCTACACCTTATCGTATGGATGAAAATAAATAGTGACAGAGTACAAAAACACCACAGTTGTTTATTATACTTTTTAAGTTTTTTATTTATCTTCTCTGTACTGTTCAAAGAACACAAAACAGCAAACTACGAGAGGGATCCATGCTACAAATGTTGAAGTTCAATAAACAGTCGAGAATGAGGTTTCTAGAGAAGGAGAACTATTTGTTTGAGGATGAATAGTGCCGTGTCAGCCGTTTTAGAAATCGCAAGATGGCGCAATATAAATGAGGGTGACAGGATAAGACGCCATAGATAGCAATTTCAGCCTTTTGACCTCTGCAACACTTTTTTTCCTTTATTATAAATGGAAAATATCTCCGTTTCGTAGATACCGTAAAGTTTCGTGATAATGTTGTATTAGCTACTGTTATGCCAGGTAACAAGTCAGCAATTTTCTTATTTCTAAGACTTTTGTCTACAACCATCGCTTCGAGTAGTTAACCAGTTGAGGTGGCGCAGTTCTCAAGTCATTGGATTCGCACTCAGGAGGAGGCCAATTTAAATTCCCGATTGCACAGCCAGATTTAGTTTTGCGTGGTTTTACACATAGTTTCCCGCAAAGGCCAGGATTGTTCCTTCGGAAAGGAATATATCTTAACTCATTCTTCCTCCAGTTGGAGCTTGTGGCCGTCTCTAATGACCTCGTTTTTGCGGCGACATAAGACCCTAATCTTCCTATATTTCCCTGTGACCTCGTCGTGGACGGAACGTTAAATCACAAACTTCCTTTCTCACTCCTCGAACAGCGACCTGGCTGATACTACTCAACACAACAGTCGTCAAATACACTTATCGACCTACTTGTGGTATATCTGTAAGCTTGTTGTACCGCTGGTGAATTACAACGTAAAGTCGCACATCTGCCCCGTAGCCAGTCACTTCTAACAGCAGACTACCATACTGAGAGCAAAAGTTTCTGAAACTTAATGCTCTGAATGTGCACAAATCATGACGAATTGGTTTTACATTGTGCTATTGTTTGAGAAAATTTACATCAACATAACACAGTTATCATACATGGATGAAAATTATCCTATAAATCAAATATAACATCGTATGAAACAATGTAACGTTGCTAATATCAATCTTTGGTGTCGTAGGTACGCTGTGTGATAAGGGACTAACCTGTGGTTACTGAAGAGGCGCAGCAGTCATTTCAGTAGTAGCAGGGTAACATTCTGGATGATTGACTGATCTGGCCTTCCAACCTTAGCCAACATGGCCTTGCTACGTTTGTACTTCGAACTGCTTAACGCAAGAGGACATGCAGCTATACTGTATGTATTAATGACGATGGAGCCCTCTTGGGTAAAATATTCTGGAGATAAAATAGACTCTGGTTCGAATCTCTGGGCGGGGAGTACTCAAAAGGATGTTAGCATCAGCAGAAACAAAAATGGTGTTCTACGGCTTGATATGGTAGGTCAGGGAATTTAAAAAGGGAAATGGATAGACTGAAGTTAGATATGGTGGAAATCGTTTAAGTTCCGTGGCAGGATGAACAGGCTCTCCGCTCAGGGGTAATGTAGGAGTGCGTCTAATAATGAATAAGAAAATAAGAATGCGGGTAAGCTAGCATGAACAACATAGTGAACGCATAGTCACGAACACACACCACAGTTTATATGCCAACTAATTTCGCAGATGATGAACAGACTGAAAGAATGTGTGATAAAATAAAATAAATTATTCACGTAGTTACCGGAGTGGAAAATTAAACTGTGACGGGGGACTGGAATTCGATAGTAGGAAAAGGAAGCGAAGCGAATATAGTGGGAGAATATAGACACTAGCAAGGAAAGAAAGAGGAAGCCGCAGGGTAGAATTTTGCACAGAGCGTAAGTTAATCATTGCTAACACTTGGTTTCGGAATCATGAGAGAAGGTTGTAAAAGTGGAAGAGACCTATGGTCACTGGAATGTTTCAGGTGGATGACATAGTGGTAAGACAGAGAGATCGAAACCAAATTTGAAATTCCAAAAGAATTCAAGGGACAGTTGTGGACGCTGACCATAAATTATTGGTCGTGAAATGTAGATGAAAGGAAAGCAGTAGTTAACAAGCGAATGAGACAGGTACGCTACTTATCCCCGGTGTAATTCAATTTGTACATTAAGCGTGTTTTGAAGGAATCCAAGGAGAACTTCGGAAATGGAATTATAGGCCAGGGAGAAGAATTTAAAAGTTAGGTTTACCAATGACATAGTAATTCTATCAGAGACGGCAAAGAACTTGGAAGTGCGGTTGAACGGAATGGATAGTGTCTTTTGAAGAAATAACAAAATGAACGTCAACAACTGTAAAACAAGGACAGGGGAAAGTACAGTTGCTGAACTAAATCAGGAGATGCTGAAAGAATTAGATTAAGAAAAGAGTATGAGACGATTTGGTATTTTGGAGCACGACAGCTTGTGGTAGTCTAGAAGAGGGAATATTAAATGCCGACTGAAAACGGCAAGAAAAGGATTTCTGAGACGGAGAAATTTACGAACTTCCAACATGCTGCAATAATTTCAGGTCAGTAACTCCTGCTAATCAGTCGTGAAGTAAATTGTTGTTGTTGTTGTTGTATTCAGTCCTGAGACTGGTTTGATGCAGCTCTCCATTCTACTCTATCCTGTGCAAGCTTCTTCATCTCCCAGTACCTACTGCAACCTACATCCTTCTGAATCTGCTTAGTGTATTCATCTCTTGGTCTCCCTCTACGATTTTTACCCTCCACGCTGCCCTCCAATGCTAAATTTGTGATCCCTTGATGCCTCAGAACATGTCTTACCAACCGGTCCCTTCTTCTAGTCAAGTTGTGCCACAAACTCCTCTTCTCCCCAATTCTATTCTATACCTCCTCATTAGTTGTGTGATCTACCCATCTAATCTTCAGCATTCTTCTGTAACACCACATTTCGAAAGCTTCTGTTCTCTTCTTGTCCAAACTATTTATCGTCCATGTTTCACTTCCATACATGGCTACACTCCATACAAATACTTTCAGAAACGACTTCCTGACACTTAAATCTATACTCGATGTTAACAAATTTCTCTTCTTCAGAAACGCTTTCGTTGCCATTGCCAGTCTACATTTTATATCCTCTCTACTTCGACCATCATCAGTTATTTTGCTCCCCAAATAGCACAACTCCTTTACTAGTTTAAGTGTCTCATTTCCTAATCTAATTCCCTCAGCATCACCCGACTTTATTCGACTACATTCCATTATCCTCGTTTTGCTTTTGTTGATGTTCATCTTATATCCTCCTTTCAAGACACTGTCCATTCCATTCAACTGCTCTTTCAAGTCCTTTGCTGTCTCTGACAGAATTACAATGTCATCGGCGAACCTCAACGTTTTTATTTCTTCTCCATGGACTTTAATACCTACTCCGAATTTTTCTTTTGTTTCCTTTACTGGTTGCTCAATATACAAATTGAATAACAGACTACAACCCTGTCTCACTCCCTTCCCAACGCTGTTTCCCTTTCATGCCCCTCGACTCTTATAACTGCCATCTGGTTTCTGTACAAACTGCAAATAGCCTTTCGCTCCCTGTATTTTACACCTGCCACCTTTAGGATTTGAAAGAGAGTATTCCAGTCAACATTGTCAAAAGCTTTCTCTAAGTCGACAAATGCTAGAAATGTAGGTTTGACTTTCCTTAATCTATTTTCTAAGATAAGTCGTAGGGTCAGTATTGCCTCACGTGTTCCAACATTGTGAAATTTGATCTTCATCTGATTTTCTACAGTGCTGAAATTTGTTAACAGCGAATATTAATTTCAATGTTAGGAAGTCTTTTCTGAAATGTGTTCGTCTGGAATGTAGCTTTGTGCGGAAGTGAAACATGCGAGATAAACAGTTAGTCAAGAATTAAATAGAAGCTTTTGAAACGTGGTGCTGCAGGAGAATGTTGAAGATTGCATGGGTAGATCGGATAACTAAAAAGGAATTTTTGTGTCGAACTAGGGAGAATATAAATTTTATGGCCTAACTTGACGAAAAGAAGGGAATGGTTGATACCATTCTGAAGCGTGAAGACATCGTAAGTTTGGTAATGGAACGAAGTGTGTGTGTGTGTGTGTGTGTGTGTGTGTGTGTGTGTGTGTGTGTGTTTGTGTGTGAAGGGAGGGGTGGGGGGTGGAAAATTGTAGAGAGCAAAGCATGAGTACAACACGCAAGGTCAACTGAATGTAGGATGCAGTGGTTACGCACAGATGAAGAAGCTTGTACGGGATATAGTAGCGTCAAGTTTCAAATGGAGACTACAGCAACAACGAATTTATCAGGTTTGATTCCGCAGGGAAACAGTTGTACCCAATGACTGCATTCATTTCAAGCAATAAAGGGTACAGCAATCAGTTGCAAATCATGTTTATTGCACATCTAGGTTTCGGTCACTATATGACCATCTTCAATGCAGTAAAGGTAAGTTAAAACATTAACTTACATTTACTGCACTGAAGATGGTCACACAGTGACCGAAATCTAGATATGCAATACACATTATTGGCGACTGATTGCTGTACGCTTTACTACTTGAAACAACGAATTTACCTAACAGGTTTTCCCGAGAGTAACATCACATTATTCCTACAGATTCCTATGCAAGTTCCGTGATGTCCCTGTCGCATCGAGTGTGCTGTACCAATATGTTACGATCCTAGTCAAATTAAGTACTTTTATTTTCTTCCACCCTGTTTCACTTATATCAATAATCCTTGCAAATGGTTACACGGATCGCATAAGGAATGTGTGGAACAATGCGTCTAAAACCAAGCTCAAAGTCGTTCTTGTGCTGACGCCGTCCGATAGGACGACTGCAAGAAGGAAATCAACATTGTTGTAACTACAATAAACAGGTGTTAATGTCACGTCCTTGGGCACTAGAGAGAGCCCGTAGATATACAAAATTGTTAACGCTTTCGTGGCTACTTGTTGACAAAGTGCCTGTTGGCTTCTGTCTCGGGTACTGCGACGTTTCGATGTTTTGTAAGGACAATAAATGCGACGTACGTGGAAGGAATATTCGATAGTTAATTTTTTGTTAATAACAGGTGATTATAGAGATTTGTCAATGAGGGCTAGATGGTGAAAGCGTCATGTGAAAGCGCTAAGAATCGCGTCAGTAGTCATGAGAAAGGGAGCAGGTATTCGTGCCGTTTCTAGGTTGGCCTGGAGCAGCAGATCTAGCGTCCGAAAAGCCTCCGATCACTGGTGGCTCTACACGTAGGACAGGGTATCCAAGATAAAGTCGTCACCACAGAAGCCTTCCTGAGAAATGTGGCATTATTAGGAGCTGTGTGTAAGTGAATGTAAATAATTTTGTCCACGAAAGTACGTTGTAAATCCTTAGAGGCCTAAAAGCCTCAGAAGTAGGACTGCGAACTCCTCCGCCGTGATAGAGTCCAATACAAGAGGCTGGAAGTTTAGGTTCAAATGGCTCTGAGCACTATGGGACTTAAAATCTGAGATCATCAGTCCCCTAGAACTTAGAACTACTTAAACCTAACTGACCTAAGGCGGCCGGCGAAGCTTAGGTGAAAAACTTACAGCTGCAGTGTGACAGACCTTTCAACACACCAGTTAAGAGTGGTATTAAGAATGTTCGACACACGCTACTGCACCTTATTCGGTTGGTTGTCTGCGAGGAGCAGTATGAACGTAAACTATACATAGTGTGTGGGCCGCAAGGAATTAAACATAACTGCTACTGCGCAGATGGGCACCAATTCCAAAGGAAGAGGTCAACAAGGCTTATCTGGGGTAAGGCGGTTCGGAGTTTAATGATGCCATGATTTCGAAACATATCGTCCGTCTAAATGACTTCGAGATTGATTTTATTCATGACGTATGAGCGACGTCAGAGCAGGAACTACCGTGACAGTTGAAATAACAACTGTAAAGAACAGACGTGCATTCTGTCAGTCAGTTGTGGGGGACGGTGTTAACAGTTAAACAGTTGACGTGGGGCTGTAGTGTGTGGTCGTTATTGAGACGCAAACTGCAGTGGAGCAATATCTGCTGAAGACATTCTACAGGAAGTTACGGTGAAAAGAGAAATGTGTGCAAATTTTATCCTGCAAACCTTGACACATGAACAAAAACAACGGTGCTTGGAGGCCAGAACGCGGACAGTTCTTTCCTGGAAAAATTTATCGCGGATGACGAGACTTGGTGTTAACAATACGAACCTACCACGAAATGACAAAACGTAGGAATTTACATAAAGGATCAACGCTTTGACGACATAACCGACATTCAAGGCAATGCGCCGTGTGTGTTGAACGACATCCCAAAGAAGGGTTTTTCTGACAGTTTAAGCATGATTGCATGAACGTTCTGTGCATTCCGCTCGAGTGGGAGGAGACAATGTAGAACATTTGAATCATTAAAACCACCAACTTAACGTATCTCTATTTTTTATTAATCCAGTCCCTAAACTTTTTGGACTGACGGGGTAATCAGAGGAAGCACCTGAAGAAGGTTGGGTGAAGGCATGTAGCGGTCTCGCCGCAACTGCGTAGTGGGAAAAAAGCAGACTACAGCCCTGATTACACGACGAAAGAACGATTGAAGGATAATTAGACAACTTAGTTTGGTCGTACGTCTGGCTTTCTAACTCATTAGCGAAATCCAGATGCAACTAAATTATATAGTTTTCTTGTGGTTTCCCAAAACATACAAGGGGAATGAAACAAGCCAGACAGCGCTATGGTTAAGGCACAGAAGTCGTAAACCTCAAGCGTGGACTCCAAATCCTGTTCAACTGCTGCTGATTTAGGTTTTCTGTCGTTGCCTCGTATCACTTCAGGCGAATGTGGGGGCACCACCTCATTGCTGTCATTATTTCGTCCAGGCCGAGCTGGTACTCAGCCTCCTGTGAGGGTGAAATAAGTGGAACATCAGACACGAGCCTTCTTTATTTTTTCAGAGAACGTGTAGCTATTCCTAAGTTTATAAGCAATGTGCAGTACGCAGCTGCGGAGTGTGACTGACCAGTGGCTTGTTACTTGGTCGCGAGATTCGCACTTGGCACAGTGATCGGCCAAGGCGGCTGTTGGTGGCGAGACTATTTCGGGGCAGCACGCCGAGTGCACGTGCGTGTGTTGATGTTGTGCCCAGCAGCGGGCAGCCGGGAATCGGCTGAGAGGTGGAGGGTGGCGTGTCAGCTACCTCGCGGAGTCAACGGCCTCGCTACGCGGGGGACAGTGGCTGCACCGCATCCACAGTCTAGCACCACTGTGCAGTAGCGACAATGTACCGCTACTGACATGATAGGTGTGAAAATTTTAGTTTCCTTATAGGTATTGGTGGAAAGAAACCTAAAAAAGCAATACTTCAGGAAAATATAAAGCAACTGACAAAACTATTCAAATGGTTCAAATGGCTCTGAGCACTATAGATCATCAGTGCCCTAGAACTTAAAACTGTTTAAACCTAACTAACCTAAAGACATCACAAACACCCATGCCCGAGGCAGGATTCGAACCTGCGACCGTAGCGGTCGCGTGGTTGACAAAACTATTGACTACATTGCTACCACAAGAGGGTTGTGAAATCTGTTGTTGTTGTGGTCTTCAGTCCTGAGACTGGTTTTATGCAGCTCTCCATGCTACTCTATCCTGTGCAAGCTGCTTCATCTCCCAGTGCCTACTGCAACCTACATCCTTCTGAATCTGCTTGGTGTATTCATCTCTTGGTCTCCCTCTACGATTTTTACCCTCCACGCTGCCCTCCAGTACTAAATTTGTGATCCCTTGATGCCTCAGAACATGTCCTACCAACCGGTCCCTTCTTCTAGTCAAGTTGTGCCACAAACTCCTCTTCTCCCCAATTGTATTCTATACCTCCTCATTAGTTGTGTGATCTACCCATCTAATCTTCAGCATTCTTCTGTAGCACCACATTTCGAAAGCTTCTATTCTCTTCTTGTCTAAACTATTTATCGTCCACGTTTCACTCCCATACATGGCTATACTCTATACAAATACTTTCAGAAACGACTTCCTGACACTTAAATCTATACTCGATGTTAACAAATTTCTCTTCTTCAGAAATGCTTTCCTTGCCACTGCCAGTCTACATTTTATATTCTCTCTATTTCGACCTTCATCAGTTATTTTTCTCCCCAAATAGCAAAACTCCTTTACTACTTTAAGTGTCTCATTTCCTAATCTAATTCCCTCAGCATCACCCGACTTAATTCGACTACATTCCATTATCCTCGTCCATTATTCGCGTTAGAATTTTGCAGCTGTGACTTGTTAAACTGATAGTTCGGTAATTTTCACATCTGTCAACACCTGCTTTCTTTGGGATTGGAATTATTACATTCTTCTTGAAGTCTGAGGGTATTTCACCTGTGTCATACATATTGCTCACCAGATGGTAGAGTTTTGTCAGGACTGGCTCTCCCAAGGCTGTCAGTAGTTCTAAGGGAATGTTGTCTACTCCCGGGGCCTTGTTTCGACTCAGGTCTATTACACAGACAATTTTGAAACTGTAATCTGCTTATGTTATATTTACATCGAAGCAACTGCACTTATGAGTAGGACAGACTGCATGAGGACCAGACTCATACATCCCAGTCACTCCAAAAAGTTTCCAGACTGGATTTTGGCAAAAGTAGAGGAAACACGATGATTTTTAATACAATGAGCAGAATGTTCATAAACAATGTGAAACTATCATAAAAGTCGTTCTCTGGGATGTTAAAACTCGCTCGTCACATTCCCTTGAAAGTTGGTTATGTCGTCAAAGCGCTGATTCTTCATGTGAGTTTCTGCATTGCGTCGTTTTATGGTAGATGCGTATTGATAACTCCAAGTTCCGTCACCCATGATGATTTTTTTCCAGAAAAGCAAGTCTTCCGGTACAGACCGTACATCAGTTAGGTTCCTGATACAACAACTCCGTACTTAACAATCATATACAACCGTTCGCTTGACGAAAGATCTGTACCCAAAGACTGGAAAATTGCACAGGTTACACTAATATTCAACAAAGGTAGTTGGAGTAATCTACTAAATTACAGGCCCATATCATTAACACCGAAATGCAGCATGCTTTTGGAACATTATGAATTATCTCGACGAGAACGGTCCATTGACACACAGTCAACACGGATTTAGAGAACACCGTTCTTGTGCAACACAAGTTAAGTGTTGAGTGCTATTGACAAGGGATTTCAAATTGATTTCGTATTTCTAGATCTCCAGAAGGCTTTTGAACTGTTCAAAAATGGTTCAAATAGCTCTAAGCATTATGGGACATAACATCTGAGGTCATCAGTCCCCTCGACTTAGAACTACTTAAACCTAACTAACCTAAGGACAGCACACACATCCATGCGTGAGGCAGGATTCGAACCTGCGACCGTATCAGCAGAGCGGATCCAGACTGAAGCGCCTAGAACCGCTTGGCCAAAACGGACGGCTTTTGAACTGTACCACACAAGCGGCTTGTAGTGAAATTGCATTCTTGTGGAATATCATCTCAGTTATGTGACTGGATTCGTGCTATGCTGGATATGCTGTCAGAGAGATCACAGTTCGTAGTAATTTACGGAAAGTCATCGAGTAAAACAGAAGTGGTTTCTGGCGTTCGCCAAGGTAGTGTTATAGACCCTTTGCTGCTCCCCATCTGTATAAACGATTTAGGAGACTATCTGAGCAGCCACCTTAGGTTGTTTGCAGATAGTGCTGTCGTTTATCGACTAGTAAAGTCATCAGAAGATAAAAAAATTGCAAAACGATTTAGAAAATATATCTGTATAGTGCAAAAATTGACAACTGACCCTAATTAACGAAAAGTGTGGGGTCATCCACATGAGCGCTAAAAGGAATCCGTTAAACTACGGTTATACGATAAATCAGTCAACTCTAAAGGCCGCAAATTCAACTATGTGCCTAGGGATTACAACTACGAACAACTTAAATTGGAAGGAACACATAGAAAATGAAGTCTAACCACAGACTGCGTTTTATAGGCAGGATACTTATAAAATATAACAGATCTACTAAAGACACTGCGAACACTACGCTTGTTCGTCCTCTTTTAGAATACTGCTGCGCGGTATGTTATCCTTACCAGACAGGATTGACGGAGTACATCGAGAAAGTTCAAAGAAGGGCAGCACGTTTTGCGAACTATGGGAGAGAGTGCCACTGAAATGATACAGGATCTGGTGTGGAAATCGTTAAAACAAAGGCGTTTTTCAATGCGGCAGATTCTTCTCACGAAATTTCAGTCACCAATTTTCTCCTCCGAAAGCGAAAATATTTTGTTGATGCCGACCTACATAGGGAGAGACGATCATCATAATAAAATAAGGGAAATCAGAGCTCCCACGGAAAGATATAGCTGATAGTCTTTTCCGCGCGCTGTATGAGATTGGAATGATAGAAAATTATTGTGAAGGTGGGTCGATGAACTCTAGACTTTTTGAACGGAGGATGTAGGTGATCAGATATTTTTATGTGCACCACCAGAAAAGTTGCTATAACTTTTATTATGTTGTAACAAGTTTCAAGACTTGATGCCTTCTAGATGATGGCATACGTCGGCACATGGTTCAAATGGCTCTGAGCACTATGGGACTTAACAGCTGTGGTCATCAGTCCCCTAGAACTTAGAACTACTTAAACCTAACTAACCTAAGGACATCACACACATCCATGCCCGAGGCAGGATTCGAACCTGCGACCGGAGCGGTCGTGCGGTTCCAGACTGTAGCGCCTTTAACCGCTCGGCCACTACGGCCGGCGTCGGGACATGTAAAGTGTCTAAACTAGCTGCATCATAATAAAGGCGGTTCTGATAGTACACATAAAAATCTCTTTTATTAAAACTGTGGAAACAAGTAGAAGAACAATTTATAGGTAGCCAGGTTTAAATATACGTATCTCTGTTAATGTAAGTCACCCTTAGACGGTGACAGCAAGTTCAAATCACAGCCATGCAATCAGAACTTGCAACCAAGGATGGCCGCGGGCTGATCACACGGCTGACGTTTGGTAATAAATAAGTTTTGGAAGAAAGACTTCGCTATACATTATTCTATTTTTGAAACATCGCAACATTTCAACTAATATTCAAACTATCATTCCTAAACGAATAAGTGATGACTGTTCTGTTGAAGCGAAAACTGGGGAGGGGTGAGACACAAGGTCTCAGCGAACTCATGGCGCGCGTATTTGGGACTAGACACGTACGGCGCTCCAGAAACTTCACGGGCCCCTATGTTCTCTTCGGCGAGTATCCGACCTTAGGTAAACCGCTGCCGTCTCATTCAGTTGGTGTATCGCCAGGGATTGCCTGGATTCAAATAGCACACAGGAATCTCTATGGTGTAGCAGATCGCTCTCCATTCAGACGTGGAGAGTGACATCACAACAGCCCTACCGCCCACACACGTCCATTTCATTGGAGGTAGAAGATTAAATCATTAGAGACAGAAAACAAGCTCGGATGGGGGAAGAAAATTGGCCCTGCTCTTTCAGAGGAACCATCTACATCGACATTCCGCAAGCCACCATATGGCTCATGACGGAGGGTACCTTGTACCGTTGCTAGTCATATCCTTTCCTGTTTCCGTAGCAAACAGAGAGAAAGAAAAACAACTATCTAGATGCCCCCTACAAGTCCTAATTTATGTTATATTGTCTTCGAGATCCTTACGCGAAATGTACGTTGGCGGCAGTGGACTCGTCTTCCAGGACGCCGCAAACGCCGGTTCTCTAAATTTTCTCGATAGTGTTTTGCGAAAAAAACGTCGTCTGCCTTACAGGAATTCCCATCTGAGTTCACGAAGGAACTCTGTAATACTTGGGTGCTGTTCAAACCTACCAATAAAAAATCCGGCACTACGCCTCAGAATTGTTTCGTTGATCCTAAATACTCGAAAAGCGCTCAAGAGCGGTCGCACTAGTGTTCTATAAACCGTCTCCTTTATAGATGAGCCATACTTCCCAGAACTCTCCCAATAAACCAAAGTCGACAGTTCATCTTCCATACTGCTCACCACACTTGCTCGTTCCATTTCATATCGCTTTGCACGTTACTCCTAGATATTTGATCTAATTGACGGTGTCAAGCAACACACTACTAATGCTGTATTCGAACTTTACAGGATTGTTTTTACTGCTCAGCCGCGCGGGATTAGCCGAGCGGTCTGGGGCGCTGCAGTCATGGACTGTGCGGCTGGTCCCGGTGGAGGTTCGAGTCCTCCCTCCGGCATGGGTGTGTGTGTTTATCCTTAGGATAATTTAGGTTAAGTAGTGTGTAAGCTTAGGGACTGATGACCTTAGCAGTTAAGTCCCATAAGATTTCACACACATTTGAACATTTTTTTTACTACTCATCTGCATTAACCTATATTTTTCTACATTTAGAGAAAGCTGCTATTCATCACATATAGGTGTTCGCATTAAGCGGTATAGGGGAAGCACGGAGCTTACATCTGAATGACCGCACGGGGATTTGAACCACGCTCCTCTCACTTACGAGTGCAGAATCGACAGCGTGACCTCGCTCGGTTTGTGATACTCGAAAACTTGCGAAAACATTAAGAGCCTTTCTGTTAACCTACTGCACGTTAGTGAAAAGAAATTAGCTGGGGGGAGGCGTTCGGCTGCGATACAGGCGCTGCCGCAGCAGTGGGAGAGCGAAAGCTGGCTCTGAGCGCTCGGTGGGAAGGGGGGGGGGGGGGGGGCGGGGGTGACGTAACAGGGAGAGAGTGTCGCGGCCTCCACCACAGTCACGGCCAAGGGCAGAGCAGGCGCACCACTCCACTCAGCAGACAGAGGCGTCTCCAGTCAGGTAGCTCTACCCGATAATTGTAACGCTCCCGCTCCTGCACATATATACAACTTTTATCGTTGCTCCTACCGCCTGCTAACCGCAGGCTTTCCTTAACAAATAAAAAAAAAAACACCGCCACCAGATTAGATCTAGCCTGCAGATCGTCATTTGTACCACTGTGGCCGAAATGGACCTTGCAGCGCCAGACTTGAAGATGATCTGCAGGATCGATCGAAACCGTTAGTAGTAAAATAAATAAAAAATAAATAATAAAAACAAAGTGTGATCCCGACGGCGTTTCTTTATTTATTAATACAACAATTAATGATCATGGATACTATGACATAGCGTCAGTCATGAAATCATCGATTTGCGTTGTACGAAACCGAACCTTGGACGGTAAACGGTTCAGAAAAGAAGTGAATAGATCATTTTGAAATGTAGTGCTACAAAAAATGCTGAGGATTAGATAGTTAGATCACATACCAGGTAAAGAGGTACAGAATCGTATTGGGCAGAAAAGAAATCCGTGGCACAATTTGACAAAAAGAAGGGATCAGATGACTGGAACATCCCCAGGTATCAGCGAATTGTGAGTGTGGTAACGGAGGGAAGTGTTAGAGTAAAAATTGCAGAGAGAGACCATGTTTGATAACAGTGAGGGAAGAAGAGGCTAATATAGGACAGACTAGCGTGCAGAAATGCATCAGACCAGACTAAAACAAAAAAATAATAACAACAAAACGTATGTTGTTGTTGTGGTCTTCAGCCCAGAGACTGATTTGATGCAGCTCGCCATGCTACTGTATCCTGTGCAAGCTTCTTCATCTCCCAGTACCTACTGCAACCTACATCCTTCTGAATCTGTTTAGCGTATTCATCTCTTGGTCTCCCTCTACGGTTTTTACCCTCCACGCTGCCCTCCAATACCAAATTGGTGATCCCTTGATGCCTCAAACATGTCCTACCAACCGATCCCTTCTTCTTGTCAAGTTGCGCCACAAATTTCTCTTCTCTCCAATTCTATTCAGTACCTCCTCATTAGTTATGTGATCTACCCATCTAACCTTCAGCATTCTTCTGTAGCACCACATTTCGAAAGCTTCTATTCTCCTCTTGTCTAAACTATTTATTGTCCACGTTTCACTTCCATACATGGCTACACTCCATACAAATACTTTCAGAAACGACTTCATGACACTTAAATCTATACTCGATTTTAACAAATTTCTCTTCTTCAGAAACGCTTTCCTTTCCGTTGCCAGTCTACATCTTATATCCTCTCTACTTCGACCATCATCAGTTATTACAAAACGTAAGCGAATACATTTTCACATGCAGACTTCAAGTTTTTTTTCCAGCTTTAATATCTCGGTGGTGACCAAGTTTTCACGCGGGCTTTCTCTTGGTTGTGCCAACGGCGTTGCGCAGAAGTAACACCGCTGGCCGTCATATCTCCGAAGTTAAGAATTGTCGGCCTTGGCTAGCATTTGGGTGGGTAACCGTCCAGGGCTGCCGAGCGCTGTTGGCAAGCGGGGTGTACTCAGCCGTTGTGAGGCCAGTTGAGGAGCTACTTGGCTGAGAAGTAGCGGCTCCGGCCACGAAAACTGACAACGGGGGGAAGTGCGGTGTGGTGATGACATGCCCCTCCATATCCGCATCCATTGACGTCCGTCGGCTGAGGATGACACGGCGGTCGGTAGGAATCGTTGTGGCTTCCGAGGCTTGTTCGGATGGAGTTTTCTCTTGGTTGTAAGGCAACTGCGGAACTAGACTCCCCTCTCAAACATTCCCAACTGGACTCCCTCAGCCCCACAACCACTTCGTCTATTATTTCACTGAGAAGTCCCTGACCCTTCAGAGGGTCATTACTAAAAAGCCACCTCCATCTAGAGAGTAAAAAGTATACGCAAAAAATGAGTGGCCCTTGCAACTACCTCGTCATGGACTTTCCTTTCGTGGATGTAGACAGCATCGATCTGTTCGTCTTTGCTTCAGAATCGATAGCGTGAACTACGATCGGCAACAACATAAATATACTGCACATTAAGAAACACACTACTTAACTTGCAGCTCACTCGGACCTCTAATTGGCCCAGGACAGGATGTCGTGCTGCGCAGATGTCCCAGCAAACTTACTGGCTGTGCGCAAAGCTTTAATCCTCCGACACTCAGAGGCCCACAGGCGCCTTACTGTTAATCCAGTAGAACTGACACCTCACGGAGAAAATGCGAGAGGAAATGGGTTCGTTACGGCCTATGGTTCACGCCTAGATGAGCGTTTTCAGTCCAAAGCCAACAGTGTGTCAAACCTGATCTTTGTGGTACGCTGAAAGTAAGTTTCGAATCGAGGTTTCAACACGGATCTCCGGCTTTCGCGGCTACTGCTGCTGTCTTTGGAAGATCTAGGTCAGAGCACTCATCTGGCAGACACTGCCTGCAAATAGGATTTTTAAGCGAGAAAATCATTGTCGGTTGAATTGCGAACTAAAACTGTACTACTTTTTCGTAAAAAAAAAAAAAACTGTGCTGATTATATAAATTACGCGAACCATTTACCTGTTACTGGTGACATCTTGTATTAAATAAGAACAAATTCAACCACAAAATGGTTATACCGGTTCAACGAAACAGCCAAGGAAACATGATCATAAGATATTATTTAAGAAATCACAACACATCGTAAATATTATGGCTACATGCGGACAGTAAAGACCGGAATAAGCAAAAATAAATAAGTTAAGAAATCCCAGTGTCAGAGAGGGGCGAATAGAAAGCAAGGTACAGAAACACAAATCAAAGACTGGAAATGAGCTTACAATCCAGTAGAAACAATAGTAGAAATAGTTATCTAGAACAGATGTAAGAAATGTATCAAATGTCTGACCAATGGATGTAGCCGCGAGGTTTCTACGGCTGCCGCCGCCTCTCGTATCCCAATCTCCATCGTTCACGGTCATTCCAGTCTCCTTCATTAAGACCTCTCGCCGCCATTGCTTCGTTGACGTCGTCTTTCCAGCATCTCGCAGGTCTACAGCGCTTTCTTCTTTGATGTAGAGTTCATTGCCATACCCGTTTTGGCCATCTTGTGTCTGGCATACGCTGTAAATGACCATACAAGAGTAGGCGCTTCCTATCTATGTAGTTTAGGATTGTGCTATTGACATTCATAACCTCTCTGATCCTATCATTTCTAATATGGTCAAGTCTGTAGTATCCACAACTCCGTCTCCAGAAATCCATCTCGACAGCCAGCAGGCGATCTTTCTGCCTCTGAGTTAGTTCCCACAACTCTGCACCATATGTTGTGATACTTTCAATAATTGTGTGGTACATGGTATGTTTTGTTCTGCGCGTTATGTTTTTGTTCCAGAGAATACCATTTAGCTGTTTTATGTCTCGCTTGCCTTGGCCTATTTTATTGTTTACATCATCCATACGACAGTGTCACTCCCAAGTACTTAAAATTATGACACCCTTTAACAGTATCAGAACAGAGCTGTAAGTCGTTAACAGTATTTTCTCCCACTTTCAGATATTCTGTTTTAGATGAGTTTATGACAAGACCCCATTTTTCATATTCTTCTTTTAATTTGCGGAGCATGTAATTTGCATCTTCCTCATCTCCAGTTACTAACACTTGGTCGTCAGCAAAAAATAGAGTGAACAAGATCTCGTCGTCTATAGGAACACCCATTCCCCCGCATTTCCTTTTCCATGATTTTAGTGCCTACTCTAGGTAGATCTTAAAGAGTGTAGGGGCAAGTGTGCATCCCTGGCGTAGTCCCTTTGTCACCTCAAACTCTTGAGATAGTTGATTTCTCACTTTAACCATTGCCGTACAACCTTGGTAGAGAAGTCTGACAGCTTTCATATAGCTCGGTGACACACCATTATCAATTAGACTTGTCCATAGCTTGTTCTGTGGAACTGTGTCATAAGCTTTCTGGAGGTCTACAAAGACAAGGTGGGTTGTAAGGCCCCTTGCTGTCCTTTTCTCCACTAGGTTTTTGAGGGTAAATACTCCATCAGTATAGGAGCGACCAGATCTGAATCCATTTTGTTCTTCAGATTCAGTTATTTCTTCTTCTATCCTCTTTTTTAGGATACGGCCATATACTCTCACCATGGATGGCTCACACTAATACCACGATAGTTTGCACAATTCCTCCTGTTGCCCTTCTTAAATATTGATGTAATTGTTGCCTTTTTCCACTCCTTTGGGGCTACGTCACCTCTAACGCATTTGTCAAAAATCACTGCCAATATCTCAAAGAGTTTTGACGGTGCTGCTTCAACCAGTTCTATATAAATTAATCCTGGACCTGGCGACTTTCTGTTTTTCATGGCATTAATTGCATTTTGGACTTCCTTTGGGGTTATCGGTGGTATATATCATTACTGATTTCAGTGAATGCAGCTCTGTTCTCAGTTAGTAGTCCTTGATAGTGTTGTACCCATTGCTGCATGCTAATGAGGTTTATATTTGCTTTATCTTTATTCTGTGTTCTCATTGTTTTAATACCTTCCAGGCTTTATTTGCCCATGCTTTTTTCTATCTCTTCACCGGTTTTCTGCCAGGCTTCGTTTTTTGCCTTAATTATTGTTTTCTGTGCATCTTTTCTCCGCTCTCTGTATTCCAGCCAATCACTGTCTGATCTTGAGTTCAACCATTTATTATAAGCTTTCTTCCTACTTTCTACCTTCTCTTGTACCGAATGGTTCCACCACTCCATCATATATTCTATTACTCTTTTGGATTTCTTTTTTTCCCAGTGCTTCATAAGCTGCGTTATGGATGGCTTCTTTAACCATTTCATACATCTTATCTACACAGATTTCTTCAGTGGCAGCAAGTTTTTCTGCTAGTCTTTGCTGGTACAAGAAGCGTAGAACTATGGTCAAGGCTTTGTAAATTATATTGAATATTGTTGGCTTTCTCTGGTTCGGCTTCCACTTGAATTTCTGTGTCTTTGATAAACTTGAATAATATCTTAGACATTAGCACGAAATGGTCTGATCCGCACTCTGCACCTCTCATAGCCCTCACGTCTTCTACTACTAGCATTGTTGTTTGCTTTATTATGACATAGTCTGTAATGGACTTGAGGTTAACGCTTGGTTTCGTCCATGTGTATTTGTGGATGTCCTTATGCTTGAACCACCCATTCATAATTCTTAAGTCATTTTGCATGCAGAATTGTATCAATCTTTCACCATTATCATTTATGGTTTCTTCACCATATTGTCCCACTATGTTGTCATTAGCTTTCCATCCTGTTCTGGCATTTAGGTCACCTAGTGAAATGACTTCTTTGCGATTCCCTATGTTTTCAAGAGATCTTGGCAATTGAGTGTAGAATATGTCTTTCTTCGCTACATCAGTATCGTTGTTTGGTGAATAGACCACAATAATCACCACAGGATGGCCCTTTATTTTCATCTGTACTTGCAGAATTCTATCACTGACATATTCCCAGGTGGTTAGGTTTTTCTTGAATTGTTTCTTTATGGCAATGGTAACTCCACTTTGGGCTTGTTGTTCCTTTGGTACGCCACTATAAATGTATATGTAATCATTTGTCTCTTCTGTACCATGCCCTTTCACTTTGGTTTCTGTTAGGCCCACTATGTCGACATCAAGGCGCTTTATTTCTTTAAAGACTTCATATTTCTGTTTCTTTGTAGAAATTCCCTGTATATTCCATGCTACAATTCTCATTGTGCCTGTTGTCGTCTTCGTTTTGATCCATTCCGTTCCGAGGCTAAATTGGGAGGTTTTGCATTTGATTTCTTTTGCTAGGGTGGAGTGCAGGTCCAACGCCTAAACCCCCAACTTGGAGGACCAGGTGATTTTTATTCATGGTTTTCTTCCACTAGATGATGCCTTTCTGGGCTCAGGGACTCTGGGACTCTGTTTATCCCTCCCTTGGGTTCCTCTGGGAACGAGGTGCCACTTACGCCAAGTTCGCCGTCCCGAAGTCAATCTTCTTCGCGTTCCTTGCCAATGTGGTCTTCACCCGTAACCCCGGGCATGGGTAACGCGTTATACCCCGCGATACTGGGTCCCCAGCACAACTTTGCCACCAGCTCGAAAGCCGGACCCACCCCCGCGACATGATCACAATTAATAAATGGCTTAAAGTAGAAGGCAAAGAAAGAAAAATCATACTGGAGATTCTTAAGGTCCAGCCCGAGACGAAAGGCACTCATACTGAGAAGTTGAGAGGGAAAGTAAAGAAGCTAACAGATGCCATAAAGAAACAATGAGAGCTATACTGTACAGTAGCGTAAAAGGAATTTGTTTCGTCGGAGTAATTAAACCTATATAAGACACGTTTCATTAGAGACGTGGAAGCCTATAATGCAGACAATGATGTGAAGCTGTTAAACAAATGTTTATTTAGGCAAGTGGTTTCTAGAGCACCGTTTTCGTAGGAAGGAAAATTAGGATTTAATGTCCCATCGACAACGAAGTCATTAGAGATGGAGCACAAGCTCGAGTTGTTTCAAGGATGGAGAAGAAAATCGGCCGTGCCCTTTCAAAGGAATCATTCTGGCATTTGCCTGGAGCGGTTTACAAAAATCACGGCGAACATAAATGTGGATCGTCGGACGCGGAACTGAACCGTCGCCCTCCCCAACGCGAGTCTGTCCAGTGTACTAACTACTGCCCCACCCTGCTCGGTCGTTTTCGTAGAGGAGAATTAACAGAAGAGAGGAGGCTATGTAGTGAGTATAGAATACGTTAGTACTTTCAAAATAAGAAGATAAAAAGCTAAGTTATTTTACTCGATCCTAAAGAAACGTTGAAAACAACGCGCAATGCTGGCTCGGTATTTCGTCAACAACCCACTGGTCCTACGAATAGGAAGAATGTGTTCCGCTTCTGCTATGTGCGGCTTAGACGAACAGATGACTGTTTTGGGCAGGTGGGAGAGCTGCCGCTATTTTGGTGTGAGACGTAAACAAGGCGCAGTGCGCAGCGGTGGCACGGGGGCGTCTTCTGGACGGCCCCCAGCGCTGGCACTCTTCCATTCCCGCCGTGTATCCGCGCGTGTCCAAAACGGTCACGCCGTATAACACTGGGATCGGCAGCAGTTTGACGACCACTGCGACATCTGTCTGCTTGCTTCAGTATACTGCAGAAATTGCGATATGTTGCAAAAACAACTTAAGGAAAGAAGACTCTATCGCGGAACGCCAGGTGACGACATTTGTCGTTTCTGGCGACTCCTCACATCTTTGAGAGGAGAAGGCTAAGTTAAAACGAAGAGCGAATCCATGATCCGACCGAGATTGAATAACGTGACCTCACCGTTTCGAGGCACGCGTTTTACCTCTAGACCACCAAAACAGACCTCTACACAGATAGTTCAGCTATAGGTTTTGATGAATGAGTTTGCGAGTATCAATATTTGTAACACATATGCCGTATCACTTTGATTTCGTTAACTCAGGAGCTTAATTTTTTAACACCGCTAAGAGACTGTAGACCTTAGTATGTGACATAAATTTCAGCTTGATACCACCCGTTCTTGAGAAAAAGAAGTACGAACAGTCAGGCAGACAGACAGACAGACGGACGACAAAGGGCTCCTATAAGGGTTCCATTTTACCGACTGAAGCACAGAGTCCTAAGAAACATGTCTGAGTGTCGCCACACACTGAGGAGGAGATGTGCGAACCACATTATTCGTCCGCGTGTTGTTGATCGTGACATTGTCACGAGCCCGCAGCGTGAATCTCGTCTGGCGACCAGACCAGCTGTGTTCCCAAAGACGTTTCTGCCAGGCTCATTCCACCTCAGACTAGCGCAATGAAAACAGTGGATTAACCACGATTGCTGGCATCCCAGGAAAAACTTTAAATATTCACTCCCTCCAACATTCCCCCTCGTCCCGAAACGGCTCCTCCTACATTTGAATCTTCAACAAATTAAAAACGGAAGCGCAATGTGTGTGCTTTTGATTAGTCGTTGAGTATTTTAGAAAAGAATAATTTTAAATCTGGACCTATTTGATGACCTTTTCTCTCAATAAGACATTACCAAATTCCGATTCCAAATTCCAAACCAACCGAAATGTCTAAACTTGTAAGTTGTCACGAAAAGGCAATGAGCCGAATCTTAAACAATTAAGATAAAGTCACAAACTTCAATAATTCTATGACTTTTCAAGCTTTCCCGACAGATATGTCGCAAATACACTTCTCGGGTTTGCCGCCGAATCGCACTGTGTAACTCTCGCAATATTTCATCGATGCAACTGCTCGACATCATCAGGTGGTGGTAGCTGCTGCAGTCACTGCTGCAAGGTGCAACTGATGGTAATCGTGCGGCGGCGTCGAAATTTATCATGCCGGGAGCAGGCAATATGCGTGCGCGGGAAGACGCTCGTAGTTGGAGGAATTCTGTTGTATAACATTCAAAATATGAAAAAAAAAAAACCACACAGTCCAAAGTCACATCGCTTGCATCAGTACTGCGATTCCTTTTCCATTGTTTCATTACCGATCAACGCAAAGCTGTAACAAACGACAAAATCAAAGCCGGCCGAAGTGGCCGTGCGGTTAAAGGCGCTGCAGTCTGGAACCGCAAGACCGCTACGGTCGGAGGTTCGAATCCTGCCTCGGACATGGATGTTTGTGATGTCCTTAGGTTAGTTAGGTTTAACTAGTTCTAAGTTCTAGGGGACTAATAACCTCAGCAGTTGAGTCCCATAGTGCTCAGAGCCATTTGAACCATTTGACAAAATCAAAATAAAATTTACACTACCGTTCCAATGGGACACTTGGCAGAACGAAAGTGGTCCCATCAAGTTGCCGAAACAAGAAACGAACGTGTTCGTAGCAGGAAGAAATACGTCCAATGAAATCATTGCTTAATACAGTCCAATTCGAATCTCTTCATCTTTCCCTTTCATACATCTCTACCCCCTTTCAATTTTAGTGTTCTCTGATCCTTCCCGTTCTTCGTCTTCTTCCTCTTCTTCTCATTCCCTCCTTCCTTGGACCTTCCTGTTCCTCTTTTCTTTTGAGTTTTGACATTTCTTTTCGCTCCGTGGGCACGCGCCATCGCTGCCCTATTCTAGTTACTGCAATGCCTGCACACACCCGTTTTGACGCAATTTTCGTCTCGCATATCAACGTCATGTCGTAGGTGTTCAAACAGTTATCATCTCGAAATAGAAGCATTTAGAACTATTTGTTATAATGATTTTTTTCTACGCCTCTTGTTACTAGGAACACCCTCGCAAAGTTTATCCCGTTACTTGTATGAAATGTTCCTGATGGCTAGGGTAGTGATGCTTGTGGAAGCCCGAAGGCCCTGATAGAGAGCGGGCAGTGACCTCGGCGCCTGGGACGATGCTGAGCAGGCGCTGCCCCGGTCCCTGCTTATCTGGCCAGCGGCAGTTATCGTGCTCCCTCACCTGCCACCAACGCGGAAGCCGTCCGCCACTGTGGCTGACGATACCGTATCGCAGCCTCGTCTCGTGGCATTTGTAAGAACGGGGTACCAGGAAATCATCGCAACATTGTTATTAAAATGCATAAACTTTAGACTGTTTTCTAAAAACAGTGACTTCCCGCGCCAGGGTTCGATTCCCGCCGGGGTCAGGGATTTATTCTGCCTCGTGACGACTGGGTGTTGTGTGCTGTCCTTAGGTTAGTTAGGTTTAAGTAGTTCTAAGTTCTAGGGGACTGATGACCATAGATGTTAAGTCCCATAGTGTTCAGAGCCATTTGAACCATTTTGAAAAACAGTGATACACAGCTTTCGTATACTTGAAGAACGGCGGTACAAAAACACCAAAGGCTGCTTTGATGTATTTTTATTTATGGACGAGCAGTTTCGGTCAAGTATCCTTGCCGGCCGGTGTGGCCGGCCGGTTCTAGGCGCTTCAGTCTGGGCCCGCGGGACCGCTACGGTCGCAGGTTCGAATCCTGCCTCGGGCATGGATATGTGTGATGTCCTTAGGTTACTTAGGTTTAAGTAGTTATAAGATCTAGGGGACTGATGACCTCAGATGTTAAGTCCCATACAGAGCCATTTGAACCATCCTTCTTTAAGTCACGGATACCAAACGCCAAAGATGCGACTGCCAACTGCAGTGGACAACTGCACCACAGGATTAAAAGCTACAGAGTGCTGTTATTGCGAACCATCCGAAAGACACTACGCTAACATACTGTCTCAGGAGACGTGGGAATCGATCCTAATTTTGAAAGCGTAATCTTCTTCTCTGTTAGAGAGAGTAAATTCTGCAAGTTGTGGACTTCACTCTGCTTCCAGAAACACACTCGCTTTGCAAGTGGCATACATTCATTTAACTACGTACTGAGCAACTGCTCACGCGGTAACTTTAGCCAAAATGTTCCGACACCCTTGCCAGGAAATAAAAACCAATAATTGAGCTGGATTTGATCCTCAAACACCGGTTGCGCAGAGAATAAAACTTTAAATTTCAGGTGCTGAATGTTTTGTGGGATATAAACGTTTCTGCATTTTCTCTGTCAATTTGACCTTCTCTTCATCACATGTTTTTAGTAAGCTACATCTACATCTATACTCCGTAAGCCACCTGACGGTGTGTGGCGGAGGGTACCTTGAGTACCTCTATCGATTCTCCCTTCTATTCCAGTCTCGTACTGTTCGTGGAAAGAAAGATTCTCGGTATGCCTCTGTGTGGGCTCTAATCTCTCTGATTTTATCCTCATGGTCTCTTCGCGAGATATATGTAGGAGGGAGCAATATACTGCTTGACTCCTCGGTGACGGTATGTTCTTGAAACTTCAACAAAATCTCGTACCGAGCTACTGAGCGTCTCTCTTGCAGAGTCTTCAACTGGAGTTTATCTATCATCTCCGTAACGCTTTCGCGATTACTAATTGATCCTGTAACGAAGCGCGTTGCTCTCCGTTGGATCTTCTCTCTCTCTTCTGTCAACTCTATCTGTTACGGATCCCACACTGGTGAGCAGTATTCAAGCAGTGGGCGAACAAGTGTACTGTAACCTACTTCCTTTGTTTTCGGACTGCATTTCCTTAGGATTCTTCCAATGAATCTCAGTCTGGTATCTGCTTTACCGACGACTTATTTCACATGGTCATTCCATTTTAGATCACTCCTAATGCCTACTCCCAGATAATCTAGGTCACGTCAAGCCCTGGGAGGCATAAAAAAATGAGTCCCCTTCTTGACCAGGGTGGAATCGGTATGGGATACGAATAACAGATTAAGCACAGGATGATCCTTTGACTGACCATGAAAGAGGAAGTATCGTGTTTGACGTTCTCTCCAGCCGACACCTTGATCGTAACAGAAGGAGCACTGGCTCGGTGTGGGTAATGACAGAGACAAGCTTCATCTGTGGTAGGTACAGCATCAGAGTTCACCTGAAGTGGTCTGAGGAGTAATGTGTTGCATTATTCGGCATCGTCTTGAAAACTCGAACTTGCCAAATCCTGCATTGATTAAATGGCTATAACATTGCGGTAAAGGTCGTACTGTTCAGAATGTAATCAAATCTACATGAGCAGTGATCTGTGCTATTCTGGGAGTTTCTGACCGCACTCTGTGCTGAAAGACAAAAAAAGTGTTCTGGTAAGTATTCGTTACACACTATCAGTTGAATGGCAAAACAAGCGGACACAGTGAGCGAGCCAGCCGGCGGCCACTTAGTGTTTGCTGAGGTCAGCAGACGGCTCTGCCAACAAGTGTGACGTCTCTGCGGCGGCGCCCACGCAGCTGGCAGCCGTCCCGTTGCCACCAACCATGGGCTGCCCCACGTCCCCCTGCTACACCGAGGACACGACCGGCACTCATGGCACCGTCAGCGTTCCAGCATGCCGGTCAAAATGGCCGTGGTCTACAGGCACTGCTTCGTATCTACTGTATGAACTCGATATCCACCGATAAATTTCCGATATTGTTGACGAATATTTTCTGAGTATTATGCTATAAGTCGTCTCTAGTTGCTCGTTACAAATTAATTACATATCATATCTTTTCTTACTGCCATTTACCTTTGTATCTGTATTACATTGCAAATATATACGCTAGGTGCTATGGTTTGTTCAGAGACAAACATGTTCCATGCAGTGGCGATTTTAGCTGTTGCTGATAGTAACGTTCACTTTACTCTTCACCCCCCGGCTTTGATTCAATGTTGCTTGGTTCCGTTTTGGGTTTGTATTTCGGGCAGTGTTGGTTGTTCGGTGATAGCCATACACAGCAATGTGAATAGGTGTAGTGATCAAAAGCTGAACAGTAAGGATATCATGCACGGGGTCTCTGAATTCAGCGGAAGAGCACATAGTACTGCTATGCTCATCTATTTCCGAAGCGACGGCAATCACGTCCCAGCAATTATCGTCTGAAGATTGGCTGCTACGAGAAACCGCAAGTTTCCGTGTTAACAATAATTACATATTAAAGGAATTTTAATTTTTGTGATGGTATTTTTATTAAATTAAACCAAATGGGTTAACAAACTGAATGAATTATAGTTACACTAGTCTTTTCCCCGCGGCTTTACCTGCGAACGCGTTCGACACATACATTGAACACATCTTCCGCCCCCTCTCCCTCCTACCTTCTATCTACTCCTCACTCTCTCTGTCTCTTCATATCCTCCTCTACATCTACATACTTACTCCACAAGCCACCGTATGGTTCGTGACGGGGGATACCCTGTACCACTGCTACTAATCTCCTTTTCGGCTCCACTCGCAAATGGAGCGAGGGAAAAACGACTGCCTATATGTCTCCGTATCAGCCCTAATCTCTCTAATCTTATCTTCATGGTTCTTAAGCGACATGCACGTTGGCAACAGTAGAATCGTTCCCTAATCAGCCTCAACTGTCTGTTCTCTAAATTTTCTGAGCACTTCTCCTCGAAAAGAACATCGCTTTCCCTCCAGTGATTCTCATTTGTGTCCCTAAAGCATCTCCATAATATATGCAGGTTGTTTGAACCTACCAGTAACAAATTGAGCAGCCCATCTCTGAATTGGTTCGATGTCTTCCTTTGTCTATTTCCTCCACACCCCTCTATCTGACCATAACTTCCTCCTCCCTCCCTCTGAACATATCTCAACTGCCCCCTTTCTCCTTCCATCTCCACCTCCCCCTCTTCCTTTCCCACCTGTCCAGTAACTCTTCTCAGCTTCCATATGCCTCACGCATATTCCCCTCCTTCCCCCTCTCTGTCCATTTCCTCCTCCCCCTCACTCTGTCCAAACACCCTTCTATACATCTCAATCTGTCCCCAGCCTTGCAACACAGATCAATAAAGAAGGCCAATACTAATTCCACTGCTCACCTGTCATCTACGGTAGGTGACACATCAAAGGCTTCAAAATCATTTATTTGCCTCTCACAAGCAGGCTGCCGCACTAAGCATGTCAGTGAAACCATTTCTTGTTCCTGAAATGTAGGCTGCCCTGCAAAACAAGTTGACTTGCCTGGCCGATACTGTTCCCACACAACATGCCTGTTGTGCATGAAAGCATATATGCTAGCGGCTGGAAAAATATTTTTTTGCCCGTACCTCCACTCCTACTGGATCTAGAAAGCTATAAACCTTATGTTGCCGATGCTCGTGAAGCTTGCTGTTTCAGTGCCAAATTTTTCTGAAACCGATGCAGGGGTTTGGGAGGAGATGCTGGACCTAACACACTAACACTCTCCTTTGTATATGTAACAGATTATTACTCTGTTATACGCCAACATGCACCATGGATCCCTTTATATCGAAATACACAGAAATGTCCCTGAACAACCTCCACAATTTCTTTGAAGGAGGTCAGGTTGAACTTAGCACCACTTATGATTTTTGCAGTTCAACAGCATCTGAAAAACGTAATTCAGCCAGTTGACGAGTTACGAAATCTATCCAATAGAGATTGCATAGACAACAGAAAATGGATGAATTCTATGCCACTGAATGGCTACATATTATCTGGTAGGTACTTGAGCAAGTATTTCCATGTGGCATTAGTTACGGAGATTTCTTGTGAGTAACATACCTCTGTTTACAAACAGTATTTTCTTTCAATTTATTTGCTTTCAGGACATGTTCGTTCAGCTTTCTCAATTGTGGAATGTCAGTTATGACGATATGAACGTGAGAACAACATAACACCCAGTGCTTGAACAGAAAAAATTTCCGACCCAGTTGGGAATCGAATGTACAAGCAGTTCTTCAGCTGTTCTCGCATTGTTTGGTGGACTCTGCAGCAGACATTTCCGTCTAGTAACCCCCATAACAGGTATCTTTAATATGACCCAAGAACCTGGTTTTCGCTGGTGCTTGCTACTGGTTTGCATCCACATCTTCCAATCTACGGTTGATCACAAAGATTTAACTTATCATTAATTATCGCAGTGTACTATGAGACAAAACGTAAGTCGTGTCTGAAAATCTTTGTAAAAGCCTTCGTAAGACATAAATGAAGCACATAACACAAAAAATACTTTTATTGACCTCTTAAGTAATTTCGGTTGGCCACAATAAACTTTCGGCAATGTTTGTTAGGTTACTGGGAAACGTTTAGGTAATTCCTGTCTTACATCTTGTCACCTCCAGTGACGATTCTTTGTAGAACTGATACCTATTGGTCACACGTAACAACGAAATCTTCAGCACTTTCCATAGACGTGGCCTTCTCTTTGCCGCTAAAACTGTGTGATGTAAATCGGGATCTTCTGCTTACAAACGTCTTTTAATGATCCTAAGTTCTTCCAGAATCAATCTTCTCAGATAGCCCCAAAATCTGCGGCAGCAACTATTGCACTTGCTCGATGCTCGTTGAAGCGTCTTGATGCTGACCAGGACATGATGAATTAACAACAGCTTCCTCCCTGTCCCAAAATCACTTGACATCACTGGAGGCAAATTTCCTATTCACATTTTTTCACATGCCTGCATCAACAACGCAACAACGCAAGCATCTCGGTCGAAGTTTTCAACAACTTGTAACAAAAAGTGATCATCATACATTTTTGTGGCGCAGCAGACAAATCTTCTTCGACATAGCATGTTGCTCTTCAGCGAGTCTCTCCACGCACATGCATTCATTTTTCACACAGGTTGGCCGCGCGGGATTAGCCGAGCGGTCAAAGCCACTGCATTCATGGACTGTGCGGCTGATCACGTCGGAGGTTCGAGTCCTTCCTCGGGCATGGGTGTGTGTTTTTGTCCTTAGGGTAATTTAGGTTAAGTAGTGTGTAAGCTTAGGGACTGATGACCTTAGCAGTTAAGTCCCATAAGATTTCACACACATTTGAACATTTTTAAACACACTAGTTGCCTTTGAGATATCTGTCCTTTCTCTTAGTTTTCTAGATATAACTTGTAAATAAACAACTGCACTTTATTTTCTCGTGTTATATGGAGAAACCAACAATAATTTTTACTGTACAAGTGCTCTTATCAGTGCTTTTATAATATCTGCTACAGTGTACTTGCGGACGAGAAAGACACTACACATACGAAGAAAGTACGAGGCGTTTAGAATCAGCGATCACATGTAAAGCTACGTAGTAATTATTGTAACAGCTTGTAAAATATATACAACTTTCTCGTATCACTGAGAATAACCAGCCTTGTTACTTTTGAAAGGAAAAAAAACCTGTCGAAGACGATTTAGGATTTTTGCCCTAACAACAGAGGAATTTCAAAATACGACGAATGACTCTGATGGCTATCACCGAACCTGAGCGACGAGTAATCACCGCGCGTAGATTAGCTGGTTAGTGTCGAGTCAGGAATCTGTTCACCGTGCTCGGGCAGCGCAGAGATACGGCATGCCGCCGCGCGCTCGCTGCACTCACGTCGACAGCTCGCCGTGTTCTTTTGTCCCCGCAGGACACACTCAGTCACCTGCTGACAACACGGAATCTAGGGGCGCAACCAGCAACGAGATGTTTCAGTAATGACAGACTACCTTCCAAAACAAATCTGAGAGTTCCTTCAGTATCTCACCGTTCTGTAAAAGTGTATGAGGCCACAGTTTTAGTAACTGCACCTTTACGCTGGTGAATCACGCTGCAGCAATTTAAAGAATAATGTGACGGTAAGAAAGTTCACGATATTAGAGAAAAATCTAATTCAACAGCGGAAGTGCCTAGATAAATTAAATTAAATTAAGAGAGGTACGAAGGTCATCCAGAAATTAAGTTCCCCTATTTTTTTAAGGAAAAGAAAACATAGTTACATGGAAAGTTTCATTGGCATTTAGCAATGTTTGATCTATTTTTCGATATAATCATCACCATAGCGTGGAATCAGTTTTTCTGTTCCTGTGTAGTAGAAGTCTGCCATCTAGAAATGGAATCCATCTGTGATAGTCGTCTTCAGGTTCTCGTCGTTTTGAAAACGTCGACTAGAGGACCAGAATTTCTTGAGATGCAAGAAAAAAATGTAAATCGCTGGGAGCAAGATCAGCTTCCAGTCGAACATTTGTTGCGAACCGAGCTGTATGTGGTCGAGGACTGTCATGGATTGCGACAACACCTGCACTGAACAATCCACGCCTCTTGTTTTGAGTGGCCAGTCGTCGTTGCCCGAGAGTTCCACAGTAACCGTTAGCGTTCACTGTTCCGCCTCTACGCAGGAAGTCAATCAGCAGACCGAACCTCGGAGTCGGTGGGAGAAAGAACAAGAACCGCCATTTTCATTCACTGTTGCAGCAGTATTAACAACTGTTAAGACTTGTCCCGTCATATGATTTTTTAGTCATAGCTCTGTTGTATTTGCGCTGTATTTCTGGATAAATACATTTTCATCAAAAAATAGGGAAATGTATGGACGCTACTGTAAAGATGGACTACTGCCTGTCAGGTACAAATCCATTACGAATGATCGACGAGTAGTATGCAGAGAACCACGCGTCGCTTACTTAAGCTGTCAACTTGGGCAGCTAGCTGTACCAAGGTAACCGATACGCCAGAGTGAACAGGAACTCTTTGTCATGTAAACAAGGAAGGTCTGGACACACGCCCATTCTGTGCTCAGGAGTGTGCAGACAAACAACGCAACACGCCTGGCAGCAGAATTGTGGGAGAATTGTTGCTGTGTTTGTGTTTATACGTGTGTGTGTTTACGGTTTTCTTTAATACTTTTACCCGTCGCCAGCCATTTCTTTGACGTACCGTTTTGCTAGTTAAGCCGGATTTCCTAAGAGCAGGACAGGGCGTTTTGCGTCAGTATGGTGGCAAAACTTAAATACATTGTGCATTTGTGTTTTCCCAGAAAATAAGACCGCAAGGGCATAATTATTCAGTCAACACGTGCTATCTGGGACGAGTGTGGTTACTTTAAGAAAAGTGCTAAAATACTGCCATTGCGAATAATCGACTTGTAGTGCGTAAAGTACCATGCGTCCCTTATTTAAGGGGGAGAACAGAAAAAGGTACTCCTGGATTTGCTTTCAGCTAAACATATGGACAATGAAGAAGAGGATTATTTGCTCCAGACTTATGCAAAGCGCTGAAAATCTGTCAGCAGTATGCTTGTGATATTGTGTCAATTAATAGTTTATCCTCCTCGGCAATGAAACGCATCTCTAGTTTTTCAGCATACTTTTTTGCCTATTTGCTCACGAACTTTACCTGAATTGCAGATTAATTGCTTCACTAGTACGCAGCTTACAACGGATTGCACTTGTCCAGTACCAGCTGGCCTATTACTCCTGAACTCTGTCAGAAAACACCTTCACTATTTTGTCACTGTCGACGAGACGCACTACGGATCGGGATGCGAACCCTGAATTCCGCTTTACGCGAGCAGTCGCGTAATCGCCTTGGCCATCCGAGAACGCTTTTCCTCCAGCCAAAATTCCCAGTCTGTTACACACTACTGACACCTACTCATGAACACCTTGCTCGCTAATCCCTGATTCCCGTAGAGGTTGACCATGAGGTCCACCCACACTGAAAGAAAGTATCTTTGGTCGTCGTCACCTTATATAGTTCGAATCCCGGTGCGGCACAAATTTTCACCTGTTACCATTGGTGCATTTCAATGTCCAAAAGCGGCTAACGTCAATGAAACATTTGAACAATTTGAGTTATGTATTAATACCTTCAGCTGCTGACGAGCATTGATATTTATCAACGGGAACATGTGACAAAGTGTTCCCGACCCGGACTCGAACCCGGGATCTCCTACTTACATGGCAGACGCTCTGTCCGTCTGCCCCACCGAGGGCACAGAGGATAGCGCGATTGAAGGGCTACCTCGCACACGCCTCCCGCGAGACCCACATTCTCAACTTGTATGTCCACACACAGACAGCATATCCATATAAGTATATAGTTCTGGCAACACCGGCCATGACCTTCTTCTGTGCGGATGCACACGTATTCCGCGATCTCTTACGGGACTTGGTAAGATACCTTCCACGAGTAATGAGTGTGTTGGGATGGGACACTACGTTTGTAGTGCGTGGACATACAAGGTGTGAATGTGGGTCTCGCGGGAGGCGTGCGCGAGATAGTCCCTGCAGTCGCTATCCTTTGTGCCCTCGGTGGCTCAGATGGATAGAGTGCCTGTCATGTATGCAGGAGATCCCGGGCTCGAGTCCCGGTCGGGGCACACATTTTCACCTGTCCCCGTTGATAAATATCAACGCCCGTCAGCAGCTGAAGGCATTAATATATAATTCTAATTTCGTCCTAGACGGCTGCAGGTCATCAATGTCTGTTCTTTCGGACATGACCGAAAGAACAGACACCATATCCATATACTTATATTTGAACAGTTACTTGTATGGCCGCTGTATCAAGTAATCTGAAAGAACAGGCACTATATACACAATGTGAACATTAATAAAACCGACGAACTGCAGGGACGGATTCCTGATTGGCAAATGGAGGAAAACAGGTCCTACGAACATATATCCACAAATGCATCGTTGTCACGGACGATGGTGTTGACGAATGACAGTGCCTCTGACTACGTGCCGTGTGTTCCCTGTGTTTTACCGGTTGTGTGATTGACCCAGTGTACTCTAAGCAGCAGAATGGCCCGGTATTCACGTCGGGAACAAACTGAGATGGTAATCGTGTACGGCCAAGTAGATGGAAACGGTCGAGAGACAGCACGGCTATACCCCCACTGACACCAACCACATCACAAAACATTTCAAGCCCTTTTCTGTGATCACGGGTCCTTTCAGGCAGTTGAACATGCAAGAAGGCGGCGGACTGTGCGTACACCATATTTTGCGGACTGGGTCCTGCGTCTCGACCATCTCCATCTCCTTGACCGTGCACAAACACCATCTCGGTTTATTCCCGACATGAATAGCGGACCACTCTGCTGCCTGTAGCACACTGCATCAATCACACAGCTTCCAACACAAAAGGAACACATGGTACATGGTAAGAGGAATTTTCATTCGTCGGCAACGATTCATTTGCGGACACGTTCAATTCAATTCAATTCATTTTATTAGCGTCCTTGTAGTACATCATCAAAATGACATAGGACTTATCAATAAACATTACAATTTAAAATACATGTACATGAAAATTTATAATTGAATTTACTTGTCACTTAGACATTACAATTTTAATAGAACTATAAGAACATTAACATAAAAAATATACAAGCAGGATAACAACGTACAAAAAAAAAAAGCTAGTGATTCTCACATCAAAGACTATTTCCATTCTTACATTAACACTGTTTCACACTTTCATAGAAACAGCAAGTATTTAAATGTGAGCAATTACACATATTTATTTTGTCAGGGAAATATTAACTGCGATTTTATTGTCAATGATTCATAAACTCTTCAATACTGTAAAAACTGTTGCTCAATAACATGTTTTTTAATTCTCTTTTAAATATGTGCAGTTTTGGTATTATTTTTAGTTCTTTGGGGAGAGCACTGTATAGGACCTTTCTTCCTCCATTTTCAGTCAGGAATCCGTCACCCTATAGATCTACGTTCGGATATATATATAACGTAACTGCGAATGTGGCATGGTGCAGACTGTTGCTGCACGCTTTGTTTGTGGAAGTTATTGGCACCGCACACACGTTCTTTGTGCCACAGGCTAAACTTGGCTGAAACTTGTGCCACTTTATGTGGAGGGGCTGTAAACAGATAGGTTAGAGTGTGAAAAGACGTGGAGAGGGGGGAGCTGCAAGAGGAGAAATGTGGAAGGGGCAAGCGACAAGAATCTGGGGTTCGGCGTCACCCGTGGACTGGCGCCAGGCGGCGGAGATGTCTGCGGCGTGAGCAAACGTGTGCAAGTCGTACAAACATCTCGCCATTGTGGAGCCCGTAGGCTAGCAGCTTCTTCACATCGAATGAGTTGGTCGACTTGACCCTTAATGCAGATTCTGTTTGGTTTGTGTTTGACGATCTCTCGGAAAATTGTCATTTGGCTCACAACATTAGTGACAAAGTTCGCAAAAAGGTGTCCTTGGCTACGTTTCAGAAATCCAGAAATAATATGAGCATTACTCGTAAGTGTTTGGGAGAAACTATGAAAAATCTATGTGGGACGGGCCGAGATTGTCGTAGATCCTACAAGAGACGGTTTTAAAGTTTTTCACCAAGTTCGTTTGAAACAGTCTCATTTTTTAAGCAATATTCCTGTAACACTGGTGCTAGCACTAATGCGATCCTATCATAGAGACAGCTACCAACTATTTATCTTATACAAAGGATCTAGTGATGTGCGTAGAGAATTCACTATAAAATGCTCTTCTGAACTGAATGGTGAATCGTACAGTTATTTTTGATTTAATATCTGCTGTTGTAACATTCGTGGGAGTTCCTGAATTACTTTGGCAGTGAGACTTATGTCGTAAGTTAAGCTCACAGGACAAAAATTAGTCTCTTTACACGAACTAACTAGATGCTTTGGAACGTTGTTGGTGATGTACAACTGATACCAGCCTATCATGTGACTCATCAAGGCTGGAGTAAGCCATGTAAGTAAAATGATGTGTGTATGTCAGTCGGTTGTATGGAATCAGTGAATTAAGATGTGGAGACGTGTGAAAATTGCAGAAAGGAGATGCGAGCGGGGTTCACTAGGTAATGCAACGCATTTTTTCCCAGCCAGTTTCGGTTTTGAAAAAATTTAGAATTTGTTGCGGGACATCGTAGAATATTCCCACTCCAGCCATTATAGCTTCATGAAGTTCCGATAGGTGGTGGCGCTATACGTAGCCTTCAAAATGGCGGCTGTGACGGAGGTGCCTTCCAACAAGAGAGCGATTATTGAGTTTCTTTTGGCGGAAAACCAGAGCATCACAGATATTCTTAGGTTCTTGCAGAATGGCTGCGTAGACCTGGCAGTGAACAAAAGCACGGTGAATCCTTGGGCGAGACGTCTATCATAATCTCAACAAGGTCGCAAAAACCTATCGATTTCCCGTATGCCGGACGGCAGCACAGAGCTATGACTCCTGCATGAAGGAACGTGCGGACACTCTCATTACAGGTGATCGATGGATCACAATCAGATTCCTTGCTGTACAAAGGTTGGTAGTGCTGACACACTCGTCCACCACTGGGGAGCTCAAAGATGTGTGGCTGCTGGGTTCCCCGTCGCCAAACAGAAGACCATAAAGAGCAACGAAACTGCGGAACTGATTGCGCGTTTTGAGGCTGATCCTGACAATTTTCTGTCGAACAGCGTCATAGGCAATGAAACATGGGTTCATCACTTCGAACTGGGAAAAAACGGAAATCTCCTCCGAGGAAAAATTTCAAAGTCGCACCCTCAGCAGGTAAAATCATGGCGACGGCGAGCAATAAACTTAGTGACGAAAAACGTAAAATTATCATATTGAAGAATGTGATGATGGACAAAATATTTCACATTACGTAAGTACAGTGGAACAAGTAAGAAATGAATTATCTTACTAAATCAAAATCAAAAAGGTTTCAACACCATGATCAACAACAAAGCGACAGGAAAAGCAATAAACCTGATGAACCAGCGTTTAGAACAAGATTAGGTTTAGGAAAGAAAAAGGAACCAGAAAAGCTATGACAGCACTATAAATTACATTAGCAAGGAGAACTGAGACAAACAGGAAGACGTATGTCATTGTCACAGGAGAGGTCCACGGATTACGCGTCCTCTGCAGTAGTAGTAGTAGCAGTAGAAGATTTATTCATCCGTGGGTCTATTTTTACAAGGATATTGGACATCCCATGCTATCACTGTTTAAGAATAAGAAACAATCATAGCTCATACACAGTGGGATATGTGCTGAAATACCTAGAAAAAATACCCTTCATTCTGATAGAGAAAAATGTATTCAGAAATTGAGAAGGGCAGACAAAGATCAAGACATTATTAAAGACGTTTGGCGTAGTATAGACACAAAGTCATAAAGATTAGCTCACAAAGAGAAGAGATAGAGGAAGAATGCCAACTGGTAGAAAACGATAAAAAAATATCGGCCATTTGGAACAGATGATGAATAAATATAACATTGTATAATGCTTCGATTGCGCTATCTCACTGAAAGAGCTGCATTCTCGCCATATTTTGTTTGTTAAGAGTTGAAGGACTAAATCAGGATTTAAAAAAATGGCTCTGAGCACTATGGGACTTAACTTCTGAGGTCATCAGTCCCATAGAACTTAGAACTACTTAAACCTAACTAACCTAAGGACATCACACACACCCATGCCCGAGGCAGGATTCGAACCTGCGACCGTAGCGGTCACGCGGTTCCAGACTGAAGCGCCTAGAACCACAAAGCCACACCGGCCGGCCAGGATAAAAAGATAAACAGTTTTATACTCCAGAAAAGGGGGTGTAATTGCATTATACCTTCAAAACACTGATCAGCGCTTCGTAATAGCGAGACAAACGCTTCGTGCCACAGCAGAAAGCTGAGAACTAAACTGCGTTGGTCATCTTTGTAGTTTTCTAGGGTAACAGGGGGCCTGAGTTGATATGTCATCATCGTGTCCTACTAAGTTTGCTTAGGACACTCCAGATAAGACTGTTCGGTATGTTTGTGTAACTGATATAGAGGAGCGGCGGCATTGAGTCTTGGAGATACTAAACTGCTTACAGGCATAGTCGACGAAAAAAATGCACGGGACGTTATACTTCACGAATAGAATGGAGGTGCAAAAGCTTATACAGACAGTTAATTGTCTCAAGAGAATCTGTGAGGGTACGTCGGTAAAAGAGGGCATGAATGTCGGCTTACGTAAGGCTCTGTGACCATCATCGGTGACTACGTGGTGCTCGACTCTTGTTTCCCTTAGTTTATGAGATGCGCCTTTTGTCGCAAAAATTGTTGATCAATTAACTGTTCACTATCATCAGTAGGCATGATGTCTTTAATACTGCCAACTATGTCGAGATATAGCTTTCACTGAGATACGACCTACCGCTCTCGATGAGTAGTAACGCAGTAACGCCAAAAAAGAAATGTCCCTGTTAAAAGCTCGGAGTGATCACGAGAACGGTGTGTTACGCAGAAACCACGCGGTCTTACAAGGGAAAGGAGAAGGCAAATCGCTGCTCATCTCAGGAAAGAGCAGCCTTGCCACAAGGAGAGAGTGCCTACAGTCAAGGTTTCCCCATTTTTTCTGGCACCACTGTAGTTTTCGCCTACGTCTCGACTGTAGGAGAAGTGATTGGAAACAGCGGAACAGCACAAGCACTCCACGCCATGTTAACTACTGAGATTCGACAGAGAGCTGAAGCGAACGCAGGATGTCGCCTTGTTGCTACGTTTTGTCGCGATTTACTGCCCGCAGTCGCCGCATATCCTCGACGGTACTTATTCGAATCTGTATTTTTGCTGTCATTGACACAGGTGTTCTGCAGATCTCGAGCGAGTCATCATTACTCTCTACACGTATCACTTAGTACACTTTCGCATACTCTGGGCTTTGATACTTTTTTGTCTGAGACATGTTGTCCCAGAATTAAAAGAAAATAGTTCCCTTTTCCCGGTTCTGACCAAGATTTTCCGGAGGTTTTGCCTCGGTTGGAAGGGATATGCCGGAAATGGAAGTCTCCTCTGAAATACGAGTATTAGACATTCCCAATCCAGACTCTCTGTGCCTCTCTGTCAGTTCGTCTGGTACTTTGCCGAAAAGTTTTTGAGTGTAAAATGGTCACTACTTAAACAGCCCATTTTACCTAGAGAATGAAAAAAGTTTCCCCTGTCACACTTTAATTGTTTCACAGAATCATATAATCAAACGCGCTATGTTTTCATGTTTTTTTTCTGGCTTTTTGTGGAACGTAGGGTCTGAAATAGCCCGCTGTGCTTTTCGGCGTAGAAAGTGGAATGTGTTTCCGCCCCTTGGAGCGACGTTTCATGATATATAAATTTCAAAAGCATCAGACTTCAGAATACAAAAAAATGGTTCAAATGGCTCTGAGCACTATGGGACTTACCATCTGTGGTCATCAGTCCCCTAGAACTTAGAACTACTTAAACCTAACTAACCTAAGGACATCACACACATCCATGCCCGAGGCAGGATTCGAACCTGCGACCGTAGCAGCCACGCGGTTCCGGACTGCGCGCCTAGAACCGCTAGACCACCGCGGCCGGCTTCAGAATACAAGATACGTACATATATGTACATATGTATCAGCGCCAATAAACTAATCGATAATTTAGAAATCTCAAGACAGTGTGATATTTTACGGCACATACTTAACACTGGTATACATTAAAGGCTACTTTAGTCCCGCATTTGACAATCACAACGGCTTCAGAGCTTGCGAACATCAGGTCACCAATGGTAAATCTTGCAAGATATGGTCTACATTGGTGTAAGTGCTCCTTAGTTTGTCGAGCACCAAAGTTACAAACGGCTGATGATATGGAATAACTCCATTTATGCAAATTTCTTCTAATCTTGCGACCACAGTTCTGACCCTGTTTCCACAGGGGCCATTCGTCTGCGAAACTAGCAGTTAGATTTTCCGATGGTGTCATCCGGTGGCCTCAGCTTCGACAAACAATAATGGGTAAAAGTATTCATACATATTGTTCATGGAGAATAACTTTATTTATTAGAACTAAAGATCACAACCAGAGATGATATTTGAAAAACTAACAGTATGGGGATTCCTTCCTATTCTGTAAATATAAAAGGACTAATTAAAAAAAACCTTCTTTAAAAAGTAAATAAAAATTCTGTACTAGTTGGATTCACACAGTGGCGAAAATAGTATTCAGACACTACTAGAAATGTAAACATAGAAACGACTAACGAACAGCTTGCAGCAATGAACACCTGCAGTGGTAAGTTGTATCTCGTGCGTGTTGGTTTTGATAGACGGTGAATGACGAGCAACAGCAAAATGTGCCGCAAAGGGAAGGAAACAACTGTAGAAGAAACACAAATACACTGCCAGAAAAATAGTACACTTGGAAAGACGAGGTCAATTTTGATCCGATGACGGCATTTTCCACTTCGGTGATAGTGGATGTACTGATAATGGTTTCAACGTCGTCCAATAGATAGCGTAGTCGCATAGCTACCAGTGCAACATCTGTGTCTATCCTTTAATACGGAATGCTCACAGTCAGAAAGCTCAGTGCGGTGGAAACGTTTGAAGCAAGCAGCAAATTATGCCATGGAGACGCACTCGTGCTTCCTACAGCCAACTGAGCGTGTTTTAAAGGGCTTAAATTGTGGACTTTCGAGTGGAGGGATAGTCCTTTCGCAGGACTGTCCCACAAGTTGGACGTGCTGCGTCAGATGTGCAACTACGGTGGTATCAGCCGCCACGTGAAAATTCTAACACGTGTAGACGGGGTTCTGGACTTCCACGCAACACAGACGTCCGCCAAGACTGTAGTATTGTAAGGGCAGTACAGGCAGATCGTGCAGCTACCATAGCACAGATAAGAAGACTGGTGAGTCCAGACGTGTCAATAGGAATTGTAGCAAACCGACTATTAGCAGTGGGACTACAGGAACGCACGCCTCTAACCCTTCTTCCGCTCACGCCACAGCATCGACGTGCACGGCACGATTGCTGACGCCAGAGGATCACTTGGAAGATAGGATGGCGCGCCGTGGTCTTCAGCGATGAAAGGAGATTCTACCTGCAAACAAGTACTGGTCGTTGGCGAGTACTGTGTAGACCAGGTGAGCGAAGTCTCGTAGAGGCCTTTGGTCTGGGTGCGATAAGCTACATCTCCCAGCGCCTCCGGTGTTTCTGAAGGGAACGATAACCAGCACTTGCTACATGCAGAATGTTATTAGACCCATTCCTTTGCCGCCCTTGAAATAGGCATTTGCCAGTGATGTTCCAACAGGATAATGCTCGCCCACACACTGCCCATGAAACTGAACATGCTCCGCAAGACGTGCAGCATCTCCCCTGGCCAACACGTTTCCCGGTCTTGTCTCCAATCGAGCACCTGTGGGTTACGATGGGACGAGAAGTGACTCATGTTGCTCATCAACCAACAACTCTTACAGAAGTACGTGAACATGTCGAGCAGGCGTGGCTTAACTTATCGCTATCTGTACGATCGGCTGGATGCCCGAGACAGCGCCTGTATTGCCGCCCGTGGAGGCTACACCACTTACTAATATGGTTGTATCATCAGGGGCCCATACATGACACCTCACTACCGCTTCTGCTATTGGTCTGTAAATGTAATCATTTCATGTACTCCATATGCAGCGTTGTAACAATACGTCTTGAGTGAGTTGGAGACCTCTAAAAGGATGTACAAATATTTTATCCAGCAGTGTAGTTATTTTCCAATATGAAAAAGGAAAATCATTTTCAGAAATAGCTGACATTATTGGAAGAAGCCACGCAACTCTGCACACCATAATATCGCGATTTAGAGAAAGAAATACTGTCACTAATAGTGAAAAAAGAGGTCGACCATAGAAGCTAAAGCAATTATGTTAATTAGGAATGGTTAGAAGAGATCGTAAATTGAGAGCTTCTTCATTGTGTGTGGAAGTTAATGATCAGTCTGGAAGGAAATCACACCATGGGTTGCTCGCTAAATTTTAAGTAGCGCAAGTTATTGGTCTACATTGGTGTAAGTGCTCCCTAGTTTGTCGAGCACCAAAGTCACAAAGGGCTGATGGTATGTAATAACCCCGTGTGTGCGAATTGTCTTCTGATCTTGTAACCACAGTTCTGACCCTGTTTCCACAGACCCTGTTTCCTAGAAGAAAACCATACATTAGCAAGAAGAACAAGAAATTGCGACTTGAATTTGTTCGAGAGCACATAAGCAAGAACACAAGCTTGTGGGACAAGGTACTGTTCACAGATGAAAGTGAATTTAACATATTTATAAATGTTAATAGAATTTTGGTGTGGAGACGACCAAATACTGAGCTGGAACCAACATTCGACCCACAGTAAAGCACGGTAGTGGAGGAATTATATTTTGATGGTGTACGTCTGCATCTGATTTGGGCAACTTGTTTTTGTTGAGCTAATATGGATGGATTTACAGATTTCAGTACGCAAAAATCCTAAAGGCAAATCTGCAAAAAAGTACTGATAGCTTGTGTTTAGGCACAGATTTTTATTTACTTTCGACAAGACAGTAACCCTAAGCAAAAAGCGGAAATTGTTCGCCTATGGTTGCTGTACCGTACTCCCATGTTCTCAAGTCTCCAGCACAGAGCGCAGACCTTAATCCAATTGAAAATGTTTGGAGTACGCTTGGTTCAAATGGCTCTAAGCACTATGGGACTTAACATCTGGGGTCATCAGTCCCCTAGAACTTAGAACTACTTAAACCTAACTAACCTAAGGACATCACAGACATCCATGCCCGAGGCAGGATTCGGACCTGCGACCGTAGCAGTCACGCGGTTCCGGACTGAAGCGCCTAGAACCGCTCGGCCACAGCGGCCGGCGAGTATGCTTGAAAGAATGGTGAGAAAACATGAAATACGAATTAGGACTGCTCCGAAACAATGTCTACAACAAGAATGGCAGACTATTACCTCAGAGACAACCAAAAAAGTACTTCATTTCACGCCGAAGATGTTAACAAAAGCCGGCCGGAGTGGACGAACGGTTCTAGGCGCTATAGTCTGGAACCGCGCCACCGCTACGGTCGCAGGTTCGAATCCTGCCTCGGGCATGGATGTGTGTCATGTCCTTTGGTTAGTTAGTTTTAAGTATTTTTAGGTCTAGGGGACTGATGACCTCAGATCTTAAGTCCCATAGTGCTTAAAGCCATTTTTAAAGAACGATAGCGGAAGAGGACGCCTGCAGCTTATTTAAGGAATTACTTCAGATTTCGACTTACGTGATTTAAGGAATCGACGGAAAACGTGGTTTATCGTACAGGGATAACAACTTGACTGCTCTCGACTACGAGTCTAGTATCGATGCTGACTCAGTCTGCGCCAAATTTTTCGATGGCCTATGAAACAAGCGAAGATTAAGGCAGTTGTGGATGGACTTAATTAATATGAAACATTTAACGATGTACGATGTACGACATGTAGGATAATCTCCACGGTTGGAGTCATAATTAATGTGTGAAACGAATAATTTTGACTTGCTAGCTTAATGCGTAGTGCGCTAGTTCGTGGGTTATGGTGATAGATCACACCCAGTGCGGACACGCGCGACGGGTTGTCGACCGCCGGTCCGGTATGCCGACTAGGGATGGCGGTTATCGCTGAAAGAAACAGTTTTCAGTTAAATCGGTTTTTTAAACGCCAGTTTAACATGAGTGCTTACACCGCTCAAAATAACCGGTTTCTGAAATGACGATTTTCGATTTTTTGTTCCTATTATTTACTGTAGTGAACACAGAAATAGAACAAGATTGAAAAATTTTGACTCCCTCAGTTTCTAGATACATGGACTCAAACTACTAACTTAAACAGACAAATAAAGGAAAACTTAGTCCGTCGACCATTCCTTGCTTTTCTCTAAAAGTTGCAAGTGCCTGAATATTATAAACAATTACCATTATTGTCCTACTGCTTCTGATTTTTTTTGAAACTCTGCTAAAAATCATGTTGTAATCGGGTAATGCCACCAAGTGGGCATTATAGTCATTGCTAAAGCATGAAAACTGAGGTTGACTGACTCTATATTCGTGTTAATTTGTCCATTTTCAAGGGCTACAAGCAGATAAAAGCATACTGCACAGTCACAGGTAACAGATCAACTATGCAATTTTGTCATATGATGACATGATAGACCGTGGCTCTTGTTTGAAGACAAATGTTGATGGTGTTAGGACAGTAACCAGTCACAAATTTACTTTTAGTTCCTTTATTCAAAGGGTACCGTTACCGGTTTCGAATCGTTGTGATTCATCCTCAGACGGTTTACACGCTTTCTTTATGACATGTGGTGTGTTTTTTACAGATTAATTGTCCTAAAATATAAATAATACATAATTATAAACACGCCACACACAGATGGTTGCGTTACATATTTTCGTTGCATGTGACTTACGTGAAACGTCGGTTTCGAGTGTTTGTTTTCGTAACATTCGTCCAACATCCCTAATGCCGATCAGCCTGATTGTAGTTTTCCACGTTCTCTAGACAGATATTGGGCTGGTCCCCAACCACAGCCTCCGAGAATACGATAGGCTAGCAGATAAAGCACGGTAACACACAGATCAAAGTTGACGCGATTCACAGACTAGAGTAGGCGCGCTACTTTCCTCCCTTGTGTTAACTGACGGCTACGGAGACAAAAGAGTAGTCAGCCATAGAGCTAAGGCCAGTATTACACTATCAGATTTCTTTGCCCAATATCTTTGTCAAAGAAATTTGATGGTGTAATAGAGAACTTTGTCAAATGTCGTCAAATATTTAATCAAATCTAGGGCCTCGCTGTGGATTTGATCAAAGAAGTCACTCGTCTTCTGTTCACTGCAATGTGACATGTTATCGCGTGGAGTGCTAGCATCGCTGCAGCGTTCTGTCAACTGTAGTGCTTTTATAAACATTGCCGGTAAATACAATTGGTGTGTACCGACAACTACAAAATTAATAGAGACGTATGAAGCTGATGAGGCGCTTTACAACGTGAGGCATCCTGGGTACAAAAATAGATTAAGAAGATTGGAGACCAGACCTGACCTAACCTAACCTAACCTGTAGCAAGGAATCGGAGTGTTACAGTGAGCCTGTCTCATGCAGATGTAGCAGTTCTTACGTGAATATTGTGCTTTGTGATATGAGGATACACTTCATTGAGCACATACTGTCTGCTCATTCATTCTTAAGTAATTGATGTACGACTTGACGTCCTCCACTATAAGTTCATGTAACAAGTTTTGTTGAATGCTTTTATCGTGTCGTCGTAAAACCCACGGCTTCACCCAGGTACGTTTCCTTTTTTTTACCCTGCTTCTCTTCCGCATGTGCACACAGTGCAATTGTGGTACATGCAACTGCTGCGGTTAATAACAAGTTGTTGTTGTCAGCCACTTTGAACTTTGACGATAAATATGACGACAGTGTGTAGTACCCCTTTTTTAGCAACACGTCAAAGATCTTTGTCAAACATATTTGACGAATATTTGATCACATCTATGACCAAGTCTTCGAAAAAGAAATGTGATAGTGTAATACCGGCCTAAAATAAATTTGTCACAACATGAATACAGGGGTCCCCTATGACGAGAGACGCACAAGGAAAGAGAGAATATTACGGACCACAGTTGGGACGTCTTGAATGCTGCATCCAGAAAAGGCAGGCTACAGTGCGACATGGTCTGCCAGTTGTGCGATTGCAGAGGTAGAGTCCTAGCGCCAACTTGTGCCGCTCACGCGTCGTCCACGTGTGCAGAGACGCTTTCGTCCAGCCGCGTCGCCCGTGGCTATTTTGGTCGTTGGGTCGGTATTTGGAGCAGCGCTCGTGTCAGCTGACGCCAAGGTCACACGTGCCCGGCCGCTGTCAAAACGCCGCTCTTGTTGTAGACAGTCTCTCGCCTGTCGGCCAAGTTCCTCCCTGCCACAACACAGCCTCTGTCTAGGTCTGTCGACATTTAGACTCCTACGCAGCACAAGCAACTCTGTGTGAAACCGCCGGTATCTCTGCTCTAGGAAGCCTGCCTCTTCACCATGTTCAGTTTCTACGTCTACATCTACATACATACTCCGCAAGCCGCAGTACGGTATCCTTTACCACAACTAGCCGTTTCCCTTCCTATTCCACTCGCAGACAGAGCGAGGGTATGCCTCCTTATGAGCCCTAATTCCTCGTATCTAATCTTCGTGGTCTCTACGCGAAATGTAGGTTGCTGGCTGTAGGATCGTTCTGCCATCATCTTCAAATGCCGGTTCTTCATACTTTCTCAGTAGTGTTCTTCGAAATGAACGTCTTCTTCCCTCCATGGATTCCCATTTGAGCTCCCGAAGCAAATCCGAAACACATGCATGCTAGTCGAACCTACCGGTAACAAATCTAGCAGCTCGCCTCTGAATTGCTTCGATGTCTTCGTTCAGTCCGACCTGGTGCGGATCACGAACACTCGAGCAGTTCTCAAGAATAGGTCGCACTACCGTTCTATATGCAGTCTTCTTTACAAATGAACCACATTTCAATGTAGCCGGCAGCTGTGACCGAGCGATTCTAGGCCCTTCAGTCCGGAACCGCTCTGCTGCTACGGTCGCAGGTTCGAATCCTGCCTCGGCCATGGATGTGTGTGATGTCCTTAGGTTTAAGTAGTTCTAAGTCTAGGGGACTGATGACCTCAGATGTTAAGTCCCATTGTGCCTAGAGCCATTTGAAACATTTTTGAACTTCAATGTAGTTTTCGTCAGTTGCTTAATCTGAATGCCACTCACGATCTCCTTTCGTCACCGTACTGATAGAAAACTGGTTATTTTGCGTCGTGTTAGTTGTTAGGTAGTGACAAATGTAGGAGTAATTGACCACATAAAAACAAAACGAACGTAAGAGCGTTCAAGAGCCAATCTACAGCGTTCATGCACGGAATTTTTGTGGTGTTAGCTGCGAGGTGCATTGACCAACGAAATAGAATATAAACGCAGGAGCCTGCAAGAAGGAAGAGACATCTACACTCAGCTAAAGAGTGAAAAGATATCTTAGAGAACCAAACAATACACTTTGATCTATCAGATTTTATATCCACAGTTGTCATATTTCCTCATATTTTGATTGCATGCAGTGCTGATGATAAGTTCCTATAGTTCGATGTGCATTGCAGATAAACATGTTAAACACAGAAATAACTATAGGTGGTAGCTGATAAAAAATCGATGTATGTATGTTCCAACCACACTTGGTACACATATCCCTTACTGTAAGGCAACAATCGCTGTGAGGGTAGTTCATGAGATATGGCGTCATAAACAAGGAGATGCGGAAAAAACAGCCACATCACGGTTGACGCTTTAAATTTATTACTTTCTTTTTTTCTTTCGCTTACGCCATAGTCCCGCACCGATCACAGGGTCGGCGCGGTTAGAACGGATCTGGCAAGGTTAGTTTTAGGGGTGGCCGGATGCCCTTCCTGCCGCCACGCCGAACCCCCAGGGATGGAATCAGTATACCCCAGCTGTTTGCATCTAGTGTAAATCGTGAAATAGTGCGAACGTGTTTCAAATGTCTGCGACGCGTGTAACTGAGGCGGAACGTGTGGGCCAGCCCGGTATTCACCTAGCGGGATGTGGGAAACCGCCTAAAAACCACATCCACGCTAGCCGGCACACCGGCCCTCGTCGTTAATCCGCCGGGCGGATTCGATCCGAGCCGGCGCGTCTACCCGAGTCCAGGAAGCAGTGTTTAGCGCTCTCGGCTACCCTGGCGGGTGCTCAAATTTATTACTTATGTGCTACTAACTCTACTCGCAGACAGTATCCACATATGCCGCTAAATACATCTAAAAATTATGTCATAGTACCATGCACGGTTCAGGAGATATGACATCATAAACAGCGAGATGCGTCAAAAACGGCAGCATTTTGCATGACTTTTAAATTTATTACTTCTTCGCTACTAACTCTCTTCGCAACACATTTTGCAGATAGTATCTACGTATGCCGCTGAATGTACCTACAATTCATATCATTGTATGACTCACAGATCAGGAGATAGGACATCATAAACACTGAGATACATGAAAACTGCCGCATTGTGCATGAAGTTTTATTACATGTATTCCTTACTACTAAGACACTCCTACAGTCGAGTCAATTTTAGGAGCTCCATAGCGCCTGGAAGTGCTTTTGACAGCTTTCAATTGGTTATCACAAACGACTATGGCGGGAACAATGGCCATTCATAGAGCTATGAAGAGGAGTTGTCATAGAGAGGTTTACAAAATCGCATTGTAGATAGACGAAGCTGCTGCGCCCAGTCTACAGAAACTGGACATAGCAGAAACTGTTTATAATCGAGTTCTGAATCAAATAAACACTTCACGGAACTAGTATTTTGCATACTCTATCTCTCAATTTGGATACTCTACTTACACATCTGTACATTATGCAAATTTCTTTGAACGACTGTCCGTACGACAGTTTTTTCACGAATACAAAATATTTATGCGTATAGTGTGATAGTGTGTTGTTGGAGAAGAACAGACTCTAGGTATTACTTTCCTTTGCGATAACTTTTGTATCACGACAGCCTCCAAACATCAAACTTTTCCGTCAGGTAGCACAGCACCTATAACAAGTTTAACTAGGCGATAAAACATCGGGTATCAGAGACCGATCGCAGTGTATTATCCCTTTGGTTAGATTCCCGTATGTCTTACAACTCATTGTACTCACGTGTAGAGTTGTTGTTATCTTCAGGCAGGGCAGTTAAGCAGTAACGACCTATCGGCGTTGAAATCGTTAGGAATGGAGAAACGCCTCACTTGGGTAATAGTGAGGGAGGGAATCTCTTTTTAATGTTTTTGATTCCCTACTCCTACGGACAGAATAGGTGTTCGAGTAATGACCCATTGAAGAGTCCGCCGGCCGATGTGGCCGAGCGATTCTAGGCGCCTCAGTCTGCAACCGCGCGAATGCTACGGTCACAGGTTCGAATCCTGCCTCGGGCATGGATGTGTGTGATGTCCTTAGGTTGGTGAGATTTAAGTAGTTCTACGTTCTAGGGGACTGATGACCTCAGATGTTAAGTCCCGTAGTGCTCAGAGCCATTTGAACCATTGAAGAGTCAGGGACTGTTCAGCCAAATAACTTCTAACATCTTAGTTGGGCAGAGGGAGTCACAATCGGTAATATATGGGAGGGCACGTCCAGTTCCAGTATTTGCCCTATAACCAACGGAAAACTCAAAACCTACTGAAAATCTTGGTCGGAAAAGAAGGCTGGGGGCAGGGAACTATTTTCAATTTAATTCTGGGACGATATGTCCCAGACCAAAACATGCGGTTCTAGGCGCTCAGTCCGGAACCGTGCGACTGCTACGGTCGCAGGTTCGAATCCTGCCTCGGGCATGGATGTCCATTTGAACCATTTTTGAACCAAAACATACGATTCTTAGAGTATGTGTGTCAGAATTTGTTTATGTGTATTCAGAGAAAAGTCGATGACTTGCTGGACATGTGCATAGGAGAAGGAATCGGACATGGGTTTCTGTATGAACTGTTCTAGCACTCTCCAGAAAGAATGTGGAAAATTCTCCAGAAACGTTAATTCTCAATTCAGATAGCCGGAAGGTGATTGAAGCTTCGTTGTATCCGTATATGACGCCGTTGTGTTGACTGCTGTGCCATTTTGTTCAGTGCTCTGTCACTATTGACATTGCTGTCAGTGTCACACTAGACTAGCGACGGAATTGCCAACTAGTGTCTAATTCTACGTCATTTGTATGATACATGACGTAAGTCTCGCAACCCTTAGAACGTCGATAGTCTTTTAAATTCCTTTCCTTATAACTTAATTTTGTGTCCTGCAGGGTATATTACGCGTGGAAGGAAAATACTGTCCACAAAGTTTGACGGTTCTCAATGTACTTGATTTCTGGCCTGCCTACATGAGTTCTGTTGATCCCTGCGGCCCAGAGACAACGCCGATCAGTGGGAACAAAGAACTCGGCAACTTCCGGTGGCGCCACTGGGTGTAGACGCCAGGCAAACAGAAGGCGACATCTGGCGGCCCAAAGGTCGCGCGGCTGCTTCCACAGCATGAGAGGTCAACAGAGTGAGCCGTGGGGAAGGTACCGGAAGAGGCCCGGGCTGAAGCTCTGCACAACAGTCCAGCCTGCGGCGCTCCACAGATGCTGACACTGCCAGCGCTTGCCGCACCTTTATCTACAGCCTTAAAACGATTCTCATCTAAGTGCTTGGAAGAGGGTTCATAGAACCTCTTTCGGACTACTTCTCGACCATTCCAATCTCGAATTGGGAAAAATGAGCACCTAAATCTTTCAGTGTGAACTTTGATTTCTCTTATTTTATTACTATGGCCATTCCTCTATGTGGAACTGAAATTCTGTGAAAAGACCTCGCCGCTTAGGAAAACGCCTTTATTTACAAGACAACCACCCCATCTCGCGTATCATATCCGCAACAGTCTGTCCTCGAGTTTCGCTGCTCTTCTTGAACATGTTCGATGTTCTCCGCCAATTCTGTTTGCTAAGAATCCCACACCACGCAGGGATACTCCCGAAGATGATGATGATGAAGTCCCAGACTCCTTGACAGAGCGTAGGGGAACGATGCAGGAGACCCTCACTGCCGTACTAGGCAACATCCTAGGGGAAGTAGTTTTCCATTGTCTTCCTCCGACCGTAATGGGGATGAATGATGATGATGAAGACGACACAACACAGTCATCTCGATGCAGGTGAAAATCCCTGACCCCACCGGCAACCGAAGCCGGGACCCCGTGCTCGGGAAGCGAGAAGCTACCGCAAGACCACGAGCTGCGGATACTCCCGAAGAAGCGTAGTTTAGATAGTTTCTTTAGTGAACTTGTTGAATCTTTGAAGTATTCTGCCAATAAAAGGCAGTCTTTGGTTTGCCTTCCCCATAACACTTTCTGTGTAATGGTTCCAATTTAAGTTGTTCTTAACTGTAATCACTAGGTATTTATTTGAGTCGGCAGCGTTTAAATTTGTGTTATTTATTAAACTGGTCCTCTACTCTCAAAACAAACCGTTACCTTTCTCTGCCTCGTGATGATTGGGTGTTGTGTGATGTCCTTAGGTTAGTTACGTTTAAGTAGTTCTAAGTTCTAGGGGACTGATGACCATAGATGTTAAGTCCCATAGTGCTCAGAGCCAAACCGTTACTGCGCGCAAGCAGGTTCGAACCCTGGCTCGGGCATGGATGTGTGTGATGTCCTTAGGTTAGTTAGGTTTAAGTAGTTCTGAGTTCTAGGGGACTGATAACCTCAGAAGTTAAGTCCCATTGTGCTCAGAGCCATTTGAACCACTTTGAACCTCTCCGTTCCTCGAACATTTATTATGTTTACGTGATGTTAGAGTCCGCGCTTAGATAAGTCTTCAGATTATGATGACAATATGAACTGACTTGACACTACCTACGCATATGCGTAATAAAGATCGGTGTCTATTTTTGTACAAAACGTGTATCATTTTACTTTTTCTTAAACTTGACACGTATGTCAACGGCATGTCATGCCATATCTTGACTGTTATGTGACGGCTAGCACAGAAAAAAAGCAGACTTTCGTATTCTGAAATCCACTTTCCTGCGGATGACTAAAAATATTTCAGATTTTGTCCAGTGAAGTGTCAGTCTACATAGAGTGGTGACAATGTCACCAACAGTTATTACTTGGAGCCTCTCGCAGGGCGAATGGAGGAAGGAAGATTTGGATTTAACGTCTCGTCGACACCGATGTGGTTGTAAATGGAGCCTTTGTTCGGATTGCACAGGGTCAATGGGCTTGCTAAAGCACATCCGCATTTCCCTTAAATAATTTTGGGAAAACACCAAAGGCACACGTCAAAATGATTTGAACCACGTTCCTCCGAATACGAGGCAACGCGCCGTCTCACTCGACCACTTCTCGTGACCAGTGTGACGGTTCCCGACACGCAGCGTGGCCGTGATGACAACAGGCCGCGGCTCTGAAAGCACGGGAAACGATTAGGAGGGCACAAAGGCCGGACACGGCGAGAGTGGCCGGACAACGCCGGAAGCTGTGCGGCGGCGGTCTCTGCCACGGCCGCGCGTGCGCCGCACCTTTTCACTTTTTTCTCTTCTATCTGTCGGTACTGGACGGTAGTGATTAACGCACGTCTATTTATTTTTCCATGAAGCTAAAAGTACAAACAATAACGACACATCGATTTGGAACTCAAGGGGTGAGGGATGACAGCAATAACGCTGACACTAGAGATCAGACAAGTGATCGTCGGAAAGTGAGGAGTAGAGAAGGAGACAAACGTTGCCGAGGCCGAACTGATGTCCTCAGAATTTGCAAATCGTGTCTTATGATACTTGACTGAACCATATTTCTTCGCTAACACGCATTGACACCCGACGCCACCTCAAAAACTCAATGACCACTAGCGAATTAAATAGGAGTGATTTCGTGTTGATATGGGGTGACGACTGAATGACTCAGTCCCTGTACTCATTACTGAACATGGTGGCAGTGTGAACTTTCCAGCCGGCCGGAGTGGCCGTGCGGTTCTGGGCGCTACAGTCTGGAGCCGAGCAACCGCTACGGTCGTAGGTTCGAATCCTGTCTCGGGCATGGATGTGTGTGATGTCCTTAGGTTAGTTAGGTTTAAGTAGTTCTAAGTTCTAGGCGACTGATGCCCTCAGAAGTTAAGTCGCATAGTGCTCAGAGCCATTTGAACCATTTTTTTGAACTTTCCACATAGCACGATCTAGCCTTCCTCTGAACTGTTGATGTGAGTCATGAGTGTAGTGTAAATACGAGAGCCAATCAGGAAGTTTTTGTCCCCATTTTTTATTAGTCAAAGTAAGGTAGATACAGGTAATTACAAATATACATCCTATTCTACGTACAATACATTATTTTTCAACACAGCCCCACACCAGTTCACACATTTGTCTCATCACAGCATTAAATTTGAGATGCCTCTGCGGTAGAATTCGTCTGGCTGACTATGGAGCCAATGTCGGACTGCTGTCTTGGCTTCATCGGTGTGCCACCATCCGACGACGAAATTGCTTGCAAGCAGTCTCTTCTTGAAATATGCCGGTTTGGAACATATCTACTATTACGACAAGATTCTTCTGGTTGTGTTACCAAGTCATAATACATTTCGGTCATGAACGTCGTCGACAATAGCAGCCAACTAGTCAGCAGATTAATCAGATAATGACGTGGTCACATGCCCGTAAGGGTCAAACTGAAATTGACTGTGACCGCGTAGAAATCGCGCTTATAGAAAACTGCGCTGTTGAGCCAGAACATTATGACCGCTGCCCACCACGAGATCTAATACTGCCTGGTGACACTAGGGGAACGTGACGCGGTAAGTACAGTGGCGTCCAATATTAAAGCAACAAACGGAAATTTTGTAAGGTTGCGTTTATTTTGTCACAAAACAGTATAATCAGATGATAGTAAAGTAGAAACAATATAATGAATACAGAACGTAAACAACTGCAACATGCATAACGGTAGAGAAAAATGTTCTTCGTTTTCTCCTACTTAACTGATTTGTACACACATTCCGACAATTAGCTAATGTGTAATGTGTTCAGTATGGAATGTGACCACCACTGGCAGAAATACATGCCTGACAAGGACAGGGTACGCTGTGAATGATGTCATCAACTCCATGTTTGGGCAATAACGCCTATCCCTCCTGCAGAGCTGCTCAAAAATCTGGGAGAGTAGTTGGTGGATGCTTACGTGATGCAACCGTCTCCATAGCGCATGCCAGACGTGCTCTATGAGATTCAACTCGGGAGAGTGAGCAGGCCACGCCCTGCGTCCAATATCTTCCGTTTCCAAAGGAACGTCAACCATCCGTGCTCTATGAGGTAGAGCATTATCGTCCATCAGTAGGAAGTCTGGATACAAATTATATCGGAAGAACGGCAGACGAGATTCCAAGATCTCGTCACGATACCTGACACCAGTTAAACCTTGCCGATTCATCCGTAAAATTTCATGAAGGGGCGTTCGAGTGGTCAACATGATCCCTGCTACACCATTAGGGATCTTCCTCGATATCGGTCTCTTTCTACAATATTTGGATTCCGAAGTCGTGTTCCACGTGTGCGAATTCGTCGAGAATCACTCTCCAAACAAAATCGGGACTCATCTGTGAAAAGAAAATTGGCCCATTCTTCGACCGTCCAAGTGGCTTCTTCACGACTTCACTCGAAGACGCGTCGCAGATACACATATAGCAGATCTCGGACAACAAACGACGCTCTGCCAAAGCCTTATGTACGCAGTCCACGTCCAGTGTGAATGCTGAGAGCCAGATGTCAGTTGCCGTGCAGTACTAAGGCGGAACCGTCCTGCCCTTTTAGCCAAATAACGGTCCTCTCTTTTGGATGTCACACGTGGTCGGCCCCGTCCTGGTCTTTGGGATACAGTTTCGGTCTTTATAAACTGTCGCCGCATGCGAGAAACAACAGAACGATTCACATTAAGCCATCGAGCCACATCCGTTTGCTTTCATTCTTCCTACGGCCCTCCACCGCAGAGTGTCTGGCAGGCGTCTTCTCTGTGCCATAATGCACCGTCTGTGGCTGCGATTCTGGATGTGGAACTACCAGGCAAACAATAAATACCCCGTTTGACAGGCGCCCTGACGTCACCGTTGGCGTGGTTGTCCGTTGACCGGAATGTCATCTTCCTTGCAAAACACGATCGTACGGACAGTTTGTATGCTTATGTCGTGAATTAGAGACGGTACGGGAAAATAGCGGTTTTTTGCTTTAATTTTGGACACCAGTGTAGATACGATGATACGAGCTGGGCTGCTTTAACCAAGTGCAGACTGTTACTGCCATCTCGGAAACTATACAGCTGGTCTGCTATTCGCTTGCTGGTGTCGTGAGCATGTATAGAAACCTATTGAAGGACAGTCAAATCACAAATAGGCGACGAGGTGTTACACGTCCACGCCTTATCACAAATTGGAGGTAGGATGTTTTCCTGTTCCGTAAAGGGAGATAGGCTATCTGCTATCTGTGGGAGATCTGACGACAGGGCACAATGCTGGATCAGGCACAAGAGTTCCTGAACCCACCGTTCAACTCACATTGTCGAACATGGGGCTTCGCAGCAGACGACTCCTACATGTTCTCATGTTCAGAGAACAGCATCGTCCGTTACGATTGCAGTGGCTCGGGATCATCGAAATTAGACCTACGATCGATGAATAAATGTCGCCTGGTACGATGAATTACGTTTCTTGCTACACAAGGTCGACGGTCGTGTCCAGATACGCTGATATCAAGGCGAACAGCTGTCCCGGGTAGTATTATGCTATGGGGGACATTCACCTAGGCTTCCATGGAACCTGTGGTAGTAATCCAAGGCATTATGATAGCTGTGGGATACGTAAATTTTATTGACGACTGCCTGCATCCCTGCATGCTAGATTCCATCTCTGACGTAGATGGGATTTTCCGGTAGGATAATTGTCCGTGACACAAGACGAGAATCGTGCAACAGTGGTTTGAGGAGCATGATAGTGACGTCTTAGCCAGCAAATTTGCTTGACTGAACCCGATGGAGCACCAGGTCCACACCCACAAACTACCGGCTTGTAATATCAGGGAACTGCCTGACTTGTGCGAGACATCTGGTGCCACACACCTCCTAAAATCTATCAGACACCTGTCGAATCCATATCACGTAGAATCGTTGCTGTACTGCGTATTGAAGGTGGGCTAAAACGCTATTAAGCAGGTGGTCATAACGTTTAGACTCGTGAGTTTCACATAATCAACAACAAGTGTGGTGATTCCAATGTGCTCTTTCTGTGCGATGTTACTCTTAACAACAAAAAATGAAGATCATGTGATGTAAAACTTTGTCTGAAAAATATTATATTGATTATGTACTCTATAGGCACTGAGATCGGTATTAGTTAAAATTTGAGCCGAATAAGACGAAAATCTAGTCAAAAAAATTACATTTCAAATACATTACTATTAACTAAGACAACATTCCGTATTGAACTGAGTGGCGCGTCGTAACAACAAACTTCTCGCTTGCGGGCTCATGTCTACCGTAACGTTTTTGTTTGTATTGTGCATTTTCACCCGTGGCAGTTTTCGATATTGATTACGATACAGCTTATGTGCAGCCGTATCAGTCAAGAAAGCCAAGAAGAGAATGGCATCAGTCCAATCTCCAGAATTTCCGCACCAACTTACCCGTAAACAGAAGACGTGAAATTCTGGCTTAGCGTGCGCCGGAATGACAATACGTCGTATGAACAGCGGCCGTTCCACAAAAGGAGGCCATCGCGGGGCGCGGCTGGCTCACCACACCGCCACAGCCCGCCGCTGTGGTTGCAACTCACCTCACCCACGGGGCGGGCAACACGCTTCGTGTTCTCGCTCTTTACGTTGCAAGTGGCAAGAAAAATCATCTGATATAGGCTACACCTCGTGTCATGTGGCCTCTTATTGGTAAGGAGTTCCTGAGTTCCTGAAAACGTGAAAATGACTTATTCCCCTGGATCTACATCTACATCTACACCCATACTCCGCAAGCCACCTGACGGTGTGTGGCGGAGGGTACTTGGAGTACCTCTATCGGATCTCCCTTCTATTCCAGTCTCGAATTGTTCGTGGAAAGAAAGATTGTCGGTATGCCTCTGTGTGGGCTCTAATCTCTCTGATTTTATCCTCATGGTCTCTTCACTAGATATGTGTAGGAGGGAGCAATATACTGCTTGACTCCTCGGCGAAGGTATGTTCTCGAAACTTCAACAAAAGCCCGTACCGAGCTACTGAGCGTCTCTTTTGCAGAGTCTTCCACTGGAGTTTATCTATCATCTCCGTAACGCTTTCGCGATTACCAAATGATCCTGTAACGAAGCGCGCTGCTCTCCGTTGGATCTTCTCTATCTCTTCTATCAACCCTATCTGGTACGGATCCCACACTGGTGAGCAGTATTCAAGCAGTGGGCGAACAAGTATACTGTAACCTAGTTCCTTTGTTTTGGGACTGCATTTCCTTAGGATTTTTCCAATGAATCTCAGTCTGGCATCTGCTTTACCGACGATCAACTTTATATGATCATTCCATTTTAAATCACTCCTAATGCCTACTCCCAGATAATTTATGGAATTAACTGCTTCCAGTTGCTGACCTGTTATATTGAAGCTAAATGATAAAGGATCTTTCTTTCTATGTATTCGCAGCACATTACACTTGTCTACATTGAGATTCAATTGCCATTCCCTGCACCATGGGTCAATTCGTTGCAGATCCTCCTGCATTTCAGTACAATTTTCCATTGTTACAACCTCTCGATATACTACAGCATCATCCGCAAAAAGCCTCAGTGAACTTCCGATGTTATCCACAAGGTCATTTATGTATATCGTGAATAGCAACGGTCCTACGACACTCCCCTGCAGCACACCTGAAATCACTCTTACTTCGGAAGACTTCTCTCCATTGAGAATGACATGCTGCTTTCTGTTATTTAGGAACTCTTCAATCCAATCACACAATTGGTCTAATAGTCCATATCCTCTTACTTTGTTCATTAAACGACTGTGGGGAACTGTATCGAACGCCTTGCGGAAGTCAAGAAACACGGCATCTACCTGGGAAAGATGCTCGTCTTATATCTACCAGTTATCAGCTTTAGCTTACTTCTGGTCGGAATACGTTCTTTTCCTCGGCCGTAGCCTAGATCGGTAACGCACTACGTCCTTTTCTTATGCTGGATGTTGATTCCACTTTAATAAATCTGATGTTTCACAGAAGTCCGGTTATAACGTTGTAGATCTGAAAGAGAAATATTATCATCCAAGAAATATTGGAAAAATCATACAAAAAACTGAAAATGATATCTCTTGGTGCTGCAATCAGTAGGCTTTTCCTAACACCGCTCAGAGCAGTCTTAGTGGGAGATTCATTCTCTAGACAGTGTCTAAATTCTCTTTTACGCGATCGACTCTCTTGTCTTAATTGACTGCTCGAGACTTGTGAGTCCACTGCAGCGCGCCTAGCGTTTTATTCCGGTACTGAGTCTCGTCAGGATTGGCCATTTTCGTTTATACGTCAGGGCAAAATTGGCGGTTGTGTGAGAGCTGTCTGCTGTGCAGTTTACATCTGAATGGTGAAGGTGACGTTTGAGGGACTATACCTTTTTACGAAATGAAGTACAAAAGGTAGAAACAAGATAATGGAGTTCATTAACGACCAAAGCAGAATTCATAGTGGAAGTTCTTGTCAAACATCACATGAATTCTTTACACTCCTGCGAATTGAAAGAACAAGAAAACTGTCATCCAAACGTTTCAGAATATATACATGTGTTTGCTGGAGAAAATATATACTTGCAAACAATATCTGGAATGCAGTAAATAGCGCCTTTTTGCTTTATTCTGTGCCTTTTTTCTTGCTAATTGTAAGTACCAAATAACATCGAAAATTATTTTTCTCGTGAAAAAAATCTGCCTTTTTCACTGTTGAAATAATGTTCATTAAAACACGATTCTCCATTTACGTTCTGATTTATGCATAGTGCAGGCTTTTTCTCTGTAAAACGTAAATACCTTTTTGCTTTCACTTGTTTCGTCTCTTGTTGGAGGATAGTAGTACGAAAAATTGCCAGGACATTGTGTAACTTTTCAATGAGTCACGAAAACAAAGCAAACAACACAATACAAATTAAGAAGAAAGGAAAGCACCAAGTCCATTGCTGTAGTAGGAGAGAGTACATCCAGAATGGGTTAACTTCCGATGGTAGCAGACGCCATTATGGACCCTGTTACTGTGCGTGAGCAATGAGCAGCATACTCTGGAATTTAGAACTGGACATACGGTACAATCGACAGGTTGTTTCAAAAAGGACTTTACAACTTTGGAAATTCATATAAATTAACTTATAATACCTACAGAGGTGATTGTAGCATCAAGTTGCAGGGAAATACATCAAGTTCTGTCTTGCGTAGTTCACTAGTGTCGAATCGCACCGTAAGGAGCCCTAGCGGCAGCTGCGTAAGCTAAGCGCAAATTGAGAAGCGTATAGCACGTGTGACGTGACACGACACTACAGCGCGACGCGCACGTTCCGCACATGTTCCTGCACATATCGCGACGAGTACTCATACTTCGCTCGCGCCGGTTGGCGGCGCTCTGCACTGACAGAACCGAAGCACGAGCACCCTGTAACCTTTCTCAAACGATTTTACAGAAACTATTCAGTGGAAATATTTTATTTTTGCCTTAGTTGAAGCGTTATATGTCAGCTTCGTGGCAAAGAGCCCATCATCTCCTAATGGTCATACTTATTGTGATATACACATTTTAGTAAGACTCTACGCAAAATTCAAAAATTTTGCAATGAAAAATAGGAGTCGCTATGATTTTGTGTTTGGTGCGTATTACCCCTATGTCGCTGCGTTTGAAATTTAGCTAACATACTGCATTTTTGTTTAGGCGTGGGAGGAGGTCTCTATCTGTCTCCGATCTCGAGAAAATGGATCCTATGTAGCGCATTCACTCCCGATCTCACGCCCGGGGGAATGAAATATTCAAATCATCCCTCATATCTCCTAAACCGCTCGAGACATCGGGACGAGATTTTGGCGAATGATGACACACAAGAAGGAGAGTACTTTGCCAGTTCGTGAACACACTGAACTTACTTATCTATGACGATATATCAGAAATTGTACTTTCTATTCTATTTTTTTTCTTCCAGTCACTGTAATTATTTAAGAGTTAGTGAAACAAGAGTTTCCTAGTATGAAAGTAAACACCAAATTTCTTCTCTTATGTTAGCGCAAACCGATAGAATAATGTTTTTTGTAAGCTATGAAGCTCTCTGGTCGGCAATTACTTGTTTAATGAGAGCCTCTGTTTCAGCATTCTTTAACAATAGCTGCTGCAAAAAAGAGTTTGTGCAAATTATACTATGTTTTGGCACAAGAAATACAATTAAACCTGTGAACAAGAGAAATGTGGTCCTTACTCACAAATGGTGATACTTCTTCGAATGAGAAAAGGTTAACAATTAGCACAACAATATATCGCCAATTCTGTTGGAATTTTGGTTGAATCCCATAACCCACCCTAGTTTTAACACTGATCGACTGGAATGGAAACTTACCAAAGGATTTTATTCTTTTTCTTCATCTTAGAAATATTAAAATAATGACATGCACATGCCGAATGCTAGTTACCAACATACGCCTTGCCAAACTGACAATGTGTGATTCGCGAATAAAACAGTTGTTATTGAGAAAAGTAAACAATTGACACGTGGTACAACACAAGGGTCAGTGTATCGTTGGCAGCTGAGAATAATGCGCGACAGGAGTGCGGAAACTAGCCAAGTTTGGTTTGTGAGAGGAAGAGTTCACGTCGTTCGTAAAACATTGTCATGAAAGTAGATCTGCCTTTGTCAGCAATACATTTCACAAATTAAACATATTAAATCACCACCCTCTTTCAGGATACTCATACTTTCGGAATAATGCCGACCACTACTTCATTTGTGTATCCTATTGTATAACTAGTTAATTAATGCTGATAGTGTGTATTGCAACCATTGAAATGCTTTTTCTCGTCACGACGAGCCGATTAAAACATCGTTATTCGAGAGGGCTTCTCGACTGTTTCTAGCTTGCAGTTGAAATGTGATGTCCACATGTACATAGTTTAATGTCTCTTATTAAAGTGGTTCAAATGGCTCTGAGCACTTTGGTGGGACTTAACATCTAAGGTCATCAGTCCCTTAGACCTAAAAATACTTCAACCTAACTAACCTAAGGACATGACACACATCCATGCCCGAGGCAGGATTCGAACCTGCGACCGTAGCGATCGCGCGGTTCCAGTCTGTAACGCCCAGAACCGCTCGGCCACCCCGGCCGGCTGTCTCTTATTACACCCATATCCAAAAATGATAGCGAAACTTATGTACTTCATATCTCGGGCTCTTTTTACCAGGAGCACAAAGGGCCTTTTCGACTTTTTGTAACAGATCGTAGAGATATGTCAGAATAACAGGCAGCAACTACATAACGTTGTTTTACTTTCTTGCCTTGCTTCTACATTACATGATTTTATAATATTCCTTACTTTCTTAGTCCGCAGCTCCTGGTCTTGCGGTAGCGTTCTCGCTTCCCGCGCATGGGGTCCCGGGTTCCATTCCTGACAGGGTCAGGGATTTTTCCTGCCTCGACATGAGTGGGTGTTGTATCGTCTTCATCATCGTCATTCATCCCCATTACGGCCGGAGGAAGGCAATGTCAAACCATCTCCACGAGGACCTTGCCTAGTATAGCGGTGCGGGTCTCCCTCATCGTCTCGTACGCCCCTCGGGGTATGGGACCTCATCATCATCATTACTTCCTTATTCACTATCCTCACGATGAGCCTTCTGTCCCTTCTTACGATCTGAAAACATTTTGGAGGCAGAAGATATATTTCCAGTGGCTAAAGGCTCATCAGTTATTAAATGTGCATTGTTCTTGACGAAAGAATATATACAGATATATGTAACTGAAAACTATATTGTACTAACGAAAAGAAATGGAGCGCTTAAACGGCGAAAACGAAACACTTCTCAGTGGTAATAAAATTCAGTTTACCATAAGTCCGATTTTTCGGATGGGCAATACTTCCACTGCCCACATGCGCCATGGTGAAGTGAGCATACAGCAGGAGTGCATTCCCGCTCCCCGCCTCACCCCTCCCGTAGTGATCGAGTGGCGCGAGAAACTGTGCCACAGCCACAACGCCGCGCGACCTGGCGCAGGCGCGCGTCGCGGCGCAGTTAGCGCGGTCCCATTTGAACCTGTGAAGTTACAAAAAAGCGCGCTGCGCTGCTCCGCACAACACGCGCTGTACGCGTCTCAGTTTGCACCTAGCGTAGAATGCTACCTTTACTGGGCCCGTGTGTTTTGGTTCGACGAATCGAAGTTGGCGACAATAGCTCATCGTAATTTCCGTAACAAGTACGTTAAATATCTTCCTAGTAGGCCTACAATTTATGAGAGGAATGAATGTTTTGTAGAAACAGGGTGCTCGGTTATATAAGACATGGAGAAGCACGTCTGACGAAGTCGCTGAGCGAGTGAGACATTTTGTCAACAGCCCTACGAAATCGACCCGGCGTGAACTCGCGAATTGCAAATCCCACATACGACTGTTTGGCGCGTGTTGAGGAACCGTTTGCATTTGAAACCGTACAGATTGACGATCGTACAAGCAATAAAAGACACCGATAAAATTGCCCGCAAGAATTGCGGATGTCTTAAATCGATTACATGAGGATGAGTATTTCTTGGACAAAATCATCTTTTCTGACGAGTCGACTTTTCACTTTAGTGGCAAGATTAACTCACATAACTGTAGGATTTGGGGCAGCGAAAATCCACATCAAACATTGCAGCATGTTCGTGATAGCCCTAAACTGAACGTTTTTAGTGCACTGAGCAAGAACAAAGTGTAGGGCACCCTTTCCTCCGTGAGAGAACCGTCAATCGGATAGCGTTCCTGTATATGTTACAACAATTTTTGATACCACAGATCGACCAAGAACGAAATGTTTACTTCCTGCAAGTTGGCGCACCACCCCCACTACCTGGCTGACGTTCCGGATTTTCTCAGTGGCCGCTTTCCAGGTCAATGGTTTGGCCATGATGCGCCAATTGCATGGTCCCCACGTTCCCTAGATGCAGGGACGAAGAGGGCACGCACTACGAGTAGTCGATTTTGACCAGAAAGTCATTCGTGTAAAACGGGCGTAAGCCACTTATCCGCAGTAGCCTCTCTTACAAGCTCGCCAGTCTTTCAAGGGGCACGTGAGAGTTTCTGTGACTTTTACAAGGAAGGAGACAGATACTGGCAGAGCTAAGGCAGTGACGGCGGGTCATTAGACGCTCCTGCACACCTCTGACCAAAGCTGCACTACCATCGAAACGTGCGGTCACCGCTTCGGATCCTGGTCCAGCTCATAGTTTCCAGCAGTCAGGAAGTTTCATGTAAAATGAGTGTTGGACGACTCTTAGAAGGAGGGAATATAAAAATTTAACATCTTGTTGACGACGTCATTAAAGACGGACTACCAACTCGGAATGAAGCAGGGTAGAACAATCAATCGGCCTTGGCCTTTTCAAAGGAACCATTCCGGCATCAACATGAAGTGATTTAGGAAAACCACCAAAAATCTAAGCCTGGATGATCAACGACGGTCTGAAACGCCGTCCTCCCGAATTCGTGTCCAAGGTCTTACATCATCTACATTTATACTCCGCAAACCACCCAACGGTGTGTGGCGAAGGGCACTTTACGTGCCACTGTCATTACCTCCCTTTCCTGTTCCAGTCGCGTATGGTTCGCGGGAAGAACGACTGCCGGAAAGCCTCCGTGCGCGCTCGATTCTCTCTAATTTTACATTCGTGATCTCCTCGGGAGGTATAAGTAGGGGGAAGCAATATATTCAGTACCTCATCCAGAAACGCACCCTCTCGAATCCTAGACAACAAGCTACACCGCGATGCAGAGCGCCTCTCTTGCAGAATCTGCCAGTTGAGTTTGCTAACCATCTCCGTAACGCTATCATGCTTACCAAATAACCCTGTGACGAAGGATCTTCTCTATCTCCTCCGTCAACCCGATCTGGTACGGATCCCACACTGATGAGCAATACTCTAGTATAGATCGAACGAGTGTCTTGTAAGCCACGTCCTATGTTGATGGACTACATTTTCTAAGGGCTCTCCCAATGAATCTCAACCTAGCACCCGCCTTACCAACAATTAATTTTATATGATCATTCCACTTCAAATCGTTCCGCACGCATACTCCCAGATATTTTACAGAAGTAACTGCTACCAGTGTTTGTTCCGCTATCATTTAATCATACAATAAAGGGTCCTTCTTTCTATGTATTCGCAATACATTACATTTGTCTATGTTAAGGGTCAGTTGCCACTCCCTGCACCAAGTGCCTATCCGCTGCAGATCTTCTTGCATTTCGCTGCAATTTTCTAATGCTGCAACTTCTCTGTATACTACAGCATCATCCACGAAAAGCCGCATGGAACTTCCGACACTATCTACTAGGTCATTTATATATATTGTGAAACGCAATGGTCCCACAACACTCCCCTGTGGCGCGCCAGAGGTTACTTTAACGTCTGTAGACGTCTCTCCATTGAGAACAACATGCTGTGTTCTGTTTGCTAAAAACTCTTCAATCCAGCCACACAGCTGGCCCGATATTCCGTTGGCTCTTACTTTGTTTATCAGGCGACAGTGCAGAACTGTATCGAACGCCTTCCGGAAGTCAAGGAAAATGACATCTACCTGGGAGCCTGTATCTAATATTTTCTGGGTCTCATGAACAAACAAAGCGAGTTGGTTCTCACACGATCGCTGTTTCCGGAATCCATGTTGATTCCTACAGAGTAGATTCTGAGTTTCCAGAAACGACATGAGCAAAAGACATGTTCTGTAATTCTACAACAGATCGATGTCAGAGATATAGGCCTATAGTTTTGCGCATCTGCCCGACGACCCTTCTTGGAGACTGGGACTACCTGTGCTCTTTTCCAATCGTTTGGAACCTTCCGTTCCTCTAGAGACTTGCGGCACACGGCTGTTAGAAGGGCGGCAAGTTCTTTCCTGTGGGGTCCTGCCCACTCGTCACTTCTAGGGTCCCCTAAGAATGCTTCTTTCTCGGATAGCTACACAACAAGTCAAGCAAACCACATTAATGGTTTTTATTACAATAAAGTGGATTGACACTACTTTGGTTTATAGTGGTGACGCAAGTGATGGCGACATGCAAATAATCGATGTCTTTCGCTATATACAATTGGTTTTTAGTCCGGGTGTGCTTGTGTCCGTCTTCTACTGTCCGGCCGAGGCTGGCAGGCGTGGCGCTTATATTCTCTTCTCCAGAGGCCGTTACTGTCGTGATGATGTCCTAGTCAGCGTGCTATTGGCTGACGTGGTCTCACAGCCCTCTTTGCTCTTGCATTCTTCATCTTCGTACCGGCGGTTGTCGTTAGGCCGGAACATTACCACTTCACCACCTATCTCGGCGGGGGTGTTGGATGTGGTAGATATGCCAGAGACGGAAATGTTTGTGCAAGAGTGGCAGATGCAGGCAACAACATAAACCCAGTCAAAAACCTAGCAGCGCGATCAAACCTTGAGGAACACACGATGCCGACATCCTTCAGTGTCCTCTCTTCCAAGGGCAACATTGGAAGCGGTGTGGAGGGGCGTGTGGCCAGCTCACTGCTCTCCCAGCCATTGTGAGCTTGCCGACCTTTGCGGCCTCGCTAGGGCGAGTACACTTCAGTCGGTCCTCCCACAAAGGAAAACCCACCTGTAGTACTAGGAATCGAACCCGGTTCATCCGCTAGCAGACAGGCTCACTGATTGTTCAGATACGGAGGCACTCCTCGAAAGAATGATGAGTAAAAGAAATTCCGGGAAGCCCAATCTCGGCTCTTAGTCACACTACCTGAATCCCGCTCGTCTTCCAACGTAGATCAAAGACGAGAGTTGCTGGCTGGCGACGTGAAGCCCTTGTTACAACGTATCAGGGCTGATTGTTTTTCCTGGGATTTTCTTCTAGAGTCATCTGCATTTCAGCTGACGTGAGCGTGTAGCGGTATCACACTAAACGTCTCCAATTAGCCGCTGCGTCGTCCACTGTCATCTCCTTGTATTCACCTAAATGCAGCTTCTCAGAGGCAATTTAGCAGTTAGCTCACTACTGTATTGCATCAGCACTCTCCGCAACAGCCGAATACCGACAGACCCAGTTATTTATTTTTGATCGCTGACCAAACACTTGGCATCATGTACTCACGATCCTAATGGCCTCTTCTCGGACAGGAAATGTGTTAGTTCCTGAAAGATGTCTTCCGACATTTTTCTCAACAATTTGTAAGTAGTCAGTTTTCGTAGCTGAAATGTAATCTTTGCTTGTACTTAGAAATTTCTGCACAAAAAGCTTGCCTGTTTTGGATTACAGTGTCATTTTCAAGTGTACCTATGGTTGTTGTGAACAGTGCATGTTATTTACGTCTTACTTATGACCAATAACGTCACTTTTATGAATTAAGATTTTTACCTACGTCTAGGCGAAGTTGACGATCGCATGGCATTACAATAATTACGTAGTTTTAATAATATGAATTTTTTTCGTGAAAATTGTTTGACAGCTGTTTGATAGTTGGGATCCTTAGATGCCGTGTGTTCACAGATTTTTCTGTGTATGTTGCATAGTTATTGTTAGGTTAAAATTTTTGTGTAAGTGTTATTTGTGATTTCGTACGTTTATCCTTTCTCGTGGTCGAAACTTTCAGTAAAATTTATAAGTAGGGCTTGTGTTTCAGGTCAGTCTGTACACTGAGTAAGTCGTTCGAAAAATTTCTCGTATATGTGTACATCTCTTATTCTCCCAAAACATTCACACTAGGTCCTTTATATATTTTGTCTAACGTCTGTACAATGTTTTCAGTGCGTTCTGCTTTGTTGTTTTCATTTTTAAGACGTAGGTAGAAAATTGACTAATTGCATTCACATACTCTTGTGTGTTCTTTGAATCTAATGTTCATGTTTCTTCCAGTATGTCCGATGTCGGATTTCGTACAGTTTTCACAAGAAATATTGTAGACTCCTGGGCTCGAAAATTCTGAGATTTCGGCTTTTGCTGATGGAATTAGTATTTTCAGATTATTGATCGTGCATAATGCTAATTTTACGTTTGTCTTATGGAAAAATTCGTTCATTTTATTCGTTATGAGGTCCAGATAATTTGTTGGTACTTTTTTTTTTACTTGTGGGTGTATTTTCCAGTGTTAGATCCTTATGCATGGCTTGTATTTCAGGTTCTGTTTACTGGGTGTACTTTCCGAGCACTATATTTGGGTGGAAATTATTTTTTTGTGCGGTATGCTGTAATGTTGTAATTTCTTTTTGTATTGCAAGATACTCTAGGACCAAACTAGCATTTTGCGAGCCCAATAACCTGAAAACACTAATTCGATCAGAAAAAGTCATAGTCTCAGAATTTTTGAAACCAAGAGTCTACAAAATCTATAGTGAAAACTGTACGAAAGTATGCATCGAACAAATGGGAAGAAACATTAACATTAGACTCAGAGAACCCACAAGAGCATGTGAAAACAATTAGTCAACATTCTACCCGTATCTTAAAAATGAAAACCACGAAGTAGATCGCATTGGTACTACGAATATTTTAGGAGAATTAGAGATATACACATATACGAGAAATTTCCCGAACGATTTACTCAACGAACAAACTGACCTGAACCACAAACCCTAGTTAGAGAATGTTATAAATTTTCGACCACGGTGAAGGATAAACATGCGAAATCACAGATAATATACATACAAAAATTTTAACAAAACAACATCTATGCAACAAACGCACCTTCACCGACTCCCAAAGATGAAAAATCTATAAACATACAGCATCTAAGCATCCTAACTATCAAACAGCTGCTAAACAATTGTCAGGAAAAAATTTCATGTTATAACAACTGCGTGATTATAATAATATTGCATCATGACGGACAGCTCCCAGTTGGTTCCTGGATGCTATATGATCATCAACTCCACCTAGAAGTAAGTAAAAACGTAATTCATAAAAGTGATGTTATTGTTCATAAGTAAGACGTAAATAAGACTGACTATTCACAACACCCACAGATGCACTTGAAAATGGCATTATAAGCCGAAACGGGCAAGCTTGTTGTGCAGAAATTTCTAAGTACAAGCAAATAAAGATTATATTTCAGCTACTAGAATTGACTTCTTGCAAAATGTATTTTGGCATAGTTCATGCTGCAGTCTCTATTGATGCAAAAATGTTTCTATATTGTACCGTAAGAAAATTTGTAATGGTGAAAAAAGTATCAGCTGTGCTTTGCAGAGGAAGTTTTTATCCAGTTGCAACGACTGCTGCACCTCACCTGAGGACTTCTCGGTATCAAAATGTAAACTAGGATTTTTTTTCGTTTGTTTCCCTACTATCCATTGGTAATGGGCGATAAACAATGCGTTAGAGCTGTATGCGAAATATAGATAAGAGAAGGAACGGGTCGTTACTTTTAATGCGGATATTATGTTCCTCAACTCATGTTTTCTTTCTTAATGCCTGAAGGTGAAATTAGTTTTTGGGACGTGGGCTATGTTTAAGATTTTCTTCTTTTATCTCAATGTTGACATAGAGTAGCTGGAGAATATGAATAAGGGCCGATATGAAGAGTGTCACAAATTGTTCGATGATTTGATGAAGCTACATTTCCACTTATACTAAACATTAGAACATGATCCTATACTATTTCATGAGGGAACTTAGACGTTTCGAGTTTGGCATTGGACCGTACATTTCTTTTAGAGGGCAACGTTGTTGTTGGCGAATATGGCGACATTATCTATACAACGTAGCTGGAGTATGCTTGAATGTGTGCGATCCAACAGTGTTGTTCTGGTTATGAGGGTATTTAGACACCAAATTTGACACATTTCTCCTCTTGCGACATTAATTCAAAAACTAATTGTGATGAGTTCGCGATAGAAGACGTATCAATCACCGTGGAATTGAAGGTCAAGTGGCATTGAAAACCTTGTTGACTAAGTTCACTGGAATCAGATGTAATTCTTCAGAACAGGATAAAGTGTATATCCTAAAAATTAAAGCGGCACAGAAACTTTAGTATGATTATAGTGTAAGATTTTATACGCTTTGCGAGAATTTTACGGTAGCCACCCAACAGGATAAAGCTTTGCCGGAATTAATCACAATGAGTGATGAAACAACATTTCACTTACCTAAAAGGTCAACAGACACATACAGCGATACAAGAAACCCACAAATCGGCTGTTTCTAAATGGTTTGAGTTCGATTCGTATTTTCTTTGTCGAGAAAACTGCGGCATAAGTGTACATGCACATTTTGGGACATCGGTTAATACAGATATTTGCGCCCGACTAGTGATAACAGTGGTTTGGTATCAATATCAGGCTCGAACACTCTTGCATACAGAGTTTTGGAGTGACTGGGTCGACACCTGACAGGTATATCGATTGCTCGCCACACACGACAGGTACATATGACCACTGCATTTGTCGAAAAAGATTATAAGAGGTTTGTTCCTATGGGATTTCGTAAAAGACGAGCCTTACAACACTATACTTCTATAGCCGTTCGCAAAACTGAAAACTTACATTACCACAGCCTCAAATAACATAATATACACGCCTGAGAAACTTTGATAAGAAGCGAAATACAGCTTGAATCTCTATAACTCCAGTCGAGTTCATATTAGGCCGGAATCCTCTTTTTTTGTCGGAGTGTATCCCGCATCTTCTCAGGGTCCTCATATTAATTGTTGGCCTGCATTTGTTGGAGTCACGAACGAAGTCGGTCGAGTTTAGGCTTGTTCTGAGCACCTACTTCACACATTCTCCGACAGTTAATGGGCGTTCAGTAGTGTTCTGAGCGCTCTGCTGTGAATGTTGTATGCAATGCGAGCATTCTAAGCGATCGCAGTTAGTTATTTAGTGAATTTTTACTGCACTTGTTGCGAGTTGTCATGGCTGATAGTGATGGTGAACGACAAATGCTAACAAACTAGCGAGATACATAATTTGTGGAATACATTCTTTCATCAAGTGCAAAGCAGATGTATGTGCCTATCGCAACTGTCCTGAAAATGTCAAAAATGCAGTCCCCGTCCTTGTCTCAACCAGCACAAATAGCCAGCGCTTGTGGATCGAACTGTGGTAGAGGGTGGTCGGATGCCCTTCTCGTCACCACCCTTTCGCCCTCACACATCGTCCGCCATCTGCGTCTAGTGTTACCCATGGGAAAGCGTGAGAAAGTTTTCGGAATGTTTGAGAATAGTCGTGTAACTGAGGCAGAACTTAGGTACCAGCCCGGTATTGACCTAGTGGGATGAGGGAAACCACCTAAAAGCCACAACCAGACTGTCTGGCACAGCGACCCTCTTCGTTAATCTGCCGTGCGGTTGCGACTTGGGGCTAGCACGCCTCCCCGAATCCCGGAAGCGACTTGTTAACGCTCGCGGCTATCTGAGCGTGTCCATGTAATGTCGGAATAAATTCTTCATATTTATATTTTTGATTCTTTGGTAATATCTACATCTACATATGTATTCTGCAAACGATTACGAAGGGCATGGCAGACATTTCTTCCGGTTCCATTCGCTTACAGACCGCGGATACAATGACTGTTGAAATGCCCCTATGCACTGTAATTAGTACAATTTTGTCTTCGCGGCCCCTACGGAAACGATACATAGCGAGCTGTAGTTCGTCTTGTATCTCTGTGATTAGGCTTTTGTGGCGTAATTGGTGTCTGTCTTCAACCGTCTGTCAATTCAGGTTATTCAGCATTTCTCTGACGCTCTCCTATGAGTCTGAAACATCTACGACCATTCGTGCTCCTCTTCTTTGTATACGTTCAATATCCCTAGATCTATATGGTATGAGTCCAAAAACCCGAGCACTATTCTAAGATGAGACGCACGAGTGTTTTGTAAACAGTCTCCACTGCACTTTCATTGCATTTAGCCAGTGTAGAACCAAGGCACTGCTACCTGATATACCTACGACTGGGTTTATGTGATCGTTCTATTTCATATCCTCACAAATCGTTACATCTACGTATTTGTATCAGTTGACTGTTACCAGTTGTGACTCATTAATATTGTAATCACAGGGTATTATTTTTCCGCTTTTTAAAGAGTACACAGTTTTATATTTAAAACAAGTTGTCAGCCTTTGCACCACTTTGAAATGCTATCAAGATTTAACTGGATATTTGTGGTATATAATTATAGATAACAGCTCCATCCATAAAAAGTCTCACTTCAATACAACGTGAACAGAAAGGGCCCCAGTACGCTTACATGGAAAACGCTTGGAGCTACTGTCGATCACTCTTCATCCAAGATATCACGCTGCATCCTCCCTACCAAGGAATCTTCAATCCTTCACAAATTTTGCTTGTTATCCTTTATAATCGTACAACCATTGATAAGTGTAGATATCGTACTGAGTATTGGTGTTTATAGTTGATTGAAATATAGCTGTACAACCTCCTGTAATACCCTGTACATTTAGCCCAACGCGTAAAGATTTACCAGAGAAACGGGGAACGGAGTGCCATGTTGTCACAGAGATTTCTACGCCCCCCAGTTTTCAAGATAAGCATTTTCTCCATTACAGAGCACCAGGTGAAGGCTTTCTAGCTGTTTTCAGATGGGGAGGAAGAAAGCGATAATGGCGGCGTGAGCTGCGCTGATGAACTGGCGTGGCGCCTCCGTCACGGAAGTGGGTCCCGGCAAACCTGACGAAGGACACAGTCGCCTTACCCTTCCAGTCGCACTTGGCCCACTGCCGCTTCATTCACAAAATGCCGTTTACACCAAATTACGCGACCGACTCGCAATTCCGAGTCGAGTCACGATTCCTCCTTCAGACGTTCTAGGCTCAAGAAATTAGAGAGTTACAGGGAAATTAACTCGGCAACTTTTTGTTAGTTATCAGCTTTTCTTGTTTGGGTTTACGTTTTTTTTTATAATTTAACCTTGTAAGTACACTCAACTATGTACCATCGGATCGTTTTTTATGTGGCTCGTCACGACGTCCTCTCCAGCGCCAATCTCTTTGACAGAATAGGGCTTGCAACCAACGCCCTAAATTATTTGTTCGTTATATTCCACTATGCCTTCCCTCATAATTTTTCCTATTCCCAGTTCCCTCATGTACCACGGAAGTTATACCCTGACCCTTTAACGAATGTCCTATCATCCTGTCCCCAATTCTAGTTAGTGTTTCCCAAATACTGCTTTGCTCTTCAGTCTTACAAACAGCCTCCTAATTTATTATTAGTACATTTAATTTTCTATGTTCCTCTGGAACACCACATCTCAAACACTTCGATTCTCCTCTTTTCTGGTTTTTCCCACTGTCCATGATTTGCTTCCATACAATGCTATGCTCCAGATGTACTTTCTCAGAAATATTTGATACCGATACTCTGTATTTTTAAGCGAAGAATGCCCTCCTTGTCTCTGACAGTCAGCTTCTTATATCTGCTTTGCTTCGTTCATCATGAGTTACTGCCATGTTTTTAGGTCGCTTTCTTGTCTCTCTCTATCTGTTTATTAAAAATTTTGCAATTGATTTTAAACTAACTTTCTGATGAGCTAGCGACTTAAAATTTTAAACAGCTCAGAGCTGGATGACATTGCAATATTAATTTTCTTACTTGCCGGTCTGTTTGGTAGGGATGTGAATGAAGAAGTTGGTAATGGGTGACATTTAGGCTGCCCTGCACAACCAGCATGTTGTGTGGTTAGGGTCAGAATGCATTCCAGGAGGTATACAAGTGGACGGGAAAGGCTGACCAGAGAGTGGGGTGAGAGAGGATGTGGATACCGCCTTTTTTGTCTGTATGTCTCTTCGGTGCAAATTTTGCTCTTTATTTCAAATCTGTTTCCCGATGAGTTAGAGACTTGAACTCCTAAGCATAGCTCAGGACTGGATGACAATGTGATGTTAACTCACTTTATTGTCTAGTGTGTGGTGGAAACTACTTTGTTTACCACTGACGTTGGCCAGTGAGCTACACACTTTAAACATTCAACATAGCTCAGTACTGGATGACAAGGCCTTATTAACTGGTTTCCTTGTCTGGTGTGTGGCTGAGGGTACTTTCTGTACCACTCCCATTTCCCTCTTTTCCTGTTCCTGGTGTGAATGGTTCACAGGGAGAATGATAGTTGGTAAGCTTCAATGTGAGGTCAAATCTCTCTAATCTTTACCTTCACGGTCTTTTTGAGATATACATTGGAGGAAGCAATATACTGGTTCAGTCAGGTGCAGAGAAACTGAAATAAACCTGAATTTTACCACAAGCATCTGTTTCGATCACATCAAAATGTTTGAAATCGATTGAAAAATTTCACAAACACAAGAGTAAAAAATAAAAAATAATTATTTAAATGAAAATGGATTTTGCTTATACCACAGTTTCAAATACGACTAAAAAGTATAAAATAATTTCTCCTAGCCCCACATAGATTCCTAACTCCAAACAGATATAGTCCTGAAATTTTCAGATTGTGAATTTTTAACAGCTATAGAAATACTGGGTGGTTATTACAAGTGTAGCTACTAATGGAAGTCTAGTGTGGGCTGTAATTATCATATGGCAGCGAAACGTGGCAGATATGCTAATGAATTAATGAGGAGCCGATTTACGCTGGAAAAAAATTAGTTCGAATTTTGGTTACCAGGTGAAAACCTGTCGCTGTGCAGCATCTCTTTGACATCTGCAGTGCTCATATTGAACAAACTGCAGAAGTGGCGGCTAGTAATAAAATCAACGTTATGCCTTTCTCACTTGGTTACTCTATCTTGCATTCACAGGGCCAGATTTGCACCTGGTGGTATGGAACTAATTTTTTCCTGCGTGAATCGGTTCCACATTAACACATTAAAATATTTATTATATTTATTATAATTTAAACTCACACTGGACCTCTGTGAGTAGCTGCTTTTGAATTCTAAACACCTGGAACTTGTAAGGTTTAAAACAAAACAACGTGGGGTACATGCAATGCGTAATTCCTTGCTATTATCTGTTACATGCGCCCCATGTTTTTCGTTTTAAATTTTACAAATGTTTTCATAGCTATTAAAAATTCTCAAATAAATCTGTCTCAGGCTGAGAGAAATTATTTTATAGTTTTTAGTACACTTTAAAAAGTGATATATTAAAAACTCATTTTTATCTAAATAATTATTTTTGTTTGCAAAGTATACAGAGTCCTTCAAGTCATCTAATTCGTAGTCCCCAATTCTATTCTGTGTATCCCTTATCTCATTTCTGCTGCTCGTTAATACTTTCTTCTTACTGTAGTTTACTCTCAATGGATTGTTCACCCCATCCAGCAGTTCCTTTAATTCCCTGTCAGTTTCGCAGAGGAATGCACTCTGAATTTTAACTCGTCTTTTGAACCTGTCTTATTTCCTTCATTGTCTCTCTGATGTACAAGCTGAACTGTAGGGGATCTGCAGAATTCTTTTTGCTTTTTTATTTAAATCGTAGCACTTCCCTCTTGATCTTCCATTTTTCTTTCCGTTTTCTCGTAGATATTTCATATTCACGTCTCTCTCTATAGCGAGCAAATATTTTTCTGAGGATTTCAAACAGCTTGCACCGCTTTACATTGTCGAATGCTGTTTGTAAGTTGATGAATTCGATTTTTCTTACTTTATCAAATGTGTCATTACCTTTTCTAAAGTCAAATTCATCATCATGTAACAGATCCTCAGTGTTCTTTTCTCTTCTGTTGTATATTTTTCTTGCTAGCAATTTATATGCATGAGTTGCTAGGCTCAGTGAGCGATAGGCCTTGTGTTTATCTTTCTTAGATGTTTTCGGGATAGTCTGGAGGAAATTCTTCCGGAAGTCCGACGGTAGGCATTCGGTTTCATAGGTTCTTCACACTAACGTGAATAATTGTTTGGCTGCCACGTGCTTCAATGATTTTAGAAATTACGAAGGAATATTATCTGTCGCTTCTGCCTTATTTGATCGAAAATCTTCCAAGGATCTGTCAAACAGTGACTCTGATATTGGGTCCACTATGTCTTCCAAATCGACATGGGTTTATTCTTCTAGCACCTCAGCAGGCAGTTACGCAACAACCTAGAGACCCTTAAAGTACTCTTCCCATTATTATTATATTTTCTCCCTCTGCACGCTGATCTATCCGTTAAATGTCCTCACAGACTCTTTGTATCTCTTCATCTTCTGCTCGTGACATAGGCACGCATACCTGAACTATAGGTCTTGGCGTTTGTCTGCTGTCAGTTCTGATTATGTTCTGATAACTGAACGGTTATAACTCACCCTTTGCCCTATCTCACTATTAATAAATAATCGTATTCCCCGTAACCATTTTCTGTTGCTGTTAAATAACTGTATATTCCTCTGAGCATAAATCATTATCGTCTTTAAATCTGACTTTACTGACTACCATTATACCTACATTACATCTTTGTATTTTCCTTTTCCCATTTACTACCTGCCATACCATTCTACCAATTCTCAAGATATACGCTCCGATTGCCCGGATATTCACGTTTCGTTGTTTTTCTCGTCTTTTGCACATGGTCATCTCCGCACTGGCAGTGGCCTGTTGGAGATTCGAATGGGGCACTATGCCGAAATCTTTTTCCATTTGAGAGGTCATCATGACACTTTCTCAAATACAGGCCACATGCTTGTGGATACATATGGTGTGTCTTTAACGTAGTGGTTTATTTACCTTTTGCATCTCCATGCCGTTAATAGGTGCTGACTCTTCCACCGTTAAAGGCAGTTAAGGACGAGAAAGCACCTTGAATCTCTGACCTTCCTCTGACGTCTTTGAAGACGAGTCCTTACACGGAAAGTCTTGCTGATGATATTTATTCAAAATTGAAGCAGTAGGTAGAATGAATCCTCTTGGTTACCAGAGAGTGAATGTGAGTTGATTTTATGGTGAAGTTGTTGATCTGAGTCTTTTGTAATCTTTCTTAGCCAATCGGCTGCTACTTCTGGGAAAGGTCTCGTGCACTGTTGTTTTGACGAGTAGTAAACTACCCGTTTTTGTACTTAACGATCGCGTTACTGCCAAATCCGAACAGCAGTGCGTGATTACGTGCGTGTGTGTGGTGACGGCTGGCGCGTGGGTGTGTGCAGACTGCAGGCCGCGGCCGCTGCTGATGAGGAAGCAGGCCCTTGAGCGACGCGACGTTGGTTCTCAGAACCTGCAGCACGCCTAAAGCCGACCAGGCAAACTCGCGGGCGGTCCACACTTACGGCAAGGAAAAAAGTGACGAGAGAACCCAAATTCATAGTCGCTATGTAACGGCAAATATCACGTTCTCAGCGTATGGAGAAGCGATGATTAATCGAAACTGGCCGACAGGCATGTCTATGCAAGATTCACTCCTGAAACTTAGCACTAACTTGACACACATACGGCTGAAAACGCATGATTAGAGTTTATCTGTCCCCGGCAGTTGAATATTTACTGTATAGCATACGAACACACCCTTGACTGCCAAAGAGGACGTGAAGCTCCCAGATGGCGAGGGGGAAACGAAATGAAACTTCACGGAGTGAGAGGGTGTGTCATGTTATTTCAGTGAGCACGGAATGAGCCTACCACTATGACGTAGCATTCCCTTTGGCCTGGACGGACACATTGGCTCGGTTGGGATGTATGTCATGTTGTTGTGGTGGTCTTCAGTCCTGAGACTGGTTTGATGCAGCTCTCCATGCTACTCTATCCTGTGCAAGCTTCTTCATCTCCCAGTACTTACTGCAACCTACATTCTTCTATATCTGCTTAGTGTATTCATCTCTTGGTCTCCGTCTACGATTTTTACCCTTCACGCTGCTCTCCAATACTAAATTGGTGATCCCTTGATGTCTCAGAATATGCCCTACCAACCGATCCCTTCTTCTAGTCAAGTTATGCCACATATGTCTCTTCTCTCCAATTCTATTCAATACCTCCTCATTAGTTATGTGATCTACACATCTAATCTTCAGTATTCTTCTGTAGCACCAGGTTCCGAAAGCTTCTATTCTCTTCTTGTGTAAACTATTTATCGTCCTCCTTTCACTTCCATACATGGCTACACTCCATACAAATACTTTCAGAAACGACTTCCTGACACTTAAATCTATACGCGATGTTAACAAATTTCTCTAATTCAGAAACGCTTTCGTTGCCATTGCCAGTCTACGTTTTATATCCTCTCTACTTCGACTATCATCAGTTATTTTTCTCCCCAAATAGCAAAACTCATTTACTACTTTAAGCGTCTCACTTCCTAATCTAATTCCCGTAGCATCACCCTATTTAATTCGACTACATTCCATTATTTTCGTTTTGCTTTTGTTGATGTTCATCTTATATCTTCCTTTCAAGACACTGTCCATTCCGTTCAACTGCTCTTCCAGGTCCTTTACTGTTCTGACAGAATTACAACATCATCGGCGAACCTCAAAGTTTTTATTACTTCTCCATGGATTTTAATTCCAACTCCGAATTTTTCTTTTGTTTCCTTTACTGCTTGCTCAATATACAGATTAAATAACATCTCACTCCCTTCTCAACCACTGCTTCCCTTTCATGCCCCTCCACTTTTATAACTGCCATCTGGTTTCTGTACAAATTGTAAATAGACTTCCGCTCCCTGTATTTTACATCTGCCACCTTCAGAATCTGAAAGAGAGTATTCCAGTCGACACTGTCAAAAGCTTTCTCTAAGTCTACAAATGCTAGAAACGTAAGTTTGCCTTTCCTTAATCTATTTTCTAAGATAAGTCTTAGGGTCAGTATTGTCTCACGTGTTCCAACATTTCTACGGAATCCAAACTGATCTTCACCGAGGTCAGCTTCTACCAGTTTTTCCATTCGTCTGTAAAGAATTCGCGTTAGTATTTTGCAGTCATGGCTTATTAAACTGATAGTTCGGCAACTTTCACATCTGTCAACACCTGATTTCTTTGGGATTGGAATTATTACATTCTTCTTGAAGTCTGAGCGTATTTCGCCTGTCTCATGCATCTTGCTCACCAGATGGTAGAGTTTTGTTAGGCCTGGCTCTCCCAAGGCTGTCAGTAGTTCGAATGGAATATTGTCTACTTCCGGGGCCTTGTTTCGACTTATGTCATAAAGCAGTTGTATCCTATCCTGAGGCGAGCTGGCCCACAACTGTTGTAACTGGACCTTGATGTCCTGGTTACTGGCACAGGACGGATTTGACATCCGATCTGGTCCTATGCATTTCCACGGATAACAAATACGGGTGTCTTGGTGACCACGGGAGTACCTCAGCACCACGCAGACAGTCCACAGAGACACGTGTCATGTGTAAAGGAGCATAGTCCTTTTGAAAAATGACTTCACGATACTGTCGCATGAAAAGTAACACTTAAGAACACACGATGTCCACTACGTAGCGTTGTGTCATCAGAGTTCTCTCAGTAACTACCGACCGTAATCTGAAGTCACACCAGATGGCTCCCCACACTATGACGCCACGAGTGACACCGCTGTGCCTCTCCAAAACATTGCTAAAATGGGACCTCGTCCCAGGTCGCTGCCATACTTGCCGACGATAATAATCCGGGATAGTGCATGGCTGAACACAATGCGATGCCATTCATCCGTGCTTCCCATTCACGGCATCAACCCAAACGCAGCTGTTTTTGTTGCTCCTGACGATGACGATGGAGGCTATCGTCGAAAGCTTGAGATTTTATCCCGAATTGACGCGGCAAGAAAAGCGAGAATGTTTTACATATAGATGCAGGTCATGCCTGCTGTACGCGGTGGTCCCTTTCACGCCAGTCCATATGCGTGGGACAATGACGATTCCTGCCAGTGCAGTACAGTGCAACTGTAGAATTCCAGCCGGTCGTGGTGTCTGAGCGGTTCTAGGCGCTTCAGTCCGGAACCGCGCGACTGCTACGGTCGCAGGTTCGAATCCTGCCTCGGGCATGGGTGTGTGTGATGTCCTTAGGTTAGTTAGGTTTAAGTAGTTCTAAGTTTTAGGGGACTGATTACCTCAGATGTTAAGTCCCATAATACTCAGAGCCATTTGAACCATTTTTTTAGACTTGCAACTTTTGATCCCTGTGTACATACAGATCGAGAAGTACCATTGGCCATGAAAACGTTATCAAAATTTTCTGAAAATCCGCATGCATTTATTTAATATCAGTGTACACATGTTAGTAAAAATTGTAACACAATGGATGATTTTTACACTGCGTACCCTTAAAACAGGAATACTATGAAGAAGGAACGAAACAAACGTCAAATTGGCATGAGATGTATTACATGCTTGGATACGTAAATGATCAGTATTTCTGCCCAAACTACAAGAAGCAAGTAGGGCTAACGCTATCTACACACTGTAAAAAAAGAAATAATGACTCAGGCTTTCTTATTCAGAAAACGCATTTGAATATTGTTTGTTTGTGAGAATGTCGTGTTATGCCCCGTGTAAGAAGGGGAAACGTCTAGCAGTACGTGTAGAAAAATCAACAGAAACAGGATCGTGGCCCACTGAGACTGCAGTCAACTGTTCTTGCGATGTGTGTTGCTCGCGATACCGTTACTGTCATTCGAATATGGAACTGATGGGCTCAGGCTGGCCACAGTCAACGCCATAAACAGTCTCAACGGCCCCACATGACTATCGGCCGAGAAGACAGACATACTGTCCGCTTGACCGTGCAGTATCATACAGTCACGACCAATGTCTTGAGTTGGTAGACTAACGACAACGAACGTTACCAGATCAAACGGGACCAGTAGCTGACATGAAGGTGTGGGGCCAGTGGGTATCCGTATTTGCCATCCTAGCTCAAATCGGATCGCCGCCCAGTCGGGTAAGATTAGTTGTTGCTGTCAGATGTTGTTTATTTATGTACTAAATTTCGCACACTGTATACCCCGAAATCACCTACAAATTTAATCACGTATTCTTCCTGCTGTTGCGTATATGCAAATTAAGTAAAATTTTATTACTTTCTTTCCTTGTAAGTGGTGCAATTTTAATGGTCAGTAGTGCACCAGCTGGTGTCATGCAACATACAAGTAGCGAGTAGTTATCGCCTTGGGGCAGTTTCGTCACTGCCTGCTAATACAGCGGTGCCTGGGCGGTGGAAGCCGAAAGCTGTTCAATTCGCGTGTTGGATACTGAGCGCGGGATCTGTGGAGACATTCAGGCTGCGTGTCTGAGGTCGCGCCCCGGATCAGTCGTCAGCCGGTGAGGCAGGGGTGTGACCGCGGCCGCTATCTGGCCCAGTTATCACAGGTGAGGTGCGCCAAATGTCACGCCGCAAAGGTCGCCCACCGGCGCTTCATCTACGCTTCTCGGAACTGCGGTACAGCTGCTGGAAGACAGCAGGCAGCGCACGCGCCGGGCTCGCAGCTCCAGGTCGCCGCCTCAGTCGAGGCCTGCGAAGGTGTGTGGCGCTGTGAGCAAGAGCGCAACCAGGGACACCGACTCTGCTTCATAAATGGTTCAAATGGCTCTGAGCACTATGCGACTTAACTTCTGAGGTCATCAGTCGCCTGGAACTTAGAACTAATTAAACCTTGCTAACCTAAGGACATCACACACATCCATGCCCGAGGCAGGATTCGAACCTGCGATCGTAGCGGTCGCTCGGCTCCAGACTGTAGCGCCTAGAACCGCACGGCCACTCCGGCCGGCCTGCTTAATAACTCGCGCAATTATTTTCACGCGATTTAAACAAACGTAATCCACCCGATGAACCGTATCCTCACATATCTCCTCCATTCCTAGTCTTACATAGGTTGGATGATATTCTGCGCTAAACAACGTGCACTGCCTGAAGAAAAAAGTGAACCACTCGGAAGACGTGATCGGGTGTCAATGTAACTTCGTACGTGTACACCCTCTCGGAGAGTGTATAAACGGTTAGTGTTGCAGTTCTCTGTGAAAGTCATCGAGTAAAACAGAAGTAATATCCGGCGTTCTCCAAGGAAGTATTATAGGCCCTCTATTGTTCCTGATCTATATTAACGACATAGGAGACAATCTGAGTAGTCGTCTTAGATTGTTTGCAGATGATGCTGTCATTTACCGTCTTGTAAAGTCATCAGGTGATCAAAACGACTTGCAAAATGATTTAGATAAGATATCTGTATGGTGCGAAAAGTGGCAATTGACCCTGAATAAGGAAAAGTGTGAAGTTATTCACGTGAGTACTAAAAGATATCCGCTAAATTTCGATTACGCGATAAGTCACACAAATCTGAAGGCTGTAAATTCAACTAAATACTTAGGGATTACAATTACAAATAACCTAAATTGGAACGATCACATAGATAATATTGTGGGTAGAGCAAACCAAAGACTGTGATTCATTAGCAGAACACTTAGAAAGTGCAAAAGGTATACCAAAGAGACTGCTTACACTACGCTTGTCCGCCCTATTCTGGAGCATTGCTGTGCGATGTGGGATCCGCATCAGGTGGGACTGAGGGATGACATCGAAAAAGTAAAAAGAAGGGCGGCTCGTTTTGTATTATCGCGAAGTAGGAGAGATAGTGTCACAGACACGATACGTGAATTGGAGTGGCAATCATTAAAACAAAGGCGTTTTTCGTTGCGACGGGATCTTCTCATGAAATTTCAATCATCAGTTTTGTCCTCTAATTAGTTTTGTCCTCCAATTGCGAAATCATTCCATTGGCACCCACCTATATAGACATAAATGATCATCACGATAAAATAAGAGAAATCAGGGCTCGCACAGAAAAAATTAAGTGCTCGTTTTTCTCGCGCGCTGTTCGGGAGTGGAACGGTAGAGAGACAGCATGAAGGTGGTTCATTGAACCCTCTGCCAGGCACTTTATTGTGAATACCAGAGTAATCACATAGATGTAGATGTAGACAGGCAGAACTACCACCAGAGTGCATCAATGTTGTTCGTGTTTAGTGATGTTACCAAGCACGGTAGGGTACAGAAGGAGAGACAACAGCATCAGATGTTGACCGTTAGTTGTGAAGCAAACGGATTTGCCACATACTCCTGTGAGACAGAGTTATCAACACCTGACAGAGTCCGAAAAGGGGCTCGTTGTGGTCTCCATTTGTCCTGCTGGTCCAATTGTGCTATATCCAGATTTCTGTGGCATTCAGATGTGACAGCGGCCCGATGTTGTAGTACATAGGAACGCGAGGCCAGGCATACTAGTTGTCAAGATTCCGATCGATCATTTGTCGACTGCCACAAGGGAGGATCAAGGACATCCTAACTCCTCCCTGTCTGCCCTGCTATCCGAAACAAGTATGGACTCCCTCCGACATACCTTGTCATCCCACACCATTGGTCGAAGACTAGCAGAAGCCGGACTAGGGAATTACCGACCATTGCTTAGGCTGCTATTAACACCACAGCACTAGAGTGGTGGTGATGTGACCGGGAAGAACGAACTGATGATGAATGGCGCCGCATTATGTTCACCGATCAATCGCGGTTCTGCACTATCCCGGATGCCAATCGTCGGTGAGTATGGCGGCGACCTATAGAATGATTCCATTCTTTCAGTATTTTGGAGACGCACAAGCTGTTACTCCTTGCGTCATGTTGTCGGGAGCCATCGGGTATGACTTCATGACTCAAATGGTTCAAATGGCTCTGAGCACTATGGGACTCAACTGCTGTGGTCATCAGTCCCCTAGAACTTAGAACTACTTAAACCTAAGGACATCACACACATCCATGTCCGAGGCAGGATTCGAACCTGCGAACGTAGCAGCAGCGCGGCTCCGGACTGGAGCGCCCAGAACCGCACGGCCACCGCGGCCGGCCTATGACTTCATGTTCACGGCCGGTAGTGGTTGAGAGAATCCAATGTCACAACTGCATGTCACAGATATTTTGCATCCTCGTGCGTTACTTCTCATGCAACGGTGTCGCTGTGCCACGTTATAACAGGTGCCTCCATGAACTGCCTGCTTGCTGATGAGGCCCTCTTGTGACCAGCAAGATGCCTGACAGAACACGTGTGGAATCAGCTCGGACGTCCCAGTTCCACCGTCCAGGATATTAACGAGCAGTTACAACAGCTGTGGTCCAACTTGTCTCAGGAGAGCACACAATGGTTTTATGACACCCTCCCCAACCGAATCGGTGCATGTATTCACCCGAAAGGGGGTACGACGTCATCCTTTGGGTCACACTGGCAAGTTCTTTGTATATGTGACTCGATTTTGCCGTCACTGTAATATCACACACCCTCTCAAACTGTGAAATTTCGTTTCCTCCTCTCCTTCTAGGTGCCTCAGTTTTTTGTGAGACAGCATATTTCATTGTCTCCAGAAGAAAGCAGTAATATTCTGCACAGAGTCTGTCACATGAATGTAATGCACCGATAACAAGAATTTTTTTAGTATAATTTACGAGGGTCACTCCAAAAGAAATACATACTTTTTTTTTAAATCCATCTTTTATTCTACATGTTTGAAAGTTTTACAGTGTGTAGGTACATCCTTTAGCAACAATATTTTCATTTCTCCACATAATTTCCATCCCTCTCAACTGCCTTACGCCATCTTGGAACCAGCGCCTGTATACCCGCACGGTAAAATTCTGGACCAACCTGTTGGAGCCACTGTTTGGCAGCGTGCACAAGGGCTGCCACTCCATTAATTGCCTCTTCGTCTCTGGTGGAAGATGATGGAGCCATGTTTCATCACCTGTTACATTTCTTCCGAGAAATTCATCTCCACCATTCTCGTACTATTCCAAAAGTTCGCTGCACACCGTTTTTCATGTTTCATTGTGAGCCACTGTCAACATCCTAGGAAACCACCTGGCACAAACCTTTTTTAACGCAAACACTTTCATTATTCTGCCAACACTTCCTTCCCCTATCCCAGCTTAGCGTGACAGTTCGTTCACTGTGATGCGTCTGTCAGCAGTCACCAATTCGTTAACCCTCTGCACATTGTCTGGAGTGTGTACTGTACGGGGCCTGCCGCTGCGAGGACAATTCTCAATATTGCCGTGCCCGCTTTCATCACGTAATCTGCTTGCCCACCGACTAACTGTACTGCGATCGACAGCAGCATCTCCATACACCTCTTGTGGATGTTTCCCACTGTCTTGTTTTCACAGCACATGAATTCTATGACAGCACGTTGCTTCTGACGAACGTCAAGTGTAGCAGCCATCTTGAAGGCATGCTGTGACGACACCACTGACGGGAACAGGTTGAAATAAGTTTGAAAACAAGCAGGAAAGATGTATTCACACACTGTAAAACTTTCGCACATGCAGGATGAAAACTGTATTTTTACAAAAATAGTGTGCATTTCTTTTGGAGTGACCCTCGTACATTTTTTGTTAGTTGATCACTTCTTTACTCTTTAATTTTCATTGGCGTATAAATGTACCTTGTCACCTAATGAGTTGCCATCGTATCTTTAAACCTGTAGGTGTCGTAGTTCAGGCAGATTTAAATACCTGAAAATGAATTCACCTTTTAGTTAAGATGGCTGCAAGCTGTTGTAACAGCCTTTTCGTTCACCAGGTCTTCTTACCCCTTTCTAGGGTGGAGGATGCTTTGCACAGGAACGTTTCGGCGGGCAGCTCTCTGCGGGGTCAGCAACTTATGAAGAAAAACTTGCTTCGTTATCGGCCTAATGACTTCCTAGGCAGCATCATTTGTAGTACATTCGAGAAAGTTGGTTCCACGAATTAGTGTCTCCTCCGCAAAGTGGAAGGACTGCCCGCTCGTTGGTGGAATTTTTACTAGCGTATTTGTAGCTGAGTTCGGTATTGAGTGCCGATTTGTCGGACATTATAATGTAGCCTGTAACGTTGCAGACTGCAGCGACGAATCAAGCGCCTGTTAAAGATAACTAACAGTCTCTAATGTTACGGGGCCGTCTCGTTAAGCCACCAATCTTCGTGACTCTTCTTGCAGTAAAGCAAGGGTCAAGCAGTTTCATCAGTCAACAGACTACATAAGGGCATCGGTCAGGGTCTTGTCTTTCTTCGCTCGTCTCATAGCGACGATTGCTTGCTTTCTCTCTGGATCTCACGGTTTTTAGAAATCACGAATTACCTACTTCTTATCGTCTATGGTTTTTTTAATTGGACCTCGAGGCAGACCAATAAATTGTTTCACATGTTTTACTGTCTTCACCTGTATGGGAACGGATCTATGTTTCACATACCAAATTATTTACACCTTTGCCTGCATTTTCGTGCTATATAATGATCTCATTTTACGAAAGAAAATCCATTATATTGATCATCTGTAGAATCTGACGTCACCTTTGTGCTTCTTTATATTCGTAGTCAGTGCCTTTAATATCAATGCATATAATTAGACTGAAAAGCCAAAGAAACTGGAACAACTACCTAATATGTAGGCAGGTGTAGGGCCCCCGCGAGCACCCAGAAGTGTCGCAACACGACGTGGCATGGACTCCACTAATATCTGAATTAGTGCTGGAGGGAACTGACACTATGAGTCCTGTAGGGCTGTCCATAAATCCGTAAGAGTACGAGGGGTTGGAGATCTCTTATGAACAGCAAGTTGCAAGACATCCCAGATATGCCGAATAATGTCATGTCTGGGGAGTTTCGTGGCCAGAGGAAGTGTTTAAACTCAGAAGTGTGTTCCTGGAGCCACTCTGTAGCAATTTTGACGTGTGGAGCGTCGCATTGTCCTACTGGAATTGCCCAAATCCGTCGGAATACGCAAGGGACATGCATAGATGTAGGTGATCAGACAGGATGCTTACTTACGTGTCATATGTCAGAGTCGTATCTAGACGTATCAGGGATCCCATATGACTCCAACTGCACACGCCCCATACCATTACAAAACCTCCACCAGCTTGAACAGTTTCCTGCTGAGAAGCAGGGTCCATGGATTCATGAGGTTGTCTCCATACCCGTGCATTTCCATCTGTTCGATACAATTTGAAACGAGACTCGTCCGAGCAGGCAACATGTTTCGAGTCATCAACAGTCCAATGTCGGTGTTGACGGGCCCAGCCGAGGAGTAAAGTTTCGTGTCGTGCAGTCATCAAGAGTACACGAGCGGGCCTTCGGCTCCGAAAGCCCATGTCGATGATATGTCGTTGAATCATTTCGCTCGCTGACACTTGTTGATGGCCGAGCACTGAAATCTACAACAATTTGTGTCAGGGCTGTACGTCTGTCACGTTGAACGATTCTCTTCAGTCGTCGTTCGTCCCGTTTTTCAGAATCTTCTTCCGGCCGCAGTGATATTGGTGATTTGATGTTTTACCGGATTCCTGGTATTTACGGTACAGTCGTGAAATGGTCGTACGGGAAAATCCCCACTTCATCGCTACTTCGGAGGTGCTGTATCCCTTCGCTCGTATGCCGACTATAAAACTTCGTTCAGACTCACTTAAATCTTGATAACCTGCCATTGTAGCAGCAGTAACCGATCTAACAACTGCACCAGACACTTGTTTCATATAATTTTTGCCTACCACAGCGCCGTATTTTGCCTTTTTAAGTATCTCTGTATTTGAATACGCATGCTTGTACCAGTTTCTTTGGCGCTTCGGTGTAGATATTACGTGTATCCTAGTACACCGAATCCGCCACTAGGAAATGGTTCATGATACCTCATCGATTAGGATTCCAAAACCAAGAATTAATTCTGTGTATCAGGAAACTGAACTAGATACCAGTCCGGCTTACTCACAGAGTTAAAACGACAAAAGTAGTTTTGCTTCCGAAGCAGCATACCGTGTCCAAAATATGGTCCTAATCGGAAAAGAGGAAAATGGCGATAAAAATCCGATAAATGCCATAAAATAATCTCAGTACTTTCCCTTAAGCTAGAATTTACTCTCTTATACAAAATAATCCCCCCTCCGAGTGGGCACTGGATTGAAAAATAACGAAAAGATTGTATATTATAGTCTTTCTGCCTCCCTCTCTTTGGACTCGTAAACACAGAGTATTTTCTTGAAGAGAAAAAAAAAATTATCGCCACAAAGACGCCTGCCGGCCGCGGTGGTCTAGCGGTTCTAGGCGCTCAGTCCGGAACCGCGCGACTGCTACGGTCGCAGGTTCGAATCCTGCCTCGGGCACGGATGTGTGTGATGTCCTTAGGTTTAAGTAGTTCTAAGTTCTAGGGGACAGATGACCACAGATGTTAAGTCCCATAGTGCTCAGAGCCATTTTTTGAACAAAGACGCCATCTGGATTTTATTTTGCGAAGTAGAACCTTCGCTGAAGCAAGTACCACACAACCGGAGCATAGTCGAAGATGCGACAAAGTGCCATTTCAAGTCATGTAGGGGGCGAAATCCGAGCGACAAAATTTAACGGTGTGCGTTCGACAGTTGTTTCCGGAGCATACAGCATGCAAACTGGGAATCTGGAGTTTCTCTAGGAGCTTTGTATTCGGGGCTCAGCGTAGTTTATACGAGGCGTTCGACAGTCTGCGCCACTCTCACGGATTTGTAGAGGTGCGGTCGTTCTTGAGGAGAAAGTCGTATCTACATTTACTCATTCATAAATGGTGGAATACACTCTTCACAGGATCCCTCTTGAGTTTTCTGAAGGAGTCTCGACGTACATTAGTCGGGAGAGCTTCATAAATTCTTTGGAGGCCGGGAGAATACCGTTAATGTCAGAGGTACATAGGTAATGTACTAAAAAGACTACCGTGTTTAATACTTTTTAAGGTGTGTTGTCGTTCCAGACTTGACGAACAGTTATACCTACACGCATTATGCTATCCTGGTGAATTGATTTCCCACAGATGAAGGTATCTACAGCTTGGACTGAACAGCAAGGTCTACAATCCGAATCCTGTGGAAGACCGCAATATACGAGGGACATGATGTGCAACCCTTTAGTTGCCAACAAAGTGCCTCACAGGCGTCAGCACTGTTATTTCCCAGGACCGGGATCTACTATGAATGGTGCAACATGTCACGCCCCTGCCGAGAATTTATGGCCAACGATGTCCCTATTAACTGTTTTGTCGTTGCTGAAGGAACTTTATATTTTTAAATTCGAGTTTCTGGAAAATTGGAAATTTGTGGTAATTTTAATGGGACCAAACTTCTGAGGCCATCGGTCCCTAGGCGGATTACACACTACTTAATCTAACTTAACGCTAAGGACAGCACAAACACCCATACCCAAGGGAGGACTCGAACCTCCGACGGAGGCAGCCGCGCGAACCGTGGCAAGGCGCTTGAGACTGCACGGCTACCCGCGCGGCCCGAGTTTCTGGTATTAAAAGTTTTATAATTACATGTTAATGTAAAATGTTCTGCAAAACTTCCGACAATGAACTCAGAAACATTTTCTCATCTGTCGAATACGCTTACTTTGGGCATTAGAATCGGAAGGAAGAATAAAATTTAGCGTCGTATCCGTATCGACGACTTAGGAGATGCAGCACAGGCTTGGATGGACAACGGTATGGAGAATATCGTCTGGGATTTTATTTAAGAAACTCACGTCACATTAGTGAGGAGAGACTTACATCAGAATGAATGGGCGATCGTTCGAACGTTACTTCTCCAAGGACGCGCCCAGTGTCTTTTCCTACACTGTATCTGTTACTTTCGAGATGGAGTTATTTTGTTCGTTTCAGGCAATATAAGTGCTCGAATGACTGGATTTGAAGATTATTGTCACGTAAGGCAGTCGTATTGGTACCACTCTGGGTGTGGCACTTGGGATTAGCTTGTTACATGTAATCGAAATCAGATTTCAACACTCTTGCCTGTTCAGAAAAAAAATTCTGATTGGTGCGAAATCATTTTCATTCTACTCGCTAACATAGCTCCAGCACCGAATCTTTCTTTGTTGCGGGAACGCCATTCTGTAACATTTTTAGAGTTTCGGAAGACAGTTGTTAGGCACCTGCTAGCAAACAGAGCTTTACCCGAAAAACTTATTGTGGCCACTTGATTAGCTTCCTCACCATCCTTATTTCATACCTTCTCTGCTATCTTTACTCCTTATGACTGGTTCATTTGATGACGCACTAAGGTTTCAAATTCATTCATTCATGTGGTCTTCAGATCTGAGACTGGTTTGATGCAGCTCTCCATGCTACTCTATCCTGTGCAAGCTTCTTCATCTCCCAGTACCTACTGCAACCTACATCCTTCTGAATCTGCTTAGTGTATTCATCTCTTGGTCTCCGTCTACGATTTTTACCCTCCACGCTGCCCTCCAATACTAAATTGGTGATCCATTGATGCCTCAACACATGTCCTACCAACCGATCCCTTCTTCTAGTCAAGTTGTGCCACAAACTTCTCTTCTCCCCAGTCCTATTCAATACTTCCTCATTAGTAATGTGATCTACCCATGTAATCTTCAGCATTCTTCTGTAGCACCACATTTCAAAAGCTTCTATTCTCTTCTTGTCCAAACTATTTATCGTCCATGTTTCACTTCCATACAGGGCTACACTCCATACAAATACTTTCAGAAATGACTTCCTGACACTTAAATCTATACTCGATGTCAACAAATTTCTCTTCTTCAGAAACGCTTTCGTTGCCATTGCCAGTCCACATTTTATATCCTCTCTACTTCGACCATCATCAGTTATATTGCTCCCCAAATAGCAAAATTCCTTTACTACTTTAAGTTTCTGATTTCCTAATCTAATTCCCTCAGCATCACCCGACTTAATTCGACTACATTCCATTATCCTCGTTTTGCTTTTGTTGATGTTCATCTTATACCCTCCTTTCAAGACACTATCCATTCCATTCAACTGCTCTTCCAAGTCCTTTGCTGTCTCTGGCAGAATTACAATGTCATCGGCGAACCTCAAAGTTATTTCTTCTCCATGGATTTTAATACCTACTTCTAATTTTTCTTTTGTTTCCTTCACTGCTTGCTCAATATACAGATTGAATAACATCGGGGAGAGACTACAACCATGTCTCACTCCCTTCCCAACCAGTGCTTCGCTTTCATGTCCCTCGACTCTTATAACTGCCATCTGGTTTCTGTACAAATTGTAAATAGCCTTTCACTCCCTGTATTTTACCCCTGCCACCTTCAGAATTTGAAAGAGTGTATTCCAGTCAACATTGTCAAAAGCTTTCTCTAAGTCTACAAATGCTAGAAACGTAGGTTTGCCTTTCCTTAATATTTCTTCTAAGATAAGTCGTGGGATCAGTACTGCCACACGTGTTCCAACATTTCTACGGAATCCAAACTGATCTTCCCCGAGGTCAGCTTCTACTAGTTTTTCCATTCGTCTGTAAAGAATCCGCGTTAGTATTTTGCAGCCGTGACTTATTAAACTGATAGTTCGGTAATTTTCACATTTGTCAACACCTGCTTTCTTTGGGATTGGAATTATTATATTCTTCTCGAAGTCTGAGGGTATTTCGCCTGTTTCATACATCTTGCTCACCAGATGATAGATTTTCGTCAGGACTGGCTCTCCCAAGGTTGTCAGTAGCTCTAATGGAATGTTGTCTACTCCCGGGGCCTTGTTTCGACTCAGGTCTTTCAGTGCTCTGTCAAACTCTTCACGCATTCCCCATTTCATCTTCATCAACGTCCTCTTCCATTTCCATAATATTGTCCTCAAGTACATCGCCCTTGTATGGACCCTCTATATACTCCTTCCACCTTTCTGCTTTCCCTTCTTTGCTTAGAACTGGCTTTCCATCTGAGCTTTTGAGCGCCAGCCGAAGTGGCCGTGCGGTTAAAGGCGCTGCCGTCTGGAACCGCAAGACCGCTACGGTCGCAGGTTCGAATCCTGCCTCGGGCATGGATGTTTGTGATGTCCTTAGGTTAGTTAGGTTTAACTAGTTCTAAGTTCTAGGGGACTAATGACCTCAGCAGTTGAGTCCCATAGTGCTCAGAGCCATTTGAACCATTTTTTTCAGCTTTTGATATTCATACAATTGGCTCTCTTTTCTCCAAAGGTCTCTTTATTTTTCCTGTAGGCTGTATCTATCTTACCCCTAGTGAGATAAGCCTCTACATCCTTACATTTCTCCTCTAGCCATCCTTGCTTAGCCATTTTGCACTTCCTGTCGATCTCATTTTTGAGACGTTTGTATTCCTTTTTGCCTGCTTCATTTACTGCATTTTTATATTTTCTCCTTTCATCAATTAAATTCAGTATTTCTTCTGTCACCCAAGGATTTCTACTAGCCCTCGTATTTTTACCTACTTGATCCTCAGCTGCCTTCACTACAGGGCTATTACAAATGATTGAAGCGATTTCATAAATTCACTGTAGCTCCATTCATTGACATATGGTCACGACACACTACAGATACGTAGAAAAACTCATGAAGTTTTGTTCGGCTGAAGCCGCACTTCAGGTTTCTGCCGCCAGAGCGCTCGAGAGCGCAGTGAGACAAAATGGCGACAGGAGCCGAGAAAGCGTATGTCGTGCTTGAAATGCACTCACATCAGTCTGTCATAACAGTGCAACGACACTTCAGGACGAAGTTCAACAAAGATCCACCAACTGCTAACTCCATTCGGCTATGGTATGCGCAGTTTAAAGTTTCTGGCTGCCTCTGTAAGGGGAAATCAACGGGTCGGCCTGCAATGAGCGAAGAAACGGTTGAACGCGTGCGGGCAAGTTTCACGCGTAGCCCGCGGAAGTCGACGAATAAAGCAAGCAGGGAGCTAAGCGAACCACAGCCGACCACTTCTGGACTGACTTTTTTCGGGTTCATAAACATTTATTTTTATCTGTTATTGCTTTTATGTTGTAATTTCATGTACTGGCACGTTCCGTGACCTTGGAGATTTGCTCCTCAGTTTGGTCCTACGCAACTTGACGTGTAAATAAAAAATAAAATAATAAAGTGATTGTTCTAGTGCAGACGACGTAAGTACCTCGATACATGCAATACAATTCAAATAACAATTTAAATTTTAATTACTAATGAAAGAACTAATGTAGCGACGATAAGTCCTTAATTTACTCACACACATACAGCAACAGGAGATTTTAGTGCCTGTAAGAACCATGACACCCAAAATATCTTGCCAATCCAGATTAATTATATAACTGTAAATAACTATTCAAAACCAATCATACTGACATTCGGCGAGAGACATTACTTAATATATCGCTCTGTTTCATCTAGGCTATACTCTGCAAGCCATACTGCGGATTATGGAGGAGGACACTTCTCGTACCATCGTACACTGGTGTACAAAACTTAAGGATGAAAGTAACTTTCGCGTGATGTATCACTGACAAGCAACACTGCTTGGTTAAACTTAGAACATACATAGAAAGAATTACTACATTATACACTCATGCTCATAAATTAAGGATAATTGCACAATGTGGAGTCACACAACGTGGCACTACACAAAACTGGCGCTAATAGTACAGACACATAGGGAACACACTCAACACATATCTGTAAGTCCACGGTATTGGTGATAAGTTGAGAAAACCGGCCCGAAACACATGTGCTACAAAACGCCACTGTTTCCTGCGCATTTACCCCGACATCAATATGGAATATGATCACCACCCACACGTACACAGGCCGCACAACTGGTTCGCATACTCTGGATCAGTGGTCGAGCAGCTGCCTCCCATTCTTGCACCAGTGCCTGTCCTGAAGTGTCCTGGGGGTGTGAAGAAGTGCAGTGATATGTCGACCGAGAGCATCCTAGACGTAATCGATGGGGTTTAGGTCTAGAGAACAGGCAGGCCACTCCATTCGCCTGATATCGTCTGTTTCAAGGTACCCCTACACGATGGCAGCTCGGTGGGGCCATGCGTTATCATCCATCAGGAGGAAGGTGGGACCCACTGCAGCCCTGAAAAGCGGACATGCTGGTGCAAAATGGCGTCCCGACACATCTGACCTGTTACAGTTCCTCTGTCAAAGACCTGCAGGTGTGTACGTGCACCAATCATAATCCCACCTCACACCATCAAACCACGACCTCCATACAGGTCCCTTTCAAGGACAGTAAGGGGTTGGTATCTGGTTTCTGGTTCACGCCAGATGAAAACCCGGCGAGAATCACTGTTCAGAATATACCTGGACTTGTCCGTGCACATAACCTGGGACAACTGTTCCAGTGACCATGTTCTGTGTTCTTGACACCAGGCTTTACGGGCTCTTCTGTGACCAGGGGTCAGTGGAATACACCTTGCACGTCTCCGGGCGAATAAATCGTGTCTGTTCAGTCGTCTGTGGGCTGTGTGTCTGGAGACAACTGTTCCAGTGGCTGCTGTGAGGTCCCGAGTAAGGCTGTCTGCAGTACTCCGTGGCCGTCTGCGGGCACTGATGGTGAGATACCGGTCTTCTTGAGATGTTGTACAATGTGGACGTCCCGTACTGTAGCGCCTGGACACGTTTCCTGCCTGCTGGAATCGTTGCCATAATCTTGAGATCACACTTTTTGGCACGCGGAGGACCCGTTCTACGATCTCCTGTGTTTGACCAGTTCCCAGTCGCTCTAGTATTCTACCCCTCGTAACATCATCAATATGTGCTCTTTGAGCCATTTTCAACACACAGTCACCATTAGCACGTCTAAAAACGTCTGCACACTTACTCGCTGCACCGTACTCTGACATGCACCAACACACCTCCGCGTATGTGGACTGCTGCCAGCTCCACCGTGTGACGACCGCAGGTCAAATGCACCGCATGGCATACCCCGAGGTGATTTAAACCCGCAAACCGCCCACCAGAGCGTTGTTTTACCATGTATCAGCATTATCCTTAATTTATGAGCATGAGTGTAGTTCCAAAATCTCCTCTATCTGTGTAGCTCGATGCGGTCGCGCATTGCCAGTCATAAAAATGAAGTCAGGACCGAATGTGCCCCTGAAAAGACGTACATGGAAAAAAAGTACACTGTCACAATAATGTTGACTGGTAAGTATGCCGTGTTCAAAGATTTGGTAGTCACACACAAATGCAACATTATGCTTCCCAACACCAGAACACTTTGACCACCAAAACGATCATGTTCGACGATGTTCCTGTGTGCATTACGTGCCCCGACATCTTGTCTTATGAGGGTACGTCCAGCGTTGTCGAACATGATCGCTTCGTTTGGCCAGATGTTAGAGTGCGGAGAGACATAATGCTGCATGGGCAAACTGACCTCCTAATCTTTGAACGGAGTATAATCACTCTTTCTCCATGTGCGTCTTTTCCGGGGAACATTCGGCCCTGACATCATGGAAGACAATGAGCAACCACATCGAACAGCGCACGCGGAACAGCTCTTTGAACGAGAGAATATTCGACGAACGGACTGTCCTGCTCGTTCTCTCTGCTTAAAACTCATCTAGTACGCTTGTGATGCGTTAGGGAGGCGTACTTCAGCATGTCCCCATGCACCAATCATCATTTAGCAGTTGTCAGCCGCGGTGGTGGAGGAACCTTGTGGCTACCTTGTGGGGAGTATGGGAGCACGTTTCAGAGCCTGCATTACCGTCCGTGCTAATTACACATCCTATTAATTACCAGTCCCGCCGTTTGTAATGGTCAGGGGACCGCCGCATATGGCGATGGCTTCAGTGTAATTATTGTCTTTGAAAAAAGTGTCATTTCTGTTCTCCTCATTGCGTATTTTCTTCAGTTGCCTGGTGCACTATACTAGAGTTGTCTTTTATTTGTTTGGTCCAAATTTCATCGAGCTATGTTACTTGGCAGTGACACATCATGCAAAAATTACTTTCATCCTTAAGTTTTGCACACCAGTGCAGCATTACTGTGCCGAACGACTCTTGTGTACTAGTGGCGATTGTCAGATGCATTTCGACAGAAAAATGTGTCGGAACTGACACAGAAAGCCACATGTGGACACTACAAACAAATCGTCTCAAAAACTGCGCGTTTTCGGGTGAGCTTTCGCCTCATGTCAGACTATCGTCTTCTCGTTCAAACGGGTGGGGCTACGTCTCAGCTAGAAGTCAGCCTTCTTGATCACCATGAACGTCATTCCCCTGCTCTACTTCACTAGGTTCACGGTCCCTCTCTACTTAAATAAACTAGTAATAACGGTCAATATTACAGAGACAAGTAAGTGCGTACAAAAATAAATAGTGTTCGTAATCGCACACTATGCAGGAACCTGTCAGAGATATTTCAGCTTACATGAAAGGGAATAGCTAATGACGCGACTGCAAAGCGGCAACGTAATGGCAAAACCACAACATAACCAAGGTCAGCTAATCCACGTAATAGAAGACGGGGACTGTCGATTGCTCACGAAGAAACCTAGCACTCATCGAATGACGCAACAAACCAGGATTTTGCACACTGCTAACCGCACAGACTGTCCCAACACTTAGACAAAGGTCATAAGACAGCACGCTTATTAAATAACAACTATTTTGTAATACATTTCTTGATTAAATGCATTAGAGCTGGTTATATTTTATACATGAGCCTGTGCTGTACTTTCGGTGCAATATGACTGGCGTGACGTAACTGTTTCTAATCTGCAATCGCCAAAGGCAGTTACAAACAATTACTGTACTTATGAGAGAACTGGTGCCTAAAACACACTGAAGCGCCAAAGAAACTGGTAGGTATGCGTATTCAAATACAGAGATATGTAAACAGCCAGAATACGGCGCTGCGGCCGGTGACGCCTATTTAAGACAACAAGTGTCCGGCGCAGTTGTTGGACCGGTTACTGCTGCTAGAATGGCAGGTTACCAAGATTTAAGTGAGTTTGAACGTGGTGTTATAGTCGGCGCACGAGCGATGGGACGCAGAAGTAGTGGTGAAGCGGGGATTTTTCCGTACATCTACATCTACATCTACATCTATACTCCGCGAGCCACCTTACGGTGTGTGGCGGAGGGTACTTATTGTACCACTATCTGATCCCCCCTTCCCTGTTCCATTCACGAATTGTGCGTGGAAAGAACGACTGCTTGTAAGTCTCCGTATTTGCTCTAATTTCTCGGATCTTTTCGTTGTGATCATTACGCGAGATATATGTGGGCGGTAGTAATATGTTGCCCATCTCTTCCCGGAATGTGCTCTCTCGTAATTTCGATAATAAACCTCTCCGTATTGCGTAACGCCTTTCTTGAAGTGTCCGCCACTGGAGCTTGTTCAGCATCTCCGTGACGCTCTCGCGCTGACTAAATGTCCCCATGACGAATCGCGCTGCTTTTCGCTGGATCATGTCTATCTCTTCTATTAATCCAACCTGGTAAGGGTCCCATACTGATGAGCAATACTCAAGAATCGGACGAACAAGCGTTTTGTAAGCTACTTCTTTCGTCGATGAGTCACATTTTCTTAGAATTCTTCCTATGAATCTCAACCTGGCGCCTGCTTTTCCCACTATTTGTTTTATGTGATCATTCCACTTCAGATCGCTCCGGATAGTAACTCCTAAGTATTTTACGGTCGTTACCGCTTCCAATGATTTACCACCTATGGCATAATCGTACTGGAATGGATTTCTGCCCCTATGTATGCGCATTATATTACATTTATCTACGTTTAGGGAAAGCTGCCAGCTGTCGCACCATGCATTAATCCTCTGCAGGTCCTCCTGGAGTACGTACGAGTCTTCTGATGTTGCTACTTTCTTGTAGACAACCGTGTCATCTGCAAATAGCCTCACGGAGCTACCGATGTTGTCAACTAAGTCATTTATGTATATTGTAAACAATAAAGGTCCTATCACGCTTCCCTGCGGTACTCCCGAAATTACCTCTACATCTGCAGATTTTGAACCGTTAAGAATGACATGTTGTGTTCTTTCTTCTAGGAAATCCTGAATCCAATCACAAACCTGGTCCGATATTCCGTAAGCTCGTATTTTTTTCACTAAACGTAAGTGCGGAACCGTATCAAATGCCTTCCTGAAGTCCAGGAATACGGCATCAATCTGCTCGCCAGTGTCTACGGCACTGTGAATTTCTTGGGCAAATAGGGCGAGCTGAGTTTCACATGATCTCTGTTTGCGGAATCCATGTTGGTTATGATGAAGGAGATTTGTATTATCTAAGAACGTCATAATACGAGAACACAAAACATGTTCCATTATTCTACAACAGATTGACGTAAGCGAAATAGGCCTATAATTATTCGCATCTGATTTATCCAGGAATCCGGTAAAACAACAAATCTCCGGCATCGTAGCGGCCAGAAAAAGATCCTGCAAGAACGAACATTATTGAGCATACCTGCGATGCCTTGAAACGTGCTGTTCAGAACATATCACCACTCCCTCTTACTCTGACGGATTTATGGACAGTCCTGCAGTATTCATGGTGTCCGTTCCCTCCAGCACTCCTTCAGACATTAGTCGAGTCCATGCCACGTCGAGTTGCGGCACTTCTGCGTGCTCGCGGACTCCTGTACGATATTAAAACATGGTTCAAATGGCTCTGAGCACTATGGAACTTAACATCTGAGGTCATCAGTCCCCTAGAACTTAGAACTACTTATAGGACATCACACACATCCATGCCCGAGGTAGGATTCGAATCTGCGACCGTAGCTGTCGCGCGGTTCCAGAGTGAAGCGCATAGAACCGCTCGTCCACGCCGGCCGGCTGTGTACGATATTAGGCAGCTATACCAGTTTCTTTGGCTCTTCAGTGTAGTTACTGTAAGTATTATCCTATCCGTGCGAAGGCGTTTCGATAGTTTTCAACGACGAGAGTGGCAGGAAATACGAACTGGGAAATGCGAACTGTGCAGTACAATGCGTCGGGCCTCGAACAATCAACCCTACTCATCAGACTATGTAATGAAGTGAGAAGTGAGAAAAATAACCTTAGAGGGAGAACAGTGCTGTAGTAGTCTTACCTCTAATGTAAATGGCCAAACCTTGTCTTTATCGAAGGAAAGTGATAAGCGAATAGCCAGTAATTTTTCTTTCTTTGAGCCTCATTCACGTAAAAGAGTGGCCAGAATAATCTTGGTAATAGAGCTGTACAATTAGTGTAACGCGTATTTACGGTAAGAAATTTGATCAATGTCATGTGACTCTGATATGGATTAAATCAACTGGTGTGAAATATCACCTTCACTTTGAATGAAAGTAATTTTACAGGAAGCACGCAAGACACTGGTTATTCTCCATTACTGAAGTTACCAGATTGATGCCAAAGTTTTAATACCTGAGAACTCAATCTTTGCGCCAATATTCTACACTAAATTACAAATCTATCAGCACTGAGGTCATGTGACACTGTTGATGGTGATCATTCTATCGGCGGTCTGCTTGGTGCTCGTCGAGAGGAATGGGCTATGTGGCACCACTGAGTTTCATCCTCTGCGTTCTTTTATCGTCACTCAACACAAAACATCCACTACAGTCACTAACACTCAGCAGATAAATTTAAGACACAAAATTTACACACCACATGGTAATGGGCCTTTGCGCACGGAGGAATAGAACGATTTCCGATTAGGCGGCTCAAAACCCCTTCGAGATCTTCCAGCCATCTATGTCACAAGAATGTATTCTTGTTTACTATGAACTTACAATGACTCTCTGTCAACGAGCGACGAAATAGATTAGAAAAGCAGACATTTTAGTAACTAACCATATTAACTGGAGCTACAGATGATACGGCTTCATAGTAATGTATTTCATTTTAGTGGATAAACAAAAGAAAAAAGTTGGAAATGTGCGATCGTAGATTTCAGTTATTAACGAACATTGATCACTTAGTATCGGCGAAATCACTGGTTATGAAATTCTAAAAACATAGACGTTGACGAGCTCAAAAAATGGTAGAGAGTACAAATGTATATTACTGCATTCTTTCACGATAAAGCGAAACTTTTTTTTAAAGAAAAACAGCAATTACTCTCTTTGCAGCAGTAATTTCAAGACTACACTAGTACAGAGATTTCCTTCATGGGACTAACTGGCTCCAGGCAAATGCCGGGATAGTTCCCTTGAAAGGGCACGGCCGACTTCCTTCCCCGTCCTTCCCTAATCCGATGAGACCGATGACCTCGCTGTCTGGTCTTCCCCAAACAACCCAACCCCAACTAACTGGTCAATTAATTGGTTGGTTATTTGTGTTCAGTATGCGATGACTGAGAACGCAACTGCAGCGTGCTGCAGTATAAGTTGAAGAGTACGAGAATCATATTCGCACTTACGAGTATTACGAATCTTAGGCTGCAATATGCATTGGTGACAATGAAACTTTGTGCACGGGGCGGAACTCGAACCTGCATCTTCCGCTTAACGCTAGTGGTGGCCTTGACAGCCGCGACCATCCGAGCATGCTCCCCGGACCGACCCAGACTTCCATAAGTCACCGCTTTCGTCTACATCCTGTACTTTGAGTCCAGTACTGGAAGAGACATATGATTAAAGTCGAAGCCCATTTATTAGTTGTTCTAATATACTTCGCAATGTCCTTTAGACATGGATGCATGTCTGAACAACATTATGAAGTACATTAGAACAACACGGCACTGCAGTATAGTAAGATGGAGAACTTCGTGTGGTGGCCAGCCCCTGCATGTAGGCCGCCCCGCAGCACTGCCGTGAAAGCTCCACGGACGAGCGTCTATTCAGCATCCGAGCTGCTGGCTGTGTACTGCGGTGCAGTCCTGATTGATCCACGGCAAAAGCGTGGACAGTTTCAGTTCAACGCAGGCCCAAGCTTTTCAATAACCTTCACTTGATGCAGTGACAGTACGCTTAAGAGTATTATTTATTACAATTTCATACATTACGGTGTAATATTACGGTAACTGAGGAAGACAGGACTACAAAAGCTGAAGATGTCAATTTCATACATTATGAAGAGACGTTGAGGGATCAGACGTATGTTTTGCGGACTTCTTATTTTCAGAAACTCTGCTTGCTGAGATACAGTCAGGGTTTTCTAAGATTCGATTGCAGTCTGTTATTGCTTAGTCTTTTTATACTTTGCTGAAAGCTTTCATTTGTTTTAGGTCTCTGCTTCCAAGCTAAGAATTCAGACTGTCTCTCTTTTCTCGATACTGGGTGCTTGATAACAACATACGTAACTGTTCACGTCGCAAGATCAGCTGTCGTCTTCAGCTGTTAAAACATCACAGAATACTCAATTCTTCTAGAACTTGACACGCATTCTTCGGCGTGCATGTCACGTTTTCTTTAGTGTTCTGAGTCAACAGCCAATCTGTCTGGTTCTTCGTATGAAGGAACGTAAGCTACCTATCTGTCTAAATATGTATTGAAAACTCACTTGTATATACCAGCTCATCAAAAACAGTGGAAATATGTTAGCGCATACAACTTGAAACCCAAAAATCACGTTCGAAATTCACAGAGATGTGTTTACGTATATTCAGGGAAACTCAAGAAACAGACAGAATATAACGTGCGAAACACAAATATCACTGCAAGAGATTTACAGAACGTAATATTTGGCCAAACTAAAAGTCACGCTAGTGTTGGAGAATTAAGCAAAGCGAAAGTAGAACTGGTAAAAGAAATTAATTTTTGTAAAGACCCTACTATGCTGTTACGATAGCTTAAGCTATAATTAATAACATACATCATACGTATTTCTCTAAAATTTCGCCCATTATAACTGAACATGCGACGAAAAATGCAGATTGGAGAGTGACGTCTACCTCTCTCTTCTAGAACGCTTTGAGTTTAATATTTCTGCGTTGCTCCTTTTGTATTATGGTAGCCACTTTGTACTGTTAATGGCATTTACAGAGGTTCTAATAATACACCCCAGATTTGGCCTGCCGATATGAGTTAATGATCTATCTCTTCTCAAGGGATTACAGTGTGGTACTTCAGCTGAGGTACGTGTTTGAACAATTCATGAAAGACACATCTCTGTTAATATATATGTAGGTTAAGGAATCGACATTGAACTGGGGTCTAGCGAGACAGGCCGGTAGTATGACAGCAGTCTCGCATTTCGGAGGACGGCGTTTCAGATCCTCGTCAGACCATCCAGGTTTAGGTTTACCGTGGTTTTCTTAAGTCACTTATGCAAAATGTTGGGATGGTTCCTTTGATCAAGACTGGGCCCTTCCTCGTCCTCCCCTAACACGAGGTTGCGCTGGTTTCTAATAATCTAGTCTTCGACGACATTCCTAATCTTCGTTCCTTTACTAAACTACGCTTCAAGACCACAGATGAGACGGAGACAATGTTCCTAATACCCTTCGATACCATTTGATGTTACCTATCAAAATGCATCAAGTTTACAATCCCTTCGGATGTTATGTAAAGTTGGTCTAGTGGGAATGTGCAGATCGGGCTGCAAAACGATATGTAGTTAAACTCTCGTCACAGACACTCCTGTCTACATCATGATAACATTTACATGCACCCGTACCGCGATGTTAACGAGTGCATGGGAAATGCGCAGAAAGATACCAATGCCGTAGAAACCAAGTTTGACGAAACGCGATCTTGTTACAGTACGAATCCTTCATTTTGCAAATGATCTTCTAACAGCGCGCTCACAAAATCACCACCTACAGAGGATACGGGGTGTTTTGTTGGGGGCGGGAGGGGGGGGTCTAACATTGAATACAGGCAGACAGATTTAATCGTTCTATGGATACGTGATTTTCTCACAGTAACTAACGAAAGTTTCCGAATTTTAGTTTCACGGAACTCTCACTATCTTCGATCTAGATACCTTGCCTAAAGAGCTCGCCCACATAAGACAGTGTTCAGAAAAAAATGAATATTCCATCCGGCAGATTAATAGGGTACTGTCAGTTAAAAAAAAGTGTCAGGAAGTGAAAAAAAGAGCGAACACGCAGGTAAAAATTTCCTTTTGTGGTCAACATTTAGTTTAAAATAGCAAGAATTCTTCAGGTAAAAGTGACTTTCAATGTAGATAGGTTTTCGTAGTAATTTCATGCGTGTAAATAACGTGCACTTGGTGCTACAGCGACAACAGTGCATCAGTGTTGCGCCACGCAGGTTATATGTATGCACGACTTCGTCGCATAAAGCTCAGTCGCACAAACCTACTGTTGTTCGAACAACGCACATGTAGCGGGAATTCTCATCAGAAGATACTCTTCAATCACGCACACAAGACACATCAGATAATTCCACAACAAAAAATTAGCGGGGTCAGATCAGGTGAACAAGATGGTCACTAAACAGAACCTCACCTTCCTACCAATATTTCAGGGAACTTCCGATGCAGGCAAGCACGAGTAAGACATGGGAAGCGAGCCGGGGCCCAGAGAAGTTGGATCCACATGCGTGCACAAAAGTCAAGTGCGTTCAAATGGTTCAAATGGCTCTGAGCACTATGAGACTTAACATTTGAGGTCATCAGTCCCCTCAGAACTACTTAAACCTAACTAACCTAAGGACATCAAAGAAATTCATGCCCGAGGCAGGATTCGAAACTGCGACCATAGCGGTCGTGCTGTTCCAGATTAAAGCGCTCAGAACCGCTCGGCCACTGCCGCAGTCAAGTGCGGGTATCTTCCTACAACATGAGGAGTTTCCCTCTCAGAAACGCATTGTACACTGGTGCGATTTAAGTGGAAAGGAAGCAGATACTGGCCTAATAACCAACCATTGCCGCCAGAGAAATTTCTTGGCAGTATAACCTGGCAGTTTCCTTACAGTTTCCGTTCCATTGCCCGAACATAAAATTCATGACTGCGATTTCCGTAACAGGAAATACCGTTTTAATAGGGCATTCGCTTCAACCACATTTTACCTCTATCAGACCCGACCTCGTCTGTGTTCACATCATGCCATCTACAGTATGGAGTTTCCAATGGACGAGTTTGCCCATAAGACGTTTGACCTCGCAATGTTTCATTATGTTGTTCCTGATCTACAGCTTCTTTATCAACCTGATTTATACGTTCTTCTTCATTACCTATGAACTTTCAAATCGCCATCACGGACACATGCTGAGCATCTATTTGTTAAGCTGCAACCTGGAAAAGGATGGCGAAACATTCTAGGATAAGCTCTACAGCTTTCACAAGGAGACATTTCAACATTGATTTCGATCCCTTGACATTCCAAGAAGTCACACCCCTTAATGAAGGAATAATATCTAGCAATGCTATGGAAGAATAACCATTCATATTTTTAAGAAAAAGGGCGACAGAGCAGACTGTGCCAGCTATCGTTCATTTCATCTCATGCTTCACACAACGAAGCATTTGGGACAAAAATCTTGGAACATAATGTCCATACCATCATCAGTCTAGCTACCCATCAATTTGTTTCGTCGAGGGATGTGGTATAGTTGACGTTATTTGCAATGCCCGTTAACTCACTGAAAAACGGTTTATGACTGCTATTCGAGATTTGGAAAAGGCATTTGCCCGTGTTCCGTACCAACTGAATAGGTTGGCTCTGCGTAATCACAGTGTCTCTGGTGGGCATAATCTTGTACAAGAACACGAAAAACTGAATGCAGTGTCCATCAGGCTAAGTCAACAGCTTTTAGATGGATGTATGAATGCTCTGAGAGTCAGTAATGCCAGCAATATTGTTAACCATTTTCATGGACGCCTTTACGCAGGGTCAATACTGCCAGTAATATTGTTAACCTTTTGCATAGACGCCATTACGTGACAGTTGCAGCAGGACATACCTTGGATCTTTCTCTACCATGTTGAAGTCTTGGTTGCTGCTTCCGTAGCGCAGGAAATGCAGCTATTGTATGGCCATCTCATTCAATTTGCGCCCTTAATGAATGCTGGAAAAAAACTGGGTGTTCCCCGAATCGCACCAAATAAAAAACGAAGTCCAAACGGCAGACATAGTCCGATACATTGCGTTTCAACTAAAAAGTGAAAGTCGCATAAATATTGATGAAAGAACTACTCGCACTATCAAGGCAGTCTAGATACAATTAAGGGAAGCGCACTGGGGTCTTGTGTGAAAATAACCTCATTTATCTGAAGGGCAAGGTATAAAAGACGCTCCTGTCCCTGTAGCAACTCATGGCAGAGTATGCTTTGCAATAACAATGACCGCTGGAAGACATACACATCCCGTTACAACGCACACGTTACGTTGTACAATGGGCATTTCCCTCCGCAATCATCTCTAGAATGATACTATCTGCCAGAGATGTGACATATTTCCCGTTACATTGAAAATTAGGGAAAACTTAATTCACTGCTTTGGACACTCCCCATGAGAGCATATCTTAGTGTGATGAAAAATGTGTGCACAACCTAGAAATTAAGGGAAGGTGACCATACGGATCACTTGACCAAAGACGGCAAGATGTCATGAACAAAGATATGGCTCGATTCCATCCAGAAGATGACGTAACAGGTCGATAAATGTGGCGATCGAAGATATGAAAGAAGTGAAGAGAAGAAAATACATCAAACGTGTGTCCCTTCAGTCAGAGTGAGAGGAGTATTTATTTTCAGATGCGAGGCAGTGCTCGAATGAGTGTTTGTCATGTGTGGACAGTGTCGTTGAGCACGGACATAAGAATACCGTGAACGAAAAGTAGGAGACAAAGAGTTCATGGTATTGTTTAGAGATTGTTTTCTGCGGAAGGGGATATCGTACGTGCTTTCTAACATCCAGCGCTATCATGCCAATAATGTGTGAAGAGAAAACACGAAGCTTCTCTAACAAGTGCGTATGTGAGCAATAGGTTCCGATTTTTTTACTTTCGACGTAGTAAAGTACATCGTGTTTCATACGAAAAGAATACGTTCCTTTCCTGAGTAAGCATTCGTAGGACGTTCGTAAATACAGTACATCTTTGGAAGTTATTTTTATAGTTCAGCTGAAAGGCTTATAACTATTATCCGAAATAACGGAACAAGAATTACTTCATGACCCGAGTGAAGGTCTGCAGCTTGACAGAATATTTAATTTGCCGGGGAGCCTTGAGAAGCACAATTTCCAAATGTTGGCGCAACCAATCACCATGCAAAAACACAAATTTAACACTTTTTGAAGGTACATGCCTACCTCATCAGAAATTTCTTCACCCAAGATTCATAGCAAAGTCATCATTTTATAAAGGTAAACAAGTAAAAATACATTTAAGAGTCAACAATAACTTATTGGCCACTGTCCTTGTAGCCATACGCTCTTGTTAAAACGCAGCCCGTGAGATTCTGTACTTCAGCAAAAATTAAATGAGTATATGTTGACTGCGTACGTTCTTAGCAACACTGTAATAGAAATTCGTGTGCGCAGCCTCTCCTTCTTCAAAAAACATGTTTGGACGTAAACACATGGGCAACACATCTTTTCACCTCTAGCACATAATCATGTAACAAAAGACATTCCCAACTATCACCGTATCAGACTTGTCGTATTGTACTGGGACTTAGAATCCTCACACGCGCCGGCCGGAGTGGCCGAGCGGTTCTAGACGCTACAGTCTGGAACCGCGCGACCGCTACGGTCGCAGGTTCCAATCCTGCCTCGGGCATGGATGTGTGTGATGTCCTTAGGTTAGTTAGATTTAATTAGTTCTAAGTTCTAGGGGACTGATGACCTCAGAAGTTAAGTCCCATAGTGCTCAGAGCCATTTGAACCATTTTCCTCACACGTGCCATGTCCAGAGTACTTAAGAGAGTAAGTAGGGGATGCGAGGGTCTATCGTTATTTATACGTGCAGTTCATGCAAAATTCCTGTACGTAGTTTATTAACTGAAAAAGACTCGTCAATCCAGAACAACAAATCTGCAATCGCAGTAAACCCTTCGGCACACGGACCTTGCATTCGAACGTCAACGTTGAGCGTACCGAGTTTATGATGACGTAGCGTGAAGAAAACACGTCGAGGGGTGTTTCCGAACGTGTAGAGCAATATCAAACATGAGAGATATTCGGAACGTGCGTTTGAATGTAGACCACGAGATGGAAGAATGCCACCTACGTCACATGTACACCATCTCTCTTCAATACAGAGTCTGCAGACGCTGTATAGGTTTTCAGTTCAAGTTCATATTATAATTTATGTCCTATGAATAAATGTTGTTTTGAAGTACAAGCGAATCGATCTCTCTAAAAGTCATCGTTTATTGGTGCGATTTGTTATGATAAAGTGACATGAAACGCCGTATAGGTGGTTAAACAATTTTCGAATTGCAACTAGTTTGTTACGAGATATACCATTTGAAGGCAAGGGCACACTGAAATCCCTCAAAAACAAATTTTTCTTGGTACAATTTATTATAATGACATGTCAGCTAATAACTTATGTCCAATTAAAGCATTCAGAAGGGAGTCACGTACAAGACAGTGTCTATGTTACAGAAGTTCAGTACAGCGTAATGAATAGGGCGTAGAGTTGCGAAATGGTGCGTGACATGTTGTAAGTTTACGTTTTACTACATCCAATTTTTGTGTGTTCTAATGGGTTCTGAGAATTTCTTATTAATTTAATAAAACTATATTATATAATATCTGACGTTATATAAATATAAGTGCGCTCTCTTTCAGAAGTTCTGTTTTGTGTGTGTGTGTGTGTGTGTGTGTCTGTGTTCGATTGGTTTCGAATTTTGTTATTTAGTTTTGTATTTCGCAAGTTCTAAGGATTTTGTTATTGAACTGAAACAGCGGTCAAATAGTAATGAACTTGGGATTTTACTAACGAGTGAGAATGACGAAATAATTTTTCTTATTTGAAAGACTATAGTATATTTGTATTGCACTATTTTTAGTAAGCTTTTGTCCTCAATAACTGTGTATGGAACTTTTGTTTTTACCTTATAACAAGTTCATGGATATAGCTTTTATTTATGCATGCTGGAGACAGAAAAACAGACTAACATATGAACAAAGGAGCAAATGTGCGTTTTAACGAAGCTGACAAAGAAATTTTACGCCCCTCCACTTAGTAAACAAACTGTGCTGGAGCGCGCTGCGATTGCGTATACCACATTGAGACACCCATTGTGTAGTATGCCAAAACCGCGTCGTTCTTCAGCATTCAGCAGCACGGTGAACTCAGCACGCTCAACGTTGACGTTCGAATGCATGGTCCGTGTGTCGATGGCTAAATAGTGCTGACGGTCTGGGCAGTCCCTCCATGTCGCTTCGCTCGAGCGCATGGCCCTGGCAGCGTAATTCTTCCGTCTGTTGCAGAATGCAAGTTTGAACTAAGCAACGATTCGTGTGGTTCAGATTTGCTTGTAGTATCTGTGGTGTCACCGCCAGACACCACACTTGCTAGGTGGTAGCCTTTAAATTGGCCGCGGTCCGTTAGTATACGTCGGACCCGCGTGTCGCCACTATCAGTGATTGCAGACCGAGCGCCGCCACACGGCAGGTCTAGTCTAGAGAGACTCCCTAGCACTCCCCCCAGTTGTACAGTCGACTTTGCTAGCAATGGTTCACTGTCTATATACGCTCTCATTTGCCGAGACGACCGTTTAGCATAGCCTTCAGCTACGTCAGTTGCTACGACCTAGCAAGGCGCCATATTCAGTTACTATATGTCTTCTGAACAGATCATATTGTGAATCATGTACCATCAAGAGCGACGTTCCTCATTAATGGATTAAAGTTAAGTATCAAACTAATTACGTCCGCTTTCTGAATTCTAATTCCTTGTCATGTTCCAGACCTCACGTCAGTATAGTCCTTCCCTCCTGACGTCAGCCTGCGTGAGCTAAAACTCGTGCATTTCGGCCTCCATTCGTAAAACGGTGTTGGCTCTTCTGCCAACACAATAGTATCTGATGGAATTGTCGATGCGCAACTTTCAAAAATGTTGATGCAAGTGGGGATATTAAACCACCAGAGGACAGCATATCAAGCTGAGGGCACGTGTCAACGTGTGCCTCGGCCGCGCTCAGAGATGTGCCACCGTCTTCTAGCAAGCTCCCCAGCCCAAGTACTCGCCGGGCTGAATCATGTACAGCAACTACTGCGCTTAGGACGTCTATAATGTATATATGCAAACTGAAGCGACGAATGAGAATTTGTACCGAGGCCAGTATTTGAACCCGGGTCTCCTGCTCACTAGACATGCGCTAGCCACTACCCTACCCTGCCACAGTGGCTTTGCACAACTGCGCAGACTGCCGTAGCACGCCTCCTTCCTGAATTCAATGGAATATCAAGTGGGCTGTGCCATGAATGGGAATTTGGATTTCAGTTGATAGATGTTCGAGACTTGAAAAGGTCTGTGAAACAATTTTATTTTATACGGACACTGCCTCTGAACACATGTGCAATTCTTAGTGATTGTGCTGCTGACAACTTGTGGCTGCAGACTGGTTTCAGAAGTGGAATTGATGGTACAAACGATTATTTGATGTCTGATCTATTTACTGCACATCAATATATAAGTGGTTTTGCATTGTGTGTGGTGTTAATAATATGCTGCCAGGTGGCAGTGGGGAAGTTCAAACGTAACTTTTTTAAGTTTCTTATACATGAAAGATGCCTAATGGCTCAGATCTTTTTCTACTAACCCTCTTTCTTAAATGAATCCCAGATTCGATACCCACTTTTGAGATTGTTCGTGAGGATTCATGATTAACAACCCCCTCCCCCCCCCCCCCCCCCATCCCCCTGCTCCCCAAACAACGTTTTACTGAAAGCGTTTCTATTCTTACATATTCTAATATCCAATTATTCAGCTAACTTTTGGAATACACAGTATCATGAATACAGAAAGCCTTAAAAAAGACAAGAAATTCTGCAAAAAATTACAAGCTTCGTCTAACAAAGGATACTTTTCTGTTGTGTTCTTCAGGGTTAGCCCACATAAATTGGTTTGTGACCTGACTGGCTGTTAAAACCATTCCAGCCAGGAAACGGTACCTACTGATGAGCTGACCGTACCTGCTACCAACGAGAAATCTGACACAGTTCGAGAAGGCAGTTAGAGAAGGCAAGATAGAAGGGAAAGATGTTCCACTAAATAACAAAAACACTATTGACTTTTTCTTCTGGATGGCCACCAAAGACTCAATAAATTTGGAGCACGTCATTCCACTGTCCTGTATTTTATATGACTATATTCTGCACTACTAGTCTTGGGTATGGCCCATTTTCAAGTGCATCTGTAGCAACAGATGTGGACATATCGTCTTCATCTTATCATGCCATTAGTATCTGTGCACAGCACAGTCATCAACGTTCATTATCTAAAACACACTGATGTGCAAAACTTGAGAAAGACGCAAGCGACCTTCGCATTATGTGTCACTGACAAGTAGGTGCAAGAACAGAAAGAAATCCAGTAGTTCGTGTGCCAACTCGCCGCATTGTCCAGCGCAACTGTACGCGCCAATGGGAGCACGCAGAGGACGCTGGTTAGCCTGCTAGTCAAAGTGCAACAGTGCCATTACGGGCAGAACGTCATGCGCGCTCCGTTCACTCTGTAGTCTTTCTCACACGATTTTACAGAAACTATTCATCAAAAGATTTTGATTTTTGCGTTACGTATGGCTTTAAATTTCAGCTTCATGGTGTAGTGTACATCATCTCGATAATCGTCATATTTATTGCGATGTTCTCATTTAAGTAACTCGCTGCGCGAAAATCTATAAAGTTTGCAATGAAAGGTATAGGTCGCTATGATTTTGCATTTGGTGGATACTACACGATGTATTGCTGGAAATAAATTTAGCTAAGACATTGAATTTTTCTTTATACTTTGGAGGACGTTTCTATCAGTCCCCAATCTCGAGAAAGTGGAATTTATGTAGCACATCTATTTCCGACCACGTGCGCGCAAGAATGAAATATTTATAACATACCTCATAACTCCTATACCGTTCGAGGTGATTCCCAAGTGATAGCACACAGAGAGGAGAGTATTTTTCTGTAAGGTCAACACACCAAACATTTTTATGTAAGGCGATATAGCAGAAGCTACAGTTTTTATTTAATTTTTCTTCAGTGAAGTACTGTAATCTTTTAAGAGACTTCGGCGGCTAATGGAAAGATAATTTGCTAGTGTGAAAGTAAATGTGAAATTTCTTATGAAATACCAAACCGACGCATTGGGGTTTTCAATAAGGTTCTGACCATAATAATAAGACACTCGGTTTCAAGATTCTGTTGCAATAGCTATTGGAAGATGAGTTTGTGCAATTTATACTGTGTTTTCGCAAAAAAGTAAAATTAAATCTAACAACAAGAGAAGTGTAGCCATCCCTTATATTTGATGATTCTTCTTCAAATGAGAAATTGCTAACAATTCAGACACAAATAAATCGCCCATTCTGTTGCAATTTTGGCAGAATATTGTAGCCTACGATATTTTTAACAGTGAAGATCTGTAATGAAAACTTCCAAAAGAATTTTCTTCGTGGTTTTATCTCAGAAGTATGAAAACAATTCGTAGCAAATAGTGTACCATATTTCAATTCCTATACCCATTCAAAATGAAATGGTGAACATCTCCACCATAATTATCTTTTAATGTAAAAAATAGATTATGTACCTTTACAATCTATTTAAACCTTAATGAATAGTCTCAAGCAGTTCATTAAGTAATGAAACAATGTAATTTTAAGGACCGTCGATCAGTGGTGAAACGTGATTTGCTGTGGGTTTTGTAACAACATAAATGAAGCAATGATATGTTTATTTTCATAACGAAGATGTACTGCTTGATAAGCTATTGACCTGATTTGCCCTCAGTTCCCCACTTAATAAATCCCTGTTTCAGGAGGATTAAGATGCAGAAAGAAAATCATTTGCTAAGTTTCAATACCATCTGGTAAAAGACACTGAGTTACAAGATCACTCTGAAATTTCAATGAAATGAAGGATTTATTTTGATCTGACTTGTTAACCTTCTTTCTTTCCTAAAAGCGTCAACAGTGGTGATTTTGACTAAACAAGTTTAACAACTCAGATGAAAATAAATCGCCAATTCTGTTGTACTTTCAGGGAAATCCTGTAACGCAACATATCTTTAATAATGAACAGCTTGGACTGAAACTTACCAAAGGATTTGCTCTCTACACCTAGTTCACTCTGAATGGGGATAGGAACAGAAATATGGCACAGTATTTGCTGCAAATTACTTTCATACTTCAGAGATGAATAACAGGGACAAAATCCTTTGGTAAGTTTCCATTCCGTTTACTATTAAAAATACGGTGGGTTACAGGATTCCATCAAAATTGCAACAGAACTGGCGATTTATTTTTGCCTGAATTGCTAAAAATTTCTCATTTGAAGAAGCTTCATCAGTTATGAAGAATGGCTGCATTTCTCTTCTCAACAGGTTTAATTTTGCTTTTTTGCCAAAACACAGTATAAATTGCAAAAACTCACCTTGCAATAGCTATTGCAACAGAATGTTGAAACAGAGTGTCTTATTAAACAAGCAATAGGCGGTCAATATCTTACAGAAAACCTCACTGTGTCGGTTTGCTGTAATATAAAAAATTTCACGTTTATTTTCAGTGTAGAAAATTCTCTTAAAAAAATTACATTGTTGGATTGAAAGAATAAAATAAAAACCATAGCTTCTGCTCTCCTCTTTGCGTGCTATCCCCTGTCAAACTCTCGTATCGATATCCCAGACGGTTTAGGAGACATGAGGTGTGTTATGAATATTTCATTCTCTCGAGCGTGCGGACGGAAGTGAATGTGCTACATAAATTCCATTGTCTAGAGATTGGGGACTGATAGAGGCCTCCTGCCAAGTCTAAAGAAAAATTCAGTATCTTAATTAAATTTCATTTTCAGCAAAATCATAGCGACCCATATTTTTCATTGAATATTGTTTCGAATTTGGCGCAACTTCTTACTTAAATTACAATCTCACAACAAGTATGACCATTATCAAAAAATTTGGGTACTTCACCATGAGGACGACATATCAAGCCATAAGTAACGTGAAAATCAATTTTGTACCTATTAGTTGCTGTAAAATCGCTTGAGAAAGATTATAGGGCGTGTGCCCTGATTCTGTGAGCGCAGCACTACGCCAACCGTCGCGCCAAAAGCACGCAAACGGTGCATATCTCATTCATTCCGGCTTGCCAGCAGGCGCGGGACCCGCTGCCATTGTGTGCAGTCTCATTAGTTAACAAGGGGATATTTTCCGCGCTGGGTCAAGCCGCCCCTCTGGATAGGTAGCTCACTTTCTTCCTGTGCACACCCTAACACAGCTAGAAGAAACTTGGACTGTACATAGAAAGAACTTCTACAGTATAGTACAGAAGATAACTAAAAGAAATACTCAATGCGACGAACGGGAACGACAGTTTTATTCGAAGATAATAATCACACTGAAGTCATCGCAGTTTATAAAGTTTCTCCGTACATTACAAAAGGTGGAGCCTGACTCCTAATACGGTGTGTGATCACTATGGACGGCAGTGCATGCTCCGCAACATGCTCCGATGCTGGTTCCAATGTTGGAAAGGATTTCTCGAAGTAGGGCGTTCCACTTCTCCACTATCACGGTTGAAAACTGTTGGATGGACATTGGTGCGTGTGGCCATGCTTCATACATCTCCCCAAAGCATCCCAAACGTGCTCGATAGGATTTAAATAGGTGGAACTGTCAGGGCAGTCCATTCGCCGAATATCCGCTTGTTGCAAGAGCTCCTCCACCTGGGCTGTCCTTTTTGATGGCGCACTTTCGGCTACAAAAATGGAATCACGGCCGAATGCACCCCTCAAAAGATGCACATGGTAACTGAATACAGTGACACATTAACTATGAAGAGCGAGTGTACCGGTTCGAAGATTTGGTCAGAATCTTCTGTAACATTATGCCTCCCCAGACCATAGTATCTGGACCACCAAAACGATTATATTCGATAATATCGCTGGGTGTATTACGTATTTCTACATCTCGCCATATGAGGGTACTCCAAGTATTGTCGAACATGAATTTGGTGTTCCAGTTACTACGGTGTGGGGAGGCATTATGTTACAGAAGGTACTGACCATACCTTTGAACACGGTATATTCACTGGTGAAAGTTAATGTGACATTGTGCTCCTTTACTATGTGCATCTTTTGAAGGGCGCATGCCGCCGTGATTTTTGCACGTCCGAAAGAGCAGCGCAGATGGACGAGCTCTTGTAATAAACAGCTATTTGCGCAATGGGTTGGTCTGGCCGTTTCTCCTGATTCATCTACATCTAATCTATGTTATTACCCTGCTATTCACAATAAAGTGCCTGGCAGCGGGTTCAATGAACCACCTTCAAGCTCTCTCTCTACCGTTCCACTGTCCAACGGCGCGTGGGAAGAACGAGCACTTAAATTTTTCCGTGCGAGCCCTGATTTCTCTTACTTTATCGTGATGATCATTTCTCCCTATGTAGGTGGGTGCCAACAGAATGTTTTCACAATCGGAAGAGAAAACCGGTGATTGCAATTTCATGAGAAGATCCCGTCGCAACGAAAAAGTCTTTGTTTTAATGATTGCCACTCCAATTCACGTATCATGTCTGTGACACTATCTCCCCTATTTCACGATAATACAAAACGAGCCGCCCTTCTTTGAACTTTTTCGATGTCATCCGTCAGTCGCACCTGCTGCGGATCCCACACCGCACAGCAATACTCCAGAATAGAGTGGACAAGCGTGGTGTAAGCAGTGTCTTTGGTAGATCTGTTGCATCTTCTAAGCGTTCTGACAATGAGTCGCAGTCTTTGGCTTGCTCTACCCACAACACTATCTATGTGATCGTTCCAATTAGGGTATTTGTAACTGTAATCCCTAAGTATTTAGGTGAATTTACAGCCTTAAGATTAGTGTGACTTATCGCGTAATCGAAATTTCTTTTAGTACTCATGTGAATAACTTCACACTTTTCTTTATTCAGGGTCAACTGCCACTTTTCGCACCATACAGATAGCTTATCTAAATCATTTTGTAATTCGTTTTGGTTATCTGATGACTTTATACGACGGTATATGACAGCATCATATGCAAACAATCTAAGACGGCTGCTCAGATTGTCTCCTATATCGTTAATATAGATCAGGAACAATAGAGGGCCGGCCGATGTGACCGAGCGGTTCTAGGTGCTTCAGTCCGGAACCGCGCTGCTGCTACGGTCGCAGGTTCGAATCCTGCCTCGGGCATAATGTATGTGATGTCGTTAGGTTAGTTAGGTTTAAGTAGTTCTAGGTCTAGGGGACTGATGACCTCAGATGTTCAAGTCCCATAGTGCTTGGAGCCATTTGAACAATAGAGCCCATATAACACTTCCCTGGGAAACGCCGGATATTACTTCTATTTTACCCGATGACTTCCCGTCTATTATTACGGACTGTGACCTTTCTGACAGGAAATCATGAAACCAGTCGCACAACTGAGTCGGTATTCCATAGGCACGCGGTTTGGTTAGAAGGCGCTTGTGAGGAACGGTGTCGAAAGCCTTCTCGAAATCTAAAAATGTGGAATTAGTTTGACATCTCCAGTCGATAGCACTCATTACCTCATGAGCTTAAATCGAATCGAGCACATTTGGGAAGCGTTGGGGAGATATATTGCAGCACGTCCACTACACAGGTGTGAACCGCGCTGGGTGAGGAGTGAACGCCCCACCGCAAGAACTCCTTTCCAACCTCAGAGCCAGCATCGGCGCAAGTTGCACAGCATACATTGCCGTCCGTGGTGATAAAAAAAAGTGTCGCTCCTGTTCGTCTTATTGCCTATTTCTTTCAGTTATCTACTGTACTATTCTGTAGCAGTTTTTTTAATGTATGGTTCAAGTTTCATCGAGCAATGTTAGTTGGCACTGACACATCATGCGAAACGTATTTTCGTTCTAAAGTTTTACACAACAGTGTAGTTCTGTGGCATGACACAGGTATTTCTCGAATGTTCACACAAATGCTCTCCAGATGATGCGGTTATCTGAACTGAAATTTCTTGGAAGTTGTCTTGAAGAGATATACTAAACGCTGATACGATAAATTATATAAAATATTCAATATAATGATAATATAGCGTAATTATTTTTATAATTTTAGTCCCTCGTCGCTTGTTGAAAGTATTATCTCAAGAGTGATGATGATGTTTGGATTGTGGGGCGCTCAACTGCGCTGTTATCAGCGCCCGTACAAATTCCCAATCTTTCCTCAGTCCAGTCTCGCCACTTGCATGAATTATGATGAAATAATGGGGACAACACAAACACCCAGTCATCTCGAGGCAGGTGAAAATCCCTGACCCCGCCGGGAGTCTAACCCGGGACCGGATGCTCGGGAAGCGAGAATGTGACCGCGAGACCACGAGCTGCGGACGTCACAAGAGTCGGGGGGTGGGGGGGGGAGGGGGCGTAGGTCTGGAGGAGAGACGGGAAACGAACACCGACTCCTCACCCCGCGTCTATCCCGCCACAGAATCGAACGCTAGATACTCGCCTATCCGTGAAATAAACCGAACTGATGTGAAGTATCCCTCTCATTTTCTCCCTTTAGAATGTGAAGTGTGTATCTAGTTCGTCCAGTTGGCTTTGGTTGTTATTTCTGAATTGTTGTGTAGTGTTGGGTTTCTACTTCTGTGGAAATGAAAGGAAGCAGGAGGGGAGGTAGAGGAAAACCGATTTGCTCACCTACTCTTCCTCCTTTTGGGCATGTTCCCTCCTGATGGGAGAATCACCACCAACAGTATCGCCGGCCGGGGTGGCCGAGGGGTTCTAGGCGCTACAGTCTGGAACCGCGCGGCCGCTACGGTCGCAGGTTCAAATCCTGCCTCGGGCATGGCTGTGTGTGATGTCCTTAGGTTAGTTAGATTTAAGTAGTTCTAAGTTCTAGGGGACTGATGACCACAGCAGTTAAGTCCCATAGTGCTCAGAGTCATTTTTGAACCAACAGTGTCACACGGACATGCTCAACTAAACACTGAGGAAAACAACAATATTGGGGCATAATCTGTTCATAGAAAATAGTATGCCATCATCCATTCCATCGCTCCTGGTGAATTATCGCTGCTGAACGTTTCCTACCGCACCGGGATACAGGACCACCTACGTCACCGTTGACTGCCACTGCACTCTTGTGCAAATGTATCAGTTGATTTACGTTTCCCATAATCAGAAATGTGTTTGACGTTGCACATACCAAAGTGTTGATGTAACGGATTATCGGGAGACATTCTACCCGCACCTCATTTGCAAGCTTTGGGTTGAGAGATGGTAGCTAGGTACCAGCCTCGCACAACAACATTACGTAAGGGTCAAGGTGAAGAGGGAACGGTATATCCCGACAGAGTAAAAAAAATGACGGTGGCTTACGACCGGTTTGCGCAGAAAGTTCGAGACGGCGGGGAGTGAGCCCGGCCACCTGCGGTTATACAACGGCGGAGGCATCTGCCGGTCTGTACCTGCCGGCCACGCTTTACCAGCGTACAGGATTAAGGTGGATAGAAAACTAGAGACCAGCCACAAACCCGCCGTAAACGCCACACAGATTTCCTAGGCATATTACACTTCTCCCTCGCCAGCGTCACGATGCAATGCTTGTACTGTCGTGGTTTCAAGTAGCGCTACACATTCATTCTTTCGTTTCCTTTCTAAACTATCGGGCGTTCACTAGCGCAAAATAAATCGCTGATGATGTGTGACTTTCACTTGGAATTCGCGAAGGATGAAATAAAAGAAGGTACAAAAATAGCTCTCTGCGTGTGGCTGTCCGGTAGGGTGGGCGCAAATATTCACGCACGCCCGTATTTTTAAAGACTGGAAAAATAAACTGTGAGTGTGTCGCGCATTGGCCTTGTCTAGAGGCAAGCTAAGCCACCAAACCAGGAGTAGGTATATTATAGCTCAAACTCACTCAGAAAAAAGCGCTAATGCCAATGTGTCATATTAGCAGTTAGAACCGCAGTCGTCGAACAGACTTTGACATTCACAAAGGATACTTCAGCAACACAGTTCTCCTGTAAATCAGGAGAGAGAGATAAGAAGTGGCCGTGTATTTTCCAGATTACGGCTTTGACATCTGCACTGTCTGGTCAAAAATATCAGGGCCCTCCCATGTAATGTGGAATTGACCACTAGAAATCACCATAGGCTGACCCGCCGGTACAAAAGAAGGCGGTGGTTATTGTGTTGTCAATACAGAAGCAGTACTAATCGGTCAGTTTTGCTCACTGACTCGAACGTGGTCATTGGATGTCACCTGAGTAAAAAATGCCGAGGACATTTAATCTTTTCTAAAGCCAACTGGTGGCGATGTGATTGTGAAATGGAAACGTGAAGGGACAGCTGACATCTAAACCAAGACCAGGTAGATCTCATACGCCGACGGATAGGGACCGTCGAGCATTGCGGACGGTGGTTGTAAAATATCGTATTAAATCGATGGGAGAAATCACTCGTGGGTTGCAAAGTGCTACCAACAGTCGAGCTGACACATTTGAAGTAGGGAGTTTTACAGAATGGGGTGCAGTGCTCCAGTAGCTCCTTATAAGCCACATATTTGTGTAGTCAGTGCTATGCGACGCTTGAAGTGTCTTAAAGAGCGACGCCACTGGGCAGTGTGTGAGTGGAAACGAGTGTTTTGGAGTGCTGAATCACGCAGTGCCATGTGGAAATCCGAAGGAATTCGTTTTGGCGAATGCCTGGAGAGCGTTACTTGCCAACGTGTGTCTACATCTACATCTGCATACATACTCCGCAAGCCACCATGGTTCGCGGCGGTGGGTACCTAGAGCCACTACTAGTAATTTACTCTCCAGTTCCAGTTGCAAATAGAGAAAAACGACTGTCTGTATACCTCCATACGAGCCCTAATTTCTCTTAAGGTGGTTCGATGAACCCTCTGCCAGGCACTTAAATGTGATTTGCAGAGCATCCATATAGATGTAGATGTATCTTCGTGGTCCTTACATGAAATGTACATTGGCGGCAGTAGAATCGTTCTGCAGTCAGCTTCAAATGCCTTCCTCTAAATTTCCTCAGTAGTGTTCCTCAAAGAGAACGTCCCCTTCCCTCCATGGATTCTCATTTAAGTTCCCGAAGCATCACCGCAACACTTGCGTACTGTTAGAACCTACCGTAACAACTCCAGCAGCCCGCCCCTGACCTAGTGGGCATCCCAAACATTCAAGCTGTAGTCATGAATGGGTCGCATTAGCGTCGTATACGCAGTCTCCTTCACAAATGGACCGCTGTTTCTTAAGATTCTCCCAATACACCGAAGTCGACCATTCTTCATCCCTAGTACAATCCTTACCTGCTCATTCCATTTCATATCTCTTTGAAACGTTGAAATACGGTAGAGGTGATATTGTGGTATAGGTTAGGATGTGGTCCTTTATCGGGTTTAAGAAACAGCTAAATCCGAAATGATATGAACATGTTTCACAACAGAGCTACCCAAGCGTGACTCACGACCCGACCTCACAGCTTCGATTCTGCCAGTACCTCGTCTCCTACCTTTCAAACTTCTCAGAAGCTCTTCTGCGAACCTTGCAGAACTAGCACTCCTGAAACAAAGGATATTGCGGAGACATGGCTTAGCCACAGCTTGGGGGATGTTTCCAGAGTGAAAATTTCATTCTACGTTTCACAACAGTTTTGAACATGATTGTGAGTTAAATAGCATATGATAAGTGTTTTTCATTGAAATTTTCTTCTACCTGTACTGGCCGTTGTATTGTATTATACATTTAAATGTCACATATGAAAATAGTAAACTCAAGTTTAATGCCAAAATCAATTCATGTGTAGTTCTAAATAATCTATAGCGAAAGGAGAAACTCATTATGTGACTGGCTGCGTTAAAACTCAAAACTTTGGTAATTGGAGCTACAGCTTTATTTTCCACCTAAGGCAACAAGGTACTAAGGCCATTTGTAAGCCGAGTGACAAAACAGAAAGCGCACTGTCCAATCAGCAGTAGTGCGTGCGTGCGTGTGTGTGTACCTGTTTACCACAAATAATGCCTAAATAAGTAAGACGTATTGTTGTCAGACATCCACGAGATGTTCTGTAAATGACTCCCAATAACACTCTTTCTTCTGCCCAACAGCGACTAAGCTTTACTATGATATTAATCTCTAATTTAAATCCTTTGTAAAATCTGCGTACACAGCTTTCTAGCAACAAGCCTGTGTCCCTCCTTTTCCCGCTATCCCAGCCTTTAATCTTTCTGCGAAGAGTTCCACTAAGTTTCACTGCCTAGGCGATAAAATTGGTGTTATAGTACGACAGTTCTCCAAATGGTGCCAGACACGTATAAGCATTATTTGCTTCATTATAAACCGTGACATGTCTGCGCTCTTCTGACCAGCGATTCCTGTGGAGCAGTAGAACCGTGAAAATCGAATCCTACCGGTCCTCAACGGGTCGTCTTAGAATTGATCTCTGTATCCGAGCTACAACCAGAGTCCCCTAACTGGGCGGTAAGGTTGTCTGAGAACTAGTTTAAAATTGTGCGGTCGATATAAGTTATTTGGATAGGATTCGTAGGCGTTCCCATCACACAATAACACAATTAACGACAAACGTTAGCATATGTCTCCTGCAAAATCTTGTACTCGTCTAAATTAACAACTCCTTAGACTCAGTAAAATATCCCCTCCGGACTAATTCTGACAGAAGGTTTTATGATGTTGACACACTCTGGCTGCATCTGAGTCATAAGCTATCGTTATATGTAGCGCTTTACGTTGCCTTAACCAAGTAAAAATGGCTCTGAGCACTATGGGACCTAACATCTGAGGTCATCAGTCCCCTAGAACTTAGAACTACTTAAACCTAACTCACCTAAGGACATCACACACATCCAACACAAATAAAAGTAATTACATGTTCGAAAGAACAGACTCCATGTATTCATACAGTTGATTCGCATAGATGGGTAATCGATTCACCTTATTCAGTGCGGATACACAAGTACGTCCCACCTCCTCTATATATAATTATATGGCGCTACTGCTGGTACATAAAACCAAGAGCGGATTCGAATGCAATGTTGTGTCCAAATTTAAAAGCAATCGGTGAAGAACTTCCAATGACATACAATTTTGAAGAAACAAACATTTACATTTATATTTATATTATTACTATTGTGTTGTTAATTATAATTATCCTCAAGGTAACATTTTAGATGTAACTAATTGAACAAGAAGAACACATAGAAATAGTTTTGTATGATGATTTGATATGTATAAGCCCGCTCCAGAGCAAGTGACATCGTTCAGCGCCCTTATCTGCACAGACTAAGTGAAACAACGAACAACGTAATTGCCTGTGAGAGAGACAGACGCCAGGCAGCAGGCGCTGGGCCGAGATTGCGCCAATGGCCGCTGATGGCTGCCGCGGCCGCCTCGCAGCCGCTCATCGCCGCCTATACCAGCAGTCGCATCCGGCTGTCACACACGTGGCCGCGACTCACGCGCGAACGCTGCGCCCTGCACTCGACCACTGGCCTGTGCAGCCGGGCCTGCTCGCTCCGCGCCTACTTTCTGACTGACAACACGCCACGTCGCCCCTCCCCCTCTTCTCCGTTCCCCCCCTTCCCGACAGCGTGTGTCTACCTCTGCTCTTATCTCTATGTTGGATTTTTATAGTTTATTCTCCATCTCGCGCGGTACTTTAGGAACATCATGGAGCACACTACAATCTAAAACAACAGAGTGCCTTTATAGTTACGTGATAAGTGTCGTAGTCGTCACGTAGAGGACAATGGGAGACATTACGTAAACCAAGTCCCTACTTGGTCGAGGTAGCAACGCCCCTCGTGTCACACTAATCCAGACAAAAGTAGTTGTTTCGATTTCAGTCAGCACTACTTGGTATCCAAGGTAGGAGAGCTGAACTCGCTTATTTTATTCACGGCTGGATTTTGTGGCAATATTCAGGATTAGATCCCAGACCTCTTTGTTGCGTGCCGCCGATTCGAAACACCAGACTCGTTGGCCTCGTAGGTTACATTCAGAGAATTCATCGTCCTTTCGATTTCAGGTCATTAGAAATGGAGCATTACTTAGATGGACAAGAACGTGAGACCTTATTTGAGGAACTACCTGGACTTTTGCCTAAGGAGATTTAGGCAAACAATTTTGACTGTTCAGAAATGTTCAAATGTGTGTGAAATCTTATCGGACCTAAGCTTACACACCACTTAACCTAAATTATCCTAAGGACAAACATACACACCCATGCCCGAGGGAGGACTCGAACCTCCGCCGGGACCAGCCGCACAATCCATGACTGCAGCGCCCTGGACCACTCGTTAATCCCGCGCGGCAACAACTTTGTCTGTTCGAGAGAAATTTCATGTAGGGTGTCGACTGGTGACTAATACTCCGTTTGTCATCATCAACAGAAACACGACAATACCATCTGCTTGCTCCGGACACCGTCATCAACTGCTCTACACAAATGTGCTACAGACATAACACTCAACGATAGCCAAGAATACAAAATCATTTCCAACTAGGAGGCAGAATCGGCTTCCTGACTTTCAAAGCCAACAACATCGTCCATCTCTTTCTTTTATGCAGAAGAAGCTCATGTAATTTAAAATCCCCAACACTGAACTTCTAGCTGCGTCCCTTTCGTTTGCCCCATGTCGCTTTAAGGATCGGGGTAAACTGTCGACCTTTCTCTGCCCATCGAGTGTATTTATATATTTTGCTGCCTTTGGCTTATTTATTCAGTCATGACCAGAACATGTTTAGTGAAATAGTAATGGATTGACATCGCTTCAAATATAAATCCGGCAATCGTGATATACTGTTTTTTTGGCCGGGCGCGACAGCGTAAGATACGTCATAATATGACATTTTATAATGAAAAATTCCAGGTAAGCTGCAAATACTTTAATTAATATTGTTTCTTCTCTTTTACAACGTTGTTTCGGCTATAGCGCCAATCTCAAGTAAACCTGTCGGTGTTACACTTGGTGAGTCTACTAACGTAATCAAACTTGCTTACGAAGGTGAGTTTACATACATACTTACGTCTGTTGGAACAGAAGCCTGTACTGCATCAACGAGTAAACTGTCGGCTGTCTACCGTCACGTAAGTTGTATAGCATTTTTTTCGTAAAATAATTTTCACTCCTATAATGCTATTTCATCCTGAATATAGTTAAGAAATACATTGTCCTTTTGTACACGGCGGCGTTTGAAAACCAAAATTTAATTCACAAACATCGAAAAATAAGTTGAAACTAGCTTCCAAACCCAGCAAGTAATATGCACTACGCGCTGTGGTAATCATAATTATTAGTTATTTAAACAAACATCTCCTATTGTCCAATAGCGCTTACACTAATGCGTCGTTTGTTATAGACTTTCGTTACAATACGAAAAGACCGGTGCGCAAAACTTAAGAAAGAAAGTAACTTTCGCACGATGTATCACTGCCAAGTAACATAGCTCGATGAAACTTGGACCAATTGTTGCAGTACAGTACAGACGGTAATTGAAAGAAATATACAATGAGACGAAAAGACATGACACTTTCATTCAAAGACAATTATTACACTGAAGTGACCGCTATTTATGAAGGCCCACCGGACATTAAAAAATGTGGGACATTGTTTTTAGTAGGATTTGCGATCACAGCGGACGGCAGTGCGCGCTCTGCAAAGTGTTCCCATGAACGCCACAAGGTTGGTAAGGAGTTCGTGTAGTAGGACATTCCATTCCTCAATCAGCGTGGTTGACAAACGCTCGTATTTGGTGCATGTGAACGTACTGTAGTACGGCTCCCCAACGCATTCCACACATGCTCGATGGAGTTTAGGTCGGGGGAACGAGTGGGCCGCTCCATTTGTCGGATGTCCCTTTCGTTCCAAGACCTCCTCCACCTGCGCTGTAAGATGCGGTCTCACATTGTCATCCATAAAAATGAAGTCAGGGCTGAATGCACCATGGGGAAGGAGTAAAGTGTGACACTACGCCCGCCCGGTTGGCCGTTCGGTCTGACGCATGGCTTTCCGGGCGGGAAGGAGCGCCTGGTCCCCAGCACGAATCCACCCGGCGGATTTGCGTCGAGGTCCTGTGAACCGGCCAGTCTGTGGATGGTGTTTAGGCGGTTTTCCATCTGCCTCGGCGAATGCGGGCTGGTTCCCCTTATTCCGCCTCAGTTACACTATGTTGGCGATTGCTGCGCAAACAAGTTCTCCACGTACGCGCACACCACCATTACTCTACCACGCAAACATAGGTGTTACACTCGTCTGGTGTGAGACGTTCCCTGGGGGGGGGGGGGGGGCACCGGGGGCCGAACAGCACAATAACCCTGGGTCCGGTGTGGGGCGGCGGAGGGTTGAAGTGGACTGAGGTAGTCGTCGTGGGGTTGTGGACCACTGCGGCTGTAGCGGGGACGGAGCCTCTTCGTCGTTTCTAGGTCCCTGGTTAACATACAATACAAAGTGTGACACTAACGTTGATCAGTGAGTGTGCCGTGTTCAAGGATTTGGTAGTCAGTAAGCCCACTCAACATAATGGCTGCTCACACCATAACACCTGCATTGATCATGCTCGACAATGTTCCTGGGTGCATTACATGTTCCTACCCCTCGCCTTGTGAGGATACGTCGAACATCGTCGTTTTAGTAGTCCAGGTGTCACAGTGTGGGGAGGCAGAACGTTGCATGGACGTAGTGACTCCCAAATCCTTGATCACGGTACACTCACAAGTCTTTAAGTAAAAGTGTCATCTCAGTTTCTCTCATTGCTATTTCATTCAGTTACCGTTCGTACTATACCGTAGCAGTTCTTTTTATGACCGTAGCAGTTCTTTTTATGCGTAGTCCAAATTTCGTCGCGCTATGTTACTTGGCAGCGACACATCATGCGAAAGTTACTTTCGTCCTTAAGTTCCGCACACCAGTGTATAATGCTGTTTTATTGTTATTTGTGTTCTAGCTTTGGTTTATCACTCTGGATGTTACATTACGTATACAAGGAAGCGTGAACAGCTGATTTCACTTAGAAGTTTAATCACTTTTAAGTGTGTGAGTGGTGCGTTACATTATGTGCATATACACTCCTGGAAATGGAAAAAAGAACACATTGACACCGGTGTGTCAGACCCACCATACTTGCTCCGGACACTGCGAGAGGGCTGTACAAGCAATGATCACACGCACGGCACAGCGGACACACCAGGAACCGCGGTGTTGGCCGTCGAATGGCGCTAGCTGCGCAGCATTTGTGCACCGCCGCCGTCAGTGTCAGTCAGTTTGCCGTGGCATACGGAGCTCCATCGCAGTCTTTAACACTGGTAGCACGCCGCGACAGCGTGGACGTGAACCGTATGTGCAGTTGACGGACTTTGAGCGAGGGCGTATAGTGGGCATGCGGGAGGCCGGGTGGACGTACCGCCGAATTGCTCAACACGTGGGGCGTGAGGTCTCCACAGTACATCGATGTTGTCGCCAGTGGTCGGCGGAAGGTGCACGTGCCCGTCGACCTGGGACCGGACCGCAGCGACGCACGGATGCACGCCAAGACCGTAGGATCCTACGCAGTGCCGTAGGGGACCGCACCGCCACTTCCCAGCAAATTAGGGACACTGTTGCTCCTGGGGTATCGGTGAGGACCATTCGCAACCGTCTCCATGAAGCTGGGCTACGGTCCCGCACACCGTTAGGCCGTCTTCCGCTCACGCCCCAACATCGTGCAGCCCGCCTCCAGTGGTGTCGCGACAGGCGTGAATGGAGGGACGAATGGAGACGTGTCGTCTTCAGCGATGAGAGTCGCTTCTGCCTTGGTGCCAATGATGGTCGTATGCGTGTTTGGCGCCGTGCAGGTGAGCGCCACAATCAGGACTGCATACGACCGAGGCACACAGGGCCAACACCCGGCATCATGGTGTGGGGAGCGATCTCCTACACTGGCCGTACACCACTGGTGATCGTCGAGGGGACACTGAATAGTGCACGGTACATCCAAACCGTCATCGAACCCATCGTTCTACCATTCCTAGACCGGCAAGGGAACTTGCTGTTCCAACAGGACAATGCACGTCCGCATGTATCCCGTGCCACCCAACGTGCTCTAGAAGGTGTAAGTCAACTACCCTAGCCAGCAAGATCTCCGGATCTGTCCCCCATTGAGCATGTTTGGGACTGGATGAAGCGTCGTCTCACGCGGTCTGCACGTCCAACACGAACGCTGCTCCAACTGAGGCGCCAGGTGGAAATGGCATGGCAAGCCGTTCCACAGGACTACATCCGGCATCTCTACGATCGTCTCCATGGGAGAATAGCAGCCTGCATTGCTGCGAAAGGTGGATATACACTGTACTAGTGCCGACATTGTGCATGCTCTGTTGCCTGTGTCTATGTGCCTGTGGTTCTGTCAGTGTGATCATGTGATGTATCTGACCCCAGGAATGTGTCAATAAAGTTTCCCCTTCCTGGGACAATGAATTCACGGTGTTCTTATTTCAATTTCCAGGAGTGTATATACACATAAAAGTGCATTACACAGTTTTCGATGTTGCAACGTGATAAGCAGCCTACACTGGAACGTAATGGCGCGGATTCCTCGTTGCCATCACCACCCCAAGGAATGATTCGTCAGGTGGGGAAACAAAACACGAAATCTAATGTAAAACGTGAACTAGCCGTCTGAAAATGAACCTGTCGGTTCGAAACCGCTAACGGCGCTGTTTAAAGTAAATAAGCAGCATTGTAAAAATTGGCTGGTCGCTGTAATCTTCTGTGTAAGAGTCATATCTCTTCCCTCATTCAGCATCCCTGCAGGTATGTCATCTCTTCCTTGTGTCTTTGCTCTTCAGCATCTCTTTTGCATCTTTCTGGTGCAGGTTTTGTATTCTATTCTTTACGAATAATGTTACTGATAGTTTAATTGAATTAGCTTTTGTGTCAGACACTTCAAGAACTTATAATTATTTAATCTTTAGTTCAGATCGAGAAAAAAATATTAGAGCGCTTAATTCTACATTCCCTTTTCTATTAGCGTCGATGTCATAAGAGAAAAGAGGTATACAAACACATTAACCGGGGAAACGAAGCGCTCGTGAATGACATTTTCTAAAGTTTACGTAAATTACAACTTCAAGAAGAATACATGTGGTTGAAATGAACTTCGTTCCACAGATTACGCATACAACGACCCACAAATAATTGGAATTAGCTAACTGCGTATCATATTTGATTTCTGAGAAAACTCGTGAGTTAATACTTGGCATACGACAAATAAAACTAGTGCTGAAGTTAGTCCTTAAACGTCGCAGCATGGAATCAAAAAAGGGACTGTTTGTGTGCCTTGGATATCTCCCTCCCCGTTATACAGGGTGAACATTAATAAAACCGACAAATTGCAGGTACGTATTCCTAACTGGAAATGGAGAAAAGAAGGTCCAACGAACACGTGTCCGGGAATGTATCGTTGCCACGGTAGATGGCACTGACGAATAACTATTCCTCTGGCCACATGCCGTGTGTCCTTTGTGTGTTGCAGGCTGAGTGATTGACGCAGCGTACTGTAAGCAGCAGAATAGTCCGGTATTCATGTCGGGAACAACTCGAGAAAAATGACTTATAAATGTTGTGTGATGTGGCTGGTAACTGTGCGGGTACTTGTTTTGGTACAGCCGTGCTGCTTCTCGACCGTTTCCACCTAATTGGCCGTACACGTGTTATACCTGCTACGGGGACTGTCGCGGGGTTGGGGTTGAAATGACGGAAAGCGTGGCGGGACCCGCGGAGCAGCCCGTGAACAACACACAACGGGAGAGGACGGACACGACCAACAAAGGACAGAACGAATAACAACAAGATCGAACAATGGAGTCACAAGGAAACCTAACAAACACGTCCACTCGTACACAGAACAAGTAAGTAAGCTGTCTAATGCGAGGCGATGGGTCAACAGACGTACGCGAGATTAGACTGGCTGAATTTTTTTTTTTGTTTCTTTATTGTGATTTCATTCCCCTGCCCCATATGGGCAGGGGAGGGCTGTCAGCAGCACAATCCGCCGTTCTTCAGCCGAGTGACATGACAACTAAAACAAGAATATAATGCTACATACATAAGGCGATAAAAAGGGGGATCATCAAACAGAGTAAGTGGAGAATATGGAGGTAAAAATACACTGACATGGAGACGTTCATGGGGGGACAATTAAAAAGGTCGACATAAAGTTAAAAACGCAGTTAGCGACTCTTAAAACACAAAGAAGACACTGAAGGCACACACACAGGTTAAAAGTCGGCCACATTATTAAAAACACTCCAGAACAACACACTTTAAACCCACTTGGAGCACACACGATGAAGAATAAAACTGCCAGGTGTGACTTGCTGAGGGAGAGGCCTGAGAGGATGGAAAAGAAGGGGAGAACAAGGTGCAGCAGGGGAGGGGGCGGAATGAAAAGAGTAGGGGCGTCAGCAGGTACACGAATAGGCAGGAGACTGGTGGGGTAGGAGATGAAGAGGGAAGACAAGGCAGGAGGGAGTGCAGAGACACTGAAAGGGAGCACAAGAGAGGGGGGGGGAGTAGGAGGGGGAAGCCGCTCAGGAGAAGGGAGGGGGAGGAGAGAGAGCCCTGAGGAGGAGGCAAGAAGAAGGGGTTAGAGTTGGTAGGAAGGGTAGATGTCAGGGCGAAGCTCATCATCCGGGAGGGGTAGATGGTGGAAGTTGCGTCGGGAAAGGAAGCGGAGGGTGTGGAGATGGAGAGAGGGCGGGACACAGCTGTGAAGGCACGGCAACGGGTTGGGGGTGGAGAGGAAGGGAGAGAGGGATCGAGTAAAAGGAGAAGGTGGGGGGCTGGTTGAGTGTTTTTTTTTTTTTAATTTATTGTTATTTTAACACCTGAACAATCAGGTAGGCTGGCAGCGGCATACAGCGCCGCTCTTCAGCCAGAGGATACACAAAGAGAAGAAACACTGAAAAAACACATAAGTCACAGATCGTTGGGCAATAAAATAGTAGACACATAAAGACAAACACCAAGCCATTCACACTCGACGAGAATCCACACTGCAAACTGTTGATACGACGCACAAACACCGAAGAAGACGCTGGCACTGGTGAACGATGGAGTGTGACGGTGAAACACTGAACACTAAACATGACGGCACACACGAAACACTGATGGCGGTGATCTCCGTCGCGCGAATGTCCACTGAGCGTGTGCGAGTCCGGGGACCTGCCAAGAGGGGAACAGGGGTGAGGTGGGGGAGAGCGGAGAAAAAGGATACCAATGGTGGAGGAGATGGGGGCAGGAGGAGAGGGACAGGGGAGGGGAGGCCCAGGGGAGGAGGGGGGAAAAAGGAAGGAGGGAGGGAAAAGGGAGAGAAGGAAGGGAGGGTGCCCGAGGAGCAAGCACAGGAGGAGGGCGGGAGGATCACAGTTGGTAGGAGGGGTATATGGAGGGGAGGAGGGCATCATCAGGGAGGGGGAGCTGGCGGAAGCCACCTTGGGAGAGGGTAAGGAGGGTGGAGAGATGGAGACCGGGTGGGTCGAGCGAATACAGGTGCGGCAGCGGGCGGGGGTGGGAGAGGATTGGGGAGACAAGCGGGTGAGGAGGATCGAGCTTGCGGGAGGTGTACAGGATCCGTATCCTTTCAAGGAAAAGGAGGAGGTGGGGGAAGGAGATGAGATCGTACAGGATCCGCGTGGGGGAGGGGAGACGGATGCGATAGGCGAGGCGGAGAGCATGACGTTCAAGGATTTGGAGGGATTTATAAAAGGTAGGGGGGGCGGAGATCCAAGCCGGATGGGCATAACAAAGGATAGGGCGGATGAGGGATTTATAGGTGTGGAGGATAGTGGAGGGGTCCAGACCCCACGTACGGCCGGAGAGGAGCTTGAGGAGACCGAATCGGGAGCGTGCCTTGGCTTGGAGCTGGTTGAGTGAGAGGCAGGCGCTTAAGTACACTATCTGGGGCGCCGCTATTGGCCGTTGAAACCACGTGTTCCACTGTGGCGCCCTCACACTAAAAGTGTAAAAGCGGGCCAGGAGGCGCGCGCCGCCACAGCTTATGGCGCGATGGTGAGAGACCTCTATGGGTCTTCGACGTCCATGACGTCTGGCGCGGATTCAAATTCCGCGGCGTACGGTACCAGACACGAATACCATCTCGGCTTGTTCCCGACGTGAATACTGAACCATTCTGCTGCTTACATTACGCTGCGTCAATCACACATCCAGCAACACGGAAGGAACACATGGCACGTGGTCAGAGGAACTGTCATTCGGCAGTGTCGTCTACTGTGGCAACTATGCGTTTCCGGACATATGTTCACTGGACGTTTTTTCCTCCATTTCCAGTCAGGATTCTGCCTCTGCAGTTTGACAGTTTTATTACTGTTCACCCTGTGTAAATGCGACCAACAAAGTTTGTCAAGCACTAACAACACGCGTTTGGTGACGAGTGTAAACCTCTTCTACTGAATCGACTGACAAAGTTGCTTATGGGATTTACTGTACAAGTTAGCAAAGGTTGCCACACTCACTGCCCAGAGCTGATAAATCTCACGTCTTACCACAATTTTAGCGTGTCGTTTTCTAGACAGCGATGTAATTACAGACTCATTCTTTGCATTTCGTGTTGTGGGGACAATCATTGGGCGTCTACTTGCACCAAACTATCACACACTGTGAAATTGGCCACCTAACAATGGTTGAACCGTCTGTAGTTTACATTTCTGTTCGTTTGGATTGTCATCATCCAGCTGCACAATTTCTTCTGTGACAATTGTGATTAGACGTCGGCACGCAGTTCGTCTTCGAATATAGCAAAGCGGCGCCGTGCTCAAGGCTTTGCACTCGTATTGAGGAGCACGGAAGCTCGAACACCTGTTCCACCATCCAGATTTAGGTCTTCCGTGACTTCCCTAAACCGCGCAAGGCTAATCCCGAGATGGTCCCAATGAAAAGGAAATGACAAATATGATTCCCAACCTTTGTTCGAGCTCGCGCTCCGGACCTAGTGATCTCGTCACCGATAGAACTTCAACTCTTCAGTCGTCTATCTTTCGTTTTCGATGTGTGTACGACCTTGCTTCGTGAACTCAGATGGTAATTCCTGGAGGGAAGACGACGTTCTTTTCGCGAATCACCGTTGAAGAAATTTAGATAACCGCATTTGAGACCAACTTCAAAACGATTCTACAGCTGTCAAAGTGCATTTCGCGTACGGGCCACGAAGGCACATTAGAGAAATTAGCACTCGTACGGAAGCTTCGAGGCAGTCGTTTCTCCCTCGCTCTGTTTGCGAGAGGTACCAGGAAGGAAATGACTGGTAGTGGTACATGGTTCCCTCCTCCATGCACCGCACGATGGCTTGCGGAGTATGTATGTATTTAGATGTAGATGTAGGTATAGACTTGCAGGAACCTTCTGCGAGGAGGTGGAAGAAGCTTCAAGTGGGAAATTTGAAACCGTGGATCGGAAATATTTTCTTACAAATATTTGATTCTACTCATTTTCCTCAGAAAATTCGAACAACGAATTTCTGTTCCAGCGTTTTACATTTTCTCAGAAGAGTCACCACTTTGAAATTGCTTTTCTGATTTTGTAGACAGTGTAGGTCTCACGTCGTGTGTGATTGGTTACTAACGGTGCTAATATTGCGAAATAATCGAGATACCATCGGTTGTGTCATTATAGCAACCGACCGAGGAAGGTGAAGGAGGCTGATTGGCGAGGCCAAAAACCGACTGCAGTTACGTGGACAACCTAGTTAGTAAGCAAGTATCAGTAACACTGGGAATACTTTTCGAAATCTGTTCCCTTTTATTGAGTAAATACCATGCCCAATCGTAAAAAGAACTTTGACACAATAATGCAATGAGACAGGAGGGAAATAAGCTTCAAAACGGAATGTACAATATGCCATTTTTCCGATGCGCAGCAAAGGCGTTGCTGCGGGGCTGCTTACAGCTGTCACATATTCCCAGATGGAGACAGGTAATGAAAGCCAAAAGTAAAACTTTTACTACCTGCATAAGGGCATAAACTCTTCTGTGGCTTACCTACTGTTGGAATAAAAGGTAAGAAGACATGTTTCGTGATGAGAGGACATTCAAATCCGACCGCTACGGTCGCAAGTTCGAATCCTGCCTCGGGCATGGATGTGTGTGATGTCCTTAGGTGAGTTAGGTTTAAGTAGTTCTAAGTTCTAGGGGACTGATGACCTCAGATGTTAAGTCCCGTAGTGCTCAGAGCCATTTGACATTCAAATCAGTCAAGTGAAGTGACTGAGTTTCTAACTAGCATTTTGCTTGAAGGATTGGATATGAGAGTAACAGGGGATTTTAACGGTACGAGTACGTGAGCGAGTTATTCGTCCATCTAGGACAGATACTATGGAGAGATGAATTTGCTTGCTTGACTAAGTGCAAGTCGGCGGGAGGAGGCGAGCTCAGGTGCAGTGACAATGAGAACGTCGCCGGTAACGGATGAATTCCAGAATTGGAAATTTGGATGGCTGATGCTCGCATTGCCTTTGTGCAGAATATTCTCCAGGAAATGGCGGAGTGTCAGACACACTTAAAGATGGTCAGGTTACAACTCTTTGAGATTCTACCATGACTCACATCAAATATTAATGCATATGTGAATACATTTGCAATCCCAGAAAAATGAGGCGCATCCGACGACACAACAATATTTCAATGCTTTTGAAATTACAGAAGTTAATAACCAAGAGCGAATACACATTTTCACAGTGACTCTCTGAATTAGCGTCTTTTAATCGCTTCATGCGACTTCAAGAAACGATATCTCCGATGATAGCATTGCTCTATCATCCCTGAAAGCTAGGTATCTGTATCTATTTTATTTATTCCTTTACGACGTCTTTTGTATCTGCTTCATTATGCAACTGTTGGTCAGAACATTGTATCCGCCACAATTCCACAGCAAACGAATACAACTTAAATACCTCGTATTTTGCTATACTTTTGCTTTTATTTTTAACTGCAAACACGCTAAACACAAGGAGCTGCAAATCCAAATGATGAGTAATTTACTATTTTATCAGTAACTTTATTTAAATATCGGTTTCAGGTGCTGAAAAAACTGTGGTAATTTAAAAGTGGTCAATCGCATGTGTTAGCAGACACCACAATTGAAAAGAGTACCAAGAGACGCTTCTGACAAGCAGGCCTAAATAATTGTTTAACCAAATTTAACGACAATCTGTGGTCATTTATTGTGAGCGCATTTGCGCAAGAATACTGAATTACTGGTTTATGGCCAAACCTTTATTTGTATTTACTGTGAACGTTCCGAGTTTGATTGAATATTCATAACACTTCTTTATTTAAATACACTACTGGCCATTAAAATTGCTACACCAAGAACAAATGCAGATGATAAACAGGTATTCATTGGACAAATATATTATACTAGAACTGACATATGATTACATTTGCACGCAATTTGAGTGCATAGATCTTGAGAAATCAGTACGCAAAACAACCACCTCTGGCCGTAATAACGGCCTTGATACGCCTGGGCGTTGAGTCAAACAGAGCTTGGATGGCGTGTACAGGTACAGCTGCCGATGCAGCTTCAACACGATACCACAGTCCATCAAGAGTAGTGACTGGCGTATTGTGACGAGCCAGTTGCTCAGCCACAATTGACCAGACGTTTTCAGTTGGTGTGAGATCTGGAAACGTGCTGGCCAGGGCAGCAGTCGAACATTTTCTGTATCCAGAAAGGCCCGTACAGGACCTGCAACATACGGATGCATTATCCCGCTGAAAAGTAGGGTTTCGCAGGGATCGAATGAAGGGTAGAGCCACGGGTCGTAACACATCTGAAACGTAACGTCCACTGTTCAAAGTGCCGTCAATGCGACCAAGAGGTGGCCGAGTCGTGTAACCAATGGCACCCCATACCATCACGCCTGGTGATACGCCAGTATGGCGATGACGAATACACGCTTCCAATGTACGTTCACCGCGATGTCGCCAAACACAGATGCGACCATCATGATGCTGTAAACAGAACCTGGATTCATCCGAAAAAATTACGTTTTGCCATTTGTGCACCCAGGTTTGTCGTTGAGTACACCATCGCAGGCGATTCTGTCTGTGATGCAGCATCAAGGGTAACAGCAGCCATGGTCTCCGAGTTGATAGTCCATGCTGCCGCAAACGTCGTCAAACTGTTCGTGCAGATGGTTGTTGTCTTGCAAAGGTCGCCATCTGTTGACTCAGGGATCGAGACGTGGCTGCACGATCCGTTACAGCCATGCGGATAAGATGCCTGTTATCTCGACTGCTAGTAATACGAGGCCGTTGGGATCCAGCACGGCGTTCCGTATTACCCTCCTGAAACCACCGAGTCCATATTCGGCTAAAAGTCATTAGATCTCGACCAACGCGAGCAGCAATGTCGCGATACGATAAACCGCAATCGCAATAGGCTACAATCCGACCTTTATCGAAGTCGGAAGCGTGATGGTACGCATTTCTCCTCCTTACACGAGGCATCACAACAACGTTTCACCAGGCAACGCCGGTCAACTGCTGCTTGTGTATGAGAAAGCGGTTGGAAACTTTCCTCATGTCGGCACCTTGTAGATGTCGCCACCGGCGCCAACCTTGTGTGAATGCTCTGAAAAGCGTATCATTTGCATATCACAGCATCTTCTTCCTGTCGGTTAAATTTCGCGTCTGTAGCACGTCATCTTCGTGGTGTAGCAATTTTAATGGCCAGTAGTGTATTATTATAGTATATTAGTTTAGTAGGGGAAAGTGATCAACTTAAATAATATCTGTAGAACTTAAGAGCGATGTATTTTTGGTGAGGGTGGTCTTCAGCCAATGGAAAAGCAGATAATAGCGGAATACTACAAGAGTCAAGTAGAGACTGGGATTTCTCAAGTGAAGAGCTCAAGGTAGTGTTTGTGGACACTTTATGCCGAGTGTTGGAAGAAGGCGGACTTGTCTATAGTAAAGCGTGTGATTCACTTGCATAGGTGATAGATTCTCGGCGGTGAATGGCCAGACACCACAACTGAAAATAGAACCAAAAAACATTCTGACAAGCAGGCCTAAATAATTGTTTAAACCATACTTAACGACAGTCTGTGGTCAGTTAACGACTATCCTTGGGATCGCGAGTGCTATTTTTTGAATCGTCATGTTTGACTCTGAACTATTTTGAGATGGTGAATATCGCGTGTATCGTTATTACGAAATGGATTTAGTTTTCGCGTATCTTCGATGACTATTTAGTTTGGGGATTTTGCTACCATTCTCATAACGCCCTCAACGTAACCTTACTGCATTTAATAAGGCTATTTCTCGTCTGTATTTTAACTGAATATCGTAGGACCGCTTCCCGTTTATGTGAAAAGACCTTTCTTGAATAATCATTATTCAACATAATTCTTTGCCGTCTACATCAGTTACAGACGTTAAAATAGAATCCGCGTTATTAAATTATTCATTTGCCTTTTATTTTGTATTTGTGAGTATTTTATTAACTCACAATTGTAGCCAATGCGTAGACTGTTTGATTGCACGATCACAGCTACACGTTATTTGCAACGAAATAGATGCGAAGCATGAAAGCAGACGTGGGCGGGTCGACCCTATGTCTACATCGAGTTGTTCTTTTTAAACAGAGCCGTGAGTAGCCCGAGCACCTAAAGTACGAGTAACCGCAGGTAAACATACAACTGGTTTGTTGGTGTGGGATGCTGTTTGTAGGAGAAGTAAAGAGACCATCATGGCCAATAACGATCACATACGCGGCTCTGTGCCGACATTTCCCTTTGTCTTAGGCCATGCTACTGTCCAGATACCTTCAGCAAATGACCAGAAAGGCACGTACACTGCTCTAACTCGAGAAAACGTTACGTTCCCTTACGAACTCTGTTGTTCAACAGCTGGGATGGCCTGAATAGTGGGGGAATTTACTTTTCTACAGGTGGAATGCCGAATCTCTCCTATAAGAAGAAGTGGCAACTGCCGGAAATAATATACCGCAGATAAGCTGGGGAAGTAGATGAAGCTAAGGAATTTGGCTACCTCGTCGGCAAAATAACACATGACGGACGGAGTAAGGAGGACATAAAAGGCACACTAGCACAGGCAAAAAGGGCATTCCTGGCCTAGATAAATCCACTAGTATCAAACATAGGTCTTAATTTGAGGAAGAAATTTCTGAGAATGCATGTTTGAAGCAAAGCATTGTATAGTAGTGGAACATGGACTGTGGAAAAACCGGAACAGAAGAGTATCCAGGCATTTGAGACGTAGTGCTACAAAAGAATGTTGAAAATTATGTGGACTGATAAGGCAAGGAATGAAGATGTTCTTTGCAAAATTGGCGAGGAAAGAAATATATAGAAAACACTGACAAGAAGAAGGAATAGGATGATAGGACATATGTTGAGGCATCAGGGAATAACTTCGATGGTACTACAGGGAGCTGCAGAGGGCAAAAACTGCAGAGGAAAACAGAGACTGTAACACATCCAGCAAATAATTGAGGACGTATGTAAGAAATGTTACGGTTCAGCGTCCCCTTGATGCTCATCGACTCTCGGCCATCCTAAAGTGCTATTTCTTTTATACATATAACTTATTTCATGTCAAATGAGATCATGCTATTTTTAGTAACGAATGAAATATAATTCAAGTGTTAAATTATCAGAGTCGTATCCGTAGAAATGTCGCATTATCCATTAGCTACGCCCGCTAGTCATATTGATAAGTAGTCGATTGTCTTTCATTAAACAATGTACAGAGAAGCATGAACAGTACCTAAACCAGCCACGTCTAACGTAACCATCACTATTCTGGCCATCTTGATATTTACAGAATCTTTAACTATGATAATTAGCTATAACACATGTGCAGCAACATTTAACATTTGGCTTCACGAAGAAAGCTTACGAATTTATATCGATACAAAGTTCATTTTTCGCAAAGGTAGGTGTTTCTCTTTACACTAGCTGAGATATGTTTCGCCTCTGCGTAACTTATCAGTCGAATTCCCAGCTGAGCAAACAGTTTTTGTTTTCTTCTCAATATCTACATCTGGACTCTGCAAATAAGTGTAGGAGAGTGGTAGTTTTTTTATACTGTTCGACTAAATTTTAAACATTTCTTCCCTATTCCATTCACGAGTGTAGCGTCGGACGAATGCCTGCAATTCGCCTTTGTGGGGCAGTTACTAAACTATTTTTTCCTTCACAATTACTAGAAGGGTTAAGCAAAAATCACTCACTAATATAAATACGTAACCTTCAACGGCCGACGAAATTCAGGATATAATGGGGCGTCACATTGAAATGACACTGAATAATGAGTCGATATTCCCTCATACTCCTAGAGCACTTCGTGCGTCGAACATGCTCAACGGCCTGGAGAAGTCTATAGCAAATCGGTCCAAGCTATGTCCCTTGTTCCATAACATTCCAGAATACCACGTGATACTAAGTCGAAAAGAATTTCATTCGAAACTCAACTATTTTTCTTTGCAAGTTATTTAAAGTAAGTAAACAGTACTCATGGGGATGAGGCCTTAGGTCCGTTCCGATGAGCCGACTGCTGCCCGCAAGGCAATACGGGGTGCGATGAATGATCGTGATCAGCGTGTCGGCAATCCCTTCAGTCATTATTGCTAGTAGGCGATCGTGACCTCGTTGCTGCTTCTTTGTTGAAGCAGCTCCTCATCTTGCCACTTACTTATGCAGTAAAATATTGCTGGATCTAGGTGTAGCTTTTAATGACTGAATACACTATGAGGCTGGGATCTTTCTGTTTATATTATATACAGTGACCAGTCTTAAAAACAGGAGGACAGAGTTAAGAGAAAGCCATGCAACCAAGTTTTCCAAGTAAACCGTTGTCCTATGCGATGTGGGTAGTAGTATATTTCTCTGACCAGTAAAGGAACAAAATTTTTCTATTAGCAGTAGAACATCTAATGGCACAAGCGACGTTCAGCCCCAATTAACTCATCAAAGCGGTAAACTTTTTACTGCGTCACGTACGAAGGAGGTTGCCAAGAACTTAGTAACAGCTCTCAAAGAAGACGACGACGACGGATCTGGCAGTTTGTGAACCACGCTGCAATACATTCGCTCTATCAGTTCCCATCAGGGATATAATATATTTTAGTTTTAAACACTAACCACGTTTACAATGTTTTTTTTCCGCTACATCCGTAACAGGAACACGATTATCAAGTTGATATGTCATTTCTGAAGAGTTTAATGCTCTTTTGATGCCGATGCACGAAGGAGAATGAAAATTACTTTGCTCAGGTTTTGGTAATTATTGTGGATTTTCGTAGTTTCATACCTGATATCTCATTCATCCACGAATTTACCGCTTCACTAAATCGCCTTTACGTTACATATAATTGCGAACTAGAAACATGCGTCATCTCCTACTATTCTGAAAAAATCATGGAAACATTATTTTCTCTGAGTTGGGCTTTCTACCGACAGACGTGGCATAGTCGTTAAGACATTGGGACTCCCATTCGTGAGGGCGCCTGCTCTAATCGCTGACTGGCGATGCTTCGCTTCTAACTATCTTGTCCTTAAACCGAAACCTACTTCCTTCTCTGTCTTTATTTAGCATACTGTTTCGCGGGAAAATTCGCAGTTCAATGGTGCTAGTTTAAGGAGTCGAATCTGCTTGGAGTTTTCTCACATCAAAACCCCTCTTCCAACCTGCTCAGCAGAAAATATTCATAAGCTTTATTGATGTAAATCGTGCAAAGCGCACTCTTCCTGGGCGTGTCTCTTTTAGGCTCACTGATTACTTTGTCGTGACGGAGAACGTTACCCAAGGCGTGGGAAGTTAATCAGCACTAAAAATCTTTTTAGTTAGAAAAAGTATTCGTACATTTCTGACAATGTCCGTTTCCGCCTAGAAAGTTGGAGCGGATGCAACTCAGCAATATTTCAGTTCTGACGGAAACGCGCGACAAAATGCTGAAGAGGCGCACTCCGTACATTACCGAACAGTTCCCTCACAATGATTCATGGTTTTTAAAGAAAGGTTCAAATGGCTCTGAGCACCGTGGGACTTAACTTCTGGGGTCATCAGTCCCCTAGAACTTAGAACTACTTAAACCTAACTAACCTTAGGACATCACACACATCCATGCCCGAGGCAGGATTCGAACCTGCGACCGTAGCGGTCGCGCGGTTCCAGACTGAAGTACCCATAACCGCTCGGCCACACCGCCCGGCCGTGCTTTTTATTTTTTACTTTGTTATGTATTATTTCTCATTAGGCAGAATAGTATTATCGTTATATATATATATATATATATATATATATATATATATATATATATATATATATATATATAACGATAATACTATTATATATATATAACGATAATACTACTATATATATATATATATATATATATATATATATATATATATATATATATGTGTGTGTGTGTGTGTGTGTGTGTGTGTGTGTGTGTGTGTGTCTGTGATTATTTAGTTTATTGTTTCCAGCCCCCAGGCTGTGGCTCAGCCATGTCTCCGCAATATCCTAACTAACCTAAGGACATCACACACATCTATGCCCGAGGCAGGATTCGAACCTGCGACCGTAGCAGTCGCGCGGTTCCAGACTGTAGCGCCTCGAACCGCTTGGCCACCCCGGCCGGCTCAATGTTAGTTCGTGATCATTTTTTAATAAAAAGCAAAACAGTCATGTTGTCTCACCACTGCGTATGCCGGGCATGGGACCTTGCGACGTCTTTCTCTTCTCGAGGCTGAAGAGAACCACGCAAGGACGTCGTTTTGCCATCGCTGATGAGATAAAAACTGGATCGCTGAAGAAGCTGAGCACCATAACGAAAAGTGAGTTCCAGAAGTGCTTCAAACATTTGAAAAAGCGCTGGCGCAAGTGTGTTACATCTGAGGGGGATTAGTTTGAAGGGGACAGAGTTGATGTTGACGAATAAATAATGATTTTTAATAAATTTCCGTATCAAAAAACTTGACTGATCAATATTCTGGTCTCCTATGTTTATCAGTGAACGAGTTGGCGCAGTGGTACGAAATTGGACTCGTATTTGTGAGGACGACGGTTCAAATCCCCAAGCCGACCGTCAAGATTTAGGTTTTACATGGTGTTGCTACATCACTTAAGGATACACCGTCATGGTTCTATTGAAAAGAACACGACCGATTTGCTTCCCAGCATTACTCAATCCGAGTTTGTTCACCGTTTCTAGTGATCCCTTCGTCAACGGGATTTTAAAGCTCAATATTTTTCCGGTGCCTATACACCACTAATCACTTACATGAGAATTATGTTAATTATTACACCCACAGGAGCTTACAATTCGATTATCAGGAGTATGGTGGTTAAAACGCTTAATACCGTAATTCGCTACAATAAGAACTGCAATGAAAGATTCATAGTAGCGGATCGTAAATTTGCGAAACAGCCTTATCTCACAGTACTTTCCAGTTCATCAAAGTTCGATAACAATTTCTGAATGGCTGTACCGTATCTTGATATAAAAACAGTAACTCCGTCCATATGCCCCGGCAGGTCCACCAACCACGGTGTCATCTTTGCCACTGGCGTCACTGCACGCGGTATGGAGGGCCGTGGGGTCAGCACAGCGCTCTCCCAGCCCTCGTCAGTTTTCGTGTCCCGGAGCTGCTACCACTCGGTCTAGTAGCTCCTTAGTTGGCATCACGAGGCATCGCAAGAGGACCTAACTGAGGCGACATTACTTTTAACCTAGCTTTTCCACTGACTGATCCATCTCCGCCGTCATGATCGCACACGCACGCTAGTTGGTGTGCTGGGACTCCATCACAGCAGAGAAGAGATGTGTACGTGCAGTTCATGATCAGTAGTTGGAACGTCAAAGCTCTGGTCTAATGTTTTACTGTCTCCTCGGTGTCTCATTAAGTAGAGACATGTGACAAACTTTGTGTCCCTCCCCCCCCCCCCCCCCCCCACATTCCTCTATAACAAAACGAACAACTACACATACAACACAAATACCCATCAGAATCATCTACATTAAACAGGGGCACTCTCGATACAGTACACTTCACTGCGTCGCCCAAACAACAACAGACGTGATCTACAGAATTCTAGTTCAGATTAATGGGCAGGGTTAAAAAAAAATAAAGCTTAAATTATGAAATAAATTCGGTGGAAATTTTATAATACTGCCTCAAATTTCCACGTCTTCGGCATGTGTTTTATTCATTGTACTTCTAAGATGCTTTCGACTCAGAGCACTAGAGCCACGTTTGTGGAACTGCAACGGTAACGATAAGCGCAGGCTTCCGCGGCCATTGTTACAGACAATAAAATTCTTCAGGGCTGTTGGCCGCGATGTTAGTATAAAAAACCGTCCGACGTTTCGGTCACTATTACAAGTGGCCTCCCTCAGGGCTTGTGCTTTCATGCTCTGCAACTCGTGTGCTGATCGGCGGCCCCGTGTCGCCTACATCAGCAGTACATACTAGCAACTGATTTCTTAAACTGCTGCGGTGTTTAGTTTACTATGGGAATTGAGAAGAATGGAGTGCTGCCCATTCATTTTCCTCACTGTGGGTGAGTGAGAGTCCACTTTGGGGTGCTCCCTTTGGACTGCAGCGCGGCGTGTTTTGGGTGCCCCGTGTCGCAGACACAACACGGCCTCGGTCGGGGCGACGCCGCTGTTGCACAACGCCGTGACCGTTCGTCAGCGGGACACACGGTTTCAACTGTCACAATCCAAGGTCACGCTAAAGATTGTCCCACTTGCTGCAACATTGAACAGAGGAAGATAAGAGAGACCCAGGCCGCTAGGCCTAGGTTTAACACAACAAACGAGTATTCGGCAGAGGCACAGTTCAAGAAGCCTTCTGACAGATGCCCCGTAATTTTACCATATTCCGTCACACGGAGATTGAGGCGCTCTCTCCAATATTTCATGGTTGATTATTCTTTACATCCTTCCCCAACGTATTTAGAGCTCTGCCTGAAATGGTCTCGAAGTACATGCGTCTTTACATTACTAGACCAACGGTTTTATAAACAACAGTGCCACGTTTGACTGTATGTTTTTTATTTCCACTAACGCGATTTCGGCTTGTTATGTGGACATGTCTTACATGTACTGATATCTTTCACAGTTGTACTTTACCGCTGGCCGCGGTGGTCTCGCGGTTCTAGGCGCGCAGTCCGGAACTGTGCGACTGCTACGGTCGCAGGTTCGAATCCTGCCTCGGGCATGGATGTGTGTGATGTCCTTAGGTTAGTTAGGTTTAAGTAGTTCTAAGTTCTAGGGGACTAATGACCACAGCAGTTGAGTCCCATAGTGCTCAGAGCCATTTGAACGTTTTTGTACTTTACAATGCCTCGAAAGTCGAAACCTCTGCAGTGAAAATAATAAAGAAACATACAGTCAACTGGTGGCAGCATTATCATTTAAATACTTTATTAGTCTGTGGTCCCCATTGCAGGAAATATCAACTAGTCCAAAGGTATTTGGTTTGGACTGCGCAAAGACACGACTACTAAGTGAAACGGCGCTCCAGATGATTGTTACGTTCATTTTAGAGAAAAATTGATTGCGAATTCTTATGATTACACTTATGTTTCCCAAGTTTTCTCAACTTAGCTCTTGGATTATGGACCACTAGTACTGAGTGAAATGAGGAAAAACAACATGTCTGTTGTCTGGAACCGCGAGACCGCTACGGTCGCAGATTCGAATCCTGCCTCGGGCATGGATGTCTGTGATGTCCTTAGGTTAGTTAGGTTTAAGTAGTTCTAAGTTCTAGAGGACTGATGACCATAGCAGTTAAGTCCCATACTGCTCAGAGCCAACACGTCTGTTGTGTGTTACGGAGAATTCATATTCCAGTTCCGCCCTCATTAACGAACTTTATAGGCGATTGTTATAAAAGTCGTTGTAGCTTAGTGAATGCACTACTCCAGTTGTTGTGCACTGAAGAAACGAATATGAGTAGGATTTTCGTCTTTTTATTTTCAGCGTAGAAAATGTGTTTATACTCCACCTTAATAGTCAATTTCACTTTAAAAAATCCATTGTAATACTCGTCCTTGGCAACAGAAAGCAAAATATTAATGTCAGCAATCTCACAATTGTGGGCGAGGCTAGAAGAAAACTTTTACTCTTACATAATCCTTACAGCGTTTCGAGAGAGACTTACTGTTCGAGACACTTCGGCTTCGACACCTCCAGACACTTTGACGTCGACAACTGGGATCCATAACCGTTACTGATTCGACAATCATTTTTGGTTGCGTTTTTACGTCTGATGTACAGCTAAATTTTGCAGTGTTGCCGAAATAGTGTGTAAGTATTACGTAAGTAATCAGTGCAACGATTCGTGATAACTGATGACTGAATGGACGTCGATTTGCGAGCTTATTGTCTAGCAAATTATGAACAATCGAGGTCCATAGTCTTCTGCTTAATGCGGCAAACAGACTGCCTGCACTACGCCGTCCGCCCCCTACTACAGTACTGCTATGCGGTGTGGAATCCTTACCAGATAGGATGAACAGAGAACACCGAAAAAGTCCAAAGAATGCCAGCTTGTTCTGTATTATCGTGAAATAGGGGAGAGAGTATCACGTATGTGGTAAGCGAGTTGGGATCGTAATCATTAAAACAAAGGCGTTTTTCGTTGCGGCGAGATATTTGTAGGAAATTTCAATCACCAAATTTCTTCTCTGAATACGAAAATATTTTATGGACGCCAACCTACATAGGAACAAATGATCATCATAACGAAATATGAGTAATCAGAGCTCGCACGGAAAAAATTAAATGTTCGTTTTTCCCAGGCGCTGTTCGAGGGCGGAACGACAGAGAATTAATCTGCAGGTGGTTCGATGAATCCCTGCTAGGCACTTAAGTGTGAATTGCAGAGTAGTCATGTAGATGTAGAAATCATCCGCAACCCAAGCATCACATTGTAACCCTAATCAACGTAATATAACCGAAGAACGCCCAAATCGTGAGATTTCATAAAGTTTTTTGGTACAGTTTACTGTACATAGGGGCAGAAATCCATTCCAGTACGATTATGCCATAGGTGGTAAATCATTGGAAGCGGTAACGACCGTAAAATACTTAGGAGTTACTATCCGGAGCGATCTGAAGTGGAATGATCACATAAAACAAATAGTGGGAAATGCAGGCGCCAGGTTGAGATTCACAGGAAGAATTCTAAGAAAATGTGACTCATCGACGAAAGAAGTAGCTTACAAAACGCTTGTTCGTCCGATTCTTGAGTATTGCTCATCAGTATGGGACCCTTACCAGGTTGGATTAATAGAAGAGATAGACATGATCCAGCGAAAAGCAGCGCGATTCGTCATGGGGACATTTAGTCAGCGCGAGAGCGTTACGGAGATGCTGAACAAGCTCTAGTGGCGGACACTTCAAGAAAGGCGTTACGCAATACGGAGAGGTTTATTATCGAAATTACGAGAGAGCACATTCCGGGAAGAGATGGGCAACATATTACTACCGCCCACATATATCTCGCGTAATGATCACAACGAAAAGATCCGAGAAATTAGAGCAAATACGGAGACTTACAAGCAGTCGTTCTTCCCACGCACAATTCGTGAATGGAACAGGGAAGGGGGGATCAGATAGTGGTACAATAAGTACCCTCCGCCACACACCGTAAGGTGGCTCGCGGAGTATAGATGTAGATGTAGATGTAGAAAATGTTGGTCAGGAAGGGATTCTACCATTTTGTTCCGACCATTGAGAAACGGAAATTTATCTGCTAATTAGAGGCTCGTAGCTCCGAGCAGAAAGTCGCCGCCACTTATCCTCTGTCACGAAAGCGGGCAAACATGATCGATAAGCAAACATTTACCAGGCTGGCTCTAATGTTCTTACCACCTGTAAAAAAAATTCTATAACTTCATGCTATTTATTCTTCAAATAGAAGTTTGAAAATTCCTATGTAACTTAAAACATCAATGGAACTGTATGCCCACTGCAGTAATATTATCTCCAATAACCTTCTCGGCAAGTAGCATGAGCACTATTCATACATCTCTCCGCTAAACATTTATCGACGGATTTCGGTTCCTACAATTCCGCTCCGCCTCTCTCTCCATGCGATGTGCATTCGAGCACTGTGTTCTGCAAGATTTCATATGTACCGACGGTGATCTGAAGGCGGCTGTAGCTCACATTTGAACCGGTCTTTGTCAAAGTAAATCGGTTATTTAATTCGGTAAATAAAAAATGATTATCTTTTTAAATAACGGCAGTCTCCAATACAAATGCTTCGTATGTTGTTGGCACCAATTATTAAGTTGCCGGTTCATGTTATCGTGTACGGTATCCCTTATTTTTGGGTTACATTTTATTTCCCTATTTTCCAGGTTTACATTTTATGTCGCGTCTGCAGATATCAGTAGCATTCAATAAACTCAGGTAGCACTGTAGAGCGCAGAGCAGGGAATAAGATTGCCAGGCTTCTTGAAGCACACGCTGGACTATCGGGTATTTCCGGTATACAGTAGGGTGAGGTGCTGAGGCTAGCTGTGAGAAAGGCATTTACACCAGCGTACATACGTAGGAAAACCACAACCATTCTGGCGCGAAGCAAGTGATTTTCTTTAATAAGTATTTACTAATAAAGACCACTTTTTTCCACTACAGGTATTAGGAAAAGCCTATTGGTCATAAACATTTTTACAACAACATTATATCGCAACAAAGTAGTCATCTCTTGGCGTATTTTTTGATTTAACAAAGGCATTTGACTGTGTTGATCTCACAATATTGCTCCAGAAGTTGGACCATTACGGAATAAGGGGAGTAGCTCACAATTGGTTCACCTCTTACTTTATCAACAGTAGCAAAAGGTCATTATTCACAATGTTGATAACGGCTGTGATGCGGGATCTGAGTGGGGTACTGTCAAGTGGGGGGGGGGGGGGGGGGGGGGTGCCCCAGGGATCAGTGTTGGGGCCGCTCCTGTTTCTTATTTATATAAATGATATGCCCTCTAGTATTATGGGTAACTCTAAAATATTTCTATTTGCTGATGACAATAGCTTGGTAGTAAAGGATGTTGTGTGCAACATTGAGTCGGTTTCAAGTAGTGCAGTACATGACCTCAGTTCATGGCTTGTAGAAAATAAACTAACGTTAAATCACAGTAAGACTCAGTTTTTACAGTTCCTAACACACAATTCAACAAAACCTGACGTTTTAATCTCACAGAACGGGCATATGATTAGTGAAACTGAACAGTTCAAATTCCTAGGTGTTCAGATAAATAGTAAGCTGTCGTGGAAAGCCCACGTTCAGGATCTTGTTCAAAGACTTAATACTGGCATTTTCACTATTCGAACGGTATCGGAAGTGAGTGATACTTCGACACGTAAATTAGTCTACTTTGCTTATTTTCATTCACTTATGTCGTATGGTATTATGTTTTGGGGCAACTCTTCCCATTCTAGAAGGATATTTTTGGCTCAGAAACGGGCGGTTCGGGCAATAAGTGGTGTGAGTTCACGAACCTCTTGTCGACCTCTTTTCACGAGTGTGGGTATTTTGACATTGGCCTCTCAATATGTATATTCCTTATTGTCGTTTCTTGTTACCAATATTACTTTATTTCCAACAATAAGCGGCTTTCACTCGGTTAATACTCGGCAGAAATCAAACCTCCATTTGGATCGGACTTCCTTAACTATTGTGCAAAAAAGGTGTGCAGTATACTGCTGCATCCATTTTCAATAAGCTGCCACTCCTTCTATTCTGTCGAGGAGTTCCTTGAAAAATTAAGATGATTCTCATTGTATTGCTGATAGCGTTTGCTTAAACTTATGGACTGATTTTCTTTCAGGTTCATGAACATTTATTTATATCTGTTATTACTTTTATGTCGTAAGGTCATGTACTGACACTTTCCATGACCTTGGAGATTTGCTCCTCAATTTGGTCCTACGGAACATGACATGTAAATAAATAAAATAAAATAAATCTCAAGAAACAAGTGAACAATGCTTAAGATAACCAAGTTGACAGTTACGATGTTTCACGATTGTAGGTACGAGATCTAGACTGCGCGCCATAGTCGCCAGTCGCCGATAGGATGATTTTCGATTTAGTTCTGTCGTAAGACCATACTTTCTGGAAATAGCTAAGTTTCGGTTAAAAGTGATGGACTGTTTCATTGTTGTAAGACAAAGGCGTTTTCGTAAATAAACACATCATAAGGGCATCCAAGAACATCATTTCAACCAACACAGCTTGCTGTTTTCGTCACTTAGAAATTACAAGATATAGACTTGCACTTTCCAGAGGAATCCGATGGCGTTGATACTGCTTCTGTGAGGGATATCAAGTACGAGAGCTTTGCGACGAGACAGGTAGGAGGAAATAGCGTGCGACGGCTGACTGAGATAATCCAAGAGTGCGTCGTCTTAATCTCTGTAAGTCTCGGATGGAAAAGCACGGCTAGCCATCCTGTATGTCTCTTATACTATGTTCTACGGACTCCCTAACTAAACAAACACTTCTGGAGGCTTAGTAAGAGAGGAGACGGCTCAGATCTTACAGTTGGTGAAAAGGTCCATGGTGCGGGTAGATCGCCCCATCATTACTCAGCGTACATCAAGTCGAAGTAGCGATAGCACAGCAGCAACGGGCGTTTGCGTTCTCCGCTTCAACAGGTGCATTTCAGTTACTACTGTGCGACGTCATTTTCATCGAATGTGGGGCCTAAATTGTGTTCCAACCGTAACGGACGTGCGGATTTTGCATTAGACTATCGTCTCCGAGATCCCCGTCTTCACATAGACGTTTTCACCGGTTTTTTGAAATACTCCGTTTATGTGCCTGTCTTTTCAACTACTATGAGTGTTCTGAAATTTTTCATAGAGACAGAAATGAAATCAGTAACCGTAAACGTGCTGGTAAAAGTATGGGATGTGTTTAATTACCTTCAGGACGTGTTTCGAGCGTCCGGTGGAGGGCAGGACATTGAACATTTTTGAAAGGTGAATGAAAATTTTGATTTTAAACGTACTTGTACAGAGTACCCCAAGGTTATATGTCGATAAGTTGCGGCTATCTCTGCTGTTATACGTACGTGAGCGTGTCGACCGGGGTTCAGTCGTCAGTGCAACACGCCTGCCACACTCGCGATTTAAGATTAGAAGAAAAGGCTCACAGAGGTCACATTAGTCGAGATAGTGCCCAGTTGCATCATTCGGAACCGCGATTATAATCGGTGCGCATATTGCACCATTGACGACTTCCCTCTGTGACCTTTTAGCTGAATAGAATGAAGGAACAAACGAAACAAAACGTTGTCAAATCCTCGAAGTGCAATACCGGCTTGACAGAGTACCTGGGCGACGCACATATCGGTCCAGAGTAACACAAGCTTCCGGGCAGCATTCTAATGGCCAGGATATAGTGTAAGACCCCTAATATTAAAATGCGTTTCTACTGCATGAAACACACTGATAAAATTCAGAGAACCGGCATTTGAAGCAGACTGCAGATCGATTCTACTGCCGACGAAGTACATTTCGCTTAAGGACGACGAAGATAAGAGAAATTAGAGCTCGTAAAGAGGCGTATAGGCAGCCGTTTATCCTTCCCTCAGTTTACGAGTTTAACAGAGAAGGAAATAACTAGTAGTAGTGCCCTTTGAACTATGTATGTAAATGTACATGTAGATATACAGACATTGCTCTATTTGTTGCGACCAACAACGGATATTTTGGAGCTCAAAGTTAATCAGAAACTTCATTTAAAATAAAAAGTTGATTGCGGATCTCCACATAACAAAGGAATTATGTCATACGTTAATATCTCAGGATAGCCGCCCCTCTTGGTAATCGACGGCATAAAGGACATTCTGTGAATAATATTTATTTTTGTGTGGGATCACTTTCTGATCTTATATAAGAGACTCCGGTCAATAGGGACTCAGTTTTCTGCGCCACGTTGTCTACATGCACGGGCTTGGGTCGTTCGGTACGAATAGCAATGCGAGGGAAGACCAGAACAGTTGATTATGTTCCAACAATCACATTGTGTTCAAAGTCAGATGATCCCTTTGTCTGCGATGGAGGATTTTATGACTCACGAAGCCCTACTTGAAGCTCAGTATGCACTGCTGCATTTACTTCGGAGAGCCGCTGTTGACATCCGATTTCTGACAGTACAGAAGCACAGTTGTGCAACCGCTGACTACGCCAGTTTGTTCATGTTGTATACATTCACTTAAATTGCTGGTTCAAAATTCCACTCTTTCAAATTGCTGCAGTTTTCAGTTCTGATTAAAATTATATCTTTTTTCTGTAGCTGGAATTTTATCCAACAGCAGTATTCACTACATTCCAGAATGTGAAGCGTTTCTTGAGGCTGTCGAAGGAAGAAGGAGGAGATGTAAATCACTTGTTGTTTTCCTGCTTTTTTAATTGAAGCACAGCAGGACCGTTTATTACAAAACCTTATGAAATCGAAGGTGTCCCTTTGAACAAGTGCTCCTGTATAATAGTATTATGAGGATCCTCAAATACCCAAAGCCCTTTTTTGTTTCATACAACATAGCAACGTGTGCGTATGAAATTTGTTCTGTCTGTGGCTGCATAAACGCTCCAATCTCCAGGGTTATGCTTTGCAATCCCAGATGTGTTCTCTTTTTATTTATTCTATTTTTTCTGTAGTCGATTCGTCAAGATTCCCTAGCTATTAGTACTGTATGTATATGGAAGTTGTAAAGTAATTTAAAATCATTGTTCAGACTATTTATATTTTGATTTCTATGTATATATTATTTTATATTTGTATGAAGCTGTTGTCAGTATAGTTCAATAAAACCAAACCACAAAAAGAAAAATGAAACTACAGTCAATTTCTTTCTATCAATTATTCCAATTATTTAGATACCAAAACTACAAGGCATAGTGTAAACATGTATTTTGGGAATGGTTCAGAATGTACGAATGTGTTCTTATGCCACAAATCCATGTGAGGACTATGTACGAACCGGAGCACGGGTATGAAGTTCAGAATTGCTGAATTGGAACAGAAAGGAGGCAGGAAGTTCAGGGTCAGTTGGAACAGAATTCAAATTCCGCTCTCGGGTTGAGTGTACTCCAAATCGTTCATGATCTGCAAAACTGAATTTTCCATAAGGACTTGCGTTATGAAAGATCTTGCAATAGTTTCTAAGTTCTCCAGTACAACTAATTTAGGCAAACCGCAAATAAACCTTACTCAGGACTATCCGGCTAAGCTGTGAAACCCTCTCTTCGGACTGCAAGTCTTAACCACTCATCGCACGGCGCTATGTATCGAATGTCCCAAACAGCCCCAAAGAACAAAAGCTCCCAGTTTTCTCGATCGCTTTGCCAACGTGCATATCGTATCCGTAAATCAGTTTCTTGGCATGAGTCTAAGGATAGGAAGACTAAGCAAGAGTTTTGCTCTGCAATCAGCTGACTAACTGCAGACCCTGCTGTAGAGAGTCACACTTTCGACCGGCGACCCTCGATAACCCGCGCCTGTTTGTCTGCCCAGGTCCTGCGCTCTTTGTGATAACAGCCGAGCACGTGTTGCGTCGCCTGAACTTAGGGCTCACTGTTTATGTACATGTGGGGATGTGGGGGGGAGGGGGGAGGGAGGGGAGGGGCAGAGACGGAGCACTCACTCCGTTTAGATAATAATGGTGCAACAAATTGGCGGGCTCCATATCCGCCTGGGAACTTCGGGCAGTCTCGGAGTCCGCGATTATCAATCAGCTTTTAAGCGTTGCGTCACCTTCATCAATGAGGCAGAGCCACTGATACGTGCACGTTTTCTAATTACTGCGGTGTGGGACGCGACACGCACCTTTAACGGAAACAGAAAGGTGCACAGGAAATCCTCCTCCTTTCCACTCTCTCCTCAATAGTAAGTCTCGTACGCCAGTCAGATATGTATGATCCGTGTAGCACATTCAGTCCGATATGGTGCGAGATAACTAGCGTCAGCGGAGAGAATAGCGTGTGTAAAAATAGACTTTAATTTCAGTATTTGCTGACTGTATATGATATATTTATGACACTACCGACAAGTTGACGGCACAGTGATGACGTTTTCATTGTTTGGGTAATGAATATTAGGGCACTACGTACCGTCGACGTAGAGGTCATTATAGTCTGATTTAAATTCATTGGCATTTGGCGTTTAATGTCCAAAACTGCGACGTTGTCTTGAAAAGTGCTGTCTGCAGGCAGCTAATATAGCGCTCCGCGCTCCCTAGAAACCCATGCAAAAATGTGAAAGTAACGTACATATCGTCTCTGACCATATGAAAATCTGTTCTTAACTCTTCTTATGGCCAGAATTCATATGGCGAAATCTACTGAACTCACTGAAATGCAATTTTTTGCGCTGATTACCAAAAAACCACCACTTGCCAATGGAGATTTACAAAGCCGCGTACGCATTGTGTTTGCGAAGAATATGCTTCGAAAAACTATTTTTTGGTATGTTGTTAATATTAAATTCCTAACGAGCAGTAAATGTAATGTTTCTATCTCCTCCAAGATTCGGGCACAAAATTCGAACTTCACGTGTGGTATAATATCTATATCGTCTCTAAGCACGACAAAAATGTGTTCTTAATGCTATATAAGGCCGGAGTTACGTTTCCTTCTCGAATTACGCGAAATTTTCGCGTCCGGAACAATTCCTGCTTGAGAACTGTTACGAAGAAATCTTGACGCAATGAAACTGGCAACGCAGTGGGAGCCGACAATGCGAAGCTCCAATTGACGCATTGCTGGTGGTAGCAGCTCGCTAACTGACAAATCTAACTACTTTAAGTGGGGCTATAGAGACGGTGCACAAGTCCTTACTGGACAAGGATTGATAAGGAAATCTGGCAGTTCATATGACTCATGAACTACTGCGGCATTTGCTATAAGCGTTACATAGAAGTCATGAAAATCCTAAATCAGGATCGGCGTACGGACTCCTGAATATGAATCCGCTGTCTTCTACGCGTGATGAAGAAAATGTGCACCACAGGCTTTTTGTATGTCACGAATAGTATCATTGTTTTTTAATAAATTAAAATTCTGAGTTGAATAATCGATCCTCGTCATGCGGCGTACTGGGCGGTCACATCGCTTCCCAGTTATAAATTTGCACTTTGGAAAGCACAACAGACATACTTCCCTCGAATAGCTCCTCCACTAGACTCAAACGACCTACTTCGTCACTCCAGATTTGTGTAAACATCCTTGGCGAAGATATCTTCAAGCGTGACCCCTTTGTAACTTGAGCTAGATCTGCGCGAGGGAATGATGCGAGAAGCAAGACTGTTAGGTAAGCTGCTGTGTCAGAGTGGGCAGACGTGGCAGTTGTTATTTCCATGTGAGAGCCTGCATGCCCGCCTCACTGATCAAAATGGTTCGCTGTGGTGGTATTGTCTTTTTCGACCTGGAGTTAACCGATTCAACAGGGCAGTACCAGACATGAGAGTCATGCTCAGAAATAGAAATAAAAGGGTGGAATATATCTCTGGGAGCCGGCTGTGGTGGCCGAGCGGTTCTAGGCGCTTCAGTCCGGAACCGCGCGACTGCTGCGGTCGCAGGTTCGAATCCTGCCTCGGTCATGAATATGTGTGATGTCCTTAGGTTAGTTAGGGTTAAGTAGTTCTAAGTCTAGAGGACTGATGACCTCAAGTGTTAAGTCCTATAGTGCTTAGAGCCATTTGAACAATTTCTACCGTTCAGGCGGAATGACATGCACATGCCGGATGCTAGTTACCAACATACGCCTAGCCAAACTGGCAATGTGTGATTCGCTAATAAAATAGTTGTTATTGAGAAAAGTAAACAATTGATACGTGGTACAACACAATGGTCGATGTATCGTTGGCAGCTGAGAATAACGCGCGCGACAGGAATGCGGACCGCTTCGGTCGCAGGTTCGAATCCTGCCTCGGGCATGGATGTGTAAGATGTCCTTAGGAAACTTAGGTTTAAGTAGTTCTCATTTCTAGGGGACTGATGACCTCAGATGTTAAGTCCCATAGTGCTCAGAGCCATTTGAACCATATCTCTGGGGTCTTCATTTGTAGTCTTGTAAGCGTACTTTATCAATTGGGACAAGTTCTTTGGTGGGTGGACGTTCGTTCGGTTCGTTCATGGGTGTAACCAGCGCAGAGGCAGCTGCTTTTTCTTTCACTTCTCATGTGACAGAATACAGGCGATTTTTGTGTCATTTATGATGGTACGAAGATAAAGACAACACAACACTCAATCCCCGAGTGGAGGAAATCTCCGACCCGGCCGGAAATTGAAACCAGGACCCTTCGGTCAGCAATCTGTCGATATGTTATTCACGTCTATGAGTTTAGTTCAAAGATGCTCTTTACCACCCCTCAGTTACCGAGACGAACGATATGTTATTCTCGTCTATGATTTTAGTTCAATAATGCTCTTTCCCATAAAAGGCCTTAACTTTTCTTTTTGCACATGGTTAAATTATATCGCTTAGCCATTATACACGATGTAACAAAAATGTACGGCACAAATTTTCAGTACACATTCCTCCACATAGTCGAAGAAATTATATTATATAAACATGGGTCTGGAAACGCTTTGTTTCCATGTTACAGCTCATGTTCTCCGACTCATTAATCATGGGAAACACACAAGAACAGAACATCACAATCATAGGTGACATGCACTCTCGGTGACCTCTGGTTGTGCACTGCCAGTGTTTTGTTTTACATGTATCTCTTGTCATGCGACGAACGTTATTGCTTGTTTACGGGTGACATCAACTGATCCAACTATCAGTACGACCGTTGCAAGCACGCGGGTTACTACGTAGAGTGAATCACAGACTTGGCTCGTGCAGTCGCAGTGTACACAAATGCAGAGATGGCAGATGCCCATTCGATGCATGGATTAACTGACGGCAGTGGCGTTGGCGCCCAACGTTTGTACCGTGAGAGATTTCCAGGACGAAGGTGCCCCGACACTTTTGGAGCCATTGATCGTCGTCTTAGGGAGCTTAGGGCACTGATACTAGCGACCGTTGGAGTCCTACAAGGGCGAGGATACCGCTGCTGGAGGCGCCAGTTCTTCATGTTCTTCATGCTGTTGCCGACGACTCCAGTGTCAGTACATGACATGTAGCTGCAACACTGAATGATGACCACATGACTGTCTGGCGAGTATTGCACGAGGACCAGGTGTATCCTTACCATTTCAATGTGTGCAGGTGCTATCAGCTCGTGATTTTCCTGCAAGGGTACTCTTCTGCGAACGATTTATTTAACAAAATATGAACCGTAATTTTAGTGTAACGGTACTGTCCACAGACGAAGTGTCGTGTCAACGGGATCAGACTGTGAATTTTCACAATCAGCATGTATGGACAGATGTCAAACCGCACGCAACTGCTGAAGCAAGTTATCAACAAAGATATTCTGTCATTATTAGTGACTGTCTGGTAGGACCTTACCTTCTTCCACTCAGGCTCAACGGACAAAGTTATCATAATATGGTAGAGAGTGTTCTACCTGATCCCTTAGCAGATGTGCCTTTAGCTGTGCGACAAAACATGTACTTCGTGCACGATGTAACACCTCATTTTAGTGCTAATGTCCGTCAGCTTCTAAATAACAGGTTCAGTGGCAGATGGATAGGTACGGATGGACCAATTGCCTCGCCTCCACGCTCTCCGGACCTAAACCCGCTGGACTTTTATTTGTGGGAGCATTTGAAACTCTTGTGTATAGAACCCCAGTACAAGATATTCAGTCTCCGTACCCTTGCTATGGAAGGCTGCAAAACCATACGCAATACTCCAAGATACATCTGCGCACTCGAGATTCACTACGACAGCGGGTGGAAGCATGTATCAATGGCCATGGGGAGCACATTGAACATCTCCTGTGACAAATATTTGCACGTGGTATGCTGGTGCGTCCTGTTCGTATGTGTTTCCCATGATCAATGAGTTGGAGAAAATAGTTGATAACATAGAAAAAAAAAGCGTTTCCAGGCTCATTTTCATATAACGTAAGGAATGTGTCCTGCAATTTGTGAAGCACATTTTTGTTACACGCTGTATGCTAAGGACCATACAACTTGTTACAGATATCCACCAGCATAACCTGATCATTTGCGAAACAGAGTGAGTTAAATAAAATTAGCTATTAATGTACACGACAAGTAAGCAGTATAAATATGATGAAAAGAAGAATATTAATAAGTACTACAAAGGAAAAAATGTTTGCAAGGTGTTATAAGCAACTTGTGATCGCATATAAAATTGCTCAAGATTTTAACACTGTGAATGATGACAAAAAATAATTGGCTTATACAGCTTTTTCCTTCTAATTTTTTAAGATTTTGGTGTGGGGTATTTCATGATAGCTCTAACCAGAGTGAAAATAATATTGTAAAATTGGTGGGCGAGTGCGAACTAAAGCCACTGGAGATGAAGTGCTTTTCTGACAAACAGTGACGACAATTAAATTTTGTTCTTCTGACATATTGAATATAAACCATGCATATTCTGTTACATAAATGAATTATAAATTGGCCAGGAGGGATCAGGACTCGCCCACTGAGGGTTCGTACAACGCAATTATGTACATAGGCAGTTCATCCTTCATGGGAATCGAGAATGTCGACGATTTTTGCCTGTTGTCGACATTGATACTGGCAAGATATCGGGCCCAGGGGTTCCAAAACTTTCGACAATGCTTTAATTTCAAGTCTGAAGTTGCATAAAAAACGACAAAAATTATTTTTTCTTGTGGTTAAATTACAGATTAATAATTTTCTGATTTTTTTCCGTTACTTGTACTGTGAAAAGTTCCTCCTTGCCAAATTTCATGATCCTACGTCAAGTGGAAGTATGCTATAGGTTTTAGTGAGTTTGCGAATATCAAAATATGTGACATAAATGGTCGTATTGCACTATAATAATAATATAATAATGTCGTGTGACGAGGGCCTCCCGCCGGGTAGACCGCTCGCCTGGTGCAAGTCTGTCGATGTGACGCCACTTCGGCGACTTGCGCGTCGATGGGGATGAAATGACGATGATTAGGACAACATAACACCCAGTCCCTGAGCGGAGAAAATCTCCGACCCAGCTGGGAATCGAACCCGGACCCATAGGATTAACAGTCCGTCGTGCTGACCGCTCAGTTACCGGGGGCGGACCGTATTGCACTGATTTAGAAGCTAATGTTTATTACACCGCTAAAGGTTCCGTTTTTACCGATTGTGATACGGAACCCTAAAAGTGAATAGTAATCACGTTGAATGTAAATCGAACAATGTCATGGAATGGATAGTGTGCAGAAATATAGGATGAAGTTTACTGTCTGACACCACAACTGTACCAGATCGATACCCAATATCAAACACCAGTGTCTGCTGTGTGGCAAGGAGTTGATAGTGGTGAGTCTAAATCAGGGTCCACATTACGCGTTACGTATCCCTGAAGTTGCATTACACGGAGTGAGGCAACCGTGTAGGTGTCCGCCGTGCTGGCGCTCGGCCAGGAGGTCACGCGAGCCAGCGGGCGGCGGTCCGCACGAGACGCCTTTGTGGCGGCGGCGGCCCCCATTACGTCCCATCAGCTCAATGGGGCGCGCCTGGCGTCACCAGACACAGCGAGCGTACTCGCGCCTCACCCACCCTACCGTGTGTGTGTCTGTAGGGCAACAGCACACGGCAAGCGCCGCTGTTTCACTCGTCAGCTGAAACGCATCGATAATTAGCCAACTGTAGCCGGTCGATATGTTGTTGGAGGAAGGCATCTGCCCTGTTCGAGCGGCCATATTCGTACCAATCTACTCTGCTTACCGTTCAGTGCAATTACGGCAGACAGACCTTGGCAGAAGGAAGGGGATGGAGATAAGACTTGTACACTACTGGCCATTAAAATTGCTACGCCACGAAGATGACGTGCTACAGACGCGAAATTTAACCGACAGGAAGAAGATCCTGTGATATGCAAATGATTAGCTTCTAGAGCATTCACACAAGGTTGGCGCCGGTGCTGACATGAGGAATGTTTCCAACCGATTTCTCATACACATTAACAGCAGTTGACCGGCGTTTCCTGGTGAAACGTTGTTGTGATGCCTCGTGTAAGGAGGAGAAATGCGTACCATCACGTTTCCGACTTTGATAAAGGTCGGATTGTAGCCTATTGCGATTGCGGTTTATCGTATGGCGACATTGCTGCTCGCGTTGGTCGAGATCCAATGATTGTTTGCAGAATATGGAATCGGTGGGCTCAGCAGGGTAATACGGAACGCCGTGCTGGATCCCAACGGCCTCGTATCACTAGCAGTCGAGATGACAGGCATCTTATCCGCATGGCTGTAACGGATCGTGCAGCCACGTCTCGATCCCAGAGTCAACAGATGGCGACCTTTGTAAGACAACAACCATCTGCACGAACAGTTCGACGACGTTTGCAGCAGCATGGACTATCAGTTCGGAGACTGTGGCTGCGGTTACCCTTGACGCTGCATCACAGACAGGAGAGCCTGCGATGGTGTACTCAACGACGAACCTGGGTTCACGAATGGCAAAACATCATTTTTTTTTTAATGAATCCAGGTTCTGCTTCCAGGCCGCGGTGGCCGTGCGGTTCTAGGCGCTCAGTCCGGAAACGCGCGACTGCTACGGTCGCAGGTTCGAATCCTACCTCGGGCATGGATGTGTGTGATGTCATTAGGTTAGTTAGGTTTACCTAGTTCTAAATTCTAGGGGACTGATGACCACAGAAGTTAAGTCCCATAGTGCTCAGAGCCATTTGAACCATTTGAACCAGGTTCTGCTTACAGCATAATGATGGTTGCATCCGTGTTTGGCGACATCGCGGTGAACGCAGATTGGAAGCGTGTATTCGTCATCGCCATACTGGCGTATCACCCGGCGTGATGGTATGGGGTGCCACTGGTTAACGCCTCGGTCACCTGTTCTTCGCATTGACGGCACTTTGAACAGTGGACGTTACATTTTAGATTGTTACGACCCGTGGCTCTAGCCTTCATTCGATCGCTGCGAAACCCTACATTTCAACACGATAATGCACGACCGCATGTTGCAGGTCCTGTACGTGCCATCCTGGATACAGAAAATGTTCGACTGCTGCCCTGGCCAGCACATTCTCCAGATCTCTCACCAATTGAAACCGTCTGGTCAATGGTGGCTCGTCACAATATGCCAGTCACTACTCTTGATGAACTGTGGTATCGTGTTGAAGCTGCATGGGCAGCTGTACCTGTACACGCCATCCAAGCTCTGTTTGACTCAACGCTCAGGCGTATCAAGGCCGTTATTACGGCCAGAGGTGGTTGTTCTGGGTACTGATTTCTCAGGATCTATGCACCCAAATTGCGTGAAAATGTAATCACATGTCAGTTGTAGTATAATATATTTGTCCAACGAATACCCGTTTATCATCTGCATTTCTTCCTGGTGTAGCAATTTTAATGGCCAGTAGTGTATATACACTTACGCTCATAAATTAAGGATAATGCTGAAACATGGTGAAACAACGCTCTGGTGGGCGGTTTGCGGGTTTAAATCACCTCGGGGTATGACCATGCGGTGCATTAGACCTGCAGTCGTCGCACAGTGGCGCTGGCTGCAGTCCACATACGCAGAGGTGTGTTGGTGCATGTCAGAGTACAGTGCAGCGAGTAAGTGTGCAGACGTTTTCAGGCCGTGCTAATGGTGACAGTGTGTTGAAAATGGCTCAAAGAACACATATTGATGGCGTTATGAGGGGTAGAATAGTAGGGCGACTGGAGGCTGGTCAAACACAGCAGGTCGTAGCACGGACCCTCCGTGTACCACAAAGTGTGATCTCAATATTATGGCAACGATTCCAGCAGACAGGAAACGTGTCCAGGAGCTACAGTGCGGGACGTCCTCAGTGTACAACACCGCTAGAAGACCGATATCTCATCATTAGTGCACGCAGACGGCCACGGAGTGCTGCAGGTAGCCATGCTCGGGACATTACCGCAGCCACTGGAACAGTTGTCTCCAGACACACAGTCTACAGACGACTGAACAGACATGGTTTATTCGCCTGGAGCCTTGCATGGGCAGTCCACTCACCCCTGGTCACAGGAGAGCCCATTAATCCTGGTGTCAATAACACAGTACATGGTCATTGGAACAGCGGCCCAAGGTTATGTTCACGGACGAGTCCAATTGTAGTCTGAACAGTGATTCTCGCCAGGTTTTCATCTGGCGTGAACCAGGAACCAAATACCAATCCCTTAATGTCCTTGAAAGGGACCTGTATGCAGGTAGTGGTTTGATGGTGTGGGGTGGGGTTATGACTGGTGCACGTACACCCCTTCATGTCTTTGACAGAGGAACAGTAACAGGTCAGGTGTATCGTGACGTCATTTTGCACCAGTATGTCCGCCTCTTCAGGGGTGCACTGGGTCCCACCTTCTTCCTGATGGACGATAACGCACAGCCCCACCGAGCTGCCATCGTGGAGGAGTACCTTGAAACAAAACATTCAGGCGAATGAAGTGGCCTGCCTGTTCTACAGGGCACGTCTGGGATGCTCTCGGTCGACGTATACCTGCACGTCTTCAAACCCCTATGATACATCAGGAGCCCCGACAGGCACTGGTGCAAGAATGGGAGGCTATACCCCAGCAGCTGCTCGACCACCTGATCCAGAGTACGCCAACCCGTTGTGCGGCCTGTGTACGTGTGCATGGTGATCATATCCCACAATGATGTCGGGATACATACACAGGAAACAGTGGCGTTTTGTAGCACATGGCCGGCCGGAGTGGCCTGCGGTTCTAGGTGCTACGGTCTGGAGCCGAGCGACCGCTACGGTCGCAGGTTCGAATCCTGCCTTGGGCATGGATGTGTGTGATGTCCTTAGGTTAGTTCGGTTTAATTAGTTCTAAGTTCTAGGCGACTGATGACCTCAGAAGTTAAGTCGCATAGAGCTCAGAGCCATTTGAACCATTTGTAGTGCATATGTTTCGGGATATGATTCGGGAGGCAAACCTACGTTCCTAGCATTTGTAGACTTAGAGAAAGCTTTTGACAGTGTTGACTGGAATACTCTCTTTCAAATTCTGAAGGTGGCAGGGGTAAAATACAATGAGCGAAAGGCTATTTACAATTTGTACAGAAACCAAATGGCAGTTATAAGAGTCGAGGGACATCAAAGGGAAGCAGTGGTTGGGAAGGCAGTGAGACAGGGTTGTAGCCTCTCCCCGATGTTGTTCAATCTGTATATTGAGCAAGCAGTAATGGAAACAAAAGAAAAATTCGGAGTAGGTATTAAAATCCATGGAGAAGAAATAAAAACTTTGAGGTTCGCCGATGACATTGTAATTCTGTCAGACACAGCAAAGGACTTGGAAGAGCAGTTGAACGGAATGGATAGTGTCTTGAACGGAGGATATAACATGAACATCTACAAAAGCAAAACGAGGATAATGGAACGTAGTCGAATTAAGTTGGGTGATGCTGAGGGCATTACATTAGGAAATGAGACACTTAAAGGAGTAAAGGAGTTCTGCTATTTGGGGAGCAAAATAAATGATGGTCGAAGTAGAGAGGATATAAAATGTAGTAGCCGGCCGCGGTGGTCTAGCGGTTCTAGGCGCTCAGTCCGGAGCCGCGCGACTGCTACGGTCGCAGGTTCGAATCCTGCCTCGGGCATGGATGTGTGTGATGTCCTTAGGTTAGTTAGGTTTAAGTAGTTCTAAGTTCTAGGGGACTGATGACCATAGATGTTAAGTCCCATAGTGCTCAGAGCCATTTGAACCATATAAAATGTAGACTGGCAATGGAAAGGAAAGCATTTCTGAAGAAGAAAAATTTGTTAACATCGAGTATAAGTTTAAGTGCCACGAAGTCGTTTCTGAAAGTATTTGTATGGAGTGTAGCCATGTATGGAAGTGAAACATGGACGATAAATAGCTTAGACAAGAAGAGAATAGAAGCTTTCGAAATGTGGTGCTACAGAAGAATGCTGAAGATTAGATGGGTAGATCACATAACTAATGATGAAGTATTGAATAGGATTGGGGCGAAGAGAAGTTTGTGGCACAACTTGACTAGAAGAAGAGATCGGTTGGTAGGACATGTTCTGAGGCATCCAGGGATCACCAGTTTAGTATGGAGGGCAGTGTGGAGGGTAAAAACCCCAGAGGGAGACCAAGAGATGAATATAATAAGCAGATTCAGAAGGATGTAGGTTGCAGTAGGTACTGGGAGATGAAGAAGCTTGCACAGGATAAAGTAGCATGGAGAGCTGCATCAAACCAGTCTCAGGACTGAAGACCACAACAAGTACAACATGTTTCGGGACGGTTTTCTCAACTTATCACCAAACCGTGGACTTACAGATCTGTGTCGTGTATGTTCCCTATGTGCCTATGCTATTAGCGCTATTAGCGCCAGTTTTGTGTAATGCCACGTTGTGTGGCACCACATTCTGCAACTACCCTTAATTTATGAACATGAGTGTACTTATTGTGTTCGCAGAAAAGTCTCTCGATGTTTCGGGTTGTTTTCTCATTATCGTAAGTGAGCAACACAATGTATTTATCAACTCTACCGACATACATTTATATGCGTAACAGTATCGAATAAGTGAAGCTTTTCACGTGTAATGGCTCTGGACAGTGATATGCAAATTTCATGTTTCGCATAAATCATTTAGCTACGCGTTATGCTCTCACGACTGCAAAGAGGTGAAGCCGTCCTCATATGGTACACGTTTCTCATGGTTAAGCGTATCGAATATAGTTTCCATCGTGGTTGGTGCATGTTAGAAAGGACTGGCGCATCACACGGAATGGGCTCTTCATCATGATTTATGACTGTATCGCTCTCGAGCTGCAGTTGTTGGTTGTATCTGGCGCACAGATCACATAGTTTGTTTACGAAAATGGACGAGCGTAAAATTTCTACGTTAGCTCTATTAAAACGTACGTTTTCTCCCTTGTGTGCCTGCTAGTCATGTTGTTCTCTTTGTCTTGAACATAAACAAAAATTTCAATATCTATGAACATGTTGCAAAGGCAAACGGGAAAGTCCCAATACAAATGCACAATAATCTTCCATATAAGATAAAATTTACAAGCGTCGATCAAAGAGTTTCCGTTTGTGGGTGTTGCAGCAGCGTATACACAACGTTGCGCGACTGCGATGCGGTTATATAAACACCGACGTACAGGCACTCGCGCGAGGATCTCTGTACAGCCTGAATGTAGAAGTATCGTCTCTGAGTATAGAACTGCAGCTTGTCTGCAGATTCGTGTTCTCTGCATCGTCCGCCATGTTGTAGTTTGGCAAAAACAAATTTGCATCGGGCTGTACGTGACGAAGAATTGGAGACTTATTTCTTGTCTTGAACTTTACGTCAACATGTGATGTAACAGGCTCATGTGAGGCGGAATCGCCGGCAGTGGTGGACGAGCGGTTCTAGGCGCTACAGTCTGGAACCGCGCGACCGCTACGGTCGCAGGTTCGAACCCTGCCTCGGGCATGGTTGTGTGTGATGTGCTTAGGTTAGTTAGGTTTAAGTAGTTCTAAGTTCTAGGGGACTGATGACTCAGAAGTTAAGACCCATAGTGCTCAGAGCCATTTGAAGCATTTCTTGAGGCGGAATCGAAAAGTATTCTCTTTTCGTCTTCTAGTGACACATCTAAGCAGCCATGTTGTAGTTTGACAAGAAACGAAATATGACCATCTATGGTTGATATGATCAGACAGCTGAAGTTCAACATCCAGGTAGTATATAGATCACTACTTTCTCGTCTTTCCGAGTAGCGTGCAGCAAATGCGGAAACGTGAACTATGGCGACGTTATTATCGAATGCGTCCAAACACAACCAACGTGCTATTATTCTTTTCTTGTCTGCCGAAGGACAGACGACGATAGACATCCACTGGAGAATATACAGGGTGTTACAAAAGGTACGGCAAAACTTTCAGGAAACATTCCTCACACAAAAATAAAGAAAAGATGTTATGTGGACATGTGTCCGGAAACGCTTAATTTCCATGTTAGAGCTCATTTTAGTTTCATTCCAACGTGATCAAATTGTATATTTTCACAATCAACATGTGTGGGCTGACGAGAATCCGCACGCAATTGTGCAATCACGTCATCAACACAGATTTTCTGTGAATGTTTGCGCAGGCATGGTTAGTGATGTCTTGATTGGGCCCCATGTTCTTCCACCTACGCTCAATGGAGCAAGTTATCATGATTTCATACGGGATACTCTACCTGTGCTGCTAGAACATATGCCTTTACAAGTACGACACAACATGTGGTTCATGCACGATGGAGCTCCTGCAAATTTCAGTCGGAGTGTTCGTACGCTTCTCAACAACAGATTTGGTGACCGATGGATTGGTAGAGGCGGACCAATTCCATGGCCTCCACGCTCTCCTGACCTCAACCCTCTTGACTTTCATTTATGGGGGCATTTGAAAGCTCTTGTCTACGCAACCCCTGTACCAAATGTAGAGACTCTTCTTGCTCGTATTGTGGACGGCTGTGATACAATACGCCATTCTTCAGGGCTGCATCAGCGCATCAGCAATTCCATGCGATGGAGGGTGGATGCATGTATCCTCGCTAACGGAGGACATTTTGAACATTTCCTGTAACAAAGTGTTTGAAGTCACGCTGGTACATTCTGTTGCTGTGTGTTTCCATTCCATGATTAATGTGATTTGAAGAGAAGTAATAAAATGAGCTCTAACATGGAAAGTAAGCGTTTCCGGACACATGTCCACATAACATATTTTCTTTCTTTGTGTGTGAGGAATGTTTCCTGAAAGTTTGGCCGTACCTTTTTGTAACACCCTGTAGAGTGTGTATGGGGCAGTATGTCTGTCGAAAATCACCTTTGTGGAAGGTGAGCCTGGTTCCCTGGTGGCCGCCATACTGTGTAGAGAGTGGTTGCAAGACAGGTAAATAATCTGCAACGAATCAGTGAGAAAGGCTGAACTATTATCTAAAATAAAGAAAAACAAACCAGCCGTGAGAGAGTACATCGTGGATAAAATCGCTGAGAGCAGAGGCCACAAAGTAGTCCGATTACCGCAAAACAGCTGCGACCTAAATTCGATAGAACTGGCATGGGCCAAAATAAAACACAATTTCAGGGAGAACAATGTCACTGGTGACATTGGAAGATTGCAGAATCTTGTTAATGCTACTTTCCTTACTGGACTCAGGACTGGCAGGCGCTACATTCGGAAATCATGATGAAGAGCCCATTCCTTGTGATGCGCCAGTTCCTTCCTAACATGCACCAACCACGATGGAAACTATATTCGATACGCTTAACCATGAGAAACACATTCCATGTGAGGATGGCTTCACCAGTTTGCAGTCGTGATAGCATAACAAGTAGTTGAATGATTTATGTGAAATATAAAATTTGCGTATCACTGTCCAGAGCCATTACACGTGAAACGCTTCAGTTATTCGATACTGTAGGCAAATAATATTTTCGCGAGTGCCGCCTCCGATTTCGTGTTATACACAAAACGCTGGTGCCAGCACTACTACAAACAGCCGATGCTGCCTTCCACTCATCGCTCACCGCTCCTCTCCCCTCAGCAGCCGTAATGCGGGGTCACGAGCGCTCCCGACAGCCACCGCGCCAATCGTCTGCTTATCGCGGACAGGCAGTATCCACCTTATAAATCAGACAAGTATGTCGTGTACATCTTATTACACCACCTGCCAACAACTGACTGGCAGCCATAAAGTCTGCGGCTACAGACTCAAGCCATTCGTATACGATGTACTACTGAACGTATCTTGTGACCTTACATGAAAGTTTATTGTTGCCTCATAATACGTTAGCAGCGGAAAACAAACATGTTACGCGACGTTTCATTTAGGCTGATGAGACCTACGTGTCCGAGTTTTCGGGCGGCGACCAAAACGGATGTTGGGTTGGTTAGAGCTACTTGTTTTGTGAGGTCACTGCCAGATGTGTGCCTGCGGCTGTACTCCCTCCGACACGAGGTCAACATCGTCGTCTACCAGCACGCGGATGTGAACTGTGAACTTCGTTTTGTAGTGATTCAATTTTCCCTACGTTAGGCAGCAATATGCTGATGGAATTTACACTCATGAGCCGCACAACATTATGACCACTTGCGTAATAACGTTTAGGTTCACCTTAGGAGCGCAGTACAGCAGCGACTGTGCGTCGCACGATTTCGACAGGTACTTCAGCGACTAGATGTGTATGCACCGTTCACGATATTTCCGTAAATACGGGCTGGCGGTCTGTGGACGCGGAGATGGCGCCCGATGTCGTCCCAGATGTGTTCCATCTGGTTCAGATCACGCGATTCTGGTGGCCAAGACGTCAACATGAACTGACTATGCTGTCTCTCAAGCCATTACACTACGATTTTGGTCTTGTATCACGGACATTTTTTGAGCCGTCCACGGCTCATTGTTTGTCATCTTCCATTATGGTAGTATCGCCTCGTTTTCTTATTCCGTTCACTGGCGTCACTAACTTCCTGCATTACTTGCCCGTGAGCGTATCGGTAAGTGCACTGTCGTATCATCTCTGGAGGGACCGATAGTACTTCCGGGTCGTCGTGTGTCTGGTAGTCGGCTGGAGACGGACCAGCAGTGTAGTCGATCCGCAGCAGCAGTGCAGTCGGCGACGGAGCGCCGATGAGGCGCGGACAGCCAGTGCTCCAGACCGCTGGCGACACACATGCACTGTCAGACGGAGGGAGACTGGAGCGCTGGTTGGTCGTTCGGTTGGTTGCCTCACAGGCCGGCGTATATTTGGTCCTTTCACCGTTTTCGGGCCTGGGCAGTTGGTCGGTTGGTGTGGAGCAGCGAGGAAGTCTCCTGGTGCGTACTTTGGCCCGGGGCCGCTGCCGGCGTCCACGTGCGGTCGGAGTGTGAGGTGCTGTTTCCATTGCTACGAGGTCCGTGGCTCGCCGGTCCCGGACACGAAAGTTGAGTCTTTACCTAATCTACCAGTCAGCCCCAACTGTTCACATTGTGTCGTTTGAATTTCGTTGTGGGTTGTTGGGACATTCCCCCGAGTAACAACGTGTATTTTCAAATTGGCGAAATTCTAGCTGCCCTCCTGTGGAATTTAACCTAACTTGATTATTTCTGTATTGAAGTGCACCAGCGGAATCTTCTGCCTTGTGGCCGTTAATGTTCCGGTTACCTGCCCTGGCCGTTGACGTAAATTTAGGCAGTGTATTCTCCTCGGCGTGTTGTGGCTGTCCAGCACGGCATGTAGTTTGACAGCTGAATGTGTAATTCGTTATGGGCGCCGATACCTTCTGCGTTGTTCCATTGAACTCCCTGTTGTGTGCTGGTCGGGTGGAGCGGAAGTTATCCTGTCGCTTGGTCCGTTGACTGACTGTCGGGTGGGTTGCCGTCGGATTGAGAATTGTTGGGCCGACTGCCTGCCTCACCTAAGCGAGCGTTAGTGTTTGAATTCCAGGCCGACCCTTGGAAACTTCTGAGCGCCGTTTGATCCACTGCCTCTTCTTATTTGTCCTTGTTGTTTGTTTATGTATGGCTTCTAGGCGATTTTAAATCAAAGTTGTTTTGCTCTTAAGGCGTAAGATTGTTTGGGCCTTCAGCCTGATTTAAAGAAATTTTTAAGATAAGGCCTTCTGCCTTTTAAAATTCAAATTCCTGTTTTGAGCCTTAAGTTATTCGCCTTCAGCCGATTTTAAGTTAAAGTTGTTTTGTCCTTAAGGCGTGAGATTGTTTGGGCCTTCAGCCTAGTTTAGAGAAATCTTTTAGGATAAGGCCTTCCGGCTATTAAAATTCAGATTCTTGTTTTGAGTCTTAAGTGATTGGCCTTCAGCCGGTTTCAAATTAAAGTTGTTTTGCCCTTGAGGCGTGAGATTGAACGGCGCATTTAGTGGGGTATTAATGTTTGGCTTTCTCTGCTTTTAATGTTTTCTTTATTCTTGTAATATTTGTCAAATGAATAAAGTAGTATGTTCGAGTGCAACTGACAGCCACTCATTTTGGCCTCATTTGCACAAATTAAACTATCTGTCCTGTCCTGCAGGTATAGCAGGGGATCTCAGTTATCCTGACAGAAGATGACACAGCAGACGGGGAAGACATCAAGTGTGAAAAGTTGCAGTTGTGCAATTTTGTTGATATAGTACACAGCTGTCATAGTGCTGTCGATTATTACTACAGGTTCTATGGAATCTCGGCTGAACGTACCCCATGACGTAATACTGGCAGCATCGGCCTGCTTCCGTCGCGTGGTGCCAGCGTCGAGCGCCATTCGCCTGGATTACGGCATGTCCGGACACGATGATCGATCAGGTGTAACAAGCATCGTGTTTCATCCGCTCAGGTGACACGCTCCCACTGACAGATGGCCCTGCCTCGAGCGTCTCGTCGTGCTCACTGCAGTCGTAATTGAAGATGTCGTTGGGTGAACGTGAAACAAATTAAGGACTTCAAATAACTTACTGGAGCACGACCGGATGACGTCGTCGACGCAGTTATACCTTGGGAATGACAAGCTGTGCTCCAGTCGAAATGTCGGTGGTTGTCGACGGCGTGACCTGGCTGTATTCTCGTAAGTTAATTGAACGTTGTATACGCCGGGACAAACTCAGATCTCACGCATAGCGATTGCCTGCAGCGGAGCCGCATGTTAAATAGATGTGCGCTGAGCAGTGTGCGCCGGAACGCTTGTGCCCGAAACAGCGCTGTAGTCTGTCATCAGATCTGACGCATGTCGCTGCCTGTCCTGCTTTACAGAGGGAACAAGCCTCTGTTTTCCATGTTCTGTGACGTGACGTCGACTTCCAACACCTTATCGCCTACTCGGGGTTTCACCGCCCTCAACAACTTTCAAAAAAATGGTTCAAATGGCTCTGAGCACTTTGGGACTTAACATCTGAGGTCATCAGCCCCCTATAACTTAGAACTACTTAAACCTAACTAACCTAAGGATGTCACACACATCCATGCCAGAGGCAGGATTCGAACCTGCGACCGTAGCGGTCGCGCGGTTCCAGACTGTAGCGCCTAGAACCGCTCGGACACCTCGGCCGGCCAACAACTTTCCACAGATGTTCTCGACAGCAGCACGGCATCAGACGACCAGCTTCGCCATATCCGAGATGCTCGTTCCCAGGAACCGGACCAAAATAATCTGCCCTTTGTAAAGGTCGTTTTCCTATTTCGACTCGAATGATTCCCCATTCGTCTTTGCATCGCTTGTACACTTTCCTTGCAATGTCACATGTCCGCAACATCACCAGCCAGCATTCGATATCGCGGTGTGTATTGGCCAACATGTTTTGGCTTGTCATTTCAGTTAGCTTAAGTTAGATCCATGTTGGTGAGTTATGTGATTATATTTCTTAATAACACAATAATTGCACTTGAGAGCTGCATTTCCAATAAATTAAAGGATTAAGTGTGTAGGCTGTACTTCCAAATCACTGGTATTTGATTGAAAATTTCCGAGAGTTTTAAAACGGCCCGTCTTGCGCAGTTAGGTAAGCAATAAAAAGATGAAAGAAGAAATAGCATACGCTGTGACAGTTGCATGTCGCATACGAAATTTCGTTCGTGCTATTACTGATAGTGTCATCTGTTGATACTGTGTTGATATTACTACAACCACAATCATTACCATACTCGGGAATTAATTTTCATCTATTACTGCTGCCGCTGGAACATTTCGACTCGTGCTACTAGCATTTCTATCGTGGTTGTCTGCAGTGAAAACTGGTACTGGTACACTATTTTGGTTGCTTTTTTTAGTTTCGTGCTTGTTACGCGTTTCATACTTGTTACATAGCTGATAATGAAACATTGTTGACCAATGTAATGTCGTGTCCCCTTGGCGTCCTTGTCTTTGTTGTGGTGACTGTTCTTGCCACACCTATAGTGAGCAAAATCATGCTATGATTTCTAATAAATCGAAATTGCTAACACCTTGGTCCTCTCTCTCTCGATGATCTGACGACAGGATAACAAAGATTTGAGCTAGACTGTGCCCATTGACGGAAAATGATTAGAATTCGCGTATTATTACATATGGGGAGACCAAAAATCTCCTCTGTAGGAATCAACATGGATTCCGGTCATAGCGACAGTGTGAATCCCACCCCCCTCTGCTGGTTCACGACACCCAGAAAGCAGTAGATACAGGCAGCCAAGTAGATGCTATGTTCCTTGACTTCTGGAAGGTACTCGATACAGTTCGGCACTGCTGTCTAATGAGTAAAATACTAGCATATGGAAATCAGACCAACCGTGTGACTGGCTTGAAGAGTTTCACGCTAACAGAAGACAGCATGTCATTCTCAACGGAAAGAAGTCTTGAGACGTAAAAGTAACTTCGCGACTGCTCCAAGAGGGTAGTAAAAATCAATTACTTTTCGCAACACATATAAACGACTTATAGATATCGACGGAAGCTCCACGAGGCTTTTCGCGGGTGATAATGTTGTATACAGAGAAGTCGCAACGCTAGAAAATTGTAGCGAAATACAGGAAGACCTCCAGAGAATCGATGCTTGGAGTAGGGAGGGTTAACTGGCCCTCAACGTAAACGTAACGTACTGCACATAAACAGGCAGATAAACCCATTTCTGAGGTACACAAATTATCCTCCGTGACACACTACAAGGTGGTTGAGAAGTATAGATGTACAGGGTGAGAGACAAGTCCCCGTACCCCTGAAACTCCTGTATAGTATCAAATGTTAATATGCGGAGTGATATCTACGTTACTTCTTATCACTTGTTACGATCGATTGTCGGAATTCATGTTTATTTGTTTTTGCAATCCCAGTCGAGCTTTCATTTGTAGGCGTTGCAGATGTGACCGGTCTTACACTGAAGCGCCAAAGAAACTGGTATAGGTATGCGTATTCAAATACAGAGATATGTAAACAGGCAGAATACAGCGCTGCGGTCGCCAACGCCTACACAGGGTGTTACAAAAAGGTACGGCCAAACTTTCAGGAAACATTCCTCACACACAAATAAAGAAAAGATGTTATGTGGACATGTGTCCGGAAACGCTTAATTTCCATGTTAGAGCTCATTTTAGTTTCGTCCACCTACGCTCAATGGAGCACGTTATCATGATTTCATACGGGATACTCTACCTGTGCTGCTAGAACATGTGCCTTTACAAGTACGACACACATGTGGTTCATGCACGATGGAGCTCCTGCACATTTCAGTCGAAGTGTTCGTACGCTTCTCAACAACAGATTTGGTGACCGATGGATTGGTAGAGGCGGACCAATTCCATGGCCTCCACGCTCTCCTGACCTCAACCCTCTTGACTTTCATTTATGGGGGCATTTGAAAGCTCTTGTCTACGCAACCCCGGTACCAAATGTAGAGACTGTTCGTGCTCGTATTGTGGACGGCTGTGATACAATACGCCATTCTCCAGGGCTGCATCAGCGCATCAGGAATTCCTCGCTAACGGAGGACATTTTGAACATTTCCTGTAACAAAGTGTTTGAAGTCACGTTGGTACATTCTGTTGCTGTGTGTTTCCATTCCATGATTAATGTGATTTGAAGAGAAGTAATAAAATGAGCTCTAACATGTCCACATAACATATTTTCTTTCTTTGTGTGTGAGGAATGTTCCCTGAAAGTTTGGCCGTACCTTTTTCTAACACCCTGTATAACACAACAAGTGTCTGGCGCAGTTCTTAGGTCGGTTACTGCTGCTACGATGGCAGGTTATCAAGATTTAAGTGAGTTTGAACGTGGTGATGTTGTCGAAGCACGAGCGATGGGACACAGCATCTCCGAGGTAGCGATGAAGTGGCGTTTCCCCGTAAGACCATTTCACGAGTGTACCGTGAATATTAGGAATCCAGTAAAACATCAAATCTCCGACATCGCTGCGGCTGGAAGAAGATCCTGCAAGAACGGGACCAATGGTGACTGCAAAGAATCGTTCAAGGTGATAGAAAAGCAATCCTTTCGCGAATCGCTTCCGATTTCAATGCTGGTCCATCAACAAGTGTCAGCGTGCGAACCATTCAACGAAACGTCATTGATAGGGATTTTCGGAGCCGTGTACCCTTGACGACTGCACGACAGAAAGCTTTACACCTCACCTCTGTCCATAAACACCCACATTGGACTGTTGATGACTGGAAGCATGTTGCCTGGTCGGACCAGTCTCGTTTCAAATTGTATCAAGCGGATGGACGTGTACGGTTCTGGAGACAACCTCATGAATCCGTGTACCCTGCATCTAAGCTGGTGAAAGCTCTGTGCAGGTATGAGGTGTGTGCAGTTGGAGTGATATGGGAACTCTTATACGTCTAGATACGACTCTGACATGTGACCCGTACGTAAGCATCCTGTCTGATCACCTGCATCCATTCGTGTCCATTGTGCATTCCGACGGACTTGGGCAATTCCAGCAGGACAATGCGACACTCCACACCTCCAGAATTGCTACAGAGTGGTTCTAGGAACACTCTTCGAGTGTAAACACTTCTGCTGGTGACCAAACTCCCCTGACATGAACATTATTGAGCATATCGGGCACGCCTTGCAACGCACTGTTCAGAAGAGATCTCCACCCCGTCGTACTCTTACGGATTTGTGGACGGCCCTGCAGAATTCATGGTGTCAGTTCCCTCTATCACTACTTCAGACATTAGTCGAGTTCATGCCAAGTCGTGTTGCGGAACTTATGCATGCTTGCGGGGGCGCCACACGATAATAGGCAAATGTACCAGTTTCTTTGGCTCTCCAGTGTAGTTACACTGTTGAGGAGCGCTTAGTGACAAGTGTGTGTGTGCACGAACTATGGTAGTCAGGGCGTAGAATGAGACGTCTTATGGAAGCATTCGAGGAAAGATTTAATAAGACTCAACCGCGAAGGGCAACACGTATGGGCTGGGAAAGACATGCTTTTTCTGTCGCCAGTGTTAACGACAGACCGCGGAGTGGAAGGAAGAAGACACGAGAAGAAACGTGCGCCGAAGTCTCTGCTTCGATTGAGCAATCGAACTCCTATGAAGTCGACACGTAAATGTGCTTCGGGAAGCTGTATACCGAGGACAGCAATGCGAGATCACATGATAAAAGGCTGCAAGGTCGGACCTTTTCGACTGACGTTCACGAACGAGTTATTGGATGCAGCAAGACAGAGCACCTCGTCACTACGCTCTTGCAATGCGCGAGTTTCAAAATGAGAACTTTCCAGAACAATGGATAGGTCGTGGTTCATCAGCAACACAAGTCCCCTTGAAATGACCCCCAAGAAGACTTGATCTCACCACGCTCGACAACCCGTTATGGGAAGTCATTAAGGCGCGCGTACAAGGTGACAATTATTGAACTATATGGGAGAAAACGTAAATTAGTTACAAACTACGGCGTGCACACACTTTATTCAACACGTAAATGTCACTACAAATATTCGGATTTAGGTTATGACATATTCGGTTTGCCTGCCATCATTGGCGATGACGTGGCGAATAGCGAAATTCTTCATGATCCGCTGAAGTGTCGGAACATCGATGCTGTCGATGAACTCCAATGGCTGCTTTCAGCTCAGCAATGGTTTTGGTGTTATCACTGTACACCCTGTCTTTAAGATAGCCCCACAACAAGGAGTCACATGTGTTCAGAATATGGCGGCTAATCCAGGCCCATGCCAGTGAGTGGCCTCTGAGTTACCCAGAGCCAGAATGCGGTCCCCAAAGTGCTCCTCCAGGACATCAAACACTCTCCCGCTTCGATGGGGTCGTGCTCCGCCTTGCGTGAACCACATCTTGTAGAAATCAGAGTCACATTGGATAATGGGGATGAAATCATTTTCCGAAACCTTCAGGCACCATTCGATAGTCACTGTGCCGTCAAGGAATATCGCACCGATTATTGCGTGACTGGACATTGGACACCACACAGTCACCCATTGAGGGTGAAGAGACTTCTAGATCGTGAATAGTGGATTTTCAGTCCCCCAAATGCGCCAGTTTTGATTGTTGATGAACGCATCCAAATGAAGGTGGGCTTCATCGCTAAACCAAACCACACAGCGCATACTAATTCCCATCATGCCCCTCGGCCAACCGCGCAGTTTGAACCTCCTAACGCAAACCGCAGAGAAGTTATGACGATTTTATTTCATGTAGTTCAATAATTGTCATCCTGTATCTGCACGTCATAATGCCACAAGCGAGGAACTGCGCAAAGCTGTTGAGGATGTATTTCGCACTATAAGGCCGGAAATATTTAAAAATATATCAAGAAGAATACGGAGGCGTATGGAAATGTGTTTACAGCACAATGGGGAAGATACAGATACACTGAATACCTAATACGTAAGAAAGTACTTGTGCTAAAACAAGTCAAATCAGTCAGCATTCGACACTAGCTGGTACGGGGACTTCTCGCCCACCCTTTGGTCAGAAACTACTAACGTCCGCTCTCCCTCCTTCTCCAGCCGCACCAAACGTTGAGGTCTCTGGTAATCCATCAAGCAAAGTGGGACTGCAGTCGGATACGAAGTACTTGAATAATGATAGCAGAACCAGCGGCTGTTCGTCTGAACATTCTGGGCTTGTTGTTGCCACGGAAAGTACGGAATCTAGTTAGTTTTGGCGCCCTGCGTACGACTCTGTCCATTGCACACGAAAACGGTTGTGGACGGCAGGTTATGCTTGGGGCCTGAAGATGACACCATTTCGTGTCGAAACTGGTAGCGGGCGTTTAAAAGAATGAACGACGTTGGATTCGAACACAGTCGCTGGTTCTGTTACCATTATCAAGTAAACGTTGACGTCTTCCGCCACAGGAATTGGAACCGGCCACAAACTAATGAAGTAGCACGGCTCCAGCATGACATACACTGAAGAGCAGCTAGGGGCCACCATCTCATTGGAGGTGGGACGCGTGCGCCTCGGACATTGACTCGAGCAGCGGCGTTGCACAAGAGGTCGGCTGGCAGAGCGGCGTCCGCGCTTACTCACGGCTGCATCTCCGCGCTGCAGCGTGCCCCCAGCTGCCGCGGAACGGGGCCAAGGAGCGCACCTCTCGCTTCTCGCCTCACATCGCGGGGCGCACCTCCATTACCTGCTCATAGCGCGAGCTGAGCTCGCTACTAATTGGGTCGGCCGCGTCTCTCGGCGCCCTCGGGTGCAGCTGTACTGCCGCTGGCGAAGCAACAGAATTCACCACGCTAAAAGACTCTCTTCTGATTAGTTTTTGTTATTTCCGAACCAGCACAGTTACTTTTACATCTATATTTCGCAAACCACCACACGGTATGCGGCGGAGGGTACATATCACTGTCAGTTTTTCCCATCCTATTGTATTCGCCGATGGTACCAGGGAAGAAAGTTCGTTGGTATCCTTCTGCATATGCCTGAATTCCATGCAGTCGGCGTCTTGCTCTATTACACTACCGGCCATTAAAATTGCTACACCAAGAACAAATGCAGATGATAAACGGGTATTCATTGTACAAATATATTATACTAGAACTGACATGTAATTACATTTTCACGCAATGTGGGTGCATAGATCCTGAGAAATCAGTACCCAGAACAACCACCTCTGGCCCTAATAACGGCCTTGATACGCCTGGGCATTGACTCAAACAGAGCTTGGATGGCATGTACAGGTACAGCTGCCCATGCAGCTACAACACGATGCCACAGTTCATCAACAGTAGTGACTGGCGTATTGTGACGAGCCAGTTGCTCGGCCACCATTGACCAGACGTTTTCAATTGGTGAGAGATCTGGAGAATGTGCTGGCCAGGGCAGCAGTCGAACATTTTCTGTATCCAGAAAGGCCCGTGCACGACCTGCAACATGCGGTCGTGCATTATCCTGCTGAAATGTAGGGATTCGCAGGGATCGAATGAAGGGTAGAGCCACGGGTCGTAACACATCTGAAATGTAACGTCCACTGTTCAAAGTGCCGTCAATGCGAACAAGAGGTGACCGAGACGTGTTACCAATGGCACCCCATTACATCACGCCGGGTGATACGCCAGTATGGCGACGACGAATACACGCTTCCAATGTGCGTTCACCGCGATGTCGCCAAACACGGATGCGACCATCATGATGCTGTAAGCAGAACCTGGATTCATCCGAAAAAATGACGTTTTGCACCCAGGCTCATCGTTGAGTACACCATCGCAGGCACTCCAGTCTGTGATGCAGCGTCAAGGGTAACCGCAGCCATGGTCTCCGCGCTGATAGACCATGCTGCTGCAAACGTCGTCGAACTGTTCGTGCAGATGGTTGTTCTTTTGCAAACGTCCCCATCTGTTGACTCAGGGATCGAAACGTGGCTGCACGACCCGTTACAGCCATGCGGGTAAGATGCCTGTCATCTCGACTGCTAGTGATACGAGGCCGTTGGGATCCAGCACGGCGTTCCGTATTACCCTCCTGAATCCACCGATTCCATATTCTGCTAACAGACATTGGATCTCGACCAACGCGAGCAGCAATGTCGCGATACGATAAACCGCAATCGCGATAGGCTACAATCCGACCTTTATCAAAGTCGGAAACGTGATGGTACGCATATCTCCTCCTTACACGAGGCATCACAACAACGTTTCACCAGACAACGCCGGTCAACTGCTGTTTATGTATGAGAAATCGGTTGGATACTTTCCTCATGTCAGCACGTTGCAGGTGTCGCCACCGGCGCCAACCTTGTGCGAATGCTCTGAAAAGCTAATCTTTTGCATATCACAGAATCCTCTTCCTGTTGGTAAAATTTCGCGTCTGTAGCACGTCATCTTCGTGGTGTAGAAATTTTAATGGCGAGTAGTGTACACATACTTTGACGGAAAAAAAAATTGCAACACCAAGAAGGAGATGTACAACATAAACGAACATTGGTAGACGTGTCTCTACATCTGAAAGGTAATGTCTATCCACATTTCGCGCCAGCTGCATAAGAGTGGCACTTGTAGCGCCAGTATAAGGATGCAAACCACGTTTGCTTTAAATTCAAGCTGTAACTGTCACGAGTGTTAGTTACCTTTGAGGTTGAACGCTGTGAGTTGACTTTAGTGAAGAATGCCTTTAAGGCGACAAACACGCCATTATCAACAACTCACTGAGTTTCAACGAGGTCACGTAGTAGGGCTACTAGAAGCTGGATGTTCCTTCTGCGGTATGGCAGAAAGACTTGGCAGGAATGTAGCCAATGTACTTGTTTCAAATGGTTCAAATGGCTCTGAGCACTATGGGACTTAACACCTGAGGTCATCAGTCCCCTTGAACTAAGAACTACTTAAACCTAACTAACCTAAGGACATCACACACATCCATGCCCGAGGCAGGATTCGAACCTTCGACCGTAGCGGTCGCGCGGTTCCAGATTGAAGCGTCTAGAACCGCTCGACCTCAGAGGCCAGCTTGTACTTGTTTGCTGGCGGCAGTAGTCACGAGGATGTACGGTCTCCCGAGGAGATCACGAATGTAAAATTAGAGAGATTCGAGCGCGCACGGAGGCTTTCCGGCAGTCGTTCTTCCTGCGAACCATACGCGACTGGAACACGAAAGGGAGGTAATGACAGTGGCACGTAAAGTGCCCTCCGCCACACACCGTTGGGTGGCTTGCGGAGTATAAAAGTAGATGTAGATGTAGAAGAAGTCTACGCTCCGCACGGCCACGAGAGGGCAGATCATCGTGTTCGGCGTGTGGCTCTGGCGCATCGTTCTGCATCTGAAGCAGCAATTTAAGCAGGGCTTGGCATCACAGTGACACAACGAACTGTTACAAACTGGTAACATCATCGACATCTCAGAGCTGGATGCCTTGTAGTTTGCATTCCACTGACCCCAAACTACCACCATTTGCTACTTGATTGGTGTCGAGCGAGAGCACATTGGAGGGCAGGGTGGAGGTCTGTTATGTTTCCTGACGAAAGCTGTTTCCGCCTCGGTGCCAGTGATGGCCGTGAGTTGGCTAGAAGGACGACAGGTGAGCGCCTTCAACCAACCTGTCTGTTGCCTAGACACACTGGATCTACACCTGGGGTTATGGTCGGGGCGAGATTTCGATATGATCGCAGGAACACTGTTGTGGTTAACCAATGCACCCTGACTGTGAATTTGTACGACAGCCTGGTGATTCGACCCGTCGTACGTCCGTTCATGAACAGCATTCCAGGAGGTGCTTTCCAACAGGATAACGCTCGCCCACATACCGCTGTTATAACCCAGAATGCTCTACGGAGGTCGACATGTTGCCTTGGCCTGCTCCGATCGAACACATGTGGGACATCATCGGTCGACAACTCCATCTCATCCACAAATAGAATAACTGTCCCTGTACTGACCGACTAACTGCCACAGGCATGGAACTCCATCCCACAAACTGACTTCCGGTACCTGTACAATACAATGAACTCATATCTGCATGCTTGCATTCAGCATTCTGGCGATTACACCGGTTATTAATGTACCAGCATTTCCCATTTGCAATGGCTTATCTCGCACTTACCTTTGCATTAACCTGTGATCCTGCAATGTTAATCACTAAAACGTGTTACCAAAATTTCGTTACTGTACATTACTTATTTTTAAGTGTAGCGATTTTTTCCCATAAGTTTATTTTTCCAGGAAATACACACATCAAAAAAAGTTTTGCATCACCTCGGTTCCGAGAGTTCTGGAACCTGTACAGAAAACTGGAATAGAGATCAACATAAACATAATTTCCGGCGTTTTTATTGCTCATGAAAACCATACATGCATGTTGTACCACCATACAGTGAGACCTTCAGAGGTGGTGGTCCAGACTGCAGTAAACGCCGGTACCTCTAATACCCAGCTGCACGTCCTCTTGCATTCATGCATGCCTGAATTCGTCGTGGCACACTATCCACAAGTTCATCAAGGCACTGTAGGTCCAGATCGTTCCACTCCTCAACGGCGATTCAGCGTAGATGCCTCAGAGTGGTTAGTGGATCACGTCGTCCATAAACAGCCCTTTTCAGTCTATCCCAGGCATGTTCGATAGGGTTCATGTCTGGAAAACATACTGGTCACTCTAGGCGAGCGATGTCGTTAACCTGAAGGAAGCCACTCACAAGACGTGCACGACGGAGGCGTGAATTGTCTTCCATGAAGATGACTGCCTCTACCAATATGCTGCCGATGTGGTTGCACTATCGGTCGAAGGATGGCATTCATGTATCGTACAGCTATTACGACGCCTTCCATGACCACCAGCGGCGTACGTCGGCCCCACATAATGCCACCCCAAAACAGCAGGGAACCTCAACCTTGCTGCACTCGCTGAGCAGTGTGTCTAAGGCGTTCAGTCTGACCGGGTTGCCTCCAAAGACGTCTATGACGATTGCCCGGTTGAAGGCATATGCGACACTCAACGGTGGCGAGAACATGATGCCAATTCTGAGCGGTCCATTCGGCATGTTGTTGGGCCCATCTGTACCGCGCTGCATGGTGTCGTGGTTGCGAAGTGGGACCTCGCCATGGACGTCGGGAGTGAAGTTGCGCATCATGCAACCTACTGCGCACAGTTTGAGTCGTAACACGACGTTCTGTGGCTGCACGGAAAGCATTATTCAACATAGTGGCGTTGCTGTCAGGGTTTCTCCGAGCCAAAATCCGTAGGTATCGGTCATCCACTGCAGTAGTAGGCGGCCTGAGCGAGGCATGTGATCGACAGTTCCTGTCTCTCTGTATCTCCTCCATGTCCGAAAAACATCGCTTTGGTTCACTCCGAGAAGCCTGGACACTTCCCTTGTTGAGAGCCCTTCCTGGCACAAAGCAACAATGCGGACGTAATCGAACCGCGGTATTGACCGTCTAGGCATAGTTGGACTACAGACAACACGAGCCGTGTACCTCCTTCCTGGTGAAATGACTGGAACTGATCGGTTGTCGGACCCCATCCGTCTAATAGGCGCTACTCATACATGGTTGTTTATATCTTTGTGCGGGTGTAGTGACATCTCTGAACAGTCATAGGGACTGTGTCTGTGATACAATATACACAGTCAACGTCTGTCTTCAGGAGTTCTGGGAACCGGGGTGATGCAAAACTTTTTCTTGATGTGTGTAGTATACTTCTTGACTAATACTGAGACTTGGGCTCTTGGGATTTGCGCTTAGCCATATTCCTGTAAAGTGCACCATTGCATTTTGGTAAGCGTTAGTGTGACACTCACACGCTGACTTAACAACCTTGTAATTATGTTTTCTACCAGAATATATACAGGGTGTAACGAAATTCCCTTTACAGACGTCGAGGACTTGTAATGGAGATCAAGACGGTTAAGTTTAGCATTGGAACTAATGTCTGGAAAAGTGCCTATTTCCGGTACAAGCAAAATACTACAACACACGTTCGAATCTCCCGCTATTTTCGGCTCCACTGGCTGGGGTATTACGTGCTTAGCGGCCCGTTTGCTTGGCCTGCAAGTGCTCCCGACTTGAACCCTCTAGACTAGGCTACTATTCGAGAGGTCACATGAAATCCTTGATTTACAAGGTCCCCTTGGCATCCGAGGAAGACCTACTGGCACGGGTTGTGGCTGAGGTAGATGCTGCAGGACCAGCGATAGCTGATCGCCTATACCGGAACATGATACGGAGGTATCGTAACTGTGTTGACGTCGGTAGTCGTCTCATCGAGCACCGCTTGTAAGTGGACCCAGAAGGCAAGCAGCAGGAGTCAGAGATCCATGTGTCTTGTGGTATTTTGTATGTAGCACTCTATACAGAGCGTGAGCGATAACCGTTTTCGAAAGCATCACAATTAGTATGAGAAGACGAACAATTTGATACAGGACGCTTGTGGTCTACCCAGTCAGGAAACAACGTAAAATTGGCCTGCAAAAGCACCTAAGCTACTGCGTATGCGCGCCGCGGTAAACATCATCTGGCCCTCTTACACCGCTAGCGTTGTTGGCCTTAACTGTTTGACGCTCATTTCTCTTTCTTGCTAAAACTGTCCTTCAGAACTGTCCTTCAGTATTAAATACACATTGCTGTTATACTTACAAATTGTAAAACTGACTTTTTTGTGTCAATATTACTTCAAAATTTTGAGAATTTTAACAGCGCAAAATTAACAATATTTTTTTTTTCTCTCGAGTGCAATGCTGCTGTTCTTGTAAGGATTAAATTTGTATCGAGTTGAAAACGTACTTAGTTTTCACACAACACTCACAAAAGTCCTTTTTCTCCCATTACCCCAATGAGAAAGTTTAAATTGCTAATGTTAACGTACTAAAAAACAATTAAAAAGTCTTACCGACTAACCTGGTGGCGTGAGAGGGCGAGAGGATGCTCAAACACGCGCGTCGCGCATGCGCTGTATTGTAGATGGTTTTTGTATGCCAAATTGAGGTTGATTTTCCGGCCGTGGTGGCCGAGCGGTTCTAGGCGCTTCAGTCTGGAACCGCGCGACCGCTACGATCACAGGCTCGAATCCTGCCTCGGGCATGGATGTGTGTGATGTTCTTAGGTTAGTTAGGTTTAAGCAGTTCTAAGTTCTAGGGGACTGATGATCTCAGATGTTAAGTCCCATAGTGCTCAGAGCCATTTGAACCATTTTTTTGAGGTTGTTTACCGGTTTGGTAGACCTGAAGTGACCTGTAGCGAATAGTTCGTCTCGACTTCTACTACGGCAGTTTGGTACGTAGTAAACATTTATGGTTTAGACCCTTTATAACAAACCTTTCTCCACCGCGAATTTTTCAGTGTCAATTATCATACTCTACTAGTTTTGCGACTTAGTACAGGTAAATAAAGACTTTTAAGTCCTACGCAAGAATTTCAGCAAAGCATTGTTGCAATGTAGGAACGCAGCATCTGACGATAATAATACTGTAAATACTAGATGATTATCACCTGCTCTGCCACCAAAACTGAGCGTAAATACATCTTACTGCAATCTCAAAGACGGGACTAATACGGTTTTGACATGGACATTGAAGTTTACGTGCTATCTGAAGCGTAATGTTGACATTGTTGTTCTCTGGATGCCTCTGTGACACGACTGGCTAATAATAAATTGTGGACGAATGACTGAAGACGCGCAAAGAGAGGGTATCATTGCAAAAAATTATTTAGGAATCGTGATTCCACTGTGATGTCGTCCCAAAGACTGAACAGTTTTCGCGAGAGAACCTATAATCGTAATGACTGTAAAGTGTGTGCTTAAAGGCCGAGCGTACAGAAGTTCCAGCCGAACGAAGGACGGAAGGTTTGAGTTTAACGTCTCGTCGACAACGAGATCGTTAGCGACGTAGCATGAGCTCTCACAGATTAAAAATAGGGAAGAAAACTGGCCATGTCCTTTTAAGAGGAACAATTCCGACATTCGTCTTCATCGATTTAGAGAAAGCACGGAAACCATAAACCTAGATAGTTGTAGATCCCAGTGACTTCTCCAGTATGCGCCATCTCGTTCAGTCGTCCAGCCGATCGAGCGAGGTGGCGCAGTGGATAGCACGCTGGACTTACTTTCGGAAGGACGACGGTTCAAACCAGCGTCCAGCCATCCAGATTTAGGTTTTCCGTGATTTTCCTAAATAACTCCAGGCAAATGAAGGGACGGTCCCCTCCCCATCCTTGACATATACCGAACTTGTGCTCCGTCTCTAATGACCTCGATGTCGACGTTAAACCCAATAACCCAATCTTCCTTCCTTTCTTTTCGTCCAGTTGAATGGTCGCAACGCATTCTGACGCTTTCTCCGAAGCCAGGCCAGCAGAAACCAGTGTGGAAAGCCAGCCCGCAGCTGTACCTACCACAACCAACGGCGAGCTAGTTTCCACGAAAGCGATTGTAAACGATGGCGCGCTGACTGAAACTAGGTACATAAGCTGCAACATAATGACATCATATATTAGCGGATATCCTGTAACAATTTCATAATAATTATGGATGAACGTTCGCAGAAGTCAATAATCACAATGGCGGGATGCGGAGCTCCGGAAAGCCCCGCAATCTTCCGTTGAACGCGAATCTAACACTCCAAATGCAAACGTGTTTTATGTCGTTTCGAATGCATGATTTTCCCAGCTTTATTCACCATCTACTGCAAGTCACGTCTGTCTGGCCACTGAGTAACATTGTTTCACACAACGGCTAACAGTACTATAGAAGATACAGGTACTCCCCATTTGCCTCGAGTCAAAAGACAGAAATCGATAACTGCTATATGGACTGGCTGTTCGCAGTACATTCCGTACAATGACATTCCGTTTAGCAGAACTGTCATTGCGACACTTCATCCTGTGCGGTTTGGATAAAGATGCAGTTATATCCCTGAATTTCCAACGAAGTTACCAGAACCAAGAAGAGACTTACCACAGCCACTGACAACGTAATCCATAGCTTCTTGAACGTCTCCCGCATTCTACACCGGGCAACCACCACCTACACTTATGGTAGATGTAAGACTCCTCATTGTTTCTCTTTGAGATGCATGTAACATAACATATTTAAGTACAGCGTAGCTGAGAATATAGTCTTATGAGTATGCCCACTAATTTCAAAATACTCTGTATTCCCGTAAAAATGGTGTGGTTCCATAATGTCAACTGTTTCACTTAATACTTTTTGATGAAAGAGATCTTACAGAAGTTCGTGGCAAAATATTGGGTCCTAGGGGAAGACATGGCGGACAGGAGACGACGTCAATATCTGATTTCATTTGAAGATGTCTACTGTGCTACATTAGAGAGATTTGATTTTAACTCGTTGTCAGACTGAAATCTTTTGCCATCGCTTGGGCCACTTCGATACATCACTATATTAGATTTCAGATGTAGCTGTGAAAAATCGTTCGTCTCCCATCTTCTTCATCTTTTACCAGATTTTCAGCATCACCGCTTTTCGTCAGAGATAGAAAGTGTAGCCAAGACGCTATTCTCGTACCTAGCGTTTGACTGTTCCTCTAACGGCAAATGTTACTGCAGGAAACTCCAAACACCTGATCCGGAGCAGTCTAGTACAATAGAGAAAACCGAATTTACAATTCTAGGAAGGGGTATACCTGCAGATCGCCAAGCTGTAAGTGCAAATGTAGAACATGTGTCAGTAAGTGACGCATTAATAATATTTTAGGAGTCGTCTGAGTCCGTATTTGACCATACTTCTGTGCAGAGCGTCATATGATCTGCTCCAACTCGTTGTTGTATCTTGCGAGCCATTGAGTCAATAGGACACGGATCATTCCATGGAGACTTGAGGTCCATGTTATATACACCGCGAGGGCCACTACCTTCACAGTTTGGGGAGTCTGGCGGGTACGGTGCACTCATTTACCCAAAATGTTCCTCACATGGACACATGGGATGTCTCTCTGAAACTTGAATGTCTCTGAGCGGTGCTTTGGCTTGGATGTATGTATGGTTATTCTCCTTCTGAAACACTCCATCTTCTACATTCACCATCTGAAAGATATACTGAAAATACTGACATCATACTGCCGAACAACATCCTCAACAACCACTAATGTTGATTTCAAGTCAAACTCAATAAGCATACAGCATGAAATATCGCAGTGAGATGGGCTCTGCCGTCTCACCGCTGCGTCCTCGGACGTGATTACGACGATCACTGCAGCCGCGCCTGACGTGTGATTCATCACTGAAATTGACGTTACGCCATTCGACGGTACAGCGCGGCCTTTCCAGACTCTAGGCCACACTTAAACGCCCATGATAAAAGGTCAGGGGATCAGTGGCAAGAGGGGATTGTAAGCCGCGAGTACGCGAGCGATTACCAGCTGCCCTCTCATGTGGCGTGCGGCGCCGCAGGTGGTTGCACTTGCGCCGCTATTGTTAGCTGGTATGACAGTCGTGCGACGACGTCCACATTCTGCAGTCAGGTAGCTCGTCTTGGAGCACGTCTCCCTCCATTTTCCCGCTGCTGCCCTGCACGTTGTGCAGTAGACGCATTTCAACTAACTCCTGCAACTGCAGTCCTCTGTGAAAACACACTTCCCGCCCACCAATTATATACACCTTGTTCATGTCCATCTTCGAGATTATATGATAAGCGGCACTTCGGACAGTTTCATCACGTAGGCTAAATGTCGGTTATGCTCCACTGCGCTACGTTATTTGACGGAGATAGACCCGCTTAATTAAACATTGTTTTGTAAATAAAACTGCCTTTTCCTGCTGCTACTTAGGTTATTTATCCCATACGCGTTTCGCCTTATCTTGTTCTAAGGCATCATCATTGGGATCTACAACAATACATTTTTGTTAGTTTTAGATTATTAAACAGTTTGCGTCGCGATTTTTTGTAAAAAGTAATTACTTACGTTTTGCTGATCTGTGTTTCCTCACATCTGGTCTGGAGGTCACACTACCACTTTTATTACTGTCATATACGCACAACTTTGCGTTCTAACCTTCTTCACCATGTTTCTCATTATTTTTCGTGCTGCACTATTGTTCTTTTGCCACTTGCTATAACTATTCCGTCGGACATTGCTTTTCACAACGTAAATATTGTGACTCCATTACGTGTTTCCTCCTCCTTGGCATGTTTGCCTACTTGTTGCCAACTTAACGAAGTACAAAGTATATGTGCAAGGCTAACTTCTATTCGTGTGTGTGTGTGTATAAGAGTGAGAGAGAGAGAGAGAGAGAGAGAGAGAGAGAGAGACGACGACGACGACGACGACGACGAGTGCTTCTTTTGTGTTGTATTAGCTGTTAGCGAGTGGTTGAAAACTTTGGTGCCAACTGATTTGACTTTTCTTTTCAATATTCTGTGGAGGTGTTCATGGATAGGTGAGTGTAAAGATGTTGGGTGGTATTATTATTATTACAGCGGGCAGTATTATTATATTAATCCTCTTGGGAGCTTTATTCTATTATTTTATGTATTAGTGTAAATAATGAATTGCTTGGCATGCATACTTGGTCATTCAAACCAAATCAGTATGGAAAACCCTGTTGAATGACCAAGTATACATGCCAAGCAATTCATTATTTACACTAATACATAAAATAATAGATTAACGCTCCCAAGAGGATTAATATCATAATACTGCCAATATAATAATAATAATACCACCCAACATCTTTACACTCACCTATCCATGAACCCCTCCACAGAGTATTGAAACGAAAAATCAAGTCAGCTGGCACCAAAGTTTTCAATCACTCGCTAACAGCTAATACAACACCATACAATTCAAACCACCAACATAAAAAAAAGCACTCGTCGTCGTCGGCGTCGTCTCACTCACTCTCTCTCTCTCTCTCTCTCTCTCTCTCTCTCTCTCTCACTCGTATACACACACACACACACACACACACGAATAGAAGTTAGCCTTGCACATATACTTTGTACTTCGTTAAGTTGGCAACAAGTAGGCAAACATGCCAAGGAGGAGGAAACACGTAATGGAGTCACAATATTTACGTTGTGAAAAGCAATGTCCGACGGAATAGTTATATCAAGTGGCAAAAGAACAATAGTGCACCACGAAAAATAATGAGAAACATGGTGAAGAAGGTTAGAACGCAAAGTTGTGCGTATATGACAGTAACGAAAGTGGTAGTGTGACCTCCAGACCAGATGTGAGGAAACACAGATCAGCAAAACGTAAGTAATTACTTTTTACAAAAAATCGCGACGCGAACTGTTTAATAATCTAAAACTAACAAAAATGTATTTTTGTAGATCCCAATGATGATGCCTTAGAACAAAATAAGGCGAAACGCGTATGGGATAAATAACCTAAGTAGCAGCAGGAAAAGGCAGTTTTATTTACAAAACAAGTATTTATATGTTTGCTGCGGAAGATGGCCACAGAAACAAACTTGTTAATTAAACCTACTGACGTGAAACCACCATCAAATCTACATCTATATCCACATCTACATCTACATCCCTGCTCCGCAAGCCACCGTGTGGTGCGTGGCGGATGGTATCCTGTACCATTACTAGTCATTTCCTGTTCCACCAGCAAACAGAGCGAGGGAAAAATTATATATCTCCATACGAACCCTAATCTCTCTAATATTATCTTCATGGTACTTACTGGAAATGTAAGTTGGTAACAGTAGAATCGTTCTGCAGACAGCCTAAAATGCCTGTTCTCTAAATTTCCTCAATGGTGCTCCTCGAAAAGAACGTGGCCTTCCACCCTGTGATTCCCATTTTAGTTCCCAAAGCATCTCCGTAATACTTGCGTATTGTTCGAACCTGCCAGTAACAAATCTACCAGCCGACTGAATTGCTTCGATTTCTTCTTTAATACATCTCGGTGCGAGTCCCAAACACTCGAACAGTACCCAACAATGGGTCCCTCTAGTGTCCTATATGCAGTTTCCGTTACAGAGGAACCACACTTTCCCAAAAATCACCCAATAAACAGACGACGACCATTCGCCTTCCCTAGTACGGTCGTCATGTGCTCATGGCATTTCATATTCCTCTGCAGCGTTACGCCCAGATATTTAATCGACGTAAGTGTGTCAGGCAGCACACTACTAATGCTGTATTCGAACATTATGAGTTTGTTTTTCCTACGCATGTGCATTAACTTACATTTTTCTGCGCTCAGAGCTAGCTGTCATTCATCACACCAACTAGAAATTTTGTCTAAGTCTTCTTGTGTCGTCCTACAGTCACTCAGAGACGACACCTTTCCATACACTACAGCGTCATCAGCAAACAGCCGCAGATTGCTGCCTACCCTGTCCGCCAGATCATTTATGTGTACAGAAAATAACAGCGGTCCTATCACACTTCCCTGAGGCACTCCTGACGATACCCTTGTCCCTGCTGAACACTCGCCGTCGAGGACAACATACTGGGTTCTGTTACATACCAGTCCGGCAGCATTCTGTATCTCCAAACTCAACGCAAGTAATTTTCATTTATTATGATGAAATTTATATTTTCCTTTAATGAAATTATGGAGTTCCCAATAAACACACGTTCTTAGCCGCTTGAGTATTTATTTTCTTTGTCGTATACACGCAAACAACAAAGCTGCATTTCCAGTAGCAGTTTATTCCCTTAGTACGTAAAATTTTTTGTGCTTTGTTCATTTCTATCGCTTACAAAACGTAGGGAAACAGAGAAATCCTCACGATGTACTGTAATTCAGAGGTATTATTATTATTGGCTTTAGTGACGTGCACATAAAGCCATCTCAATAATATACTGTTAATTATGACGTTACGAACGTAAAGGCAACGCGACACCCGGTCCCCAAGCACAGAAAAGCTCCAACCCGGCCGGAAATCGAACCCGTGCCCCTTCACTTAGCAATTCGCCGCGCTGAGGCGGACTAACTCAGGGATAATGTCGAAAGTTTAACAACATTACATAAAAGCTGTGCAGAACCATGAATTATAAAGGCATCATCACCTGCTCTAACAAGGCATACAACGACGTCGTTTCGTCGAAAACACTTATTCCACAGGAATACTGGCTTGCCCAGAGTCAGAGGTTTGATTTCAAGAAATACAGGTGAGCAAATGCAAACAAGGGAAAAATAATAAGAACTGGAATAAAATATAAAATTATGGTCGATTGTAACGAGTTTAACGAGTTATCTCCTGCAGCGCTGATAGATGAGTTTATGGACTAGAGAGAGCTGTACGTTACTTCGTCGCAGTCGGTCTCAATCTTATTTTGTAATTAAGCTCATAATATATTCCGTCAGAGGTCCCATATAGTTATCATGATCTCCTCTCCTTCAAGTAATGGTTACAATTTTTTCTAATGTATGATCATGGAAGAACATTGAAGCATACAAACAAGAAACGTCTCTGACATTATGTGCTACACTTTCCAGCTCTCAGAAAAGGTAAACACTTGCCCAGCATTAGTTCAAAACTTTGGCTTACGCTGGCTGGATGTTAACAAGTTCGTTCGTCTTACGACTGGTACGTGATAACTGTGAGATTCACCAGTCACGTGTAACCATTTCTTTCCATATCATATGTTATCTTCCCGATAACTCACATGGCATTATTTGTTGCTACAAACAGCAGTCGTCTTATTTGGAGACGGGAGGATGGGGAGAAGGGAGGGGGGAGATCGTGGTGACGTCACTGCAACGGTAATCAGTAGCGTTGTTGGCTCAGTGAGCAACAATTACAGACTTATTGGTCACTGACAGCTCGTCATTTTTCTCAAGCTATGTCGATAAGTGTATGTTTACCGCTCATGTGGCGCTGGAATCGGCAGTCTTTTGATCCACTCTTAAAAAACAAGTCGGTAATGATTTAGGCGTCTGTCCAAAATTTGCTGAATGGGAACGTTTCGAGGCGAAGCGAGATATCCCATGTGCATACCTCCTCGAGAAAAGCACTGTGGAGACAAAAAAAAAAATTAGGACTGTTTTACTTTACTTTAACCATAATCAACGAATCATGGTAGCAGCCACAATAAGGATGTCAGAAAGTCAGACACGGTTGTTTGAAGTGGAAAAGCAGGGGGGAGAAGTGGGGAGTCCGAGGTGTGGCGCAGCATCAAAGTTATCATCAGAGATGGTTACGCCCTGCTTATCAATCAAATGATGCTACTGTTGTTGCGATCAACATATGTCACAGACGTAGCCGTCGCCACTCCTTCCGGCACCACTATTCATTCATTCTTTGTACATGGTGCTCCGAATCTAATCTTTCAACTTAATGTAGGAGACAGAGAAATGAAAATAAATATATTTAGTTACGATATATATGGCCCCTGACGACAGTTTCTGATACTAGGGACGAATTACACAGAAACTGCTAGAATGCGCGATCACTTACCTATATGCACGCAGTACATCGTCGTACCGTTGATTGTCGTGTTCGTTCGAAGATCCCTGGCATGTGAGCAGTGGTACCAGTAGCGACGTCAGTTGCAGCGACAATGTCTTCTTCCGCTTTCACAACGGTTCATACGCCAGCTGCCTTAAATGCCATCAGAGCAGGAAATCCACACTCGTGAGATCAGGTGACCTGTGTGGCCAAGCCACAGTGCCACCTCACCAGATCCATCGATTCCCGATGGGGGCCCTCGCAGTATTGCTCACAGCAGTGCTGTAATGGGCTGGCAACCCATCGTACTGGAAGTACATTTTCCAGCAGTTCAGGCAACACAATTTCCGCGAAGATGTGATATCTCTGCCCGTAGAGGCGGAATGGAAGAATGTGTGTTCCGCTCAACCTATCACCGAGAATGTTGGCCAACTGACATAGAAACGCTGTTGATGAGCACGAGTCGGAGTACCTCGTGGATTCACAAGTGTTCAAACATGCGAATAAAGGATATTTAAACGTCAGTACACATTCACAGTCTGTGACACCGACCGCAACAGTTTATTTCAACACCACCAACAAAATGTCCCCTAATATTACAAGCTGACTTCAGAGGGCATATGTTTCTCATCGAAATATATTTCGTATGATGTTCTCTACCTTCTGTATTAATTTGAACTACACTACTGACCATTAAAATTGCTACACAAAGAAGAAATGAAGATGATAAACGGGTATTCATTGGACAAATACACTCCTGGAAATTGAAATAAGAACACCGTGAATTCATTGTCCCAGGAAGGGGAAACTTTATTGACACATTCCTGGGGTCAGATACATCACATGATCCCACTGACAGAACCACAGGCACATAGACACAGGTAACAGAGCATGCACAATGTCGGCACTAGTACACTGTATATCCACCTTTCGCAGCAATGCAGGCTGCTATTCTCCCATGGAGACGATCGTAGAGATGCTGGATGTAGTCCTGTGGAACGGCTTGCCATGCCATTTCCACCTGGCGCCTCAGTTGAACAAGCGTTCGTGCTGGACGTGCAGACCGCGTGAGACGACGCTTCATCCAGTCCCAAACATGCTCAATGGGGGACAGATCCGGAGATCTTGCTGGCCAGGGTAATTGACTTACACCTTCTAGAGCACGTTGGGTGGCACGGGATACATGCGGACGTGCATTGTCCTGTTGGAACGGCAAGTTCCCTGGCCGGTCTAGGAATGGTAGAACGATGGGTTCGATGACGGTTTGGATGTACCGTGCACTATTCAGTGTCCCCTCGACGATCACCAGTGGTGTACGGCCAGTGTAGGAGATCGCTCCCCACACCATGATGCCGGGTGTTGGCCCTGTGTGCCTCGGTCGTATGCAGTCCTGATTGTGGCGCTCACCTGCACGGCGCCAAACACGCATACGACCATCATTGGCACCAAGGCAGAAGCGACTCTCATCGCTGAAGACGACACGTCTCCATTCGTCCCTCCATTCACGCCTGTCGCGACACCACTGGAGGCGGGCTGCACGATGTTGGGGCGTGAGCGGAAGACGGCCAAACGGTGTGCGGGACCGTAGCCCAGCTTCATGGAGACGGTTGCGAATGGTCCTCGCCGATACCCCAGGAGCAACAGTGTCCCTAATTTGCTGGGAAGTGGCGGTGCGGTCCCCTACGGCACTGCGTAGGATCCTACGGTCTTGGCGTGCATCCGTGCGTCGCTGCGGTCCGGTCCCAGGTCGACGGGCACGTGCACCTTCCGCCGACCACTGGCGACAACATCGATGTACTGTGGAGACCTCACGCCCCACGTGTTGAGCAATTCGGCGGTACGTCCACCCGGCCTCCCGCATGCCCACTATACGCCCTCGCTCAAAGTCCGTCAACTGCACATACGGTTCACGTCCACGCTGTCGTGGCATGCTACCAGTGTTAAAGACTGCGATGGAGCTCCGTATGCCACGGCGAACTGGCTGACACTGACGGCGGCGGTGCACAAATGCTGCGCAGCTAGCGCCATTCGACGGCCAACACCGCGGTTCCTGGTGTGTCCGCTGTGCCGTGCGTGTGATCATTGCTTGTACAGCCCTCTCGCAGTTTCCGGAGCAAGTATGGTGGGTCTGACACACCGGTGTCAATGTGTTCTTCTTTCCATTTCCAGGAGTGTATATTATACTAGAACTGACATGTGATTACATTTTCACGTAATTTGGGTGCATAGATCCTGAGACATCAGTACCCAGAACAACCACCTCTGGCCCTAATAACGGCCTTGATACGCCTGGGCATTGAATCGAACAGAGCTTGAATGGCGTGTACAGGTACAGCTGCCCATGCAGCTTCAACACGATACCACAGTTCATCAAGTGTAATGACTGGCGTATTCTGACGAGCCAGTTGTTCGGCCACCATTGTTGAGAGATCTGGAGAATGTGCTGGCCAGGGCAGCAGTCGAACATTTTCTTTATCCAGAAATGCCGTACAGGACTTGCAACATGCGGCCGTGCATTATCCTGCTGAAATGTAGGGTTTATCAGGGATCGAATGAAGGGTAGAGCCACAGGTCGTAACACATCTGAAATGTAACGTCCACGGTTCAAAGTGCCCTCAATGCAAACAAGAGGTGACCGGGACGTGTAACCAATGGCACCCCATACCATCACGCCGGGTGATACGGCAGTATGGTGATGACGAATACACGCTTCCAATGTGCGTTCAACGCGATGTCGCCAAACACGGCTGCAACCATCATCATGCTGTATACAGAACCAGGATTCATCAGCAAAAATGACCTTTTGCCAGTCGTGCACCCAGGTTCGTCGTTGAGTACACCATCGCAGGCGCTCCTGTCTGTGAAGCAGCGTCAAGGGTAACCGCAGCCATGGTCTCCGAGCTGATAGTCCATGCTGCAAACGTCGTCGAACTGTTCGAGCAGATGGTTGTTGTCTTGCAAACGTCCCCATCTGTTTATTCAGGGATCGAGACGTGGCTGCACGATCCGTTACAGCCATGCGGATAAGATGCCTGTCATCCCGACTGCTAGTGATACGAGGCCGTTGGGATCCAGCACGGCGTTCCGTATTACACTTCTGAACCCAGCGATTCCATATTCTGCTAACAGTCATTGGATCTCGACCGACGTGAGCAACAATGTCGCGATACGATAAGCCGCAATCGCGATAGGCTACAATCCGACCTTTATCGAAGTCGGAAGCGTGATGGTACGCATTTCTCCTCCCTACACGAGGCATCACAACAACGTTTCACCAGGCAACGCCGGTCAACTGCTGCTTGTGTATGAGAAATCTGTTGGAAACTTTCCTCAAGTCGGCACGTTATAAATGTCGCCACCGGCGCCAACCTTGTGTGAATGCTCTGAAAAGCTAATCATTTTCATATCACAGCATCTTCTTCCTGTCGATTAAATTTCGCGTCTGTAGCACGTCACCTTCGTGGTGTAGCAATTTTAATGGCCAGTAGAGTAATAGTTTGGGAACAACCTGTATTATCGACATAATCAACTCTTTTAATCTTCTCTTCATTTGTTTACTGTTTGGGTTGGTTCAAATGGTTCAAATGGCTCTGAGCACTATGGGACTTAACATCTATGGTCATCAGTCCCCTAGAACTTAGAACTACTTAAACCTAACTAACCTAAGGACAGCACACAACACCCAGCCATCACGAGGCAGAGAAAATCCCTGACCCCGCTGGGAATCGAAGCCGGGAACCCGGGCGTGGGAAGCGAGAACGCTACCGCACGACCACGAGATGAGGGCTACTGTTTGGGGCTTGATACTTCAAAGTGTTCATAGCGTGTTTTGAGATTTGTTTCTGTCTGTCGTTTACTTCTCGGTCAATACTCAGTAGTTTAGTTTGCTCGTCATAAATCGTTGGATCATTTCTGTAGCCTGTATTCTATACTTTTATTGAGAGCTGCCAGGAACATGTGTCGTTGACACTCAAAAGGGTCGTGACAATCATTGTTTAATGAACTACATATGGCATCACTAATTTTCGAACGCATAACGTCAACTGATAAACCAAGAATAGATCTTCAACGCGCAGCAGCACAATGAAAAACATTGTTGATGAAACCCCTGATCCTGACAATTTATTTGTCTATAGTTGTATTAATGCTAATTGAAATCCTAGTCATCTAAATGGTAAAAATGATTGAATAAATATTTAAAGGAAAGAAGGAAGTTGAGCGTTTAACATCCCGTCGACGACGAGGTCTTCAGAAATGGTTCGAATGGCTCTAAGCACTATGGGATTTAACATCAGAGGTCATCAGTCCCCTAGACTTAGAACTACTTAAATATAAGTAACCTAAGGGCCTCACACACATCCATGCCCGAGGCAGGATTCGAACCTGCGACTGTAGCAGCAGCGCGTTTCCGGACTGAAGCGTTGGAACCGCTCGGCCACAGCGGCCGGCGAGGTCTTTAGAGGCAGAACACACTCTTGGATTGGGGGAAGTTTGGGAAAGAAAATCGGTCGTATCCTCCTCAAAGGAACAACTTTCGCATTTGCCTTGAGACATAAATGAGTATTAATGAACAGGATTTTTAATCACAGTCAGAGTATTACCACTGCGTCATCTTGCTTGTCGAGGGATATTTGCCAATATCCAACGTCTAAATAGTTCAAACTTGCACAATAGCAAATTCTACCACCGTCTTATAAGGTAAAGCGTTGCCTGACCGTGACAGATCTGAGACGCATAAGGAGCTGCAAAAGTGATATTTAACTGAGAACCTGCTGCAGAGCAAGAGAACTGCCAATGCTGCAGTATAATTTGACAATATCTATAGCTATAATTTAAACTACAACTAGCAAAAGAGTGGACGGTCTCTTACTTAACCTGAACATTGAGAAATCTACAATGGAAAACAGTGGAGCAAGAGTGACACCTGCAGGTGACTGAAACAAGGAACACATCTTCATCTGAAACTGTAATAATGTGCGCTGAAAAAAAAGGTACGGACTCGACGGAAAAGGAATTGGGAACATTTCACATGTGGCACTACAGAGGAATGTTAAAAAGTAAGAAATTAATTGATATTTGAAAGACGGATGGGAAATAAATGGTTTCAAACTGCTGGTAGAATGTCATTGTTAATGCTATTTTGTCGAAAGACATTTTGAGACAGCCACTATTGATAATGCTATTTAGTTACATAAACAGCACCGTAAACAGATTCGAATATGCTGTTCACATCAAGATGCACATTTGTTTAAGTTTACACACGTTTTTGGCTTTCATTCCTCCTTGTGGTGAAAGATTCTTGGTATTGTGTAGAGTAGAGCATATGCAGCACTTACACAATTTGTGTGTGTGTGTGTGTGTGTTTGCATGTGCGGTGTGCGTGTGTGGTGCTTCGCGCAATGTGGTTATATAGACATAAGTGCTGTACATACTCTACAGTATTTCGTGAATACAAGCCAACAACATTGCAAAAAAGTTCCGCAGAATGTTCCACGGGACCGTCATCCCAAGAATCTTTCGCCACAAGGGGGTGTAAAAAGCGAAACTTCAATAAATGTGCATCTGGATGTGAACAGTCGTCTGAAGATAAACTTGTCGGTTTGAAACTGACTACGGCACTATATAAACGTAAAAAAATAGCGCTATCAATAGAAGCTGGTTGCTGTCTTCTGTGAAAGAATCAAACTTCATACCATCATTACGTTGCGCACTGGAGGGAACCACATGGGGTAATTTACTTGAGTTGCCTCGTCAATGGTGGATCAGGGGGCTAGAGAAGTATATATAAACAAATTGGACTGAAATCGGTATCAATGAAGCACACGGCACTATTCCGTATGTCCAACATAAGTGATCGTTCATTCGTGCTGTAGTATCTATTTTCATTTATGTCATTTTATACACTCTCATTGTTAACTACAGTGTATTTTGTATGTTCTTTGTCGCAAAATTGTGAGGAATCAACAACGACACTCTCTTTCCATCTGCGACAACTCGGTACTCGTTTATTTCCTGAATATGGGATGCTTTTATACTTCGTTATTCATCGCATGTCAAAAGTCGAGTGATGTAGGTTTACAAAAGTGAATCAGTTGGTACTTTCTGGAAAATGGGATAATATAAAGAAATCAATCGAGAGGCTGATGGCTGCGGGTTAAAACGCAATGTAAGAAATGGGTTATGAAGAGGTAAGCTGGAAGGGGAACGGTTGTGACTGAATGAGACGGCACGGTAGTCGATAATCTTTACCCGTACTACGTTTCAAATATCCGTACAGACATTCTGATTTAACTTTCCCGTGTTTAGATTGTTTCCCTCTACCTAGATGTCAGTATGGGTCGTCCACAAGGACACAGTCTGTTCTCTAGGTCTACCGCAGCCCCAGAAGAAGCGCACCGTCCTCACGACCTCGATGTTGATGAAAGGCTGAACTCTAACCTTGTTTCGTTGCGCAACCATAATTGGGTATAGCGCAGCGCCTCTAACTGGAACTCACAAGGAAAATCTTTCACACTTACATTGTTTAACCTATTCAGCCTAAATATTTCCAGGCTAATTATTTCTATGGAAACGAGTTAGAAAAGCATCGTCATTCTACAAATTAGCAGTCCAAAATATAGCAATATACACTGTCTGATCAAAAGTATCCGGACTCCTCTATGTAATCCCGAACTGACCACTAGATGTCATTAGAGGAGGAACCGCCCGCACAAAAGAAGTATTGTGTTCTCAGTAGAGAAGCAGCAACAACAGAATGGATCGTTCAGGAAGGCTCAGTGACTTCGGACGTGGGCTAGTCACTGGATGTCACCATAGTAACAGATCCAGTAGGGACATTTCAACCCTTGTAAAGCTGCCCAAGTCGACTGTTGCTGCAAATCTATGTAGTAGTTTGCTTTATTTACGTATGGTGATCGGTCATTGTTGTGTTTTTCTCCGACTTGGAACAGCTGAGAACAAACAAGAGCTCCAAAGGGAGGTGGCGCGCATACAATAAAAATATTTCTGCTGGAAGCCAGGACTCAGTCAGGTACATGCTGGGAACTGAGCGCTGTTTTTCGAGTGATATTAGGAACCTGGGTGGTTGCCGTTGGCGTGGCAGATCAAGAGTGCCCAGCACGTTGTAGACTTCAGTGTGTAGGGAGCTTAAAGAATAGCTCCTAGAAAAAACGAACTCTGTGAAGGGAAGAGAAAAACACAATGTGCTCAGCATGAGACGTAGCTGTTGAGGGTCGGAGGAGACCACAGGTGTCGATGCATAAATTTTGTTAGGAGGCCCATGGTTGACTCATCATAATTAATTTTGTAGCGGTGTTGGGGAATTGTGAGTGCAGATGTGCAGCTGTTTCTATTGGATTAAACTTGAAAACACACTTATAGTGAGAGAATTTCTGTCTCCTCTCCCACTCTAAGATAGGACTGACCAGTATTGGTTAACCACATTAGTTTCGTTAGAAGAAAGGAAATTATTGCAATTGTTACAAACTTTTCATTGGTTAGAAATCAGAAAATATGCGGCTATTGGTTGCCGATGTTCTGGCACTGGCAGAACCAGCTACATTTTGTGGAGGAGAAAGACTTCATCCCAGATCTTCATAAAGACAAGACTTCATCTTCGGACTGCAGACAATCAACACTTTATTACTGCAGAAGGAGATGTCCTTGCTTTACAGCTGATCACAGATGCCAGGTCTGAACTCAGAATTGTCAGCCACTACTGCAGCCATCCTCTATACCTGAGTATGGGCAGAGTGGTAAGCGTGGGCCGCATACGTTATGACGAAGGGACTGCGAAGTTATTTGTTCCACGTCAAAATTTCTTTTTTGGAATTAATCCAAACAGCTACAATCAATATGCGCTTAGACGAGAGACCTAATACTTGTACATACTTTACTTCTCGACCGTGAAATGTGGATTCTCTCCGGCCGGTGTGGCCGAGCGGTTATAGGCGCTTCAGTCTGGAACTGCGCGACCGCTACGGTCGCAGTTTCGAATCCTGCCTCGAGCATGGATGTGTGTGATGTCCTTAGGTTGGTTAGGCTTAAGTAGTTCTAAGTTCTAGGAGACTGATGACCTCAGATGTTAAGTCCCATAGTGCTCGGAGCCATTTTTTTTGTACCCTTGTGTAATAATTTGTATTGTTTATTCTAGAATCACATTAATGCATCTAACAATAAGTCGAACTGTTAGCGATCTTTAGTTTTATTTAGTAGCTTGGTTCAAATGGGTCTGAGCACTATAGGACTTAACTTCTGAAGTCATCAGTCCCCTAGAACTTAGAACTACTTAAAGCTAACGAACCTAAGGACATCACACACATCCATGCCCGAGGCAGAATTCGAACTGCGACCGTAACGGTCGTGCAGTTCCAGACTGAAGCGCCTAGAACCGCTCGGCCACCACGGCCGGCATTTAGTAGCTTGATGAAAACTTGTAACAATATATCTCTGTGAGTTGCGGTAGCCATATTTCATGTTCAATTGGACAACCACAGTTTAATTCAGATATTTAGTTAGTTATCCATTGCGGGACTTTCCTTTTTCATTTCACATGATCTCATCTGCAGCGATCTGTTCACTTTCTAGGTCACCAGGTTCAGATCTCTTCGCTTCTCAGAGGTACGACAAATGTTTAACCAGCACCTTATCCCTTTCAAAGGAAACATCCCGGTATTTGCCAAGTGCGATATAAGAGAATCACGGGAAACCTAAATCAGGATGGCCGGAAGCGGATTTGAAGTATAGAGAATGGGGAGAATGGCATCAGAACTGACGAAACTGTACACGTTGATACATGCCAGTTGGAGTTCGAGTACTGCAAAAACCAAATGAAGTGAGAGACCGTCTTCGTCAAGACAGGACCATCCTCGTTTCACCAGTGAAGAGTACAGGAACTTACTGCCCGATCTTTTTCACCTACAGCATCATGCAGGCGACCTCCAGGAAGACAATGCAGTAAATTATCGCTCCTGTATTGTGTCATAATGATATATTATATCACTTTTTCTGTTTGAACGAAACTAATTTAAACTACTTATAGAAGTTTTAAGAGAGTTTGTTTCTAGATACTGTCTTGAGAACGTTAGCTGCTCGTATAGTCTGACGCAAAGCACGCTGGCTTACGTGGCAGTCCCAGTTTCCTTGTTTCGGAAGAGTGACTCAAAAATGGCTCTAAGCACTATGGGAATTAACATCTAAGGTCATCAGTCCCCTAGATTTAGAAACTACTTAAACCTAACTAACCTAAGGACATCACACAAATCCATGCCCGAGGCAGGATTCGAACCTGCGACCGTAGCAGGCGCGCGGTTCCGGACTAAAGCGCCTAGAACCGCTCGGCCACCGCGGCCAGCGGGAACAGTGACTACTGGCAAGGTACACCAGAGAGCCTGTGTGTAGTTTTGAATTAGTATTCTACACTTGTTTATATAAATTTTGGCCTCTTTTCCCATTTTCGCTTCATAGCGACAACACGCAAAAAATCAAAATACAGATACACACAGAATAAAGTTTATCCGATTCGTAGACAGATCGTGCACATGATTTTCCTCCATTAGCACAGCTATGTCTGTGGCGGTAAGCTGGGGAACGGGCTACAGAGTTACAATAAATACAACTGTACAATCATTGATGGACGCGTGTATGTCTATAACGAGCTCTAATGTAGACGGGACAGACGCCGAACGAAAGATGTAAGACTTTCATGGGAACTTACCCACCTGACTTTCGACCTTCTTAAGTCCCAAGAGATCTGATCTTGCTTTCAGTTTTTAGAACACTCGCTGTAAAACGTAGCTTGACGTTCCAAGATCCTATACGTCGAAGTGCGATGAGCAAGTAATTTTTACAGTAGATCCACTCCCGTATTTACTTTAACTGTGAGTAAGATATGCGAATGTTTTACTATTTGTTTGCTTGTTAAACCTCATTATCGCAGTTTCCACTTTTCCGCATTGGAATTTGTAGCATCAACGACACATGCGAAATTAGATTCTATTATCAACAAAAAGTGGATCATTCGATTCTACAGAAGTATTTCCACGTTACTGTCGCTTTCTGTACGCAGCTCGTGGTCGTGCGGTAGCGTTATCGCTTCCCGCGCCCGGGTTCCCGGGCGGGGTCAGGGATTTTCTCTACCTCGTGATGAATGGGTGTTGTGTGATGTCCTTAGGTTAGTTAGGTTTAAGTAGTTCTAAGTTCTGGGGGACTGATGACCATAGATGTTAAGTCCCATAGTGCTCAGAGCCGTTTGTCACTTTCTCAGCAAGTATTTAATTCATTTTTCCATTAGCGTATCTTATTGTTTCCTTATATAGTCTATTAGAGTCAACCTCTGATAGCCCACAGGCTAAAGAACTAGTGACTTTAGCAGACGCAGGAGAGTCAAGATGCAAAGTTTTGTACTCCCCCTTCTGCCACGTGAGGCTTAGGTTTATTGTACTGCATTTAACTTTTACGTTTGTTGACTAGTATAGATCTTTTAATTTGTAATGTTTTATGTGTTTCGTACAGAAGGCAACAGTATTTCACAACACTGATTATTTTCCGATTTTCCAGTACGAATAATGTTCCAACGAAAACGCTCTTGTCAGTCTGTAAAGGAAGTGTATGATGCTGGCGACTACCATGTGCAGCAATCGTTGCCACACGTAAAAATGAAACGTTTCTGTTTCGATAGATACGAGAGAGGAGCTCTTCTTGGTGAAGTCTAACACTTTGATGGAAAGCCGGCTTAAACAACTTCTCGAGTTTGTTATGTTCTTGTGGATGCGAGAATGTAAGAAAAAAGCACATACTCACTGACTCACTTTCTCCCAAACTGTTTGGTGAGCAGTAGACCCCCACTAGTGCTAGCAATTTTCTGTGGTCTCTTGCTTCTAGCACATCCAGAGATTTAATTTGAAGCGTATCTATCATCATATCCGAATGTTTTGAATCGCTACTACAAGTTTACTGTCTTCCATACGATAGTTCTTTGTTACTACCGGCAAGAATTGTAAGAGAGTAAAGGAATTGTGTGACTTACAGCCATATTCACGCCAGACTCGCACTCAACGAACTCCTTGCTCACGGGCGACGATCTGTACGCCTTGCTTTCACCCTCTGGTACTCTGGCATTAATGGATGGCGTTTGAAAATATTATGTATCCAGCATACTTATCGACGTGGTGCTGTGCTTCGAGTCGAATAACACCAGTAATAGTTCCAACACCACTTTCAAGTATAGAGTTGGTTTTTCCTGTATTTCCAAGTACCCTACTGGAACAAACGAGTACACGAGAGTGCCTTAATCCGCTCTGTATGATGGCAGATTGTTTTCGAAGCATTTTTCAGTATTGTCGTATACGCGTCGTGTTTTCAAACACGGAAACTGTGTTTCTCTCGAATCCAGTTGCCAAGCTATTCGTTCGAAGTATAATTCATCAAAAAATTTATTCTAATACATTTATTCTCACATCTAAAACTAATTTATCGGTAATATAAAAACTGTCTAAGTGTTGAGACAAAGCTCTGATGATACTGTGACCTTGTAAGGAAAGAGCATTGAATGCGTAGGAAGCCTTGACATTTTCAGAAGAAAATTGGTATTAAGATATCTGAACTACTAATACATCTCTCTGCTTATGAAGTGATCACATAACTACGATTGCACGATGGCTTCACTATATAATAATTTCTTATTTTCCGACAACTTGTTTCGCTTCTAGTTCATTATCTACCGGTACGTGCAAAATTAGCATATGTCAGAGAATTTGTGGAACCGTTCGTGAACAAATGATTCTCCTTCCTAAATTTCAATCTTTGAACAATAAATAAATAAAAAATAAGTAAAGTAATACATCGCGATAAACAACTGTTACGTACAGCTCCAGCCTACATTAATATGAGTAACAAAACCACCTGACTTTCTCGTGGTCGTGCGGTAGCGTTCTCGCTTCCCACGCCCGGGTTCCCGGGTTCGATTCCCGGCGGTTCAAAATGGTTCAAATGGCTCTGAGCACTATGGGACTCAACTGCTGAGGTCATTAGTCCCCTAGAACTTAGAACTAGTTAAACCTAACTAACCTAAGGACATCACAAACATCCATGCCCGAGGCAGGATTCGAACCTGCGACCGTAGCGGTCTTGCGGTTCCAGACTGCAGCGCCTTTAACCGCACGGCCACTTCGGCCGGCGATTCCCGGCGGGGTCAGGGATTTTCTCTGCCTCGTGATGGCTGGGTGTTGTGTGATGTCCTTAGGTTAGTTGGGTTTAAGTAGTTCTAAGTTCTAGGGGACTGATGACCTAAGATGTTCAGTCCCATAGTGCTCAGAGCCATTTCACCTGACTTTTCCTCGGGCAGTTGCCTCGTATATGTGCGAGGGCAACTTTTTTTTTCAACCTCCAATCGGTCACGACATTAAAACCACAGTGAAAATCCAATGAATCTTTGCGGAGATGTGTGGCGCAGTGTCTCTAGTAATCCTGTCGAACGCGTCACATTGCACTTTTCAGTTCTGACTTCACACTCACCATGTAATGACACCTAGAACAATAGAGCCGCCTGCCAAGTGAGAAGTGCCTAGTGAGGCGTTCCGCCTGATTTCAAGCAGCCCATGTAATGCAACTGTCATGCATTTCCTTCCTCAAGACAGTTCTCGGCCGCACGCTGCAGGGGCAATGACGACGCTCCTCCAGCGTTTCCGATGGGATTCGTTTGATCAGCCACTCCCCAAACAGCCCGGACTTGGCGCCCTCTGATTTTCATCTCATCGCTCACGTGAACCGCTCGCTATGAGAACAGCATTTTGGCACAGAGGGTGAGCTGCAGACACGCAAAGGAAATTGGTGGAAGGCACAGGTGGCTGCCTTCTATGACGAGGGTACTGGACTTAAAGAGAAATGGCTGGAAGGTATAGCTGAACGTTGCAATAAAACATTTTCGATTTTCACTGTGGTTTCCATATCGCGACAGATCGGAGGTTGGAAAAAGTAGCACTCATATACAAGGTGAATCACCTACAACTTGCACTTGCACCGCAGAATTTGCGGAAATGGAAAGTTCTATTGTTGTGAGGTTTTCACAGAATGGATTGGTAGTCAGGGGCTCATATTGTTAGCCAATAAACAGACTGTAATAATACTTGGAAAGCGAATTTTTTGTGCAAACACACACATTTTAAATGGAACAATGACATTAACAAACGAAAAGTAGGATAAATCAGGATATTAGTGGTGTTTGTTGCAGGAGTCTAGTGCGAATCGATTAGGATATATCGTATTTTGAAAAGTTCCCACAGCGATACTTGTACATTACCTGTGGTAGCGCGTACTGAAGAATACCACAGATACAACAAAAAAAAAAAAAAAAAAAAAAAAAAATGGCTCTGAGCTCTATGGGACTTAACTTCTGAGATCATCAGTCCCCTAGAACTCAGATCTACTTAAACCTAACTAACCTAAGGACATCACACACATCCATGCCCTAGGCAGGATTCGAACCTGCGACCGTAGCGGTCGCGCGGTTCCAACTGTAGCGCCTAGAACAGCTCGGCCACCACGGCCCCGCCACCACAGATACAAACGCTAGTTACATGGCCTCTGACCAGTAACGAGACAATCGATCATCATAGGCTGTGTTCAAAATGACCATCGGCAGTGGCAGTACACGCTTCCAGTCTGGCATGGAACGACTGCTGCACACGTGCTAGCATTTCAGGGGAGATGTCCGAGTAGGCTGCAGTAATACGTCGTTGCGTATCATCGGGTATAGTTGGTATGTCCTAACAGGTAATGTCTTTCAGCTTTCCCCACAGGCGGGGAACGGACAGGCCTTGATATTGGTCCTCTGCGTCCAGTCCAGCGTTTTGGAAACAATGCGTGAAGAAATACTGTACTACTTCGCGCACTATGGGCTGGACAGCCGTCATGTTGGTACCACGTGTTCCTCCTAGTCAGCATAGGAACGTCTTCTAGCATCCATAGAAGATAGGAGGCTGCAATACTTGTGCACGTTCAGTGTTCCGCCTGTGCAAAACAAGCCTATGAGTTAATGGCTCACTACCGCACATCACACGTTTACACTCCATGGGCGCTAACGATCTACCGAAGCCAACGGGGATTGTCAACAGACCAATATAAACGTAGGCTTCCGCGGCCATTGTCACAGCCAAAAAATGTTTCTGGTTTTGTGACCGCATTGTCAGTATGAAAACTACCGATGTTTCGGTCACTGTTACAAATGACTTTCTTCAGGGTGTTTTTGTAAACAAAAACACCCTGAAGAAGGTCACTTGCACCAGTGACCGAAACGCCAGAAGTTTTACATACTGACAATGCGGTCACTAACCCAGAAAAATGTTATTGACTGGAACAGACTAATAGTTCGTGTTTGGACGCTTTGATTGGCCATGATCGGTAAATATGGCTTCATCACTAAACAAGATAAATGATACATCTATAATATGTGCAGAAGTTAGCACGATTCTCATAATCGTTTCCATGCAGTTCTTGATGGAGAAAGATGTGATGAGGATGGAACCTATGTCGATGGAGAATGCATAGGACACTTGCCTAACTCATGCCGCTTCATCGTGAGATTTCAAGTGAGCTAACATGCGGATCAACTGCAACAACATAAATTTTCTCCTCTTCTGTCGTCACTTGTTTCGTACTGTTACGTTGTCTAGGTGTTGCACCATCACTTTCACGAAACTGGTTGAAGAGGTTAATAAATAATTGCCGAGACGCTTGACGTCTGTTAGGATATCTTGGTGTATACGTCGTACAAGAACGAACTGCATTCTCCCTACACTCTCCATACACCATGAGCATGTCGGCTTTTCCTGCATTGGTACATCGCAACGTCCACTCACGACCTGCTGTTTGGACTGTCATACACTATTTGACTAGCAAGTCGCAATGCACTCAAGGAACACACAGGCACACAGTAAGCAAATATAACAACATCGTACCTAGCAACTACTCAAGCTGGATAGTACAAATAAGTGTCGGCGTGTAAAGTTTCCAAAATATAATATCACATCAACCACTCGCACTATTATCCTGCAACAAACACCACTAACATTCTAATTTAAAATATTCAAATGCGTGTGAAATCTTATGGGACTTAACTGCTAAGGTCATCAGTCCCTAATCTTACACACTACTTAACCTAAGTTATCCTAAGGACAAACACACACACCCATGCCCGAGGGAGGAGTCGAACTTCCGCCGGGACCTGCCGCACAGTCCATGACTGCAGCGCCTTAGACCGCTGGGCTAATCCCACACGGCATTTAATTTAACCTGCTTTTAATTATTATTTTTTTAATGTCAGTAGGAATTATTACCTTTAAAAAAGTGTATATTTGCACAAAAGTACACTTTCTAAGTATTATTACAATCCGTTTATTGGCTAATAGTACTAGCCTCTGGCTGCCAATTCATTCTGTGAAAGCTGTACGCCAGTGGCACTTTCCACTTCCTGAATATTTACGGTGCAAGTTTTAGGTGACGCACTCTGGCATTTGCACCGTTCTCAACGTTTTGGCAATGAACATTCTGTGTGATACACCCCTGTAATCAGTAAAGCCTTCTGGACATCTGCATACGGCTCTGTGTCTTTAGTTGAAGTTTCTGTAGAGCCATAGCAGGTGGGGAGCAACGAAAGAAATCCTGACTGAAGGAGCAGGTAGTCAAATATCGTGAGAGACCTAGAGAGGATGATGCAAGCCTCGCTGTCCATGGTTTAATCTTAGTGCAGATCGTTTGAGTTTCCTTTTAGCACTGTGGAAAATTGGAAATTTGTGGTAAGTTCCTGTGGGACCAAACTGCTGAGGTCATCGTTCCCTAGGCTTACACACTACTAAATCTAACTTAAACTAACTTACGCTAAGGACAACACGCACACCCATTCCCGAGGGAGAACTCGAACCTCCGACGGGGAGAGCCGCGCGAACCGTGGCATGTCGCCAAAGACCGCGTGGCTACACCGCGCGGCTTTTAGCACTATGAATGAAGTTCAAGATGTGTAACTGTACCGTGTGAATAACTAAAAGGGCTACTTGCCATTGTTTTTGTGGATGAGTATGGAATGAGATTAATATACAGAATGAAGTTATACACTGGTACACCCCTCCTTTTTTGTGAAAAATACCACAAGAGTCCCCGAGTTCAAAGTACCCAATGAATTTCACATAGTCTGACGATCACATTTTCGATCATATTTGTTGGTAAACGAACATATGACCAAGTAGCAACGAACCGCTTAATTTCGGTAGCGGCTACCTGAGTCACAGTGATTTAGCTATATCGGTGACAGACGCAGGTCATAGGGACATTGTGGAAAACAAGTACAGCAATGCGAGTAAGCACACCGGACAAATAGTAGACGAGTACCATTTGGAAGCTAATAGTAACTTCAGGAAAGGGCAGGTGGCTGCATAGTCAATCGATGGTTGGTGGCTAGGAGGGTTCAAATGGTTCAAATGGCTCTAAGCACTGTGGGACTTAACATCTGAGGTCATCAGTCCCCTAGACTTAGAACTACTTCAACCTAACTAACCTAAGGACATCACACACACCCATGCAGGATTCGAACCTGCTACTGCAGTAGCAGCGCCGTTCCGGACTGAAGCGCCTAGAACCGCTCGGCGACAGCGGCCGGCTCGCTAGGAGGGTCTGGATAACTAGTCAGTTTCGCATTCAGTTTCCCCACGGAGTGGTACAGCTCAGCGCCTGTTTTGTTTCTCAGCTATAACACTAAGAAGCAAGAAGAAGTGACCAGTCCGGTGTAAGTATCTTCAAGAGTACTAAAGGCAATACAGTAAATGAAGCAGTGGATTTCGCATGTGCATTGTCATTTTATGTCCTTCAGATTTAGTGACAGTGATAAGAAATAACTCGTTCCGAAAGACGATCATGACAGGCCAAAACCACGTGCTTATTCCGGCGCTCGGTTAAAACGGGTTCACTACAGGCAACAAGGACTTCACGATGCCAACTCTAATTATTCCCTACTACTTTGCGAACGCGCAGTCCAGAGTGAATTGCATCTAAAGTATTTTTCCAGTACTGTATGCCAGAAACCGCTGTTCGCTTCTTCCTCATTGCAGCAGCAGGAGATGTATCAGCAGTGGAGAGTTGGAAACTTATTATTTGGTCACGTAAATCACATTTATGTCTGTATGTGTAGGATCGTAGACCTCGGGAAGCATTTCAGGAAGACTATGTGAAAGTGACTGTTCCATGTGAAATTAGTCCTATGACGTTCTTTGAATGTTGTGGTAGAACTATTATTCTGAGTAATCACAGCTTCAAACACGTTCATTATTACCGTTCATTCGATTTTCCATCACAAATTGTTAAATGCTATACCCACTTCTTGCATTTCAAGAACATCTACACTGCTGTCAGTGCAGAAGACTATGCACATCTGAGGTCGATTCCGTTGCCGGGATCCATCCTGGAAAATCCAAGTAAACTCTCCATGACCTGAGAATGTTTTCATTATGCGAAAGTTGTTTCTGTGGTTGGTGTGGTAGGCGCCTTGAACTGGAACGGCTGTTAGAACTATCAGCCAAGTGGTTCTTGCCTTTTCTTTATGATATTCCAAGAAGCCAGTCCATGCATTCACCAGACTGAACTGTGATTGAACCGTGAATGCCGGCCGCGGTGGTCTAGCGGTTCTAGGCGCTCAGTCCGGAACCGCGCGACTGCTACGGTCGCAGGTTCGAATCCTGCCTCGGGCATGGATGTGTGTGATGTCCTTAGGTTAGGTAGGTTTAAGTAGTTCTAAGTTCTAGGGGACTGATGACCACAGATGTTAAGTCCCATAGTGCTCAGAGCCATTTGAACCATTTTTTGAACCGTGAATGCAAGATTAGCACTCAGAAGTTAATCCATGTTTAAAGCGCAATCTCTAAAACAAAACAAAGAAAAACAAACAAAAGAAAACAATAACTTTCTTGGTGGTTGACCAATAAGGGGCGAGAAAGGTGAACACAAGGCGGGCCAGATTAGAAAATGTGCAGTAGGCGTGTTTGCCAACCAAGCTCCTTGATGCTGCCTTCCAAGTCGCACTTGTTTCTCTGCATGTGCAAGGCATCTCATTTGTTGGCAACAGACGTCAACTGCGGAGGACACATTCCTGAGAAGCAGTTCATAGCGCAAAACACCTTCTTTGTGCCACCAGGTGTATATAAATAACAACATATTTTGTGGACGTATACAGGCCATCGTTTGAGTTAATGTTGTTTGTTATGGCTTATCCATTACTTTCTCTTTATGCATTACCAATTTTCTCTTTATGCGTTACCAATAGTACTTCAAAGTGCCATCAGGCTGCACTGATTTAGGTTTACGGTGACCTCCTTAAATCTATTACGGCAAACGCCAGGGTCAGTCGTTTGAAAGAGCATAGACGACTTCTTATCCCACCCTTGCCAGTTCGAGATTCTGCTTCGTGTCTAATCTCGTTTTTGACGAGACGTCGTACCGCAATTCTTTTTCCTTTCTTTTAACCTCAGTATGACTACTCAAGGTAAGTGTCGCTTGAAGGTTAATTGGTCGTCACACTTGCCAGTTATCGGATACACTGTCACTGACCATAGCAGTAAATCGCAGAAATGTCCTTCATCAACGCCAGTTTGTCTTCTTGAATGTGGTGATTAATTTATCTCAAAACGATCTTACTTGAAACGATACAACTTGACTTTCTCGATAGCACTCACTCCGTACAGGGCACAGGTTTTTCGAATTGCCTCCACTGCATACACCCTTTTACTAAGCACAAACAGAACACAATGTCACTATTGTTAGACTTTACTGCTTTTTAGACTCCGTTTTCTAATGCATAAACGACGCTCCCCATAACGTCAAAAATGAAAAATATTCAAGCTGTCATGGCACGAGGTATAATACAAACGTGAACGAAATAAGTCCATAATTAAATATGCTTATAGCAACATGCCATACAAAATCGCATGGAGCATGCTGAAACATAGTATTACATCATGAATATTTATTCAACTGAGGCATAATTAATTAATGAGCATCAAGATAATAAATGTAACTTTGTTTCCAGATATTTTTGGAATAAAATTGTCTACATTGCTTAATAACAGTCTTTAATTTTTATATGACTTGTTTGTTTCTAGACGATGGCCTTATTCTGATGTGTATCCCAGTGGCATCCTTGTGAAGAACCTAAAACGTAAATACGGATTACGCCGGCCACACTTCTGATGATAAACAACATACATTCCGTTTCCTTTAACTTGTCATGATTTCGTCGTCGACGGATTTCAAGCCCTAATCTTCGTTTTCCCTCTGAAAATTTCTGTCTCTTCCTGGAGTAGCATTGGGGACATCATACATGCAATCCGGCTGACTTGTGCGATTTGACCGCTGATGTCTCTTACACAGAGGACATTCTGCAGTCCACGTCCTAGACAATGGAGAAGTCAACAGGGATCGCACTATTCTGCGCTATCAAGGAAAATGAAACTAATTTTTTTTCAGTTAGTTATGCTAACAAGAGACCCAATAAACTACACCTGTCGCAAAAATAATATTTGTCGGAAGTACAGTTCATATTGTGAACAGGCCCGTCCGGTTGGCCGTGCGGTCTAACGCACGGCTTTCCGGGCGGGAAGGAACGCCTGGTCCCCGGCACGAATCCGCATGACGGATTTGTGTCGAGGTCCTGTGAGCCAGCCAGTCTGTGGATGGTTTTTAGGCGGTTTTCCATCTGCCTCGGCGAATGCGGGCTGGTTCCCCTTATTCCGCCTCAGCTACACTATGTCGGCGAATGCTGCGCAAACAAGTTCCCCATGTACGCGTACACCACCATTACTCTACCACGCAAACATAGGGGTTACACTCGTCTGGTGTGAGACGTTCCCTGGGAGGGGGGGGGGGGGGGGGGGATCCACGGGGGGGTCGAACCGCACAATAACCCTGGGTTCGGTGTGGGGTGGCGGAGGGGTGAAGTGGACTGCAGTAGTCGTTGTAGGGTTGCGGACCACTTCGCCTGCGGTGAGGGCAGAGCCTCTCCGTCGTTTCTGGGTCCCCAGTTAACGTAACACATAACATATTGTGAACGAAATACACTCCTGGAAATTGAAATAAGAACACCGTGAATTCATTGTCCCAGGAAGGGGAAACTTTATTGACACATTCCTGGGGTCAGATACATCACATGATCACACTGACAGAACCACAGGCACATAGACACAGGCAACAGAGCATGCACAATGTCGGCACTAGTACAGTGTATATCCACCTTTCGCAGCAATGCAGGCTGCTATTCTCCCATGGAGACGATCGTAGATATGCTGGATGTAGTCCTGTGGAACGGCTTGCCATGCCATTTCCACCTGGCGCCTCAGTTGGACCAGCGTTCGTGCTGGACGTGCAGACCGCGTGAGACGACGCCTCATCCAGTCCCAAACATGCTCAATGGGGGACAGATCCGGAGATCTTGCTGGCCAAGGTAGTTGACTTACACCTTCTAGAGCACGTTGGGTGGCACGGGATACATGCGGACGTGCATTGTCCTGTTGGAACAGCAAGTTCCCTTGCCGGTCTAGGAATGGTAGAACGATGGGTTCGATGACGGTTTGGATGTACCGTGCACTATTCAGTGTCCCCTCGACGATCACCAGTGGTGTACGGCCAGTGTAGGAGATCGCTCCCCACACCATGATGCCGGGTGTTGGCCCTGTGTGCCTCGGTCGTATGCAGTCCTGATTGTGGCGCTCACCTGCACGGCGCCAAACACGCATACGACCATCATTGGCACCAAGGCAGAAGCGACTCTCATCGCTGAAGACGACACGTCTCCATTCGTCCCTCCATTCACGCCTGTCGCGACACCACTGGAGGCGGGCTGCACGATGTTGGGGCGTGAGCGGAAGACGGCCTAACGGTGTGCGGGACCGTAGCCCAGTTTCATGGAGACGGTTGCGAATGGTCCTCGCCGATACCCCAGGAGCAACAGTGTCCCTAATTTGCTGGGAAGTGGCGGTGCGGTCCCCTACGGCACTGCGTAGGATCCTACGGTCTTGGCGTGCATCCGTGCGTCGCTGCGGTCCGGTCCCAGGTCGACGGGCACGTGCACCTTCCGCCGACCACTGGCGACAACATCGATGTACTGTGGAGACCTCACGCCCCACGTGTTGAGCAATTCGGCGGTACGTCCACCCGGCCTCCCGCATGCCCACTATACGCCCTCGCTCAAAGTCCGTCAACTGCACATACGGTTCACGTCCACGCTGTCGCGGCATGCTACCAGTGTTAAAGACTGCGATGGAGCTCCGTATGCCACGGCAAACTGGCTGACACTGACGGCGGCGGTGCACAAATGCTGCGCAGCTAGCGCCATTCGACGGCCAACACCGCGGTTCCTGGTGTGTCCGCTGTGCCGTGCGTGTGATCATTGCTTGTACAGCCCTCTCGCAGTGTCCGGAGCAAGTATGGTGGGTCTGACACACCGGTGTCAATGTGTTCTTTTTTCCATTTCCAGGAGTGTATAAACGATGTAGCTAACAGGATAGACGGTAAAATAAATACGTGGCATTTGGAGAACAGATTAATGCCTAATTGTAAGAAAACGCAATGTGTACACTTTCTCACACCGAACTCTGGCAAAGGCGAAATATTTCACAGTCCAGCCACATTAATTTGAACATCGCCCATGTTCGACGTCAGCGTGGAGTAACCATTCACAGACAGTAGGTGGCAGCACTAGCAGTGGACGGTATATAAGGCGTTTCGGGGGGACGCAGAACACAGTGCAGTCGTAGTAAAGCGGAAACGGAGTGATATATCCAACGTCCAAAAGGGCATAATCACTAGCTTTCGGGCCCTTAGTGGAGGCATATTCAAAACGGCTAAGCTTGTGAACTGTTCACGTGTCTCCGGCCGGTGTGTCCGAGCGGTTCTAGGCGCTTCAGTCTGCAACCACGCGACCGCTACGGTCGCAGGTTCGAATCCTGCCTCAGGCATGGATGTGTGTGATGTCCTTAGGTTAGTTAGGTTTAAGTAGTTCTAAGTTCTAGGGGGCTGATGACCTCAGATGTTAAGTCCCATAGTGCTCAGAGCCATTTGAACCATTTTGTTCACGTGTCGGTGTGGTCAACGTATAAAGTGCATGACAAAATTGTGCTATCCAAACCCAGCACTGTGGCGACTGTTGTGCAGCACGGGCCACAGATGACAGGTTTGAACGACGGTTGCGGAGATGTGTGCAACTGTTGAGGTACTGACTCCCCAGAGGAACCAAGGGGTTACCAACAGTGGCTCCTCAACGACCGTTCAACGACTCTTGCTGCATATGGGCCTATGCAGCAATGCCTGGTTCATGCAACCATACTGACTGCTTTATGAAGATGGTATCTGTTCTTTCGGACATGTCATATAGATCAGGCTTACTGGTCAATCATCTTCTTCAGTGTAGATGTACTCACATTGCCCGAATTCTTACGGGAATCGGTAGATTGACTGCCGCGAGTAACGAGTACAGTGGGCAGGGGCACTACAAATGTAGTGTGTGGACAGTAAGTTGGAAGTGTGGATCTCACGGGGAGCGTGCGAGAGATAAGTCCCTGCAGTCGCATTATCTGCTGGACCTCGATGGCTCAGTCGGATAGAGTGTCTGCCATGTAAGCAGGAGATTCCGGCTTTCAGACCCGGTCGGGGCACACATTTTCAAGCGGCCCAGTTGATATTTATCAACGCCTGCAAGCTGCTAAAGGTCTGGATTTCATTGTAATTTCATGCTGACTGCTGTTCATCGGCGACGGAGGCTGGAATCTGCACGCCGGTACCACAACTGGACGTTCATTAAGTGGCGACAGGTGGCCTTTTCAGATGACTCGCGTTTTATACTCCATCGGACAGATGGCCGTTGACGTGTACGGCCCTGAAACCATCGTCGTAAGAGTCCAGGACGAAGGAGGGAGCGTTATGGTCTGAGGAATGTTCTTGCGGCATTCCCGAGGTGACCTCTTCAGTCCTGAAGGCACAATGGATCAACGAAGGTAGCTTCTGTTGTTAGGCACCATGTCGCACCTACAATTAATTTTTTTTCGACACTATGGCACCTACCAGGAAGAAAGCAGCATGTCACACAGCTCGCAGAATACGTGCTTGTTTCAAAGAGCACCAGGATGAGTCTACCGTATTCCCTCGGCCACTCAACTCCCTGAACCCAATCGGGACTCTGTGAGACGACCTCCATCGGATTATTCGCGTCATGGATCCTCAACTGAGAACCCTAGAGAAGCTGGCCACGGCACTCGAGTCGGAATGGCTCCGCATCGTCGTCGGTACCTTCCATAACCTCATTGCCTCTCTTGCTGCACGTCACGCTTTTGGCAAGTGATCAGATTAATGTGACTGGACAACGCATTTTCCACGGTAGTCAGACAGTCAGATAAAGCGATCATTACAGTTTTCTTTGGTCTGAGGGAAGATGGGTAGCTTTCTTGGAAGTCTCACAATCAAGATTTTGTGCTTCTGACAATGAAACGCGAAAGTTTGTTCGCACTGCATAGTTTCACTTTATCTCTTACGGTACTACAATTTGAGGCACCTATGTGCACCCAGTAATAATGCGCTTGGTCCAAGAAAGGGCTATCAGGCAAAAATGCAGTGTCAGCTCGCAAACTTCGTGGTACTGGCAATACTGACTCATACAGAAGAAATTCCAACATTCATATGGTAAGAACTAGATGGGAAAAGTTTTGAACTTGGGTAACACTTCACTAAGCACTGCACAGAGATAAGCAGGCTTCCTTTTCAGCAGGCTTCCAGCGCAACTGAAAACACTGAGTGATAATCCGCAAGTCTTTAAATCCATGTTGGGAGGTTTCTTTGTAGCACACTCTGTTGTGACTTGGCAAGACAGCCAAGCCACTAGGAGAGGAAGCCGAAAGGCACGCGTTTAAGCTCACGCAGGCTGGTGTGAGGTCTGGAACAGTTAAAGGATTTGAGTCTAGCAAATAAAGTACGTAGCTGTTGGAATACTTAACTTTAATCCATAATTGGTGAACATCGGTCTGACGGTACATGCATCACAAGATAAATAGCAATTGATAATGGATCCTTGCTAGGTCGTAGCAAATGACGTAGCTGAAGGCTATGCTAACTATCGTCTCGGCAAATGAGAGCGTAATTTGTCAGTGAACCATCGCTAGCAAAGTCGGCTGTACAACTGGGGCGAGTGCTAGGAAGTGTCTCTAGACCTGCTGTGTGGCGGCGCTCGGTCTGCAATCACTGACAGTGGCGACACGCGGATGCGACGTATACTAACGGACCGCGGCCGATCTAAAGGCTACCACCTAGCAAGTGTGGTGTCTGGCGGTGACACCATACACTCCTTGTATTCTGTACCGGTGTTCCTCGGAATAGCTAAGAACTTTTACCAATAATGTGTTAAGTATTCGAATATTGTCTCATATTTTTCCTTATTCTATCAGTTCTTTAGTTTCTTTTGTTTATAAACTTTCTACTCAGCAATAATCTGCAAAATTTGTATTGACTAATGCCGTGACCAAGTAGCTTTGGCACGCAAGTCCCACGGAATCTGATGAACAGATAAATAAGATAAAAATACACTGAGGTGACAGAAGGGCATTGGATACCTGCTAATATCGTGTTGGATCTCCTTTTGCCCGGCGTAGTGCAGCAACTGGACGTGACTTGGACTCAACAACTCGTTGGAAATTCCCTTCAGAAATAATGAGCCATGCTGCCTCAAAAGCTGTCCATAATTACGGAAATGTTTTCGGTGCAGGATTTGGTGCACGAACTGACTTCTCGATTATGTCCCATAAATGTTCGATGGGATTCATTTCGGGCGACCTGGGTAGCCAAATCATTTGCTCGAATTGTGCAGAATGTTCTCCAAACCAATGGCGAACAACTGTGGCCCAGTGACATGGTGCATTGTCATCCACAAAAATTCAATCTTTGTTTGGGGACATGAAGTCCATAAATGGCTGCAAATGGTCTCCAGGTAGCCGAACATAACCATTTCGTCATTGGTCCATGTAAACACTGCCTACAATGCTATGAAGTCACCAACAGCTTACAAAGTGCTTTCTTGACAACTTGGGTCCATGGTTTCGTGGAGTCTGCGCCACACTCTTACCTTACCATCAGCCCTTACCAACTGAAATCGGAATTCATCTGACTAGGCCACGGTTGGCAAGGGTCCAACCGATATAGTCAGGAGCCCAGGAGGAGCACTACAGACGATTTTGTTCTGTTAAGAAAGGCACTCGTGTTGATCGTCTGCAGCCATAACCCATTAACGCCAAATTTCGCCGCACTGTCCTAACGGATGCGTTCGTCGTACGTCCCACATTGATTTCTGCGGTTATGTCATGCAGTGTTACTTATCTGTTAGCACTGACAACTCTACGCAAACGCCACTGCTCTCGGTCGTTAAGTGAAGGCCGTCGGCCACTGCGTTGTCTGAAGTGATAGGTAATGCCGGAAATTTGGATCTCGGAACACTGAATTCCCTAACGATTTCCGAAACGGGGTGTCCTACGCGTCCAGCTCCAACTACCATTTCGCGCTTAAAGTCTATTAATGCCCGTCGTGGACACTTTTTCACACGAATCACAAGAGTACACGTGACTGCTCCGCCAATACATTGCGCTTTTATACCTTGTGTACGGTGTACTAATGCCATTTGTATATATGCGTGTCTCTATGCCATGACTTCTGTCACCTCAGTGCAGTAATACGGCGTATTCCCGCGTCCAGAGCCGACCTAGGCCGGTATGTGTGTCAGCGCGCGAGGTTCGTCAGCGGCGGAAGTGGACGGCACGCGCCGCGACGCTCCGTTTGACGGAGGCGGCGAGCATCTTCCGCTCTGTGGCGGCGCATGCGCACGCCACACGCCGGCCTTGACCCCGATGAGCCGTCGGCGCTGCCCGTGACACACTGCAACCGCAGACCCGCTCTCCGACCTCTCCGTCCCCTCCCCCAACACAAGTGGAGGATCTTCCCCTGGCTCCTAGGTTGCAAGGATTAATTTTCTTGCAGGCCCACTACTTCCTCAGATTTTCTGAGCTCTCTGTCTTTGCTGAAGTTAGAAATTGAAGGGCATCTGACGTGTTTTGCATACCTCTGCCTTCTCTAGTGCGCCGAAGACACCGCCTTCCTAGCCCTATACCCAACTCTCCAGAAATACCAATGAGCTCATTTCAATCAGTTTGCCTCTTGGTGAACCAGTCTCAAAATTAGCCCTTTCCATATGCTGACAATGACTGTAGGATGAATTCCCTTAAGCTTCCACTAACATGACTTTTACCTCATCATTTATAGCCGTCCTATCCGGTTAACTTAAACACTAAAATACCTCGGATTAGCCCTTGACCGTATACTAACATGGAGACCACACCTACTAACCATCTAATAAAAAATCCACAATAGAGTAAAAGCACCAACTGACCGAACATAAAATTCAAATGGCTCTGAGCACTATGGGACTCAACATCTTAGGTCATAAGTCCCCTAGAACTTAGAACTGCTTAAACCTAACTAACCTAAGGACATCACACACACCCATGCCCGAGGCAGGATTCGAACCTGCGACCGTAGCAGTCCCGCGGTTCCGGACTGCAGCGCCAGAACCGCTAGATCACCGCGGCCGGCACCGAACATAGGAACTGCATCCCTGCACCATATTCCGCACTTAAAACGGGTATACTAAATTCTACCACACCATCCAAATCTTTAACGCCGTGCACTCTGCGATGCCATTTCCCAGAATTATTCCGGATGTTTTATTTTCTGAAACCTACTAATTTCCTTTCATCTTCGGATATCCTACACTTCCTCTAAACTAGACACCAACCACCCTACATTGCTTAAGTCATTTGTAACCACTGTACTCTGTAGCACTAGTACCAGCACATCCCTTCAAACATACTGCTCCACGCTCTCCGCATACCACCCCAACGAAACTTTAACCGGCTCCCAATTACTGTTCATGAATTCCTTACAGCTATAATTGAAAGTTTGTCCTCTTCTCCATATCAGTGCTTTCCTCACCCCCCCCCCCCCCCACCCTCCCCCACACACGCCTTTCCCATTTTCCTGCCTCCCTTTTCAAATGTTTGGTTCGGTGTCCTCCAGCCCTACTCTTCCATCCTACATCCTTTTCAAACTGCTCTTCCTCCAACAATTCTCACCACTTACTACTCATTTTCTGTAAACTGCTGGCCGCTGTGGTCGAGCGGTTCTAGGCGCTTCAGTACGGAACCACGCGGCTGTTACAGACGCAGGTTCGAATCCTGCCTCGGGCATGGATGTGTGTGATGTCCTTAGGTAAGTTACATTTGAGTAGTTCTAAGTCTAGGGGACTGATGACCTCAGATGTTAAGTACCATAGTGCTTAGAGCCATTTGAACCATTTTTTTCTGTAATCTAAAGTAAATTGAAATACTCTTTTGTTATAAAGACTTTCACCGACAGTCTACTTGTAAAACGGACAATACGCTTTTACTGAAAATCTTCAACCAAAAACTTACTATTTTACAACTTTGAAAACATGTCCATATTTAACATTTTTAAATTATTTAGAGGTTATGTTCGTACATTTTATTTGTGCTCTCGACTGAAGAATGTAATGAACTGCTACCAGCCCAAAATTAAGTGCCTGCTATCCGAAACAGAAAAATAAAATTTGGTATAGTAATAACTTTTTGCGCAAGTGAAGTAGGAATTTGTTCGTTTTTCTGTCATTGAGAGAGATTAATAAAATTTATGTTGGCCGTATTACCTACTTGTGGAGTATGACGGATGGAAACTGATTAGGGAAATATCACCACACTGTCTGTACAACAAAAAGTCAAATGTGTAGTCAAACGAAGATTTTGATTTTGTGCCTTACGACAGGATGCAACATTACAGATTTATCGCTAAATTACTTATAGAAATTCCATAACAAAGAATTAAATCAGAGGATTTTCAAGTGCATATAGATTAGTGGTTGGTTACATACTGCACATACACTGTGGGATAAAAAAGCAACACTCTGAATGACTGTGTTCAGTGGCATCAGCGTATAATACATGCATACTGAGGGGTTATAGTGTTGACGATCCATTTGTCAAAATGGTTCAAATGGCTCTGAGCACTATGGGACTTACACTTCTGAGGTCATCAGTCCCCTAGAACTTAGAACTACTTAAACCTAACTAACCTAAGGACGTCACACACATCCATGCCAGAGGCAGGATTCGAACCTGCGACTGTAGCGGTCGCGCGGTTCCAGACTGTAGTGCCTAGAACCGCTTGACCACCCCGGCCGGCGATTCATTTGTCACGCTCGGCGGGGATCAGAAGGCACCCTCTGTCGTGACTTGTAGGCAGTAACTGTGCTGAGTGCAGAAGTTAATAGTGACTGCAACATTCGTTCTAGGGTACAACCATTCCCCAACGACCATTGTGTTCTCCTGTATAACACCATTTGAACGGGGTCGCATTGTGGGATTACGGGAAGCTGGATGGGCTTATCGACGGATTGCGTTCCATGCTGAGAGCAATATATTGGTGATGGATTCTTACTTTCAATAGCGGCTTGTGGAACATCCCACACCTGTAGACCAGGATTTGGACATCCGTGTAACACAGACGCACCTAAGTATCGACGTATTGTGCTAGCAGCGCTGGCCGGCCGAGCGTCGTAAAAGGACGACATCTGGCCACTTGTTACACCTGATATACCATTAAGAACCATCTGCTTGCAGTGGAACTGAGATCCCTTGCGCCTCTGGCCACTTTACCACTGACATCCCGATTCCTCAAGCAGGGATACTCCGGTGTCGGGAAACAGTTGAGTGGAGAGTGGAATGGCGCTCTTTCGTCCTCGGTGATTAGAGTACCATCTGTCAATATGCGAGTGACGGACGTACACGTGCATGGAGTAGACCTGGTTCAAATGGTTCAAATGGCTCTGAGCACAATGGGACTCAACTTCTGAGGTCATAAGTCCCCTAGAACTTAGAACTACTTAAACCTAACTAACCTAAGGACATCACACACATCCATGAGTAGACCTGGTGAGTTGCTTATTCGAGAGTGCATTAGCCACGATGCTCATGTTCTATCCCAGGCTTCATGGTGTTGGGGTCCTCATTTACATCTCGTGATCACATTCGGCGTTCCTGCAGGATACGGTAACCAGTGCCCGCTACACTGCACAGGCACTGCTGTGCTACTGCCATTTCTTCAACATGAAGGTGTTGTGCTTTTAGCCGGCCGCTGTGGCCGAGAGCGGTTCTAGGCTCTTCAGTCCGGAACCGCGCTGCTGCTGCGGCCGCAGGTTCGAATCCTGGCTTGGGCATGGATGAGTGTGATGTCCTTAGGTTAGTTAGGTTTAAGTAGTTCTAAGTCTAGGGGACTGATAACCTCAGATGTTAAGTCCCATAGTGCTTAGAGCCATTTGAACCATTTTTTGTTGTGCTTTTTCATCAGGAAAATGCACGTCCACTCACAGCTACAGCGACTGCGTGGTGTACAACAATTGCAATGGCCAGTTAGATCGCCAGATCTCCCGCCAACTGAACACATATGAGAGATGATGAAGTGGGAACTTACGTGTTCTGCAGGGCCTGCAAGACCCAATGGCAAATTGCAACAAAAGTCGCAAGTTGCTTGGAACAGTTGTGCCGGATGTCACTCAGCACATTTATGATCATTTGCATGCTACAATACACTCCTGCGTTGCAACCAGAGTGGGTTCTCTATCTACTGATGCGACTGTTTGGACATCTTTTATTGTCCATATGAGAGATGATGAAGTGGGAACTTACATGTTCTGCAGGGCTTGCAAGAACCATTGACAAGTTGCAGCAAACGTCGCAAGTTGCTTGGAACAGTCTATTGCCGGATGCCACTCAGCACATTTATGATCGTTTGCATGCGACAGTACACTCCTGCGTTGCCGCCAGAGTGAGTTCTCTGTGTAATGATGCGACTATTTGGACGTCTGTTACTATGACATGTGTGTTTCATTCCGTCAGGATTTACGAGGAGCGTTTAAAAAGTATTGAAGCCCATTTTTTCTCCGCTAATTCCTGTTGAAAAAATGCGGAATTTTTTGTGGGACGTCGTGGAATATTCCCGCTCCAACCACTATAGTGTCACGAAGTTTCGTTGTGTGGGGGGGCAGTGCGTAGCCTTCAAAATGGTCTCTGGAACGGAGGTTCGTTCCAGGCAGAGAGCTGTCGTTGAGTTTCTTTTTGTGGAAAACCAGAGCATCGCAGATACAGTCGCTTACAGAATGTCTACGGAGTCCTGGCAGTGAATAAAAGCACAGGGAGTCTTTGGGCGAGCCCTCTATCATCACCGCAACGAGGTCACGCAGAACTGTCCTATCTCCATCGGGCCGGCCTGCCGCACACACCTGTGACTCCTGCAATGTTGGACCGTGGGGACACTCTGATTCGAGGTGATCGACTTATCACAGTAAAACACCTCGCTGCTCAACTGGACGTCTATGTTGGTAGTGCTGACACACCCGTCGAACAGTCGGGGAGCTCATAGCTGTGTCCCCGTTGGGTTCCTCGCCTCCTAACAGAAGACCATAAAGAGCAACGAAGGACCATCTGTGCGGAATTGCTTGCGCATTACGAGGCTAATTTTTATGTAAAAAGGCCGTACTCATCCTATACGCACTCATTTACTATGAGAAACAAACTTTCTGTCGTAATTTGGAATTCAGTTAATAGAGCAGTTGTAACAATATTGCAAAACACAGTAAAATAACATAGCAAATAACTTCTCATTTTTTGTTTTGCAGTTTGTCCCAGTCTTGCAGCATGCGTCCATTGTCGTTGTTGTTGTGGTCTTCAATCCTGAGACTGGTTTGATGCAGCTCTCCATGCTACTCTATCCTGTGCAAGCTTCTTTATCTTCCAGTACTTACTGCAGCCTACATCCTTCTGAATCTGCTTAGTGTATTAGTTATGTGATCTACTCATCTAATATTTCAGCATTCTTCTGTAGTACCACATTTCGAAAGCTTCTATTCTCTTCTTGTCTAACCTATTTATCGTCCACGTTTCACTTCCATACATGGCTACACTCCATACAAATACTTTCAGAAACGACTTCCTGACCCTTAAATGTTAACAAATTTCTCTTCTTCAGAAACGCTTTCCTTGCCATTGCCAGTCTACATTTTATATCCTCTCTACTTCGACCATCATCAGTTATTTTGCTCCCCAAATAGCAAATCTCCTTTACTACTTTAAGTGTCTCATTTCCTAATCTAATTCCCTCAGCATCACCCGATTTAATTCCATTATCCTCGTTTTGCTTTTGTTGATGTTCATCTTATATCCTTTCAAGACACTGTCCATTCCGTTCAACTGCTCTTCCAAGTCCTTTGCTGGCTCTGACAGAATTACAGTGTCATCGGCGAACCTCAAAGTTTTTATTTCTTCTCCATGGATTTTAATACCTACTCCGAATTTTTCTTTTGTTTCCTTTACTGCTTGCTCAATATACAGATTGAATAACATCGGGGAGAGGCTACAACCCTGCCTCACTCCTTTCCCAACCACTGCTTCCCTTATGCGTCCATTAAGAACATTAATAAATATAAATCGTTAACAACATATAACTCTTTTTGAAAAGCCATGTAGTCTGTTTCCTACGAACTGTAACAAATGCTGATTCGTATTTACCACGTTCAATAACAGGATCTTGAGATCCGAGATACATGAATTTATAGCCACGAAAACGACAATAAATAGAAACGAAAGTCAGTAGGTGAGAAGTGCAGCAACTTACTGTTTTCGCTACAGTGAGTGACTCTGCTTCCCCTTCAGATATGGTGGGAATGCAGGCGCACAGGCTAAGTCCGATAGCTGGAGTGTCGCTTCTTATCGTCGCAACTACTCAGGGTAATTCGCCAACGGCTCGGTGCAAACGTTTACTGTCGTCGTCGGTTATTTCCACAGGTACACAGCAAAGGAACTGATATATTCGTCTAGCACTGACCTAGTCTCCTAAACAGACTCTATGCTAACAGCAAGCTTTTCATGCTCGCAACTTTCATGATTTTCATTACTAGTATTTAGCAACGGTGGGAGAAGATGTGCAAACGTGAAATGTCTCAACATTATCCCTTGCAAGCCCGTCCGAAGTGCCTCACGGAGTTAGCCGATGTGAAACTGTCAGCGATCCGACGTCGTATGAGAACTTTAAGCTCGGCAGCACCAGGCTATGTGCTGACACATGTTTATACCCCCTTCCGTGATTCCATTCCAGACTCACTCATAACACAAACACAGCGTTACAGCGCACAGGTAGGGGAAAGGAAGCGGTAAACCTCCTTCACTAGTACTTTGACCATTGCCTAAGTGTGGAATTATCTCTGAGAGTCCTCGACACGGCTGCTTCAGTGTCCAAACAACTCATGCCGAACCTGTCTTTCCCAGCTAGTCCATATCAGACTCTTTTAAATCTATTACTAATGTATGAATTCCCATAGCATTGCCTATTGTGCGCGTCCTGGGCAACAAAGTCTAAATCCACTTCCTGTAAACTATTAAGCTTACAGTCATTTCACGAAAACTTACTTCCACTGATAGCTAGCGGCAGTGTCATGAAATGTCCTTACATGTTTATACTAAAATGCAAAATATATTATTTTTAACTTGCGATAAAAACCTAATGTTACGCGAGGAATCCACATATTGAGAACAGAGTCTTCTAAATCACACTACGGCGTACAAAATATAAAATTCAGGCAGATAAAATCATGTTCAGAAAGTGCATTATTTAAGAAAGTAATTGCTATAAACGACTACAAAGTAGGAAGGAACTGTTAACAAAGAGCGCTAACAATTGGGTACAAACAAGGAGTATTACCTAAAATCAGGGTTAGGAAAATAACGTTACAACATGGGTTATTAAAAAGTTTTGCAGGTCTTGTTTAGCAGTTACATGTGTTTTTCGAAAGAGGTGTTTTATGTAACCACTGCTGCCCTTTATTTTCCATTTAGAAAAATAAATATTGAAATGATATAAGCAGCTTACTAGTCATTATGCCTAAGTTCGGGGTCGGAGCTCTTTTTTTTCGATTCATACTATCGAATTTCGCAACACTGTCCTAAGCCGATTTGTGTGTTTTCTTTCCGGTTTTTCTGCATACAGCAAGAACTTGAATAAAACCTGACAGCAATACCTCCATCAGAAACCACAACTGTTTCACCAAATATACTGACAGTCGACCAATGAGAGTCGACATCCCTTAAGCTCCAATTTCTGTTTTGCGGTCTATGGCAGCTGAACACGTTGCTCTGTTTTTGCGCACTATTACTTTTCCCATGATTTTTTTTTTTTAGCCTACTCAACATTTAATTTTATTTAACTGTAAGACCTTTCTTATCCTCCAAATAATGTCAACCTTCAATCTTGTTCACAGTTAAATATTAACTGGGCCTAAGAAGTAATATTTTTCCAATTTTAACTTTGTATGAACTTGCAATATTACAAGAACGTAAAAAGTTTTCCCAATCTTCTCCTTTCGGTAAAATTTTATTTACGGCAGCGGCGACTTAGTGGGGTGATTTTGGCAACGACCGGCCTTGAACTAAGTAATTAATGCTGTTCCTGCTCTATGGTTGACAGGTTCTTGTGTGCGCCCTTGTCCGTTCAGTAAATCAATTATTCTTGTAAAGCGAACATTTTACAACGAAACGTGACTTAATTCCCAGCATTCAACGGTCGTTGTCAATATCAGCACACAACGCGCGCCGCTGCAGTAAAATAAAATTTAACGCCGATGTCTCTAAAGAAACTGCAACAATTAAAAAATCGCTTACCTTGTTTCGTTTTCTCAACGAATTACAGTAAAACTGCCACCAGCTGCTGTTGTAAATATTTCCACTTCCATGATATGCTTCGCACAACTTTGTTTTCAACAGCAGAAGGAGTTGCCAACCGTTGATACACCTATGAGTTAAAATTCATACAACGTTCGAAGTAGAGGCAAAATATAGCCGAACAAACAATGAGAATATTTTCCATATTGAGTTTAGAATTGACCAAATTAACTTACATCACTTTCTTTAGGAAATAGTAAACGAGTTTCACTACTTGTAACAAGATATCTAATGCTGAAGTAATTAACCTATCTAATACATATTTTGATCAACCCAACCCTTTCCAAAGACTACAGGGAGAAATTATTCCAGTACACCGTCTCTGAGTATGCGGTGAACGACAGTTTTATCTATGGATGTGACTCAGAGCAGCTAAATGTCCTTAAATTTTGTTCCGAACTAGCTACAAAACTTGCGAAAATTGCTCATTTTATGTCACACTATCTATAGTTCTGAATAAAACGACACACAGTATCCTGTCTGCCAATGATTGTGTTGAATGTCTTTGGAAGCTTTATAATTTTTTGTTATATCTCTGTAAAACAATTGCAGAGAAATGATTTATATGAATTATAAGTATTATTACGGTTATTACTATCTATTTTCCTGTAGCGCCGCCTCATTATGCCACTGTCTCACAAAATAATTCACAATTCAAACATAACAGGATAAAGACAAACCGTATTTTTTCTGTTAGGAAAAATGAATAACAAATATAGTTTATTTTGCACATTTTCATTGTTTTGAATATTTTATTTAAAAATCTTTGTTATGTGCTCGTCTATGGTTCTTGTGAATGACAATGCTTCTTATGAATAAAATAAATAAAAGTAGTGAAATTATGAAGCTTCGCCGATACTTAAGGAGGAATATATTAGTGTTCGATGAGAGTGAGTTGTATCCGTTACGCCCACGTTATAATGTAGCGGATGCTGTTTACTTTCAAAACTTTACAACAGCTATTTTTATAAGTTACGACCCCCGTTACTATCCGCAGTCATTCGACATAATCTGTCAATGGTATCACAAAAGCAGCCATTTTACTTATGCTCCCAGTGTGAATGGAACAGGAACGACAAGAAACGCACTTTCACCGCGTCTTTGAACAAATGTGCCCATAGAGAGCTGCAGATGTGTGCCCTGACTTAAATTCCTTTGAAACACTGTAACCAGTCATATTTAAAGATCTCTTCCCAATAATTATCAGATATAAAAAGGTCACCGTCCACGGTCAGGTTCGTGGATCTACATATTAGGTCAGCGCTTCTTAAACTGTAGGCCTATTCCACGAAACACACGTGCCTTTCTTATAACATTCAAGAAAGTTACTTGAAAAACAATAAATATTAACACCTCTATGAAATAAAAAAGTAGATAATTATCCATCTCTTTCACTTACTAAATTGGATAGTCGGTCAGGCATCGCCAGCAGATAAGGCTGCGTTTATCCGAGACCACTCGGCACTCTTTCAGACAGCAGCCGACAATGAGAATGACTGCTCAAGGCATGATTGTAGCTGGCCATACAAACTTCCATCGTCATCCGTCTCACAGTGCACCTGAATCCATGTCAGCACATACCACTGCTTACCACTAGAACGGCGCGAGTGTATGGTCTGATGGAAAAAAATCGCAACACCTAGGAGGAATTGTGCGACATAAACGTAAGTTAGCATGTGTGCTTTTACATCTGAAAGATGATGTCTATTCAACTTTCATGCGAGTCACATAAGAGTTGGTGCTAGTAACGCCATCTATGAGGACGAAAATCGGGTTTGCATTAATATATACTGTAGAGGTCGTGAGCGTTAGTTACCTTTGAGATCGGACGTGGTGAGTTAATGTCAGTCACTTAATAAGGCCGCAAGGAGTTCGATGTTCCTTCTGCGGTATGGCGGAAAGACTTGGCTGGAATGTAGCGCCATCCGGAGTAGACGAGCGGTTCTAGGCGCTTCAGTCTGGAACCGCGCGACCGCTACGGTCGCAGGTTCGAATTCTGCCTCGGGCATGGATGTGTGTGATGTCCTTAGGTTAGTCAGGTTTAAGTAGTTCTAAGTTCTAGGGGACTGATGACCTCAGAAGTTAAGTCCCATAGAGCTCAGAGCCATTTGAACCATTTGGAATGTAGCCACTGTACATGACCGCTGGCAGTGGTGGTCACGGGAACGTACGGTCGCAAGATGACCGGGCTACAGACGGCCACGTGGCAGTACCGACAGGGAACACCATCATGTTCGGCGTACAGCTAGGGCGCACCAGACTGCGTCTGCAGCAGAAATCAGATCAGCAGCCGGCACCAGAGTGACACAACGATTGTTACAAATGAGTTACTTCAAACACAGCTCCGAGCAGGACGCCCTGTAGCGTGCATTCCAATGACCTCAAACCATCGCCCATTTACGCCCTCAGTGATGTCAACCGAGAGCTCGTTGGGGGGCAGGGTGGAAGTCTGTTGTGTTTTCTGATGAAATCTGGTTCTGCCTCGGTGCCAGTGATGGTCGTGTGGTGGTTAGAAGTAGGCCAGTTGAGGGCCTGCAACCAATCCGTCTTCGTGCTAGACACATTGACCAACACCTGGAGTTATGGTCTGGGGTGCTCAAATGGTTCAAATGGCTCTGAGCACTATGGGACTTAACATCTGAGGTCATCAGTCCCCTAGAACTTAGAAGTACTTAAACCTAACTAACCTAAGGACATCACACACATACATGTCCGAGGCAGGATTCGAACCTGCGACCTTAGCGGTCGCGCGGTTCCAGGCTGAAGCGCCTAGAACCGCTCGGTCACAACGGCCGGCGTCTGGGGTGCGATTTCGTATGACAGCAGAAGCATTCTCGTTGTTCTCCAACGAATCTTCAATGCAGATTTGTACGTCAGTCTGGAGAGTCGACATTTTATGCTGCCATTCATGAACAGCATTCCAGGGGATATTGTCCAAAAGGATAACGCTCGTCCACATACCGTTGTTGTAACCCAACCTGATATGCAGAGCGTCGACATGTTGCGCTGGCCTGCTCTATCACCAATGCCTCAGTCGGTAAAAACAGAACCCCTATAGGATCACTTTGTTGTCCGTCTGTCTGCCTGCCTATCCGACTGTTAAAAAATCTGTTTCTCAGAAACGGGAGGACGAATCAAGTTGTAATTTATACCACATGTTAAGGTCTACCGTCCCTTGGCGGTGTAAAAAATGTAAGCTTATACGTCAACGCAGTGAAAAGATACAGCCATTTATATAACATTTTCTGATACCCGCAAATTCACTCATCAAAACGTATAGGTTACTTTCCTTTTACCTGAAACCATGACATTTGTCAAGAAACAAGGTTTCGCACCAAAAGTACAGGAATAAATCTGAATAGTGTTAATTTGGTATTTTATCACATGAAAAATTATTTCTTTTTCATTTGTTGTCCGTTAAGACCCTTTTTTCTCAGGAACAGATAGACTTAACAAGTTGAAATTTACGTTGCATAGTAAGGTCTATGGTCGGGCCGGAAGGAGAGCCTGGTCCCCGGCACGAATCCGGCCGGCGGACTCGTGTCGAGGTCCGGTAAGCCGGCAAGTCTGTGGATGGTTTTTAGGCGGTTTTCCATCTGCCACGGCGAATGCGGGCTGGTTCCCCCTATTCCGCCTCAGCTACACTATGTCGGCGATTGCTGCGCAGACAAGCTCTCCACGTACGCGTACACCATCATTACTCTACCACGCAAACATAGGGGTTACACTCGTCTGGTTCAAATGGTTCAAATGGCTCTGAGCACTATGGGACTTAACTTCTGAGGTCATCAGTCCCATAGAACTTAGAACTACTTAAACCTAACTAACCTAAGGACATCACATACATCCATGCCCGAGGCAGGATTCGAACCTGCGACCGTAGCGGTCGCGCGGTTCCAGACTGTAGCGCCCAGAACCGCTCGGCCACCCCAGCCGGCCACTCGTCTGGTGTGAGACGTTCCCTGGCGCGGAGAACCACAATGACCTACAACGGCCTTGCCTAAAATCAGAGTACCTATTTGCACACCTTACGTATGCTTCTTCTGTTGGTGGCAAACAACACTTTGTTGATACTTTGTTTAGTATTTGGTCTGTTTTGGAGTGTTGTGTTTCCGAGGAACCTTTTGCGCAATGTAATGCTACACATTTGCATTGTTATTTTAAATTGAAAGATAAGAAGTATTTAGATGAAGTACGTATGGGTTTGGAATTTATGTTTGGTAGTATAACCGGCGTATTTGTTGTTCAAAGTTGTAAGAGCAGGAAATCAGCTTTGATTTATATAACTAAATATGACGAAGAGCCTTTGTCTAACTGTAATGATTCTGCCGCGCGGGTTTAGCCGTGCGGTCTGAGGCGCTGCAGTCAGGGACTGTGCGGCTGGTCGCGGCGGAGGTTCGAGCCCTCCCTCGGGCATGGGTGTGTGTGTTTGTCCTTAGGATAATTTAGGTTAAGTAGTGTGTAAGCTTAGGGACTGATGACCTTAGCAGTTAAGTCCCATAAGATTTCACACACATTTGAACATTTTTTTTGTAATGATTCTGCGTTGTCCTTTAATGTGAGGTTACGTAGATGGGCCGAACGAAGTACTAGGCTTGATTATACTGATCCTTTTCTTCTGGAGTCGAATACGTTTTATAGAGAAGTACTTTGAATCGTTTCAGGCTCACCGGGGGCCAAACCGCACAATAACCCTGGTTTTGGTGTGGGGCGGCGGAGGGGTGAAGTGGACTGCGGTAGGCGTCGTAGGTTCAAAATGGTTCAAATGGCTCTGAGCACTATGGGACTCAACAGCTGAGGTCATTAGTCCCCTAGAACTTAGAACTACTTAAACCTAACTAACCTAAGGACATCACACATATCCATGCCCGAGGCAGGATTCGAACCTGCGACCGTAGCAGTCGCGCGGTTCCAGACTGAAGCGCCTAGAACCGCTCGGCCACCAAGGCCGGCAGGCGTCGTAGGGTTGTGGACCACTGCGGCTGCGGCGGGACGGAGCCTGTCCATCGTTTCTAGGCATCCGGTTAACATACAGTACAATACAATACAAGGTCTATGATTCCTCGGTGGTGTTTAAAACTGAAGATTCTAAGTCAATGAAATCAAAAGATACGACCATTTATGGCACATAATTTAATACTCGCAAACTTACTCATAAACATCATATATAGTTGACGTTCCTGAGACATTAAAACTTATAGAGTAATTACCGTTGATCTAGAATCATGAAATTTGGCAGGAGGCAAGGTTTGACAGTACAAGTAAATTAAAAATTCAGAAAATTGTTAATTTGTAATTATATCACACAAAAATATTTCTTTTTTCATTTATTATCGAACACCAAACTTAACATTCTCAAGAGCCTAGGAATTCCCGGGAGCAATATCTTGCCACTGTCAATGTCGCTAACAGTCATAAATCGTCGAGGTCCTCGGTTTCGGGATGGATGAACTGTTTATATACACAATAAAGTTTGTACGGAACACTTAGTGCGCGAATCCTACTTGCAGTTGACGAATTGTTTTCTATACGCGTGGTTATTTGGAGGTCTCACATCCGTCACTTTCACTTCTGGCCAACAATTCAGACGAAATCGGTGGTGACGAGTAGGAGCGGTTCCCTTGCCAACAACAGTCGACATCGAACAGCGAAGGAGGAGCAGGTGGTTATCACGGGCTGGTGATCAGCGACAAAGAGCGCTTATGGGTGACATTCGCAGTCGGTTCACTGCTGCGACACGGGGCTCCAGAGGCTGAACAGGGTCCCGGTGGCGTCACAGACAAGGTCGCCAGCACCAGTGTGTTCCGCGCAGGATGGGCGACACGAGAGGGGGAAGGGGGGGAGGGGCAGCGTCACGGTGCGACACGACACGGTCCAGGCGCAGGCCTCCGCCACTGCCAGGTTCGTGTCCTAGCACGCTAGCACGCGCTTCCGTGTGCCGCCTACTGACGCAACCCTGCCCCTGCGCGACCTTACCGTCCTCTGACACAAGTGGCCTTTGTTCCGGTGGGGCAACGCTCCAAGTCGGTGCTGGATGAAGTTGAGAACTTCGAGGAATCGAGAACGCTGTTCTCAGAGACGAAAAGGAATCGAATACACATACGAGGATCGAAAAATACTGCGAGTACGGCCAAGCTGCTAGGATCGCTGTCCGCTTCAGTGAAGCAGTCGGCTTTAAGCCTCGGCTGTATATCGCAGGAATGACCTGGTACGTAACCAGTAAACCATCAGTTCTTTAAAGAGTGAATTTCCTACCTCTAAAACAGCTTCAAACGTCTAGCTACAATTAAATCAGCGCGTTAAATGTTTGACGTTAAGCATGTAAGCGAGAAAAAGTTTAGAAAAGTTTCAAATTACGCCGTTGGGAGCTGTTAAATGCTCTCATTATCAAACACTGGATGAATGTAGTATGGGTAATTTACTCTCCATTTTAAGCAAAAGCAAGTTTTTCACGCATTTTAATGTTTATGATATCATATCTCTTGAACGATGTGTCTTACAGTGATACAATTTTGCGGGTTGGTCGCAGGTTCGAATCCTGCCTTGGGCATGGATGTGTGCAATGTCCTTAGGTTAGTTAGGTTTACGTAGTTCTAAGTTCTAGGGGACTGATGACCTCAGCAGTTTAGTCCCATAGTGCTCAGAGCCATTTGCGGGTACATGCAGATATATACTGTAGATACTGTCTGCGAAAATTATTGCGGATAGAGTTACCAGGAAAAAAGTGGTAAATTAAAGCGTCATATCTAATGTTGGAACTTTGCTGCGTCCCATTTTAACCAGAAGCTAGTTTCTCACACATCTAAATGTCTATGACGTGATATATCCTCAACTATACAAGGTGTTCGGAAATTTGCGTTACAAACTTCTAGGATTGTAGAGGAGAGTGAGTACACAATATTTTGAATAGGAACCCATATCCGGAAACGTACCTCTTCCGTTCTACCACGGTTACAGTTCATATGTGTAACGTGTCCACATCTGCTGACGGAAATAGAAAAGTCTCAGAGTTGCTTGTCGTGTTATGCAATGGGGTAGACAGGATGACATGGGCCGGCCGCTGTGGCCGAGAGGTTATAGGCGCTTCAGTCCGGGACCACGCGGCTGCTACGGTCGCAGGTTCGAATCCTGCCTCGGGCATGGATGTGTGTGATGTCCTTAGGTTAGTTTGGTTTACGTAGCTTTAAGTCTAAGGGACTGATGACCTCAGATGTTAAGTCCCATAGTGCTTAGAGCCATTTTTTAGGATGACATGTTCTACATCAGACCGTCACCTGATCTCACTAAACGTCTGCTTTGCTATGTGACTCCTGAAGCGACAGAGGAAGATTTGCTGCCGCAAACTCTGGCAGCTGCACTAAGAACTGAAGAGACAGCAGGTGAGATGGAGAGTGTGTACTGAAACATGCTTCGTAGGTACAATGTCTGTAAGAACGCTGGTGGTCGCCATATCGAGCCACTGTTGTGATAGTACTATTCTGTGCGTGGGGTATCCTAGGTTCTTTTTTGTTTTGGAATAATGTAAACAAATAATATTTAAGTGTTAATACAAACAAATGTGCTTAAATGACCAATGGATGTTTTCTTTCTAATTGTTACCTAATAATTGTACTGCGTCACGCTTAATTCCTTTCCTCAGGCGGAAGTGGATGAGTTAAGCATTTGAATTGAAAACGTCGTTGAACGGAAACGGTACGTTTCCGGTTATGGGCACCTGTTGAAAATATTATGTACTCATTCCCCTCTATGTGTCCTAGAAGTTTCTAATGGGAATTTCCGGACACCCTGTACGTCGTACAGTAGTATAATTTTGCAGGAATATTCAGTGGTGTAGATACTGTCTGCGAACATGAACAAAATCGGTGGTAAAGAAGTAAAAAATTAAAACGAACAGCGAAAATGAAGTAAACTATAAACATTTTTCCTTTCATCATTTTGTGGAAGATGTCAGGGGGGAAGGGCAAGTTTTGTGAGGGTTTGAAATCATGTGGAAGTTTGTCGGAGTAGCTACGTGCTGTCATTCGCAAGTACTGCATGAATAAGTCTGGGCATTTGGGAGCCATCAGTTACGCTACCTCAAGATAGACACATAGTTTCTAAATCTAATACTTCACTTATTGTGTTAAAATTTTGACGTAATATCGAACCCATTAATGAGTAGATTATGACAGCATTTCAAATTTAACTACGCGAAATACTGAAAACAAGATTTCATTGCCGCTGGAAGCTTTAAGACAGGCAAGCTGCAACTGGTACGACGTTCCGGGTTCCGGATTTCGGATTCGGGAATAGTCACTCATTAACACGAAAGGCTACTCGCGGATGGTGTTGCTTTATACGGAGGAGTCGCAACGTTAGAAGACTGTAGCGGAATTCAGAAAGGCGCTTGGTGAACGGATAGGGTTTTCGCGCTAAACATAAACTAATCTAACGTGTTAATAAGCAGAAAGGCCCGTTACGGGCTGATTACACGATTGCCGAACACTTACTGGACGCAGACACAATCATTAAATATCTGTAAATATTTGTACGGGTCAATTTAAAGATGAACAAACACATAAAGCTAATCATAGGAAAGGTAGATGTCGAACTGAGATTCACTGAAATAATGTACATCATGTGTTGTACACCCATGGATGAGATAGCTTACAAAATCCTCGTTCGACCAATTCCTGAATATCGCTCGTCACTCTGGGATCCTTACCAGATAGGTCTGAAAGACGAAATAGACAACATCCAAAGAAGAGCAGGTTCGTTTAGCAAGTGCGAAAGACTCACAGAAATGCTCATCGAACTCTAGTGGTAGACGCTGCAAGAAAGGCGCTGTGCACCACGGTGCAGTTTAACTCTTAAAATTCCGCGTATTTCGTGAAGAGACTGTGGGGGTAAAATTACAGATGTTCCAACAAACCAGGAAGCTTACGAAGAGCCGTTCTTCCCGCCCACCATTCGGAGTTGTACAGGGAAGGAGGGAAGTGAAAGTGGTATACAAAGTACCCGCCGCCACACGAGGTATAAATATAGATGTGGTGGAACCGTGAAGGAGATTGCAATATAGGATTTCATATTCTCTAAAGAAATCATTTTTATGTAAATGAAGCAAAGTTACATCCGTTTCTGAAGTTAGTTTTTCGGATTATTGGCGTAATTCTAGCGGTTATGTTAATGTAGGTTCAAAGTATGTATGGTACATGATACTGTTTTGATAATACTAGCAAAAGCAGTTATCGGAATTCTAGTAGTAAGAAGCAGTTGGAAACAAACTGAAACCACATCCAAGAACGGAGAACTTTTACGAGAAAAATCAACTATTCTTGTTCTGGTCCCGAGTGCTATCGACACGAGCCGATCCTCTACGTAAAACGAGAGGGCATGTTCTCGAAACAGTATTCGAGAAGTCGACTTCAGTTCCATCGGTTATCGGGAACACGTTGGAATCGAGAAGTGCTCAGTTCTAGACTTTCGGATTACCCAGCATTACTCCAAGGGTAGGAGACTGTACCGTGTGCAACTGTACCGGGTGCAAGGGTATCGCTATTGCACTATATGTTGCGTCACATATTTTTTGTAGTATGCCATATCTGTATTAAAGTTACATCAAGACTTCGATTTACGAAATGTAATACTGTCATATCAGTATGTTAAAACTATTTACTGTTATCTAGATTGCCGGCCGCTGTGGCCGAGCGGTTCTAGGCGCTTCAGTCCGGAACCGCGCGACCGCTACGGTCGCAGGTTCCAATCCTGCCTCGGGCATGGATGTGTGTGATGTCCTTAGGTTCGTTAGGTTTAAGTAGTTCTAAGTTCTAGGGCACTGATGACCTCAGATGTTAAGTCCCATAGTGCTCAGAGCCATTCGAACCATTTATTATCTAGATTACCCCGGTATGGAATTGCACAAGCTGAAGAGTTTCACATGCTGAGATCTTTCCACAGCTGTCTGAATCCATGCTGTCTCCAATGCTTATTGCTGCTCTTGGTGTTACACACAACTTAAACTAACTTATGCTAAGAACAACACACACACCCATGCCCGAGTGAGGACTCGAACCTCCGACGAGAGGGCCGCGTAGTCCGTGACATGGCGCCTCTAACCGCGCGGCCACTCCGCGCGGCTAGATACATACAACGAACAAGGTGACTGGCATGGTCCGTTCAGCTGGGATGCTGGAGATTTGCGAGCCACAGAGGTACTCAGGTCTTTATCGTGTTCCTCTGGCCATGTGCCAGGTGGCACTGTCATATTGGGAAACTCCATCTTCTTCATGAAAGATTGTCATCACGAATGGGGGAAAGTGGTTTCCGAGAGTATATTCATCGCCAGTTGTGCTCGGTGGTTCAGTGGGTAAGTTCTAGACTACAGACCTAAGACGCGATGTAGCTCGATAGCGGTTCTTCGTTCTCTGCGAGAACTAGTCATACCAAGAATGTCGTTTGTGAACCAAAGTCAGTAAACAGGGTAGAATGCTCCAAATGTTTGAGTGTACACACTGAAAAAAACTTGAACTGAAAGAAGCATATTTCTGAGCCTCTCAAAAATTAAGCTCAGCTATTTCTGTTCTTACTGGTCTTGGAAAGGAACGAATCAACCTCCTGACGTGTTTTGCATATTCTCACTCGGTAACGTGTCATGGAATAATTTTCTTGGGTGACTAACCAATTAGGAGGAATGTATTTATTGTTTAAAAGCGAGTAGTAAGAATAATACGTTGTGTTCAACCCGCGGTCGTCGTGTAGATACATCTTCAAGGAACTAGGAATTGTAACTGCACCGTCGCAATACATACAGGGCTATTACAAATGATTGAAGCGATTTCATAAATTCACTGTAGCTCCATTCATTGACATATGGTCACAACACACTACAGATACGTAGAAAAGCTCATAAAGTTTTGTTCGGCTGAAGCCGCACTTCAGGTTTCTGCCGCCAGAGCGCTCGAGAGCACAGTGAGACAAAATGGCGACAGGAGCCGAGAAAGCGTATGTCGTGCTTGAAATGCACTCACATCAGTCAGTCATAACAGTGCAACGACACTTCAGGACGAAGTTCAACAAAGATCCACCAACTGCTAACTCCATTCGGCGATGGTATGCGCAGTTTAAAGCTTCTGGATGCCTCTGTAAGGGGAAATCAGCGGGTCGGCCTGCAGTGAGCGAAGAAACGGTTGAACGCGTGCGGGCAAGTTTCACGCGTAGCCCGCGGAAGTCGACGAATAAAGCAAGCAGGGAGCTAAACGTACCATAGCCGACGGTTTGGAAAATCCTACGGAAAAGGCTAAAGCAGAAGCCTTACCGTTTACAATTGCTACCAGCCCTGACACCCGATGACAAAGTCAAACGCTTTGAATTTTCGGCGCGGTTGCAACAGCTCATGGAAGAGGATGCGTTCAGTGCGAAACTTGTTTTCAGTGATGAAGCAACATTTTTTCTTAATGGTGAAGTGAACAGACACAATGTGCGAATCTGGGCGGTAGAGAATCCTCACGCATTCGTGCAGTAAATTCGCAATTCACCAAAAGTTAACGTGTTTTGTGCAATCTCACGGTTTAAAGTTTACGGCCCCTTTTTCTTCTGTGAAAAAAACGTTACAGGACACGTGTATCTGGACATGCTGGAAAATTGGCTCATGCCACAACTGGAGACCGACAGCGCCGACTTCATCTTTCAACAGGATGGTGCTCCACCGCACTTCCATCATGATGTTCGGCATTTCTTAAACAGGAGATTGGAAAACCGATGGATCGGTCGTGGTGGAGATTATGATCAGCAATTATTGTCATGGCCTCCACGCTCTCCCGACTTAACCCCATGCGATTTCTTTCTGTGGGGCTATGTGAAAGATTCAGTGTTTAAACCTCCTCTACCAAGAAACGTGCCAGAACTGCGAGCTCGCATCAACGATGCTTTCGAACTCATTGATGGGGACATGCTGCCCCGAGTGGGGGAGGAACTTGATTATCGGCTTGATGTCTGCCGAATCACTAAAGGGGCACATATCGAACATTTGCGAATGCCTAAAAAAACTTTTTGAGTTTTTGTATGTGTGTGCAAAGCATTGTGAAAATATCTCAAATAATAAAGTTATTATAGAGCTGTGAAATCGCTTTAATCATTTGTAATAACCCTGTATATTCGCTACTGAAATTTTTCATAAGAAATCCACCACAATCTGAGGAGAACAATGATGTCCACATTTACAAAAGCAAAGGAAAAAATGCTTTTATTATCCATTATTAAAGCTGTCGTCGATCAGAAAGAAGTTCAATACACTCCAACAAAAATTTTTGATCAATTACCTAATAACGTAAAATGCCTGACAGGTAGCAAAGGAAGTGTTAAATATAGCCTAAAATTATTACTCCCGGACAACTCCTTCTGTTCCATGGACGAAATTCTGTTTGATAACTGGTAGTCTGAAAAAAACTTGCTTTTGAGTGTAATTGGAGTAGAACTAAAAAATAATTTGTCCATTGATGTTAACACTAATCGTTTATAAATACCCTGCCCGTAAACTGGCTCCTTTCACATCATTTCGAACAAAAAAATCGTTTAAATGGTCTATGGAATATGTAACTAACTGCGCTGCGCTGCGCTGTGGAGTGGTTCGAGGTGGCTAGGAGCTCAGCGATATCCACTAACAGATTGTCATTTCCAGCGAGAGGCGTGGTCGTGCTGTGACCAAATTAGGACCAAAGTGAGGCTAGATGACTGGAATTTTTTACAGAATTTGGGAACAAGGCGGCTAGAAAATTCCCACAGGTTAAGAAAGACGACTAAACGCAGATACAGAAAAGAGAGGCGCAGGCTAAGTCAGATAGCTTGGCGACCAACCGCTCCGAACGTACTATTATTTACGAGCGTCCAGCGGTTGCATCTGGTCTCATATAACCGTCCGACTATACTGCTATTTATGAGTGCCCCGCCGAGGCGATAAAGTCACGCGCACGCGGCCGGCTGCTACCTGTTTAAAGTTACGAGCATCCCTCCGCTGTTAATGACTGGCATTGCCTCAAGCATAATTTGGTTTTCGTAGCAACCAAGTGAAACGTGTCACCGAGGTCCGGCCTTCCACCAGCCTATGCTCGACCCAGCTGCTCTGCGGCTTCCGCGTCTGGATGGTGCGTGGCTCCTGTAGGCGGCAGAATGCCCAAAGTAAATGCACCCAAGCATGGCGGCCTCGGAGTGGTGCACCAGACGCCGGCGAGTCTAATCAACACCGACTCAAAGGAGGGCCTCGGCGCTAGGAACGGCGAACGCCAGGTCTGTTGCAGGCATACTCATAATAGTGGTCTCTCCCTCTCTGACACAGGAAAATGTGAAACTATTGGCGTTAGTTGACCAATACACATTGTTCTGAGAGATTTCTGGAATCAATTAATTGTGCAATTCATTACACTTCTTAACAAATAGTGTACTCCTGAACTTAAATTACCACCTGTTTTAAGGGTAGACATACAAAAACAATTTCATGGTCCAGCAGCAACAGAATTCGTGCTTCTTTACCTTATTTGTAAATCTGAGGAAGTTACGTTTGTACTGGGTTGCTTTTACATGAAACTATGAACATATTGGTGCTCTTCTTTAGGTATCTTGGTTGACAATGGGGTGAGGAGCACTGAATGTTAATGAAATATCTTGCGTTTGTACACGTTGGGGGAGGGGGTGGGGGACAGAAGACGAGGCAAAAGAGAGATACTTGTTTTATCAAATAATTTTTTTTTTATCTTATTAAGTTTCTCCTTTCAGTTGCAAGAGGGGAATATTTATCTTTTCTAATGTGCATGTTTGAAAAAGTTTAAGCTCAGCAGTATTTTCGATGTATGAAGCTATTTTGTTTCCTGTTTAGAATTCCTTTCGTTGAAAACGACTGTAATCTAATGACTGGCAACAGTTGGACATTTACACATGTAAATTAGTTCACATTTCCAGTGACGATGTCAAACGAAAATAAATAAAAGAAACGAGTTCATTGTAAGGGGGTTGGGGTAAGTTTCGATAGCAAAATGGATCAAGTAAATATAGTTTCTTGAATGTAAAATTTCCGAAGCTTGCAATGGGGCAAATCATCTTCTCATTTTGATCTACGTTTGTTTCGACAGGATTCAGTAATACAGAACTATGATCTTCATTTGTATCTTTAAGTAGTAAGAAAATCCTTCATCTAAATAAAACTGCAGAATCGAAAACAATACCAAATAGTTTGTCCAAAAATAAGAGATTTATAGTGATAAGCACGCCCAGGCGTTTCTGCCTGCAACAGACCTGGCGTTCGCCGTGCCTAGCTGACGTGACGTCACCAACAAGCGCCGAGGCCTTCGTTTGAGTCGGTGTTGGTCTAATGCTGCAGGAGCAGAAAGAACGAGTGACTGCTTGCGGCTAGTCAGGAGACGGCTGGTGAAACAGTGGCGTGCGTAGCTCGGCGGCTAAGTAGGCAAGTGCCAGATTGCGAAGTCAGCGGTCTCAGGCATGTTCCTTTAACTTCTCACAACGATCCGAATGTTCGAAAACTTGCACTGTGGTGAGGATTCCACATTAAACTGTAGGTCTAGTATAACTGACAGGAAAAATCAGTTCGAAGGGCAGAGGAATCCATCTCCAGCATGGCAATGTCCAATATACTATTACGGTGTTCAAACTGACTTTCGGATTACTAAAAGCTTTCCGGTGCCAAGTCGCCCAAGAGTGCTATCCACGTACATTGAAGAGATTCCAGCGCTGCATTCATCGTTTTGTGTGCTTCTAGAAAATTGATCACAATATTTGCAGTTGATATACACTACCTGACAAAGCGAAGAACCCGCAAAAGTATGAGGAAACTAAATGAAGCGTCGCGGGTAGAGAGGGGAATGGGATTACAAAGTACTTAGCAGTATGAGCCCGTTTATCAATATGAATTTTCACGTCTTTTGGCCCGAAATCACTGATTCGGTTGGGAGTGGTGTCAGAAAGTCAATGTATCCTCTCCTAAGAAAAGCCGGCCCACAACTGCTCTAACTGGCTCTTATATCCTGGAACTTGCACTTTGACGGAGTTGACAGCCGAGATGGTCCTACACTTGTTCTGTTGAGGACGGATCTGCGCTTCATACTGACCGCGGGAGTATCTCAGTATCATGCAGATAGTTCATAGACACACATGACATGTGTACACGAGCGTTGTTCTATTGCAAAATGGCACCACAATGCTATGGCATGAGAGGACTGCATAAGGACGCAGGACGTCCGTGGGGTAGCGTTGTGCCATTATAGTTCTCTTAGGCACTGCCAGCCCGACCTGAAGTCATTCCAAATGGCTTCCCACACTACTGGCCATTAAAATTGCTACAACAAGAAGAAATGCAGATGATAAACGGGTATTCTTTTGACAAATATATTATACTAGAACTGACATGTGATTACATTTTCACGCAATTTGGGTGCATAGATCCTGAGAAATCAGTACCCAGAACAACCACTCTGGCCGTAATAACGGGCTTGATACGCTTGGGCATTGAGTCAAACAGAGCGTGGATGGCGTGTACAGGTACAGCTGCCCACACCACAGATCATCAAGAGTAGTGAGTGGCGTATTGTGACGAGCCAGTTGCTCGGCTTCCATTCACCAGACGTTTTCAATTGGTGACAGATCTGGAGAATGTGCTAGCCAGGACAGCAGTCGAACATTTTCTGTATCCAGAAAGGCCCATACAGGACCTGCAACATGCGGTCGTGCATTATCCTGCTAAAATGTAGGGTTTCGCAGGGATCGAATGAAGGGTAGAGCCACGGGTCGTAACACATCTGAAATGCACGTCCACTGTTCAAAGTGCCGTCAATGCGAACAAGAGGTGACCGAGACGTGAAACCAATGGCACCCCATACCATCACGCCGGGTGATACGCCAGTATGGCGATGACGATTACACGCTTCCAATGTGCGTTCACCGCGATGTCGCCAAATACGGATGCGACCATCATGATGCTGTAAACACAACCTGTATTCATCCGAAAAAATGACGTTTTGCCATTCGCGCACCCAAGTTCGTCGTTGAGTACACCATCGCAGGCGCTCCTGTCTGTGATGCAGCGTCAAGGGTAACCGCAGCCGTGGTTTCCGAGCTGATACTCCGTGCTGCTGCAAACGTCGTCGAATTGTTCGTGCAGATGGTTGTTGTCTTGCAAACGTCCCCATCTGTTGACTCAGGAATCGAGACGTGGCTGCACAATCCGTTACAGCCATGCGGATAAGATGTCTGTCATCTCGACTGCTGGCGATACGAGGCCGTGGGGATCCAGCACGGCGTTCCGTATTACCCTCCTGAACCCACCGATTCCATATTCTGCTAACAATCATTGGATCTCGACCAACGCGAGCAGCAATGTCGCCATACGATAAGCCGCAATCGCGATAGGCTACAATCCGACCTTTATGAAAGTCGGAAACGTGATGGTACGTGTTTCTCCTCCTTACACGAGGCATCCCAACAACGTTTCACCAGGCAACGCCGGTCAACTGCTGTTTGTGTATGAGAAATCGGTTGGAAACTTTTTTCATGTCAGCACGTTGTAGGTGTCGCCACCGGCGCTAACCTTGTGTGAATGTTCTGAAAAGCTAATCATTTTCATATCACAGCATCTTCTTCCTGTCGATTAAATTTCGCGTCTGTAGCACATCTTCGCGGTGTGGCAATTTTAATAGTCAGTAGTGTAGGAGTAACAACTATGTGCCTCTGCAAACTTCGGAAGAATGGGACTCCTCCTCAAGTCAGCACGATATTCGCCAACGGAGGTCATCCGGGTTAGTCCGCAGCTCGTGGTCTCGAGGACGCGTAGTCGCTTCCCGAGCACGAGTACCCGGGTTCGATTCCTGGCTGGGTCAGGAATCTTCACCTGCCTCGAGATGACTGGGTGCTTGTGTTGTCCTCATCATTTCATCATAATTCATGAAAGTGATGAGTTTGGGCTGAGCAAAAGGTTGGGAATCGAATTTGTACGGGCGCTGATAACCACGCAGTTGAGCGCCCCACAAACCAAACATCCTCATCATCCAGGTTAGTGCACAACTGTAGTTCATCGCTCAGCTCAGTGCGACGTCATTCATCGGCAGTCCATGATACCTTGTCACGGCTGCAAACTCTGCCGTTTGTATTGTGATGTTAACGGCAGCCCACGCATGGGACGGTAATACTCTATTCCGGCTCCTGCTAGTCGCTGATCGAGGGTGCGGTATGACACAGAATATTGGAGGGAGTCCAGTACTTCTTCTCAGATGAAGGCGCAGATGTGAGGGAGCTGCAATTTCGTTGGTGCAAAATACGGCGATGCTGCCTTATGGTTGTGAGAAATGGTCGACTAGAACCTTGACGACGTTCCCATGCAGTCCAACAGTGGGCCACTGTTACATCGTAGCGCCCCACAAATCTGGATGTGGCATGTTTCGATTAGCTGGACAAATATAGACCCACAGTGGTACCCGCTTCAAACTCCTTCAGATACTGCTGTCTCACAGGAGTACGGGACATTTCTGTGTCCTACAGAGTGATCATTCAACATCTGACGTAGTTCACACCTCTTCTGTAGTCTAACAGACATGGTAACAACAATAAACACGAACGAGTTCAAAATGGTTCAAATGGCTCTGAGCACTATGGGATTTAACATCTATGGTCATCAGTCCCCTAGAACTACTTAAACCTAACTAACCTAAGGACATCACACAACACCCAGTCATCACGAGGCAGAGAAAATCCCTGACCCCGCCTGGAATCGAACCCGGGAACCCGGGCACGGGAAGCGAGAACGCTACCGCACGACCAAAACACGAACGAGACTGACGCACTCTAATATCCGGTCTACTTGTCACAGATAATTGCAACTCTAACCATTTATATTTACGGAGTTACATTGACGCCCGATCATGTCTTCTGACTGCCTCACTTTCTCGTCAGGCTCTGTATCTTGGGGAGCTCGTGGTTTACGATCATTCCTGTGAAACGAAAACGTGACTCAATGGACTTGTCGTATTAGCAGGTCGCTGTTGCGAAATGGTAAGTCTTTTTGTTTGATGTAACGTCATCCAATACGAGGACTAAGACGATGTATGTGCTTCAGAGTAATATGCGGAAACATGTTTACTGATCCGTTGTGGTAAACGCAGTGATGGTTTGTTCTTCATTTATTTGAACAGTGACTGCTTTACCGTAGCATTTCCGCTGTCCTTCAAGTAACCTCAGAATAGAAACATACCTAAGTTCTCACGGAGACTATTCTTAAAGAGTTAGCCTGCTCTTGGTAGATTTTAACACAGTTGCGAATATTTCTCAAACTTTGCCGCTGCAGGTCTACTACTTGTAACGTAACAGCCTCTAAGGTAAACGTTAGGGATGCAGTTGGCGGTTGGAACGGTCAGTTCTTTCGGGTGAGAAGGTTGCTGTGGTACCTGTACAACTGCTGTGGAACACTGTGAACGTGGGCATAAACATTATTAACTGGCAAAATTTGGAGCACCTAGAGTAATGTTGCAACTGTCAACAGTTGTAATTTATTTAGAATTCGTAATAAAATGTTGTTTTAACCAGGAAATTTTTCGTTCGGCTTTGTTATTTAGTAGTTGCGCCTCTCTACAGTTATTTAACCTGAGTTATGTTACGGACAGTGGAAGATAGCCAGTGAGATAGGGACTGTATGGTACGATTCGTGCTAACAACCAGGCGGTGGATTCATGTGTGCTCCTCTTCACCAGAGGGTCGAGAATCATTCGTTTATGAATGACAACGTTCTTTATCGGTGAGGGCAGTAATAGAAAAGCTCACAGAGAGCCTGGAAGTCCTATTATACATCTGATTAGCCACTTCCCCTTACGGGAGTATAAATTTTACATCAAGGAAATGGTCCTAGAAATAGATGTCCACAATGTATTGACCCAAAATATAAAATACCGAGCAGGTGGTATAAAGACTTCAGAGATCGCAGCTGTATTCTAGAGGACGGTGTTCACAAAATCATACTCGCATCCTGGTTTCGGTTTGCCTTTACTTTTCTGAATATCTCTATAGCAATATCCACATGACTTCTACAAGTAGAACACCAGCCATTTCTCTCACGTACCTGTTCAATTGCTTTCATTCTGCAATACAGTCGCAGTCTATGGACGTTAATCTCTAATTAAATGCCTGAGTAGGCATCTTAACTAACAGTTGTTAAAAACAGCTTCGTGGAATAATAAATAGCTATTCAAAAAAGTGATTGGTTGCAGTTTTATGTATTTACAGTCAATTAACAGTCACTGGTTCTAAAATATCCGTGAAGGATAAGCTTAATAAGTTATTATTTTGCTTATTTCAGTTAAAACTGTGCTGTTAACTGATTTTTTTCACCACACGCGTTTCGCTTTGTTAACAAGGTATCCTCAACGGCGATACCATGAATATTTCTAAATCATAATCCTTTCTGATAATTCGATTACTGTAGAGTTAGTAACTGTTTTGTATCCAACTGAGGTGTTATCTTTCACAAGTTATGAGGAGAATCGGTCTTTCTTTTCATTGTTAGCAGAGGCTGAATTACAAAATACTCACTGCCCGTTCACTGACTTTTTCTCCAGTCTCATTTAGTTTTACACTATAGGAAATTCTGCACTTCACTTTTAATAAGAACGGATTTATATCACACTTAAATTACGAAATCACCCGGTCGCTGTACGTACTTTTCACTCGGTTCTGTGTTATTGTGGTTCCGTTTGTTCTTCCTGTAGTTTTTGTTACAGAAGCCAAATCCATAATAACTATGACTCTGTTTTGCGGGCATGGGAAATTTCGAGAGTACAATCATTCGACCGGCTAGCAGCGCGGTGACATTTCTTTGGAGGAGAGATACACATGTAACATTTTTCATAGGTTTCCTGTAATGTAGAAAGTGATGCAATGCTCAGACGACGGATGTGCAGACGAGGTGACCAGATTAAAACTGAAAGATTTCGGCAGTTAGTGGTACGCCCAAGTCAAGAAAGTTGCCTGTGGCTGAAGTTGAGATGTCGTCATCCACGTAGGCACGCACGTGAGCCGTTGCGGTTGATGAACAGAGCTGAATGAGGGCGTCGCTCCGCGTAACCGATAATTTGCTGTCCCGTGGGAAATATTTCCGCCGCCACTTTGGGATGTAAACACCGGCGTGACTCTCAGGAACGGATCTGAATTATACTCTTTCCAAATTACAGCTGTTCTGCTGACAATACGGTCTTCATTCAACTGGGTACAAAACCTGCAGTGTTCTATTTGTTCATTTGAATTGTTAAGTATTCTGAACGAGTCCCAACTTAAAGTGTCATGTCATTTCCTGTGTTGCATTACTGCCTGTTGCATTAACTGCCTGAAGCTACGAAGTTTGGGTTAAAATACGATGTCATACTTCCGAGACTGAGATCCAATACAAAAAACTTGAGAAGTTTCTAATGGCGCAGCTAATAAAGAAAAAGGAGAAATTTAAAGAGGGTATTATCAAAGAGAATCAGTTCCCTTTGTGGTAAGAAAGAAGTACAATCAACCCAGTGTTGTAAATTGCAAAGCTGATTGTGCACGATAGGTTTCCTCAATTCCACTGAAAACTCACTTCAAATGAACAGCTTTTGCCCACACACCGTATGTCCTGCATATTAATACTACGTATGGAGAAATCCGTGTCCGAACTGTTGAGTAGGGCCGGCCTGAGTGGCCGAGAGGTTCTAGGCGCTTCAGTCTGGAAATGCGCGATCGCTACGGTCGCAGGTTCGAATCCCGCCTCGGGTATGGATGTGTCTGATGGTCTTAGGTTAGTTAGGTTTAAGTAGTTCTAAGTTCTAGGGGACTGATGACCTCAGAAGTTAAGTTCCATAGTGCTCAGAGCCATTTGAACCACTTTTTATTGAGACGGTACTGCGGCAGGAGTTGTGTCGCTGGGTTCCAGTGGCAGGTACTGTCATTTCCAGTGATTTGGCAAGCCACTGTGTTTTCATTGTCGAAACGTTTTTCAAGAGCAATAAATCTGAGCTAGCGACAGAAACAGCACTTCTGTGTATGTGTGACACCGTAAAGAAACAAAGCATTGAGTGCTGGTCGTAGTCAGTCAAGGATTTCACGAAGCCTCGATGCTTAGACACTCCATAACTGTCTAGTACGCTAAAGCCGATACTGATATCTGGAGCCGTATTTCATCGCTGTAAAACATGTGACAATAGCTGCGACGCCTTACGGATAGTAGACGTGTAACAGAACTTACTGTGACCCGTAAAGGATGGATTTAGAGAAAGGGAGTGGTTTCAGTAGAACGAAATTGTTGCTTCCACCCCCCACGCCTGTACTATCGTATGTGAGAGAAATGTTCTACGATTTTTTCCGTTTTGTAACATCACTCGATCCTTTAAAAATGACGGCCATTTTAGTGCTATTCTCTTTGAAAGTGATTACAAAAATTGCAATAAGCATGTTATTAATAAGACAGTTTCTTGTTCCAGGTATTTTGTACCACGTTCTTCAAAACGTAGTCGACTTCTTTCCTTTCCTTTTTTTTAAATTAAACATCTTGCATGCAGCTATTGTCTTTGATTGTTGGCGTGATAAGTATTCTTTGTATGGCAAATGGGCCACTATTCCTGCCGGTGCGTTGCGTCAAGTAAACTAGATCTGTGTTTTGTTAACAGGGAGTAACTACACACTAGTAGCCACTATCAAGAAAACATCTGGAACCAAATCCATTGAAAACACAAGTCTTCGCCTTCCATTTCAGAAACAGACATGCGGCAAAGACAAGTGTAGGTTTTTTGGGAAGATAGATAACTAGAACACTGGTTCATTACCAAATATCTGCGGGTAACCCCGTGACCGAGCACTCGTCTACAGAACACACTGCTTGAATACCAAAAGCAAATCAGCAAGGAACTATTTTCTCAGGAAACCATCTGGAGCAGAGCACCCCTAGCATCTTAGGAACTTCAGATGCAGCCCTCTGCTATTCTGCTGCAGCATATGCCTGTCCAGTCTGGTGCAGGTCTAATCAGGTGAATCAAGTAGATGTCAACTTAAACGAGACCTGCTGATTCATTACAGGTTGTTTGAGACATACACCACTCGAAAAAATTTGCTGTCTAGCAGGTATTCCACCTCCAAGACATTCGTGTGCGGATGCATCCCGAATGGTGAAATCGAAGGCACTGAATTTGAGGACGCATACTTTATATTGGTATCAGCTGGCAGTCCAAAAGCTCAAGCCAACAAAGAGATTCTTTCATGCGACATAAAACCTTACTGACGTATCTTCACACTTCACAATAAATTCATTGCATTCCGGACGCAGCCACCTTTCAGGATGGATGATGCTTTCTGAAAACCTCCCTTCAGTTCACGAGAATGTTGTCCTGTAAGGAAAGCGCTCAAGACAGCACTCTGGAGTTGGCAGAACGAAGATCAATATGAGAAGGCGGGGATTTGCTAGCGACTCTACATTATGCGAATGCGGTGAAGAAGACACAATAAACCATCTCCTTGTCTCAAAGTCGTGTTCAACTACATGCTGTATCTAGGACGTAATAGCACCAATCTGTCTGAAGCGTTTTTGAAATGATTGTCATATTTTGTAAATTATAGTGTATGCTTCTGACACTATCAAGTTAAACCTAGTCATGTTTGGCGGACTGTTGACTTCCAGTTCAGAGTGACTCATGCTTCATGCATAACCGCATTCCATTTTCCTCTAGGTACGCGAGAGGTCGGCTTATCTATTCAAAGACCGAAAGAATCACACATACTCATCGAAAATGCTGCAGTTCTTGCTCAAGTTGCAGTAGCTATTGAGAAATGAAGAAACATGCGTGGGATAGAGTAGTGTTCGGACTAGTATTCTAGCATCAATTAAGACAATCTGTTATACAAATGTGTCTACAGATAACGAGGACATGTGGAGTGGAAGTTTTTCTTAATATTTAGCGCCGAAAATCTGCATAATTGCTTGTCACCAGAAAATAATATTACGTGAGTTGAAAATGGGTTCTGATGATACAAACAAAAAATCGTTGTACTTGAAACACTGGCGTGAACTGATCTTAATCCGTGTGACTTTTGGCTGTGAGGCTCCGGAAAGATGTTGTGTTCAGTGTTCCGATTGCAAACTTAACTGCATTGAAGGCACGCATTGCGCAACACATTCTGAACACGACCCCGGAAACACTTCGATCAGTTGTGGAACATGCTATTTCTCGATTTCAACTTGTTGTAGAAACCGGTGGACAGCATACTGAACATGTTTTGCGCCAGTAACACGGAAATTAATAATCCTGTTTGATTTTTATTGATGCTTTTTATGCGGTTTTTGGCCTCAGAGCAATTAAACACCGATTTTTTTCCATCCGGTGTGATATGACGTTGCGTGGTGGATAGGCTTACGTAACCAACAGTATCACTCCGGTACACCTAAGCACATTAAATAGTACGGTTTGGCCGGCCGGAGTGGCGGTGCGGTTCTAGGCGCTACAGTCTGGAGCTGAGCGACCGCTACGGTCGCAGGTTCAAATCCTGCCTCGGGCATGGATGTGTGTGTTGTCCTTAGGTTTAATTAGTTTTAAGTTCTAGGCGGCTGATGACCTCAGAAATTAAGTCGCATAGTGCTCAGAGCCATTTGAACCATTTGAGCCTGCTCCAGCAGAAGATATCTCAGAAGGAGTCATCAGTATTACTTGACGCATTTTCGCTGAAGTTGTAGCCAACGATTTGATTGACTATTACGAAGTACAATGTAAAATAACTGTGGTCGCCGGAACTGTCAGCTAGGACCGGAAGCAGTCGTGACTACCAGCTGTCCCAGGACACTCTAGGCGCGCTGCGTGCCGTTGTTTGTCAACTGGTGACGGCGACGTGTTTACGAGCGTGACCGCTGATGACAGCCGGACACGCCGCTTCGTCAGCTGTTCGCTCACATTCCACATGACCGCTGACGCAAGCACCTGTTGCTACAAACACCGCTAGTGCACTGCGGGACCGCGAACCATTGCCGCGTCTCCTGGGAAGGTGCCCTCTGGGGCGCGCGCGCTAGACAACCCTACGTACACCTGTCCACAGCCACACAGACGTCGTATAGCGTAGGAGACAAACAGAATTCAAAGGCGAAAAGCGGAAGAGTGACCGATGTTGTTTCTGAGCAGTAAAAATGTTCCAACGAGGGGCGTTTCGTAGCCTCCTATTTCCTTCCACGATGGAGAACTTTTTGAAATACACACATCAAAAAAAGTTTTGCATCACCTCGCTTCGGAGAGTTCCGGAACCTGCACTGAAAATTGGAATAGTGATCAACATAAACATCATTACTTCCCTTTTTATTACTCATGAAAACCACACATTGTACCCCCATACAGCGAGACCTTCAGAGGTGGTGTTCCAGATTACTGTACACACCGGTATCTCTAATACCCAGTAGTACGTCCTCTTGCATTGATGCATGCCTGTATTCGTCGTGGCATACTACCCACAAGTTCATCGAGGCACAGTTGGTCCTCAGCGGCGATTCGGCGTAGATCCTTCAGAGTGGTTGGTGGGTCACGTCGTCTATAAACAACGCTTTTCAAGCTATTGGTTCAAATGGCTCTGAGCACTATGGGACTTAACATCTATGGTCATCAGTCCCCTAGAACTTAGAACGACTTAAACCTAACTAACCTATGGACATCACACAACACCCAGTCATTTCAAGCTATTCCAGGCGTGTTCGATAGGGTTCAAGTCTGGAGAACATCTTGGCCACTCTAGTCGAGCGATGTCGTTATCGCCGGCCCGTGTGGCGGTGTGGTTTTAGGCGCTTCATTCTGAACCGCGTGACCGCTACGGTCGCAGGTTCGAATCCTGCCTCGGGCATGGATGTGTGTGATGTCCTTAGGTTAGTTAGGTTTATGTAGTTCTAAGTTCTAGGAGACTGATGACCACAGATGTTAAGTCCCATAGTGCTCAGAGCCATTTGATGTCGTTATCCTGAAGGAAGTTATTCACAAGATGTGCACAATGGGGGCGCGAATTGTCGTCCATGAAGACGAATGCTTCGTCAATATGCTGCCGATATGATTGCAGTATCGGTCGGGGGATGTCATTCGCGTATCGTACAGCGGTTACGGCGCCTTCCATGACCACCAGTGGCGTACATCGGCCCCGCATAGTGCCACCCCAAAACAGCAGGGACCTTCCATCTTGCTGCACTCGCTGGGGGCAGTGTGTCTAAGGCGTTCAGCCTGACCGGGTTGCCTCCAAACACGTCTCCGACGATTGTCTGGTTGAAGGCGTATGCGACACTCATCGGTGAAGAGAACGTGATGCCAATCCTGAGAGGTCCATTTGGCATGTTTTTGGGCCCATCTGTACCGCGCTGCATGGTGTCGTGGTTGCGAAGATAGACCTCGCCACGGACGTCGGGAGTGAAGTTGCGCGTCATGCAGCCTACTGCGCACAGTTTGAGTCGTAACACGACGTCCTGTGGCTACACGAGAAGCATTTATTCAAAATGGTGGCGTTGCTGTAAGGGTTCCTCAGAGCCATAATCCGTAGGTAACGGTCATCCACTGCAATAGTAGCCCTTGGGCGGCCTGAGCGAGGCATGTCATCGACAGTTCCTGTCTCTCTGTATCTCCTCCATGTCCGAACAACATCGCTTGGGTTGACTCCGAGACGCCTGGACACTTCCCTTTTTGAGAGCCCTTCTTGGCACAAAGTAACAATGCCGACGCGATCGAACAGCGGTATTGATCGTCTGGGCATGGTTGAACTACAGGCAACACGAACCGTGTACCTCCTTCCTGGTGCAATGACTGGAACTGATCGGCAGTCGGGTCCCCTCCGTCTAATAGGCGCTGCTCATGCATGGTTGTTTACATCTTTGGGTCGGTTTAGTAACATCTCTGAACAGTCAATGGGACTGTGTCTGTGATACAATATCCACAGTCAACGTCTATCTTCAGGAGTTCTTTGAAAAGGACGATGCAAAACTTTTTTTTATGCGTGTAATCTGTACCATTTCTCAAGCACTTTAACCAGCGATGTAAGAAAGGCTACTCGCCTCTTGGCAAAACTTTAATCAACGAGGGTGAACTACTAAACAGTGACCGGTTAATGTTGCAAACTCAATATTGCCATCCATTTATCATTTTGAGGGTTCCGTACCTCAATCGGTGAAAATGGATCACTTTGTTGTCCGTTCGTCCGTCTGTCTATCTGACTGTCAAAAACCCCTTTTCTCAGAAAGGGTAGACGAATGAAATTGAATTTTCGTCACAAGTTAAGGCCTACGGTCCCTTGATGACGTACGAATTGAAGATTCCAAGTTAATGCATTCGAAAGATGTGGCTGTTTACGTCACATATTTTGATTCTTGGAAACTCACTCATCAAAACCTATAGGTTACTTCCTGTTGACCTATAATCATGAAATTTGTCAAGGAACGAGGTCTCACAGTACAACTAAAGGGGGAAAAAATCGAATATTGTTAATTTGTAATTATAACACGAAAAAATTATTTCGTTGTTTGTAAGCCGACTGTCTGTCCTTGCGTTAAGACTTCTTTTTCTCAGAAAAAAAGACGTCTCAAGTCAAAATTATTTCACATTCTAACGTCTATAGCCCTTAGCGGTGTAACAGCTTCTAAGTCAGTGTAATCAAAAGATACGTCCATTTACGCCACAAACTTTGAAACTTGCAAACTCTCTCATTAAAACCTGTGGGGTACTTCCCATTGACCTGGAGTCCTGAAATTTAACAAGAAGCAAGGTCTCACAGTACAAGGAAAGGAAAAACTCCGGTAAGTGTTAATTTGTAGTTATATCACATAAAAGAAATCTTTTTTGTCATTTGTCGCCCGACTATCGGTTCTTCAGTTAAGACCCCTTTTTTCTCAGAAATGGGTAGACCTAGATCTTGCACGTATTGATACGGATAACAGGTCCTTCTTTGAAATTTTTCGATCTACTCCGTCAATATTATCTTATGAGGTTCCCACACGGCCAAACAGCACTCCAGGAGAAAGCAGACAAGCGTAGTATAGGCAGTCTCTTTCGTAGACCTGTTACGTTTTTGTGTTCTGGCAACAAATTACAGTTTTTGGTTTGTTTTCCTCACAACATTATATCTGTAATTGTTCCAATTCAAGCTATTTGTAATCCCTACGTATTTAGCTGAGTTTACAGCCTTTAGATTTGTGTGTTTTATCCTATAACCGAAATTTAGCAGATTCCTTTTACTGTCATGTGGATGACTTCATATTTTTCATTATTTATAGTTAACTGCCGCTACTCGCACCATACATATATCTTGTATAAATTGATTTGCAGTTTGTTTTGATCATCTAATGACTTCATAGGGCTGTAAATGACAGCACCATCTATCTACAAAAAATCTGTGAGAGCTGCTCCTAAATCGTTCATGTAGTTCAGAAATTCTATAACACTTCCTTGTGGAACGCCGGATATCACTATTGTTTTACTAAATGATTTCCTGTCTATTACTACTAACGGTGACCTTTCTAATAGGAAATAACGACTTCAGTCACGCATCTGAGACGACACTCCACAGGCACACAGTTTGACTAGAAGTCGCTTGTGGGGAACGATGTCAATAGCCTTCCGCCAATCTAAAAATGTCGAATCAATTTGACATCCCCTGTCGATAGCACTGATAACTTAGTGTGAATAATAGTCTGGAACGGCGCTACCGCTACGGTCGCAGGTTCGAATCCTGCCTCGGGCATGGATGTGTGTGATGTCCTTACGTTAGTTAGGCTTAAGTAGTTCTAAGATCTAGGGGACTGATGACCTCAGCAGTTAAGTTCCATAGCGCTCAGAGTCATTTGAACCATTTGAACCAAGTAAATTTTGCCTGTTGAGCACTTACATGTCTGTTAGAATGCGAAGTTTGATAGCTGCACACGATGTCTCTAAGCTGTCGATGCGAAGCTGAGTTTTGGCTTTCTACTTGTTATCGGTACATGTCGATAAACTTCATGTCAGCTGTCTTATTTTACGACTGCTGCCAACTTCAGTGACCTAGTAGCTGTTGCACTATAGTAGCGTGGCGAAGTCGTGTTATGTGTGTCAGATGAAAAACAAATAGCGTAACGAGTGTGTTTCACACGAACAACTCTATGATATACTTTCATATAACATTTTTCTTCCGTGTGTAATTTATTTGTCTGTCCCCCGATAATGTATTGCCATGCGGTGTAGCATCCTTACCAGACAGGACAGACGAAAAAAACCGAAAAAGTCTAAAGAAGGGCAGCTGGTTTTGTATTATCGCGAAATAGGGGAATGTGCGCCTCAGATATGATAAGCAAGTCAGGGTGGCGATCATTGGAACAAAGGCAGTTTCCACTGCGTGAGATATTTTCACGAAGTTGCGATCAGATATTTTATTGACACCAACCTGCGTAGGAAGAAATGATCATCATAACAAAATCAGAGAAGTCAGAGCTCGTACGGAAAAATTAAGGGTTCATTTTTTCCTCGCGCTGTTCGAGAGAGAAACAATAGAGAAATGGTCTGAAGGTAGTTAGATCAACTCTCTGTCACAGGCACTTAAGTGTGAACTGCAGAATAGTCATGAATCAAGGCAGTCAAATGAAGACAGAGGGGAAAAAAGTAAACAAACTCTTTATTATTTCAAAAGTAACCGTCACAGCTGATAATATACATTTAACCCACTGCGAGAAAAGACGGTCAGTGCTTTCATGGGAAACCGAGCGAGGTGGCGCAGTGGTTAGCACACTGGACTCGCATTCGGGAAACGACGGTTCAGTCCCGCGTCCGGTCATCCTGATTTAAGTTTTCCGTGATTTCCCTAAATCGCTCCAGGCAAATGCCGGGATGGTTCCTTTGAAAGGGCACGGCCGACTTCCTTCCCTGTCCTTCCCTAATCCGATGAGACCGATGACCTCGCAGTTTGGTCTCTTCCCCCAAACAACCCCAACCCTCGCATGGAAAAATGTTTACGGTTGTACGCAGGCGTGCACCTCTTTGTCCGAAGCACATCGACGGCCACCAGTGTCTTTTTTCAGAGATAAAAAATTTGTAAATAGCGTAGGGAAAAGTCGGGACTGTATGGAGGACGTGTAAGGGCTTCACAGCGAAACTTCTGCACGGTAGTCGAAAAGACCTTGGCACATGTGCGCCGGCATTATTCTGCAACAAAATTATGCCGTTTATCTCACTTTCGGTATGTTGATCCAAGATGAGTTCGTGTTTTAACTGAATAATGTGAACACATGTGTGGTGTTTATTACAAGAGTGTTCGTCTTAGTTGGATTGGAGAGCGTTTTGTCGAACCCGCGCAACAATGTCTTCAGCGAACCGAGTAGCGTGTTACGCTGCTTGTTTACTTGTAGTAACTGTTGCATCTATTTTTGACAATATCACCTGAAACATGTGAACATTTTCATGTTTTTATTCTTGTGTCATTAAAGATACTACAAATACATACATTTTTGACACAAGTTTGCCGAAATAGGACCTGTTACTAAAAAAGGTGTAAATATGACTTCACATGCACAATAAAAATACATTTGTCTACACTACAGAACCTGGATTCGTGCATAAATTGCTGTAAAATTCACCCTGAAATCCAGGAAAAAAATATGAATTGTCTTTCAAATCTGGGCTCTAGTCATTATAGGGAAGATGCTTATTGACACTTCCGGGCAGATTAAAACTATGTGCCGGACTGAGACTCAAACTCGGGACAAGGAAAAGGTCCCGAGTTAGAGTCACGGTCCGGCATACAGTTTTAATCTGCCAGGAAGTTTATCAGAGCAAACTCCGCTGCAGAGTGAAAATCTCATTCAAGGTGCTTATTGTTTGTTGGGACCTTTGTTTTACTTTTAATTATTTTAACTCATTATTTATTTATTCATTCATTTGTAGAATAATATACTTGGTATGTATGTCATCAGTACTTCGTACTATGTTTCTTGTATGGTATTTAGTCCTAAACCACTTCTAAGGCTGACTAATGACTTGCCCATTTATTCAGACGCGTGACATTTTTCGTAATGAGCTTTCTTTCCGAACCAACTATGCTGAGAAAGAAAGCATTTGAAGTAGACTTTTGTGCAACATACAGTGTATATACGCTAAATACGGGCGATTTGCGGAGCAATTTATGTCAATATCAGTATGCGACGCAGTGCTTCTCATTTTCATTCATTTGTATCAGATTTATCAGTAGATGCAAGCTGTGTTCCTAATTTAAACGTTGAAACAGCTTGACAGGTCAGCTGCTTACATTACATTTTTTGAATACGGATTTGAATGAACATCATCTGCTTGAATAAAGCTGAACATTCCCTTCCCCCCCCCCCCTCCCCCACAATATAAAAAATTATCTATGCCCCTGCTTTTGTTTAGTATACACAGTACGCTTTCTACATTAACTATACTAGCGGCACTAAGTCATCAAGTCTGCTATCTGTTAATGGTGTGTATTTTAGTAGCAAAGTGTCTGATCAAGGTATTGTATAGAGAGCCTAGGCAAAATATATAATGCCTAGAACTTTTTGGCAACATGTTTGATTTTATTTTAACACTTTTCTTAGGAAATCTATTAAACGTTTTCGTACTTTATAAAATGCTAAATAGACATAAGAAAAGTATAAATTACAATGAAATAACATGTTAAACCTAGAAATTTATGTATTTAATGAAGGTTAAATCGAAACATCAACATTATCACGTGTTTGTCTGAAAATTGGCTTTTCCTGAAGTAGATGAGTTTTAGTAGTTGCTAATAAGTAATAAAAATTTAAAAAAACAGTTTTAAAAATTATTAGAAACGTTAATAAACAAAACCTGAATCTAAACTCAATTTTTATGTACGTCGAAGATGTACTTCTTTTATACTTTATTTATTGCAGCAAGCAGAGCTGCAGTAACATTATGAACTGCAGACAACTTTACACACCAACACCTGAGGTTCTGGCATTTATTTTCGTACTTGCATTTCATAGATTGCTGCGTTGCAGCTGATCTGAGAGATACCGGTACTTCTTTGTCAGTCGTCACATCGTTGGACTTAAGGACAAATTTATTTCTCGCTGTGAACTGTTACCTTGTGTACAACTGGACTTGTAGCTGTCGGAATACGTAAACTACCTTTTTCTCATACATTGCCTTAAAAGTAACTGGTATTATATTAAATGCGTAGGCAAAGCATTAAACAACATGCATTTCAATCACTGCCCAATGATTTTTGGTGTTCTGTAGTTTGCCTAGGCATTCCACAAAATTCCACATACAGGATGAGGCATTTGAAACTACTTAGGAAATATCTGGAAACTACAAATCGCTTTAAAAAGAAGGTTGTGGTAAATGTTGTTCGTCTCGAGGGGGTACATCCAATGACATCAATTCAGTCCCCCTGCCCCATACGCTGGAGGCATGAGGAGCGTCAACTTTGAAATCTTAAAGATGAACCCCCATTATTTTATAAATGCCTTTCGTATTTAACATTTTTTTTTTCGTTGCAGGATAAATGGCATTGCAAAAGACAAAACTCAAAACGGGTTAAAAACCGAACTTCTAGCCTGCTGGAGCACCTGTGGTTCTGCAACTTCTGCAAATTGGTACAACAAAAAAACAGTCCAAAGTTGCACATTTTACTCTTTTTATTCACTCGATGACTGGTTTCGGGCCGGGACCCATTTTCAAATCATCGTAAAGTAGGCAAAACTCGTCGAGTGAATAAAAAGAGTAAAATCTGCAACTTTGGACTGGTTTCTCGCTGTACCGAGTAAAAAACCGGTGAAAAATGATAATATCTCAAGAAATACACACTAGATTAGGATCCCAGGAGGTTAAAAGGACAGTTATTCTAAAATCTTTAATGATAACAAGTTTTCACACCATAAAACTTCATTCTCCTGAATATAATACATTACTTTGTCCACGTTACTGGTGTAATGTCTTTCACAGATGTCGCTGTAATGGAAAGGAGTTGGAACAATTCATAGGTTTGTGTATCAATGAATTAAAAACTGTTAAAAAATTACACAAAGAATACGGACGAAGTATCGTAATCTGACGTGTATTCTTAGACCTACTATCATTTTCCAAAGGTTTTTAATCCGTTTTGATATTTGTCTACTGTAGCGCATTCTCTCACGCAACGCCGGCCGAAGTGGCCGTGCGGTTAAAGGCGCTGCAGTCTGGAACCGCAAGACCGCTACGGTCGCAGGTTCGAATCCTGCCTCGGGCATGGATGTTTGTGATGTCCTTAGGTTAGTTAGGTTTAACTAGTTCTAAGTTCTAGGGGACTAATGACCTCAGCAGTTGAGTCCCATAGTGCTCAGAGCCATTTGAACCATTTTTTCTCCCACACAACGAAAAAAAAGGTTAAATACAAAAGTTACGTATTTTTCCCCGAGAATCTGAATCAGCGTTAAAAAAGAGGATTCCTATTTAAGACTTCAAAGTTTACACCTCCCGCCTCCTGGGAGTGAGGAAGGGGGGTGGGGGGAATCGAAATTGGCGTCATTTGACGTCCCGTTTCGAGACGAACAAGTTTTATCACAGCGTTTTGTTAATCCGATTTGTAGCTTTCCAGATATTCCCGAAGACAGTTTTAAATGCCTAACCCTGTACACACAGATTCAGCTTCGTGTAAAGTTGCTACTTCCATTTCTCAGCACTGTGCACTCGAACTGCCACCAGCACTTTATCATGATTCAGAAATGCTACAAATGTTTCCAATTAATTACAACCGTCACAGGTCCTCTTACGCAGTTCCTCGACTGCAGTTCTCGGATCGTATCTTTCATTCTGCAGTAGAGTGTGCGCTGTCTTCAAACTTCCTACCACATTAAAACCGTGTGCCGGACGGGAGAGTAGTTGGGCAGCATTACCAGATGCAAAGATGTGCTGGTTGTGACTCGTGTCTGGGTAGCCCAACGATCTGTTCTCTGGGAGTGGTGTGCTGAACAGCGGGCTAGCGGGTGGCCGCACTTTTGGAGAATCGCCGTACGAGTAGCGATAGCAGGAGACGCGCGGTGTGCAAGCTTTAGCGGTTCCGTCATCAGCAGAGTCTCATTCGCTCTCCCAAGGTAGAGTTGACTATAGGTATTGACCCAAAAACTTCAGCAGGTATAAGAAATCCTGATCCGAAACATACGTCGTAACTTGCTAGACGATTTCCTTTCCCACCAACGGGATTGTACACTATCCCCACATTGTTTCCACCTGCTGCTAGGGTATCACGTTATTACCACTGCTCATTGACTTATTAATATTTTTCCCCATAGGCGACCGTATATTTACTATTTAAACTTACGAAAATCAGCATATTTTGCCTTTCACACATTCCTCAAAAGTATGTAAACCTTTTTTTTTTGAGACGAATTCTTTATAACTATTTATTCTTTATTGAAGTGACGAAGGGTGAAGATAATACTGCTTTAGAAGTTTTTGTTGGTGTGATATACCCGAAAAAATACGGCACGTGCAAAGCCACTAGAAATTTCTCACACTCACATCGTGTATCACTTTTCTTCTTTCTTGCTTTGCACAGTGCACAATTTCTGGACTGTGCGGAGGAGAGGAGGAGCAGATAAACGTAATAAAATCTGAAAAAGATTGCTTATAACTCACGAAATGCCATTGAAATCGAATGTGATATATACCACGAAGTAGATCATTCAGCAGCTTTCGAATAGTGTATAACATGTCATATCGTCTATTGACAGAGAAGAAGAAACATTAAGAAGAAGCAATAGCTGCTCGGCCCGTATCACAGCCGGCAACGTACTAACGGGCTTGAAACCTGCCGTCGGCTGTTTAAGACAATGGGTTAAAGCAAATGCCTCGTTTCGTATATAGGGATGACCCCATCGCCGCAATAAGGAGCTGGAAAGTATTACCCACCACAGACGAATCCGGGTAGGAGGAATTTGCGTAAAATGCTAACTTACAACAAGATTTTTCTTGAGGTACGAAGCTTCTTCAGTAAGCTTGCCACTACAGAGGGCTTTTATGAATCACGCTTCTTTTTGTTGGTATTCAGTCACCTATCGCAGCAAGATCATTACAGACATAGTCCTTGTGCTGAAATGAGCTGCTACGGCATTCAGCTGACACAGTTAAGGAGAGTTCTCCGACGTGGAGTAGAAGGAAAAGCGAATGTGTCAATTGCAGATGTTTTCCCAAAGAAATGTGATATCAACTGGCTTAATACAGTTCAAAACATTTACGGTAGACGGTGCAAGGTGTAGAAAATTATAATAATTTTGCTCTTAGTTTTTTGAACTATTTTGCAGAAGCTGCCATTATATTTTCTTGGTAAAAGGCTCATTTCCTTCATAATTAATATAAGTAACAGACAGTGTGGAAAAAATGATTGGTAATCAGTATCCGTCATACTCCATCTATTCGTGTGTTCAATTGGTCTACAGCGTTATAGAATTGTAGAGGTAAAACGTGCTGGAAATGGAACTATGGTCGGCAGCTTCCACAACACGTTGAAAAATAAGACAAGCCAAGAAACATGAGAAACGTTTTATGAGACCATGTCTCTTCCAGGACTTTACATAATAGCTGAAATGATGGTGCTGAGCAGAACAAAAGCGTGTTCTAGAACAGACTGCATTAGAAACGGAGCAGTGAAGCAGGTGACTGGAGTAGGATCAGGTGAATATAGAAGATGCAAATACCGCAACACCTGGTATCAACACGTTCAAACGATGGACGACTTACGACTTCCCGATAAACAGTAGCTTATAAACTGTCAGTTAGAAACGTATGAAGACTGATTAAGATAGGCAAATACTTTCTGAAGACGAACCAAGCGTAAAATGTAACTCACGAAGTGAAGGACAAAATGAAGAAGAAGAGTTAACAATAATAATAATAAGACGTACTGAGCACATGAAATTTTTGCCCTTGATGCAATGTACATCAGTGGGTGTATTTCCTAGTAAAAACATAAAGTCTTAACTGGGCTGTGATCGTTAATATCCTTTTACATTAGCTCCTCAGAACAAGACGTCTACGTAACTCTCATAGCTTCGCAGCGACTTTGCAGTTCAAATCGTAGAAATGTATAAGCAGGGACTGCTCGTAACGTACACTTCTGTGTGTTTCCTGCCATCAATGGTTGCTAACAAAGACCACGAAGGACCCTGTAAAAGTTTTACAACGTGTACTGCGCTCATTTCAAAAGACTCCGAATGGGTCATAAATTTGCACTGGAACGTGAAAACGACCGTCAATCAGTCATTGGTCGCCTGTATTGACGGGTTTGGAATCGTAAACGGTAAGCAAACAAGTATGAGTTGTTTGGAAACCACGCCACAATGTTATCATCTCAGTTTACATTCGCCAAGGTCATGTTCCCATTAAGTCTATTAGTCATTGTTCGTGCCTGCAATCAATTACGGAATTGTGGAGTAGCTGGAATGCCACATTTAACCCGACCGCCTCACACGACGAGCTGTTGTCGCTACGGGTTCTAAACCGTAACACGAGCTATGCTCGCAAATGTGCGCTCCGCTAAATGAATGCATCGAATTGACTTTCTAGGTAACAGATGGCTCTTAAAAGTATTCTAAAGCGAAGCAATAGTCATGAGTGTCACATGCTAGCTTATCTCCGTGAACAAAGTGAAAACGCAGATGGCCTGCGTAGACCTGCAAGACCAGACGACAGCTCTCTTTCCAGTCATACTACGCGAGATAAATGATGATAAAGAATACAGCTTTCATCTTTTTGCTATGCGTCACAAGCCCAGTGGAAATACAAAAAACTGCTACACCGACTTCAGGATAAACGTTGCACACCAGCTGCTGCAGAATGCACAGCTACTCAAGTATTCTGTTCACGAGCGACAGTGAGTAGCATACCAACGACACTTCAGGCAAAAACATTTCTCGATGAACATATACCCAGCGTAGGAGGAAAGTGTCGTAAAAAAGTCTGTTGCTTCAAGAGGTGAAAGAAGTGAAAGTGCATTGCAGTATAAAAAGTGTGGCTTTCCTCTGCAGTTATAAGACTGTTTTGGGATCTACTATAACCAACGATCATAATAGTTTATATGTAAAACAGTCATACTAGCTGATAGATATTACCTCTAATTTTACAGAAACCAGTAGAGTAGCAGTTACGATACGTACCACATCCATTTCAGAGCTTCTGCAGTTTCCATAAAACTCGTCTCTCGTGAATTCCGAAACGATTTCCCAAATGATATACAGGGTGTCCCAGAAATGTTGCGACAAACTTCGAGAGGCTGTAGAGGGTGTATTCAGTGATCGCGACTGATTGCCATGATTGCCAGTGGATAAAATGTTGCGTAGACAGGCCTTGTCTCCTAAGAATGCGATGCTCTGTTGCCTCGGTTGATAACTGTTTCAGACACAGGTTTCCATCCGCTGTTTATTTTCCTCCTGGAACCTCTAAAATCTCCGATGTTCTTCGGTATACACGAGAAAAATAAACTACAGATGGAAACCTGAGCATCGCATACGCAGCAGCTAGCTGCATCTTCTCCTCTGGCAATCGTCACAATAAGTCACAATCACTCAATAACAAACAATAGTGTGAGACGTTTCTCCTACGGTCCGCCAGCGTACAAAGTCATATTTACTGCCGAAGGGGTGGCGCAGGGCATACGTCAGCGCCTATGACTTCGACGCTCTGTAGCGTCGTAGGATGACGTTTCCCGATATAGATTCCTATCCTTGATTTCTTGCTCAAGACACCCTCTACAATCCCTCGAAGTTTGTCACATCATTTCTGGGACACCCTGTATAGTGTTGCATCTGACCTTGGGCCTTGTTTTTAATAACTAGGACAGTGATTTATTTTTCCTTTTTTTGTGGAATTGACAGTAATGTTGTCGACCTACCGTGAGTTAACATTACCCTGAGAGGAATCAGCTGTTTGATATCACTTGTGAGTTTAGATTTCGTTAGAATATAGATGGCACATTTAGTTTGTTAGGTTGGCTGAAATGAAACTGTAGAATAGTAAACACAGTGCTGATGAAGAAATCTAAGAAAGATTTTCTTGATGTCGAGAACAGCTACGATGTTGCGATGTGTTTGAACAGGCTAATAGAGTGCATCACATCTGTCAAAACACTAATCAACAGCAAAGAGTACCGCTATAAAAATATTCCGTAAGGGTTTCACATTAAGGTTTCGTTACTCAAAGCAATGTCCAATATTTGGGAACACCACGAAAAGTTTGTCTGCTAATTTGTGTCAAATTCAATGCAGGAAACGGAGAAACTAGACTCATATCCGGCCGGCCGCTGTGGCCGAGCGGTTCTAGGCGCTTCAATGCGGAACCGCGCTACTGCTGCGGTCGCAGGTCCGAATCTTGCCTCGGGCATGGATGTGTGTGATGTCCTTAGGTTAGTTAGGTTTAAATAGTTCCAAGTCTAGGGGACTGATGACCTCAGATGTTAAGTCCCATAATGCTTAGAGCCATATGAACCATTTTTAGACTCATAACCGTCAGGTAAAGGATATTGGAGACTGATGAAAGAACATGACAAGTGACAGCGTGAAATAGATACACAGTACAGCGGTAGACCGGATATGGTCTGTCTGTGCCGCTTATCACGTCATGTGTCCTTTTGCAGAATGTCCATAGGGGCTATTATGCTGCCTTTGCATGGCAGTAGACGACTCCCCATACTGTGTGCCAAGCCATCCAGCGTAGACTTGGATAATACTCGTACCCATCGTCGCCGAATAATCATCCTCTGCTGATCAGCTGCGGTTCGTGCATCGTCACAGTGTTATGGTTGCATGCGTGGTCAATCGGAAGCACCCGATGCCTTTGTGCGTGGGAAATTCTTCCGAACATACAGAACGATTATCTTTTTTTTTTTTTTTAAAGCGCTACTCTTACAACTTTTTAGTAGAAAGTATATCTCTCGATAACAAGGCAAGCAAATACATTTTAGGCAGTTCAGTCTGTACACTGGAAATGATCTTCACCAATGGTTGTATACACTGATCAGTCAGAACATTATGACTACCACCCTGCTATCGACATAGACCCGTCCAGGCGACAACAGCGTCACCTGGCGAGGAGCGACTGCTAGTCAGACACACGCACGCTGCTTGTAGTATCAGTGAGCGTGCTGTCCGTGTGTAGAATGGGGTAGGCGTGCAATCTATCTGAGTTTGAGCGAGGGCGGATTATGATGCCTCGCAGGCTCGGCACGACATTTCTGAAGCTTCATGACTTGTCAGGTGTTCGAGGAAAGCTGTGGTTGTCTTCAGCGCGTAGTGAAACTGAGATGTAACCATGTCATGGAGTTGGAAGGCCACCCCACATTACAGATGTCGACGTCGTATGCTGGGAAGACTGGTAAAACAGGACATAAAACAGTACAGGAGGTGAACTGTGGCGGAATTAGCGTCAGACTTTAATGCTGGGAACACACAGTGTACCGAACACTCCTAACGATGGGCCTCTGCAGCCAACGAACGATTGATGTGCCAATGTTAACACCACGACATCGGAAGCTACGATTGAAACAGGCACGTGACGATCGGCACTGGACGTTGGCACAATGGCAAAAACGTTGCATGGTCTGATGAATCCCGATACCTTCTCATCATGCTGATGGTAGGGCACGAATCCGTGGTGTTCCAGGGGAAGATCTCCTTGCCACCTGTATTGCCGGACGAAGACAATCTAGCGGCAGCTTCATTATGCTCTGGGGAACATTCACTACCGAGCGAGTGGGCGCAGTGGTTAGCACACTGGACTCGCATTCGGGAGGACGACGGTTGAATTCCGCGTCTGGCCATCCTGATTTCAGTTTTCCGTGATTTCCCTAAATCGCTCCAGGCAAATGCCGGGATGGTTCTTTTAGAAGGGCACGGCCGACTTCCTTCCCCGTCCTTCCCTAATCCTATGAGACGGATGACCTCGCAGTTTGGTCTCTTCCCCCAAACTACCCAACCCAATCAACATTCACTTGGGCATTCATGGGTCCAGTGTAGCTCGTGCAAAGCCCAAGGAGTATAGCAGATTGGTTGCAGACCACATACATCTCTTAAGGGGCTCCGGAACGCCCTATACTTGCAATGTTAAAATAACGTTTATAAATTACATCTTTCCTCACAAAGTATTTGAGGTAGGATGTTGAACTTTTTACAGATTATTTATTGGAATATGAGCTACAACTTAACACAAGGATTTTACAAAATTTTGGTTCAGTTATTAAAGATGATTTTTTTTCAATTGTAATGAAAATTCACAACATTTTTTTTGCAATTTTTTATTTATATATTCAAAAATATACAGTTTTTTGGAAAAAGGCTGTGTTAAATTATGCAGAAGGTACTGTGTAACATTTACTGAAAGTTTGAAACAAATATGTTTGGAAGATCCTTAGAAATCATGTAATTAGTATGAGAAAATAAAAGTTTTGGGAATCGAGCGACAAAGATTGGATTAACTTTTTAGTGCATTCCAGGTCCATAGGATGGATTATCTTCATCCTCTGCAAACTCCTCCTCCAGCTTCCTCTTGTTCCTCCTCCTGTTTACTCTTGCTTGTATTTCTAGACTCTTTACAGCCCTGTCTGCAGCCCGAAGGCGTTCCTTGTCTAAAGGAAGCATCGCTCGTTGTTGTGTTCGTAGATTTTGCTACCATTTTCTTCAGTTGCAGTTACTGCAACACTGTTCCAAAAGGTGGTCATGTATGAACACTTATCACACTTCAGTTGTATTTCACTAGCAAGTCCTACGTGCTTTATTATGGAGAGTTCCAGACCAACTTCACTACAATGAATACATCTTACACAGTTTGAAAAAATTGCTTTGAGAACCGACATATCAAATATTTCATTCACATCCGATTCGCCCATAAAACATTCATAGTTTTCACTCATTGAACCAAGCTTCTTCTGTGAAGTATTTTCTTTCCCACTTTGACTGCTATGGGCAGGTGTACTTGAGAGGTTAGGTTCACTCACTTGGTTATCGTCTTTATTGTTTACAGTAATAACACATACCTTTGGCTTTCCAACATTTCTCCTTTTCTTAAAAGCCTTCAGAGGATTTCTAATAACTTTACTTTTACTCATTATTATACTTCAACAAAACAGAGACTCAAGAAACAGAATTAATTACGAATATTTTCGAGATAACGACAGAGTAAATAAACATGAAACAATCGACAATCACACCAGCGATATATATTGAACCATCACAGGCTAGCCACAACACATACTTTATCTCACATCACTAAAATGTACCTGATGAACACGGACGTTAATAATAACACCATTTGACAGCCGTTTAACAGCGCCACAGTGGGTCACGCCCATGTAGAACACATTTCAAAAAAAAATTTAAAAATAGTTGTAGTCTTCGGAATTGAATAAATTATATATCTATTAAAAGGTAATAGTCTGCAGATTCAGAAAACGCAAAAAAATTGAACTTTTCATGATTTTGAGCCTTTCCGGAGCCCCTTAATGACGATCATGTTTCTCGACGGCAGTTGCATTTTTCAACAAGGTAATACGCCGTGCCACAGGGCCAGTAGTATGGTGGAAGGGTCAAGGAACACAATGGCGAGTTCCAATTGATCTGATGGCCTGACAAATCGCCAGATCTGAACCCAATCGAACAAATCCCGAATGTGATCGAACATGGCGTCAGAGCTCATTGTCCCCCTCCCCGGAATTTACGGGAATTAGGTGACTTGAGTGTGCAGATGTTTTGACAGCTGCCTCCAGTAACGTATCAAGGCTCCATTGCTTCCATGCCACGACGCGTCGCCGCTGTTATCTGTGACAAAGGTGGACGTAGCGGCTGTTAGGTAGGTGGCCCTCATGTTCTGGCCTTCTCAACACATAAAAGCGGGAATGTCATTAGCATCCTTTGGCAGCAGTTTTCCTCTACTGGCGTTGATAACTTCAGTCCTTGTTATTCCTGATAGATCAGAAGATCGCTGAACAACAAAAACCGCCTGCTGAGCTGGATAAATACTGTACCACTGAATATGTTGCTGCTTTGTGTAGCAGGCATTAAGGGATTACTAAGATAACAGTCACCGATATTCATTCGAGTGGTCGTATCCTCTTTCTTGACAACTGCTGCCATTGTATTTGTACCAACAGTTTCTAGCACGTGGGCCGTGAGGCTATTTCGACTTTCAAGAGGCATGATACTGAAAATGATTATATCTCTCTTCCCTTGCTGGGTTCGAACAGATCCATATATTCGATAATAGATATTCCCAACTACTACTGTCACACAGTCCTGATCATCATTAGCTTCACCCCTTTAAGTGTGCCTCAATTTATCCTGTGTCATTTGTTAGCACGTAAGTTACTTTCATCGATAGCACTGCATTCTTGTTATGATACCACAAATTGTAACCAGTGCGATATCCTGTGTCCCAGTCGTCAGTCCCGAATCGACACTGGCTAGTAACTGATTTATTGTTATAGACGCAACATTCTGGTCTCACTTATCTGCGGGACCTTTAGATGCCTGTTGGGTCGAAAAGCTATCTAAGTTTGTCGAGTTCTCGTAATACCCACCTTGCATAGAAGTCGGCGAGACGCAGCCTGATGACGTGCTACGTAAACATTTTGTTTCCTTCTTGTCCTGCCACGACTGAGTGGCACAATTATTTTTCGTGAATGTCTTCTTGTGGATTACTGAATAATTCATACAAACTGCCCATCGTCAGCCGGCCTGGGTGGCAGAGCGGTTCGAGGCGCCACAGTCTGGAACCACGCGACCGCTACGGTCGCGGGTTCGAATCCTGCCACGGGCATTGATGTGTGTGATATCTTTAGCTTAGTTAGGTTTAAGTAGTTTTAAGTTCTAGGCGACTGATGACCTCAGAAGTTAAGTCCCGTGGTGCTCAGAGCCATTTGAACCATTTTTGCTCATCGTCAGAAAGTATCAGCGTAATGTTATAGCATCGTAAAATTTTCAAAGAGCAATACAACATTAATCACTGGCCTCAAATGTTACAGCAAGCTCAAAAAATCAGATACCACCGATGAGTTCATCTATCAACAAACCGCCTCTCTCACGTCAGTTATCACAGTCTCTCCTATCACGAAGACTTCCAATATTGGAAAAGTAAAAATAAAACAGGCTGCTGGACCTTTCTGAGTCCTTGGATCTTTGAGTCTGGGTCTCAAAAATATGAAATAGTGGAGCATCAGCGAGCAATCGGCTGAAGAGAACCACAATCTGCACAGAGAAACAGCTTCGATTGAATGTGAACAAAAATGGTCCACAAACATTGAGAAGCATATCATACAAATTGTTAATTTTTTTGAGAAGGCGAAAACAGAATGATATTTCAATATAGTTTAAATTTTCACATTAACTTCCATTCGATACGTTGTAAAATACGAGCACCGTACTGGTTGATTTAACTCTGAACTGGCAAAGCCGTAAAACATGGAGTACGTATTTTGAACGAAATATTTGCTGCAATGTTGTCTGTAACCCAGTACTCTGTACAGGATACTGATCTCTCGGGGAAGTATTAATCGTCCATACTGTCGAATTTTTAAAATTACTTTTAATAGTCAAATCTTGCATTTAAAGTGTCAAAATATTTCTTACACTTTCAGTCTACCTTGTTTCTTGACACCGCTGAATTTTAAAAACATCTCTCAATAGTGAAATCTTGTTTTCAACGAATCGAATAATTCTAATGTCTTCAATCTGCATCGTTCCTCATGTTTAAAGAACACCGCGATAAACGGATATCTCTACAATCAACCAAGTGCCATGAGTTTCTGTGACTCAATCCACCGTCTCCTTTTTGTCACCCAAAAGATCTACCATCTTCTTGTTTTTCTATCCCACATTTCTACTCAATACATTTTTATTATATTGTATAAGGGGCAGTCAAATGAAAACGACACACGTGGAAAAAATGTAAGCAAACTGTTTATTATTTCAAAAATAGTCGCCATAAATGTTAATACATTTATCCCTCTGTGAGACAAGACGGTCAGTATCTTCACGACAAAATCTTTGGAGTTGCCTGCGGCACCGTGATTATATCCAGGCGTGCACCTCTTCCTCCGAAGGAAACCGATGGCCACGAATGTCTTTTTTCAAGGCTCCAAAAATATGGAAATCACGTAGAGAGAGACAGATCGGAACTTTATGGAGGATGTGTAAGGTCTTCCAAGTGAAACTTCTACAGCGTTCTCGAAACAACCTTGGTAAACTGTGGGCCACTAAGAAAGAAATCTATTTGTTCCCTTGCGCTGCCTCTCTGTGCCGAAGACAAACGGTAAAGCGGAACCTTTAGGATGCGCTCTCAAATCCTGTTCCGCTAGTTTTGATTTTAAACTGATTAACGTCAGTGACGATTCTTCCCCACGAACAAGTCACATTTCTTGCCACTGCTTCTTAAGGATTGAGATACAGTCCTTCCAGTTACTTCACCCTATATTAAACGTTTAAACCTAAATACGAGATCTGCCTATAATAATTTCATAAATCTTCATAATTGCATCTAATCATTTTGTGTTAGTTAGAGGTTGTCACAGTTGCACGATATTTACTAGTTATGCGTATAACACTTCCCATGTAGCAGTAAGCTCGCCGATTATTGCTGAAAAACTGAGGTACTTGAGAATACTATCACGCCGTTAAGCAAGTGGTCAGAGAGATTTCTAGCAGTGAAAGACATTTCCAACAAGAAATGAAAGTGATGAGAAAAATTATGCAAGTCGCTATTCCCCCTTATATAGTAGGTTTACATGTCATTTCTACCTTCACACTATTAATACCAAGGCTGATTCTCTATCTTGTCGGAAAGTTGTCGTGTTTCATGCACAGAAAACGAAATTCTTTAAGTTCAGAAGTCTCATTATCTACTTTGTTTCAAAGGTTTTCCATGATTCGTATTTCATCCATCTTTTTAGTTAATTTATTTAGTAAAAACTGCATAATTACATGTTATGTAAGTAATTTATTGCAGAATGTAGCCGTATAACTCCTGTGAAGGCAGTACCTCAAGGTTAAATGCTGAAGGACATACAAAGAGTTCTGCTGTTTAACTAGAAATCAAAGCTGACGTAGACCCGGTGGTTCAGTTTTCGAAAGAGAAGCAGGTGCCTTATTAATACAGATACGCAGTATTGTAATAGTTGAAGTATCTGTGTTACATTGCCTGATTACTGCCTCTGTTAAAAGCATCTGATGTTGCAGCTGTATCTAGTTAAGAGTGGGAGACCATGAAGATGTTGCAGACGGTAAACAAGTCCGGCTTGGCAGAGGATGAGTAAGCATGAAGTCCGTGTCCTTTTCAGCTATCCCGACATTTTGTTAACAAGTTTAAGGAAACTACAGAAAACCTAAATGTGGATGGCCGGAGAGGGTTTTGAACCGTTACTTATCACCGCGCCGCCTCGGTCGTTTTTCAAGCAGTGGAGGTCATGCAACATCATGTGAACACTACGTAGATGATGTGAGTAAACGTGCTGTTAGTAAGCTGCAGTAACTGTGAAATATGTATTAACGTGACTTCATACATATGGTGCATTATTTGTCAGAACTTAACATTTCGAGAATTCTGCCTATTAAGCAGATGACAAAAAGGCAGACACCAAAAGTAGATTAGAGAAAGTGAATACAGATTTTCTTCAACATAAGAACACAGCTTGTATGAAATATTATCAAGAAATTGAGGGAGCTTTGCCTGTAGTCGCACAAAAGAAGCATTTTAAGTGTTTAGTGGATACAAATATTAGTGGACATAAAATGAAGAGGCAGCCACCAGAAAGACCAGGCGAGGAAAGAAACATAAGAGAACCTTTACCAGAAAAAAGAATTGATAAAACATCAAGATAAGCTAACTTGATCCTGAAGCAAGAATAAATAAAACTTTACGAATAACGAAGATTATAGTATGTAAAACAAATATTTTCAAAGGTGGGTAATGCGTAGGTTTGTGAAACGACAAAATGGTAGCAGATACTAAGACAGTGAGGGCTAAATCGGCCCAATTGGCCGATATGTGTAACACATTTCACGAATGGTGACGAAAGAAAAAGTTAGACTGAGAAACTGTAGTGAAGTGTGTGCGTACGACATCAAACGGTGATAGTAATGGAAATTTGCTTCTACAACAGACTGAAACAGTCTTGGCCTCCAGTAATGGTTCCCTAAATGTGAACTACTTACTTCGACATATACAGTAACAAAGAGGAATAAATAACTTTGATGTGAATAAGAAATATAACTGTGTAGATGCATAATCTAATGTTCCCCCAACATTAATTTTCTGGCCGAAGATTTACGTACTACATAATCCGTTCTTGAAGTTTGCAACGTCAATTCGTGGAATATGTCCAATAGATCCCAGGTTTCCGACCGACCGAAGTGATGAAACAAATGAAACACTGGACTTGTTTCAGATCGGTGTCTGGTCTGTTTCCAACGTCTAAAACTATGCTCAGGCGAATGCTGAATCGATTCATTAAATAGGCCATGGCCGCTTCCTTCAGTTGAGTTTCTGTTCGTCTGTAATGACCTTGAGACTGACGAGACTCTGTACCCTCCTAACCTTCCTTCCTTCTTGATAGCCATGACATTTCAGAATCTTATTTCTTGTGTAAAATGATGAGGTGAGTGTTTGTGTAGGGATTTCACACTCAACTTCGATAATCGTTATCCATATTTGCCATAGTGGAGTAGTCCTTCAATATTTACTTTCAAAGATGGATAACAACCTGATAATTGTTTGCTGTATCCCCAAAAGCTGTAGAGCATTTGTTAGAAGCATCTACGAAACATTCAGACGGATTTAATTTTTCTTTTCCTCTCGATTCTTACACCTGATGAAACATAAGCGTGAAATAATAAATAGAAGTGAAACAATATCTTTGCATGTCTGGCTAGTTCACATTTACAACGTTTAACGGCGCCATTGGTACCAAATCATCTACGTCTAGCGTTTAGCTGTTTCTGTTTAGTCAGATATAGTGTTTGTTACAATTGATTCGCCAAAACGTCTTTAGCATTGTTAGCCGTATAGCTGCGGATTGAAAATTGCATTAAAGTTTGTAACTGTAGACGTAAAGCAGTTCACATGCATGTAGCGTTTTGCATTAGGCGTTATTCACATTTCTTTCAGACTGTTGCTTTCTCTCGTCTCTTTGTGAAACAAATAAGCAAATAAAATAAATGAAGTCGATTGAAACTTATCCGTGATCAAATAGGAACGAACATGAGAGAGATACATGAGTACTGCACATGTGGTCACGACTTGCTGTGTACCAACCAGCAGACGTGACATGATTTATAACATATTACTGCGAAACTACTATGGTTTCGTAAAGTGAAGCCAGTAAAGTAACCTGCGAAACGTTACAGATAGATGTTCAGTCGTCCGCGTTCACTAAAAATGAAACCCAAAGTGAAGCATGAAAAACACGGATATGCTGTATATTACAGAATTTGCTGACAAGCTTATACACTGAATTTACAACATCTTCCTGAATAACTTTGTGTAATTTTTTATGTTTCAGTTATATATTTAAATTTTTAAGCTCACATCGGTAGAATATTTTTCAGTGACTGCGAAATCTGCCCACTTTACCGAGAAAGCCTGATTTGTATTTTGCCCTTAGCTTCGCATCAGTAGCGATCGGAAATCAGAAATGCAATTACCAAAACTGAAGAATGAATGACTTAATAGGGAACTGCCAACTTGATTTGTCTCTCAGACATCGTGGCTAAGCTGCAGTTCATCAGTGAAAATTTAAAACCCGCACCATGGCCAAGGCCAGGAGAGATGTACCTCATATAACACACAATTGACGTCAAAGGAACGTATAATAACAGTTGTCGCTAGCATTTACACTGCTGTTGTTTCTTGCATATAACCAACATTATCGCAGATAACTGCGGATGCAAAACTTTCCAAGGTGCATTGCAATTAAATGCGGATTTGCCGTGCCACGGGACTTACGCCATGCATAATGCCAATGTTCCGCAACGAAAATTAAGGGAGAACCTGTCGACGCCGTCGCTGTTTGATGGGAATTGACCGCTAGAGTAATAGTGGATAGTGTGACGTGGACAGTCAGCCAGGAAAGCAGTGTCTACGAAGCGTAAGTGCTAACCTGAAGGAATTTCACGTAGCCATTTGTTGATGCTGTTTGTGTCCATCCTCCTGTCTGAGCTTTTCCCGTTCCATTACCACCCGTTTTTTACGCCCGTTGCTGCGTAAATTATTTTTATCTTATGTGCCACAAGCCACTCAATTAGTCGATTAGTTCTCCTCGGCGCAAGCTCTGGAACAGTTTTGATGCATATTTTGTACTCAATTTACCCTGTTAAGGGCCGACTTTGAGAAAATGTTTCCTCCGAATTTCATATCTCTACTACCAGTCGTATACTGTAAGCATTGTTAGTTCAGTTGGTTTCTCTTTGAAAAGTACACAAACTGACCGGCCAAGAGGCATGGGAGGGGTTGTTCCATTTGAATACATGCCGTGTATGACGCCCGAATGTTGCGCGAGACGCCACGTACGGCGCGAATGTTGGCACGTTACCTGAGCTCTTTATCACAGACAGGTGTGTAGTAGCGAACATGGCAGCGAGTAGCGAGTTAGCCGACATTAACGCTGCAAGACGTCTGGGCCATAACGGACCGGAATTACCCAAGACTTTAGGTTTCAAACGTCAACACTGTTGTTGCTCCCGTAGAGCTGGAAACTGGAGACATCAGCTGCGAAATATCCTCTTATGGAGAACAAAGGAGTGCTTTTCCACTCAGCTGTTTTAATATTTTAATTTCTTTGCAAACGACTTCGAAGTAACTACGGCTTCACCTTCAGGCATATAAGAGCCGTTATCGAAGTGATATACCACTGCAACTATAACCTGTTAATGGACCCAAGCATAACCCACTATAAGACTTAGTCGTACAAATAAGACTGTCTCATAATTGCTGCGCTAGAGGATGCTAGAATACATTAAGAGGATGTACTTGCAGTTGTACGTCACGTCGATAATAGCGCTTAAGCACCTGAAGATGAAGCTGTTGTTGAAATCGTTTGCAAATGAGGAAAAGCGATAAACACAGTTGAGTGGAACACCAAACTCCAGAAAGTGTACAGAATAAGATGGCATCACTACAATACATGAGTGATATTCCATAATGCGAAACTTCGGCATTGCGGGAGGCGGTTGTCTTGTCTCTTGTATTATATGCTTCAGAAACTAGACCTCTAGGAGAGCATTCAAAAATTTCTGAAACTGCAAAGGGAGAGCGAAAAATTCTAAGAAAAATTGGCTGCCCCACTAACATAAGTGGCATACGGATTAAAAAAAAAAAGAAGCTACAGACTTACACACAGCAACAGACAAGTCCACTGTTGCAATACGTAGAAGACGCTTTAAGTCCTATGGTCACTTCTCAATAATACGCGACACTAGATAACAAAAAGACTACTTAATATAATAAATTCAAAAAAGGCAAAAATCACTTGGTTAGAAGAAATTAAGCAGGACTTACGAGAAATAAATACCACGGAAAATACCATCAGAAAACGCAAAGCGTTTAGAATCCTAGTTGCGAATCACACATTCGTAGAGCAAGCTAAAAATATACACTGGGGAACATCGGATAGAGGAACGGAAGAGACAACATAGGGAAATCATGAAAGAGAAGAAGAAAAAGAAGCTATCAGCCCAAACTAACAAGTTCAAGCGAGCTCTTTAACTTGGCGTAACGAAGAAAGAAGGAAGAGGAATTGAGTGAAAAAAGCAGTAGCCTTTGTTCTCCATATCCTAAGAGATGAACAATGTCTAGAGTGGATTTTCAGTGTTGCAGGAACGATGTTACCAGACATGTAAATCATTGCACTAGAAGACGAGTGTTTGACAAACGGACTTCACGTCACCTCGGCAGATCCGTACGAGTCTGAGTCTCATCGCAGCCGATTAGAGGGTGAGGCATGTGAGGAATCCACCATCCCTTAGTCATAACTGTCTCACACTGATTGCGAGTAGGTGAAGGACTGATTTTCAAGAGCAGAGATCGTCAGATTATTGATACTGTTGTCGCTCACAGCAGCGAGTCGTTGTTGTGACGGCTTAGCGGAAAGAAGCAGCGGCTGAGTGTATCCCCATCACTGTGGGCCGACCCTCTTATAATTATACCAATTAGTGACAAAAGTATTTGCTTTTACCAAGACGTTAATATAAATATGTAGAGTCTAGTTTCAGCCGCGCCGACCAATGGATCGCAATGTAGAACACGTGTGCACAGTACTACGAGGAGATTTCTAAAAGTAAATCACGCACGTCATCCCACGCTATAGCCACTGCGCAACAAGACAGGTGCTTCGTCAGAAGATAGTACGTGTTTTAACTTCCCTGCAGGCACAGTTCTGCCGCGATGTGGATAACAGGTGCATCGCAGTGTGGAGCGAAGTGACGCGGTAACTGAAAACGTACTCCAAAGCTGGAGTACACGGGACCAAAGCTGATGTACGCGTGACCGTGCGATTGTTGTGCGAAAAACGTCCGTATTGACATACAGATTTACCGCAGAACTCTGGCACCATAAGGGCCAAATGCAGTGTCATGGAAAGGAGTCAACAATTCAAACGAGGGGCACAAACGTGGGTGATATGAAGATGGCATCTGTTCTTTCGGACATGACATTCTTCAGCGCGGATGCACACGAATTGCCTGAACTCTTACGGGACTCGGTGGATTGTCTGCCGCGAGTAATGAGTATAATGGCAGGGACACTACGAATGTAGTGTGTGGACTATAAGTTGAGAATGTGGGTCCCACGGGGTGCGTGCCGGCGATAAATCCCTGCAGTCGCACTATCCTCTGTGCCCTCGGTGGCTCAGATGGGTAGCCGGCACGGTAGCTCAGCGTGCTCGGTCAGAGGGCTGCTCGCCTTCTGTAATAAAATAACTGAGTAAAGGAATCAACGATCAACTTGGGCGGATGTCTTGTGACGTCCGCCCAGACCAAACGCAACGAACAATACCGAACAAAAAAAAAAAAAAAAAAAAAAAGGGGTAGAGCGTCTGCCATGAAAGTAGGCGATCCCGGGTTCGATTCCCGGTCGGGGCACACATTTTTAACCGTCCCCGTTGATGTATTTTAACGCCTGTCAGGAGCTAATGGTATTAATTTAATTGTAATTTCAACGTGGGTGATGGTTATCGGGAAGGAAGGTCCACAACATGGACGACAGACAACAATATTCACGCAATCGAGGAACTATTCGCAGTCACAGGTTTTCAGACAATGAGGACGTTCACAAAGCTGCTCTCGAAGGCCTCCGTGACCAAGGAGCGCATTCCTACCGTCGAGGAACAGAAGGATCGGTAACAAGTTTATAGATACTTAGTGACCATGTAGAAACGTAGTGTCACGTATCTGTGTCACTTTTAAGTGTAGTGTGCCGCGCGGGATTAGCCGAGCGGTCTCGGGCGCTACAGTCATGGACAGTGCGGCTGGTCCCGGCGGAGGTTCGAGTGCTCCCTCGGGCGTGGGTGTGTGTGTTTGTCCTTCGGATAATTTAGGTTAAGTAGTGTGTAAGCTTAGGGACTGATGACCTTAGCAGTTAAGTCCCATAAGATTTCACACACATTTGGGCATTTTTAAGTGTAGTACAGTGACAATAATAGCTCCTTTGCCCGCGATACCAATGTGCAATTAACTTTTTTTAAGTCCCCTTGTACAATAACGTGTGACGTTATTTAGGTGTACTGAACCTGTGTTTAGATTAGACGCGAGTATGTGGGTAAGACGAGGGTAGTGTGTCTCCCATTGTGTTACACGAAATTACATTACTTAACAAAACTAAAACTCATAGTGAACTTGATCATCGCAAGATCTGTATTTCCTGAATATAATGTTATTAAGCAGTCAGATCTCGTTACCGTGACAAAATCGATACTCTATAACATTAGGTCACGACAACAGGGGTCAAAGGTTATGCTACCAGATTATTCCAGATTTTAACAGCCAAAATAAAGGCAGGGGTGTTAAAAGCGCTAGGATCTCATTTCTACGAAGACTGTGTGCTGGCAAATGCACCGCATAGGCTTCGACAGCCGGCGACCGACTCCCGTCTGAGTGGCTTGCCACGACTATCGGTGTCTTGTTACAAATGAGCACAAGATCCGAAACTGCACGGCCAGGCGCTGCAGCCGCCACTGACCTGAGGCAACGGCAGAGGCAGACGCGGTGGCGCCGCTGACGGGAGCGGCGGCTGGCGTGCGACGTGCGGCGGCGTCATCCCGAGTCCGTGTGCGGCTGGCTCAGTGGCGGGCGCTGGGCATCCCGGTCCGGTCACCGTGGCTGCGCGTCTCTCGGAGGTCGAGCGCACAGTAGTCAGTCGTGAGCGTGGCGATGCGCGGCGGTGCGACTCCTAGCAGGGGCCGGCGTGCGACTGGTGACCGAGCCTGCGGCACACTACGGCGGCGTGGCGGAGCGTCGGCCCCCTCCACCACCGCTATATATACGGCGGGCCGCGGACTGCAACTGCACCAGGCGCACCGGCCACCGACACCCCGAACCGTGAATCACTCCTCGTGGGCGGACCGCCCGTTCCTCCGCGTTTCCCGGTGCACTCCACCGACGCGTAAGGAATTTGGAAGTCAGATCGAACCCACGCACAGCCGCGCTATTCCCAGCAACGCGATAACACAGGCGGACATACCTTGTCTCTCATCCTTCCGCCCTCTGCCGGAAATATTGTTGATTTCTCGATTCAAACTCCAGTCATGCGGTCAAGTGTCCTTGGGAACTCGTGCACTCTACGACCAAGTTCAAATGGCTCTAACAAGGGAACCTCCCCATCGCACCCCTCTCAGATTTAGTTATAAGTTGGCACAGTGGATAGGCCTTGAAAAATTGAACACAGATCAATCGAGAAAACAGGAAGAAGTGTGTGGAACTATGAAAAAATAAGCAAAATATACAAGCTGAGTAGTCCATGCGCAAGATAGGCAACATCAAGGAGAATCTGAGCTCAAGAGCGCCGTGGTCCCGTGGTCAGTATGAGCAGTTGCGGAACGATAGGTCCTTCGTTCAAGTATTCCCTCGAGTGAAAAGTTTGCTTTCTTTATTTTCGCAAAGATATGATCTGTCCGTTCGTTCATTGACGTCTCTGTTCACTGTAATAAGTTTTGTGTCTGTGTTTTGCGACCGCTATATTTGCTGGATTCATAGTGCCCACGGAATACATCTCGCGTATTTAATGCACTCTCGTCCAAAGTAGCGAACAGTCAACTGCCAGCCAGGGAGCTTCGTTAGCAGGAATACTCTCTCTTCCGTGAGCTGTAGTCGACTGACGTCGTGTGTTTCGATGTTTGTTTAGGTGTAGCGTCCCCATACTACGGCGCAGTTACCTCGCATCGGACGGACGGACGGACGGACAGATAATAATTGTCTGAAAATAAAAAATTAAACTTTTCACTTTTGTTTTAATTTCATTTTGTTCGCTTTTGTTCGCTGCATCTGATCGGGGTGGACGTCGTAAGACATCCGTTTAAGTTCGTTGATGATCAATTAACTCAGTTTTTTTATTACAGAAGGCACGAAACCCTTTGACCGAACACGCTGAGCTACCGTGCCGGCAATTTCAGTTTTTCAATGCCTATCCACTGTGCCAACTTATAACTAAATCTGGTCCGCAGCTCGTGGTCGTGCGGTAGCGTTCTCGCTTCCCGCGCCCGGGTTCCCGGATTCGATTCCCGGCGGGGTCAGGGATTTTCTCTGCCTCGTGATGACTGGGTGTTGTGTTATGTCCTTAGGTTAGTTAGGTTTAAGTAGTTCTAAGTTCTAGGTGACTGATGACCATAGATGTTAAGTCCCATAGTGCTCAGAGCCATTTGAACCATTTTTTTTAACTAAATCTGAAGGGGGTGCGATGGAGAGGTTCCCTTGTAAGTACTATGGGAGTTAACATCTGAGGTCACCAGTTCCCTAGACTTAGAACTACTTAAACCTAACTAACCTAAGGACATCACACACATCCATGCCCGAGGCAGGATTCGAACCTGCGACCGTAGCAGCAGCGCGGTTCCAGACTGAAGCGCCTAGAACCGCTCGGCCACAGCGGTCGGCATGACCAAGTTCAGGGACATTAAGAGCAGGGGTGACCAGACTTCTAGCTTCCCTGAGCCATACTGGAAGAAGACAAGAACTTTCGGGCCGCGGCCGGCCGAAGTGGCCGAGCGGTTCTGGGCGCTTCAGTCCGGAACAGCGCGACCGTTACGGTCGCAGGTTTGAATCCTGCCTCGCGCATGGATGGGTATGCTGTCCTTAGGTTAGTTAGGTTTAAGTAGTTCTTAAGGTACGTTTACAATGGGATACATGTATCGCGACATGTATGAGCGACATGTCAATTTGACATGTCGCGATACATCACCTCATACAAAAATTCACGGAACTTGTATGCGGACCCTCGAGCTCATACATGTCGCGTGTACATTTTATATATCGCTTTTTGGCCATATACGCGACATGTATGAGCGACATTTGAACTCGCGCATGCGCAGTACTATCATTTCCTGTCGTCTTGTCGCGTGCCGCTTATTTTGACGATTAGCGCATGCGTAGTACCAGGCTCTTTGGCGGCTGTTTGAGTTTTGGAAGTGCCGACTATCGTTTCGACGTTAATGTATCTGCATAGAACATCAAAAAGCGCCATATGCAACATTATTCTTCGTGTTTGCGAGGCCACTGTGCAAGTTTTATTCCAAGAAGTGAAGGTAAAAGTTTTATATATATCGGAGTATGTAATACATTCTATAATTTTTTCATGCATCTGGCACGTATATCAAATTTTTGCTATTATTCCGGCGGCCTCGCGTGATAATGTTGACAACGGATGCCGACAATCGTGTGTGAGACGTTGGCATTAGCAATCGCGCGACAATGCAAATGTTTTGTAATGAAATCTTCGTTTCGAGAGGAATCCCCAGTGGCCAAAAAACGGAGTGTTACTGCCAACTGATCATCTGGTGGAATCGCTTCCCGAAAGTTTGTGTTGGTTTTGGACACAAGAGGAGCCACAAGTGATAACAAACCGTGGAAATCCTCCATACTCATCCGAACATAATTTCTAAAATATGCGCCATCCTTTAGCGTTAATTCGCGAGAAACTCTCTCTGCCAGCGTCTACGCTTCCTCCGCCTTTTCTTCCTATCATCTTCCAAAAGAGCAAGTGTACCAGCACATAAAAATGTGAAATCTTCCAAATCGTCGTCGAAAGCTATCGCACAGTGGTACATATCAACGAGTGTAAACGCACGCTCATACATGTATGAGGTTGATACTTGTCAACTCATACAAGTCGCGATACATGTCGCAAAGTTGCATATACATGTATCTCATACATGTGCCGCTACAAATGGCAGTGTAAACGCACCTTAAGGTCTAGGGGACTGATGACCTCCTATGTTAAGTCCCATAGTGCTCTGAGCCATTTGAACCATTTTATTTTTCGGGCCGCAATAACCACTGGAAAAAAAGGAAGGACCAATGAGAGAATGGTGTCGTGTGGGAGGAGTTCCAAATTTAACCTATTAAATTTATCACAACTTTACACAGTAGGATTTTTTTTTTTTTACCTATCGTGCAATAGGTGCTGACTTCATGAGCCGCACTGGCAGCTGTTTTGGGCCGCAGGTTGGACACCCGTGTGCTAAGGCATGACTCATGTGGCAGTATGAACGGGTGACCGAGGGGGGCGGTAGGGGGAGGGCAATAAGAATGAGTTAAAAGGGTACAGAGTAAAACTGATGGGGAGGAGTGAAGCCTTGCACGATACAAAGGGATGTTTGAAGAGAAGTTTAACGTCCGTTTAAATCATTTACTCCGTCAGAACAGGCCTTGGAAGGCCCAACGGTTACCGCCGGCCGCCGTGTCATCCTCAGACCAGAGGCGTCACTGGATGCGGATATGGAAGGGCATGTGGTCAGCACATCGCTCTCCCGGCCGTATGTCAGTTTACAAGACCGGAGCGCTACTTGTCAGTCAAGTAGCTCCTCAGTTTGCCTCACAGGGGCTGAGCGCACCCCACTTGCCAACAGCGCTCGGCAGATCGGATGGGCACCCATCCAACTGCTAGCCCACCCCGTAAGCGCTTATCTCCGGTGATCTGACGGGAACCGTTGTTACCACTGCGGCAAGGCCGTTGGCGACAAAGTCATTAGTCATATATAAATGTAGACAGAAGAGACGAATAAAAATTTGTACCAATGCTAGGATTCGAGCCCAGGTCTCCTGCTCACTAGGCAGTTGCACTAACCACTACGCCACCCTGGTACAGTGGTTTTGCAGTGCTGACGGACTACCCCCGCCCGCCTCCCTCCCCATTTCAAATTCAGATTCAGGCTTCAGTCCACTTGTTACTACCACTAAATTCGAAGAGCATTGCAGATGCTCTCCAACTGTATTGGAACAATACCTCAGCATCGAACGAAATGGGGAATCCTGACTGAAAACCAGCCATAGTTGCTTTAATCAAATGAAACTATATGGATCCACAGACCTTTCCAAGACTCAGACATCTATGGAGTGTATATGTAGACTGAAGCGACGAATGAAAACTTGTACCAGGGATATCCTGATCACAAGACGTTGCTGTTCGACTTTAGAGGAAATACCAAGTGGGTTGAGGCGTGAATGGGAATCTGGATTGAGGAGGGTGGTGTGCTAGGGTAGTCCGTACAGTTCTGCAAAGCGACTGTGCCATAGTGGTTAGCCCAACCGCGTAATGAGCAGTTGGCCCGGGTTCCAAACTTGGCCTAGGTACAAATTTTCATTTTCCGCTTCAGTCTGTATACATACAGATCTTTGAGACTTGAAAAGGTCTCTGGAACTATACAGGGAGGTCCATTGATAGTGATCGGGCCAAATATCTCAAGAAATAAGCATCAAACGAAAAAACTACAAAGAACGAAATTCGTCTAGCTTGAAGGGGGAAACCAGATGGCGCTATGGTTGGTCCGTTAGATGGCGCTGCCATAGGTCAAACGGATATCAACTGCGTTTTTTTTTAAATAGGAACCCCCATTCTTTATTATATTTTCGTGTAGTACGTAAAGAAACATGAATGTTTTAGTTGGACCACTTTTTTCGCTTTGTGATAGATGGCGCTGTAATAGTCACAAACGTATAAGTACGTGTTATCACGTAACATTCCGCCAGTGCGGACGGTATTTGCTTCGTGATACATTACCCGTGTTAAAATGGACCGTTTACCAATGCGGAAAAGGTCGATATCGTGTTGATGTATGGCTATTGTGATCAAAACGTCCAACGGTCGTGTGCTATGTATGCTGCTCGGTATCCTGGACGACATCATCCAAGTGTCCCGACCGTTCAACGGATAGTTACGTCATTTAAGGAAACAGAAAGTGTTCAGCCACATGTGAAACGTCAACCACGACGTGCAAAAAATGATAATACCCAAGTAGGTGTTTTAGCTGCTGTCGCGGCTAATCCGCACATCAGTAGCAGACAAATTGCGCGAGAATCGGGAATCTCAAAAACGTCGGTGATGAGAATGCTACATCAACAACGATTGCACCCGTACCATGTTTCTATGCACCAGGAATTTCGTGGCGACTACTTTGAACTTCGTGTACAGTTCTGCTACTGGGCACAAGAGAAATTACGGGACGATGAAAGATTTTTTGCACGCGTTCTATTTAGCGACGAAGCGTCATTCACCAACGAAGGTAACGTAAACCGGCATAATATGCACTATTGGGCAACGGAAAATCCTCGATGGCTGCGACAAGGGGAACATCAGCGACCTTGGCGGGTTAATGTATGGTGCGGCATTATGGGAGGAAGGATAATTGGCTCCCATTTTATCGATGGCAACCTAAATGGTGCACTGTATGCTGATTTCCTACGTAATGTTCTACCGATGTTACTACAAGATGTTTCACTTCATGACAGAATGGCGATGTACTTCCAACATGATGGATGTCCGGCACATAGCTCGCGTGCGGTTGAAGCAGTATTGAATAGCATATATCATGAAAAGTGGATTGGTCCTCGAAGCACTATACCATGGCCCACACGTTCACCGTATCTGACGTCCCCGGATTTCTTTGTGGGGAAAGTTGAAGGATATTTGCCAGTAGTGTCAGTGTCGTCGTAACTGCCGCCTGCTTCACGTCTGCTGTGCAGCGAACTACCTTAATTTAAGTATTAACTGTATTTTTCTTACTTGTCACTTCTTCTTCCGTGTGTTTTTGCTTTTAGGAAGCTTTAGTTGTCGAGTGCTAGTAATAGTGTTCCATAGATTTCGTGTTTGTTTTGAATACAGTCAGAGAGTCCCTTTAGTCAGCCACAGTGCCAGTAGTGCTAGTGTTTGTTTTGAATACAGTCCAGAGACAGGTAGTGCTATATTCATTGTTTTCTACAAGAAGTGGCTAGCAATCACAGTTTAGTCAACAATCAGCCACCTTTAGTGAATTAGCAGTCTAGTTAAAAGTTGATTAACTCTCTACAGTAAATTGATTCCTTAGGATGGATAGGATGTGTGACTGCTGTGTACGGACGCAGGAGGAGCTGGCCACTGTTCGCGAACAGCTAAGCGTGTTGATGGCCGCGATCAGCCGTCTTCAGGCTGCTCCCTCGGAGTGTAGCGGCAGTGGGGAGTCTGGTGCGTCGCATGGTACACCCCAGGTGTTACATGCTTCGCCCACTGTCCCTGCTGTCGAGACATCTCCGCGAGTACCGGGCGCGGTTGGGCCACCCTCTCCCCAGGGGGAGTGGCGAGTTCAGCGGCGTTCGCGGCGCACGAGGCGGAGGGTAAATATGGAGGCTGGCCGTGTGGCATCGCCTGCTCTGCCTGTGAGTGGACATGTGGCTGCTCCTTCAGCAAGGTCCGAGCAGGCACACGGGGGGAGGGGTTTATTAGTTATTGGGAGCTCCAACGTTAGGCGGGTGATGGAGCCCCTTAGGGAACTAGCGGAAAGGTCGGGGAAGAAGGCCAGTGTTCACTCTGTCTGCTTGCCGGGGGGTCTCATCCGAGATGTGGAGGAGGCCCTGCCGGCGGTGATAGAGAGCACTGGGTCCACCCGACTGCAAATTGTTGCTCATGTCGGCACCAATGACTCCGGCCGTCTGGGTTCAGAGGTCATCCTCAGTTCTTACAGGCGGTTGGCGGAATTGTTGAAGGCGGAAAGCCTCGTTCGCGGGGTGGAATCAGAGCTACCTATTTGTAGTATCGTTCCCAGAACCGATCGCGGTCCTCTGGTTTGGAGCCGAGTGGAAGGCTTAAACCAGAGGCTCAGTGATTCTGCGATCTGCGGTGCAAATTTCTCGACCTCCGCTATCGGGTGGAGAAATGTAGGGTCCCCCTGAATAGGTCAGGCGTGCACTACACGCCGGAAGCGGCTACAAGGGTAGCGGAGTACGTGTGGAGTGCACATGTGGGTTTTTTGGGTTAGAGAATTCCCTCCCTAGGCCCGACAAGACGCCTCCTGAGACGCGGCAAGGCAGGAGTAGGAAAATGCAACAGGGAATAACAATATTAATGTGCTAATAGTAAACCGCAGGAGCGTCTACAGAAAGGTCCCAGAACTGCTCTCATTAATAAACGGTCACAACGCCTATATAGTACTAGGGACAGAAAGTTGGCTGAAACCAGACGTAAACACTAATGAAATCCCAAACTCAGATTGGAATGTATACCGCAGAGACAGGCTGGACAGTGAAGGGGGAGGCGTGTTTATAGCGATTAGAAGTGCAATAGTATCGAAGGAAATTGACGGAGATCCGAAATGTGAAATGATTTGGGTGAAGGTCACGGTTAAAGCAGGCTCAGACATGGTAATTGGATGTCCCTATAGGCCCCATGGCTCAGCAGCTGTTGTGGCTGAGCACCTGAAGGATAATTTGGAAAATATTTCGAGTAGATTTCCCCACCATGTTATAGTTCTGGGTGGAGATTTTAATTTGCCGGATGTAGACTGGGAGACTCAAACTTCATAACGGGTGGCAGGGACAAAGAATCCAGTGAAATTTTTTAAAGTGCTTTATCTGAAAACTACATTGAGCAGTTAAACAGAGAACCGACTCGTGGCGATAACATATTAGAGCTTCTGGTGACAAACAGACCCGAACTATTTGAAACAGTTAACGCTGAACAGGGAATCAGCGATCATAAAGCGGTTACGGCATCGATGATTTCAGCCGTAAATAGAAATATTAAAAAAGGTAGGAAGATTTTTCTGTTTAGCAAAAGTGACAAAGAGCAGATTACAGAGTACCTGACGGCTCAACACAAAAGTTTTGTCTCAAGTACAGATAGTGTTGAGGATCAGTGGACAAAGTTCAAAACCATCGTACAATATGCGTTAGACGAGTATGTGCCAAACAAGATCGTAAGAGATGGAAAAGAGCCACCGTGGTACAACAACCGAGTTAGAAAACTGCTGCGGAAGCAAAGGGAACTTCACAGCAAACATAAACATAGCCAAAGCCTTGCAGACAAACAAAAATTACACGAAGCGAAATGTAGTGTGAGGAGGGCTATGCGAGAGGCGTTCAATAAATTCGAAAGTTAAGTTCTGTGTACTGACTTGGCAGAAAATCCTAAGAAATTTTGGCCTTATGTCAAAGCGGTAGGTGGATCAGAACAAAATGTCCAGACACTCTGTGACCAAAATGGTACTGAAACAGAGGATGACAGACTAAATGCCGAAATACTAAATGTCTTTTTCCAAAGCTGTTTCACAGAGGAAGACTGCACTGTAGTTCCCTCTCTAGATTGTCGTACAGATGACAAAATGGTAGATGTAGAAATAGACGACAGAGGGATAGAGAAACAATTAAAATCGCTCAAAAGAGGAAAGGCCGCTAGACCTGATGGGATACCAGTTCGATTTTACACAGAGTACACGAAGGAACTTCGCCCCCTTCTTGCAGCGGTGTACCGTAGGTCTCTAGAAGAGTGTAGCGTTCCAAAGGATTGGAAAAGGGCACAGGTCATCCCCGTTTTCAAGAAGGGACGTCGAACAGATGTGCAGAATTATAGACCTATATCTCTAACGTCGATCAGTTGTAGAATTTTGGATCACGTAATATGTTCGAGTATAATGAATTTTCTGGAGACTAGAAATCAACTCTGTAGGAAACAGCATGGGTTTTGAAAAAGACAGTCGTGTGAAACCCAGCTCGCGCTATTCGTCCACGAGACTGAGAGGGCCATAGACACGGGTTCACAGGTAGATGCCGTGTTTCTTGACTTCCGCAAGGCGTTCGTTACAGTTCCCCACAGTCGTTTAATGAACAAAGTAAGAGCATATGGACTATCAGACCAATTGTGTGATTGGATTGAAGAGTTCCTAGATAACAGAACGCAGCATGTCATTCTCAATGGAGAGAAGTCTTCCGAAGTGAGAGTGATTTCAGATGTGCCGCAGGGGAGTGTCATAGGACCGTTGCTATTCACAATATACATAAATGACCTTGTGGATGACATCGGAAGTTCACTGAGGCTTTTTGCAGATGATGCTGTGGTGTATCGAGAGGTTGTAACAATGGAAAATTGTACTGAAATACAGGAGGATCTGCAGCGAATTGACGCATGGTGCAGGGAATGGCAATTGAATCTCAATGTAGACAAGTGTCATGTGCTGCGAATACATAGAAAGTTAGATCCCTTATCATTTAGCTACAAAATAGCAGGTCCGCAGCTGGAAGCAGTTAATTTCGTAAATTATCTGGGAGTACGCATTAGGAGTGATTTAAAATGGAATGATCATATAAAGTTGATCGTCGGTAAAGCACATGCCAGACTGAGATTCATTGGAAGAATCCTATGGAAATGCAATCCGAAAACAAAGGAAGTGGGTTACAGTACGCTTGTTCGCCCACTGCTTGAATACTGCACAGCAGTGTGGGATCTGCACCAGATAGGGTTGATAGAAGAGATAGAGAAGATCCAACGGAGAGCAGCGCGCTTCGTTACAGGATCATTTAGTAATCGCGAAAGCGTTACGGAGATGATAGATAAACTCCAGTGGAAGACTCTGCGGGAGAGACGCTCAGTAACTCGGTATGGGCTTTTGTTGAAGTGTCGAGAACATACCTTCACCGAGGAGTCAAGCACTATATTGCTCCCTCCTACGTATATCTCGCGAAGAGACCATGAGGATAAAATCAGAGAGATTAGAGCCCACACAGAGACATACCGACAATCCTTCTTTCCACGAAGAATACGAGACTGGAATGGAAGGGAGAACCGATAGAGGTACTCAGGGTACCCTCCGCCACACAACGTCAGGTGGCTTGCGGAGTATGGATGTAGATGTAGATGTGACCCATCGACAACGCCTGACAACATGCACCAGCGCATTGTCAATGCATGTGCGAACATTACGGAAGGCGAACTACTCGCTGTTGAGAGAAATGTCGTTACACGTATTGCCAAATGCATTGAGGTTGATGGAAATCATTTTGAGCATTTATTGCATTAATGTGGTATTTACACGTAATCACGCTGTAGCAGCATGCGTTCTCAGAAATGATAAGTTCACAAAGGTACAGTTGTGCTCAAAAGTATCCGAACGACCTGAACTTCATTTCGCCTGATTAGCATGCAACCGGCATAACGCGGCTGTCTAGCAGGTCCTGTAAACGCTACTTGGTACAGTCGTTTGACTATTGAAAATGGTCCTAATATGTCACGACTAGAAAACACTGCTCTGTATCGCAGTAACTCAAGATGTAAAGTAATACCACGATGCTACAAATATCAGGGAACACCTTATTCACAGACAAGACTGTCCTTAAGACTTGTAATCTCACATTTATTACAATAAATGACATACCTGAAATGTTACCGGCCGGCCGAAGTGGCCGTGCGGTTAAAGGCGCTGCAGTCTGGAACCGCAAGACCGCTACGGTCGCAGGTTCGAATCCTGCCTCAGGCATGGATGTTTGTTATGTCCTTAGGTTAGTTAGGTTTAACTAGTTCTAAGTTCTAGGGGACTAATGACCTCAGCAGTTGAGTCCCATAGTGCTCAGAGCCATTTGAAATGTTACCACTCTCATTATTACGTCAGACAGATAATGCACGTAGTAAGTTCGACGTATTCATGATTTCTTCTTCAAAGTAACATACAGTACTTATTATTTAACACAAAACTGCATTAAAAATTTAAGTTATCCACGAGCAGCTGGTTGAGAATATGTATGAACTGCAAATGACTGACGCAAACTAACAGTCATTCCTGATTAGGCATACAGAGAGTGATATACCTCGATTTTAGACAGTATCAGTTAACAAATATCAGCTTTAAATTACATAACGCAAACATTTTTAACGGACGCGAATTCCTACCCAGCATCTATTGTCCCTGTTAACGAACTACGAGAGATGTTAAATATTGCTTCTTCATAAGTAACTTACTTGAAAGGCCGTGAGGCAAAGCTTTGTGTTGGACAGGGATTAGAACCCAGAACCTAATCGGATTGATATCGAAGCACAACCAACTGTGACATATCGGACTTTATCGGCAGTAGCTAGATGTTTTAACTGAAACGAAACATTAATTTTTTCCTTCCCAGGACTCCAACCTGGCACCTATCGCTGTTATATTCTAGAGAAAACGAACGTTAAATATGGGTTTGTTGCACCAGCAGCGACATGTGAGCATGTTTGAACTAGAAATAATATGACGAAGAGTTCAGTGCTCACTGGAAATAGAGCCCCACACATATCGTTGTTGAGTACACACAAAGAGACGTCAGCTACCGAATTTTTCTCCACCAGCAGCTCGGAATAACATCTTGAACTTACAGTGATATCGCAAATAGTTCTGTGTCCCACTGGGAGTCAAAAACGTCAGATATCGTTAGTGTTGACAAGGGATGGAAAAACATTAAAAATCAAAATTATTATCCACCCGCAGATAGGTGTTCTCATGCTAGAGATTGATAATACATAATGAAATCTTTAGTGCCTGGATTCGAACCCATTCATGTGTAATATGTGGAGATGTTGAGGAATCTGCAGTTTTGAACAAACAACAAAGTGTAGCCGAGCTGTATTGTCACGAAGGGATCAAATTCCGCGTTAAGGGCTGTCTGAGTTGCATTCTCAGTTCAGAACCAATTTTAGCGACACACAGAAGCTCAGATGAAAGATGGAATAAGTGTCCTGTGACTATACATAGCGTTTGTTTCGTCACTAGAAATAAATAACTAGTATAAGAAAGGTTACTGGTGATAGAGTTTTTACATGTCGCCACTCCAGACTTTATTGTGGTTCAACCTGATGTCTACTTGGCAGAGAAAGAAAATCATCTTTAATGTGAATTTCAGACCACACTGCCATTATATCTTCTTCACTTGGTATAGCCAGAAGAGAATGGAATCTTTCTCTCCCTATCTAAAATCATTGACAGAAGTGGGAATCGAACCCAGACCATAGGTATAAGAACCTATCATCAGTCCAACAGACCACCAAATCCTCTTTTCTGTGACGCATTTTTCTATCGTAACACCATTGCGCCACACTGGATGAGAATTCTGACACACAGGTTCCCTGTAGTAAATTGTAGAATGTTCAGTAAATTCATTTACTTGGTTGACCGAATCACCATGAACTAGCTGCCTCGGCTACCCAGTGCATACATTCGACTCTATTTTGTAATCACCGAAATAAAATCACGTATCTGCCACCTACACAGAACTGCCAACAGTGTAGGATGCAGAAATTTAAATATGAAGTGTTCCTTTCCACTTGAGGTATTCTATTGCGCTATCTGTAAAAAACGTCATGCAGCGCAAAAGAAAAGCTGTAACTGTTTCTCTCAGAAGTCTAGACTCGGCCATTTGCATTATCTCGCAGCGCTGTGGTATGCAGAAGTTCTGGAGGAATTGTTGTTCAGCTCTGGAGTTGTTGTAGCTGTGTGTCAGCTAGTAGCGTAATGGTAAGTGTCGTGCACCATTGATAAGATGTCGCGAGTTCGAATGCATTTACTGCTAATTTTTTTAAAAAACTCAATTCTGCTGTCTGCTGAAGCTACCGATCTAATGGAACTTTGAACATTCCCTTCAGTTCTCAACCCAAAATAGTCGCGTGTGGAAAAAGGGCTAACTTCTGTGACATTTTGTTCTTTTCAGGTTTAATAGGCAGCCAGGCAGCAGATGCATCTCGAAGCTTTCGTATTATGTATGGGGAGAGCGCATCGTGCCCAAATACGTCAGAAAAGTATTTTCTACATTAGCTGCCGTGTGGTAGTGGCATTTTATTCTTCTTCAAACATTGTTTGACAGCTTTAACTCAGAACAAGTATTCTACATGCATGTAATCAATAAACTTCATGTGCATCGTCAGACTGTTATAGATAACATCAGAGAATTCGCATATATCGTTGATGATTAATTTCGCTCTCATGTTTACTATTGTTTCAGCAACACTAAAGGAAGCCTTATGAAAATTGTGCATTGTATTATAAGAATAAAACTACCCACAATAACCTTACGACGAAAGTCTAATAAAACTGAGTATCTGTACACAAGCATGCCTCTATCGACACGAATTAGTAAAATACTACTCACTTAGATTTTGATTAGGTCTGTGTTTATTTGGTATGCTGTGTCATACTCAAGAGGTATGCAAATGTGGCATTTCATAAATATAGTTATGTACTTCTAGAAACCCAAAATTTGCTTTTCAGCAGCGGAAAGAGGAGTTTCCTGTTGTGCATCATTGTAAGTTTTTCACCATTGCACTATGAGCTGAAAGTATTTTCTTGCAATTTCCTTATTGATGCTTGGCCTGACTGCCTGTAGCTCTTTCACAGAGGGGGTAAAAACGTTGAAGTCAGTGAGACTGGAACAGCGAACCATAACAGACACTTTTTCACAGGTCAGCACGTTACCACAGAGCTTGCGAAGAGGTATGTGTTTTAGCTTCCTCTTACGAGGCCAATAGTGACTAGATCTCATAAACCGCTATTTAAAGGACGAGATTGGTTGCGATTTCCACCTGCAACGACATTCCTGGGCTGAAAACCGTAAGTTTACAATCTTTTGTTACACCTCAAGCTATAATAACTGAGATTATTCAATGGAAATGACAGGTAAAATCAAGTGAACTTTGAGGCTTAATTCCGTGCACACAAGCAAGTAACTCGTCGATCACAGAGTTGCCAAACATACGTCACCTTGTTGCCAAATCTCAGTTACAGTACCAGCAGGAAGAAGACGAACCAATGTGAACCTACAGCGGGCTGGGAAGTGACCATAGCTGGTGTCTCCAAGTCGCAGCTGCTACGGCCTGGAATACGTAAATTGTCTGATTCGCATTTCTGTAACTAGGTTTAGGGACTGGAGCGTAGTTACTAATAATACTCAGAATTGACTGAAAACTAAGCATCATAAATCAGTAACTCTCATAGTTGTTTTTATATTTCTTTCGTAAGTGTACTCAAAACTAAGAAACTCATTCACAGGCGTTTTCGTGCCTCGCGGACAGTCGAGCACAACAAACAAATAAAAAATGTGTGTGTGTGTGTGTGTGTGTGTGTGTGTGTGTGTGTGTGTGACAGAGAGAGAGAGAGGGAGAGAGAGTGAGGGAGAAATGAAAAAGAATGAGAGAGAGAGTGCGTGTGTGTAAAACACTGTTGCAAAGAAATTGAATCATGGTATGTAAAGAAATCTTTCATTTAAAATGACACGTTCCACATCAGTACGAAAAGTCGTATTCATGATGTATGGAACAAGAATTAATCTAATCTAATCTAATAACATCATATTGATGACTAGCCATGAAGAGTCATGAATTACCGAAATTTTTGCCAATACCAGTAACCAAATCTAAACTTGAAAATAAAAGACGACAATTTTTGCAATAAACTGGGACTCCTATCAAGACCCTTTCGTCCCTGTTAGCTAACCACGAGAGATGTCTGATATACCTCCATTCTGAAGTAACAAAGTGTACATGCATTTAAAGGTGAAGTGCATGATGTGAAGTTCTATGACGGAGATACAAACCTAACACGTAATCGGATTGTTAACTAAGAAAAATCAAATGTTACGTATCGGTTTTTCTTACGAGCTGCTAGGTGTTTGAATCTAAAATAAGGATACAAACTTCTGTGCCTAAGCGACAGTCGAACTGCACAACTACCGTGCATCCACGAATATAGCTTAAGTATCAGTTGCTTACTCACCAACAGTAAGATGTGTGCTTGTTTGACCAGAAATAACAACCCCTATTGCGATTGTTGGCAATAAATGAACAGACATTAAAAATGCGCGTTAATTTTCACTAGCAGGTGGGTGTGCACTTGATAGGTCTTGAAATTAAATTATGAATATTTTTGTACTGGATCCTTTGGAGGAGACCTAGTGAAGATTGCAGTCTTGGGAAAGGGAACGAAATGATTGAACTATACTGTTCTGAGAGATTCAGATCCTCGACAGAGGAGATACGAATTCCAATCACAGTCCAGCACCAAGTTTTTCAACGTTTCTAGTTCAACCAAGTACAAGTAAAATAATAGACCTGTTGCTTTAAATGGCAATCGGTTCATCAAATAAAATAAAATGTTCTAATGTAAGTAGGTTTACTGGCGACTGTATTTCTGTTTGCCATGACTTTCGCTATGTCATTACCCAACGTAAACCGGCTCTGCCCAGTTGGTAATGAAGGAACGTGATGTTTAATGCGGATTATGGATTATAACGTCTGTCTCTTGAGGTTACCAGGGGTAAAATAAATCTGTTTCTGCCTCTTAAAAGTAAATTCCTGAACCCACGCAGTGCACCTGTGATAATTCGTTCCACCAGACCATTGTGGCCACATTTCCCAGCCTCAAGAGTGTGCTGAAACGGATGATGTGCTTAGCTTACAAAATTAGTCACGGTGGAAAAAATGCGAGTCTATTAAATGGTTAAGTAGAAGCAAGATTATGACGCGGAGATTCCGCTATTCTCATGTCAGCAGGATGTAAAGACTCTTCTAGGCATCATAGGCTCGTAGTAAAGCCATTTTGAATTTTCAAAAATTGAGCAAATTTCTTAGTTCGAGAAAATCCACTGTGAAGTGTGAAGTTACCGGATAATTCGATTATTACCGTCGTTATTACTATCATTTTATTCATACCGCTGCTGGAACACACGTGCTTGAAGATCATTTAATGTCTTTTGGTCACTATTGAAGTAGTTTCCCAAGAACAGGTTCTCTCCCTGTCTATGGAATCCTTCTCATGTTAATATCAAACATCAGCAGTTACTCGTAGATTACATTAAAACTAAAGTAATTGATGAAGACGTTATTTGATAATAAAAACGCGCTGCCTTTCTTCATTTACTTGCGCCTACAAATGGCTATCGAGTACTGCCAAACCAAAAGGCAAGAGATCTTACTGCCTTCCGATATATAAGTCGCTGTCAGTTCTTCCATATGATTTGGCCGACAAGACCTGTTTCAAGTTGTGTATGACAGACAATGATTCAGAAAATCAATTGTTTTCCTTTGAAATAAACAGAAAGATTTTCATTCTAAGCTATCCAAGTACAAAATTTTCGCAATATTAGTTCAAATTTAATATTCGCTTCTATAATGTAGGAAAGTATTTCACAGTTGCAAAACTTGCATCCGACTCATTGACCTTACACTTAGTCGCTGACCATAAACTCTAGCTCAGAGGACACCAAAGTTTTCAACCAATGATTTCCCACAGCTACAGGAACACTATTTGTGATACCTCTTAGACAAAATACTTACGCAGTGTTATCAGACGAAAAGATCAACCTGACACAAACTGTGGGAAGTTTGTTTTACAACCTTCGTACCTGGATAATAAGCTTTTTCCTATTTGAGATATCTGTGAACGTTGGTGCTTAAGACGGTTTAAGAAGAAACTAAATTCCTTCAGCTACGACAATGTTTGGAGAAATGGTCTTAACGGCACTAAATCGGGGTTTGTGAATCGTTTACCGGCCGTACTCTGCCGCATTTCTATGGTTGGAAGGCAAAAAGCTTACTGACAAATTTCACAGAAGGAAAAGGGGGGCGAAATGTCTCCAACTGGAAGGTCATGTTGTTTTATTTAAATGATTACAAAATCAGGTAAAACGAACAGTCAGATTGTCAGTATAAGCACATTACTGTCGTCAGTATGGTGTTGCACTGCCCAGCGCCTGTAATGATAAAGGGCCCGTTTAGGTCAGGCATATTATATACAGAAGTGGAAGAGAGAGCACCACTAAATTCTGCAATCCGTATGCGTTGCATACACTCATAAATTACTGTTGCAGTGTACTTGTGGAGCCAAATGAGTGAACTGCGTGTTTTCGGGTGAGAAAGATGAAAGTCTCTGCTGGATTCCTTTCATGTTAATTACTTAAATCTGTTGTCATTTACGGCACAAATTCCTCTTCTAATTTTACTGTGGTGTTTCTGACTATCTGGGAGGAGACTGAGCAGTGAAACGTGTTACTTTTACACATAAACAACAACAATCTGTCACACTTCTACACTTTAAAACACAGTTTATATGTAATTCATGTCACACAGTCTCATACAGAACCTACATCCGCTTTCTTTTGTATACTGTATATGATAAGATACTGTCATCCCCCTTCCCTTCTGTGTGAGAGGATGAATGAGCAAATGTATTTCTAGTTGCATGCTTGATGGTAGCAGACAAGCCTGTCTGCTAGAGAACAGTAGGACCAACGTCGGAACAGATAGCTACGCTTTCTAAAAGCTGAGAGGTTTCTATTCTTAGTATGGTCCTGTCTGTCCCTTGGCATGTTCGTATAGGAAGCTGCCTCTCTGGTCACTTCAGTTTGTATCTGTTAAGCACGTTCGGTAGGAGCCCAGGGCAGTCTGTCCTCGGCGAGCGTCTGAAGTGGTAAGATCTCCGGCTAAGCGTGTATCTGCTAAGTCCGTAGGACACTGGATTTCTTAAGTTCAGCCTAACTGAAAATTTAATCACCTTTATTTCAGGTTTAGCTCTAAAATATCTAATGTTATCTTAAATTGCAACGCAGTGTAATTCGAGTGTGAAGTTCAGAATGTCTTCTGGTAGTTGCTTTGTCACTAAATTGTGAGTAAAGTGGAACCACGTGTTGATCAGTAACTCTAACTAAGATTATCAATCTTAAATGTGAATGTGCGTGAGATTATAATGTCTCGTCTTGACAATATTTTTCAATATAGCAACTTTTCTTTATGTTCAACCCACGTGGGGTGTACTTTGTGAGACCAGTACCACGTGCTTATACAATTGTTTGACCCATCAGGTTAATAGTAAGACGATAGTAACCAGTTCGAGGTTTTTCTTTTGTAAATTGCTTTTCGATCTAATTTATTTTAATTATCAAAATTATTGTGGAGTTACACTCTTTGCGTAAACCAAGTTGACCACATGAAGCATGTGGTGTAATCATCAAAGTAGCCCTCAGCTATTCTTTTCGGGAAGATTTCACAGAGAGTTAGTATGAATTTAGTATACCAGTGTGTGGTAATTACATGACGGACAGGGTTGCGCTACGAACATAACTTCTTTAGGTGACAATTGAATCGGTTGGCTGTGGTTAATTTCCTCTTTCATATGTTTCAACGTTCTTCGTGTGTTATTTTATGAATGCAGTGTTGTATGCAGTCTCCCAATCTTGGCTCCATATTTGATGTGTTCTGTAAGATTACAAACTCACATTTTCACAATCCTAAATAAGGCACCAGTTTAGTTATGAATCAAGTTTAATATGCTGAAATTTCAATGATCAATGTTAAAATAAATTTCCCAATATAAACTGATTTATTTCTTTTTATTTGAATTCTCTTTTATATATATATATCACCGGTTGTTGTATGACTATTAAAAGATTGTAATTAATGTTAGTCTGGTTGGGAATCTGGTAAGCTAGACTGGATACCTGGTGAGACAGTTGCTCAGTAATGTAACGTTAACTTCCCAAGACAGCTCACAGCTTTTAACCCGCTTTTATTGTCTATCAGCACCGCTTTCAGAACAAATTAATGCAACAACATTACAAAGAGCACTGGCAAACGGTATTCGCTACACTAGGTTACTTAAACTGGTGTCACTGAGCTAGAACTTATGGCCAGCGACTAAGTGTAAGGTCAATGAGTTGGATGCAAGTTTTGCAACTGTGAAATACTTTCCTACATTATAGAAGCGAATATTAAATTTGAACTAATATTGCGAAAATTTTGTACTTGGATAGCTTAGAATGAAAATCTTTCTGTTTATTTCAAAGGAAAACAATTGATTTTCTGAATCATTGTCTGTCATACACAACTTGAAACAGGTCTTGTCGGCCAAATCATATGGAAGAACTGACAGCGACTTATATATCGGAAGGCAGTAAGATCTCTTGCCTTTTGGTTTGGCAGTACTCGATAGCCATTTGTAGGCGCAAGTAAATGAAGAAAGGCAGCGCGTTTTTATTATCAAATAACGTCTTCATCAATTACTTTAGTTTTAATGTAATCTACGAGTAACTGCTGATGTTTGATATTAACATGAGAAGGATTCCATAGACAGGGAGAGAACCTGTTCTTGGGAAACTACTTCAATAGTGACCAAAAGACATTAAATGATCTTCAAGCACGTGTGTTCCAGCAGCGGTATGAATAAAATGATAGTAATAATGACGGTAATAATCGAATTATCCGGTAACTTCACACTTCACAGTGGATTTTCTCGAACTAAGAAATTTGCTCAATTTTTGAAAATTCAAAATGGCTTTACTACGAGCGTATGATGCCTAGAAGAGTCTTTACATCCTGCTGACATGAGAATAGCGGAATCTCCGCGTCATAACCTTGCTTCTACTTAACCATTTAATAGACTCGCATTTTTTCCACCGTGACTAATTTTGTAAGCTAAGCACATCATCCGTTTCAGCACACTCTTGAGGCTGGGAAATGTGGCCACAATGGTCTGGTGGAACGAATTATCACAGGTGCACTGCGTGGGTTCAGGAATTTACTTTTAAGAGGCAGAAACAGATTTATTTTACCCCTGGTAACCTCAAGAGACAGACGTTATAATCCATAATCCGCATTAAACATCACGTTCCTTCATTACCAACTGGGCAGAGCCGGTTTACGTTGGGTAATGACATAGCGAAAGTCATGGCAAACAGAAATACAGTCGCCAGTAAACCTACTTACATTAGAACATTTTATTTTATTTGATGAACCGATTGCCATTTAAAGCAACAGGTCTATTATTTTACTTGTACTTGGTTGAACTAGAAACGTTGAAAAACTTGGTGCTGGACTGTGATTGGAATTCGTATCTCCTCTTTCGAGGATCTGAATCTCTCAGAACAGTATAGTTCAATCATTTCGTTCCCTTTCCCAAGACTGCAATCTTCACTAGGTCTCCTCCAAAGGATCCAGTACAAAAATATTCATAATTTAATTTCAAGACCTATCAAGTGCACACCCACCTGCTAGTGAAAATTAACGCGCATTTTCAATGTCTGTTCATTTATTGCCAACAATCGCAATAGGGGTTGTTATTTCTGGTCAAACAAGCACACATCTTACTGTTGGTGAGTAAGCAACTGATACTTAAGCTATATTCGTGGATGCACGGTAGTTGTGCAGTTCGACTGTCGCTTAGGCACAGAAGTTTGTATCCTTATTTTAGATTCAAACACCTAGCAGCTCGTAAGAAAAACCGATACGTAACATTTGATTTTTCTTAGTTAACAATCCGATTACGTGTTAGGTTTGTATCTCCGTCATAGAACTTCACATCATGCACTTCACCTTTAAATGCATGTACACTTTGTTACTTCAGAATGGAGGTATATCAGACATCTCTCGTGGTTAGCTAACAGGGACGAAAGGGTCTTGATAGGAGTCCCAGTTTATTGCAAAAATTGTCGTCTTTTATTTTCAAGTTTAGATTTGGTTACTGGTATTGGCAAAAATTTCGGTAATTCATGACTCTTCATGGCTAGTCATCAATATGATGTTATTAGATTAGATTAGATTAATTCTTGTTCCATACATCATGAATACGACTTTTCGTACTGATGTGGAACGTGTCATTTTAAATGAAAGATTTCTTTACATACCATGATTCAATTTCTTTGCAACAGTGTTTTACACACACGCACTCTCTCTCTCATTCTTTTTCATTTCTCCCTCACTCTCTCTCCCTCTCTCTCTCTCTGTCACACACACACACACACACACACACACACACACACACACACACATTTTTTATTTGTTTGTTGTGCTCGACTGTCCGCGAGGCACGAAAACGCCTGTGAATGAGTTTCTTAGTTTTGAGTACACTTACGAAAGAAATATAAAAACAACTATGAGAGTTACTGATTTATGATGCTTAGTTTTCAGTCAATTCTGAGTATTATTAGTAACTACGCTCCAGTCCCTAAACCTAGTTACAGAAATGCGAATCAGACAATTTACGTATTCCAGGCCGTAGCAGCTGCGACTTGGAGACACCAGCTATGGTCACTTCCCAGCCCGCTGTAGGTTCACATTGGTTCGTCTTCTTCCTGCTGGTACTGTAACTGAGATTTGGCAACAAGGTGACGTATGTTTGGCAACTCTGTGATCGACGAGTTACTTGCTTGTGTGCACGGAATTAAGCCTCAAAGTTCACTTGATTTTACCTGTCATTTCCATTGAATAATCTCAGTTATTATAGCTTGAGGTGTAACAAAAGATTGTAAACTTACGGTTTTCAGCCCAGGAATGTCGTTGCAGGTGGAAATCGCAACCAATCTCGTCCTTTAAATAGCGGTTTATGAGATCTAGTCACTATTGGCCTCGTAAGAGGAAGCTAAAACACATACCTCTTCGCAAGCTCTGTGGTAACGTGCTGACCTGTGAAAAAGTGTCTGTTATGGTTCGCTGTTCCAGTCTCACTGACTTCAACGTTTTTACCCCCTCTGTGAAAGAGCTACAGGCAGTCAGGCCAAGCATCAATAAGGAAATTGCAAGAAAATACTTTCAGCTCATAGTGCAATGGTGAAAAACTTACAATGATGCACAACAGGAAACTCCTCTTTCCGCTGCTGAAAAGCAAATTTTGGGTTTCTAGAAGTACATAACTATATTTATGAAATGCCACATTTGCATACCTCTTGAGTATGACACAGCATACCAAATAAACACAGACCTAATCAAAATCTAAGTGAGTAGTATTTTACTAATTCGTGTCGATAGAGGCATGCTTGTGTACAGATACTCAGTTTTATTAGACTTTCGTCGTAAGGTTATTGTGGGTAGTTTTATTCTTATAATACAATGCACAATTTTCATAAGGCTTCCTTTAGTGTTGCTGAAACAATAGTAAACATGAGAGCGAAATTAATCATCAACGATATATGCGAATTCTCTGATGTTATCTATAACAGTCTGACGATGCACATGAAGTTTATTGATTACATGCATGTAGAATACTTGTTCTGAGTTAAAGCTGTCAAACAATGTTTGAAGAAGAATAAAATGCCACTACCACACGGCAGCTAATGTAGAAAATACTTTTCTGACGTATTTGGGCACGATGCGCTCTCCCCATACATAATACGAAAGCTTCGAGATGCATCTGCTGCCTGGCTGCCTATTAAACCTGAAAAGAACAAAATGTCACAGAAGTTAGCCCTTTTTCCACACGCGACTATTTTGGGTTGAGAACTGAAGGGAATGTTCAAAGTTCCATTAGATCGGTAGCTTCAGCAGACAGCAGAATTGAGTTTTTTAAAAAAATTAGCAGTAAATGCATTCGAACTCGCGACATCTTATCAATGGTGCACGACACTTACCATTACGCTACTAGCTGACACACAGCTACAACAACTCCAGAGCTGAACAACAATTCCTCCAGAACTTCTGCATACCACAGCGCTGCGAGATAATGCAAATGGCCGAGTCTAGACTTCTGAGAGAAACAGTTACAGCTTTTCTTTTGCGCTGCATGACGTTTTTTACAGATAGCGCAATAGAATACCTCAAGTGGAAAGGAACACTTCATATTTAAATTTCTGCATCCTACACTGTTGGCAGTTCTGTGTAGGTGGCAGATACGTGATTTTATTTCGGTGATTACAAAATAGAGTCGAATGTATGCACTGGGTAGCCGAGGCAGCTAGTTCATGGTGATTCGGTCAACCAAGTAAATGAATTTACTGAACATTCTACAATTTACTACAGGGAACCTGTGTGTCAGAATTCTCATCCAGTGTGGCACAATGGTGTTACGATAGAAAAATGCGTCACAGAAAAGAGGATTTGGTGGTCTGTTGGACTGATGATAGGTTCTTATACCTATGGTCTGGGTTCGATTCCCACTTCTGTCAATGATTTTAGATAGGGAGAGAAAGATTCCATTCTCTTCTGGCTATACCAAGTGAAGAAGATATAATGGCAGTGTGGTCTGAAATTCACATTAAAGATGATTTTCTTTCTCTGCCAAGTAGACATCAGGTTGAACCACAATAAAGTCTGGAGTGGCGACATGTAGAAACTCTATCACCAGTAACCTTTCTTATACTAGTTATTTATTTCTAGTGACGAAACAAACGCTATGTATAGTCACAGGACACTTATTCCATCTTTCATCTGAGCTTCTGTGTGTCGCTAAAATTGGTTCTGAACTGAGAATGCAACTCAGACAGCCCTTAACGCGGAATTTGATCCCTTCGTGACAATACAGCTCGGCTACACTTTGTTGTTTGTTCAAAACTGCAGATTCCTCAACATCTCCACATATTACACATGAATGGGTTCGAATCCCGGCACTAAAGATTTCATTATGTATTATCAATCTCTAGCATGAGAACACCTATCTGCGGGTGGATAATAATTTTGATTTTTAATGTTTTTCCATCCCTTGTCAACACTAACGATATCTGACGTTTTTGACTCCCAGTGGGACACAGAACTATTTGCGATATCACTGTAAGTTCAAGATGTTATTCCGAGCTGCTGGTGGAGAAAAATTCGGTAGCTGACGTCTCCTTGTGTGTACTCAACAACGATATGTGTGGGGCTCTATTTCCAGTGAGCACTGAACTCTTCGTCATATTATTTCTAGTTCAAACATGCTCACATGTCGCTGCTGGTGCAACAAACCCATATTTAACGTTCGTTTTCTCTAGAATATAACAGCGATAGGTGCCAGGTTGGAGTCCTGGGAAGGAAAAAATTAATGTTTCGTTTCAGTTAAAACATCTAGCTACTGCCGATAAAGTCCGATATGTCACAGTTGGTTGTGCTTCGATATCAATCCGATTAGGTTCTGGGTTCTAATCCCTGTCCAACACAAAGCTTTGCCTCACGGCCTTTCAAGTAAGTTACTTATGAAGAAGCAATATTTAACATCTCTCGTAGTTCGTAGGAATTCGCGTCCGTTAAAAATGTTTGCGTTATGTAATTTAAAGTTGATATTTGTTAACTGATACTGTCTAAAATCGAGGTATATCACTCTCTGTATGCCTAATCAGGAATGACTGTTAGTTTGCGTCAGTCACGAAATCTTTGCTTAGTCTGCCTGACTGGGGTTTGAATCCATATGCACAACGAGACGGTTCGTCGTGTCATTTGAAGTTCATACATGTTCTCAACCAGCTGCTCGTGGATAACTTAAATTTTTAATGCCGTTTTGTGTTAAATAATAAGTACTGTATGTTACTTTGTAGAGGAAATCATGAATAAGACGAACTTACTACGTGCATTACCTGTCTGACGTAATAATGAGAGTGGTAACATTTCAGGTATGTCATTTACTGTAATAAATGTGAGCTTACAAGCCTTAAGGACAGTCTTATCTGTGAATAAGGTGTTCCCTGATATATGTAGCATCGTGGTATTTTTTTTACATCTTGAGTTACTGCGATACAGAGCAGTGTTTTCTAGTTGTGACATGTTAGAACCATTTTCAATAGTCAAACGACTGTACCAAGGAGCGATTAGAGGACCTGCTAGACAGCCGCGTTATGCCGGTTGCATGCGAATCAGGCGAAATGCAGTTCACGTCGTTCGGATACTTTTGAGTACGACTGTACATGTATCACATTGGAACAACCGAAATAAAATGTTCAAACGTACCTCCTTTCTGTATTTTAATTTAAAAAACATACGTGTTACCAACTGTTCGTCTAAAATTGTGACCCATATGTTTGTGACTATTACAGCACCATCTATCACAAAGCGAAAAAAGTGGTCCAACTATAACATTCATATTTCTTTGCGTAGTACACGAAAATGTAATAAAAAATGGGGGTTACTATTTTAAAAAAACGCAGCTGATATCCGTTTGACCTATGGCAGCGCCATCGAGCGGGCCACCCATAGCGCCATCTGGTTTTCCCCTTTGAGCTGGACAAGTCTCGTTCTTTGTAGTATTTTCGTTTGACACTTATTTCGTGAGATATTTGGTCTGGTTACGATCAATGGACCACCCTGTATGGTTTCATAAGGTCATCAGTGATGTGAAATATCGCCACCTCTGGAACCCGCCTCCATGGCCGAGGTTGCTAACGCTCGTCTGTGGCCCTCAACTAGAAAGTAAGACACATCGAGTCCTGGACGTAGCCGAAATTTTCATTGCCAGTATTGGCCGAAAATGGAGGACAGGTGGTTGCGTAAATTTCCTGATCACCAGCCTTTGCGCCAGTGTCCTGAATTAAATTCCAAACCTCTCCGCAGGGTCTCATGAAATGAGAGTATTGACACTGTTGACGTTGATCCATCCATCGGATGAGGACTTTAAGCTCGACGGCTCCGTGATGCTATTCGAGAGGAGTAGGCTACGTGCCGCGGCCTTAACACTGGAAACAGGAAGGTTCACGTCTTTTTCTGGAATTTTCATTTGCTTCCTCTGTTTCACCTACAGCGTACGAGTAAACAGCATTTCTCGAAATGAAGGTGTCAGGGATCATGTAAGTCTCGATAGTATAGCATGACGAAAAACACAGAAATCAGATTCGAGGATTTGTCGACAGTCGTTCTTCACAAGCACCAATCACGGTTCGAACAGCGAATGCAAGGCGCGGGGGCGGGTGGGGGGGAGGGGGGAAGGGAGGCAATGAGCGATTGGTAGGAGGGGGTACTGCTACTATAAGTCTCTCCGCCAAACCCTGTGAGGTCTTACGCACAGTATAGATGTAGATTACAACGTCTCACTGGACCAGGTGTCAATAAACATTAAAATAAACTACTGGATTTTATTCATTTTCACCTTTTATTACTAACAACATTCTTTGTATAGTGTATAATATCTCTACACGTTATTCTGCTTTTTATCATTCTTTCGAACATCTCTTTACGCAAAGAGCCGTTTCACGAGCTCCGACGTTCTCCCTTTTTTTTTTTTTTTACGTCAGCTCAAAGTAGCACTTACGTCCTCAATTATTTGCTGGGTGTATTCCAATCTCTGTCCTCCTCCGAGTTTCTACTCTCCACAACTCCCTCTGGTACCATGGAAGTTACTCCCTGTTGTTTTAACAGATTTCTTATCATCCTGTCCCTTCGTCGCGTCAGTGATTTCCATGTATGCATTTCCTCGCCGATTCTGTCGAGATGGAGAAGCTCCACATTTGTTACCTCGTCGGTCTACCTAATTTTCAACATTCCTCAGTAGCTTCTCATTTCAAATGCTTCGATTCTCTTCTGTTCCTGTCTTCCCACAGTCCATGTTACACTACCATACAATGCTGTGCTCCAAACGTACATTTTCAGAAATTTCTTCCTCAAATTAAGGCTTATGTTTGATACTAGTAGACTTGTGTTGGCGAGGAATGCCCTTTTTGCTAGTGCTAGTCTGCTTCTTATGTCCTTCTTACGCTGTCCATCATGGGTCACTTTGCTTTGTGATCACCAATCCTGATGTTAATTTTCTCGCTGTTCTCATTTCTGTTGCTTCTCATTACTTCCGTATTTCTTCGATTTACTCACAGGCTACTTTCTGTGCTCATTAGACTGTTCATTCCATTCAACAAATCCTGTAATTCTTCTTTTCTTTCACGCAGGATAGCGTAGCTTTTCATTGATTTCCTTCACCTTCAATTTTAATCATATTCTGAAACCTATCTCTTATTTCCATCATTGCTTCTCGACGTATACATTGAACACTAGCAGCGAAAGATTACATTCCCTTCTTATACCCCTCTAATCCGAGAACTTCGTTCCTTGTCTTCCAGTTTTATTGTTCCCTCTTTGTTCTTGTACGTACTGTGTATTACGTGTATTTCCCTACAGTTTACATCTATTTTTCTCAGAATTTAGAACATCTTGCAGCATTTGACGCTGTCGAACGCTTTTTCCAGTGCGACAAACCTTATCAACATTTCTTTACTGTTCTTCAGTCTTGCTTCCATTATCAACCGCAATGTCAGAACTGCCCCTCTGGAGCTTTTATTTTTCCTAAAGCCAAATTGATCGCCATCCAATAAATCTTCAACTTTCTTTTCCCTTCTTCTGTGTATTATTCTTGTCAGCAACTTGGGTGCATGACCTTGTAAGGTGTCAGGTAAATCCAACACCTTCCATGAAAACCCTGACATGATAAGCAAATCCAGTAGTATGTCACATAGCTCCGAATAAATCATGACACTAAATTAACCAAAGTAATACGAGTAACGAGTGAGCAAATGGAATACCACAGACTAACACAAGAATGCCTAAATGCGTGTCATACCTTCCCACTGTGAGACAGATGCAGTTCTGGGGGGAGAAACGAGAACAGAAGCCGAGAGCAGAACCGTGTTAAGCGAGAAGGCCCTACGATAAGGGACAGACACCCACGTCGCCAGCTAACCGCTAGGACCACCCCCAGCCCATGTTAAAAGCTAGAGCCCTCCAGAAGAAAAGTATAGATCTTACGATAACACAAAAAGGGCCACACCACCTGCAAGTTTTAGCGTGAGACTTTTTCGCGTCTCTGTTACGTCAGGACCACCCCCCAGCCCATGTTAAAAGATAGAGCCCTCCAGAAGAACAGTATAGATCTTACAATAACACTAAAAGGTCCACACCAGCTGCAAGTTTTAGCGTGAGACTTTTTCGCGTCTCTGTTACGTTGCAAACTTTAAAAACATTGCCCCACCACGAAAAGTATAACGTTTCTCATTGGATACACAGAATTTTTGTAGGCAGAGCTTAAGGTTAACATTGAGACCCTGATTGGTCAGATGAAAACACAGTCAGATAGTTTTTTTAAACCAACTTCGGTAAATTGTAATAAGAAGAAGTTAGGAGAGAGTTGCTTCCGAGATGGCGAGGTGAGCGGAGCTGTGCTGTCCGCCGCCCCCTGACGAACACTGACAAGGTAATGAACGCTCGCGATGCTGCGTAACAGCGCATAAAGCTTCACTCAGAACTGCAGAAGTCTCATTTGTTACACCCCCTTTTTGCGTAATGCTAGTGTCGATCGTCAATTAAAGCTCATGGTGTTCACATTTGCCACTTGAAGTAAAAATCTGAAATGCGATGATTTTTCTGTTATATAGTTATTGTGAAGCCACACCAGCCACTGTAATTTACGACAAGTTAGATAAGTAATTAAAGATAATTGAGGGTCACTGTAGACCATTTTGATAGTTTTCTCTCTTGTGAAACTTAATTTAAACCTAGATTATAGATGTGATATGGCATAGGTCATCCTTTGATCCACTGTAGAACTTGGAAACCCATTCAGGGAATATTCGTTCACATTTTTGTTGAACGCAGTTGGTTTTTACCATCCTGTATTAAAACATTTCCTTTTATCAATAGTGCAATTTACAAACGATGTTTTGTGAGTAGAATAAAATTTGCAATGGTAAACTTAACTGCTTTTTCGACGTTATTTTACCAGCTAACTAACAATAGGAAAGTCCTGAACCCCTTCCACTAAATTTAGTTAGTATTAAGATTCTTTTACAGGGAGTGCAGTGGAGCTGATGCTGAAATCATTAAGTATTTGGTTATATCATCGCTAGTCTCACTGAACTCTTCTGAATTCTACATGTCATGTGTGGTCTGGCGTCTCCTTACGAGCAACAGGTCCCAGGTTCAAAGTAGTCAATTCCCTAAAAAACACGCTCAGAGCGTCGTTGCGCGAAAGTGGTAGGGAGATACGATATAGAACAAACAGACAACATGTAGAATGTCCGAAAATGGCGACCCTGCCAGGATGATAAAATACCGTGATTGAAGGTCGACCACATGCCTAACTAGGTCAGACAAATATCCTGTTAAAAAAAATTTTCGTGATAAAAAGAAATTTTTTTGAAAGGCATAAATATTTGAAACAGTAGCTGCAGCGACAGATAGTGAGACGTTCTAGCAGAGACAATAGCATAATTAAGTTATGAATTTTAAAAATTGTTAGAATTAAGTTTTCTCTGCAATGCAAGCGCACAGGTGGCGGATACATCGTTGACAAGTTGGTTCTGACCCAACAAGTAAGTGAATTGATTGTCAAGTCGTGTGTGCAAAAAGTTTATAAAACGCGTGAGATCGTATGAGCGCATGTTGACTCGAAGTAGGGCGCGTGAATTGCTTTTAAAACAGAAAATAAGGGATTCGGAAAGATTAGCAATGGCAGATCGAGATCTTGACCGAATTGATGTAGAGACCCAGCATGAAAATGGACAGAGAATAGAGGACAGTACCACAGACGATGCAGTATCGCGAAAAATAGGATATATAACGCACCATAACGAGGATAATGTTCGTCAAGGCATAGAAAACGTAAGTCAGCATACGACAGAGGAGCAGAAAAGTAGAGAGGCAGTCGATGAGGATTCTAACTTGCGCCTTGAATACGTAGAACCCATAGTGCAAGTAATCAGAGCTCCCTCACCACAGAGTACAAAGAATGCGAGCAGAAACGTGTCACAGCACAGTTCAATGCAATCGGTTGTGAACCAACACTTGGGCGAAAACACAGAGCGTAGGACGTAGGAACAAAACGCAATAGGACCCACCAATCTGGCAGAATTATTACAACAATTTACGGAAACCATGACAAGGCAAAATAAAGACATACCGAACCAAATTAAAATTCAGAGAGCAGAAACGACGAACCAAATTGCAGAAATCACGAGACAAATGCGTGAGATTAGAGAACAAAACAAAAAAATTCAGTTACACCTAAGTCATATTGAAGACGAGGCAAAAGAATCTCGAGAAGTGATAGGAAACTTAATAACAGGTCACAATCAATTGAGAACAGACATTGACAAGGTACAAGCGGACGTACAAACATTGCGTAATGACACTCAGGACGAGATCAAAACATTACGTAACAACACCCAGGGAGAAGTCAAGAAACTAGAGAAACAGATAAACGAAATTACTAGACAAGCAGCAGGTACAGCGCGTGAACTTGTTGAAAACAGTGGGTTATACAAACGTATCACAAAAGCAGCGCTCAAAAGATATGATAACCGCATAGTCAAAATAGAAGCGCAAACGAAGCGACAATTTCAGAAATTGCGAACAGAATTGTTGCAAACCATTGAAGAGCGTAGTGAACAGGATCGAACAAGCACAGAGTCTGCAACCACATCCGTATCTGTAACAGCACCGGAAAAACAATCAATTAACGAAGATATTACGCATTTGCGATTCCAATCACAGGCGGAAAGTAACATACGTGAAATCAGACAGCCTGCACAGCAACAAACACGTTTCGAAATTCTTGATGAAAAAACGTCATCACAAACACATGCGGAACCACAAATGTATGTTTCAAGACAGTTTGGATCGTGCAATGAAGCAGCAAGGTTAGCCAAACAAGATACCGAACCAATACCTGACAATGGAAAGCCAGGTCGCGAAGAGTACAGTGCAATGCATTCAGCTACACGTTCACAACCGATGGATGAAAATTATTGCGTACCACTCCAACGATACTACGCAAGGGTAGGCGAAAGTTACAGTGGACAATATCCAATGGATCTACCACAACCGGAAAGAATGACGGGAGAAATGATCAGAAACAAAAGTGGCGATGAATCGCGAATTTCATATGGAACTATGACGAAGTACGACAACGATCATTTCCTCACAGTCAGAAAATTTCAACACTTTCGAGAAGGAAACTCATTACATCCACGAACTTTTATTGATCAATTCCGAGTAGGATTACCAGGACACTGGACGCTAGCTCACAAATTAGACTTTATATGTGCACACATGTCAGGAACAGTCGCAGAAACCATGCAGAATGATGCAGCGACATGCCGATCATACGAAGATTTCAGAGAGAAGTTTCTCTCACGATATTGGTCCAGCGAAGCACAGAATAGAGCGAAGTACGAATTATTACAGAACCCATATTTTGAAAATTCAGGAGAGAAGAGTCCCGTGAAATTTTTCGAATTAATGGCAAAGAAAAATTAATGCTTAGATGTACCATACAGTGACGGAGAGTTGATTAAATTATGCGCGATGAAGCTACCATTGAAGTACCAGCAATCATTAGTAGGTCGTGGAGGCAATGACGTCGAAGCATTTAAAGGTATTCTAAGGGAACTAGAGTTCATATTTTCGGAAGATGACGCAAGAAAAAGACGAAGCGCACGTGAAAACGAAAGCAAAAAGCAGTGGAATCCACAAGACACAGTACGAAGAAACAATACTTACGAACCATGTGATAACTTCGCACCAAGAAACGACAATAGATTTCAACAAAGAACCGGTTATGGATTTAGAAGAGAATATGGCAATAACTATAATTCACCCAAGAACGGCAACAACTATTACAGAGGAAATAACGACAACCGGAACGGGTACTGGAGAACCAATAGATCGACAAATTATCAACAAAGAAACCACTATCAACAAGCTGAACAAGAAAAGAGAATACAGATAGAAGAGGTGGAGGTAAGACCACCAAACCCCGATAAACGTTCGAATTGGCAGCTAAGCGCCCATGCCAAAGAGAATGACGCACCGACCCAGGACAATTGCAGCACCTTGAACAGAGAAGTAAATACCTTATCATGAGAAGAGAAGAAGGAAGAAACAAATCCGCAGGGACTACATGAAAACGAAGACAAGAAAATAACAATATCGTGTTGGCACGAAATTAATTGGGAGAATACTGACGAGGAAGATGAATTACCAGAGGCATGCACAACGAATGTAGGAGGAAAGGACGAAGTAATGCGTATTGCAGAGCTATTTGAGATGGAAACCACGGAAAGCGAATTCAATGAGGATAATGCGCAATCGACAGAAGTTGAAAATAAGTTACGAGTGGGCACACAACCCAACGTATACAATGAAGGAAGTTATGAAGCGATAATTAGAGCATTTAGATGCGATTATGTGGAAGTAGCGACGAAGAAGGAGAAGATAGACGAGGATGAGGAAAAAGTAGAGGATGTTGAAGAAAGCGTAAATGAAGGAAGAAATAGAGAAGAGGAAATAAAGGAGAGAGAAGTAGCAGTCGAAGCTTATCCTACAGAAAGTTCGAATTCACAAGACTCATGTATGATTCAGTGGAGGATTCGTTGATGCAAGAAGAAGAAGAACAGAACCAACCCTTTCAAATTCAACCAATTGTGAAGGCCATGGTAAAGCATATCCCAGTCAATATTGTAATTGATAACGGAAGTGAACTGACTGTGATCTCAGAAAATTTATTCATGCAGTGTAATGCCAATGAGGAATTGCCGGTTCTGAAAACACGTAAGATTAAAGTAAGAGGTCCTAATGGAAACAATGCTGCGGAAGTTACGAGACAAACAAGGTTAACTCTTTCGTGTCAAGGTCAAAAGATCGAAGCCAACTTCGTGATTTTACCTAAACTAACTGTAGATGGGGAAAGGTAGCGTAACATTTGGGAATGTCACACTTCTCTTTGAGCAAAAGCTAAAATTAGAAGAAATACCAGTTATAAACAAACACTTAAGAATGACACGAGATAAAGAGGATGAAGAATTAGAATGGTATGCACAAAAAGGGGGAATCGCCTCAACTCATGTTAGAAGCCCATGAAGAAATCGACGAAAAATTGCAAGAAGTTCAAGGTATTTCGGAACACAGTAAAAGAGAATTACAGGGTATTTTACGAGATGAAGCAGAGGTATTTTTGCCTAAGACTGGCAGTATTAAACACTTTCAGTACAAGTTTGAAGATTAATTTTATTACTGGGTAAATAATCAGCAGAATATTTCAAGATTATGTTGCAGATAAGATCGTCAGGAGAAAGAAGAATGAAGAGACAGGAAGGTGGGAAAAAGAAAGTAGTTTCAATAAAAACAAAAACAAAAATAACACTAATAGTACCATAGATTAAGGTGAAGGGATAGAGCGTAGATAGTCTAACAGCATGAAATACTAAAATGCTATACACCACGACACTACACAAAAATAAAAAACGAATTTGAGGATTCTTATAGATGTTAAGACTCAAAATATCTTAGAATTGTAACATGGAAAGGGCGCTGAAATTTGTAAAGCTTTTTAAGAAGGCATAAAACAATGTAGATACTAGACATATGTTAGATGATTATAAGTAAAACTTTTTGTAAGAACCATTGTAAAAACTCCAGCAAGGATGAGATGCAACGACCCACAAGTTGCAATGCGAGACATATCAAGAAAGAAAAGGACGTAATTAGCAAGACACGATTCCTACAAGGCAGAAGCGTCAAGAGAAAGGAAAGGACAGCGAGACCAACAGAAGGCCCTTGTATCAGAAGTGGGCCGTAAATCTGCCCGCTAAGTGGAACCCTGCTGGGACAGAACATGGAACCACAGAGTAGCGGAACCCTGCAGAGACATGACAGGACACCGAATGCCAGAAGGGTCTCGGAACGCCCCCACTCAGTGGAGTGAGCAAAAAACGGCCCGACGAGAAGACCGCTTGGGCAAGCCACCACTGGCAAAAAAATACGTGTAAGAGTCACACTGTTGCTATTAAACAGCACGCTGATGCACGAAACTGAAGAAAACATCCACAAAGTAAAAATGACACGCCCAAACAATTTATCAAACTGTCACTAAGAGGAGAACTTCAAAGCGACTAGTTATCAATAAATATTTCCATATCCTGCCCAGAGAAGAACCAAGAAGCAAGTAAGAAGCAGAGAAAAAGCAGGAAGAACAGAAGTTGAAGATTCGCAAGATTGAGACCAAGAAAGAAGATGGGTGAAGAATAGACGACATACCTTCCCAAATCCTTATCCTATTGTAAACTAGTCGTCTGCGAAGTATTACAATGAAAAACGACCGCTTTCAGCGACACATAACGATGACTTTCACACATACAAAGCCAGTAAACCACGAGGTTCTGCACTCACAGCTCCATTCCATTATGGGACCTCCACAACAGCAACACACACTTGCAAAGCCAACAAGAACGATGAATGAAGGTGTACATCAAATACTTGCCCACATCCATCTCGCTCAAGTCCATCACCTTCGTGCAAAAAACATTCGCAACTTCATGCTTAAACATTCATAGGATTGTGTGAATGTGTGAAATCAAATTATGTGATGTAGGAATTGTGCAAAAGAAATGTGTGAAAAACTAAATAAGTTAAGCACACCAGACAGCTAATAAACTACAAAATAACAGTCATTGACTATGGACTTAAGTAAAAACATATGCTATCGATAAAAATAAGTCATTAGTTCTGAAATGGACAGTATATAAAGAACAAAAGTAAGGCATAATAAACACTAAAACTATATGCCACTTATTTTCTCCTCATAAAAAATAAAAGAATAACTATATTTTACTTATTTTCTCCTTATAAAAACAAAGAACAAAACATTATCTTGTTGGATGTTTTCCCTTTTTTTTAACATTTGTACCATTTGTTAGGATAATATCTCAATACTTGTGTATGTATATTTCTTTGTCAAAGCAATTCTTGGAAATAATTCTTATTTTTAGTGTAACAATGTTGAAATGAGTGTCTAGAAACAAAAACATTTTACTTGTACATGATATTTAGAAAATGTGTTAGGAATAGATTTTACTTAATTACTACATTTATAAAAACAATATTTCTAAGAAAATCGATGTGAAAGACTCCTCACTTTCGATAACAAATTTCTTAAAAAACAAACTTCACAATTAAATAAAGAAAGAAAATAATTAAAAAATAATTATTATAATAAAATAAAAATATTCTTCCCTTGTCAATATAAACATATTTTGATAATAATGTGGAAGAATATAAAAATATAAATTTGTAATACAAACTAGCATAGAACAGAATAACGTGGCTGAACAGTAGGCAACAAAATTTAGATAACGGAATAATTTTTGACTGACTTAGACAACGATTCAATCATTGCCTAACTTCAGTGCAAAAATTAAGTTTGAAGGGTGGTGATATGTAAGGTGTCAGGCAAATCCAACACCTTCCATGAAAACCCCGACATGATAAGCAAATCCAGTAGTATGTCACATAGCTCCAAATAAATTATGACATTAAATTAACCAAAGTAATACGAGTAACGAGTGAGCAAATGGAATACCACAGACTAACACAAGAATGCCTAAATGCGTGTCATACCTTCCCACCGAGAGACGGATGCAGTTCTGAGGAGAGAAACGAGAACAGAAGATGAGAGCAGAACCGTGTTAAGCGAGAAGGCCCTACGATAAGGGACAGACACCCACGTCGCCAGCTAGTCGCTAGGACAACCCCCCAGCCCATGTTAAAAGCTAGAGCCCTCCAGAAGAAAAGTATAGATCTTACGATAACACAAAAAGGGCCACACCACCTGCAAGTTTTAGCGTGAGACTTTTTCGCGTCTCTGTTACGTCAGGACCACCCCCCAGCCCATGTTAAAAGATAGAGCCCTCCAGAAGAACAGTATAGATCTTACAATAACACTAAAAGGACCACACCAGCTGCAAATTTTAGCATGAGACTTTTTCGCGTCTCTGTTACGTTGCAAACTTTAAAAACATTGCCCCACCACGAAAAGTATAACGTTTCTCATTGGATACACAGAATTTTTGTAGGTGGAGCTTAAGGTTAGCACTGAGACCCTGATTGGTCAGATGAAAACACAGTCAGATAGTTTTTTTAAACCAACTTCGGTAAATTGTAATAAGGAGAAGTTAGGAGAGAGTTGCTTCCGAGACGGCGAGGTGAGCGGAGCTGTGCTGTCCGCCGCCCCCTGACGAACACCGACAAGGTAATGAACGCTCGCGATGCCGCATAACAGCGCATAAAGCTTCACTCAGAACTGCAGAAGTCTCATTTGTTACACCCCCTTTTTGCGTAATACTAGTGTCGATCGTCAATTAAAGCTCATGGTGTTCACATTTGCCACTTGAAGTAAAAATCTGAAATGCGATGATTTTTCTGTTATATAGTTATTGAGAAGCCACATCAGCCACTGTAATTTACGACAAGTTAGATAAGTAATTAAAGATAATTGAGGGTCACTGTAGACCATTTTGATAGTTTTCTCTCTTGTGAAACTTAATTTAAACCTAGATTATAGATGTGATATGGCATAGGTAATCCTTCGATCCATTGGCGAACTTGGAAACCCATTCAGGGAATATTCGTTCACATTTTTGTTGAACGCAGTTGGTTTTTACCATCCTGTATTAAAAAATTTCCTTTTATCTATAGTGCAATTTATAAACGATGTTTTGTGAGTAGAATAAAATTTGCAATGGTAAACTTAACTGCTTTTTCGACGTTATTTTACCAGCTAACTAACAATAGGAAAGTCCTGAACCCCTTCCACTAAATTTAGTTAGTATTAAGATTCTTTTACAGGGAGTGCAGTGGAGCTGATGCTGAAATCATTAAGTATTTGGTTATATCATCGGTAGTCTCACTGAACTCTTCTGAATTCTACATGTCATGTGCGGTCTGGCGTCTCCTTACGAGCAACAGGTCCCAGGTTCAAAGTAGTCAATTCCCTAAAAAACACGCTCAGAGCGTCGTCGCGCGAAAGTGGTAGGGAGACACGATATAGAACAAACAGACACCACGCAGAATGTTAAAACCTGCTAAGCTGATTATGCGATAAATCCCGCACTTGTCTGCTCTTGCAGTCTTTGGAATTGTGTGGAAGATGTTCTTCCGGAAGTCATTTTACTCACCAACGTGAACAGTTGTTTTTATTCCAGAATGAGATTTTCACTCTGCAGCAGAGTGTGCATTGATATGAAACTTCCCGGCAGATTAAAACTGTGCCGGACTGAGACTCGAACTCGAGACCTTAGCCTTTTGCAGAGAAGTGCTCTACCAACTGAGCTACCCGAACACGACTCACGACCTGCCCTCATAACTTCAGTCCTGCCAGTACCTCATCTCCTACCTTCCAAACTTCGCAGAAACTCTTCTGCGAACCTAGCAGAATTGGCGGTTCTGGAAGAAAGAATATTGCAGAGACATGACTTAGCAAAGATTGGGGGGTGTTTCGAGAATGAGATTTTCACTCTGCAGTGGAGTGTGCCCTGATATGAAACTTCCCAGCAGAATAAAACTGTGTGCCGGACCGAGACTCGAACTCGGGATCGTTGCGTCTCGTGGGCAAGCGCTCTACCAACATTTTTTAAATTTGTTGAGATCACATAGGACGCCCTCCATTCGAAAAACAATTATGTTTAATTACCATCAATAGCGAACAAAATAAAAAGGGAATTATAGAATTTAAAAGAAAACGTCCTCCTGGCAGAACAGACAAAATGGCATCCGCGTCCCGCCAACTTGTGGGTAGACGCACACTGACTCCCAAGGCAGTCATGCCTGTTGCAGAATATCGCATTTGCCGATGTATTGGATCGAATCCTGGTATTACACAATCTCACTGAAATCACCTTCACATACCTGGGACGCCCCAGCTGCAGGGGGGATCGAAGAAAGCACTACCCAAAAAGTTGGCGTAGTACTGACGGTATCGCGGATGGTGCACGAGAAAGGTAAAGCGATCTTGCAGGAACGTCCAAAAATCAAGAACACTCTTTTCACCTTCATGGAACAAATAAGAGATCGAGAGGCCTTTTATCCAGATCACAGCATTTGTCTTCGTACGTGGAAGTATGTATCATCTGGGAACAGAAGGGGCTGCGGTGTAATTGCATGGGGAGCAGTACGCAGAAGAAAAGCAAGCATCTTCTGAATCAGCTGCCACACGTTTGCAGAAGAGCCACACATGAGTCGATGTTCGTCCATATCAAACGTGTGACAACGACGAATCTGTCATTTTTATGGCATGCAGGCAAAGTTGTGTCATGTATTTTCCATTAACGACCAGATACCAGGTCGCACGATCTCTCGTGTCGAGGAGGATATGGTGCACAGAACGCCAAACCACTGGCCATGCGATCGTAGGATGTCGGCTTTCCACAACATTCCTAGTATGATGTCTCATCATTGGGCGGTAAATATCACGTGCGGTAGGGTTTCTGGTACTAGGCAAGTTGGCATGGACATACTTGTATTCGATGAAAAAGGTCCTAACATGTGAGAGCGAGGAATAAATATGGGCTACTGCAACAGGTGCGACTCGGGAGGGAGGGGCCAGTTCGTCACTCAGGCTTCCCGATAATCTGGTTGGGCGGCGGGTCCACGACTTAACAACCACCGTACTTACATAAAGGGCAGCTGCTCTCGCTTGGACGTTGACAAGGCCGAGGCCGCCATCTCGAGGAGGAAGTGTCAGCGTGTCGTAGCGGACTTTGAGGATAAGACCCGCGCCTACAAAGTAGCCGAACGCCGCCTGAAGTCTGTGTGCCGTTGCCTTTGGCATCGGTAAAATCTGTGCTAAATGGGGCAGTCGTGAGACTAGATGAGTGTTAACAAAATCCACCCTTTGTAACATGTCCAATGCTCTCAGGATGTTGCCACGAACGTTCGCGCGGATTCCGTTAAGCAGGCGTTTATAGTTAAAGGAGATCATGCGCGGTATATCACGTGTGAAGATGATCTCCAAGCATTTGAGCCTGTACACTAATGACAATGAAGCCACACACTCTCTGTTGAAGACCTCTACCGACGGACATAGCAATAGATTTCGTCAGGTTCACACGGCTGCCCGCAGCAGTCCCGTACTGGTTGTTCCATGCCAGTGCCTCTCGCACTTCATCCTCCGATAGAACCAAGAACACCACGTCATCTGTATAGGCGCGGCAGATGAAACCATTCCCCCTCATTGTTACCCCTGTGAGCTGGCTCCTCAAACCGTGAAACTGTGTGCCGGACCGAGACTCGAACTCGGAACCTTCGCCTTTCGAGGGCAAGTGCTCTACCAACTGAGCGACCCAAGTACGACTCACGACCTACCCTCACACCTTCATTTCTGCCAGTACCTCATCTCCTACCTACCAAACTTCACAGAAACTCTTCTGCGAACCTACCAGAACTAGCACTCCTGGAAGAAAGGACATTTGAGAGACATGGCTTAGCAACTGCGTGGGGGGTGATTCCAGGATGAGATTTTCACTCTGCAGCGGAGTGTACGCTGATAAGAAACTTCCCGGCACATTAAAACTGTGTGCCGGACTGAGACTGGAACGCGGGTCCTTTGCCTCTGCTGCAGAGTGAAAATCTCATTCTGGAAACACTCCCAGGCTGTTGCTGTCTGCAATATTCTTTCTTCTAGTAGTGTTAGTACTGCTAGGTCCGCAGAAGAGCTTCTGTGAAGTGTGGTAGGTAGGAGACGAGGTACTGGCAGAACTGAAGCTGTGAGGGAGGCTCGTGATTTGTGCTCCGGTAGCTCACTTGGTAGAGCACTTGCCCACCAAAGGCGAAGGTCCCGAGTTCGAGCCTAGGTCTGGCACACAGTTTTAATCTGCCAGGAAGTTTCAGTTGTTTTGTTGCCACTTCCCCCAATTATTTTAGATATTCTGATGGATATTATCTATTTCATCTGACTTTTTGATCTTAAAAGAAGTCCAAAGCTCTTTTAAATTCCGATTCTAATACTCGATCCCTTATCTCTTCCTGTCGATCTCTGTTTCTTCTTCTGCCTCGTCATCAGACAAGTCTTCCCCATCACAGAGACCTTCAATGTAGTTTTCTTACCTACCCACTCTCTGCTCGGCATTTAGGAGTGCAATTCCCATTCCAGATTCAATGTTACCGCCCTTGATTTTAATTTCACAGAAAGTTGTTTTGTCTCTTCTATATGCAGATTTTTCCTTCCGACAATCATTTGTTTTTCGATTTCTTCATATTTTTCTTGCAGCAAATTTGCCTTAGCTTCCCTGCACTTCCTATTTATCTCATTCTTAAGTGACTTGTGTTTCTGTATTCCTGAATTTCCCTGAACATTTTTGTACTTCCTGCTTTCGTCGATCAACTGAAGTATTTCTTCTTTTACCCACGGCTTCTTCTCAGTTACCTTCCTTGGACGTGTGTATTCCTTCCAACTTCTTTGTTTGCCCCTTTAAGAGATGTATATTCCTCTTCAACTGAACTGCCTACTGAGCCATTCCTTACGGCAGTATCTATAGCCTCAGTAACTACAAGCTAATCTCTTCATTCTTTAGTACTTGCGACATAGTAGCAGCAAAATGTACAGTGATCCCCTAAACCGTTTATGTCTTTACTCCAGTTACACATCACACTCATATACAACTGAAACCGTCTATGATGATCATCCGCCAGTCTGAAGAAATAAGACTGAGGTGTCCTGCCATTGAGTGTGTCCATGTACAAGATGTACCAAAATTACGAAATAAGGCAATCAGGAACAATAATTTATATGTATCTGATACAAACAGCTACCTTATTGACGTATGGTACAGTCAGAAAACAAGAGTAAGCCGCTAAAGTACGTCATCTAGTGTAAAAAGGTTAATTACCACATACAAGATGGAATAAGCATGTTGAATCTGTGCAACAAAATATTCAAGATAGCCGACTAGCGAGGCGCCTGGGTATTTGTCTTGCGTAATTACAAGTTATTTAGGGGGTAGATCGTTCCTCCCCTCTGTACATGAAAGGATAATATCAAATTTACATCTAAACGGCTCTTTCCAGAGCTAAAGGACAAAGACTCCGAATGCGCTAGCTCGGAACAGAAGGATCCAGCAAATCATAAGGTGAGATTCTATCCAAGATCTTGAGGAAAAAGAATGTGGACATCGCTGTTATTCAAGATACTCATATCGACAGTGAAGTTCGATCAAGAAGCAGAATACAAGAGTAAGAAGTATTTGGTGCAGCATACCATTATGCATACGGCAGCGCAACTTTCTTTCGTAGTAGTATAGAAAATGCCTGCTTATTACGTGTTAATACTAAAAATGAGATCCCGATTGTCACCAAAAAAGTTGAAAAGACCATAGTAGCGAATGTTTATAAGCCACCTTGAGTCCAGTGGCAACCTGAAGTTCTAACACCACTCGCTCATCCAGCTATCTACACTCCTGGAAATGGAAAAAGAACACATTGACACCGGTGTGTCAGACCCACCATACTTGCTCCGGACACTGCGAGAGGGCTGTACAAGCAATGATCACACGCACGGCACAGCGGACACACCAGGAACCGCGGTGTTGGCCGTCGAATGGCGCTAGCTGCGCAGCATTTGTGCACCGCCGCCGTCAGTGTCAGCCAGTTTGCCGTGGCATACGGAGCTCCATCGCAGTCTTTAACACTGGTAGCATGTCGCGACAGCGTGGACGTGAACCGTATGTGCAGTTGACGGACTTTGAGCGAGGGCGTATAGTGGGCATGCGGGAGGCCGGGTGGACGTACCGCCGAATTGCTCAACACGTGGGGCGTGAGGTCTCCACAGTACATCGATGTTGTCGCCAGTGGTCGGCGGAAGGTGCACGTGCCCGTCGACCTGGGACCGGACCGCAGCGACGCACGGATGCACGCCAAGACCGTAGGATCCTACGCAGTGCCGTAGGGGACCGCACCGCCACTTCCCAGCAAATTAGGGACACTGTTGCTCCTGGGGTATCGGCGAGGACCATTCGCAACCGTCTCCATGAAGCTGGGCTACGGTCCCGCACACCATTAGGCTGTCTTCCGCTCACGCCCCAACATCGTGCAGCCCGCCTCCAGTGGTGTCGCGACAGGCGTGAATGGAGGGACGAATGGAGACGTGTCGTCTTCAGCGATGAGAGTCGCTTCTGCCTTGGTGCCAATGATGGTCGTATGCGTGTTTGGCGCCGTGCAGGTGAGCGCCACAATCAGGACTGCATACGACCGAGGCACACAGGGCCAACACCCGGCATTATGGTGTGGGGAGCGATCTCCTACACTGGCCGTACACCACTGGTGATCGTCGAGGGGACACTGAATAGTGCACGGTACATCCAAACCGTCATCGAACCCATCGTTCTACCATTCCTAGACCGGCAAGGGAACTTGCTGTTCCAACAGGACAATGCACGTCCGCATGTATCCCGTGCCACCCAACGTGCTCTAGAAGGTGTAAGTCAACTACCCTGGCCAGCAAGATCTCCGGATCTGTCCCCCATTGAGCATGTTTGGGACTGGATGAAGCGTCGTCTCACGCGGTCTGCACGTCCAGCACGAACGCTGGTCCAACTGAGGCGCCAGGTGGAAATGGCATGGCAAGCCGTTCCACAGGACTACATCCAGCATCTCTACGATCGTCTCCATGGGAGAATAGCAGCCTGCATTGCTGCGAAAGGTGGATATACACTGTACTAGTGCCGACATTGTGCATGCTCTGTTGCCTGTGTCTATGTGCCTGTGGTTCTGTCAGTGTGATCATGTGATGTATCTGACCCCAGGAATGTGTCAATAAAGTTTCCCCTTCCTGGGACAATGAATTCACAGTTTTCTTATTTCAATTTCCAGGAGTGTATATAGGCGATTTTAAAAGCAGTCATACAATGTGTAAATATAACACCAGTGATTAGAATGGTCTGCACTTGCAGAACAGGCTGAAGAAAACAGTTTAAGCATCATTTTTAATGCATAAGGGTAAATTCAGATCTGCAGCATGGAGCAGAGATTAAAACCCAGTTCCTTGCTCATCGAAACAAATTTCTTAAAAGCAACCTCTACACATGTCCAGAATAATTCTAGGTGACTTTCGTAACAGCCAACGCTGACCAGCCATGTGCAAAGTGGGGTTCCAGATTCCAGTTAGACTAACACGAAACTTTCAAAGGCCAAACTGGGAAACATTCTCCAAGGAACTTGATAAAATAATCCGATGAATAACAGTTTCACCTGAAGATTATGACAGATTTGTTAGTGCTGTAATCCCGGCTGCAAAGAAATTTGTACTTAGGGGTTACCGCGAGGAATATATATTCCACCGTGGAGACATGAAAACGAAGATCATATATGATGGATGGTAATCCTGATCTTTCTCGTTGACTGAAATGAGTCAGGAAGAGAGAAATGTATCGAAACAACAATCTAGTTGGATTTTAATAAATCAAGTCGTCATCCTGGACTAGCTGAAGACGGTGGGTGGAAGTAGCCGACCAATTCAGTTAGATTACTCACTGACACCCGTCCAAATAGCAAACAAAATTGTTTCACTCTCGAAAGCCCCATGGGACAAAAAACATAAAATAAAACTAAAAAAGCAGCTTAGTAACAACCCGCAAATAATACCTGCTGATATTCAATCTCTCAGGACTTCACTCTGGAGGAACAACAGGGTGGCGCAAACAAGGTGTTAGAAAGTTTTTGTCTACTACGACATAATGGAATTATATATTCTTGTCATCATAGTTATGCTACAGAAGACAACCTGAAATTTAATACAGAAGGCTTTCAACATGGTTTCACTCTGCCGCAATGCGTGTGTAGGGGCTTAGAACAGTTACAGCATGTTTGCAAGGATATAAACCGCATCCGAAAGTATACGGAGTGTGTGCATACAACCTGCACAAATGGGGTAAACAGCCTGCCCCGAGTTGTGATTGTGGAGCATCGAGCCATACCACCCGGCACCTTGTCGAAGAGTGTAAATTGAGACCAAACGACTCTTTGATGGCCACAGCATCAAACCTTGACTGGATAACGAGATTGGACATTGGAATGTAAGACCTGTTTTTAATTTACGCCGACGGAAAAATGCCAACACCACGAAACAATTAATGTAGAGTAATGAAAATTTGGGGATATATTTTCTAGGTAACATATTTAAGTGATTAACATTGCAAGATCATGTGACTGCCATAAAAGCCTTTGCAAATGTGAAGTACTGGTACATTTATTAGCTGAATGTGCGTCAGGGTGCGTGGGATAACCACTAGTGTGGTCCTGCTGTCATACGAAATCTCACCTAGTAGTAGTAGTAGTAGCTTTATTCATTCGAAAATCTCTTTTTACAAGGATATAGGACATGTCAAAGAATTTACAAATTTAGATCGATTTAAAATAAGCTAATTCTTATAGACATATATTTACAGACTTCTAGTTAGAGGCAATCATTAAATTTACTCCTGGTATACTTGTTCAATACTTTTTTTACAAATAATTTATTAAATAACGTAATGCCACATTGTTCACTCATATCTCACTATCAGTCATAGCACTCACTATACACACATTGTTTCATAACATTTCAGTCATAACACACACACACACACACACACACACACACACACACACATACACACTGGTGATCTCTGGACCATTTTCTGTACCGCAACTTACCATTTTCTATCCGGAAAAACAGAGTCAGTATCCCTCCATAATGAGTAAGATGTTGAGCTCAGAAAGAGGAAGAGGTGTTTGTGGTGTGGTATGCATAGCTTGCGGGTAAGTATTTCTAGAAAGAAAAAAAGAAGGGAAAAAAACATAAAGTGAAGGTGTTATGTGGAATGTTGGATATTTTATAATCATTATTATTATTATTTGTTTGTATGACATTTTTTATCACTCTCCTACTCTGTTTTAGCTAAGTAATCCTTCATGGTATAAAATGTATTGCATAACAGGTACTTTTTAGCTGCATTTTTAAATAAGTGTATTTTTGCAATTTCTTTAATCTCTTTTGGTAATTTATTGTACAGTTTTATTCCTTGATAGAAAATGCTATTTTGAGTTTTATTTTTATTTCCTCTCTGTAAATGTAAGTTGAGGCTATCTCTTGTTGCATGGTCATGGAAAGAGCTGTTTGTGCAGTAATTACCAATGTTATTTTTGACGTGTACAACTGACTGGTAAATGTATTCACATGGAGCAGTTAAAATCCCCAGTGTTCGGAACAGATCTTTACAATGAGCTCGACTAGTATTTTTGGTTAGTATTCTTATGGCTCTTTTCTGGAGTTTGAAAATTGTGTTCACGTTTTGTGCATTTGTTTCCCAAAAAAGAATGCCATAGCTAAGAATTGAGTGTACATATGAATAATATGTAACTAAAAGACACTGCATGTTACACACTGATGATAGTATTCTAAGGGCATTACATGCTGACGACATTCTGTTTGCACGTACCTTTGTGTGTTCACACCACTTCAAGTGAGAATCAATATTCATTCCGAGAAATTTTGCATTTGTTACATAGTCTATAGAGGTGCCATCTACATTTAATTTAACATTGTCATTTTTCCTCTTCAAACTAAAAGTTTAGGGAATGATTCGATGCCTGACTTTACTGTTGTTATTTGACAGAGATGGTCTGATAGTCCGAGATCTTTTACAGCTACATCACATTTTTCCCTGTCCATATTTGTAGCCACTTGGTCAATTACTGATGATGTCGTTGTGGTAACCCTTGTTGCACTGTTGACCAATAGGGACATGCCAAAACTTTGAAGGATGTTTATGAAGGTACTGCTGGATTCATTTATGATGTTAGTGTTGATGTTAATGTCCCTACACAGAATTATGTGGACCTTTGTACTTGAGACTTTATCTAGAACATCTGTTAACTTATTGAAATAAGTGTCCACTCTACTACTGGGAGATCTATACACACACAAAATGGTTAATTCCTTGGTGATATCAAGCCCTGTTAATTCAATAAATGATATTTCAAAGTGCTTCTCTTCACTTACCGTACTGAGGTCATGTCTTGATTTGAACTGTGTTCCTTTCCTGATGTAAATGTATGATCCCCCACTCCTTGACGCAGTTCTACAGTAAGAGTTTGCCTTTTCATACGAGACTAATACTATACGTTGGATTTCTGTGTCTCTACACCAGTGCTCAGTAATACAAATACTGTACAGTTCAAAGATTGGAGCTCAACTTCTAATAGTTGTATTTTACTTTTTATTGATTGCATATTTTGATGGAGGATTGTTAAATCTGTGAAATTCCCCATGTTACTCTTTCCAATGGTTTGTTTTTCTTTGTGACATGTGGTATATGTGATATTTTAGGTCTTAAAATCTGTCTTGTGAGTGATTGTTTCAGTATTTTTTAAAGTGCTGTAGATATTCTTTAGGCAGGGGAATCCGTTGCCTGGATTTATCCAAAAAAGGACCAACTTTTCCTACCTATGACAACAGGTATTTGACCGAGTGTAGCCCGAGATCCACCTCCTATACTTTCATGAATCAGCTGTACCAATCTTCCCTTCCCAGTCCTGTTGAGGTGTAGGCCATGCCTAGTGAAACCCCATCTGATGATAGTACCGATGAGCACCAGAGAAACATGAGCAAAGTTGGCTGTCCTCAGAGCCATCCCTAACCCCACATTGATTCGCCTTACGGCTCCATCAAGGTGTGGTCGATCATGACGCCGGAACAGCTCAACAGAGTGTAGTGTACATTGGTGCCATGAATCAGGGAAGCTTGTCCAGGTCACCACCTATGTCATATGCCCCATCCTTGTCCAAACTGTTTCCCAACCCACCCACTATCACTACATGGTCCTCTTTTGTGAAGTCCTTAAATAAAGACCATAGATCCTCTATCACATGACTTAGCCCTGAATATGACTTGAAGATACTGGTGGTCTGGTACGCTGCCCCTAAACTGTCCTGTAACTGAGGGCCTACACCTCACCCATGGCTCCTACCTAGAAACAGCAGTTTCTTCTTCCTAACACTTTGTACATTTCTAGGCTTCTTGTCCTCAGTTGAAGAGTGCTGCACATTTTTTGCTTCTCGTTCAACCTGAAGCTATTCTCCACTTAACTCTGACAGTGGTAGATACCTGTTTTTGGTGTCGATGATAAAACTGTCAGATCGTGTTCTCTTTCTTCCTATCTTTGTACCAGCTGCCAGTTCACAACCTCCCTCCTCCCCCCTATCTCCCTTGATCCTTATGAGTTCCTTCCTTGCTTCCTCCAACTGTGCCTGAAGGGCACAGATTTTCCTTTCCTGTTCCCCAATCAAAATGTTCCTACTGCATACTCTGCAGTTCCAGGAGAGATACTCTTCCGTTCTCTCAACATTCACCCCATTGCATCCCCCCCCCCCCTGTGAAAGTATTTCCTGCAAGATTTGCAATAAATCCCTCTACTCATTACCCTATAACAGCTCCCACATTTCTCACTCATGGTCAGTTTCGAAAGAATAATTAAGTTTAAAGAATGTTTTAAATTTCTCAAGGACGCAAGATTGGCTGTGTGAAAACAAAAAACGACACAAAGGTCTTATGTGCGGTGGTTGTTTTTTTTTTTTTTTACTGATTTAGAGATACAATGACAGAAGAATAAATTTGCAATTAATTTGCTTGTACAGAATTTACGTTATCAGGCCTGTTTGGTCAGGTTTTTAAACGTTTATAACTCAGAAAATTTAGGCCTAGATCGCGTCTATCTAACTAGTGAACAATACGAAATGTGTTAGTTAAATACGATTTAGAGACGTTTAATTCCACTTTTATTGACACAATAGACACTGATGAAATTAGCAGCAGTCTTTTTTAAAAGAATTTTGCACTATCAAGAAAACGTGAATAGAATTTTTTGTGTTTATGTCACTCAGTATTTCGGTTTATGTCGCGATTATCGGGACTTCAGCTGAAGAACAAGTTTTTGAAGAACAAGCGCTGCTGGGACGCTAATATTCAGTTGTGTGACAAGAACAGACACTACAGCAGGTATACAAAACAAAGAAATTTTAAATTTGACACTTTTTCCTCTTAAATAAGTTCTTTTAGTGGACGAAGAAAATACCTGTGACCTCACTTGGCGTGCATCTTGGTCTCATCTTGGCCTCAGATCATAACTCCAGATATAAGTCCATTGTGTTTAGGCCGCAGACAGGATGACTGCAGGCGCTCAATTATCTCCTTCTAACCTCGCCAGTGGAATGCACGCTACAGAGCGTCTGGCTTGGAGCTGTACTTGAAGTAACAAGTTTGTAACAGTTCGTTGTACCACTGCGGTGCCAATTACTGTTCAAATAGCTGCTGCAGATGCAGAACGATACGCCACAACAGTACGCCGAACACGACGGTCTTCCCTCACGGCACTGCCTCGGGGCCACCGCAGCCCGGTCTTCTTAAGACTGTACATTCTGCTGACCGCCGCTGCCACCAGTCATGTATAGCAGCTACATTCCTGCCGGGTGTTTCTGCAACATCGCGGAAGTAACATCCAGCATTCCGTAGCCCTATTACACGATCTCGATAGGTATCGATAATGGCATCTTTGTCGCCTGAAAGACATTCTTGACTAACATCAGTTCACCACGTCCAGTTTCAAACGTAACTAAAGTTCACAACCGTGACAGCGCGTGTTTGAAATAAACCTGATTTGCATCCACACAGTAGCGCTAGTAGCGCCACTCTTACGCTACAGCCGCGAAACTTGAATGGACATCATCTCTCAGATGTAGAAACACGCCTACCAACTTTCGTTTATTGATTTATTGATCCATCTTTAAGCATTTTTCATGCAATTGATGTCCGTCATTTTACATACATTATATAATTACAAAATAAGTCATACATTTTTAACATTCTGAATGAGTAAATATGTTTTATACCGCACATGTTTAGTAGTCATTAAACATAAATGTGTTGTGCAGAATGACAAAAGGTGATACTGTATGTGTAACACAATACGCATGCTAAGAAAAAACATTTCAACAAATATGAATGAGACAGGCTTAATACATGTTAACCATTGGGGAAAATGCATTATGTAAATAAAGCACATCAGCATGGTACAATAACATTTTCAGAAGAACTTATGTAATAGGGTGATCATGTCATACAGCAGTTAACTATTGAGTAAAAATACATTATGTAAATTATTCGCACAACTCCTTCTTGGTGTTGGGATTTAGATCAGTGCATTACCTGTACTTATGTCCATTTCTGTCTTTTTATGTGCTCATTGACTGTATTTCATGTATAGTGGTATACCCTAAACAAAGAAATAAATAATGTAGTTAAGTTTTTAGTGCTTCAGTTGAATACATTTTTTAGCGAATACACTGAGCAGTATCTAGTATTATAACACAAGTAAAGCTTGGATTGTTTTGATTTCTTACTGTATGTTTTTAGTACATATTCCGTGTTATGTTGAATTGTCGATTCTCAAGGTCTATGTCTAATTTTTCCGAGTGATAAGTACTGTGAAAATGTGAAAGTAGTACTTGAATTTTATAATGAATATACGTATTGGAGCCTGTTATGTCAGAGAAGTGCATTTTACGAAATGTCTTGTTTATTTTGAATTCCCAATACTCGATCTGAGCGATAATGTTAGAATAATCTTGTTAATTAAAATTATTTCATCAAATCCCTTTAGACATACACAAATGCCAACTCAGTCTACTGTTTTATTGCATCTAAACTTGTAAAGGACAGGCGATAAACGACCAGTATTACTGTCAACTATTTGAAGCACATACTTCATACATTCTCGCAGATTTACGTAATCTTGCGTATACACGGTTTCTTGTTCTTCGTTTCAGAATCTTTGACGATGAGTGTAGGATGTGGGAGTTGTCGTGAGAAATGGAATTTGCTGTGTATCTTGTGGGAAATAGCTTCAAGATGTGGGAGTTGGGGGAAGGTCTTTGGGAATGCCAGAGAGGTCGTCTCCTGAGACTGTATGATGTACAGTAGGAATAACTTGATTAAGGAACAGGAAGGGAAGCAAGGAAAGAACTCCTAAGGAGTTAGGGGGGCAGGGGAGGAGTATAGTTCAGAACTGGTAACTGGTAAATGGGAGGAGGAGGAAGAAGAGGAGGACGTCTGAAAGTTTTGATGTGCACACCAAACCAAGATTTCAGCAGCTGTCAAGAGTTAAGTAGAAATATGCAGCAGACTCCACAAGTTATCAGGTAGCTTATGCGCGTGAAAAATGTTGGGAAGAAGAAAGTATTTCTGCTAGGAAGTAAGCACGGGCAAGGTGGAGGCCCTTAAATACAGGAAATGTCAGAATACCAGGCCACTAACGTTTTTAAACTAAATGCGGGGCTCAGCCAAGTGACAGAGGATTAAGGGCCTTTATCTATGGAATTCAGAAGCGAGGGTGAGATAATAATTGTGAATGGGACCGGAAAAAGTTTGGATAGGGACTGGGGATACGATTAGGTGGTGACCTAAACGGGTTTGCTAGCCATACCTCTCGCACCGACGTGAACTTTGTTCACTTGTTCCAGGACCATGACAGACCATGCCGTAATACGTCTGTAAATCTATTGATGCAGGGTGGAAGATGATACTGATGATGGCTTATGGCATGTTGCTGCGGTCCAGCTGGGGCTACTGCCGGATAATGCTTCACAAGACAGAGCCTTTTGTAGGAGTCGATGGTTGGGCTAATTAGTGAAAACGTAGTGGGAGGATCTCGGGCAACACATGGTCAATAACTGTTCTCTTTGGTAGGAAGATTAGACCTTTTTCAGAATAAACCCAGATAAGAGGTGCCTCTGCTTAAGGATGTCCTTATTATTAGAGGAACTTTTCCGGACAGCTCAGAAAAAATAGTCAAAATCACAGCATAAAGCTTGCTCATTAGGCATCAGAATAAGGAAGAAACCGCAAGGGCCAATAACATTGGAATTCGTGTAGATCTAACAGCCTTCACTAAAACATTCAGTCAATAAAAAATAAAATCCAGCAATCTGAATCTAAGTTATTAAACTGTACAGTAATTTACGTCACAGAAAACTGGTATAGAAATACAGGATTTCAGCTTATAATATTCACAGCTTCATTGCCGACATTTTCTAAAATTTTTGAGAAGGTGATGTATTCTAGAATAGTATCTCTCCTGAACAACAATAATATCCTCAGTAAATCACAGTTTGGATAGCAGAAGAATTGCTCCACTTAGAATGTCATTTACATATTCATTCACTAAAATTTTACAAGCAATAAATAATAAAACTGCACCAATTGGTATTTTCTACGACATATTTAAGGCATTTGATCGTGCGAGTCATAATAGTTTCCTACATAAATTGGTGTTTTATGGAATTGATGGTATGTCATAGCTAACAAAAAGATTGCAGAAAGTTGTTCTTAATAATTCAACCAATGTAGTCCGAGGACATTAGTCTGACTCGTCAGAATTCGTGTATGGGATTCCCAACGTCTCAGTCCTGGACGCATTATTGTTCCTCATATATGTAAACGACCTTTCATCCAATATACAACAAGCAAAATTGGTTCTTTTTGCAGAAAAAAAGGCACAACATATCATTGTTGCCAAGACACCGTCCGTGTGGCTCCCTCCTGTCGGAGGTTCGAGTCCTTCCTCGGGCATGGGTGTGTGTGTTGCCCGTAGCGTAAGTTAGTTAAAGATAGATTAAGTAGTGTGTAGGCTTAGGGAGCGATGACACTGGCAGTTTCGTCCCATAAGACCTTACCACAAATATCCAAAATTTTCTGCAGTAACTCATCGTTAAGAAAGAAACTCTACATTGCCCAAAAACGTGTTTTAAGAGTGACATGTGGTGCACAGCTACAATCATATCGTAGCCATCTGTTGAAGGAGTTGGGCATTCTGACTACTGCTCCACAGTATATTTATGCCCTCATGAGGTTTGTTGTAAATCATCTGCAGTTCAAAAGGAACAATGATGTACATAATTGCAATACGAGAGGGAGAAATGACATTTATTACTCCACATTAAGGTTGTCTTTAGCACAAAACGGGCATACGATGCTTCAACATAAATTTTTGATCACCTACGCAGGGATATAAAATGCCTGACAAATAACAGAGTAAAATTTGAAAACGAACTAAAAGAGTTTTTCCTTGAAAATTTATTCTGTTCTAGAGAATAATTTCTGTTACTGTAATGTGTAAAACGTGGCGGATAATAATTACTGACTCACATCTGTATATATAATGTATAATAAATATAAATATATAATATTTAAAAATTAAGTTGTGATATGTACCGGTATGTAAAATGACTCGTTCCACATCATTACGATTTATCGTGCAAATGATTTGTAGAACTTGAAACTAACTAACTAATTATCCTAGAGGGAATGCAGTTCAGACTCAGATATGAACTTACCATAATTAATGATGAGAGACATGTGCCTACAAAAGACTTGGCTGAAAACAAAAGTTCAAGATTTTTCAAGGGTATTGTTAAACAAAACTGGCGTTTACAAAAAACAATCATTTTTTGTGTATACCGATCTACTAGTTAAAATGTAGACATATTTTTTGATATATAAGAAAGGTTCAAAGATTCAGTGCCCAAGAACAAGATAATCTTATGTGGAGACAATAATAAACACAAATATCATGGACGAAACCAGTAGCAGTCTCAAATGTGCTTCGCAGTTTTGGCATGTCACGGTTGGTTGGCAGCACAAAAAACGTAACAAACACCACAGCATCAGTAATAGATCACGTTATAGCAAATATAGAGAGGGAACATTGTGTAGTACATGGAGTTTGTAATCGTTTCTGCCTATTAATACATACCCAAAGTTCAAGATTTTTGGAGGGCATTGTAAACCAGAACTGGGATGAAGTGGAGAGAGAAAACAGTGTAGATGCAAAATCTCTAATATCTGTACAATACTTAAATCAAGCTTTGAGAAATCATTTCCAAAAGCATACATATCATAACAATGTCCAATAAAAACAAGTAGATAACATTAGGTGTAATGAACTCCACACAGGCTATGCAACATCTTAATTCCATAAAAAAACACATAGTTAGCCATAGTTCCTAAACTATTATCAAGAATCCAAACAGATTTACAGGAAGGTATTACCTGCAGCAAAAAGTTTAGCAAAAGATAAAACAATACTTGATGTTGAATATGAAAAAGATAGCAAAGGACAAAACAACATGTGACCCCTGAAAAAAGTAAGACCATCTGGAATATTGTGAAACACAAAACAGAAAAATAATGACAATAATTTAGAGGTAAAAGACAGTGGTTGGTCGATAAATTATTCCCAAGAACTAGTACATTTTGTGGATGAATATGATTGAAGTATAACATAAATTAAAGGAAAATTTCCCAATATCAAATGTTCGAGTAAAAATTTGTGTGATAAGCACAGTGCTGCTGTTACCCACCAGAATATGAAGTCAGGAAAACAGAACAAATATTAAAAGAGAGAACGCCAACCAGCATAAATGGGGGCCAGTCTGTGAAGTTAATGAATACATAGGTAGAATGTAAAACTCATTTACCGACATAATAAATAGATCTTTCAGCTCAGGCACCTTTCCGAAGCATCTGAAATAGGCAACGGTTGTGTCTCTACATGTGTTGTAGAAGATATGGGGCACTACAAGCCCATCTCTCAGCTGCTGTCATTAGGAAAAATAGTAGAAACTATTATGAAACACGGCTAGTGGATTACGGTACTTAAATAATTACCACAGTAGCAGATGTAGAGAATCAGCCATAGTAGAGGTTAAAAAAGTGGTACTTGATGCATCTGCGATATTTTTGCCACATAAAACACTGTTTCTTTTTATATGCTCTAAACACTCTAAAATCTTATACACGCTGTTTTTCACATTCTATATAAAACAAGAGGAGTCTGCCGACAGAATTCCTCGTGGACAAATTTATTTTTCACTTTATGCATACTGCCCTATTTGATAGCTTTCTATGAAAGATCCTCCCCACCTCCTGGCTAGCTAGTCATTAATATCGAGCAAGTAGTAATCTTAGATAAATATCTGGATTTGTTTAGTAGATTTTATTATTTGATTGCTGCGTTGTTTCAAACTTTTTACATTTGTTACAAATTTCGTAGTTTACCATTTATTAGCTATACATACTGTGAGGAAAGTCGTATGTACGGCATTTGACATGAATGTGCCAGATTTAAGTTATTTTAATTTATGTTTAGTAAGCTTCTAAACGATGAATTTGAACCTTGTGCTGTCACAGTTTATACATCTTACCGTTTTTAACAACTTTATTGTCTTTCTATTTGTGTCTCAAGTCTGAAACATTGTCTAAACCGTCGTGGAGAACAACGTCTGTTCGGCAATGGCGTTAAGCAAATTTCAGGTGCGTACGTACAAATGCCTATCCTGTATATACTTCCCTCATACTTACCTACTGTTTTACGCTGCAGCTCACATGAACAGCGAGTAAACCTACTAAAGCTCCAATTGTACCTTGTATGGATGTAGTTGGGGCGTTGTTTTTAGGTTGTTCTATTTGTTTATTTGTGATCTGAACTTCAACTTACTTATTTTGTTTGCAGTATTTTTATTTAGTTATTTATTTATTGAGATTTTCCTCAATTCAAAGGTTTTTCTCCAATATAACAAATACCTGGATATTATTACATCTATTACATAAGATCTTAATTTACCTCCTCAGGATGTCCATCCAGGTGTTCGGATCTTGTATATCTTCTTCCTCTGGGCCAAGTCTTCTTGTTGTTAATCGTACATTTTGGAGCAAGTTGGTCATTCGGTGTCATTTTCTCTTCTTTCCCTCCGGTTCCCATTCCATGATCATTTTCGGAATTCTGGCTTTCTCCATTCTTCTTAAATGCCCATACCATTGCAACTTCTTTCTATCCATCATGTCATGTATTCTTTCCCTTACTTTCATTCCCTTTATTATTTCGTCGTTTCTTACTTTCTCTTTTCTAGAAATTCTTGCTGATCTTCTCCAGAAGTCCATTTCTACTGTTTACAGTTTTTTATGTGTTTCAGATTAACAGTCCAAGTCTCCACTCCATACCTAACTATGCTCTATAGTATTGATTTATATATGCTTTTTTTGGTTCGGTTTATTATATTTCTGCTTCATATGATTGAGTTGAGCATCTCAATGAGCTTCTTTTCGCTGCTAATTGTTTTATTAATTTCTACCGCTGATTTTCCCTCCATCTCTAAAATGGATCCCAAATAAAATATTGCCCTTCTTAATTTTCTTTCCTCTATGTATAAGTCAGCTGGATAATTAGTGACATATTCTGTTTTCTGTTAATTAATCTTCAGTCCCCAGTTCCTGATTCCACTGCTAATTGGTTACATAATTAATCTGCGTGCTCCCCGTCTTGTGCTGTAACTACTTGATTATCAGAAAATAGTTGGTGATGTAAATAAACTCCATCTTTAATTTCTAGCCCAATCCCATTGCATTTACGAGACCATGTCTTAAGACTGATGTCTATGTTTGCTTTATTTACTATACATAAATATAATATTAAATACAGATAAGATACATATACGTTCTGTCAGTCAATATCCTGATCATTCCATCAAGCATCCAATAAAATGTCTGCCTGTACCCTTCTGTGAAATGGTAGACTATCATATTGCCGCCGTCCTTGACACACGAATAGCTATTTTATTTTGAACTGGCATTTCTCTTCGTTACGATGTGACATGTATTCAAAAGATCTTTTCCCCAGAGTACAAAAAAGTATTCATGCCGCAAATTTATAACGGCAATATAGTAATATAACATCAATGCTTCACTTTTCAGATATACCTATAGGGGGTGGTAAACAAATCTTTCTTCGAAAATTATTTCATGCTGTACGTTCTTACTTGGAGCTGGAACCAGTTCACTAACTGTTTGAATCAATGCAATGTTATGCTTTTACGATCTGTTTGTTTTGTAACATTTGTTGTTTCTGTTAAATCAAGTCATGTAATTTTGTGTTACGATGTGCCACTATTTGCACATAGTTCTATTTACTCCAGTAGAAAATGTCTAGAGGAATCATTGTACTAAGTAAACAGTTGAGTGTATATTTCATGAGTGTATTGTACACGGGGATTCAAAATAATGACCTCATTTCAAAAACCCGCATTTATCGACAAAAACATACTACACACATGGGATGAATTGCAAAATACAAAATTTTAAATTTTTAGGTGTGCTGTTACAAATGTTCTATGTTTCCACCAGCACAACTAAATTACATAATGTATCTGCTGTTACTCTGTTCTTCACTTCTTCTATGTCACGAGATACAGGAGAGATGAAGACACCTTCCTTCAAATAGCCCCACAAGAAAAAATCGCAGGAGTTTTTATGTCTGCCTGGAGTGGCAAACATAAGTTGCAACTGGTAGCAGGACGTGACCGGGGTTTGACGCAAGATCTGATGGCCGAGAAAGTCTCAAAGTAAGGCGCCAGCGATCAGGAAGATTACTTATCTTTATTCTCCACACTGAGGCAGGCACCACCGTCTACTGCTCTCATAGCAAGTAGCAACGTAATTAAGTTCACATTACAATTCACAGATCCACAGTGCAAGCCAAATCATAACTAAGTTCTAAGCCCAAGGTTGTCATATAAGATCTATACTATAACACTTCGATATTACCACAGCTAGCGAGCAAGAGCGAGTGGCCGTGGCGTCAGGTCTGTGCTCCCGTTGTGGCCATAGAGGGAGCTGCAGGCAAGAACTATTGAATGGCGCGACGTCTTCAGCCGGAGATAACGCCGTGAACCTCCGGCGGCCGCGACGTGAAGCTAAGGCCGACCACCGCGCATGTGCGGCCGGGCTGAGCGACGGCAGGGCGCGCGTGGTTCGGTTACTCCGCGGACATAGCAGGGGTCTTGTCCGGTAATCTTGGAGGCCCAAGAATGCAGGGCAGTGTCTCGGGGTCCCTTGCGCCTTATCCATTTGCATCTACATCTACGTCTGCACCGATACTCTGCACATTACACTTAAGTGCCTGGCAGAGAGTTCCTCAAACGACCTACACAATAACTCTCTACTATTCCACTCTCGAACAGTGCGTGGAAGAAACGAAGACCTACATCTTTCCGTGCGGGCTCTGACTTCCCTTATTTTATTACGGTGAGCGTTTCTCCTTATGTAAGTCGTCGTCGTCAACAAAATATTTTCTCATTCGGAGGAGAAAATTGTCGATTGAAATTTCGTGAGAACATCCCGCTGCAACGAGAAACGCCTTTGTTTTAATTATGTCCAAATCGTGTATTATGTCGTGACTCCCTCTCCGACAGCAGAATATTAGTTCCCTTAATCGGGCAGGTAGGTTAGAAAATGTAAGAAGGGAAATGGATAGGTTGAAGTTAGATGGATTAATGAAGTTCGACGGCAGGATGAACAGGATTTCTGGTCAGGTGAGTACAGGGTTATAAATACAAAATCAAATAGGGTAATGCAGGAGTAGATCTGATGATGAATAATGAAATAGGAATGCGAGTAAGCTACTATGAACAGCATAATGAACGCATTACCGTGGCAAAGATATACACCAAGTCAACACCTCCCCAGTAACACATGTTTATATGCCAACTAGCTCCACAAATGATGAAGAGATTGAAAGAACGTACGATGAAATAAAAGATATTATTCAGGCTGTTGAGGGAGAGCAAAATTTAATTATGACAGGGGACTGAAATTCAGTACTAGGAAGAGAAAGAGAAAGAAAAGTAATGGCTGAATGTGGACTGGTGGAGACTTTGGTATAACTTTGCACGAAGCATAATTTAATCATCGCTAACACTTGGCTTAACATGACTGAAAGAAGGTTGCATACTTGGAAGAGACCAGGAGACAACAGATTGATTATATAATGATAAACAGAGGTTTCGGAACCAGGTTTTAAATTGTAAATGATTTGCAGGGACAGATGCTGACTTTGGTCAATAATTTGTTGGTTATGAACTGTAGAATAAAACTGAAAAAATTGGAAAAAAGTGAGTAATGGAACCTGGATAAGTTGAAAGAACCAGAGGTTTCTGAGAGTTTCATAGTGTACAATATGGAGCGATTGATTGAAAAAGGGGAAAGGAGTACAGTAGACGACGAATGGGTAGCTTTGAGAGATGAAATAGTGAAGGCAGTAGAGGATAAAACAGACAAGAAGACAAGGTCTAGTAGAAATCTTCAAATATCACAGGAGATATTGAATTTAACTGATGGTAAGAGAAAATATAAAAATGCGGCCAATGAATCAGGAGAAAGGAAATACAATCACTTAAAAATGAGAGTGTCAGGAAGTGCAAAATGGCTAAGCAGTAACGGCTAGAGAACAAACGTAAAGATATAGAAACGTGTATAACCAGGGGCAAGATAGATATCGCCTATAGAAAAATTAAAGACACGTTTGGAGAAAAGAAAATAAGCTGTACGAATATCAAGATCTCAAATAGAATACCAGTACTGAACAAAAAAAGAAGAGCGGAAAGGTAGAAGGAGTATATGAAGAGGTTATACAAGGGAAATGAATCTCAAGGTAATATTATAGAAAGAGAAGAGGACGTAGATGAAGGTGAGATAGGAGGTGTGATACCGCGAGAAAAAATTGACTGAGCACTAAGAGATCTCAGTGGAACAAAGCCCCTGGAGTAAATGACTTTCCATGAGAACTACTGATAGCCTTGGGGAAGCCAAACATGAAAAAACTAAACCATCTGGCTTGCAAGAAGTATGCGAAAAGAGAAATACCCTCAGACTTTAAGAAGACTGTAATAACGCCAATTTCAAAGAAAGCAGGTACTGACAAGTGTTAATATTACCAAATCGACAGTTTAATAAGTTTTGGTTGCAAAATACTAACAACAGATTATTTACAGAAGGATGGAAAAAGATTAGTTTGGATTTTGGAGAAACGTACGAGCACGCAAGGCAATACTGACCCTATGACTTATCTTGCAATATAGACTAAGGGAAGGCAAACCTACGTGTATGGCTTTTGTAGACTGAAGAAAGCGAATGACAATGTCGAATGGGATACACTCTTTGAAATTATGGACGTGGCAGGGGTAAAATACACCGAGTGCAATGTTATTTACAATTTGTGCAGATACAAGACAGCAGTTGTAAGAATCAAGGGTCATGGAAGGGGAGCAGTAGTTGATAAGAGAGTGAAATAGGGCAGTTGCCTATCCCCGATGTTATTCACTCTATACATTGACCAAGCAGTATAGCATAATAAAGAAAAATTTCGAGAAGGAGTTAAAGTTCAGAGAGGTTAATTAAAAACTTGAAGGTTTGCCTATGATGTTGTAATTCTGTCAGAGATAGCAATCAACTTGGGAGGATATAAGATGAACCTCAAGAAACGTGAAACAAGAGTAATGGAACGTAGTCGAATTAAAGCAGGCGATGCTGAGATAGTTAGATTAGGAAACGACACAGTAGTAGTCGTAGATGAGTTTTGCTAATTGAGCAGCAAAATAACTGATGGCCTTGGTTGAAAGGATATAAAATGTAAACTAGTAATGGCAACAAAAGCGATTCTGAAGGAGAGAAATTTGGAAGCATCTAAGACAGATCTAAATGTTAGGAAGTATTTCTCTGAAGGTTTTTGCCTTGAGTTTACCTTTGCATGGAAGTGAAACGTGGACGATAAATAGTTCAGATGAGAAGTGAATAGAAGCTTTTGAAATGTGTCGCTACTTAAGAATGCTGGAGATTAGTTGCGTGGATCATGTATCCAATGAAGAGGTACTGAACAGGCAGCAGCAGCCGGCCGAGACACAAGCAGCAACAGGTAAGTAACCGATATTTTGACTTTTACGAGTTCCTAACCAGAGGAGAATTTCGTGATATCATCTATGTGTTTTAATAGTACAGTTTCTTGAGTTTCTGCGTGGTAATTTAATATCTAATAGCCACAGTTCCCGCGTTTTCGTTTGCGTCGGAAAGTAAACCGATTTTGTGACATATTACAAGTTCCTAATCAGGTGCTAATTATTTAGTTTCACCTGAGTGCTTCGGTAGTTTGGTTTTTGAATCTCTACGTATTAACCCAATTTATTAGACACAGTTCCCGCGTTTTTGTCAGGGTCTACAGTAGAGTTGCGCAGCACGTGCCGATAGTCCGTTTATCTGCATAGTTTAGTTCTCCACGGTCTTTAGTATGGACAAGGACTGTGATTGTTTTGTGCGGATGATAGCCGAGTTGGTGACACTTCGCTCTCAGCTTCAAGCTGTGATGGCTTCGGGTACACAGCTTGAGGCTGCAGTGAATGGGCACCACTGTTTGTGGGCCAGCGGTGGGGTTCCGACGAACGTCCAGTACGTCCGAGTCCTCCGATGGGTCCTCACTGGTGGCTAGCCCAGATAATGTTCACACTGAGATTGACCCTGTGGTCAAGTGGCAGGTCGCCCCCGGGCGTAACAGGCTGCGAAAGACTTGCCAGGCGGACGCACGTGAGACCTCCCCGATCTGTCTGACAGACAGGTTCCAGGCGCTGTCTGTGGCTGACACTGTCACTGAGCCAGATGCTGTGGCCTGTCCTGTTTCAGAGGGAACCTCTCACCCTGCAAGATCTGGACAGTCACAGAGGGTGGGATTATTGATAGTTGGGAGCTCCAACGCTAGGCCAGTTACAGGGCCCTTTAGGGGCAGGGCTGCTAAGAAGGGAAACAAAAACAATGTGCACTCCGTGTGCATAGCGGGTGGAGTCATTCCAGATGTGTAACGGGTCCTCCCGGATGCCATGAAGAGCACAGGGTGCAGCCAACTGCAGGTGGTTGCTCACGTCGGGACCAATGATGTATGTCACTTTGGATCAGAAGAAATTCTCTCTGGTTTCGAGCAGCTAACAGAAGTGATAAAGGATGCCAGTCTTGCTTGCAAGATGAAAGCAGAGCTTACCATTTGCAGCATTGTCGACAGGACCGATTGTGGACCTCTGGCACAGAGCCGAGTTGAGGGTCTGAATCAGAGATTCAGACGGTTCTGCGACGGTGTAGGCTGCAGATTCCTCGACTTGCGCCAAACGGTGGTTGGGTTTCGGGTTCCGCTGAATAGGTCAGGTGTCCACTACGAGCAGCAGGCGGCTACTCAGGTAGCAGGGGCTGTGTGGCGTGGACTGGGCCGTTCTTTAGATTAAAGGGTCTTGGGAAAACACAAGAAGGGCTGCAGTCACAAAGGGTGCAGGCCGAACACAGGAAGAACGTAGATACAGGAACCATCGGTATAACAGTTGTAAACAGTCGTAGCTGTGTTGGGAAAGTACCAGAGCTCCTAGTGCTAATAGAAGGCACTGCTGCTCAAATCGTTATAGACACTGATAGCTGGCTAAAGCCGAATATAAGCGCAGCCAAAATTTTTGCGAAGGACCTAACGGTGTTCCGAAGTGATAGACTAAACGCGGTTGGCGGTGGCGTGTTTGTTGCTGTTAGAAGCAGTTTATCTTGTCGCGAAATTGAAGTAGTTACTTCCTGTGAGTTAGTATAAGCAGAGGTCATTGTTGGCAACCGGAATAAAATAATAAGTGGATCCTTTTACCGACTCCCAATTCAGATGATACAGTTGCTGAAAGGTTCAAAGAAAACTTGAATTTGATTTCAAACACATACCCGATTCATACAATTATAGTTGGTGGTGACTAATTTACCGTCGATATGTTGGCGAAAATACATGTTTAATTCCGGAGGTACGCATAAAACATCACCCAAAATTGTACTAGACGCTTTCTCTGAAAATTATTTGGAGCAGTTAGTTCACGAGCCGACACGAATAGTAAACAGTTTTGAAAACACACTTGACCTCTTACCAGCAAACAATCCTGAGTTAATAGGGAGCATCAAAACCGATGCAGGGATTAGTGAACACAGGGTCGTCGTAGCGAGGCTGCATATTGTAACACCCAAATCCTCCAAAAATAAACGAAAAATAAATCTATTCAAAAAAGCAGATAAAAATTCACTTGACGCCTCGCAGAGAGACAATCTCCACTCCTTCCAAATTAATAATACAAGTGTAGACCAGATGTGGCTTGAATTCAAAGAAATAGTATCGGCAGCAATTGAGAGATTTATACCAAATAAATTAACAAACGATGGAGCTGATCCTCCTTGGTACACAAAACGGGCCAGAACACTGTTGCAGAAACAACGAAACAAACTGTAAGGGGGCTATAATTTCGCACCTTACAAGCACTCATCTACATAAAAAAAATGGTTCAAATGGCTCTATGCACTATGGGACTTAACATCTGAGGTCATCAGTCCCATAGAACTACTTAAACCTAACTAACCTAAGGACATCACACACATCCATGTCCGAGGCAGGATTCGAACCTGCGACCGTAGCAGCAGCGCGATTCCAGACTGAAGCGCCTAGAACCGCTCGGCCACAACGGCCAGCACTCATCTACATACATTGCCGCGATTTAAAACCAGAACTAGGTATCATTTGATAGGTTGTACATCGTATATACGAATATTTATAGAAGACTGACATGGTCACGTACACCTTGTAGATAGTTGTCAACGCTTACTGCATGAAGGTGATGGATTGTCTTTATTATCTAAACGGTGTAATGAATGATTGCCTATACTAGCTGAGGTTGTAACGCCAGTGGGAATGAAATAGCAGGAGTAACTCTAGCCCTGATCGGAAAATCCTGCACAGGTGTGTTGGTATGCTTAACACAGGAGTAGCCCAAAACAGACGGTCGGGGCACCTGAGCACTGAAGCACAGTAAAGCGGCGGCCGGCCGGTGTTTTAGCGGGACCCGAAGGATAAACAGATAATACTTCAGAAAGTCTAAAAATCTTGGACGTCTCAGAGAGGAACAAGGGAGCATTAGGGCCTACCTCGGAAATCACGCAGGCTGTGCTATTTCTGAGGATTTTTACTCTGAGAAGAGTACCCTTCCATGAATTCCTAATTAACGCGTATAGGAATTTCACGCAAACCTTCCTCACTGGACGACAAAAGACTAAAATAGGGTTGGTAGGCGCTTGGAAGAATCTGTAGAGAGGGAGAATATTCCGTGGTTTCGAGAGTATGATGCGGTTTCTGCAGTTACGAGGGAGGGGAGTCGAGCTTTCCTGGGAGGCCAGCGGTGGAGAGAATGTGGTTTTCCGTTTTGAGCGCCCATGTTTGACAGTCGCTCAATATCAGCTTTTGTTGGTACAGGTGGGCTTTCTGTCTTTGCTCTCAGGAGATTTTATAGTTAGAACGGTTAGGCACTGTACTGTTGCGAACTTATACGATTCTGGACTTCCCCTCCAGGTAGGGAGTCGTCGTTGAGTAAGCAGCATTCTGTGACTGAGAGCACTTCTGTCTACATTCACATATAGACATTACATGAATTACGTCCTTGTGGCTGGGGTTCACGTTTCTTGTCTGTAGAACACAGAGTGGAGAAGACAGTATTAGATTATACCAGTTAGAGGACTTAAGTTTATTTCCACTGAGGTTGCACACCACTGTAGATCATCTTTGAAAATATTGTCTTCTAGTGTTTGGTACGTAGATGATGTCAGTCATCTCGTGTTATTTATATTAGATCGCGTAGCCATAAAATTTTTTCGGTGTACTCCGTCAGTCCTATCTGGTAAGGATCCCACATCGCGCAGCAGTATTCTAAAAGAGGACGGACAAACATATTGTAGGCAGTCTCCTCACTAGATCTGTTACATTTTCTAAGTGTCCTATCAATAAAACGCAGTCTCTCTACGATTTTTACTCCCTACATGGCCCTCCAATACTCAGTCTGTGATTCCTTGATGTATCAGAATGTGTCCTCTTCACCGGTTCCCCACAACATTTTTTACGTGTTCCTTCCAATTTAAGTTTTTCGTAATTGTAATTTCTTGATATTTAGTTTCAGTTTTTTGGTCTACCCACCTGAACTTCAGCATTTTTCTGTGGCACCAAATTTTGGAATCTACTATTTTCTTCTTGTCTCAGTTGCTTGTCATCCATGTTTCACTTCTGTAAAAGGTTATGCTCCAAATAATTTCCTTCAGAAAAGATTTCCTTACTCTTATATTAGATGTCAACAAATTCCTCTTTTTCAGATATGCTTTTCTTGCTATTGACAGTCAGCGGTTTATATTCTCTCTGCTTTTGCCACCCTCACTTATTTTCCGTTCAGCTGCTCCTCTAAGCCGGCCGGGGTGGCCGAGCGGTTCTAGGCGCTATAGCCTGGCACTGCGCGACCGCAGGTCGCAGGTTCGATCCTGCCTCGGGCATGGATGTGTGTGATGTCCTTAGGTTAGTTAGGTTTAAGTAGTTCTAAGTTCTAGGGGACTTATGACCTCAGAAGTTAAGTCCCATCATAGTGCTCAGAGCCATTTGAACCATTTTTGCTCCTCTAAATCCTTTGCTGTCTCTGACAGAATTTCATTGTTATCGGCAAGCCTCGATTTTTTTTCTTCTCTCTGAGCTTTCGTTCCCTACTCAAATTTATCCTTGGATTCCTTTAATCCTTGCTCAGTGTACAGACTGAATAACACCGGGGATAGGGCATAAACCTGTCTTACTCCCTTCTCAACAACTGCTCCGTTTTTACGCCATTCGACCCTAGTAAATACTGTCTGGTTACTGCACTAGTTGCAAATAAACTTTCGCTCCGTATTTTACTCCTCGTACCTTCAAAATTTTAAAGATTTTATGCTAGTCAATATTGTGAAAAGCTTTCTCTGATTCTACACATGCCATAACCTTAGGTTCGAATTTCCTTAATTTGCCATCTAAGATGGATCTCTGGGTCAGCCTTACCTAGCGTGTTCCTACATTTCTTCTACCAGTCTTTCAATTCTCCTTTAAGTAATCCTTGTTAATATTTTGCAACCATGTCTTTTTAAACTGATAGTTCGATAATATTCACGCCTGTCAGCACCTGCCTACTTTGGAATAGGAATTATTACATCTAATTTTCATGTCCCATATGTCTTGCACACCAGGTAGAATAGTTTTGTCTTGGCTGGCTCTCCCAAGTACCTCAATAGATCTGAAGGAGTTTTGTTTATTCCAGGAGCCTTGTTTCGTCTTAGATCCTACCGTACTGTGTCACATTCACCTTAGAGTATGAATCTGTCAGCTCATTTTCTTCAACTTCCTCTTCCGTTTTTATTATACAGCCATCAAGTTCATTTACTCTTATAGCCACTCTATATATCCCATCTTCCCCTTCTTTGCTTAATACTAGCTTGCCATCGGAACTTTTGGTATTCATACAGCCAAGGAAGACGCTCCTACGCCGAAAATGTGACGCCAGCCTCAGCCATAATGGTGAGTCTTAATGAAGTGTTCGTAACGCAGTTCTGCTCTTTAATTTTACCTAAAATAGGAATAAAACATTGGGCTGTTTTGCCGAGATATACACCATGCTGGACGAGTAGAACTGGAATTAACTTTAACTATTAATTTTTTCAGTCGAGACTCTTTGCGTCTACTTTTAAAGTTTTTAATTGTCTGTTGAAGAGTATCCATCCGCGAAAGTTTATTGCTTTGAAGTACATACTCAGAGCTGACTGTCAATTCAACGCATTAACGCTAAGTGGGTAAGTTTAACTCGGGGCCTTAACGGAGAAACGGACTTCAGAGACTTCTCGATATGGCGGACTGGCTTCATCTGACGTCTGTGGTCGGTATAGGTAAAACCATCTTCTCTTTAGTCAAACATCCCTGCATACAGTTGCTTCTCTTTCCTTCAAAGCTTACTTTAATTTCCGTATAGGCGCCCAAAGAAATTGGTAGACCTGCCTAACATCATGTAGGACTCCCACGAGCACGCAGAAGTGCCGCAACACAACGTGGCATGGACTCGACTAATGTCTGAAGTAGTGCTGGAGGGAACTGACAACGTGAATGCTGCAGGGCTGTCAATAAATCCGTAAGAGTACGAGGGGATGGAGATCTCTTCTGAACCGCTGGTTGCAACGCATCACAGATAAGCTCAATGATGTTCATTTCTAGGGAGTTTGGTGACCAGCGGAAGTGTTTAAACCCAGAAGAGTGTTCTGGAGCTACTCGGTAGCAATTCTGGACGTGTGGGGTGTCGCATTGTCCTGCTGGAATTGCCCAAGTCCGTCGGAAAGCACAATGGACATGAGCGGATGCAGGTGATCAGACAGGATGCTTACGTACGTTTCGCCTGTCAGAGTCGTATCTAGAGGCATCAGGGATCCCCTATCACACCAACTGCGCACGGCCCACACCATTACAGAGGCTCCACCAGCATGAACATTCCCCTGCTGACATGCAGGGTCCGTGAATTCATGAGGCTGTCACCGTACCCGTACACGTCCATCCTCTCGATACAGTATGAAACGAAACTCGTCCGACCAGGTAACATGTTTCCAGCCATCAACAGTCCAATGTCGGTGTTGACGTGCCCAGGCGAGGCGTAAAGCTTTGTGTCGCGCAGTCATCAAGGATACACGTGTGGGCCTTCGGCTCCGAAAGCGCATATCGATGGTGTTTCGTTGAATGGTTCGCATGCTGATACTCGTTAATGGCCCAGCACTGAAATCTGCAGAAAGTTGCGAAAGGGTTGCACTCCTGTCACGTTGAACGATTCTTTTCAGTCGTCGTTGGTCCCGTTCTTGCAGGATCTTTTTTCGGCCTCGGCGATGTTGGAAATTTTGTGTTTTACCGGACTGCTGATGTTCAAGATACACTCGTGAAATGGTCGTAAGGGATTCATGGTTCAAAATGGTTCAAATGGCTCAGAGCACTATGGGACTTAACATCTGAGGTCATCAGTCCCCTAGACTTAGAACTACTTAAACCTAACTAACCTAAGGACATCACACACATCCATGCCCGAGACAGGATTCGAACCTGCGACCGTAGCAGCAGCGCGGTTCCGGACTGAAGCGCCTAGAACCGCTCATCCACAGCGGCCGGCGGTCGTAGGGGAAAATCCCCAGTTCGTCGCTACCTCGGAGGTGCTGAGTAGCACCGCTCATGCGCTGACTATAACACCACGTTCAGACTCACTTAAATCTTGATAACCTGCGTTTGTAGCAGCGGTAACCGATCTAACAACTGCGCCAGAGACTTGTTGGCTTATGTAAGCGTCGCCGACAACAGCGCCGTATTCTGCCTGTTTACATATCTCTGTATTTGAGTACACATGCCTACACCAGTTCAAAATGGCTCTGAGCACTATGGGACTTAACATCTGTAGTCATCAGTCCCCTAGAACTTAGAACTACTTAAACCTAACTAACCTAAGGACATCACACACATCCATGTCCGAGGCAGGATTCGAACCTGCGACCGTAGCAGCAGCGCGATTCCAGACTGAAGCGCCTAGAACCGCTCGGCCACAACGGCCAGCACTCATCTACATACATTGCCGCGATTTAAAACCAGAACTAGGTATCATTTGATAGGTTGTACATCGTATATACGAATATTTATAGAAGACTGACATGGTCACGTACACCTTGTAGATAGTTGTCAACGCTTACTGCATGAAGGTGATGGATTGTCTTTATTATCTAAACGGTGTAATGAATGATTGCCTATACTAGCTGAGGTTGTAACGCCAGTGGGAATGAAATAGCAGGAGTAACTCTAGCCCTGATCGGAAAATCCTGCACAGGTGTGTTGGTATGCTTAACACAGGAGTAGCCCAAAACAGACGGTCGGGGCACCTGAGCACTGAAGCACAGTAAAGCGGCGGCCGGCCGGTGTTTTAGCGGGACCCGAAGGATAAACAGATAATACTTCAGAAAGTCTAAAAATCTTGGACGTCTCAGAGAGGAACAAGGGAGCATTAGGGCCTACCTCGGAAATCACGCAGGCTGTGCTATTTCTGAGGATTTTTACTCTGAGAAGAGTACCCTTCCATGAATTCCTAATTAACGCGTATAGGAATTTCACGCAAACCTTCCTCACTGGACGACAAAAGACTAAAATAGGGTTGGTAGGCGCTTGGAAGAATCTGTAGAGAGGGAGAATATTCCGTGGTTTCGAGAGTATGATGCGGTTTCTGCAGTTACGAGGGAGGGGAGTCGAGCTTTCCTGGGAGGCCAGCGGTGGAGAGAATGTGGTTTTCCGTTTTGAGCGCCCATGTTTGACAGTCGCTCAATATCAGCTTTTGTTGGTACAGGTGGGCTTTCTGTCTTTGCTCTCAGGAGATTTTATAGTTAGAACGGTTAGGCACTGTACTGTTGCGAACTTATACGATTCTGGACTTCCCCTCCAGGTAGGGAGTCGTCGTTGAGTAAGCAGCATTCTGTGACTGAGAGCACTTCTGTCTACATTCACATATAGACATTACATGAATTACGTCCTTGTGGCTGGGGTTCACGTTTCTTGTCTGTAGAACACAGAGTGGAGAAGACAGTATTAGATTATACCAGTTAGAGGACTTAAGTTTATTTCCACTGAGGTTGCACACCACTGTAGATCATCTTTGAAAATATTGTCTTCTAGTGTTTGGTACGTAGATGATGTCAGTCATCTCGTGTTATTTATATTAGATCGCGTAGCCATAAAATTTTTTCGGTGTACTCCGTCAGTCCTATCTGGTAAGGATCCCACATCGCGCAGCAGTATTCTAAAAGAGGACGGACAAACATATTGTAGGCAGTCTCCTCACTAGATCTGTTACATTTTCTAAGTGTCCTATCAATAAAACGCAGTCTCTCTACGATTTTTACTCCCTACATGGCCCTCCAATACTCAGTCTGTGATTCCTTGATGTATCAGAATGTGTCCTCTTCACCGGTTCCCCACAACATTTTTTACGTGTTCCTTCCAATTTAAGTTTTTCGTAATTGTAATTTCTTGATATTTAGTTTCAGTTTTTTGGTCTACCCACCTGAACTTCAGCATTTTTCTGTGGCACCAAATTTTGGAATCTACTATTTTCTTCTTGTCTCAGTTGCTTGTCATCCATGTTTCACTTCTGTAAAAGGTTATGCTCCAAATAATTTCCTTCAGAAAAGATTTCCTTACTCTTATATTAGATGTCAACAAATTCCTCTTTTTCAGATATGCTTTTCTTGCTATTGACAGTCAGCGGTTTATATTCTCTCTGCTTTTGCCACCCTCACTTATTTTCCGTTCAGCTGCTCCTCTAAGCCGGCCGGGGTGGCCGAGCGGTTCTAGGCGCTATAGCCTGGCACTGCGCGACCGCAGGTCGCAGGTTCGATCCTGCCTCGGGCATGGATGTGTGTGATGTCCTTAGGTTAGTTAGGTTTAAGTAGTTCTAAGTTCTAGGGGACTTATGACCTCAGAAGTTAAGTCCCATCATAGTGCTCAGAGCCATTTGAACCATTTTTGCTCCTCTAAATCCTTTGCTGTCTCTGACAGAATTTCATTGTTATCGGCAAGCCTCGATTTTTTTTCTTCTCTCTGAGCTTTCGTTCCCTACTCAAATTTATCCTTGGATTCCTTTAATCCTTGCTCAGTGTACAGACTGAATAACACCGGGGATAGGGCATAAACCTGTCTTACTCCCTTCTCAACAACTGCTCCGTTTTTACGCCATTCGACCCTAGTAAATACTGTCTGGTTACTGCACTAGTTGCAAATAAACTTTCGCTCCGTATTTTACTCCTCGTACCTTCAAAATTTTAAAGATTTTATGCTAGTCAATATTGTGAAAAGCTTTCTCTGATTCTACACATGCCATAACCTTAGGTTCGAATTTCCTTAATTTGCCATCTAAGATGGATCTCTGGGTCAGCCTTACCTAGCGTGTTCCTACATTTCTTCTACCAGTCTTTCAATTCTCCTTTAAGTAATCCTTGTTAATATTTTGCAACCATGTCTTTTTAAACTGATAGTTCGATAATATTCACGCCTGTCAGCACCTGCCTACTTTGGAATAGGAATTATTACATCTAATTTTCATGTCCCATATGTCTTGCACACCAGGTAGAATAGTTTTGTCTTGGCTGGCTCTCCCAAGTACCTCAATAGATCTGAAGGAGTTTTGTTTATTCCAGGAGCCTTGTTTCGTCTTAGATCCTACCGTACTGTGTCACATTCACCTTAGAGTATGAATCTGTCAGCTCATTTTCTTCAACTTCCTCTTCCGTTTTTATTATACAGCCATCAAGTTCATTTACTCTTATAGCCACTCTATATATCCCATCTTCCCCTTCTTTGCTTAATACTAGCTTGCCATCGGAACTTTTGGTATTCATACAGCCAAGGAAGACGCTCCTACGCCGAAAATGTGACGCCAGCCTCAGCCATAATGGTGAGTCTTAATGAAGTGTTCGTAACGCAGTTCTGCTCTTTAATTTTACCTAAAATAGGAATAAAACATTGGGCTGTTTTGCCGAGATATACACCATGCTGGACGAGTAGAACTGGAATTAACTTTAACTATTAATTTTTTCAGTCGAGACTCTTTGCGTCTACTTTTAAAGTTTTTAATTGTCTGTTGAAGAGTATCCATCCGCGAAAGTTTATTGCTTTGAAGTACATACTCAGAGCTGACTGTCAATTCAACGCATTAACGCTAAGTGGGTAAGTTTAACTCGGGGCCTTAACGGAGAAACGGACTTCAGAGACTTCTCGATATGGCGGACTGGCTTCATCTGACGTCTGTGGTCGGTATAGGTAAAACCATCTTCTCTTTAGTCAAACATCCCTGCATACAGTTGCTTCTCTTTCCTTCAAAGCTTACTTTAATTTCCGTATAGGCGCCCAAAGAAATTGGTAGACCTGCCTAACATCATGTAGGACTCCCACGAGCACGCAGAAGTGCCGCAACACAACGTGGCATGGACTCGACTAATGTCTGAAGTAGTGCTGGAGGGAACTGACAACGTGAATGCTGCAGGGCTGTCAATAAATCCGTAAGAGTACGAGGGGATGGAGATCTCTTCTGAACCGCTGGTTGCAACGCATCACAGATAAGCTCAATGATGTTCATTTCTAGGGAGTTTGGTGACCAGCGGAAGTGTTTAAACCCAGAAGAGTGTTCTGGAGCTACTCGGTAGCAATTCTGGACGTGTGGGGTGTCGCATTGTCCTGCTGGAATTGCCCAAGTCCGTCGGAAAGCACAATGGACATGAGCGGATGCAGGTGATCAGACAGGATGCTTACGTACGTTTCGCCTGTCAGAGTCGTATCTAGAGGCATCAGGGATCCCCTATCACACCAACTGCGCACGGCCCACACCATTACAGAGGCTCCACCAGCATGAACATTCCCCTGCTGACATGCAGGGTCCGTGAATTCATGAGGCTGTCACCGTACCCGTACACGTCCATCCTCTCGATACAGTATGAAACGAAACTCGTCCGACCAGGTAACATGTTTCCAGCCATCAACAGTCCAATGTCGGTGTTGACGTGCCCAGGCGAGGCGTAAAGCTTTGTGTCGCGCAGTCATCAAGGATACACGTGTGGGCCTTCGGCTCCGAAAGCGCATATCGATGGTGTTTCGTTGAATGGTTCGCATGCTGATACTCGTTAATGGCCCAGCACTGAAATCTGCAGAAAGTTGCGAAAGGGTTGCACTCCTGTCACGTTGAACGATTCTTTTCAGTCGTCGTTGGTCCCGTTCTTGCAGGATCTTTTTTCGGCCTCGGCGATGTTGGAAATTTTGTGTTTTACCGGACTGCTGATGTTCAAGATACACTCGTGAAATGGTCGTAAGGGATTCATGGTTCAAAATGGTTCAAATGGCTCAGAGCACTATGGGACTTAACATCTGAGGTCATCAGTCCCCTAGACTTAGAACTACTTAAACCTAACTAACCTAAGGACATCACACACATCCATGCCCGAGACAGGATTCGAACCTGCGACCGTAGCAGCAGCGCGGTTCCGGACTGAAGCGCCTAGAACCGCTCATCCACAGCGGCCGGCGGTCGTAGGGGAAAATCCCCAGTTCGTCGCTACCTCGGAGGTGCTGAGTAGCACCGCTCATGCGCTGACTATAACACCACGTTCAGACTCACTTAAATCTTGATAACCTGCGTTTGTAGCAGCGGTAACCGATCTAACAACTGCGCCAGAGACTTGTTGGCTTATGTAAGCGTCGCCGACAACAGCGCCGTATTCTGCCTGTTTACATATCTCTGTATTTGAGTACACATGCCTACACCAGTTCAAAATGGCTCTGAGCACTATGGGACTTAACATCTGTAGTCATCAGTCCCCTAGAACTTAGAACTACTTAAACCTAACTAACCTAAGGACATCACACACATCCATGCCCGAGGCAGGATTCGAACCTGCGACTGTAGCGGTCACGCGGTTCCAGACTGAAGCGCCTAGAACCGCTCCGCCACACCGGCCGGCCCTACACCAGTTGGTGCTTCTGTGAATTTTTCTCCTACACATGCATATTCCTACATCCTTGCATATCTCATCTAGCCATTCCTACTTTGCCATTTTGCTGTTTCTGCCAATCTCATTTTTAGACAGGTATGTTCCTTTTTGTCTGCTTCGTTTGCAGCATTTTTACACTCCTGTTCAGAAAAAAAATACGACATCTTGAACGACTAGAGTTAGGACGTTCGTATTCATAGGACATGTACATTCGTATGTTCTGCAGAAGTGATTTGCATTTCAGTCACCTCGCTTCAGCATGTGTCCTGTTGCCTATTAGGCACTGGGTCCACCATCGGCCCTGATAACTTGTCCCATGTATGATGGCATCGACGCATACAAGGTGCGAATGGTGTCCTATGGTATAGTCACCAAGCTGCATTCACCTGGTTTCCAAGTTCATCTATGGTGGTAGGAATTGGGTCATAGAACTGCACCTGTCGTTTCACGATGTCCACACATTTTCGAGTGGCGACAAGTCTGGTGATCTGGGGGCCAGAGCAAAACTCTGACGTCCTGCGACACCAAGAAAGCACGTTTCCTTTCATCAGCAGGTGTTTGTGCATGGTCTTGCTGAAAAATGGCGTCTGGGTTGTTGTGCAGAAAGGGTATGGCTGTGGGTCTCAAGATGTCATTCACGTAGGTCACACTGGTCACAGTGCCCTAGACACGCAAAAACCGTGATTCGTGGCTGTATCTGATAGCATCCCACACAAAGACCTTGGGTTGAAGCTGTATGTCCTGTGCAAATGCTGTCAGCTTGATGCCACTCCCCCTATCTGCGTCGAAACAAAATGCGGCCATCATTTTCAAACATTTTCGTCCGAAAACACTATCTGATGCCATTCCTGTCCCCAGTGACGTTGTTCCATACACCATTCCCGTCTAGCATGTTTCTGCACATTTGTCAAAGGTAGGTGGAGAAGAGGACGACGTGCACGTAACCCATGCAGTAATAAACAACAACGGGCTGTCATCCCTGTTAGCGAATGATGTTTTAGACTGTTCCCCTCTTGCACCAGAGTAGAGGAGGACGCAGACCTGTCTTACAATGGCATTCAGATGAGGTGCCTATCTTCTCGTGGGGCGGAGGCTGGTGCGACCTGACCCATCCCGTCATATTCTACGGCCTTCCGTGAACCATACTGCACACATCCGTAGCACTGCCGAAACGCTTCGTCCCACACGAGCAGCACTTTCTCGGGTGGATGCATCGCATTTCTCATCCCAATAACACGCCCTCTTGCAAACTCATGGATCTGACTGTATGGTTCGCGCATACGTCTGCGAGACATCTTGCACGTCTGCTCAAGTCACACTGACCCATTACCTTTGGTTTACAGCAACAATCAGAGACGCAAGTACATTTCACCGGTGGGTGGTGTTGGGCTGTGATATCGATGTTGACCTTGAACCAGCTGGCCGACATGGTCCAGATGCTAACCATTTCTCCGGAACATACTAATGTAAATGTCCTTTGAATGTGAACGTCCTATCTCTAGTCCTTCAAGGTGTCCTGTTTTCTTCTGAACATCAAGCACTGACGCCAGAGGGCATGGGTCACATTTCACTGGTGCCAGTTAAGTCTATCAGTAGATCGAGTTTCACTAGGAATGGCCTGCTCCTCAATAGGTATGGGAAGGGGAGGCTGGCAAAGCTTATAGGTGACAGTGTAGTGGATGGTGGTGAGATCACTCATGGAAAAACTCCTGTAGTAGTTGGTGTGAGAGCTGCACCTTTTTTAGATTGAAGTCAGCTGATAGGTATACCTGCTGTTTCCAAGTAGAGAAGGAATCAGCATATTTCGCCAAAATACAAGAGGTATTAGAGATAAAGTTTGTGAACAGCTTATAGATGTTGACTCTGAAATCATTGGTATATCGGAGCATCACTTAAACAATTTGACAATTCGGAGGCTTCCTTTACCAGGATACAGATTAACTGGCTGTTTTCCAAGGAGTTTCTTGCTGAGTGGAGGAGTGGCCATGTTCGTAAAAAACAATATTCCATTTGACTCCATGGACGTATCATGGCAGTGCACTGAACAGATATTTGAATGTTGTACAGGGGTAGTTGAATTTAGTGAAACAAAACTTCTAATTTTTGTTGTTTATAGGTCCCTTAACTCTGACTTCAGAGCATTTCTGCTGAAGCTAGAAAGGGTTCTTGATTTACTTTATAGGAAGTACTCGAAATTAGTTATACGTGGTGACTTCAATATTAATTTTCTATATAAGGTGCAAGAAAAAAAACATGTTTATAGATCTCCTAAATTCATATGATCTCATGCAGACTGTTTTTTCCAACTAGGGTCCAGGGGAACAGTACACAGCCATGGGCAATACTTTCAATCATTCTTCATCACTAGATGGACAATCTGTTAGTAAAAAAGGTGAATGGCCTTTCAGAGGACGATGCACAAATTTTAACACAAAAAGGCTTTTGTACTCAAACAAATGTCGCATATAATTACAAGCTATGTAGGAAAGTTAATCCAACGGTAATAGAGAGTTTTTTTAAACCTTGTCAAGAAACAAGAGTGGCAGGATGTTTATAGTGCCGACAACACAGATGATAAATATAATGCTTTCCTTAACACATTTCTCATGCTCTTTGAGGTTTGCTTTCCAATAGAACGTTCTAAACCGGGTACTTGGAGTAAAAGGCAGCCTAGGTGGCTGGCTAGTGGGATAAGGATATCATGTAGAACAAAGCGGAAATTATATCAGAATGTTAGAAGTAGTCACAATCAAGCTACAGTAGCCCATTACAAAGAATTTTGTAAGGTGCTTAAAATGTTGTTAGGGAGGCAAAGAGTATGTGGTACACAAATAGAAAAGCGAATTCACAGGATAAAATTAAAACCATATGGTCAGTTTGAAGGAAGTGTCTGCATTGCAGCACAAGGTCGACGACATAAAGTTAGTTCGTAGTAAAAATATTTCTGTTACTGATAAATCAGGTACCTGTACAGTATTCAACAATCATTGCCGACGAGTTAAATAAAAATTTACTTTCTACAGGGAATCATATAACTCTCTTGGCAAATGCCTTTCCGAGACTGATGCCTGAAATACTCTTCTGTAATACAGACAAGGGGTGGATTGAGTCAATAATTAAAGCACTGAAGGGTAAGGACTCTCATGGATATGATGGAGTGCCTAGCAGAATATAAATATACCGTTCTGCACATCTTAGACCTGTATTTAGCCATATTTGTAATTTTTCCTTTAGGAGTGGTCAGTTTCCTGAACGATTAAAGTATTCAGTAGTAAAGACGCTTTATAAAAAGGGAGAAAGGAATAATGTAGACAATTTTGGGTCTATTTCTATGCCATCAGTGTTTGCTGTTTTGAAAAGGCTATGCATGTAAGGATAATTGATCGTTTTATATCACATAATTTGCTATCAAATGTAAAGTTCGTCTTTAGGAGTCGTTTATCAACTGAAAATGCTGAATTGTCTTTTCTCTGTGAGGTAGTGAATGGGTTAAACAAAAAGGTTTCGAACGCTGGGTATATTTTTTTTATTTAAATAAGGAGTTTGATTGTGTTGATCACAAAATATTGCTCCAGAAGTTGGACCATTAAGGAAGACGGGGAGAGCTCACAATTGGTTCCCCTCTTACTTTAGCAACAGACAGCAAAAGGTCATTATTCACAGTGTTTAGGATGGCTGTGACGTGGGGTCTGAGTGGGGATGCCCCAGGGATCAGTGTTGGGGCCACTCCTGTTCCTTATTTATGTAAACGATATGCCCTCTAGTATTATGGGTTAACTTTAAAATATTTATGTTTGCTGATGACTCTAACTTTGTAGTAAAGGACGTTGTGTGCAATATTGGCTCGGTCTGAAATAGTACAGCTCATGTCATAAGTTCATGGCTTGTAGAAAATAAATTAACGCTAAATCACAGTAAGACTCAGTTTTTACAGTGTATAACACACAATTCAACAAAACCCGACGTTTTAATTTCACCGAATGGGCATACGATTAGTGAAACTGAACAGTTCAAATTTCTGGATTTTCAGGTAGATAGCAAGCTGCCGTGGGAAGCCCACGTTCAGGATCTTGTTCAAAGATTAAATGATGCCATTTTTACTATTCGAACGATATCTGATGTAAGTGATCGTTCGACACGAAAATTAGTCTACTTTGCTTATGTTCATTCCCTTATGTCGTGTGGTATTATATTTTGGGGTAACTCTTCCCATTCTAAAAGGATATTTTTGGCTCAGAAACGGGTGGTTCGGGCAATAAGTGGTGTAAGTTTGGGAAGCTTTTGTCGACTCCTGTTCACTAGTCTAGGTATTTTGACACTGGCCTCTCAATATATATATATATATATATATATATATATATATATATATATATATATATATATATATATATATATTTTGAGAGGCCAGTGTCAAAATACCTAGACTAGTGAACAGGAGTCGACAAAAGGTCGATATATATATATATATATATATATATATATATATATATATACATATTCTTTACTGTCATTTCTTGTTAACAATATTAGCTTTTCCCAACAATAAGTAGCTTTCACTCAGCTAATACTCGGTAGAAATCAAACTTGCATTTGGATCGGACTTCTTAACTCTTGGGCAGAAAGGTGTGCAGTATACTGCTGTACCCATTTTCAATAAGCTACCACAAAAATTCAAAAATCTTACCAGTAATCCACTCGCTTGCAAATCTAAACTGAAGATTTTTCTCATGGGTCACTCCTATTCTATCGAGGAGTTCCTTGAAAAATTAAGCTGATTCTTGTTGTATTGTTTATTGCGTTTGCTTAATCGTTTGGCTTGACTCTTTTTGAGCTCATAAACATTTTATTTTTATCTGTTATTACTTTTACGTTGTAATTTCATGTACTGACACGTTCCGTGACCTTAGAGACTTGCTCCTCAATTTCGTGCTACGGAACCTGACGTGTAAATAAGTAAATAAATAAATAATTAATTGAGTGTATATTTTTTCATTTAGAAAATTCAATATCTCATGCGTTAACCGTCGATTTCCACTCTTTTTTCCTATTTGATTTTCTGCTGCCTTCACTGTTTTATTTCGCAAGGCTGCCCGTTCCTTTTTCCATTTTGTTCCTTACCCAGGTTTCAATCAACCATTGCCCAAAGCTCCATCTGAAAGCTTCAACAACCTCTGGTCCTCTCAAATTGTCCAGGTCCATTGCTGTAATTTCCTACTTGTCTGTAATTTATTTGTTTTAATCTGCAGTTCATAACCAGTACGTAGTGGTCAGAGTCCATATCAGCACCTGGAAATAATTTGCATCTTAAAATCTAGCTGCTGAATGTCTGCCTTACCATTAAGTAATCTATCTGAGACCTCCTTGTGTCTCCAGATCTCTTCCACAAATAAACCGCGTACTAGCGATGCTGCAAAATTCAAACAGACGGCTTGTTCTTACATTTTTTTCCCACATTCCATAGTTTCCTAACATTTTTTCTGTTGTTTTTTTTTCCCTACTATCGAATTGTAGTTCATCATCATAATTAAATTTTTGTCTCCTCTAACTATCTGAATAATTTCTTTCATCTTATCATACATTATTTCAATCTCTTCATCTGCGGAGCTAACTGGAATACAAACTTGTGCTGTTGTGGTGGATGTTGGCTTTGTGCCTCTCTTGATCATGATAATGCATTGATTATGCTGGTCATAGACGCCTACTGGTATTCCTTCTTTCTTATTCGTTATTAGACCAATCCTCCGTAGCCACTATTCGATCTTGTGTTCGTAACTCTGTACTCACCTGAGCAAAAGTCCTGTTCTTCCTGCCACCGAACTTCACTAATTTCCACTGTAACTAACTGTAACCTATTCATTTCCTTTTTTAAATTCTCTAACCAACCTACCCGCTTAAGGGAGCTCACATTCCTCGCTCGGATCTGCAGAATGCCAGTTTTGTTTTTCCTGATGACGGTTCCCTCCTGAGTAATTACCGCCCGGATATCCGAGTGCGGGACTATTTTAACTTCGGAACATTTTATCCCAGAAGATATCATTACTTAGCCATACTGTAGAGCTGTGTAATATTTCCTGCGTGTTTTGCAAGTAACAAGCTGACTTTCTGCGAAGAAGAACGTCATCGGACGGAAGGAAGCAGTCACAACGGGAAGCTACAGTACAAAGCTTTCTCTTCCTTCAACTTACTCTCCAACCCAAAGAGGTTTTTTTCTGTGTAAGAATTTTCATTTTTATTTTCTTGTTTCAGAAGCTTCCCCACCTTTCAACTTCTCGCTTCCTTCAACTATTTTAAAATTACTTTCACAAAAATAAAGAAGTTGATACATTTGCTGAATACTTTCATCTGAATAATGAGCCAACACACACACACACATTCGGAAAATCATCTAATTTATTTTTCTGCATTATAAGAAAACTACATAAAGTATCTTGGTATATAATTCCAACCCTTTTCCTCCGTGCCCTCGGACCGCATCATTTTCACACAGGCGATACCCAAATAGGCGCTGTACCCCAGTGCACTTGGACTGGCAGTGTGTTCGATCTACAGATATCCCTGAACATATCTCACTGTCAAAAAACTATTTTGCTGTTAATATGTTTTTATTATTTATCTCGATCTATATCGTAATATCGATCTTGTACCATGAAAATTAGTAATCAGAAGTGTCAATGAAATGTTCTAACAGCAGATTTACGCTTCAGTTTTCATGTAAATAAAATTTCTGTCTTCATTTACAATTTTTTAAAATTTGTTCTATCGATAGTGAAATCGATTTTATAAAATAATAGGAAGCTACTATTTTACATATTGTCATATTTTGAAACCTTTGTTATGAACCATCAAGACCATAAAACTTCACTTAAATAATTATTTTCAGAAAACAACATAAATTAAGTCTGAAAAATAATTTCAGTTAAGACAATTATGTTAATAATAATTTAAACTATATCCTATTCTAGAAGGTACTGGAAGCTGGATTCGTAATATACCATATACAAATTTTTTACTCCAAGAGCATCAGAGGGGATTTAGCATCTGTCGAGTTTTGTACATGTTGCGCTCTGGTCACATACGTTCTTTGTATGGCTCAAACATGCTGCACAATGTATTTTTGAAAGATGTCAAGTATGTGATGGTAAATTGTGTTTCAAGAACATGCACACAAAAGAAGACAATGGTCAAATGCAACATAATATTCCAGCGAGTTGTATTTGAACGCACCCCGGACAGATTCTTTTCGGTAGTTTATACAGGAACAAAGGAATCAGTAAAGACACTGAGGCCAACTTTGCAAGATAAGTACTATTTATCTGCAAATACAATGCATTTTCTCTAACAAAATAATTTAAACATCTCTATAAAGTATGAGATACCTCTTACAACACAAGAATAAATATTAGAATTCTTCGTAATATCTGGACAGTTAAGAAAGGGAAGTGCGTAATGTTATCCTCAGAGAAAGGGAAGCGAAGACCTGTCAGAAAGAATAAGCGATGATGTAACTACGTGCTACACTGCAGTTAAGGAATGAAGATTAGAATTTAACGTCCTGTACATAATTAAGTTTATTTTACAGGGTATAAACGGTATACGTTACCAAAAAAATTCCTATTAGTTGAATGCAAGTGATTGATTTAAAACGCCTAGTAACGTGCCCGTCTATTTCTTACGGTTGTCGAAGAAAGAACAGTTCATCTCGGGACAGTGTTTTTGGAACGGTAGACACTGGACTGCACACGTGGGTTACACATGACTTGTGGAATCATTATGCACAGTAGAATGGGAGAATTCTTTAAAAAGGATCAAAACACTACGAGGTGCCTGCTCCGCCTCACCCCCCCCCCCCCTCCCCCCCTACCAACACCGGCCTGCGTGGTTGAGTCACTGCAATACGCCGACCGCCGGCAGTCGTCGAGTTACCCGCGCAGACGTTATTGCAGCTCTGTTAAAAGTTAAGATGGAAGGGAGATTTACTATCACTGAACTATGAGGTACTCATTTAATTTATGGCTTGGCAAAAGGTGTTGCGAGGGCAGCTGTACAAATTTCTTGAGAAAGATTCCTGCACGATCGACATTTTCTGCTGCGCACCAACAGTCTGTATCATCATGACTCTCTACTTTTACTCGATTGTTTTGCAATTCTTTCGTCACAAAGTACAGTAGTTATCTTTACCTTCTCACATATAATTCTGTATGGGGAACGTACTGTCTGTCCTGATATACCTTCGTTTTATTTTTAAATAAATCATGACAGAATACATTCTTCAACTTCTCCCGGCGTATTTCTTGCTCGAACAGTCCACCGGTGTACTGCCGGTCCATAGGACCGGACCATGGACCGGCAGTACACCCATGGACTGTTCGAGCATGACAGAATACAGCTTACGAGTACTTATATAATATGAATAGATTGAGAGATATTGGCTCTTTACTACCCCACGCAGTAGTAACGCATTTTCAGCGCCGCTTTTCCGTAAATACACGGGGGAGGGGGGGGGGAGTATAATCGATGATTACATTATTGGATCGTACGTTTTACCTGCACGATTGACTGGTAACAACCACCGAACGTTTCTAGTGCCGACATTGGTACCAACTTTATTGTAAAATATGTGGTTTTTTGACGATGGTAATCCACTCCACATTGGTCACAGAGTACGAATGTATTTGAATAGACGATTTCCAGGACGATGGAAAGGATGTTTTTGTCTACGTCGATGGCTAACACGCAATCCTGATTTAAAACCACTGGATTTTTACTTTTGGGGCCATGTGAAGGAACTTATTTATGCTCAAAAATAGATAATGTGGACGAACTGACGCAAACCATTTTCTATGTTGCCAATACCAATAGGCAAATTTGCATGTGTGTGAACGAGTGCGATGAAACTGGGTTCACCGTAATTAATCATATGTCGAATCGAATAGTGATCAATTTGAATACCTATTGTAGTTGGTAATGGTGTAACAGGAAACAAAGAAATGTGGGTTTCATTTTCGTTACGGTACTGTTGCAGAAAAGGAAAATAATCTGAATTTAATTTTCGTTATTTTATTGTGGCAATAAGAGGAAACAGGTGATTGTAATCAAAGAACAGCAAATTTTGTGGTAGTTGGTTGATTTTGTACTACGGGAAACACGTTTTACTTGACGTTTGGTTTTCTTTACTACCATGACCTTACGTCTGGTTGTACTTAATTCACTGTTTACATACAACGAATTGCACTTTCTTGAAAACCCAATGACCGTTTAAACTGCTTGTTTCGATAGTACCTAGGCGCCGCGCCGCGTCATTGTGCACGTCCAATGTTTTATGTTGCTCCGGTTCGTTAGTTACCTTTCTCTGACCGCCGCGTCGATGTCGGTAATACACAGGCAAGGCCGTGTGCAGTCATTTGCCAGTGTGAACAGAAATGCGTCTATTGTTAAATCTACAAATATTTGCCTTTTAGGAATACAAAAATAAAGAACATGGTACAATGTTATTTCATTAGACTTTTTTGTCAAGCACACCGAGATGTACTGTCAGTATAATTTTGGCAGCTTATACCGCTTACATCCTGTAAACGGAACACAAGCTCGGATTAGGGAAGGAAAAATCCCGGCTTTCGCCTTGCGAGATTTAGAGAAGTCACTGTGAACATAAATCTGGATGGTCGGACGAGGATTTTAAACGTCGCGCTCCCAAATGCAAGTCCAGTGGCCTGCCACTACAGTATCTCGCTCGGCGCAAGACTGGAGAGAAGGCCAGCTAGAGGAAGTATGAGCTGTGGATACCGTGGACCAATCGCCCTGGGAATGGAGTGTGTCAGAGAAAGTAAAGCAACAATTCAAAACATTAAAATTCAAATAACTGATGGTACTTCTTGCATCAAATATGCAGCTATAAGGATTTTTATACGAGATTTAACATAAAGAAGAGAAAAACTGCATTAAACCGAGAGGAAGATTTTTACTATAGTAAACTGAAGCGGTGCGATACCGTAATTTGAGGACGTCTCTTAGCATTTCGCTTTTCGTGCATCTTTCCGGGTCCATTCTTGTTTGATTTTTTATTTCTGGTCACAACAGTTTTTCCTGACTTGACTATGAGAGACAAGGCACGTTTCACTAGATAGTGCTGGAACGACAGCTTCCTCGTCGCACTTGAGAGCGCCTAGGCGAAGCGTACATAGCCTTCACTGTATGTGGCAACGTACCGCTCTTATTTTCGATTCTCACCGTTGATTGAGGAAGGAAGATCCGTAATCCCCTGACACCTTACTTTCCGCCTCCCGTAAATTGGACTTCGTCATCACAAGTCAATGTGCTCATTGCTGAGTCTAATGACCACATCAGCCAAGAGCCTCCACCACGGATGGTTACCAACTTCTCTTAGCGCCTGCTATCAAGGCTGACCGGTGATCTCGATTTCATCTATCCACCGGCTCGCTGCTCTTCCCCTCGGTCTCGTGTCCTGGATCTTTCCTTCCATCGTTATTTTCTCTATATTTTTTCCATCTCACAATCTGGTCAAAGAACTGGAGAAGTTTTTGGCTGACATGAGGAGAACGGCGTCTGTAGATACTGGGTTACTCAATAATGGACACTTTTGTTCTTACTTCGATCTGTTTTATGCGCAGCATCTTGCTCAAGCACCAAAGCTCAAATGCATCGATATGCTCCTTGTCTTCGCTCTTATGGATCCATATGGTGCCACCGTAAATGAGGACGAAAAAATAGGAATGTTTCAACAAGCCAGACTTTTGTGCTATTTATTATTGCTCTGCTCTGCCAGATCTTGGTGAGCTGCTTCATATGCACTCGCCCCAGTGTGATCCGTCTTCTTATCACATCTTCACAGCTTCCTGTGTCGCAGTTGCTCGGCGCAAGGTAGATTAAAGAATGCACGGCTTGCAGTTCATTTAATCGACCTCTGAGTTGGGCCTGTGATCCTCGATCAGATACCATGAGTTTAGGCTTGCTGAGGTTGTTGCCTAATCCTTATGATAGAATAGTGTCCTCTACTTTTATCAGAACCGCGAAAATTCATTTTCGCTGCTGGTTAAGTTTGGTGGCATCAGCGAAATCGAAGGCTATTAATAGTTCTTCTGCTAACTGAAATTCCATTAGTCCAACCATCAAGAGAATTCGTAATGACATATTTTACATAGGTGTAGCACCGCTGGGCGGATAGGACACAACTCTGTCTGACATCCGTTGATGTACCCGTACTGAAGAAATCAGAAGTGGCAGCACTTGTTTTCGCGGTTGAGATGCGATTCTTGCATGGACTTGGGGTCAGTGCTATCAAGAGTGGTGGGTCACCTGCCGCAACTTTTCCCAGAAACACAGTCAAGGACTTTCCAATAGTCAAGGAAGCAGAGGAAAAAGACGAACACTAAACTCTTGCGATTTCTCAGTCATTCGTCTTATGCTGAGGACATGTTCTCGATTTCCTTTCCTTTCGACAAAACCTGCTTCTACTATCAATATGTGAAGCTCAATATACGTCTTCAAAAGCTGGTTCAAGATGTAAAGCAAACTTTTGCTTCCTATGAATATGAAAGTAATAGTTCGATAGAGCAGTTCCAAATTAACGCTTTCTGTTGTAGGTGAATTAAAAGAGATTTTAACCAATCTTCTTTTACGCAATGAATGTAGAACACCAACACCTTCCTACTCCATTTCTTTGATCATCTCTCCAGATATTCATTCTAAACCAGAGGATTTAATATTCTTCTGATGCTAACTGCATTCTCTGTTTCGCTCTGTAAATTTGTAGTTTCTAACGTAAGTTGCTCAAATGTTTGATGGTACGTACGTTGTCATTCCAGAATACAACTTTTCACAGCTATTTCCACCTCGTAACAACGTCTTCATTGTCTCTGATAAGTTTACGTTCTCGTCGTCTACCAGTCACGTAAGAGGTTAAATTTACCGGTGATATTGTTGAGCTTCTTAAAGAGATCATGTAGTTTAGTACCGATTATGATGTTGTTCTATATCATCACAAATACCGCTACTAAAATGTGGTATGTCCTTTCTGCAGTTCCGTTGAATTTCTCTGTACAGGTTCTTACATTTGTCTTGATCCTGGGTAGTGCGGATAACAGTTATCTCAGAGTGCTTGTCTCTTCAACAAACTATCGCGTGTACAGTAACATTCAAGGATGTTTTACACTTTGTGGTCGTTCTCACGTCAGAAGTGACGAGAAAACATCTTGCATTCGGTTCCATATTTGTAATGCTGATGCTTCCTTTTCAGGACTGACGTTGTGCAGTTTTGGTCTCAAAACCTCCCAAAATTTCCAATGATTAAGAGTGTTTTAGATTACTTTTTCCTCCCTTCTTACTAGATTTGAGCTAAATCCGCATTTTCATGGATAGCAAATTGTGATCACCTCCACAGTCAGCTCCAGGAAAGATCTTACAGTCTAAAATCGAAGTCTTCCATCGTCTTCGCACTAAGATGAAGTCAGCCTGGTTTCTAAGCCTATCAACAGGTAATATCCAAGTACACAGTCGTCTTTGGTCATGTTGTAACATAGTGCTACAGACGGTCATGTTGTTACTCACACAAACAACCAGTGAGGACCTGCATAGTTCATTTCTCTCACCTAGACCACAAGACCATCCGCAGATTTTAAGTGCCTATCCCTGGTAGTATCTCCAAATTTAGCATTGAAGTCTTCTTAAATTACTGTCTATTCTTTATTAGGAATCTTACCAAGGGCTTGTTCCAGTTGTACACAGAACAGGTCTCCTCATCCGACGCTACGGCCGTAGGGAATAGACATTTAACTGAAGTTGGATTTACAAGGAGAAACATTAAATTTGATAGATATGATCCTGTTATTAAAGGGTCCATAATCTATAACACATTCGTTCAGATTTCGATGAACGACTATCGCAACACCATTTTTGTTTCGGTCACTACTCCTTGAAATGTACACAGTGTTCCTTTCTTGGATCATTAAATGGCCACTTCCTCTCCAATGAGTCTCACTAACAATGGCACTTCGCTTGCTCGCCACCACCAGTCTCGTTGTATATGCAGGGCGTGAGCAGAAACGAAAGTGACGGAGGAGTGAGCTCCAGATGGCCAAGCGTTTGTGGCGCGGGCCGGGTGAGACACGAGCCGGTCATGCGTGCATAGTTTAGATGCAGTGCTTGGCGCAGTGGAAAAAGTACAGAACGGTAATCCGATGGTCGTGGGACCGAATCCCTACGTGGAAACTTAAAAAAAAATACTGCAAACAAACCGAAATAATGCTTAATGTATAGTATTTATTAATATTTTCACAAAAGGCATGAAAACGGAAGGCAAAGGAAGATTTGGGATTGCAAGAAAATTTTCAGCAAGGGTTTGTAAGTCATACACGAGAACTTTTTATATGAAATGAGATACTTTTTTTATTGCACAGTTGATGATATACACACGTGCTGGGGTGATATTCATCGTAAAAGCACGGGAATTTATTTTTCGCGAACAAATACCGACGACTGTTCGGAGGTCAGATTGAAACTAACGGAAGCCTGTACGCTTTAATTACAATCTCTTCTTGGAAAGTTATTTGCACCGTCGTCGTGGACACTGTAAGTACAATATTGTCTTGGAATTATTTTTCTTTTGCCTTTCCTTTTCACACCTTTTACGGAGGTATTAATAAATACAATATATCGAGTTTTATTTCGAAATATTTTCACAGTAAGAAATGTAAAAACTAAAAATAAAAGCTGAAGTTTACGATAGGCGATTCGATCCCACGACCCTCCGACTATTGTTGTGTACTCTTCTCGCTGCACCAACCGCTGCTGGGGAACTACGCCAGTGCAAATGACTCATGTCTCAGCAAACCTGTGCCAAAACCGCTTTTTTTTTGCATCTGGAGCTCCCATTTCTGTCACTTTCATTTCTGGCCCAGCCTTGCACATACCATAATTTTGAAGAAATTGGTGATCACTTGTAAGGCCAAGAATGTCCAGGTCATACGCACTCATTTCCCTCTCTACTGTGGCAATTTTTCTCGTTTGAAATAGTCCACACACATTCTATGTTGCATTTTTTCTTACAACGCGCATCTATAATTTGCACTGCAATGTTGCTTTAATGTTTTTTCTCAATCCTGTCCCCCAACGAGACCCGATTGAAGGACTTGAAGCTCCGGATAATTCAGAACTGAACAAAGCTATGGGTTTCACACCGGAAAAATGTCAGTGGTTTCCCGTAACCTTTCACTGATTTCCAAATCCTGTCTGCTCAGGGACTCATTGTCAGTATCCCGCTGGGGTTGGTTTTCCAGCTTTCTGCTGAGTTGCTCGGCTTAATAGGTGGACCATAAGGACGACAGTTAGGCTGGTATCTCCCCCGCCCCAGGTGTCTCCGGACAAGTGTCCAGCCTGGAATCTTATTCACTGGAGTAGAATTGCCTTCAGCGACAAGTCCCGCTTCGAACTGAGCCCAGATGACTAACGAAGGCGTGGTGTAGAGACGCCTCGGACAGCGGTGGGCCACCCATCTGACTGTGCCCGCCATACGGCGCATCAGCCACGAGTGATTGTGTGGGGTGCCATTTCATGTCACAGCAGGAGCCTTTTGGTTGTCATCCGCGGCGCTCTTACAGCACAGCACTACGTCGACAATATTCTGCGCCCCGCTTTGTTGCCCTTCATGGCAAACCGTCTTGGGCTTACATTTCAGAGTGTAAGGTGGCTATAATTTCGCACCTTACAAGAACTCTTCCACACACTTTGCTGTGATCTACAAACACAATTAGGTATCATGTGACAGGTTGTACATCGTATATGTGAATACGTAAAGGAGACAGACATTGTCACGCACGTCTTGTAAATAATTGTTAATGCTTATTGCATGAAAGGTGACGGAGTGGCTTCATTATAAAAACGGTGTAATGAATGATTGCCTATAGTAGTAGAGGTTGGAACGCCAGTAGAGATGAAACGGCAGGCAGAACTCAAGCTCTGGGTGGAAGGCCCACACAGGTGTGTTGGTACTGCTTCAACACAGGAAGTAGCTGGACAGACGTCGTGGCACCTGAGCCCTGTAGCACAATAGGGTGACGGCCGGCCGCTATTGTAGTAGGGGCCGGAAGGATAACCGGATAATACTTCCGAACGCTGAAAATCTTGGACGCAGGTGAGAGGAACGAAGAAGCGGCACCTCGGAAACCACGCAGGCTGGGTTATTTCCAAGGATTTTTACTCAGAAGCGTACCATTGTACGAGCATAGTTTTTTTCTCGCAAACTTTCCGCGCTGGACGACAAAAGACTGAAATATGGTTGGTCGGCGTTCGGAAGAATCTGTAGAGGGGGAGAATATTCCGTGGTTTCGGGAATATGATTCGTTTTCGGAATTACGATGGTGGGGAACCAAATCTTGCTGGGAAGCCAGCACTGAGAGACGAGGTCTTCCGTTGTGAGCGCCCTTGTATGACGGTCGCCCGATATCAGCTTTGTTGCTACGGATGGACTTGCTGTCTTTGCTCTCAGGAGAGTTTATAGTTGGAACAGTTAGGCACTGTACTGTTGCGAACCTATACGATTCTGGACTTCACCTCCGGGTTGGAAGTCGTCGTTGAGTACGCAACGTTCAGTAGTTGAGAGCACTTCCTCTGCCTATAGTTACGTTGAGACGCTATCTGAACTCCGTCCTTGTGGCTGGGAGTTCGCGTTTCTCGTCTGTAGAACACAGAGAGAAGAAGAGAGTGTTGGAGTATATTATCAGAGGACCGCCTTCTGCCGTCCTAGTGTTTGAAAGCGTTTATTTGTGGCTGAAGTTCTTCCATCGTCGCAGACGAGTACGAGAACCATCACTTCGACGCACCGGTCGCAGCACATACGGTGATATCGCAAATTGCTTCGACTTATTAGGGCTATATAAGCTAAACAGCTGTGATCACGTTAGTTTATTTCCACTGAGGTTCCACACCACTGTAGATCATCATTGAAAGCAGTTTCTTCTAGTGTTTGGTACGTAGATGTCATTGATATTAGACCGCGCAGTCGTAATAAGGGGCAGAGTTGGGCAATTGATTAGTAAGTTTACTTACGAAATGTAAACTTTGTAATCTAAAGATTTTTTTAATCTACAATAAATATATAAGCAGGAACATCGTTTATCATTTAGTAGGATTAGTTGCCTCCATTATTCATTTATGTATAGATTGTAATTTATAGAATTAAGAGATCCTAAGATCTGCTTCAGGGGGTAGTCAGACAGGGCCAAATCTTCATTTAGCATTTGTTATTTTCCTTTGCGCACGTTCATTTTACATCTGCCTGGAGTAGCATCATGGAAGCGAAATAATGCCCGCTCGCACACGGCGAGAGTTTCTACTACTTTTATTCGTGCTTGTCAAACCTTATGTTAGTCAACAAGATTGCCGGACCTCTCCTCAATTAAGAACGTTTGGAGCATTATCGACAGGATCCTCCAACCATCTCGGGACTTTGACGATCTAACGCGCCAATTGGACAGAATTTGGCACGATATCCCTCAGGAGGTCATTCGACAACTCTATCAGTCAAAGCCAAGCCGGACAACTGCTTGCATAAGGACCAGAGGTGGACCAACACGTTACTGACTTGCTCAATTTCTGAAACTCTTTCTCTTGAATAAATCATCCAATCGTTCTGAAAGTGTAGTCATTTGTTTATCTGTTACGTCACATCTACCGATTTATGTCCCATTGGGATAATTCCCTCATCTTGTGTCTTTTTTGTCTTAGAGTGTATTACGTGCTTCTTCGTTTTTCTACGTACTCCAGTTAGGGTTTAATATTGGAAAACTGAAATTATATAATCATTATCTTACCTATCAATGACAGACGTAAAACCAAATCTGTTCGAATAGGCTACTAGCAAAATTTAAAATCTTTAAAGGTGACCACTGGATGTGAACAATACTTTTGCTAGTGGCTGAAGTGGACATTTTTATCTGAAAGTTTAAATCTTAGACGGCCATATTATCAAATGAATAAGAATTAGGAATCCAGGTGAACTATTATGAACACCGTGGTAGGCAAGAAAGATACATAGCCAAGACGCACCAGAGTAGTGCAACCTTATATACATACCAGTTTCAAAGAAGAGTAATTAAAAAATTTATGACAATATGAACGAAAGAAATACCTTGTTCTTTAAGAGAGACGAAAATGTAACTGTAATAGGGAATTGCTATTCGATAATACAAGAAGGAAGATAACCCAAAACAATTAGAGAACATGGACTGGGGCAAAAGAATGAAGCGGGAAGATACCTGCTAGAATTTTATACTGAACATTATTTAATCTTTGCAAACACTTAGTTTAACAACCATGAAAAAAGTTTATGTCCGTGGAAGATACCTGGAAATACAGGATGGCTTGATACAGATCATATCAGATTAAAACAGAGATTTCGAAATCAGATTATATGCTGCAAAACATTTTCAGGGGCAGTTGAGGACTAACGGTAATCAACTGGTTACCAACCATACATTAAAGTGGGAGAAATTACAGAAATATGGTAAATTGAAAGAACCAGCGGCTATCGAAAATTTCGGAATAAGCATTAGGCAACAACTAATTGAAACGGGGAAAGGAAATACAAGGCAAATTAAAAACAACTTCGCAAAGAAAGGTAACTGTTCGACAGACGACATAATAATTTGTACATTGCCTGACAAACAAAGTAGAGCACGTATAAAACATTGCCGGATCTCAATATAGAGCACATGCGCACGCCATCCACGCGTATGTGAACGATCAGATTTGTAATTCTCTGTGACAGGTAGACCGGCCATCAGAGTGCCTCAGTGTAGGTCCAGTTTAGCATTGTTACCAGGCCAGGTAGAGTATACAAAGGACGTGAACAGCACTAGATGTTGAGTGTCCAGTGTTAGGTACACGAAAATGCTGTTTACTCGTGTGAGGAAGAACAATCAGCATTTGACAGAGTTTGAAAGAGGCCTCATTGTGGATCTCCATTTGGTCGGCTGATCGACTCGTGCAATATTCGGACGGGACTATGGCCAGTGTTGGACTGCCTGGGTACGTGAGGGCATCGTCAATCTTCTGGTCAGCTACGTCCGCCCGTGCTTTATTGTGTACCAAGGACATCGTAACCTCTTCAAATCTAAATGGTTCAAATGGCTCTGAGCACTATGGGACTTAACATCTGAGGTCGTCAGTCCCCTAGAATTTAGAACTACTTAAACCTAACTAACCTAAGGACATCACTCACATCCAAGCCCGAGGCAGTATTCGAACCTGCGCCGTAGCGGTCGCGCGGTTCCAGACTGAAGCGATTAGAACCGCTTGGCCACACCGGCCGGCTCTTCAAATCTGCCAACTCCCAATTTCTGTGTCATTCCACAGCATCAGTCGCAGACTGGCAGCAGCCACATTAAGGAATTACCGTTCCGTACTGAGGCTGCCGTTAACATCACAGCACAAACGGCTGCGTCTGGTTCAAATGGCTCTGAGCATTATGGGACTTAACTCCTGAGATCATCAGTCCCCTAGAACTTAGAACTTCTTAAACCTAACTAACTTAAGGACATCACACACATCCATGCCCGAGGCAGGATTCGAACCTGCGACTGTAGTGGTCGCGCGGTTCCAGACTGTAGCATCTAGACCGCTCGGCCACCCCGGCCGGCGCTGCGTCTGGAGTGGCGCCGTGACCGAGAAACATGGACTACCGAGAAATGGTGCCGCATTGTGTCCAGCGACGATAACGGTGCCGCACTACTCCGGATGACCATCGTCCACGAGTATGGTGGCGACCTGGAGAGAGATCCCTTTGTACCAGTGTCTGTCGAGGCAGGACGGTGTCACTCGTGGCGTCACGGTGCAGACAGCCAGCGGGTATGACGTCAGGTCACGATACCGAAGTCTGACGGTACAACAGGATGTCACAGATACCCTGTGACCTCATGTGGTACCTTTCACGAGACAGTATCGTCGTGATGTTTTCCAACAGGACAACGCTTGTCCACACACGTTACGTGTCTCTACGAACTGTCTGCGTGATGCTGAGGTACTCCCGCAGCCAGCAAGATATCCAAGTCTGTCCCCGATGGATCATGTGTGAGAGCAGCTCGGACGTTAACTCTGCCACAGTATCAGCATCCGGGATATCAAGGACCAGTTGCAGTAGTTGTGGGTCAGCTTACCTCACGAGAGGATACAACGGATCTGTGACAGTCTATCTAGCCGAATCAGCGTACATCCATTGTGCAAATATATATAATTAAACAAATTAATTACAGTAGTATCAAATTAGATTTTTAAAAATTTTGAAGTGAATGAATTGAATCGAATGATTATCTTTCGGTCTTAATTTGCAACTCTTGAACACTGTAAGTCAGTAGTAGTGTGAACTTACGTCGATTTTTGCGTTCTTTACGCCGCTGAGATTGCCGTAAATTATATATATATATATATATATATATATATATATATATTTCGCCATAAGTACTCTCATTTTCGACCGTGAATACAATGCTGATTTTTATCGGACTTCCTCTTCAGATGCAGGCAGCTACAGCATAATGCGCGGAAGAAAAAAGAACTTTCGTTGTTTTGCACCAAAAGGAACTATCACACTTCATACTTTCATAAAAATTATTATTCAGATAACACAATGCCTACTACACGCTTCTCACAAGAATATGTCTTCTCCCTACGATAACTAAAGACAGATTCTTCTAAAAAAAAATTGAAAAAATTTCCATCATTTGTCATTCGCCTTCCGGCGTAGCAAAATACATCTTTGCCGACGCTTACGCGGCCGCGCTAGTGTATATTGTCATTGGTTTTTTAACTTTTATCGGAGCGTGTCGGGGCTTTTCCTTATGCACCTATACACCAACAAACCCAGAGGAGACGCAACGTCAAACTGATAAGCCGGCTCTTACTGCCAAGTTCTTTGTAAATTTGACTTAATTTTGTAATCACTGAAATATCAATACACACTCTCGCTATCCGTGAAGATTCATTTCGTTTCCTCCTCGACTTCTGGGTGCTTCATTACTTTTGTCAGACAGTGTAAATCTGATGTGCTCGCTCCAGGAAGCAATACGACTCACGTCCGCACACATTTTTCTCAGTTTCCGCTCGTACACAGTCGTAACCACAGCTCCGTGAAATCAGCACGGAGCAGCGATGAGGCATTTCCTTGAGGGAAGTGTGAGAATTACGGGAAGAAATCAAGACCGAGACGCAGAGGGGATCACGCCCTCCCACAAGATCCTGCGGTTTAAGGCACACTCGATGCGTAAAGGGAAATATGCACCTACGCACCTTCCTCATTCAGCTTCCTCACCGCCGGACTTCCAGCATTTCCCACCACAACTGCAAGTATTTCACTCTGGTCAGTTAATAAGAACTGAGTGTCTCTACCTTCCTCCTAGCTATTCACTAACAGTCAGAGGGGTGACTGTCTACCAGTATTTCACAAATATTTAATTCCGAGGCTGAATTCCCTTACTACCGCCTCAGTAGTCAGCGAATCAAACATCTGTCTGGTGTCTTCCAGAACTTTGTTCTGTATCTTACCGTAATCTAACCGTTTGTGTAACGCGTTTTCTGAAGACTGCTTACCAGCTCGTCATGGGGAACGACTCGAAAACCACGCTGACCAGTATGCCCAATAGTCGCTAGTCCAGCAAACGTAATCCCCCTTGACATAATTCATCCCACTCCCCCTCCCGTACGCTGCGCTTTAATCTATATAAGCAAGTCTTATCTGAGTAAAGCAGCGGTTGCTAACCTTTCTCAGACCAGTTGCATAAAAGAAATTTAATTTCTTTCTCGGTTTCAGGCACTTAGTGCCCTTCTTCAGAAAGGCTAGTGACACTATGAATCACATGACAATGGCATTATGCTGCATTTTGACACTCGCAAATAATACAATAGGTATAACATTCTGAAGAAGGGCTCTAAATGCCCGAAACCGGTAAAGAAATTAAATTTCTTTTATGCAACTTGTTGCTTATTCTTTCGTTATATACGTCTACAGTTGCTGAGGATGGATAAAAAACTAAACTTTCTGAGACCATTAACCTACTGTAATCAGATATTAGCTAGTAGCCCCATCAGCCTCACCCCCTCCCTCCCCCGCGGTCTACATTAGCACCTAACTAAACTTTAGAACGATAAAGAATTTTCGTCGAACACTTATTTTTAAAATAAAGAAAGATAAATCATATTTAATTTTTGTATCTATTTCATCTAACCACGAACTAATATGTCAATGAGACAATTGGTACTGCTTATTTCTAACAACCTTTTCTTGTACAAGAGCCAATGTTTAATAGACGATTTTCTCTTGTCTTGGTCCATACTACCACCTCTGAAAGTTACCTACCTCCCCCCCCCCCCCCCCCCCTCCCCCATCTTAGCATCAACAGAACCGGTACATGAATTCCGCTGTCGGAGGTATCAGAAGGGTTTTCCCTTATAGCTTTCGACTCGTTCGTTTCCAGTACATTTTTCCTGCTCCATCATCCTTGATAGTTTGTAACTTCATCACGGAATTATCCTGTATATACACACATCAAAAAAAGTTTTGCGATTCCCAGAACTCCTGAAGATAGAGGTTGACTGTGGATATTTTATCACAGACACAGTCCCTTTGATGGTTCAGAGATGTCACTAAACCCGCCCAAAGCTGTAAACAACCATGCATGAGCAGCGCCTATTAGACGGAGGAGATCCGACAGCCGGTCAGTTTCAGTCATTGCACCAGGAAGGAGGTACACGGCTCGTGTTGTCTGTAGTTCAACCATGCCTAGACGATCAATACCGCTGTTCGATCGCGTCCGCATTGTTACTTTGTGCCAGGACGGGCTCTCAACAAGGGAAGAGTCCAGGAGTCTCGGAGTGAACCAAAGCGATGTTGTTCGGACATGGAGGAGATACAGAGAGACAGGAACTGTTGATGACATGTCTAGCTCAGTCCGCCAAAGCGCTACTACTGCAGTGGATGACCGCTACCTACGAGTTATGTCTCGGAGGAACCCTGACAGCAACGACACCATGTTGAATAAGCTTTTCGTGCAGCGACAGGACGTCGTGTTACGACTCAAACTGTGCGCAATGATGCGCAACTTCACTCCCGACGTCCATGGCGAGGTCTATCTTTGCGGCCACCACACCATGCTGCGCGGTACGGATGGGCCCAACAGTATGCCGAATGGACCGCTCAGGATTGGCATCACGTTCTCTTCACCGATGAGTGTCGCATATGACTTCAACCAGACGATAGTCAGAGACGTGTTTAGAGACAACTTGGTCAGGCTGAACGCCTTAGACACACCGTTCAGCGAGTGCAGCAAGGTGGAGGTTCCCTGCTGTTTTGGGGTGACATCATGTGGGGCCGCTGGTGGTCATGGAAGGCGCTGTGACAGCTCTACGATACGTGAATGCCAGCCATCCTCCGACCGATAGTGCAACCATATTGGCAGCATACTGGCGAGGCATTCCTTTTCATAGACGACAATTCGCGCCTCCATCGTGCACATCTTGTGAATGACTTCCTTTAGGATAAAGACATCGATCGACCAGAGTGGCCAGCATGTTCTACAGACATTAACTCTATCGAACATGTCTGGGATAGACTGAAAAGCGTTCGTTATGGACGACGTGGCCCACCAATCACTCTGAGGGATCTACGCCGAATCGCCGTTGAGGAGTGGGACAATCTGGACCAACAGTGCCTTGATGAACTTGTGGATAGTGTGCCACGACGAATACAGGTATGCATGATTGAAAGAGGACGTGCTACTGGGTATTAGAGGTACCGGCAATCTGGACCACCACCTCTGAAGGTCTCGCTGTATGGTGGTACAACATGCAATGTGTGGTTTTCGTGAGCAATAAAAAGGGCGGAAATGATGTTTATGTTGATCCCTATTCCAATTTTCTGTACAGGTTCCGGAACTCTCGGAACCGAGGTGATGCAAAACTTTTTTTTATCTGTGTACAAACATTTACAGGCACCGGCGCCTATAACTCTTACGTTTTCAGACGTGGATTCCTATGTAAAACTTGATCTACTACGCCCCCTCTACAACCTCTAGAAGTGTGTAACATGAATTCCAAAACATTCTGTAGAATTATGAAGCAATTCTCAATCAATCGCGAGTGCTACCTAAAACTGCGTCTCAGAAAAGAAAGTTAACTATCCACAGAAGGGTAGACACTTGATACAAAACATGCATCCTCTGCACCACTCCTCCCCGTAACAACGCTTGTTACACCCACACCCTGCACCCTCATTTAAATTCAACCAAATTAAAATGTGTGCACTTATAATTACTGTTTGTAAACCACTTGATTGCTGCACTCTTTACTTCTGTAGTGGCAGAAACTGGAAGACCAATGCATTGTGCCTGACCACCGCCACTAATAATAATAATAATAATAATAATAGTGACACCGGGAGCATTGCCGAAAAATACTAGTGTACACTTGAAAACCATTGGCAATGATAAAACAACCAGCTGTCAACTACAAAACGCAGTTTTATTGGGATGTGCACGAATTATCCGCCGATACGTCACACAGTCCTACACCCTTCTAAAGCGTCTGATTAGTCACGCAAAAAGAAATTCAATACAGTGAACTCATTTGCTGTGGTTACTGTTATAAACAATATGTATACATCAACTGGAATAATAAATGTTTGCAAATGTAATATGGATGGCTAAAAAATCTAGTCACCAAGCGGCGGCAGAAAAATAATTCTACATCTACATCTATAGTCTTTCAAACACCATGAAGTGCATGGCAGAGGGTATCTCCCGTTGCCATTGTACCAGTTATTAGGGTTTCTTCCCGTTCCATTCACGTTTGGCACGTGGGAAGAATGATTGTCTGAATGCTCTGTGCGTGCTGTAATTATTCTAATCTTATCCTCACGATCCGTCTGTAAGCGATACATAGGGGGCTACAGTACTCGTATATTCCTAGAGCCTGTTCTTGAAACTTTGTTTATAAACTTTCTGGGGATAATATATGTCTCTCTTCAAGAGTCTGACAGCAGTTTCTTTATTATCCTTCTGACACTTTCCCACGGATCAAACAAGCCTGTGACCATTCGCGCTGCCCTTCTCTGTATACATTCCGTATCCCCTATTAGTACTATTTGATACGGATTCCACACAATTGAGCAGTAATCTAGAATCCGTCGCACGAGTGATTTGTAAGCAATCTCCTTTGTAGAGTGATTGTACTTCCCCAGTATTCTTCCAATAAACTGAAGTCTAACCCTGCTTTACCACAAAGTGTTACACCAAGGTATTTGTATGAGTTAACCGATTCCAACAGTGACTCATTGGTGTTATAGTCACAAGATAATATGTTTGTTTTTTGTTTTATGAAGTGAATTTCACATTTTTGAACATTCAAAGCAAATTGCCAATCTTCTTCAAATGGCTCTGAGCACTATGGGACTTAACATCTATGGTCATCAGTCCCCTAGAACTTAGAACTACTTAAACCTAACTAACCTAAGGACAGCACACAACACCCAGCCATCACGATTCTGATGATGATTCTCCATCCAAGATAACATGCTGCGTCCAGAAAGTTCTCAATCCAGTAACAAATATCAATTGATACCCCATATAATCGTACATTTGATAATAAGCGTAGATGTGGTACTGAGTCAAATGCTTTTCGGAAATTAAGAAATACTGCATCTACTTGCTTGCTTTGATCCGACTGTCAGCATGTCATGTAAGGAGAAAAAAACATGTAAAATTGTGGAAATGCGCAAGAACGAGGGAGATACGACTGTCTAAAAGACCCTATAAGAGCCTCAATCTCTCTTCGTAATCCTTAAACAAAATGTACACTGGGACCAATAGAATCATTCTGCGGTCAGCCTCAAATGCCGGTTCTCTAAATCTCCTTGTAGTGCCTCGCGAAAAGAGTGTCAACTTTCCTCCAGTGATCCCCATTTGAGTTCACGAAATAACTCCGTAATGCTCCTGTGTTTATCGAACCTATCGGTAACAAATTTAGCAGCACGCCGCTGAACTGTCTCGCTGTCTTTCTTTCATCCGACCTGGTGGAGATCCCAAACACTCGAGCGGCACCTACTGAACGATGGGTCGCACAAGTCTTCTTTACGCCATCTCCTTTATAGATGGACTGCACTTTCCCAAAATTCTCACAATAAAACGAAGACCACCATTCACCTCCCCTACTACCTACCTGACATGTTCACTGCATTTCATATCGCTCCGCAACGTTACATGTAGATATTTAATCGATGCGACCGTCAAGCAGAGCACTATGTATGTATGTATTAAACCGGGGACCTAGAAACGACGGAGAGGCTTCGTCCCGCCTTAGCCCTCAGTGGTTCCCAACAACACAACTGTCCACAGTAGTCCACCCACCCCACTGCCACCCCACACTGAACCCAGGGTTGTTGTGCAGTTCGGCCCCCAGGAACATCTCATACCAAACGAGTGTAACTCCAAAATATTTGCGTGGTAGAATAATTATGGTGTACGCGTATGTGGAAATGGTGTTTGCGCATCAAACGCCGACACAGTGTAACTGAGACGGAATAAGGGAAACCAGCCACATTCGCCGAGGCAAATGGAAAACCGCCTTAAAAACCATCCACAGACTGGCCGGCACACCGGACCTCGACACTAATCCGGCAGGCGGATTCCTGACGGGGACCGGCACGCCTTCCCGCACGGGAAGCAGCGCGTCAGACCGCGCGGCTAGCCGGGCGCGCGTAAGCAGAGCACTACTAATGTTCTAATGGAACTCCTGCGCCGCTCCTAGTGTGGCGTCTAACCTTCAGGATACACTGAGGGCGATGTATCTTACGTCCTTTCTGAATCCTTCACTAAAAAGGAAAATGCCATATTCTGTGAATACAGTGAATTACAAATGGTATCAGTCAACTTATACAAATACATGAAAGAAATAGGCTGTAAGGATATGGGATGGAATGATCAATTGAGCTTAATTGTAGGTACAGCATGTTTCAGACATGATTTCGTTGGCAGGATACTGGGAAAATGCAGTCAGTGTACAACAGAGATCCTTACAGAACATTCGTTCGTCCCATCCCGGAAAATTACTCAAGAGATTGGGTTCGTACGAAATAAAACTATCAGGGAATGTTTAAAGTATACTAAGAAGGACAGCATGAATTGTCATAGGTTTGTTTGATTCACAGGACAGCGTTGCGAAAGTGCTGAAGAACTTGAACTGTAAGACTCTTGATTATATACAGCAACTACCGCTATTAGAATTAAGTGGAGGGTCTAGGAATATACTACAACCTCCTACTTGACGCTACCGTAGGAGCCACGAGTAAATGCACAAAAGACATTTAAACAGTCTTTCTTCCCGCGACCCATACGCAAATGGAGCTAGACTAAATCCTAATGTGTGGAACAACGAGAAGTACTTTGTCTTCGCACTTCATAGTGGCTTGCCGAGTACGCTATAAATGTATCCGTAGAATCATGGGGAACATTTTGTTTCAGATTTTTAGGAAAAAATGATTTGGGATGTAACCGGCATTCCGGTTCATCGCAACGATACAATGATAATCAGACTTCTTCGAACCAAGATGTGTCGGCCCTTTCTTTGTTGATAGGAACGTTATCGTCCTGGTGTGATGAAGTTCGATTGTAAAATGTTGTCACAATGTGAAAAGCGTTCTTATTGTTTCGAACTGATTTAAATTCATTGAAATAAAATAAATTGTTTCAATAGGGATGCAAACCTTCTACTCGTTTTGAAAGCGTATCTGAGTATTTAGACAAGCAGACACTGAATACGGCTCACTAATAACACAATTTGTTTCAGATTAATGTTCTGGAGTACTCAGTAGCAATACAAATTAGTTTGAACTTGGACATTGACAGCAAATCTCATACGGTATTGTCTCAAAGTGTAGTAATATCGAACCTTCTAAGCTCAATTTGTGCAAGACAAATGTGTTTGGCATCTGCTGCCTACACTACCTAATAATCTGGAAACAGAGAGCTTGTGTTGTGGAAGCACTGATTTATGGTGACGCCGTCTCTGCCGCCGCATACCTCGAGAACTGCTTTAGCGTCGCGTTGCTGAAACGTTCGTGTGGGAGATAAACGCAACCGTGCCAAGTCTATGTAGCTTAGACCATGGGTAAACTGCAGTGTAAATGAATGGAACACGTTTCGGCTAAACAAAGGTTAAGTATTCAAATCTGAAGGTAGCGTACATGTGGTGAACAAAGCAAAGGTGTCAAATACTGAATTCGTGAAGCCCAAATATATGAAAAATCCGTGAACTAATCTCGTATATAAAGTCAAAGGTTATGGTTAGTGACAGGGATGGACTGAAAATTTAACATCCATTCCGAACATCATGGTACAAGACCGGTGCAAAAAAAAATTACTACTTGTCGCTAAATAGTCTTGCGAGAGAGAAGATCTGTTTGCAAGTCGCTTCAGTTTTCAGAGATGAATATTGATCACCAAAAAGGGTACGATATTATCCATGGTAGGTCCAAATGCACAATGCAGCGTGAATGAGGACACGATTTCCAGAATGAATATTCGCTCTGCAACAGAGTATTCGCTGATCTGAAACTTCCTGAAGATTAAAACTGTGTGCCTGATCGGGAGTCTAACATCAGAACTTTGTCTTACGCAGCAAGTGGTGTGCTGATTGAGCTGTCTTCTTCTTCTTCTTCTTCTTATTATTATTATTATTATTATTATTATTATTAAAAGCGTTTATTTACATTTGTGGGCAGAGATAAGACTATTACGTGATAAATCTTTTACAGACATAATAAATCCATACAGCCACATGGTTCTTGTGTAAACAGGAGCACAAAAATCGACCACAAGTTCTATCATCAAACATTTTAATTCTATACTACATACATGTTCGGTCACTAAGCTAATAAATACGGAAAAACTTTCTAGACCCAAGACGCTAAAATGTTGCTAAATGTTGCTAACATGTTGCTAAAATGTTGCTGTTGTTGTTGTGGTCTTCAGTCCTGAGACTGGTTTGACGCAGCTCTCCATGCTACTCTATCCTGTGCAAGCTTCTTCATCTCCCAGTACCTCCTGCAACCTACATCCTTCTGTATCTGTTTAGTGTATTCATCTCTTGGTCTCCCTCTACAATTTTTACCCTCCACGCTGCCCTCCAGTACCAAATTGGTGATCCCTTGATGCCTCAGAACATGTCCTACCAACCGATACCTTCTTCTAGTCAAGTTGTGCCACAAACTTCTCTTCTCCCCAATCCTATTCAATACCTACTCATTAGTTATATGATCTACCCATCTAATCTTCAGCATTCTTCTGTAGCACCACATTTGGAAAGCTTCTATTCTCTTCTTGTCCAAACTAGTTATCGTCCATGTTTCACTTCCATACATGGCTACACCCCATACAGAAACGACTTCCTGACACTTAAATCTATACTCGATGTTAACAAATTTCTCTTCTTCAGAAACGATTCCTTGCCATTGCCAGTCTACATTTTATATCCTCTCTACTTCGACAATTATCAGTTATTTTGCTCCCCAAATAGCAAAACTCCTTTACTACTTTAAGTGTCTCATTTCCTAATCTAATTCCCTCAGCATCACCCGACTTAATTCGACTACATTCCATTATCAGACTAAGAGCAGCCGACCAGTTGCAAAGGATAAAGTAATCTTTACCTAGGTTTCAATAGATATAAATCTATCTTCTTCAGAAGACGGCAGTATTATAACAACATGAAGTGATATGTCCTTATCGTTTAGGCAAACATCTGCATAGTTACATTAATCATATAAAATATAGCCCTGAAAACAGGGTTTGTCAGACAAATAAAATAGGTACATAGAAGTTGCAGAGCGCCTAATACTGCCGTCTTCTGAAGAAGATAGATTTATATCTATTGAAACCTAGGTAAAGATTACTTTATCCTTTGCAACTGGTCGGCTGCTCTTAGTCTGATTTACGTGGAACCGTTGCTGTAGCGCAGCTATGTTTAAAGTACTGACATTCCATTATCCTCGTTTTGCTTTTGTTAATGTTCATCTTATACCGTCCTTTCAAGACACTGTCCATTCCGTTCAACTGCTCTTCCAAGTCCATTGCTGTCTCTGACAGAATTACAATATCATCGGCGAACTTCAAAATTTTTATTTCTTCTCCATGGATTTTAATACCTACTCAGAACTTATCTTTTTTGTTTCCTTTACTGCTTACTCAATATACAGATTGAATAGCATCGGGGAGAGGCCACAACCCTGTCTCACTCCCTTCCCAAGCACTGCTTCCCTTTCATGCCCCTCGACTCTTATAATTGCCATCTTGTTTCTGTACAAATTGTAAATAGCCTTTCGCTCCCTGTATTTTACCCCTGCCACCGTCAGAATTAGAAAGAGAGTATTCCAGTCAACATTGTCAAAAGCTTTCTCTAAGTCTACAAATGCTAGAAACGTAGGTTTACCTTTCCTTAATCTAGCTTCTAATATTTATTTACAAACAACCCGTTTTAACAGAATTTGCTGTCATCTTCGGCTCTTTAAAAATTTATGTTGTAAACGGTATTCAATTTGAGTTTGAGGTACAACTCAAAGTGAACACAATTTATAACACATTTTTGAAGACCTGAAGTTGACAACAAAGTCTTTCGAAACCGGTTTTTTGTAAATAGAGACTTATCTATGCGTTCTTGGCTTTAGAAAGTATTTACTAAGTAAAACAGATCGTTCGCTCTAATTTCTCAGCATGAGAAAATTTAGTTAATAAATATGTATTAAAAAGCGATTTATGGCATATCTTAATACTTGAAATGTTCATTCCATTATCTGCAAGTACATGTAAAGAATGTAGCATCTCTAAGATGTACATAACTACGTAACAAAATATAGATTGGAGAAGATTCAATTCCTTCGTTGAATAAACAGAAAAAGGCAATGCCACTGGAGAGAGTAAGTTTTTTTCTAGTGCCATACAAACTTTTCTATTTAGCAGTCGGAAACAACAGAATAAATTGTACTTTCACTCAGTCACAAAAGAGCTCCTAAGATGTATGTGATATTTTTGGAACATTTCGTTACCCAACACTTGCATTCACTACAGATGTTGTCACATTTAATAAAAAAATTGTCCTTATATTTTGCATACTCACTCAAGTTTCTCTCCTCTCGATGCATAACACAAAGCCATTGCAACATCATCCATATCATCCTGCCTCGTTACCATTACCGTCCATTGCGCAGTGGAAGCTGGGCTTCATCCTGTCGCTCCGCAGCCCTTTTCTGCAGCTCATGGAATTCTTGGACATGCAACACAGAGATTATCATGATTTAATCGTCTTTCTTTTACTTTTTTTAATATTCGAGTTAACATTTGATTTCTCCGCTTCTTCGCTGCTTGCCTTGTCTGTTTTGAACTAGTGTGAGGGTACAGCTGAGCTTTTGACTTAATCCTGTGGATGTGAGAATGATCTGCATGGTTTGGACTGGTCAATATTCAGATCACTCCCTATGGCATCACATCGATTTAATACAGGGCATCATACAATGGGTAACTAATAGGAAAGGTATTGTCCTACCAAACGTGACACTTAGGTGTTGCAGCTCACAAAAGATAACAAACAGGGTGGCCATCTATCTCTAAAGGAAACAATGTTCCACATTAATTTCTGTTTATCTATTCAAAAGAAATGCAGCGCTTGCGAAAACTGACAATAATGACACGAGACAGTACTAATTTAACAGTCGACTGTTACGGCAATCACTGGATAGTTTAGGTGAATGGCATAAAACCGTATGGTACGAATGAGGTATGGGACGACAAACTTCAGCAAAATGCCGACCAATGCTACTTTTGTTAACAAGACAACAATCTCCTCTCCTAGCAAAAGTTTTACAGCGTTAACCAGTCGTTTCATTCTCAGGTACACAGTTCTTGAAAATTGACTTCAGTCAATACAATAGTCTTTGCGTCTGCAATTCTCGGAGACTGGCATCCTGGCTTCCCTTTCCTTGCTATTTTTTTTAACATTAACCAGCGAGGAGCCCTCGTACAACGTTTTAGACAAGAGGTTGTTCACCCCAAGGAAGGTGGCGTCAGAAAGACGGCCCTTGCTCTACAGAGAGGAAATTCCTGGCCACAATGTAGCACTGTCGCTTCTCACGGAATGAATTTCTGTCTATTACTGACTTCCTCTTGTACAGCCTTTGAAACGTGTTTTGGCCGGATTGCACTGTTTGTAAAAACTAAGATTACGTGCGAGTACATGTATTTGGTATGTTACGTTGTGCTACTTCTGTGAATGTAGGCGTGGACCACAAATTGCTCAGGGTGCGAGAAACTTCCGAAATGTGTACCCAGATCCCCGCCACGAAGAATAACTGGCTTGATGTGTGTACCTATCAGTGATGTGATGTGAACAGTGCAGTAAAGACGTAAAAACAGACGAGCGGAGAACAATATAGCTTTGTGTATCATTTAACTTTCAAACAGAAGGAAATAATATATGGCAAAACTCAGGCAATACGCTTCTTAGGTGACTGGGCGGAAAACATAACATGCTCTCGACTTAGCTAATATAGTATTGGGATCAAAAACAAGAGTGGTGAAAATTCCTGATTTTATGGTCAAATGGCTCTGAGCACTATGGGACTTAACATCTCAGGTCATCAGTCCCCTAGAACTTAGAGCTACTTAAACCTAACTAACCTACTGATATCACACACATCCATGCCCGAGGCAGGATTCGAACCTGCGACCGTAGCGGTCGCGCGGTTCCAGACTGAAGCGCCTAGAGCCGCTCGGCCACAAGCGGCCGGCATTCCTGACTTTAACCAGGGTAGTTTATCTGCATGAGTTATGCGTGGCATAAAAACGCACTGCTGCTTTCTCATGCAGTTAAGCACTGAAGCCACTGTAGGTATTACAGTCAGTCGTCAGGTAATCTCTGAACTCCTTCCATATCGGACTCCGAGGATTACAATTCAGTACTGCTACACTGATAACGAGGTGATCAGCAATAGAATGCCGATCCACCTAAAAATCCTCATTTCCTCCTCCTCTTTTATGACGGTCTGTTCTGCAGTTCGCCATCGTTCGGCAATAACGTTTCGCAAAGCTTCGTGCATTAGTTCTAGAACGTTTGGCAGCTTAAGTGTCTTTTTATTTCTTGCGACATATCCCTAAACCTGGCTTCAGATCAATTCTATTGGGTTCAGATTGCGGTGACAATTGTAAAAATGCGACATTTGTACAGTGTGCTCGACGTCGTGAAAATTATTCGTTTTCCATGTTTCTATGTTGCTTATCACTCTGGCTCATGTGAGAACAAATCTGTCCTACAAAACAATGGGTGTATTCAAATAGAAGAGTATTCGATTTTTCATTTTTCTCCAGAAAGTTTCATTGTGTAATGTTTTCTTAACTTCAAAAATCTTTAACGATCTTTTATAAAATCGGTAATTAAGAACTTAATTTGCAATGAAAACCAGAATTTTGCGTGAGATACGTAATTATAAACTAGAAGACGCGCATTCTTCTTGAAAAATGATGGTTAAGTATGAGTTAATTAACATACATGTGATGAATTTTATTTTTAAATGATTTTGGTATTCAAACCGAACAGAAAAAATAGTAGATCACAATGAGATTAGATTCGCCGCTTCTTAGCATACACGATTAACATTCTGCGACACTACCGATTATGCCATACATGTAATTGAAATACGGCCTTTTATTTATTACATAAGGTTTCTCGAAAAATGTCGAAGCTGGTTTTTCTCTGTGATTTTGTGAAAAACATTGAGGTCAATTTGTTTCTCGCCATTAACGGTGCTCCACGCGCGTGTTTCACTACGTATCAGGAAGCAGTGTCATCAGTTTTCACAGTACTTACAGGGGACAGGCAAAATAATGTGAACACCTGTACTTAGTTGGGAATGGTTTATTAATAAGGGCGTGGACCCCCATTTTTCCGTAATACAGCTGCGATTCTTCTTGGCATACTGGCATGTAATGATTCTATAGTCTTCAGTGGAATGTTATGTCACTCTTCGATCAGAACCTCTCCTAACGCCTGTAGTGACGAAGAAGGCGGAAATCTGCTCCGAAGTCTGCGCTCAAATACCGCCCAGAAGGGTTCGACGATGTTCAAGTCCGGGGACTGTGCTGGCCAGGGAAGCCGCTGCAGTTCAGTTGCACGCTTCCCATACAACGATTGAACTTTCCTGGCTGTATGAATGACTGCATTATCGTTATTATCATTATTATCACTCAAATATGTCACCATTGTTGGGGAATAACATTTGAATCGTGTGGTGCACCAGATCACCTAAAATGTTCACATACTCGTTGGCTGTAATCCAGTCTTTGAGAGTAATGATGGAACCAGCAGAATACCATGATCTGGCTGCCCACACCATCACGCTTCCACCTCCATGTCTAACCGTTGGAATCAAGCAATCAGGACTGTAGACTTCTTCTGGCGTTCTCCAGACGTAAATCCGGCCCGATGTTGCAAATAACGAAAACGTTGACTCGTCGGACCATATGACGTGTATCCACTGATCAGCCACCCAGGATTTATGCTCCTGACATCACGTTTTACGCTTCTTTGCGTTGGTTGTCGTCACTAATGGTTTGGGCATAGCAGCTCATCCATGAATAGTTTACTTTATGAAGTTCTCGGGAGACAGTGTCGATAGATACGGGGTCTCGAAGATGGCTATTGAGCGCTGCAGTCACTTTAGCTGCCATAGTTTTGTGTTGTTTTGACACAATTCGTGTTATCGTACGACGATCTCTGTCATTTAGTTTTGATTTGCGCCCACTATTACGTTTATACGATGATGTCTTTCCATGTTTTGTGTAGGCTGTCATGACTGATGAAACAGTTGCTCTTGAAACATTGAATAACATGGCTGTCTTGGTTATTGATGCACCAGCTAATCGGGACCCTACAATCTGCACTTTTGGAACTGTGTTAGGTCTATCATTGCACGTCGGCCTCGGCCTCTGAATGCAAATATGAAGTGTGCACTACTCGTAAACAGCTAGCGCTGATGCCTAGTCCGTACTGAACACGCACAGTCCAGCGCAACACGTGCCTTACCTGCGTTGCTGGCCGTCAAATATAACCATACAACCACCCCATTACTACCCCTGTTTACATTATTTTCCCTATCCCCTGCATTAACAGTGAGGCAATCAGAGCTCAAGCAGCGTTTACAGAGACAGTGAGTGCGGCGCGGGGTAGCCGCTCGGTCAAGGGCGCCATGCCACCGTTCGTACGGCTCTCCCGGCCCCCCCCCCCCCCCCCGCCCCCTCACCATCGGAGGTTCGAGTCCTCCCCCGGGCATTCGCGCGCGCGCGCGCGCGTGTGTGTGTGTGTGTGTGTGTGTGTGTGTGTGTGTGTGTTGTCCTTAGTGTGAGTTAGTTTAAGTTAGATTAAGTAGTGTGCAAGCCTAGAGACCGATGACCTCAGCAGTTTGGTTCCATAGGAACTTACCACCACCAGAAACTGTGATTGTCAAGATTTTTGAAATAAAAATGACGTAGCTGGAGTATGATTAAGAAAAACGTTGAAGGCTGTTAATACAACAGAATGTTTTAAAGTTTCATGTACAGTGACATAGTAACAAGACATCTAATACATAAGTTGGACCTACTTTCAAGAGCGGAAAAACACCAGTGTACAAGACCAACAGCTGCTGACTAATCATCACGTATGTCTTTGTTTACGTTTTTTCTTATGATGAACGAAGAATAGTTGACTTACGTTTATTGTCAGCATCATCGCTCACCATTTTGCACCCTTGATCTTCGGAGACTGTTTCTGGAACGTCCTCATCCAATTTTCTCCTACTTTCAGGCCCTGATGTATTCAAAGTGCGGTCACTCCGCCGTAGCAGAACAGCTGCATACGTCATTGCACATAGTGGACTTGTTTCAATAGACAGTTGTGCAGGACGTCTATGGGCACAATTTTCTACATCTACATTTATACTCCGCAAGCCAACCAGCGGTGTGTGGCGGAGGGCACAGTTCTCCCTCAAGGGTTCAGTGGAATTGCACATGGAACATGTGTGGGGTTACATTCCGACACAACACACTCTCTATGACTGCAGACTGTCACATAAGAGGGCATCTGCTTCTGTAATATTACTTTAGCTATCCGATTGCCATTTCACTTGCGATACCAGAAGTTTCTGGAACATCCTTCATCTCTGAAGCAATAAACTGTCCCGTAAAAGCTAAGCACGTCTCGAATCTTTTCGAGCGGCACTTCGAACGGTAAATTACAGACCATTACATGTTGCAAGCCAATACCTGCCTGAGTTATTAAGACAGTACTGACAGATCCATCATTATACTTAAATTTTACGTTACCATCAGTGTTTCCAATTATTTGTTCACAAAATTCGTCATTTGTAAATTATGGATATGTACAACTATTCACGGCGTTTTTAATTTGATAACCTATCACTTCCTCATCAAGCAACTTTGGATCGTCAATCAGCCATTTCCGAAAAGAGAGAGGTGTAGGCTTTTCGGCGTTCTTCTCAAAATTAAACATCAAAGTGGCTCTCCACGAGGAAAACATGTTACTTACAGCTCTGTTCAGACTTCCCTTCAACACAACCGACACTCGTCAGTAAACAAGCGCTCGGCGCGTCACTGCGGCCAAGGGCTGACTGGACCTCATCTCCTGCCTCCAAATCGTCACACAAGCCCTCCTGCACACCTTACAAGACTAACACTCCTGGAAGAAACGATATTGTGAGACATGGTCTAGCCTCAGCCTGCGCTGGAGACTGTGTGCCAGACTGGGACTCGAACCGGAGACATTCGTCCTGCACGGTACGTGGGAGAACTTTTGTGAAGTTTGGAGGGTAGGAGATGAGCTACTGACGAAAGTAAAGCTGAGAGAGTGGGCCACGAGTCGTGCATGGATAGCTCAGTTGGTAGAGCACTTGCCCGTGAAAGCCCATTATCCCAGGTTCCAGTCTCGGGCCGGTGCACATGCCAGGAAGTTTCAGGACACGGTTTTACAAAAGTTCAACACCCTCACGATTTACTATCACATGAATACAACCTGAATACTTTACGTTGAAAGTTGCTGGTCGAATGCTCCCATATCAAGTACATACGACAAAAGTGAAACACTTCTGCTCAAATGTACTGACGAAAGACGAGAGAGGAAGACGAAATACAAGACCAAACGCCTTTTTGTTTCAAACTGCATGAGGCGATCACACAAACAATACATGTCCAGCACTATTCTTGGCCGGCACCACCAAAACCTGTATCGTTGATACAAAGGATACCTGCTCTTTCAAATTCGCAAACACACTGACAAGTCAGGACATTATGACCGCTCCCCACCGTTGGATAACATCTGGTGGCTTTACGGGCTTGTGTCTGCTCAGCTTGCATACAAAAGTATATAAGCGGAGCAGATAGGAACAGGAAATCATCCTAGCGAAAATATGGTCTGTAAATGGGAAAATCCATTGAGATAAGCGACTTTGAGAGAAGACCGATTATTATAACTCAAAGCCTGTTGTACGTGGTGAGAGGTAATGCCCGAAATTTGGTATTCTCGGGACACTCTTGACATGGTGGATCTCGGAATATTGACTTGCCTAACTACTTCCGAAATGAAATGCCCCATGCGTCTAGCTCCAACCACCATTCTGCGTTCAAAGTCTGTTAATTCCCGCCGTGCGTCATAATCACATCGGACACTTTTTCACGTGAATCACCTGAGTACGTATGACAGCTCCCTTCTGTAGCCTGTGTATGCGATACTGCCGCCATCTATGAGTTCATATCGCTATTCCATGACATTTGTCACCTCTGTGTATATTGGTTACGATCTGAAAAGAAATACTGTGGGGGTAAGCACCATGGGGAGAGAAGGGGGAAGGAGATGGACAGAGAGTGGGGAGGAGGAGATGAATAGCGAGAGGGTGAGGAGGAGATGGTCAAGGAGAGGGAGAGGAGATGGGCAGAGAAAGGGGGAGGAGGAACTGGACAGAGAGAGGAGGCAGGAGGAGTTGGACAGACAGACAGAGAGACAGAGGAGAAGATCGACAGAGAGGGAGTGGAGGAGATGGAAGGGGAAGAGCAGATGGACAGAGAGGGGTTAAGTAGGAGACAGATGCACAATACAAAGGAAATGGTGACTAAAATTAAAGATTTTAAGATTACAGTGAATGGTTAATTCATCGCATTTTATATTTCCAATTTATATACTAAAACATCCATTAACAAGACATCTGATGTTGCAAAGAATAAGTTAAAGAAAGTAATATGTGAACATTTGGGAGTTACCAGAATTAGTTGGCACTGTCCTATGACTATATTAAGTATCAAGACGAGATTCATTTCCAACAAGATAGTATTGACGTAGTGACATATTTGTGAATCATTTAAATCTGACTTCTGTAATAAATAAGACACAGGCACTGATGCTGCTGGTTGGTGCTGAGGGTGCTATTGACATCAGGTGGAAAGGTGATTTCTATGAGTAGATGGACGGTGTATCTATGGGTTCCCCTCTACCGCCTGTCGCGGCAGATATTTTTATGCAGGCGCTCAAAGAAACAGCCCTCAAGTCTGCACCATTACACCCAGAATGCTGGATATAACATGTTGACGACACCTTTGTCATCTGGCCACATAGAACTTTAAGTAAGATGGTCTGTAGGGTCATCAGTGAAACAATCTCAAAGCTGAACTACAGAATGTCAGGTACATTTTTGGAGCTAATGGCTACGACATTAGGATGATACATAAAACTATGGTGCCAAAGGAGGAGGGCAATAGGGGAATGCAGAAAGAAGCACAGAATACATCCTACTACCATATGTACAAGGGGTCACTGAACGTCTGGGCAAAATTCTCCATTGGGCAGGTATTAAGCCAATTTTTCATAGCAACAACAAGATAAAAGACATTCTGGGCTCGACGAAAGATACAATTGACAAGTTTCATGCCACTGTATTTTATGAAATCAGGTGCGAATGTGGACTGACGTATGTAGACGAGACTGGGCATCCAATAAGCACACGGTTATCTCAACACAAGAGATATATTCGTCTCAAACAATACAACAAATCAGCAGTGGCAGAACACTAGGAACAGTGCAGGATGAAGATTGAATTTCAAGAGGCCCAAATACTGGCAAAACAGCCATTTAGCTTGAGGGGCAAGATCTGGGAGACTATAGAAATAGCCAAGCAACCCGACAACATGAGTAGAGGAGATGTGTACTGACTCCCAGCATCTTGGCTGCCAGCAGTGCAGAAGGACAGCTCTGGCAAAGCAACAGGCATGCGGTAGGCCACAGCGGTGAAGGATAGGCAGAATCTGACGTGCCCTAGCCAACACTAGGCAGCTAGTAAACAGTGCTAAGCTGCGGTCACCACTCAGTTTTCTATTCACCGATTTCCACCAATGGCAAGCAATAAAGGAAAAAACTCCAATGGAAAACACCTATTTCTGCCAGTAACATTGCAATGCAAAGACCAATAAAAGAACACCTAAAACCCTTTCATCCTCAGGTCGAATGACAGCATTCCTCCATAGTATATAAGTAATTAAACTAGCACCCATTCAGCAGTTAGCAATACACCCTGAGAAAGGCGTCTTGCAATAGTCACCAAAATGTCGGAATTTTATATCTGACAATGCGGTCACAAACCCAGAAGAATTTCTGATGCCACGCTTTTCACAATGGTGTGAAGAGTATGCATGTAGATAATTGATGCTCAATTAAATGGCCTACACAGTTTAATAGAATTTTGTGGATTAATGAAACCAATCAAAGCAGCAGCTTTTTAGACATGGAAAATGACAAATGTTAAGCTGTAGCATAAATTTGAAATTTATCAAAGAAAAATAAAATTCCTAAATTGCAAAAAGTCAGGTCATTCAAACATTAGTCTTCTTTGACCATACGCTGAGTAACTTGATTTGCGAAACAACAAATAAAAGTAGACTGTAGTTGCCCCAGATCAGAGATCTATACTTTTGAATGGGGCAGGTGCTGAAAATTTTGAGTACACCAGATGCCCGAAATTTTTGAATAGGTCACACAGGAAGCCCATTTCAACACTCAGATCAGAGAACATACAAAACTGACACATACTAATAACTTTGCTATGGTAGCCCCCCCATTTGAAAGAATATTATCACACAATTGCAGATACTGATCACTCCCTACAAGCATTATATAGAACTAATCATTTTAAAAGTATCGTATCAGAAGGAGAATTTACTTGAGAAGACTGTAAAATTGCAATAGTCGGTATTTCAGTTGAGAGGCAGGCTGCTAGATTTGCTACCGGTATGTTTGAACAGCACATAACTATTACAGAGATACTTCGGGAACACAAATGGGAGTCAGCAGAGGGAAGGCAAAATTATTTTCAATGAGCATTAGAGAGAAAATTTAGAGAACCAACTTTTAAGGCTAACTGCTGAATGATTCTACTGCCACTAATGTACATTCCGCATAAGGACTCCGAAGGTAAAATTAGAGATATTAGGGTTTATATGTCGGCATATATACACCCATTTTTCCCTCACCCTATTTGTGAGTGGAACAAGAAAAGGAAGTAACTGGTAGTGGTACAGGGTACCCTCTGCCACGCACCATATGGTGATTTGTGGAGTATGTATGTAAAAGTAAAAAGTAAAAAAAAAGAGAGAGAAAGAAGAAGAGGAGACAGACTAATAGAAGACTGGAATAAATACATACCCGGGATTTTTTTTATTTTATAAACAACCATTTAACTGCAGGTAACAATGCGGGTCAGAAAATAGAGATATAGTATGATGGTGAGTCTCTCCTCCCTTATCTCCCAATTGGAAGATCTCTATTCTAGCTTCATAAACATGCATATGGGATCGTATAAGATCTTACTATTGAACACTTTTGATCTGAGCTCTCAGAGTGACATTTACATTACTTGGTTCATACCTATGCTGCTTTTTTCTTGAGCACTTGGTTCAGATGCGGGTTACTGAAGGCATGTGACGATACAAAATGCCTATAGAATCCAAAAAGACCTAACATGGCAATCAATTGTTTCTCATTTTTCAGCCTCAGAAATTCCTCATTTACTTGTAACTGTTCCTACTTCAGGTACAATATCATAACATTGACGATATCTCCTAAGAATCTTAGCTCTCGTTTAACTAATTCAGTTTTACTGAGTTTGAACTTCTTCCTTCCTTCCTGATTGGCCACCAACACTCACTCCAATAAAATACAATGTACTTCCAAAGTAGCTGTAGGTAACAACATGTCATTGTCGTATACAGTCTGTAGTTTCATCAGTTCTGGGCCGAATATTTTGTGCATTGCCCTTATAAAGGCACAAACCGATGTGTTTAGCCTCAACAGCAGTACACAGAACTGATAACGTAAACCCCCATGCAAAAATGCAATATACTTTCTTGATGCCAGTGTTAACTTGAGATTCCAGAATCCACAGGCTATGTCCATGGTCTGTGCAAGACTTCACACCATGAAAACGTTGTAGCAGCTCATTAATTTAAATGCGTCTATCACTTTCTCACTCAATTACTGAATTTAGTTTCATGCATCCAGAATGAGGTGTATACTCCCATCCTTTTTAGAGACCACAAACAACAGATTAATATATGGACTGCTGGCCCTCTAAATAATGCCCCATGCTGCCATTCAGTTCATCTCTGTCTGCACAGCCTTCCTTTGCACAAAGGGCACAGGATAGGCCTTTAGAGCAACCTTCTTGTGAGGCTTTATATTTAGCCCTCACTCAAACTTCTCAACTACTCCAGAGTCAAAAATTTATCAGCAAAATCTCGTTCAACTTTACCTTCCGTGTTTCTGAAAACATCTCCATATCCTTAACTCTCTCACCCCTCTCATCCCGTATCTGTTGTTGCTCTATGCCCAACAGTTTCTGCTCTGTCTGATATGCTTCCTTACTCTCCATTCTCAGACTTCGTACATTCACTAATCTGTTCTCTTTCTCTCTCTCTCTCTCTCTCTCTCCATTTCTTCTGGATACATAACTCCTGAGGTTCTCATTTCCTCATCCTTTTGCTATACGAAAGGCACCACTACAGCCTTTTCCTTTCCGTACAATTTTAAATAACACGCATTAAAAATCGTATCACAGTAAAAAAATCAAAAATCAATTCCTACAAATACGTTAATGTTCAGCTGAGAAATAATTAAAATGTATGTTCAATTATAACGACATTTAATTTCACGGGCAGTGTGATTTCATACCTAATTGTCGTTTACATATTTCCCATTCTTCCGTTGATCTTCACACTTGACAGCGGCAGCATCATCATATCTGTTTTACTTGGCAAGGCTTCAAAATATTCTTGCAAAAGCACGGAAATATCTGAACCACTATCTAGGAGTAACTCGTTCCCCAACCATCGCTGCTAATGCCCTTACACTAGGTTTAAATTCAGCTACTGCTGCCACCGGGTCTGCTACAGATTATAGACCTTTAATTGCTGCTTTTCTGTCAAATTCTGCTTTACCCACTGGATTTTCAGGCTTCACTCTTTCTACAGATAAGTATTCTGGCATGAAACGACAAGTCATATATGTACTCCGCTTTACACCACTCAGTCTGTGAGTCTAAAAGCAATGCATTCGCGTTAGCTGACCTTAAGGGCGGTTCATATCCGGAATTACCATCGAATATGAATTTAATAGATAACGCTGCTTTTCCCCAAAAGCATTGCTGCGCCTTTGCATTGTTTCACCTGTTCAGATTAGTTAATATGTACTTCAGGACTTCTGCTGCGTTCCTCGCCCCTTCTTTCCACTGTCAACTTCTTCCCCTTCTGTGCAGGGTCGCTAAAATGGCCCAGCAACAGCCCTACCTGCCACCTGCCAGCATGTGAATCTATTGTCCCCAGCTACGTCTACCTTATTCCACCAAGGTCAGCCGTGACATCACCTTGCTGTGTTTCATTATTTCATACATCTGGATTGTTCTTTGCCCATGTTCTTCGTAGTATTGGGACCACAACTTTCCTTGTCGCAGGTCAGTCCCCGACTGTAACAGTGCTTAGTTAAATGGGTCTTCCGGAATATCTTGATAACCATACTGAGGCTCTTCAAAATGGTTCACTTTCGGTCGTCTGTTACGGGGTTTTTGTCTGCCACCATGATTATACGTAACACACACCTGCCTACCAACATCTTGCCATGTCTGTCTGTTCTTACTGTTTCCATCCTGTCCGTGCAGTCACTCCAGCCTAACGAGAAACTGGACGTAATTCTCACAGTTATCACGCAGTTCTGCAACCAACTCTCTCCAAATACAGAATGGTAACATCGACTCTATATCTGCGACTAACAATTCTGTTACTATATCTATGTAAATATATTTTATTTTCTTACACCAATACACACAGAAAGCCTTCATACTTGCGCGATCTGGCTGGTACCTATTACCACTCCAGAATTCTACCAATAATTCTCTTTGAATTTCTGAAGACGAATATTCCTGCAGCAATTTTTCTTTGAAGTCTGTCAGATCATTGCAAGTATTTAGTATGTCATTATCCTAGTGAAGTGCATTTCCTTTCAAATGTCCTACCGTGAAAGCAATTTCGTTTTGTCTTGACAATGACAACGGCAAAATGTCCATGAAATTTCTATGAATACTTTTGGATGTACAATACCATAAGGATCAAAGTGACTGAATTTGCGAAACCTAATGGAGGTCGCTTCCACTGAGGTAACAGAGTAGTGCTTAATGCAGTTTTTGACAACTTTAAAATCGCTTCGTCAGTCTTGACAAATGTCTCGTCAACAATATGCTTATGTGCGATCTGTTCCTTGTGAAACGACTCTCGCTCTTTTCGCTCAGCATCCAGTGTCCAATTCGTTCTATTACATGACTGGTAGAATTAGCATCCTGATCGAGCATAACAGTATTACCTTTACTAATTAATTTCTTTACTTACCGCCTCCTCGTGAGTTGGTTGCATTAACCCTACGTTCTCTGCAAAGATTTGATATACAACTTCATTTACTTCCAACTTGTGACTCGTAGCTCAGGTTCCTTAGCACATGTTACACAGTTTTAGCTTACAGTACTGAGTTCTTAGTCTACTTTTGAAACAATAGTTTTTAACCGAAACGCAAAACATTCTTCTAGTTGTATCTATATTGGGCAATCTGGTTTTCAGTGTCGTTCTTCACTTCCGATTTCAGCCTTAACATTTCCGTTAGAACATCAGTTCTCACATTGTTAACCTCAGTTTTTACATGTTTAATCTCCTTCTTTACACTGGCATTATTCGTACTAGTTTTCCCTTCATAATATTTCATTATTCTTTTGCAATTTCGACCTGGAATTTCGTTGTGTCTCTATTTATGACAGCAGGCTTGACATCTGGAGACATTTGCTCCGCTACCTACTCGGTCATTGCCAGAGTATCATCAGGACCAGTAGGTACTGAATCGCTCAGTTCGAGTACAACTGGTTCAATGCTGACAATTCAGCATTGAACCAGTTGTACTCGAAATGAGCGAACTGAGTAAAACGATCTAGGAGATTCTACCACCGTTACAAGCGAGCCCAATAGTTCGAAAATAATTTGATACCTTAGCTTTTGCAGACTACTGAGCCATAACGCTCATAAATGCATTCTCTATTTTTGCTGAGATGGTGAGTCCACCGCCGCAGGCTGCATGAAGCCTGTCACACGCTGACTATATTATCCGTACCTTCCGCCAACATGTTTTATGACCTACAAGCCGATGCCGTCTGCACTCAGCCAAAGTGCTCGGGCCTAATATAGCTACTCTTCCTTTTCTGGCACTAAAAGGAGCAAGCGACAATCATCAGCTATGTCTTTTCATGGTTGCTTCCTAAACCCACAATATCCATGGAGAATCACAAAAACTTTATTACTCACATATCCTTTCTTCATCAATATTCCATACTGATTTCCGATACCACGACGCTCCAATTTGGAAAATGCTTTACTTTCCTTTGGTTATGACACTAATCCCCCCCATGAACCATGGACCTAGCCGTTGGTGGGGAGGCTTGCGTGCCTCAACGACACAGATAGCCGTACCGTAGGTGCAACCACAACGGAGAGGTATCTGTTGAGAGGCCAGACAAACGTGTGGTTCCCGAAGAGGGGCAGCAGCCTTTTCAGCAGTTGCAGGGGCAACAGTCTGGATGATTGACTGATTTGGCCCTGTAAGACTAACCAAAACCGCCTTGCTGTGCTGGTACTGCGAACGGCTGAAAGCAAGGGGAAACTACAGCCGTAATTTTTCCCAAGGGCATGCAGCTTTACTGTATGATTAAATGGTGATGGCGTCCTCTTGGGTAAAATATTCCGGAGGTAAAATAGTCCCCCATTCGGATCTCCAGGCGGGTACTGCTCAGGAGGACGTAGTTATCAGGTGAAAGAAAACTGGCGTTCTATGGATTGGAGCGTGGAATGTCAGATCCCTCAATCGAGCAGGTAGGTTAGAAAATTTAAAAAGAGAAATGGATAGGTTAAAGTTAGATATAGTGGGAATTAGTGACGTTCGGTGGCAGGAGGAACAAGACTTTTGGTCAGGTGAATACAGGGTTATAAATACAAAATCAAATAGGGATAATGCAGGAGTAGGTTTAATAATGAATAAAAAAATATGAGTGCGGGTAAGCTACAACAAACAGCATAGTGAACGCATTATTGTGGCCAAGATAGACACGAAGCCCACGCCTACTACAGTAGTACAAGTTTATATGCCAACTAGCTCTGCGGATGATGAAGAAATTGATGAAATGTATGATGAGATAAAGAATTTACTCAGGTAGTGAAAGGAGACGAAAATTTAATAGTCATGGTGGACTGGAATTCGACAGTAGGAAAAGAAAGTGAAGGAAACGTAGTAGGTGAATATGGATTGGGGCTAAGAAATGATAGAGGAAGCCGCCTTGTAGAATTTTGCACAGAGCATAACTTAATCATAGCTAACACTTGGTTCAAAAATCATGAAAGAAGTTGTATACATGGAAGAACCCTGGAGAGACTAGAAGGTTTCAGATACATTATATAATGGTAAGACAGAGATTTAGGAACCAGGTTTTAAATTGTAAGACATTTCCAGGTGCAGATGTGGACCTTGACCACAATCTATTGGTTATGAACTTTAGATTAAAACTGAAGAAACTGCAAAAAGATGGTAATTTAAGGAGAAGGGACCTGGATAAACTGAAAGAACCAGTGGTTGTACAGAGTTTCAGAGAGAACATAAGGGAACAATTGACAGGAATGGGGGAAAGAAATACAGTAGAAGAAAAATGGGTAGCTCTGAAGAATGAAATAGTGAAGGCAGCAGAGGATCAAGTAGGTAAAAAGACGAGGGTAACAGAAGAGATACTGAATTTAATTGATGAAAGGAGAAAATACAAAAATTCAGTAAGTGAAGCAGGCAAAAAAGAATACAAACGTCTCAAAAATGAGATCGACAGGAAGTGCAAAATGGTTAAGCAGGGATGGCTAGAGGACAAATGTAAGGATGTAGAGGGTTATCTCACGAGGGGTAAGACAGATACTGCCTGCAAGAAAATTAAAGAGACCTTTGGAGAAAAGAGTACCACTTGCATGAATATCAAGAGCTCACATGGAAACCCAGTTCAAAGCGAAGAAGGGAAAGCAGAAAGGTGGAAGGAGCATATAGAGGGTCTATACAGGGGCGATGTTCTTGAGGACAATATTATGTAAATGGAAGAGGATGTAGATGAAGATGAAATGGGAGATACGATACTGCGTGAAGAGTTTGACAGAGCACTGAAGGACCTAAGTCGAAACAAGGCCCCGGGAGTAGACAACATCCCATTAGAGCTAATGACAGCCTTGGGAGAGCCAGGCCTAACAAAACACTACCATCTAGTGAGCAAGATGTATGAGACAGGCGAAATACCCTCAGACTTCAAGAAAAATATAATAATTCCAATCCCAAAGAAAGCAGGTGTTGACAGATGTGAAAATTACCGAACTATCAGTTTAGTAAGTCAAAGCTGCAAAATACTAACGCGAATTCTTTACAGACGAATGGAAAAACTGGTAGAAGCCGACCTCGAGGAAGATCAGTTTGGATTCTGTAGAAATGTTGGAACACGTGAGGCAATGCTGACCCTACGACTTATCTTAGAAGAAAGATTAAGGAAAGGCAAACCTACGTTTCTAGCATTTGTAGACTTAGAGAAAGCTTTTGACAATGTTGACTGGAATACTCTCTTTCAAATTCTGAAGGTGGCATGGGTAAAATACAGGGAGCGAAAGGCTATTTACAATTTGTACAGAAAGCAGGTGGCAGTTATAAGAGTCGAGGGACATGAAAGGGAAGCAGTAGATGGGAAGGAAGTGAGACAGGGTTGTAGCCTCTCCCCGATGTTATTCAATCTGTATATTGAGCAAGCAGTAAAGGAATCAAAAGAAAAAATCGGAGTTGGAATTAAAATCAATGGAGAAGAAATAAAAACTTTGAGGTTCGCCGATGACATTGTAATTCTGTCAGAGACAGCAAAGGACTTGGAAGAGCAGTTGAACGGAATGGATAGTGTCTTGAAAGGACGGTATAAGATGAACATTAACAAAAGCAAAACAAGGCTAATGGAATGTAGTCGAATTAAGTCAGGTGATGTTGAGGGAATTAGGTTAGGAAATGAGACACTTAAAGTAGTAAAGGAGTTTTGCTATTTGGGGAGCAAAATAACTGATGTTGGTCGAAGCAGAGAGGATATAAAATGTAGGTTGGCAATGGCAAGGAAAGCGTTTCTGAAGAAGAGAAATTTGTTAACATCGAGTATTGATTTAAGTGTCAGGAAGTCGTTTCTGAAAGTATTTGTATGGAGTGTAGCCATGTATGGAAGTGAAACATGGACGATAAATAGTTTAGACAAGAAGAGAATAGAAGCTTTCGAAATGTGGTGCTACAGAAGAACGCTGAAGATTAGATGGGTAGATCACATAACTAATGAGGAGGTATTGAATAGAATTGGGGAGGAGTTTGTGGCACAACTTGACTAGAAGAAGGGATCGGTTGGTAGGACATGTTGTAAGGCATCAAGGGATCACCAATATAGTACTGGAGGGTAGCGTGGAGGGTAAAAATCGTAGAGGGAGACCAAGAGATGAATACACTAAGCTGATTCAGAAGGATGTAGGCTGCAGTAGGTACTGGGAGATGAAGAAGCTTGCACAGGATAGAGTAGCATGGAGAGCTGCATCAAACGAGTCTCAGGACGGAAGACCACAACAACAACAACAACAACAATGACACTAATATGGTTTAACAATTTTTGGTTAATTAGAATAAAACGTGCCATACACAGAACTTCACGGATAAATTATTCCAGCATTGTACATACACCGAATTACACCAAGAGAAAGAACCAGTCAAAACCACGGTTCTGCAACGTAATATTGAACAACATGCATGGGACGGTAAGTTTTGGTCTGACAGGGCTGCGTAACTTAGTTTCAACAAAGATCTAGTTTCTCATTCTGCATGCTTGATGTCCACTTGCGCAACATCGACCTGTTAACCTACGTGCTGCATTTGTTTTTGTGCTCTGCTCCCTTCTTGAACCTGACTGAAATTTGAATACAACAATACTCAGAAAGAACAAACTAATCTGCTAAAATCAAGTACATTATTTAGCGTCTTTTTCCTCCAGAGAAATGTGTGTCCATATGTTACAACATTTACGCAAAGTTGACAATAGCACCCATCAGAATTCAAAGAGTTTTTGGGATTGAAACTAATTCCAATTGACGAGACGTTACGCCCCATCGAATTAGCTATTCCTACATACCATTACAATCAATGTTCTTTGTTTTTTATTTATTTATTTATTTATTGTTCTGTGGGACCAAATTAAGGAGAAGTCTCCATGGTCATGGAACGAGTCAATACATGAAATTATAACACGATAGTAGAAACAGATAAAATGAAATATAAGAAACATATTCAGGCGACAGGTCGTAAGTTTAAATAAAGAAAATCAACAATGTAACACTGGAATTTGCTTAATTTTTCAGCTCTTCCAGGAGCTCCTCGACAGAATAGAAGGAGTGAGCCATGAGGAAACTCTTCACTCTAGACTTAAAAGTGTTTGGGCTCCTGCTAAGATTTTTGAGTTCTTTTGGTAGCTTATTGAAAATGGATGCAGCAGAATACTGCACTCCTTTCTGCACAAGAGTCAAGGAAGTGCATTCCACATGCAGATTTGGTTTCTGCCTAGTATTAACTGAGTGAAAGCTGCTAACTCTTGGGAATAAGCTAATATTGCTAACAACAAACGACATTAAGGAAAATATAGACTGTGAGGGCAATGTCAGAATTGCCAGACTATTGAATAGAGGTCGACAAGAGGTTCTCGAACTTACACCACATATAGCTCAAGCAGCCCGTTTTTGAGCCAAAAATACTCTTTTTGAATCAGAAGAATTACCCCAAAAAATAATACCATAGGACATGAAAATATGTGAAGTAAACTACTCTTCATGTTGACCTGTCACTTATTTCAGATACTGTTCTAATGGTAAATAAAGCAGCATTTAGTTTCTGAACAAGATCCTGAGCATGGGCTTTCCACAACAGCTTACTATCTATCAGAACGCCTAGGAACTTGAACAGTTCTGTCCCGTTTATAATGTTCCCATTCTGTCTGATCAAACTATCGGTTCTTATTTAATTGTGAGTTAGAAATTGTAAAAACTGAGTCTTACTGTGATTTAGCATTAAATTATTTTCCACAAGCCATGAACTTACTACATGAACTACATTATTTGATACTGTTTCAGTATTACACACAAGATCCTTCACTACCAAGCTGGTGTCATCAGCAAACAGAAATATTTTTGAATCACCTGTAATACTAGAAGGCATATCATTTATATAAATAAGAAACAGCAGTGGCCCCAGCACCGAACCTTGGGGAACACCCCACTTAACAGTGCCACATTGAGACTGAACATCACTACCACTCTCAATATTATGGAGAATTACCTTCTGCTTTCTGTTCTTAAAGTAAGAGGCGAACCAACTGTAGGGCCTAAGCTACTCCCCTTACTCCATTATGGTCCAACTTCTGTAGTAATATTTTGTGGCCAACACAGTCAAAAGCCATCCTTAAATCAAAGAAAACAGGATATAGCATTTTCAGTTGTTAAACCATTTCTAAAACCAAACTGTACATTTGACAGCAAATTATGTGAATTTAAATGCTCCAGTAACCTTGTACATACAACCTTCTCGATAACTTTAGCAAACACCGATGGCATAGAAATAGGTCTAAAATTGTCAACATTATCCCTGTCTCCCCTTTTATAAAGTGGCTTCACTACCGAGTACTTCAATCAGTCAGGAAACAGACCACTCCTAAAGGAAAAGTTACAGATATGGCTAAGTATTGGGCTAATATACATAGAACAACACTTCAGTATTCTGCTAGATACCCCGTCATATCCATGAGAGTTCTTGGTCTTTAGTGATTTAATTATTAACTCAATCTCCCTCTTGTCGGTATCATGGAGGAGCATTTCAGGTAACAGTCTCGGAACACTTTTTTCTAAGAGCGCTATATGATTCCCTGTTGGGACTAGGTTTCTATTTAGTTCACCTGCTATGTTCAGAAAGTGATTATTAAATACTGTACATATATGCGACTTATCAGTAACATGGACATTCCCACTACACACTGATTCTATATCCTCGACCTGCCCCTGCAGACCAGCCACTTCCTTTACGACTGACCATATGGTTTTAATTTTATTCTGAGACTTAGCTATTCTATCTGCATACCACATACTTTTTGCCTTCCTAATAACGTTTTTAAGCACCTTACAATACTGTTTATAATAGGCTGCTGCATTTAGATTTTGACTGTTTCTAACGTTTTGATATAATTGCCACTTTGTTCTACAAGATATTCTTAACCCTCTAGTCAGCCACCCAGGCTGCCTGAATGTGCTACTACCCTGTTTCGAACGCCCTAACGGAAAGCGACTTTCAAAGAGCACGAGAAAAGTCTTGAGGAAAGCATTATATTCATCGTCTACTGTATCAGCACTATAAACATCTTGCCACCCTTGTTCCTTGATAAGGTTTACAAAGGTCTCTACAGCAACTGGATCAGCTTTCCTAAACAGTTGATAACTATATTTAACATGCGTTGCACCACAAAAATCTTTTAGAGTTAAAATTTGTGCATCATGATCTGAAAGGCCATTCACCTCTTTGCTAACAGAATGCCCTTCTAGTAATGAGGAATGAACAAAAATGTTGTCTATGGTTGTTCTACTGTCCCTTGCACTCTCGTTGGAAAGAATACGGTTTGCATAAGATTATATGAATTAAGGAGGTCTACCAGCATCCTTTTCCTTGCACAATCACTTATACAATTAATATTGAAGTCACCAGATATAACTACCTTTTTGTATTTCCTATAAAGTGAACCAAGAACCTATCCTAGCTTTAGCAAAAATGTTGTGAAATCGGAGTCTGGGGATCTATAAATAACAACAGTTAGAAGTTTAGCTCCACTAAATTTATTCACACCTGAACAACATTCAAACACCATTTCAGTGCAGTACTTTGAAACATCAATTGACTCAAATGGGATGCCGTTCTACGCATACATGGCTACTACCCCACACCGCAAAGAGCTCCTAGAAAAGCTGCCAGCCAACCTGTATCCTGGTAGAGGAAGACTCTGAATATCTCCTTATTTAAGAAGTGTTCAGATATACCAATAATTTCAGAGTCAACATCTATAAGCAGTTCACTAGCTTTAATACCTTGTATATTTTGATGAAATATACCAATTCCTTCATTACTCGGATACCTAAGCTTTGTCGAAAGTGGTTCCTTTGTTAGAGAGACTTCCCTTAAGCAGTAATACCTATCAGCTGACTTCAATCTAAAAAAGGTGCAGCTCTAACACCCACTACTACCGGAATTTTCCCATGAGTGATCCCACCACACCCATCTATGCTGTCACCTATAAGCTTTGCCAATCTCCCCTTCCCATACCTGTTGAGGTGCAGGCCATGTCTAGTGAAACCCGTCCTGCTGATAGATTCCATCAACACCACTGAAATGAGACCCATGCCTTCTGTCATCAGCGCACCCCCAAGTCTCATGTTATTACACTTGACGGCTGTATTAAGATGAGGCCGATCGTGACGCTGAAACAGTCCGACGAAATGCACATTCGTGTTGCCAATCTGAGTGGCTATCTTTTCCAGGTCACCATTTATGTCATACTCCCCATCCCTGTCAATACTAATACCAGCCCCATCCACAATCACTACCTGATCCTCTTTAGTAAAATCTTTACATAACCCCCCTATGTTAACAGTCACCTGAGCCAATCCTGCATTAGGCTTCACAATGCTGGTGACCTGGTACTCACTCCCCAACACTTCCTGCAACTGCTGGCCTACACCTCTGCCATGAGAACTACCTAAGAGCAGAACCTTCTTCTTTCTCTTCGACTTTGTAACTGTCCTAGCCACCGTAACAGCTGAGGTCTGCTGCATACTTCCTACATCTACAGCTACTAGAGATTCCTCTCCACTAGACTTTGGCAGTTGGTCATATCTATTGCAAACACCAATAGTAAAACTATCTGAAAATCTCCTTCTCCTAGCAGATCTCTTGCCAACAGCCAGCTCCCATTCCCCAACCCCCTTCTCCCTCCTCATCCTATCTAGCTCCTCCTGTGCGTTTTCCAACTGCACCTGAAGGGCACAGATCTTACGCTCCTGCTCCTCTATCAACTTACTCTTGCTACATAACCTGCAGTTCCTGGAGAGGATCTCACCAGAATGCCCACTGGCTTCCCCACTGCATTCCCCCCAGTGAAAATACTTCGAACAAGTCTCACACCGCAATCCACTACTCACGAATCTACGGCAAAGCCCACACTTCTCACTCATGGTAAAATTTAACTGTTATTGAAACAAGAAAACTACTTTACCTAAGTTCCGCTACTACAATAAGAAGATGTTAAAAAACTGACTACAATAATCACAAACTTACTCTACAAGGGAAGTAACTACTATTATTAACAGTATTAATCAACAAGAAATGAGAATATAACAAAAGACTAACACAGAAAGAAAATCAAACGTCTAATGACGCAGTAACGAAACTGCCAACAGTTCCCAAACAGTTCTTCTGAAATTATTTCGTCAGAATACACCAAGAACACCGATTGAAGACTACTAAAGTCCCTAAATAAACCACTATACACAAACAATTAATTAGTACTTAGCTTTCGATGCGCCGCTACAGCTGCAACTGGTCACCGCGGAATGTAAACACAGGTAAGAGATCAAGTTGCTCGATACGAAACACTCACAAATATCAGGTCACAACACAAGAAAGGCAGAGGTGAATGAAGAAACCACTAATAAGTCACTTATATAGTAAATATTACCACAAAAACCGTTGAAATATGTATCTGAAACCTAAAAATATATAAAAACTTAGAGAGCGATCTCACACGCAGTCACGCGCTTATGACGTCACACCAAAGATCTGCCATACGGGTCTTAGGTACAAACTGACAAGATAGTTTTAGAATTACTGGCAATAAGTCATATGATTTAACCATGATACAGAACACCATAACCACATTAGTGACAATCTATAGCAACACTTTAGCCAGTGCACAGCTAGATAGTCAGCATCGTCCAGCTTACTATCATTCGGTTGAGTGATGATGTATGACACTTGAAAAACTTTGTTAAATTAACCCAGCTACAGATGTCTGCAGATGTGTGCAAATGTTGTCACCATCAAAAATATACTTTTAAGCACCAAATAGAAGCACTGCCTATGTGACTGTACGTAGACAGAACAGATATAAAGGTTGTGAGGTAACTAAGTTGGACTGCCATGTGGCATAGGTCTGACCTCAGCAAAATCCCGGCGCATCCTCCGCTACAAAATTATCTGTTGGTCCTACTTATAACTTTTGGAACCTCAGTGACTTCAGACAAGCCACTTTACCAATAATTTCCCTATTAAAATTGTAGTGTCCTTACATTGTTTTCCCCAGTGGAAACTGCACTGGAACACTGTCTCCTTAATTCTGACTCAGAATGGACTCAGATGGACTATTTTTCTTTCCCTGGGTGTCTATTCCTTGTAATCATTCGCCCGCCTGTTGAAAAGGGGTGTCTGTCGACGAAGTTTTTGTTTTAGATCTTTGTACTCTTGTATCAGCTTCCTGAAAACCTAACGTAGCCATACTTTACTGCCCACCATGATGAGTTGGTGTCCTTTGGCACTCTGTCGCCTCAGCTCACGGCAGTTGTTGCCTTTGGCTGTCGTGTGCTACCACGAATCTTGAATTCAGTACTTAATTAAAATTTAAATATCTCGTGATCCATAACTATGATCACCATGCAGTTTTCACAAAACTCTCTTAAATGAATGATCACATCAATACATTTTCTGTTCCATCCTCTTCCTCCTTTGTGTAAATGTTTTAATGTATGTACAACAATTAAACTGGAGGAGAAAGACATTGAATTATATATTTGATTTTACCAGATTAGTTTGTTCTTTCTTTAATGGTATACTGCTCTTTTACAGAATACTGTAATGTTCAGACGAATTTCAGTCAGGTTCACATAAGAGAGCAGAGCATAAGAACAACTGCAGCACAGGTAAGGTCAGCTAGGTTAACGGGTGAAGAATGTGTGGCTGGACTTTAAATATGCAACATCACAAGGTAGATTCGTGTTGCTACTCTGTCAGGCACCCCTGATTTTGGTTGGTTCTTTCTATTGGTGTAAACCGATATATGTACAATACTGGAACAGTTTATCCACGAAATTTTGTGTATGGCAGATTTTATTCTAATTAACCTGAAATTGCTAAACCACATTAATTTCATAACAGAGAGGAACTAGATCATGTTATAGGTTGGAAGGCTGCCTTCATTGCAGATGGAATGTTCCATGGATACAAGTTTGTTGGTTGGGTTGGGCAGAGAAAGGGACCAAACTACAAGGTCATCAAGCCCTTCTGTGTACAAGTGTTGATGCTGTCACTTGTGGTGACTACTGTAGGCATATACCCACAGATACAGATCGGTGTGTGTAGGCTTTATGCACACACTGTGTCCCAACTTGCCACCTGTTTCACTTGGACATCAAGAAATGGGAGAACACCATCCTATTTCAGATCTTTGGTAAACTGTATGTTGGAGAGAAATGAGTTGAGGTAAAGGGGAAATTCACTTAAGGTGTCCCGTCAGTGGGGCCAAACGACAAACTTGACATCTGTGTGAAGGTGGAAACAAGTTGGTTTTATTACTGCTTGCCCCAGGGCCTTCTCCTCCAAATCGTCCATGAACAAATTCACCACCATTGACGGCAGGTGAGATCCCATGGCTTCGCTGTCCATCTGTTCATAAGAATTTCCATCAATTAGGAAGTAAGTTGAGGTAAGCACAAACTCGAAGAGTGTCGTAAGGTTGGTCCCTAATTTCTCGCTTATCAATTCTATGGAATGCTTCCTTTAATGGTGCCTTGGTGAAGAGTGGCACTAAGTCAAAATTACAACAGGCCACTATCATTGAGACGAAGTTCTTGTAGATGTCATATAAAATGAATAAAATCCCAGATGTGATGTTAGCATTTCCCCAGCTATATACTTAGGAGAGCAGTCAGGTGTTTGGTTAACCTGTATGTTGCTGGTCCTATATTTCTAACTATGTGCTACACGGGTCTTTTGGTAGCCCATACAGTCGTGGCGGAGCAGCAGCTTGCAGCTGCTGTTTCTCGACAGTTTTTTTCAGTTTGACAGTCTTTGCAGCATCTGCAAGAACATCGTCCCAATGAGAGTGACCTGCTGCTGAGTTTTGACGCCCAGTCCCTCTTCACCAGGTTTCCAATAAAGGACTGTGGACCCGATAATCAAGACTCAGATACCAGTACGAAATTCATTTGGTAGAACCTAACAGTCGGCGACAAATAAAGCACATACTGTCACACTTACGATCGTTTGTGTAACATGTCTTAATGACTTTTCGTATAACGTAACTATACTTAGAATTGTGTAAAGACGGGCATGTGCTCCATCAATCTTTAAAAAAATTCTATATAGCCAACGTCGATATTCCAGCCATCAGAAATGGTATTCCTGTTCGCTGAGGTGTTATAATTCGAGGTGAAAAATTAAGGCGACCTCACTGAGTTACCTACAAGCCAGAAAAGAAACTATAGAACTAAAGAACGTCCGTATTACTTTTCCACTAATTAACGATCTGTAGACTGTTTCGCAATGGTTAGTTTCTCTGTAGTTAAAATTTTAAACCGAAGCTTTCCTTTTCGTGGATCATGTATGTACATATTTTTGCTCAGACACACACTACTGCAGGTTATCGCAAGAGGGAATAATCTATACTACATTGGTGGATGTGTGACTGAACGAGTTTACCGTTGATACCATGGCAGCATTTCGGCGCTGCATCTGCTTATTTATATATGCTGCATAGATTTTTGTTTTTGTAAAATCGATCTTTTTTGAAGTTGTTCACAAATTGCAACTTCTTCTAAACTTTTCATGCTAATTAAGGGCACCGAAGCATGGTCTTTTCCGAATGTAACTCTGACCAAAAAGCGATTCTGGTAGCTCGAGTCCAAGGTTTTTGTTAATCATGCCTTTTGCGTTCTTGAGGAGATGTTTCCATAGAAACTTCCATTCCCCTACACATATTTCGTTATATCTAACCAAGAAGTGAAATGCCAATTTTCATAGATTCAGTTTAAAAATATTTTAATATAACTGATTCCTCACAACTACACTTGGGAAAAAACATGGACGGTGGACCCACACAATTGTCATTTGTTGTTACGTGTAGTGCACTTTATTACTTAATGACAATATTAACAAATGGTTCAAATGGCTCTGAGCACTATGGGACTCAACTGCTGTGCTCATAAGTCCCCTAGAACTTAGAACTACTTAAACCTAACTAACCTAAGGACATCACACACATCCATGCCCCAGGCAGGATTCGAACCTGCGACCGTGGCGGCAATATTAACATTGCGACTTATTAAACATTGCAACTAATTAAAGGAATCAGCAGTCTGAGCAAAAGGTGAACAGGCTCAAATCATTTTAAAGAAAACAACTTTAACAATTATACCATTAAAGGCAGGACATGAAAATCGGAAGCACAAAGTTCCCAAAAACAAAAAAAGTCGCATCAACTGGGCGTGCGTGCAAACAGGTTCAATAAACAATTCTATCAAACAAATTAATTACAGTCACAGCCGTTAAATGTACTAACAATGTACTAACAATAGCTCAATTCGTTAAAAAAACTTTAACAATGGCACCATTACGGAGAGGTCATTAAAAACCGAAGTACAGAGTTTCCAAAAACAAGAAAAGTTACATCAACTGAACGTGGGTGCAAGCAGGTTCGACAAACAATTTTATCAACCAAATGAATTACAGTAACAGCTGTCAAATGTACCAACAAATAGCAAGCCTAACTGACCGTTACACAGTTGGATAACATTCATCCAAATACCGGGATGCTCACAAGACACGCCACTAATTGTAGCTGTTGGAAGGCAGCTTAGCAATGTATAAAAAAATCTCCTAAAGAATAAAATACACAGTCTCTGAAACAGATCAACTGGAAAGGTATAAAATTTAAACACAAATGTCCTCCCATATATTGCAATCAAACATTAACAACTCCGTTTAATAAATATACAATTGCCCAAAATTCAAAGTAAGCTGAGAGCTACAGCAGACGGCTATCACAGCCAACAAAGAACGAGCAGACAAAATTCGGAGCAAGTGTAGTAGCTAATGATTGTGGATCAAGGTAAGGCTCGGCAGTTTATCTTGAGAAGTAACATGTCTTAAGATGCACACGCTGAGAAGTAGTAAGAAAAGTGCTAGCTTTAAAAGAACAGTTACAGAGGTATAATAAGGAGAAACCTCAGGCTTGACAAACACGCCTTAACCCCCTAAGCTCTCTAAATTCACCAAACAGATCCAACTACTGGTTCCCCATGGATGGCGACACTCCGCCGTGGCACACATGAAACGATCAACTTTACTTAGCCTGAGCAGCTATGACGCGGCTTGTAGGAGCGGCCGACTGCCGATCAACGCAGACCCCGTGCGTCAACAGGAGTGCCACCCCGCCAACAAACACGCCTCTTCTGAGGCGAAAGCTACCCTGCCAACACACACAAAAAGGGAACAGTAATCTGCGCAAATAAAGCTTCAGACAAGACTGGCAACGGAGTAAAAACTATAAATTAATGGCAAAGTGGGTACCAATATAGATTAAATTTAACACTCCTTAAAATTACTAGTATTCACAAGTGATCATATCAGCGCCTGCTGATGCAATAACACATACACATGTTAAAATGGAAATGCCGTGTGGCTAAGGCCTCTCGTCGGGTAGACCGGTCGCCTGGTGCAAGCCTTTTGAATTGACGCCACTTCGGCGACTTGCGTCTCGATGGGGAAGAAATGACGATGATAAGGACAACACAACACCCAGTCCCTGAGCGGAGAAAATCTCCGACCCAGCTGGGAATCGAACTCGGGACATTAGGTATGACATTCCGTCGCGCTGACCTCTCAGCTACCAGAGGCTGACATGGTTAAAATTTATTCCCTTCATGGAACCTATCACAGGGAATACTCTTACACTTGCAGACATTTGGCCTAGAGCACAAATTGCAATTAGTAACACTGACTGACGGTCATAACGCTCAGACATTGTAGCGTTAACATACTGGTCCAATTCCGTATAACACAGACATGGTCACGTAATATCAAGTACTCAGAATAAGAAAAACAACACATAACTCCACTCAGGTGCGAAGAAGCCGTGACTTGCAGGACATTATTGCCTCCAACGCATACAGGCAACCACCGAGGTGCTGTAAACCCTACTCTTACAGGGTAAGTCGAGAACTCTCCGACCAGGTTGCACGCGACGTCCGTCTCTCTTCGCGCCGCCCGCCGCTACCAATTCTTAAGCCTAGTTTACATGACGACACTAGGTTGCAGGCAGCTGCGCTAACGGCCACTGCGCAACTCGTCGGTGAAACTAAACACTTTCGGCGTTTTCCAACTTTGGCGACACTAGTTGCATGAGTTTTGAGGTTATGTGTGTTCGTAGTGTGTAGACAAACTGAAATATGAAGCGGGAACGGAGAATAATGGTCGTTTTTTGGATATCTATGCTTTGCATATGTGTTTGTGGTATTTCAGTGGTGCTGATTACAAAAATAAGCAACATATTGTTGCCGCTGAGACCTTCATGAGCGATCATAACATAGATGGTTTGACACTATCTGAACTGTAGGGCAAAATTTATTGAGTTAGGAGCACACATACAACTGAATTAAGAAAAATACAGCCGGCCGCTGTGGCCGAGCGGTTCTAGACGCTTCAGTCTAGAACCGCGCTGCTGCTACGGTCGCAGGTTCGAATCCTGCCTCGGGCATGCATGCGTGTGTGTTGTCCTTACGTTAGTTAGGTTTAAGTAGTTGGTTCAAATGGCCCTGAGCACTATGGGACTGAACATCTGAGGTCATCAGTCCCCTAGAACTTAGAACTACTTAAACTTAACCAACCTAAGGACATCACACACATCCATGCCCGAGGAAGGATTCGAACCTGCGACCGTAGCGGTCGCGCTGTTCCAGACTGAAGCGCCTAGAACCGCTCGACCACACCGGCTGGCGTTTAAGTAGTACTACGTATAGGGGACTGGTGATCTCAGATGTTAAGTCCGATAGTGCTTAGGGCCATTTGAAGAAAAATACAAGCAATTCTAATTCTAGCTGTGGCAATGTTCACGTCTACGAGAGTAAAATCCCGTCGTTCGAGTTGGCCAACTCTTTGCTAAGGAATACTGCTGACAGGGGGGGGGGGGGGGGGAGGAAGGCTACACAAATTCAAAGAAGCTGCATCCTTTATTCAATATTCATCTGTTTAAAACGTCGCTGCAGCGCTCCCATTCACATATGTTAGATTTTTGGAATATTGGCACTGTACAGATCTTCAAGAGAGTAGTTTGCAAACCATTCTCTTCTTAATGCGGCGTAATTCGAATAATTATTGTTGCTAATGTCAATAATTATTGGTGTTAATGAAAAAGCGTCATCACCCAATAAAACCGTATCTTATAGCATGCCGAGTGTTCTCGATTGTAATGCACGCAATATGATATGTAATTTCAGTTCTGGCGACAGTGTTTCATGCATTACAGTACCTTTGTTCCTTATCGCAGAACTAACTCTATTTAGAAGAAACGTGAACAGTTCTCGTGACATTCTAAGATAATTAGAAGAACTTCTTGGATCTTCCGTTGGAAATTATTTCAGCGAGGATGCTGAGTATCCGAGCTGACGTCTTTTCTTCATCCAGTCACGAATCGAAACACTTTTCTTATTTTTTTTCTTATGCAGCGATTCCAAAAACAAGCTTTAACTCCATCACAACTCGTGTGAGGTGCGGCTCCCAAAAGTTTCATTTCAGACGCGACTCAGGCACCCACAAAACGACGAAACTGAAGTATATATTGGTGTCATCGTGTCTAAAGTCTTATACGAAACCACTTGCGTGCAACTCATTCCACGCTACGAGTGGCGCAACCCAATGTCGTCGTGTAGACTAGGCTTTAAGCTAGCCGGCCAGTCTTGCCCCCGACCGACTTAACTTTTCGCCGCTTCTCGAGACCCGCGCCGGACCGCCGGAGTCCCCCAAAAGCCACAAATCGCCAGCCACGTGCCCCTCAGTCAAATGACTGCAGGCCCCGCGAAACCAACCGCACACACACACGTCGACCAAAGACCTTAGCTTGCGACACACGATCGACTCGACATTGGCAACCTAAGCAGTTAGTGATACCAGTGGAAAGCCGCACCGCCAATATTAGAGCCGCCGCGGCTCAATAACGAAATATTTTCTTAAAAATTTCCATCCTCTATTTCGGTCCCTTAGGGGTTGAACTTCCAAAAACACTCAAACACGATTATTTTAATTTCTAACTGAGAAATTGTAACAGCGAAAATCCAGATAAAATATTTTCTGCACCATCCAAAATTTTTCACCGTTTAATATCCGTTGATAATTTGTACTGTACTTCTGATTCTGATTCCCTAAGCTTTATTACAGATTTCTTTCTGACTGTGTACAATTGATTGTAATTAAAAATATCGCAAATTGCTGGGTAATTTTATTTAAATGTATCGATGGCAACGACGAAATGGCAGTAGCCGTGCCGTTGTTTATCTTTGCGTATCGAGAGTCTCTCGCGTTGCGAACAGAGAGGAAGCAGAGCAGCTGGAGTCATCAAAGGGTGCGGAAGTGTTTGTTGGGCGCTCCCGCAGATGAGGGGTGCAGCTATGCTCGGCCTGTGTAGACACGCCTGATTCGTTAAGCCGCGAGTATTGAGAGCACGATAGGAGTGGACAGGTGGAGGAAGCTGCAATTCTAACTACTGCCTGTCCCGTAATTATCCGTGGTTCTGGAGACGACTGCGGGTTCTCAAACAGCAACAGCAGCAACACCAGAGGCAGCTCAGCATTGTCGTCGGTTACATTCTTCGTCACCCGCACAGCTACAACGTCGCAAGACTGTAAACTGACAGATATAGTATTGTAGAGCATCATTTCTTTCACAATGTATGGCTAGTTTGAATAATAACCTGCAATAGTTAAAACTTGCAGGGCACCTGTGTTGTCATGGTCCTCAGACATTATTAGCAAGCGGGGTCCCTTTCCTTTCCATGCAATCACCGAGCGTCGCAAGAATATGAAAACTGATTAACTATTTACTGCCAGTTTTGTTTGTTTGCTAATGACCAGTTTCAGTCTAAATTTTCTGCCTCAGTAACTGTTCATTCTTGTGTTGCATAACAGAGGCTCAACTAATTTGCAATTTTGAGTATTAATTTTATTCACTTAAAGTAACGTAAAATTTCACTGGCAAAACTAATAGCCAAAGATACAGCACAAATTAAGAGTGCACAATTTCATTTATTCTGTATTTAGCTTAGCGAGTGAGTTCTGCTTGCTTGGTATGTATTTTCTTGTTATATTAAAAGTAAAATCAGTTGCTCATTTGCTTAAAAACAATTCAATTCACTCTTTCAATAATTGAAAGCAAATTGCTCGCCCTTTTCTAAATTTTGCATCATGTTACAGTGAAGTTACTGCAAGTAATTTTTTTACATAACAAAGTTTTAGTTACATTTATTTAACCAGGAACTCCAATTAACATTACCTTCAAAATTTAGTATTTCGGAATAACTAACTGCAAACTCAGTGCTTTCTGATTTATTTATTTTCTCGTGAACTGTTGTGCTGTGGAAAAGCGTGACAACCTTCTTGTCCCGCGCCAGTGATCATCCGCTTAAATTTCTTTGCCATTAACTTTCCTAAGATTCTGGAGATTCATTGCCCTTGCAGGTCGGCTACCTTTTAATTATCCCCTTTTTAGTTCTTCAGTGTTTTTTTTGTATTATCAGTAATTTTTGTAGTAAATATTACGTGGTACCTTTTTCCTCCTATGTGGTTCGTGAGCGATTGCAGTATATTCCACCGATTTCAAAATTATGATTAGTATTTAGATTAGGTTTAGAATAGATTTTTCCTTCAGAAGGGCCTGTTGTACACTTTCCACCAACTAACCGGTGTTATTTTCCTTCAGTAACGATAGCCTTGTATTGTATTGTATGTTAACCTGGGACCTAGAAACGACGGAGAGGCTCCGTCCCCGCTGCAGCCACAGTGGTCCACAACCCCATGACGACTACTGCAGTTCACCTCACCCCTCCGCCGCCCCACACCGATCTCAGGGTTATTGTGCGGTTCGGCCCCCGGTGGACCCCTCCCCCCCCCCCCCCCCCCTCCCAGGGAATGTCTCACACCAGACGAGTGTCCCTATGTTTGCGTGGTAGAGTTGTAATGGTGGTGTACGTGTACGTGGGGAACTTGTTTGGGCAGCAACCACCGACATAGTGTAACTGAGGCGGAATAAGGGGAACCAGCCAGCATTCGCTGAGGCAGATGGAAAACCGCCTAAAAACCATCCACTGACTGGCTGGCTCACCGGACGAAGTCCGTCAGGCGGATTCGTGCCGGGGACCAAGCGCTCCTTCCCACTCCGGAAAGCCGTGCTTTAGACCGCACGGCTAACCGGGTGGGCAACGATAGCCTTATTCACTGTAAAATTTCATTAGGCATATGTGATCATGGTCAGTTATATCGCAATCCTGTAGGCCGATTAGGAAGGGGGAGGTTACAAAGGCAAATAGCAATTTTCGTAGATGTAGCCTTAAAAATTCTTTAGTAATTCTTTAAAAATGATTTACCTTCAAAAAAATTTTCAACCACTATTTCACCCCCAAAGGTATCTAATTTCTAAAAATGCTAAAACATGTGTTTCTTTATTTCTGACAGAGAAAACAAATACCAATTTTCGTAGGTCTCACATCATAATTTTCGTAATAGTGACATTTTTCAAAAAAACTTTCATCCCATATTTCACCTCCTTAGGAGTGGAATTTTGAAAAATCTGTTCTTAAACGACGCCTGCAGTATAAGATCAACACCCTCTCCAAATTTCAAGTTTCCATCCTTAGCAGTTTGGACTGGGCGATGATGAGTGTATCAGTCACCACATTGTGTTTATATATATGTAGATTAAATATTAATGAGGCAAAATATTATGGCCGTCTCCTTAATAGCGTGTTGGTTCACCTTTGGGATGCAGCAGCGGTTTTGTATGGCTTGGATGCAACAATCCTTGGCGGGTTTCTGTACGGTGCGTGGCACCGGATGTCTACATTAAGGTCGTGCAATTCCCGTAAATTTCGTGTCTGTGGTCTGCGGGTGCGGACCAGGCAACCATAGCGACGCAGATGTGTTCCATAGGATTCAGTCCAACCGAACTTGGCGGTCACAATATTAGCCTAAGTTCATCATCATCCTTCTCAAATCGCTGTAAAGCTCCTCAGACCACTGTGGCACGATTGTGGCCATGTCACACGGTCAGTTAACCTGCGAGAAGATGGCAGTGGCGTCGAAGAAGAAAATGCAGATGGTCCACAATAACGTTCATGCGGTCCACAACTGTTATTGTGACTTCGCCAACTATCGTGAAAACCCAGGTGAATGTCTCCCATTGCATAAAACTGCATCTGGCAGTCTGTGTCAACGATGCGCGTGTTTCGAGAGTCCTTCCTTCTGGATGCTGGTATATCCGGACACGATCATCTGCCTGGCGTAGCAATAAACGCGATCAGCCGACCAGGTGACAGGTTTCCATCGATTGTTGGGTCAACATGGGTACGTGTATGGGGCATCCGCCGTGGACCCCCATTTCCAACAATGTGCACTGGACTGTGTGAAGCGAACACTTGTGCCTGCACCAGCAGTTTTCTCTGTCAGCAGATTGTAACACTATAACACAGGTGGCATTTTTAAATATTTTTATTAACTATTATCTAAATTTTTACAATCAAAAGTATCTGTTGTTCTGTAACTTAGAAGTACCTGTGAGTAAAAGAAATTATATTTTTCGTATTTGTTACGCATCTTGTAACATACATTTTAATAACGTTTATAATTATATGCAAATTATTGCTACACAATGTCTCTGGGTATTGCCTTGTCACGTCAGAGTACGCACAATCGGCACTGCATTGCCAGTGGTGATAGTCAAACAAGACGAGAAGCTGGTCGATGGAAGAATCAAAGATATCGTACTCGAGATAAACGAGCAATGTTTGTTCTGCAGATTGGTTGCTCTTACAACTCTCTATAGCCTACAGTAATGAAAATATGAACGCTCGAAGCTGCGATGCGCACAGTAGGAGCGACATGTGTGGTGAGATGAATTAAACGCCAAATAACATCAAGACCATGCCCCAAAATCATCTACAATCAACCATAGTGTTCATGTAACGTCTGGAGCCAACGGAACATTGTCACAGATGCCAACACCGTCGTCTCAGCAGCATCGACAATCTGTAAGAGTTCATATTGAAACGTTTTCATCGACTGCCGTCGTAACTGATTGACGTTGGTATATTTACGCATATCAGACTGATGTTGAATGTAGAAAAACAATGGAATTATAATGGATCTACATCTGACTATAATGAATATACTTCTTTTTCTTTTGTTCGTGCCTTTGTCCCATATCAATACAGGGTCGGTATGGTTATTATGGATTTAGCATCGTTAATTCAAGGGGTGGCCCGATCACATTCCTTTCACCACCCTGTTACCCCCGGGAAAGAATATGTGAACACCAACTGTCTGCATGCTGTGTTATTCATGTAAAAGTGAGCGGAAGTTTTTCTGAATGCTTGCGAATCGTGTAACTGAAGCTAGACTTGGGTGCAAGCTCGGTATTTACTTAGTGGCTGGGGCAAACTTAAAAATCACATCCAGGCTGGTGTGCACTTCGATCTTCGCCGTTTATCCGCCTTATAGATTCAGTCTGGGGCCAGTGCACCTCTTCGTCCCGGAAGCGGCTATGCGGGTGGGTCCTCTAACAAATATATATCTGACTATACTGATTATTTAAATGCAACGCATAATGTTTATTAACTCCAGTAAAAACAATCGTACTATCTTCTCTAATGTACACAACGACACTTTAAATATTCTAGCAGGCCTCTCGAGGTACCACTTACTTGTGGTACTGACTGCAGCACGCTTGATACTAGATCATAAAATTGAAAGAGAGCGATGCTGTTCTTTGCCTTGTAGCTGGTCATTGTGCAATGGACTAACTTGGTCCTCTCCACGTGGTTACAACAACTTTTACGTCTTCTTATGCAAATCATCTTATTCTATTGGCTGGTATAATAGCTTAATATTCAGACAGGAGGTATGTTTCTTGCATAAAAAAAGAAATCGAAGCTGTGGAGTCGAAACGGCGTTGGCAACATGTACATGGGTTCACATATTTTCGACTTCGTTTCAGAAGTTTAGACAGGTAGCCATTATACATCCTCCATATAGTTCCGGTCTCTCCCCGTGGATTTCCATATGTTTGTAACCCTGAAGGAAGACATTCGTGACTGTTGATTTGCTTCGGACGAGGACGTGCACGACTGAGTACAATCATGATTCCGTAGGCAACCGCAAACATTTTTCCATGAAGGCACTGACCGTGTTGTCTCACAATGGGATAGATGTATGAACAGTTATGGTGATTAATTTTGAAATAATGAAGAGTTTGGTTACGTTTTTCCCATGTGTTTCGTTTTCATTGGACTGCCCCTAATAGAACATCGACTCATTCCTTCTCTGGTTTCAGGTCTTGAGGAAGAGTGGGCCGCCTTTCCACCTGACACATTCAAGAAACTTTTTACAAATTAACTGCATATTCTCAGAGCTCTTCCAGTAAATCTAAGTCTTCTATTCGCCTTCCCTAATACTGATTTTACGTCATAGTCCCATTTCATATTGCTTTGTACTATTTGGTGTATTCAAGACGTTCGCCACTCGTCTTGTATTTAGATACTACACTAAGAGCCAAAGAAACTGGTACACCTGCCTGACTTCGTGTAGGGCCCCCGCGAGCACGCAGATATGCCACTACATCACGTGACATGGACTCGACTGATGTCTGAAGTAGTGCTGGAGGGAACTGACACCATGAATCTTGTAGGGCTGTTCATAAATCCGTAAGAGTACGAGGGGGTGGAGATCTCTTCTGAACAGCACGCTGCATGGCGTCCCAGATATGCTCAAATGCTCAATAGAGTTCATGTCTGGGGAGTCTGGTGGCCATCGGGAGTGTTTAAATCCTCTCTGGCTTCCGGCGACTATCTGATTTGGTGAAGACTGCCAGTCTCGCTAGCGGGATGAAAGCAGAGCTCACCATCTGCAGCATCGTCGACAGGACTGACTGCGGACCTTTGGTACAGAGCCGAGTGGAGGGTCTGAATCAGAGGCTGAGACGGTTCTGCGACCATGTGGGCTGCAGATTCCTCGACTTGCGCCATAGGGTGGTGGGGTTTCGGGTTCCGCTGGATAGGTCAGGAGTCCACTACACGCAACAAGCGGCTACACGGGTAGCAGGGGTTGTGTGGCGTGGGCTGGGCGGGTTTTTAGGTTAGATGGCCTTGGGCAAGTACAGAAAGGGCAACAGCCTTAACGGGTGCGGGGCAAAGTAAGGACATGCGGGGACCAAGCAGCAATCGGTATTGTAATTGTCAACTGTCGAAGCTGCGTTGGTAAAGTACCAGAACTTCAAGCGCTGACAGAAAGCACCGAAGCTGAAATCGTTATAGGTACAGAAAGCTGGCTTAAGCCAGAGATAAATTCTGCCGAAATCTTTACAAAGGTACAGACGGTGTTTAGAAAGGATAGATTGCATGCAACCGGTGGTGGAGTGTTCGTCGCTGTTAGTAGTAGTTTATCCTGTAGTGAAGTAGAAGTGGATAGTTCCTGTGAATTATTATGGGTGGAGGTTACACTCAACAACCGAGCTAGGTTAATAATTGGCTCCTTTTACCGACCTCCCGACTCAGCAGCATTAGTGGCAGAACAACTGAGAGAAAATTTGGAATACATTTCACATAAATTTTCTCAGCATGTTATAGTCTTAGTTGGAGGTTTCAATTTACCAGATATAGACTGGGGCACTCAGATGTTTAGGACGGGTGGTAGGGACAGAGCATCGAGTGACATTATACTGAGTGCACTATCCGAAAATTACCTCGAGCAATTAAACAGAGAACCGACTCGTGGAGATAACATCTTGGGCCTACTGATAACAAACAGACCCGAACTTTTCGACTCTTTAAGTGCAGAACAGGGAATCAGTGATCATAAGGCCGTTGCAGCATCCCTGAATATGGAAGTTAATAGGAATATAAAAAAAGGGAGGAAGGTTTATCTGTTTAGCAAGAGTAATAGAAGGCAGATTTCAGACTACCTAACAGATCAAAACGAAAATTTCTGTTCCGACACTGACAATGTTCAGTGTTTATGGAAAAAGTTCAAGGCAATCGTAAAATGCGTTTTAGACAGGTACGTGCCGAGTAAAACTGTGAGGGACGGGAAAAACCCACCGTGGTACAACAACAAACTTAGGAAACTACTGCGAAAGCAAAGAGAGCTTCACTCCAAGTTTAAACGCAGCCAAAACCTCTCAGACAAACAGAAGCTAAACGATGTCAAAGTTAGCGTAAGGAGGGCTATGCGTGAAGCGTTCAGTGAATTCGAAAGTAAAATTCTATGTACCGACTTGACAGAAAATCCTAGGAAGTTCTGGTCTTACGTTAAATCAGTAAGTGGCTCGAAACAGCATATCCACACACTCCGGGATGATGATGGCATTGAAACAGAGGATGACACGCGTAAAGCTGAAATACTAAACACCTTTTTCCAAAGCTATTTCACAGAGGAAGACCGCACTGCAGTTCCTTCTCTAAATCCTCGCACAAACGAAAAATGGCTGACATCGAAATAAGTGTCCAAGGAATAGAAAAGCAACTGGAATCACTCAATAGAGGAAAGTCCACTGGACCTGACGGGATACCAATTCGATTCTACACAGAGTACGCGAAAGAACTTGCCCCCCTTCTAACAGCCGTGTGCCGCAAATCTCTAGAGGAACGGGGGGTTCCAAATGATTGGAAAAGAGCACAGGTAGTCCCAGTCTTCCAGAAGGGTCGTCGAGCAGATAGACCTATATCTCTGACGTCGAACTGTTGTAGAATTTTAGAACATGTTTTTTGCTCGAGTATCATGTCGTTTTTGGAAACCCAGAATCTACTATGTGGGAATCAACATGGATTCCGGAAACAGCGATCGTGTGAGACCCAACTCGCTTTATTTGTTCATGAGACCCAGAAAATATTAGATACAGGCTCCCAGGTAGATGCTATTTTTCTTGACTTCCGGAAGGCGTTCGATACAGTTCCGCACTGTCGCCTGATAAACAAAGTAAGAGCCTACGGAATATCAGACCAGCTGTGTGGCTGGATTGAAGAGTTTTTAGCAAACAGAACACAGCATGTTGTTATCAATGGAGAGACGTCTACAGACGTTAAAGTAACCTCTGGCGTGCCACAGGGGAGTGTTATGGGACCATTGCTTTTCACAATATATATAAATGACCTAGTAGATAGTGTCGGAAGTTCCATGCGGCTTTTCGCGGATGATGCTGTATTATACAGAGAAGTTGCAGCATTAGAAAATTGTAGCGAAATGCAGGAAGATCTGCAGCGGATAGGCACTTGGTGCAGGGAGTGGCAACTGTCCCTTAACATAGACAAATGTAATGTATTACGAATACATAGAAAGAAGGATCCTTTATTGTATGATTATATGATAGCGGAACAAACACTGGTAGCAGTTACTTCTGTAAAATATCTGGGAGTATGCGTGCGGAACGATTTGAAGTGGAATGATCATATAAAATTAATTGTTGGTAAGGCGGGTACCAGGTTGAGATTCATTGGGAGAGTGCTTAGAAAATGTAGTCCATCAACAAAGGAGGTGGCTTACAAAACACTCGTTCGACCTATACTTGAGTATTGCTCATCAGTGTGGGATCCGTACCAGATCGGTTTGACGGAGGAGATAGAGAATATCCAAAGAAGAGCGGCGCGTTTCGTCACAGGGTTATTTGGTAACCGTGATAGCGTTACGGAGATGTTTAATAAACTCAAGTGGCAGACTCTGCAAGAGAGGCGCTCTGCATCGCGGTGTAGCTTGCTCGCCAGGTTTCGAGAGGGTGCGTTTCTGGATGAGGTATCGAATATATTGCTTCCCCCTACTTATACCTCCCGAGGAGATCACGAATGTAAAATTAGAGAGATTAGAGCGCGCACGGAGGCTTTCAGACAGTCGTTCTTCCCGCGAACCATACGCGACTGGAACAGGAAAGGGAGGTAATGACAGTGGCACGTAAAGTGCCCTCCGCCACACACCGTTGGGTGGCTTGCGGAGTATAAATGTAGATGTAGATAAAAGGGGTCCTGGAATCACTCTGTTGCAATTCTGAACGTGTGGGGTGTCGCATTGTCCTGCTGGAATTGCCCAAGTCAGTGAAGGCATAATAGACATGAATGAATGCAGGTGATCAGACAGGATGCTTACGTACGTGTCATCTATCAGGGTCGTATCTAGACGTATCAGGGGTCCCATATTACTTCATCTGCACACGTCCCACACCATCACAGAGCCTCCATCAGCTTTAAAAGTCCCCTGCGGACAGGCAGGGTCCATGGATTCGTGATGTTGTCTCCATACCCTTACACGTCTATCCGCTCGATACAATTTGGAATTAGACTCGTCCGACCTGGCAACATGTTTCCAGACATCAACAGTGTTAACGGGCCCAGACGAGGCGTAAAGCTTTGTGTCGTGTAGTCGCCAAGGGTACACAGTGCGCCTTCGGCACCGAAAGCCTATATCGATGATGTTTCGTTGAATGACTCGCACGCTGGGACTTGATGTCCCAGCACTGAAATCAGCACCAATTTGTGCAAGCACGTTGAACGATTCTCTTCAGTCATCGTTGATCCCGGTCTTTCAGGATATTTTTCCGGCTTAAGCGATGTCGGAGATTTGGTGTTTTACCAGATAGTTGATATTCAAGATACACTCGTGAAATGGTCGTAACGGAAAATCCCTACTTCGTCGCTACCTCGGAGGTGCTGTGTACCATCGCTCGTGCGCCGACGTAACACCGCGTTCAAACTCACTTAAATCTTGATAACCTGCCATTGTAGCAGCAGCAACCGATCTAACAACTGCCCCAGACACTTGTTGTCTTACATAGGCGTTGCCGACCGCAGCGCCGTATTCTGCCTGTTTACATATCTCTGTATTCGAAAACGCTTGCGTGTACCAGTTTCTTTAGCGATTCAGTGTATTTTCTTCTTCCTCCTTGTCACAGGCATTATCTTACATGTATCCACATTTAAAGACAGCTGCGATCGACTGCACTAAGTGTAAATTTAGTTCAAGTCTTTCTGCATTTCCTTACGATCGTCTAATGACGATACTCCTGCCTGTACCTAACTGCGCGGACAGCAAACAGTGTTATAGTGCTGCTTGCCCTGTATGATAAGTCGTTTGTGTACGTTGTGAGCATCAGAGATTCTGTTACGCTTCCTTAGTGCACACCCGATGCCACTTTCGTTTCTGTGGAACGTTCGCCGTCCAGCATAACGTACAGTGTCCTGTCAGCCACAGCAACTAAAAACCCAAGTTGAGACCCACGGTGGGGAAGGGGTGGTAGCGGGGAGACGTTACGGCAGAGCAGCAGATGTTTACGTGGCGGCGGCTGACGTCGGTGGCGAATCCGCGCGCCTGCAGCGGCCGACGCCGGTCACGAAGTCGTGACCGCCGCGCGAGCAGGTTTCCCGCGCCGCGCCGCGCCACATCCGTCCGACGCCCCAGCTAGCCGCTCCCTGGGACGAGATGACACCTCCAGCCGTTGTATCGCTCTCCGGCAACCTTTCAATGCTGTCCAAAGTCCACTGATTTCTTGCTAACAGACTTTATTTACACCGAGTGTAGCTTTCCGATGAATACAAACATTAGTATGACGCATGCATTCGCTCTGTTCGTATCCTGTTGAAACTGAGCTCTAACTTCAAAGGTACTTTCATTTTCCCCGTATCGTATCATTTCTCTTAGTTACGTAATCATTTGCAAAACGTTACACGGTTGTGAAGTTTCATGAGGCATAATTTTCCCGGCGGCAGTTATTTACTTATTATTTCACTGTGAACTGGTATTTTGCATTGAAATGGTACGCTAAGTGACCATTAAATTGTAATATGCGGAGAACACAGGCAACAAATGACCGCACGGACAATACCAGAGGGACAGACGACAGTAGCAGAGATCAGACGACTGCGGCACAGGCGAAGACAGCGAAACACAGAATAAGCGCTAAAGGTATGTTCACTGGACTCCCACGGAAACTAGTGTTCGTTAAACAGTAATACTAGGTCGTAGGAGAAATGTAGAAACAGAGGACAACACACGCTGCCGTGTAGAGTATCCTGACCTAGATTTACAATCACGCCATGTGAGGCCGAGAGCCTCGAAACACGGCTTGCGTCCTCGCCGTCGGATGGCGATTAGTAGTACACTACTGGCCATTAAAATTGCTACACCAAGAAGAAATGGAAATGATAAACGGGTATTCATTGGACAAATATATTATACTAGAACTGACATGTGATTACATTTTCACGCAATTTGGGTGCATAGATCCTGAGAAATCAGTACCCAGAACAACCACCTCTGGCCGTAATAACGGCCTTGATACGTCTGGGCATTGAGTCAAACAGAGCTTGGATGGCGTGTACAGGTACAGCTGCCAATGCAGCTTCAACACGATACTACAGTTCATCAAGAGTAAGTAGTGACTGGCGTATTGTGACGAGCTAGTTGCTCGGCCACCATTGACCAGACTTTTTCTATTGGCGAGAGATCTGGAGAATGTGCTGGCCAGGGCTGCAGTCGAACATTTTCTGTTTCCAGAAAGGCCCGTACAGGACCTGCAACATGCGTTCGTGCATTATCCTGCTGAAATGTAGGGTTTCACAGGGATCAAAATGTTCAAATGTGTGTGAAATCTTATGGGACTTAACTGCTAAGGTCATCAGTCCCTAAGCTTACACACTACTAAACCTAAATTATCCTAAGGACAAACACACACACACACCCATGCCCGAGGGAGGACTCGATCCTCCGCCGGGACCAGCCGCACAGTCCATGACTGCAGCACCTCAGACCGCTCGGCTAATCCCGCGCAGCTCGCAGGGATCGAATGAAGAGTACAGTCACGGGTCGTAACACATCTGAAATGTAATGTCCACTGTTCATAGTGCCATCAGTGCGAACAAGAGGTGACCGAGACGTGTGACCAATGACACTCCATACCATCACGCCGGGTGATACGCCAGTATGGCGATGACGAATACACGCTTCTAACGTGCTTTCACCGCGATATCGCCAAACACGGATGCGACCATCATGATGCTGTAAACAGAACCTGGATTCATCCGAAAAAATGACGTTTTGCCATTCGTGCACCCAGGTTCGTCGTTGAGTACACCATCGCAGGCGCTCCTGTCCGTGATGCAGCGTCAAGGGTAAGCGCAGCCACGGTCTCCGAGCTGATTGTCCATGCTGATGCAAACGTCGTCGAATTGTTCGTGCAGATGGTTGTTGTCTTGCAAACGTCCGCATCTGTTGACTCGGGGATAAAGACGTGGCTACACGATCCGTTACAGCCATGCGGATAAGATGCCTGTCATCTCGACTGCTAGTGATACGGGGCCGTTGGGATCCAGCACGGCGTTCCGTATTACCCACCGATTCCATATTCTGGTAACAGTCATTGGATCTCGACCAACACGAGCAGCAATGTTACGATACGATAAACCGCAATCGCGATAGTCTACAATCCGACCTTTACCGAAGTCGGAAACTTGATGGTACGCATTTCTCCTCCTTACACGAGGCATCACAACAACGTTTCACCAGGCAACGCCGGTCAACTGCTGTTTGTGTATGAGAAATCGGTTGGAAACTTTCCTCATGTCAGCACGTTGTAGATGTCGCCACCGGCGCCAACCTTGTGTGAATGCTCTGAAAAGCTAATCATTTGCATATGACAGCATCTTCTTCCTGTCGGTTAAATTTCGCGTCTGTAGCACGTCATCTTCGTGGTGCAGCAGTTTTAATGGCCAGTAGTGTAGATCTGGCGGTGACTGCCCAGGAGCGAGAGAGTAGAGGTACTCCCTCCTAGATAGCATTTAAAAACTATATGCTGAGGTGACAAAACTCATATGAAAGCGATATGCGCATATACAGGTGGCGGTAGTATCGCGTACACAAAATATAATAGGGCGGCGCATTGGTTCTAGTGGCTCTAAGCACTATGGGACTTAGCATCTGAGGTCATCAGTCCGCTAGTCTTAGAACTACTTACACCTAACTAACCTAAGGACATCACACACATCCATGCTCGAGGCAGGATTCGAACCTGCGACCGTAACAGCAGCGCAGTTCCGGACTGAAGCGCCTAGAACCGCTCGGCCACACCTGCCTGCGGCAGCGCATTGGCGGAGATGTCATTTGTACTCAGGTGATTCATGTGAAAAGGTGCCCACACGAAGGGAATTAACAGACTTGAACGAAGAATGGTAGTTGTAGATGGTCGCATGGGACATTCCATTTCGGAAATAGTTAGGGAATTCAATATTCCGAGATCCATAGTGTCAAGAGTACCAAAGTTCAGGCATTACCTCTCCTTACGGACAACGCCGTGGCCGAAGGCCTTCGCTTGACCGAGAGCAGCGAAGTTTTCGTAGAGTTATCATTGTTAACAGACAAGCAACACTGCGTGAAATAACCGCAGAAATCAATGTGGGACGTACGACGAACATATCCGTCAGGACAGTGCGGCGATGTTTGGCGTTAATGGGCTGTGGAAGCAGACAACCGATGTTAGTGAGTTTGCTAACAACACGACATCACCTGCAGCGCGTCTCCTGGGCTCGTGACCATATCGGTTCGATGCAACAAGACTGGAAAACCGTGACCTGGTCAGATGAATCCCGATTTTGGTTGGTAGGATCTGATGGTAGTGTTCGAGTGTGATGCAGATCCCACGACGCTATAGACCCAAGTTGTCAACAAGCCACCGTGCAAGATGGTGGTGGCTCCATAACGGTGTGGGCTGTGTTTACATGCAATGGGTTGGGTCCTCTGGTCCAGCTATACCGACCATTGACTAGAAATCGTTATGTCCAGCTAGTTGGAGACCATTTGTTCCCAAGCAACGATGGAATTTTTATGCATGAAAATGGGCCACGTTATCGAGCCACAGATGTTCGCTCTTTGTTTCAGGGACTTTCTGTTCAAGCAAATGATTTGACCACCCACATAGCCCGACGTGCATCCCATCTAACATTTACGGGACATAAACGAGAGGTCTTCATGCACAAAATCCTGCACCGGCAACAGTTTCGCAATGAAGTGAAATGAAACAATCGTATGGCATTTTTAGCCGGGATATCCCATGGGGGGTGTGCAGTTGTGGACAGCTATTGAGGTAGCACGGCCCAATATTTCTGCAAGGGACTTCCAACGACTTGTTTAGGCCATTCCACATCGAGTCACTGCACTATTCCGGGCAAAATGATGTCCGACACGATACTGTGGGGTATCCCACGACTGTTCTCACCACAGTGTAAATCTGAATTCACTGACACCATGATTGCTGGTGACACCCTTGCTGCACTTTCTTCGCAGGAGAGCAGTTCGATTGCTTGTGTTCTTCAAGTTCCCCAAATTGGTGTCGCCACGGGGAAAGCATGAACTGAACGTTCAGAAATGAAGGACAGGAAAGATGCATTTTCTGTTTGTGTGCTGCGTTTGGCGTAAGGGCATGCCAACAGGCTGCACTGTGCAAAAAGACGGCATCAAGAATAACCCTCAGGTCCTTATCATCATCATTTCATCCCCATCGCCGAAGTGGCGTCAACTCGAAAGACTTGCACCAGGCGAACGGTCTACGCGACGGGAGGCCCTAGCCACTCGGCATTTCCATTTTGCACATTAATTAACGGCTTCCCTTTTTATTATTCAAGACGACTACATTATAACCCACTAGTTTCATTGTCCACCACATACATCTGCAAGGTACAAGAAGTAACAATTGAGTGGCGCGTATATCACCAAGACCAGACACACGCTATCTCAGAGTCTAGTATGCGAAACTACTATATCTAAAGAGCAGGTCCCTGCGCGAAGTATCCGTTACAGCAGTTCTACTGGGTTATTTGATGCGGCACTGCTACATGTTTGGAATCAGCAGATAGGAGAGCACCGTACGTATAGACGGAAGGGCAATGTGGCCGCAATACGGAATGACCACCAACTTTCCGACGTGGACCTAGCGGGTACTACTACTCAGACCACAGTGTTGGATCGATACAGACGCACCACAGCGGGTGTGAAGAGATGTGTCAACTGTTCCACACAGTCTGCGTGCGTTTGGGCGGTGGCACGCATTCCTTTGGGTTACCTTTCACGATTCAGAAACTTCAAATACGCCAGACTACAATGGCGACACGAACTCATTCACTGATGTGCTGACTAGCAAGATGTAGAATTTTCGGCTGTTCTGCTGGGTCCCATCTTAAAACTGTATACACGACCTGTGCTGGGTGTGGAAACTCATATAAGTTTCGCGGAACGGAGGAAAGGAGAGTTTAGTTTTGTATGAGATTTGAAGATATTTTTGCTCATGGGCATAACGTTCAGATATATCTGAATACTTTCTACATAGAAATTTTTAGTAGCTTTCAGCAGTGGCTGGCAACACGAAAAACGACATCGTGAACTGAAGGTACTAAACTACTTGAAGCTCTTAGGACCCAGAACTGCCTGGCATTTTAAGCTGCAAGGAGAACACAAAACGACTAAATGCAGAAGGGCACATGAAGGACTAATGCTTTGCTGACATAACCAATATTCAAGCCAATGTGACTCGTGAATCGAACCACATTCCAAAGAAGGACTTTTCTGACAGTTTCACATGGTTACATGAACTCTCTCACCGTTGTACTCTCGTAGGGAGAGACTATGTGAAACATCTGAAGCATTAAAACTACCATCTCAACATTTCTCTTGTTTTTTAATAATCCAGTCTCGAAACGTTTTGGACTGACGGGATATTTGTAGATTCCTCAATCTGATTCTTGAAACTTTGTGAGTAGGCTTTCATGGAATATTTTCGATCAAACATTTGTAGACTAGTACTGCAGTTCTTTATATTCGAACAGTATCTCCAGTTATTCCGATTTGTTATGGGTCTCACACACAAGAGCAATATTCTAAGACGCTACTTAAAAGTTATAGACGGGCTGTATTTTACCAGTAAACTCCCAACGAAACGAAGTCTGCCACCTGCATTACCTACGACTGAACCAACGTGGTCATTCCAAGTTACTACAAGTGTTACACCCAGATATTTGTATAAATTGACTGATTACCATTCTGACTCATTGATGCAGTCATAGATACTACGTTTCTTTTGGAAGTCAAGAAATACTGCATACACCTTCTCAAACAATCAAGTTCGTCTATTTTTGCTTTTCGTATAATTGCTAATCTTGGAAACAAACGTATCAACCTTCTCACATATTTTGCACATTTACACTCAGTAATGTCGTACGGAATAATTTTATGGGGTAACTCATCACTTAGAAAGGAAGTATTGACTGCACAAAAGCGAACAGTGAGAATAAAATGTGGTGTTCATCCACAGACGTTATGTAGGTACCTCTTCAAGGAACTAGGCATTTTAACTGTATTGTCACACTACATATTTTCGCTACTGAAATTCGTCGTAAATAATCCATAACATTTTGAGAAGATCAGTCATGTACAGACCTAAACCCTAGAGGGAAAATGACCTCTGTTACCCATTGTTAAAGCTGTCTATCTCAGAGAGGAGTTCAGTATGCAGCAATAAAAATTTTGATTGTTCCATTAAGTTAGGGGTGTGCAGCCTCAACAAATCTCCTTCTTCTAATATTTCGGCTGTATTCCGTCCAGCCATCTTCGGAGTGAGTCGCAACACTGCCGCTCCAGTGCTCGCTTCGTCCCTTTGTACTCGTGTACCGCACGACTGCGCATACGGCCACAGATGCAAATGCGCCAGAGACGTTGGTCGGCGGCAGAGACGTGCATATTGCGCGAGTTGTATCTATGGCTCCGCAGTCGATCTGTGTTGGCATGTCGATATGTCATTGTGAGTTGCACTGTGACGACGTCTTTGTGAGTTTATTACAGCAAGTGCCGGATTCAATGATTTATCAAGATTGAAACCATTATCTCTATTAATTAAATTCGCCGTCAAGCGGATTTCAATTGCCTCCTTCACTATAGAGTCCCAAAGGATGATGTAGTTGCCAAAATTTCGACGTTGTCATACAACATACTGTGACCATTATCAATACAGTGTTCTGCCACTGCCGACTTGTTAGGTTGTAAAAGTCGTGTGTATCTCCGGTGTTCTGTACATCTTTCTTGGACAGTACGAGTTGTTTGTTCGATTAAGAAAGGCCACATTCACATGGAATTTTGTAAACTCCAGATTTTCGGAGCAGCAAATCATCTTTGACAGAGCCCACGAGTGCAGCTGTCTTGGGTGGAGGACTGGAGCACTGGAGTGGCAGTCTTGCGACTCACTCTGAAGATGGCTGGACGGTATACAGCCGAAATATTAGAAGAAGAAGGAGATTTCTTGCGGCTGCACACCCGAAACTTAATGGAACAGTCTTTGCGCCGCCAAAATCTGAAAATTCACATCAAAATTTTGATTATTTGCCCAATAACATAAAACGTTTGACAGGCTTTAAATTACTACTGTCAATGAGTTGCTGCTTTGCCTTACCGTGAGCGGCGTTAGCAGCGCGTATCGATATACCCCTCTCGTAGTATCTTTGCTTGACTGCTATTACTTCCCGGTCTCGTATGTCGTTGAGCAGTTCGTCGGAGTTCGCGTCGCGAGTTCGGGTCTGCCAGTCAGTTGGATCGTGTTGGAGCGCAGTCCGGACCTGCCAGTCGGGGAGCTGCAAGGCGGTACTAGTGCAGTCGGGTTGGAGCAGTGAGGTCTGCGTCGACATTGCTCGCCCGACCATTGCCGCCACGCATCTCTTGAGCCGGGCTACGGTCTTGCTGGATCGTCGGTCGGTCGTCCTACCGGCCGACGCGTTTTGGCTCGCCGATCCTTCATGAGTCAGCTGTGTGTGTATGCATCGACACCCAATTTGTCTTCGTGTGTATTTATCTAGTGTTGGGCATCGTTCCGGTCTTCGTGTAAGAGTTTGTCAGGTTGTTTGTGTAGTTGGCGTTACTTCCACTGACGACTATTTTAGATGTTGTCAGCATTCCGAGAGGAGTCGGTTGGTTGCTGCGGACCAGGGAAGTTATCTCCGCGCGGTGCAGCCGGCTGGTCCGTTGGCGGTCCCTGCGCAGTGTCGGAGCGTTTGTGGAGCTTCGTGGTTCACCGGCCCAGGACGTCAAAGTTCAGTAGTGGTTTTAACTACCCAAGCCATGTCCATTTATGTTGTGGTGGTTCGTTTCGGCGGTTTGCTGTTGGGGAGGTTTTCCCGTGAGTAACACCGAGTGTTTGTACATATTTGATTATGGATCATTACGTCCGTAACATTTTGTGTTTGAATTCTCATGTACCGATTGGTGGCAAGCAAGTCGTTTTGTCGGTCAGTCCGTGGCTGTCCCTTGGTTGGGTTCCGACGGATCAAGTGTAGTTGGGCTCACCACCTGTCTCACCTAAGTAAACGAGGGCAGACCGACCTCCCTGGAGGCTTCTGAGTGCCGTTGTCTTTATTGTCTTTCCCAACGGTGTCTAATATATTTTTGGAACTTAATTGTGGTCATCAGCCATTTGTATTGTAACTTGCATATGTTTGTTCTAGCTGCTTTGCTTTGAGGCTTTCCACCTAGCTGTGATAGATGTTTTTTTAACTATTTTGTCGCTATTTTAATTGGATTTTTATCTTGGTTTTTAAGATTTCTTGATGGGAGGCCTTCAACCGTGAAAGAGTTGCATTTGGTAAATGTTCGGCTATGAACCGCTTTGGTTGTAAATGTGTTGTTAAATTACAATAAATTACAATTAGAAGGTGAAACTGACCCCAACCTTATTTGGCCCTTTCCACAATCCTAATTACCTGTTCTGCCCAGCGGGTTTAGCGGGCGTTTCAAAAACATTCTAAAGAATCTTGTTTTTAAGTGTAGTTGCATGAGTAGGAACTAACTGATGTGTTCATTAATGTTAACAGTATACATATACTGTAAACTGACTCGTTTCACATCATTTCTTATGAAAAAATCGTTCAGATGATCCATGGAGCATGTAACTAAGTAACTAGCCTTGATCTCTGTGTTGAATTTTGATATGCATAATCGATCGCTTTGTCAAGATGTGATATCCTATCGTAATCTTTAATTGTTATTGTTGTTGTTGTCTTCAGTCCAGAGACTGGTTTGATGCAGCTCTCCATGCTACTCTATCCTGTGAAAGCTTCTTCATCTCCCAGTATCTACTGAATCTGCTTAGTGTATTCATCTCTTGGTCTCCCTCTACGATTTTTACCCTCCACGCTGCCCTCCATTAGTAAATTGGGGATCCCTTGATGCCTCAGAACATGTCATATCAACCGATCCATTCTTCTAGTCACGTTGTGCCACAAACTCCTCTTCTCCCCAATTGTATTCAACACCTCCTCATTAGTTATGTGATCTACCCATCTAATCTTCAGCATTCTTCAGTAGCACCACATTTCTTTAATTGTTATAGATCCTCAATCCATGGGAGCAAAATATGGGGTAATGACTTTATCTGGTTTCAATATTCGAAATATTAATTTCTTACCGTGATCTTAAAATACTATTTCAGAAGGATTGTATGCTATCCACGGAATCAGCAAGCAATGAACAATTTCGAGCTGTGTTAAAAACATGTCTTATGTGCAATGAAAATAGAATTTACGAAATATCAGTTTAGTTTATGATTGCAAAGCGTCGCAATCGACTTTGCCTCAGTAACTGGTAATCGATTGCTTAAATGATATCTGAGTGTACTTGCTGATACCTGACTTGCTTTAGTGACAGTGGCCTCAGAAAGGTTTTACTCACTGCTCTATGGACTACGCTATAGTAATAATACATTACACTATTATTTGGAAAAAGTGAAGCACCTAGACTGAGAGATACAGTCACAATGTAATTTATTACACCGATTAGCATTACAGACCTGTACAAGCACTGTGACTGTGGAAATCCAGGACTGAGTAGCACCACGAAGTGCCGCTAGACGTCGTGGCATGTAATCAAACAGAGCCTGCATATGCTGTGGGGAATACTCTGCCACACAGTTTGTATGCGCGTCTACAAAGCATCAGCTGTGGCTGCAGGAGGGCCTGAACGAGCAAGTTGCCGAGCGACCATATTCCAGACATGTTCGATGAGCGACATGTCAGGAGAATGGGCAGGCCAGGGAAGCAGTGGTACCCATTCTTCTTTGAAGAAATCTTGCTGTTTCCTCACTTTTGTATCCCACCTGGAAGGCAGTGCATGGGTCTGCTCCTGAATACTTAAAGGTTGGCCGAATGAAGGAAGCGAGTAGGTGCAGGTGAGGTAAAACACGTCGGTACTTCAAAATTGCTCTGAGCACTATGGGACTTAACATCTGAGGTCATCAGTCCCCTAGAACTTAGAACTAATTAAACCTAACTAACCTAAGGACATCACATACATCCACCCCGAGGCAGGATTCGAAACTGCGACCGTAGTGGTCGCGCGGTTCCAGATTGAAGCGCCTAGAACCGCTCGGCCACACTGACCGGCACACGTCGGTACTGCAAGTAAGTTCAAATGGTTCAAATGGCTGTGAGCACTATGGGACTTAACATCTGAGGTCATCAGTCCGTAGAACGTAGAACCACTTACACCTAACTAAGCTAAGGACATCACACACACAGTAGCAGTCGCGCTGTTCCAGACTAAAGCGCCTAGACCCGCTCGGCCACACCGGCTTGCTGCAAGTAAGTAAAAGGAGTTTACTGGTACATAAATATCTACTGAATCATACATAGCTTTGTACAGATGAGCACGTAGGTGTGAAGCCTTAGACCTGTCGTAAGTATTGCAAAGTCGCTACAAAAAGCAAAGCTGGAGCGAAGTGTCCCGGCCGTCTGCTCTTGATGAACTGGGTGAAAGTGGAGCAGCACTCATAGAGCTGCACAGCGTGGGCTAGAGGGTGCTGTGGCCAGCGAAGATCTTCCACTCTCGTAGTGCCAAACTGAGAACTAGCACCTACGCTGTGGTATCGTAGCTATCGATACCACATCCCTCTCCCCTGAAATGGCGCACCGTCGTTGAGTAGGGCTTCCGACGAAGGGTGGAGGGACTCAGGGGCGGCGCAACTGAGGGGCCGTACGGCGGAACTACTGGGGAGTGCTGCCCACCCGCGTCCCCGAATTGCTTGCGAGGGGGCAAGGAAAACGCCCCGTGGAAAACCTGCCCAGGCCGCGCACCGCCACTAGGTATCCTCGGATGAGGAGGCGAAGCAACAAACTCCACGGGCGGCGGCGGCGGCAGGAGCGCCCGTGGCGGAGGCGCGAGCGGCGGAGGCGCCGTCGGTGGAGTCGTGGGTTGAGGCGGCGAAAGACGCGAGGCATCTAATTCTGCCGGAAAAGAACCAGCGGCAGAAAACCGAGGGCGCCACAAACGGATCTGGTTTCGTTGTCGCTTAACAGTGCCGGAGGGACCAGAAATTACAAATAAGGTGCGGCCAAGCTGGCGAAGAATGCGCCCCTGCACCCAGCGCTGCCTGCCAGAGAAAACTACGATAGAACACCAAAGCATGCGGCGCCAAGCCAGAACGAGGCGAAACAGTGGGAGCGCGCTTCGGCGGGTGCAGTAGCTGCAGGAGCGACCGATGGTTGGGGTGTTTGGGGAAAGAGACCAAACAGCGAGGTCATCGGTCTCATCGGATTAGGGAAGGAGGGGGAAGGAAGTCGGCCGTGCCCTTTCAAAGGAACCATCCCGGCATTTGCCTGGAGCGATTTAGGGAAATCACGGAAAACCTAAATCAGGATGGCCGGACGCGGGATTGAACCGTCGTCCTCCCGAATGCGAGTCCAGTGTGCTAACCACTGCGCCACCTCGCTCGGTGCGACCGATGGGCGCGGCCATGTAGCAATTCTGCTGGGGAACGGGTGCCGTGCGACTGGGAGAGATATGAAGCTAGGGAAGTCCATAGCAAGTGCTTCCGAGAGTGCGTGGCGTGCAGCCTGCTCATCTGCGATTTAAATGTACGCACAAAGCGTTCAGCCTCGCCGTTCGACTGGGGGTGGAACGGGGCTGAGGTCAGATGGTGAATGCCATTAGCACCACAGAACGCTTCAAACTCGGAGGACATAAATTGGGGGCCATTGTCTGAGATAATAACTTCAGGAAGGTTGTTGTTGTTGTTGTTGTTGTTGTTGTTGTGGTCTTCAGTCCTGAGACTGGTTTGATGCAGCTCTCCATGCTACCCTATCCTGTGCAAGTTTCATCTCCCAGTACCTACTGCAACCTACATCCTTCTGAATCTGCTTAGTGTATTCATCTCTTGGTCTCCCTCTACGATTTTTACCCTCCACGCTGCCCTCCAATGCTAAATTTGTGATCCCTTGATGCCTCAGAACATGTCCTACCAACCGGTCCCTTCTTCTCGTCAAGTTGTGCCACAAACTCCACTTCTCCCCAATTCTATTCAATACCTCCTCATTAGTTATGTGATCTACCCATCTAATCTTCAGTATTCTTCTGTAGCACCACATCTCGAAAGCTTCTATTCTCTTCTTGTCCAAGCTATTTATCGTCCATGTTTCACTTCCATACATGGCTACACTCCATACAAATACTTTCAGAAACGACTTCCTGACACTTAAATCTATACTCGATGTTAACAAATTTCTCTTCTTCAGAAACGCTTTCCTTGCCATACAGCGAGGTCATCGGTCTCATCGGATTAGGGAAGGAGGGGGAAGACATCAAAGCCCGAACATTACTGGAAGATGTAGTAGAAGACATAGGCACAAAAGAAAAGTTGCTGTACGCATCAATAACTATTAACCAGCGGGTGTCCCAGAAAGGACCCGCGAAATCAATATGAACGCGCTGCCAAGGCGCAGTAGGAGTGGGCCACGCAAAGAAGCACTGGCGGGGAGCAGATTGATGCTCCACGCAAGAGCGACAATTAGCAAGCAAATTCTCAATTTGTTTATCAATGCCGATCCAAGTGCAGTGACGACGCGCTAGTTGTTTCGTCCGCACTATACGCCAATGACCAGCGTGCAGTAAGTGGAGGATTTGCGACTGTAACGAGCGAGGTACAACCACACAAGACTGATCATTGTCAGTTCGTAACAAAATAACACCCGTGGTGTACAGACAATTTGCGATGTTGCGCAAAGTGGATCACGAATCTGCATGGCAGACGGAGGCCATTGAGTGCGAATGTACTGTAAAAAAATCTGCAAAGAAGCATCGCGGAAGCAATGCGACGAAAATCCACTGAAAAACCATCAGCTAATTCCTTATCCCGCGAATCAATGAACATGCATGATAATTCGGAAGAATCAGACACTTCGTCAGGGCCGATAGGTAGACGAGACAAAAGGATCGGCATTGCCATGCTGGGCCATAGGCCGAAACAAAATTTCGTAATTGTAGTTAGACAAAAGCAAGGACCAATGTTGCATCAGAAGGTCAAATCAAATTGCAAAACGATTTAGAAAAGATATCTGAATGGTGCGAAAATTGGCAGTTGACGCTAAATAACGAAAAGTGTCAGGTCATCCACATGAGTGCTAAAAGGAATCCGTTAAACTTCGGTTATACGATAAATCTAAAGGCCGTAAATTCAACTAAACACCTAGGTATTACAATTACGAACAACTTAAATTGGAAGGAACACATAGAAAATGTTGTGAGGAAGACTAACCAAAGACTGCGTTTTATTGGCAGGACACTTAGAAAATGTTACAGATCTACTAAGGAGATTGCCTACACTACGCTTGTCCGTCCTCTTATAGTATACTACTGCACAGTGTGCGATCCTTACCAGATAGGACTGACGGAGTACATCGAAAAAGTACAAAGTAGGGAGCACGTTTTGTATTATCGCGAAATATGGGAGAGAGTGTCACTGAGATGATACAGGATTTGGGATGGACATCATTAAAAGAAACGCATTTTTCGTTGCGACGAAACCTTCTCTCGATATTCCAATCACCATCTTTCTCCTCCGAATGCGAAAATATTTTGTTGACACCGACCTACAAAGGGAGAAACGACCACTATGATAAAATAAGGGAAATCAGAGCTCGTACGGAAAGATATAGGTGTTCGTTCTTTCCGCGCGCTATACGAGATTCGAATAATAGAGAATTGTGAAGGTGGTTCGATGAACCCTCTGCTAGGCACTAAAATGTGATTTACAGAGTACCCATGTAGATGTAGATGTAGACGTAGGTGGAGATGTAGATCCGGAGCTATTTCTTACGATGTTTATCATTGAGTGAATTTGAGAGTAAGTCCCTCAGTAGGCTAAACGGTTCCCTGCTATCAGCAAACAAAACACAGGACTGAAAACATGGTGTATCGTGAGTGTGACGCCACATACACTGCATTCCGGTGGGTCTTCATGCCACAAGAGGTAAAAAGTGTCATTGGGCACTGTCTGATACGAAGTCAAAAAAAAAAAAAAAAAAGGTTCAAATGGCACTGAGCACTATGGGACTTAACATCCGGGGTCATCAGTCCCCTAGACTTAGAACTACTTAAACCTAACCAACCCAGGGACATCACACACATCCACGTCCGAGGCAGGATTCGAACCTGCGACCGTAGCAGTAGCGTGGTTCCGGACTAAAGCGCCTAGAACCGCCCGGTCACAGCGGCCGGCGATACGAAGTGAGGACCACTTCATCCCTTCGGGGAGTTCGAAACGAAGTGTGCCATGGGCGAATACTAGGTTTGACCGATTGTAGCTTGTTGTTGGCCACTTCCAACTACTGCCTTTCCCATTCAGCCAACACTCTCTTTGTCACGCACGGCGCGACAGCCTGTTGGGAGACGTTAAGTCGAACTGTGATATTCTCCTGGCAAGCTGACTTTGCTGTTCTGTCAGGTTCCTCATCCCCCTCGATTCCCATGTGTCCAAAGGTCCATCAGAAGCCACCTCTTTCTCCTGTCTCTGCAGAAGGTGGACTGAGTCCTAGACCATCTGAACTAGCCTATTTTCTGGGAACATGCGTTGAGTAGCCGATAAAATGTCGTTAAAAATCCTATTTAAAACAACATCGATCCTAAAATGTTGTCCTTTGGGATCTGATAAATGTTTCACTAAAAACTTGGCCTTATTTGAAGCACGCACTACCTCTACCGTTTGTACCCTGCTTCCAGATGTGTTCAAAACGTCCTCTTGTTTCTAATGATTCTAGTTTTTCCAGTAGAATTTTATGGTTATCAATACCAAACCCCGTAACAAATTTAGAAATATACCTGACATCTTCATCCTTTTCTAATGTATCAAGAACCATTTTTGAAATCTCTGTTACGGCTGATTCTGTACTTCTGCTACTTTGAAAACTGAACTGTGTTTTACCGAGGAGGTTATATCTATTCAAGTAATTCATTATTCTGTCTTTCGTAATGGATTCTATTTTTTTGTGAGTGAGGCAGTAGACAAATCGGCCGTCGTTTTCCATATCTTCTGCATCTCTTTTATTGAGAGATACTCAACTCTTGTATGATTTTTATTAATGGGCTTTCGGGACGTGCCCATACTAGCCGTCTCAGTAGTGGGACGTCAGTTACGGCGATACGAACGTAAAGACAACACAACAGCCGGTGGCCGAGAAGAGAATATCTCCGACCTAGCCGGGAATTGAACCGAGGGCCCTTCCGTTAGCAGTCCACGCAGCTACCGACGCGGCCGCCTGTTTCGGATATGGTACTCTTGGAAGTTACCTGAGTTGAAGGACTAGTTTACTGTGTCAGTTAGCTGGGTCTATGCATTATTTAATTACACTGACTGGCACCTCATCTATGCCTGTTGACTTCTTGTTTTTTTTAATTTTTGTACTGTTTTCCTTACTTCATAGTCTACGGAGGGTAACATCATAATTGCACTTGCGCCAAAGTTTTTAGCGGTGCATCATTGGATATTGTGGATTTTTGGTTGGGCGGTGGGGGGAAAGGGAAGGAAGCTGGTCGTGACCTTTCAAAGAAATCAACCCAGCATTTGCCTTAAGCGATTTAGGGAAATCACGGAAGCCCTAAATCAGGATGGCCAGACGCGGGTTTGAACCGTCGTCTTCCCTAATGCGAGTCCAGTGTGCTAACCACTGCGCCACCTCGCTCGGTGGAGTTCTTAGTTCCAGTTTCTCTGCTATACCTGAGTAATATTCATCCACAAAATCTGGTAAGTACTGTGAGTTGTTTATCGACCCAATCCTGTCTTTTATCTGTAAGGTAACTGCGAATCCGTTTCTTTTTTCCTGTTTCTTCTTTTACAACCTTCAAGGCCGCTTTGTTTTTATTTTCAGCATTAAGTACTGTTTTGTTATTTGCTGACTTTTTTTGCAGAAATTACTCCTGAAATCAACTTAACTGTAATAGGTACAGATCAATGGTAGTCAAAACGCAGCCTGCGTGCCGCATGCGGCCACAATCAAGTATTCCTGCGGCTCACGGTTCTCAACCGAATTTTGTATTAACATGCTTCTAGCAACTAACAGCCGAATCCAGAAAAGTCAACTTACGTTAAGAACTTCTTAAGAGTGTGGTTTTCATGCTCGGTAACGAAATAGCACTTAGACAGACAGTAATGTGTCAAGATGTGCTCCATTCTAATTTACATTGGTTCATACGACCGAGAGCTGAGTAAAGTTGGTCGCTTACCTCAGGTAGAGAGGTAAGTAGCACGGCTCCTACTGGTTAGAAGGTGTGAGAGAGGAAACGTTTCGTTGTTTTTATTTCAGTACTGACAACTCATGGACGTGCTCGGACGTATCAAGCAACTACTATCATATAAATTTCGACGAGGAAGTAACATGGATTCGTGGATGCGCGTTATAGAGACGATAATCTTTTAAACGCCGTTCATATTCGTAGCAAGGATTATGAAACTAAATTAAGGTTGTTGTAATAAAATGCAATGAGTAGAAGAAAAATGATATTCAAAACATTTAGTAAACATTTGCGATCGTGTCTCACATTGCATTAGGCTTTTAAATATAGTATAGTTACTGTTATTAACCAGTTAATTTTCCGCTCTCACAGACGGCTCAAATTTTCGTTTGTGTCGCAACTTTGGGATCGCTAACGATGGCAACAATACAAAACAGAGAAAAGTCAACACTAGGCGTTCCTAATGGTGCGCAACTTATCGCGCCCTTACTGTAGCCAGTCTATTGGAGATTTATAAGGTACTAATTTATGTAGCAATTCATAACAAATCGATACAAGGTTAGTATTGGCTTATCGCAAGAGGTCACATTACCGCTTAGGATATCCGAACATGCTCCCGGACCGACGCAAACTTCCACCTGCCACACACATACCTATTTCTTCTCATAGATTAGTAATTCATTTACTCTCACTCGCACATCTCGTGATTCCCGTGCAAGTTCTAGAATCAGGATAACGAGAAGTCATAGAGTATCATTGTCATTTTCGTCAGAGGTCGCTCTTTTCCTTATGTATATTATATCTGATGACGAAATATAGTTTCAAATACTGACATTTATTCTTGAAGCCCAACTTAATAACGACAGTCTATGACTTCTCGTTGTCTTGATTCTAAAACCTCCACGGAAACCACTAGATGTGCGGGTGTGGGTAAAGTAATAATTTATGAGAAGAAATAGGTGTGTGTCAGAGGGAAGTCTGCGTCGAGGTGCGGAGTGTGCTCGGACAGCTAAATGTTTAGGCGACCGCTCGCGATAAACAGCAAATCCGAATTAGAGTTCCTGACCGGAACCAATGTTCGTACGTCGTTTTTGGCAGTGTATCTACACCCATTACAGTCAAATTCTATTTCAGGAATAAATTTCAATGTTTGAAACTGTAATTCGTCGTCAAACATCAATGTATATAAGACAAAGAGGGCCTGTGACGAAAACGACAATGGAAAGTCCATTACTTCTCGTTGTCCTGATTCTAAAACCTGAAAACCTGCGTGGGAATCACGAGATGTGTGAGTGAGGGTAAATGAATTAATATTTTTGGAGTAGAAGTTGATAGGTGTGTGACATATGGAAGTATGGGGCAGTCCAGGGACTGTACTCGGATAGCCTAAGTGGTAATGCGACTGCTCATGATAAGTGGGAAATCCAGGTTCTAGTATTGGTCTGGCATTAATGATCATATGTCACTTTACGAATAAATTTCAATATTTGAAACTGTAGCTTGCACCTTCCTCCTAATCTTTTTGTACGTGTGGTAATAGTTTAGAACACTGGCTCACTATGGAATGAGCTACTGCATAATCTGGAAGGACTTTCTTGTACCTCCTGCCATCCACTGCCACTGCTATTAATGTAGATACTTTTTTAAATAACTGTTTAGTTCGTGGTGCATTCAGGTGGGAATACTCGTAGCAGTATAACTAAGGCAGTCAGTGTAGATAATATGTGTTTTATCATCAATACTACTCACTCTTGGTCCTTGGGTGGCGTCTTCGGTCCCGCGTTCGAATCCCGCTGCTGTATAAATTTTGATTATTAATCAGCATTGACGGCCGAAGACTTCCGGCATAAGAAGTCACCCTCATTCTGCCAACGGCCTCATCAAAGAGGGTGGAGGAGCGGACAGAGGTCCAGGGCACTCTCTTGTCCTAGGAGAGAGAAACTGCTCCTGAAGACGAAAGAATCAACAAAGATCAACGGCATGAGGATGCAGAAGGCAATGGAAACCACTGCATTAAAGACACATAACGTATATCCACAGGACATGTGGCCTGTAATTGAAGAAGTGTCATGATGTTCTCTCTTTTTAGCAAAAGATTCCGGAATACTCCCCCATTCGGATCTCCGGGAAGAGACTGCAAAGGGGGAGGTTACCATGAGAAGAACAATGAATAATCAACGAAATAATAACATTCTACGAGTCGGGGCGTGGAATGTCAGAAGCTTAAACGTGGTAGGAAAACTAGAAAATCTGAAAAGGGAAATGCAAAGGGACAATCTAGATATAGTAGGGGTCAGTGAAGTGAAGTGGAAAGAAGACAATGATTTCTGGTCAGGTGAGTACAGGGTAATATCAACAGCAGCGGAAAATGGTATAACTGGAGTAGGATTCGTTATGAAAGGGAAGGTAGGGCAGAGAGAGTGTCACTGTGAACAGTTCATTGATAGGGTTATTCTCATCAGTATCGGCAGCAAACCAACACCAAGAACGATCAGGTATACATGCCGACGTTGCAAGCTGGAGATGAAGAGATAGAGAAAATGTATGAGGATCTTGAAAGAGTAATACAGTATGTAAGGGGAGACGAAAATCTAATAGTCATGGGGAACTCGAATGCAGTTGTAGGGGAAGAAGTACAAGAAAAGGTTACAGGAGAATATGGGCTTGGGACAAGGAATGAGAGAGGAGAAAGACTAACTGAGTTCTGTAACAAGTTTCAGTTAGTAATAGCGAATAGTCTGTTCAAGAATGGCAAGAGGAGGAGGTATACTTGGAAAAGGCCAGGTGATACGGGAAGATTTCAGTTAGATTACATAATGGTCAGACAGAGATTCCGAAATCAGATACTGGATTGTAAGGCCTAACCAGGAGCAGATATAGACCCAGATCACAATATAGTGGTAATGAAGAGTAGGCTGAAGTTTAAGACAATTATTCAGGAAGAATCAATACGCAAAGAAGTGGGATACGGGAGTACTAAGGAATGGCGAGATACGCTTGACGTTTTTGTAAGGCTATAGATGCAGCAATAGGGAGTAGCTCAGTAGGCAGTACAGTTGAAGATGAATGGACATCCCGGAAAAGGGCGATATTAGAAGTTGGGAAGGAAAACATAGGTAAAAAGAAGGTAACTGCGAAGAAACCATGATAACAGAAGTAATACTTCAATTGCCTCGATGAAAGGAGAAAGTACAAAAATGTTCCGGGAGACTCAGGAATACAGAAATACAAGTCGCTGAGGAATGAAATAAATAGGAAGTGCATGGAAGCTAAGTCGAAATGGATGCATGAAAAATGTGAAGAAATCAAAAAAGAAATGATTGTCGATAGGACTGACTCAGCATACAGAAAAGTTAAAACAACCTTCGGTGACATTAAAAGCAAGGGTGATAACATTAAGAGTGCAACGGGAATTCCACTTTTAAATGCAGACGAGAGATCGGATAAGTGGAAAGAATACATTGAAAACCTCTATGAGGGGGAATATTTGTCTGGTGTGATAGAGGAAGAAACAGGAGTCGATTTAGAAGAGGTAGGAGACCAGGTATAGAATTTAAAAGAGCTTTGGAGGACTTAAGGCAGAAGGAATAGATAACATTTCATCAGAATCTCTAAAATCGTTGGGAGAAGTGGCAACAAAAAGACTAGTCACGTTGGTGTGTAGAATGTATGAGTCTGGCGACATACCATCTGACTTTCGGAAAAACATCATCGACACAATTCCGAAGACGGCAAGAGCTGACAAGTGCGAAAATTATCGCACAATCAGCTTAACAGCTCATGCATCCAAGTTGCTGATAACAATAACATACAGAAGAATGGAAAAGAAAATTGAGGATGCGCTAGACGATCATCGGTTTGGCTTTAGGACAGGTAAAGGCACGAGAGAGGCAATTCTGGCGTTGCGGTTAATAATGGAAGTAAGACTAAAGAAAAATCAAGACACGTTCGTAGGATTTGTCGACCTGGAAAAGGCGTTCGACGATGTAAAATGGTGCAAGACGTTAGAAATTCTGGGAAAAACGGGGGTAAGCTATAGGGAGAGACGGGTCATACACAATATGTTGAGAGGTGGCATGAGCCCCCTCTCATATTTCTATCTTACGATTTTCCTCTCTAATTGCATGCGGTGAAAAGTTGCTATTCCTTCACACGCGGACTTCCCACGCAGCGTCTCTTGTCACCCAGGTGGTCCGGTGACAGGCGGGCTCTGCGGATCTTGAGAGGGTTAAGCCGATGGGTGTGAGGGAGTCGAGTGAATACTTTCCAGACGCCGACATTGTCAAGAGACACGCCCGCGGGGGCCTGAAGTAGCGGCTGGGCTAGAGGTTCCGTTACTTCGGAGAAACTTGGCGAAAACACTTTCTGGTGAGCTACCAGCGAGGCGTGGGAATGACTTGTGTACCCAGGCAGTTGTGGCGGGAAAATTCCCGCGCTTTCTGCAAAATAGTAACTGTGATTGGCTTGCTCAGGGCATAGTTCCGTGACGTAGCAAAATCAGCGCAGAAATTGGCGCCAAGAATCTCCATTGGTGGAATGGTAGTGCTCTGGCAATAGATTGGAATTTTCCGCCGGTTTTCGAGTTTCTGATTGGAACATTTAACCACGGCCACCGTCGTGGGGGCGGGAATGTTCTGTGTTCGGCCTGTACGGGTGCTCTAGAGAGGAGTCGGCTCTCGCCTTTCGATCGAAGTAGGTTACAAGACTGAGCTCTCGCTGCTCTGGACAGCCTGCTTTCCGTTGGCTGTCTAATATACTTTTATTTAATTGTAACTGTTTGACGAAGTTGCTGAAGTTTCGACTTCAACGTAACTTTCCGAGTACAGTTGGCAATTGAGCATTCTGCATACAAGCGGCCTATGTTGTCTGTCTTGAGCAGTTTTGGCTAAAGTTGACTGTATCGGAGTTACAGTGTGACTTTGCTTGTTAAAATCAATCACTGTACCATCAGTGATTGTGTGGCAAGCCTTCTTCGTCTCCCTCAGAGGCGCATCTGTATTGCTAGGAAGTCTCTAGTCTGGAACAACCAAACCAGGATTATTCGTTTCGGGCTATACTCGCGACATTATCATCACCACGACAGGACGTCGAAGCTACCAGCCATCGCCTCCGGTACGCCAGATCGTGTTCTGGCAGTTAAGAAGACAGTTTGGTAATGTATGTCCGCAGCACCGGCAGATAGGGATTTTCCTATGTGATAATCAGAGCTCAGCAGAGCGCGCCTGTTCGCCTTTTTCTAACTTTGTTCTGTCTTGGGTAGCAGCAATTAATGTTGGGTTAGCTGTGTGTCTCTCTTAAGATTTGAGTGGCAAGGAATTGGCTCCACATACCACTTCGTCATAAACCTCACAATCTAGTTTAGGGACAACTTCACCTTCACAGCGTTTGTTTGAGTATCCAATTTGAGCCAATTTGATGTGTTATAAATGTTTCATGTGTTTTTGTTTATTATTTTGTGTTTAGTATTAATAAATCATATTGTTATTTTGGACAGAACTTTCATTCTGTTGATCGGTAGAGCAACCCTATCATTTCTCACTACGTTATTTAACTTATTTATCAAATTAAATTATTGCAGGTGCCAAACTCTTTTCTACTCCACTTGCAGGGTTGATTACAGTCAGTTCGCATATATTTTTTAATCCATGTGCAACAGCAAAAGTCGGAGTTAGAATAGGGGGGGGGGGGGGGGGGGGCTTAGAGCATCATTTACATATGTAGATTCTAGAAGAATTTAGTGTTAAATACACTGCTAGCCCCGGCACCTCGCATAAAATGGCGACCCTTAGCCTCGGATCTTTCCTGTGAATCACTGATTAACAAACAGTATTCAATTTTTTTTCTCTACTATTTTTATGATTAGTACCCAAGTTCTTTTTCTTGTAGTTCCGCGATTAGTTTTTATTAGCGGCGCGTGATTACAGTTTTTGTTTTCAGTGTATATATTTTTTTGTTTGTTCATTGTTTTTTTTGTGTTTCTTTGATGTGGTGACCGTACCTCATCACACTTTGTCGGGTTTGTGTGCAGTTTCTGTACCACAACAAATCGTGCTTGTAGTTACAGCGTTGAAACGGCGTTGTTGAAATTTTATGTCTATGTGAAAAAAAAATATTGGGAGTAGATGATTTTTATTGTGAATTTTAGATAAAATTGTTTTTTTCATGAATGATCACGAGAAGTAAGGCACGACTATTATCGAACGAAACTAAAACAAAAGAGGATAGCATAATGGATAAGAGGCAGGTTACTCACGAGGATAGGTTCGGAGATGAGATGGGCACATTTTTAGCAGCACAGGACGACAGGGTCATTGATGAGGAAGGTGATTTGGACGCGATCTTAGAGCAACGTCGCGACCGTGATTATGATAGTGAAGTGGAGGATGGAACAGAGACAGGCACACAGGTCGAGACGGTAGCAGAAGTTTATAGTCAAACGAACGAGTGCAAACAGAGGCCAGCTCGGTCACGTCAGAGCTCTAGCGCCCAGGTGTCCAGAGTTACATCGCCCATGTTTGAAGAGGATCAAAAAGATGTAAACCCAATACTGAGCTTCCTACGATCAATGAAAGAAGACGCTGATGAACAACGTAAAAAGGAGAAGGAAGAAGATGAGAAACAACGTAAGAAGGAGAAGGAAGAAGATGAGAAACAACGTAAGAAGGAGAAGGAAGAAGATGAGAAACAACGCAAGAAGGAGAAGGAAGAAGCTGACGAACAACGTAAAAAGGAGAAGGAAGAAGTTGACGAACAGCGTAAGAAGGAGAAGGAAGAAGCTGACGAACAGCGTAAGAAGGAGAAGGAAGAAGCTGACGAACAGCGTAAGAAGGAGAAGGAAGAAGCTGACGAACAGCGTAAGAAGGACACTCAGGCAATAATTTCGCATATAGGAGAAATTCGAGGGGAATTACTAACAATAAAGAAAGAATGTGCAGAAGTAAAACAAATGTCAATGGCTGCACAAAAAGTAGCAGGCCTGGCCAAAACGGCGGCAATAGGGGCAATGAAAGTCGCAGAAGCAACTTTTAACTCGCAGGGCGCTTGCGACGTACAACACAATCCCACTCAAAATCCCTAGCGTTCTTAAAAACTCAGGGTAATATCGCGGTTGCGAACAACACGAAACGAATGGAAGAAGTAGAGAGTCGGATAGCAAAACTAGAGCAAAACGGGCACACGAGCACTGCGCGTTCGGATACCAATGATGGAGTACACAGAATTGTGTCTCCGAGGAAAAGCCCGCCGCGCTCTAGCCCAATGACCGAGTGCGGAACTAACAATGCGCACGCAGAAACAGCGAGCAATAGCTCCAATAATTGTAGCCCACTTAGGAGAGTGAATTCTGAGTGCCACTTCCACTGTGATACAGACGTAGCACATCACAGTTATCAGCTAGATAGATCAGGACACTCAGCAGACGTGCAAGTATCGGAAACGAGTGACAACGCCAGTGCGAGGATCAGACAGGATTTTGATCACAATCACTTCCTGTCGATACTAAAATTCCAGAAGTTCGAAGAAAATGGTGGGTCAATGCATCCGAAGAGCTGGGTGATGCAGTTCACAAACTCATTACCGGCATCATGGCCAATCCAGGCAAAATTAGATTTCATGTGTGAACACATCGAAGGCCAAGCCGCGGAAAAGATGCGAGGTGTGGCAGCGACGTGTCGGACTGATCAGGAATTTGTTGGTGCATTCCTGCGGACCTATTGGTCAAAGGAAACGCAAGACAGGATTAAAGAGGAAATAATATTTTGTCCTGAACTGGAAGTGTCCGGGCATAGGAGCGCAACCAAATTTCTTTATGATTTACTCAAGAAGAATCAATTTTTAGATAGTTCATATAGCAACGGAGAAATCATTAAATTTTGCTTTTCCAAATTGCCAGTTACGTACCAACAGACACCTGTCGGGAAGTGTGGATCTGACATAGAAGCATTCAAGAGTCTATTGCGCGAACTCGAAGTTGTCTTTGATAAACAAGACGCAAAGGACAGGAAGAAGAGGCAAAGTAACAAATACCACGGGCCAGGAAGGGAAGACGACAACAGATCGCATAATCGCACTGGTCAGTTAGGAAACCAGGATTACGGAAGCCAAGGCTACGCTATTCAAGGTTATGGAAACCAAAGACACGGAAACCAGAACGTAAGGGAGCAGGGTCAATCTAGACAAGGAATCTGGGATAGGAGGAGTAACGAACGGCAAAGCGACCGTAATTGGAGAGAGCGAAACCAAGGACAACAGTGGAGCCAGGAGATTGAAACTAGACCCGCAAATCCTAATGCACGTCAGAGGAGGGGGAGCTTAACAAGGGATTGACGCCAGACTAGTGCGAACACAGGCCGCCGGAATTTCGCACGTAATCTCGGACCTGGCCAACTACTGATGATAAATTACGAAGATTTATCAGAAATCCTGCTCGAAGAACATAAAACAACTCCTCGACAGGATCGGCAGCCTCTTATCACAGTATCAATAGCTGAAAAGAGTATGAATGCGATAATAGATAGTGGAAGCTACATAACAGCAATAACTGGGGCAGCATACAAGAGGTGCTCTCAGGAGGTGGACTGGCCTGTCCTATCGGTTAAGAAAACCAAAATAAAAGGGGCATTAGCGGGTAAATGTACGGAGGTCACCCAACAAACAAGACTGGAATTCTCCTGCCAAGGACACAAAATAGAGTCTAACTTCTGGATCGTGCCAAATCTGCCGATCGACATGATAATAGGAACGGACTTCCTAAATGAGCATGAAGCGATAGTTGATCTAGGACGAGGTGAAGTGGTTCTGAGGAAAGGGAATCCCGTCCACATTAAGTTCGACGACCAGCTGATCCCAGCTCAACTACCGTCTAACTGTGTTCGGATAAACTATGCGTGTCAGAAAGACAGAAAGGAAGAACAGGTCGACGTTGCGGGTAGGGGAGAGGACACGGATAAGAATGAAGTCGTAGTAATGGGAGAAATAAAGGAGAAAATAGGAGAAAAAGTGGAAGCAATAAAGAATATAAGGTGCGACCACCGCAAAGAACTTCATAAATTACTAGTAGAACATGCGGAGGTTTTCATTCCCAAGACAGGATCAATAAAGCACTTCCAATATGAATTCCGTGTACGTCCGCACAACCAGTTTCGTGTGCCACCCTACCCAATCCCCTTGGCATATCGACAGAAAGTAGCAGCTGAAATTACGCGAATGCTGAGTGAAGGAATAATAGAACCTACGGCTTCAGCCTATAATAACCCGTTAAGAGTAGTCGAGAAGGCAGATGGTAGTATTCGGTTAGTCTTGGACTCGCGACAGATTAATACCATAATAGAACCCGAAACAGACAGACCGGAACGATTAGAGGAACTCTTACAAAACTTCCATGGGATATCAATCTTCTCATCAGTTGATCTAAAATCGAGTTTATGGCAGATCGAGCTCCATCCAAATTGCAGACAGTATACAGCCTTTTTAGCATTTGGAAGATGTTACCGGTTTCTTCGTCTACCATTTGGTTTAAACATTTCGTCTGCCGCATTCATTCGGGGGCTGGACAGCATACTAAGCGATAATTTGAAACGTCATGTCACCAGCTATGTGGACGATTTGCTGATCGCGGAGAAATCTTGGGGAGAGCACAATGCGGTCCTCGGTGAACTCCTTGCGACATTCAAGGAATACGGAGTGACTATCAAAATCGAATTTTGGGACGTCCTCTGTCAAATTTCTAGGACATATCATCACGGGTGAGGGCATTGCCCCAAATCCCGAAAAGATCGAAGCGATTGAAAAGTTTCCCATTCCTACGACAAAGAAGCAGTTAAGGGGGTTCTTGGGGATCATAAATTTTTATAACCGCTTTATACATGTCAAAACTCAGAGCAGTCCTAGGTTGCATCAACTTACAGGAAAGAAGATTCCTTGGGAATGGGATGAGGCGGCCGAATCCGAATGGAAAGCATTAAAATTCGCATTATTACTAGCACCCATCCTCTCACACCCTAATTTAGCAGAAGAGCTTTGCATAGTCACGGACAGTTCATATTCGGGTCTGGGTGTCATGGTGTTCCAAGACTATGTACATGAAGGAAACAGGGTGTGGAAGACAATCGCGTTTGGTAGCAGAGTACTAACCAAGAGTGAGAGGAATTACTCAGTAACCGAGTTAGAGGCACTGGCTATTGTATGGGCGTTTGAAAAATTCAGATACCTTCTGTTTGGTCGCAAGACGAGGGTCTACACTGACCACAAGGCACTCGAGTTCCTGATGACTGCAAAGCTTAATCACAGGCGGCTCATTAGGTGGGCATCATATCTGCAGCAATACAATTTTTCGATACAATATGTCCCCGGCAGTCAGAACATAATTGCAGGCGCCTTATCACGGTCACCGATCGGATTTGAGCACAACATAGAAGAAGATCTGGAGGAAAATCACTACTGCCTTTTCTATATGCAGAAAGTAGCCTTTGAAAATTTTATTACCTGTAGTATGCAGGACATCAAGAAGGAGCAAGACAAGGACCCTGCCCTAGTGTTATTGAAACAGAAATGGATAGACAGGAGACACGCCACCGTCAGGCAGTTCTACCTCTTGCGGAAAGGCATAATTTTCCACCGAAATTATGCCAATGACACTGAATGGGGGGTATGCCTCCCTGAACACCTAATAAACAAGGTTATATGGCATACTCACCTCAGCTATGGACACTTCGGACCACGCAAGTGCAATCTCAAGCTAAGGACCATGCGTTACTTTCGAAACATGGAGCGTCGAATTCGGAGGGTACTGTCGGTGTGTAAAGACTGCCAAAAGGCTAAGCACACCACTGTGAGCATGCAGGCACCATTATACCCAATCGTACCGACCAAATTAAGACAATTAGCAGCAACAGATTTGATGGGACCTTTGCCAAGAACAAGAAGAGGATATACTTACGTATTAGTGTTTGTTGAACTAACGTCCAAATACGTTACCTTTACGGCACTGAAGAGGGCGACAGGACGAACTGTATCACAAGCCCTAATCCGGGATTTCCTACCACAGGTTGGTCATGTGAGTAGAATTATTTCTGATAACGGGCCACAGTTTAAGTCAAAAACATGGAAGGAGACGTTGCGTCGATGTAAAATTGATCCCATTTTTATATCTTCACACCATCCGAGCTCGAATGCTGCAGAACGGGTTATTAAGGAACTCGGAAACTTGTGCCCGTTGTACTGTAACAAACAGCACACGACATGGGACGTTTTCCTTAAAGACTTCCAGGAGGTGATCAATGAGGCACCCCATGGGATAACAAAATTGGCACCCATTATAGTACTGAAAAACCGGATTCCTAAGGACTTGATAACCGAAGTCGTAAACTTCCCACCAAGGGCGCGAACGCAGCACCGAGCCATAGTGGATTTGGCTCTCAAGAGGATACGGGCTGCAGCAGAGGTCAGGAAGAGACGTGCCGACAGGGGAGCTCGTCTACGACACTTCCAAATTGGACAAAGGGTGCTCGTGAAGTCTTTCCGACTCTCTAACAAACAAAAAATGAAATGCAAAAAATTCTATTCTGTTTACAACGGCCCGTACCGTATAAGGAGAGCAGCTCACCACAATGATTATGAATTGTAGACGCTGAAAGGAAAGAAGTCCATAGGACTCCACCACATCTCTCACATAAAGAAGTTCGTGGAATAGTAGTAGTTTAAGTGGTGTACGTAGCAGAATAGGCAAATATATGAACCTTTCTTCGGGGAACAATAATCGTTGCATTAATAGATTAAGATTGTTAAAGTATTAACACACTGCGTTGTCTCGCATAAGAATTTACTGCTGCTAACTTTTTTTTGGTTTATGTTCGCGATCTGCACTGTCGATGGGATAAGAGGCACTACCTTTCCATGAGCAATGTTTTTGTCCTTTCCTATCTGGTGTCCATGTTAAGGGATAATGATGAGTGACGAGATGTCGCACAAACGGGCGCATACAAGAACGTGCTCTTAGAAGCGTTCTGAGAAATCGTGATACGCTCCATAGCGGCCACAACCAGTTCGTGAGACGTTCATATCAATGCTTGCAGGCACGCGTCAGTGCACTGCAAGATTGTGGTATATTGCGTGATTTCGAGGATGAATATGGGCAGTATAGTTTTTGCAGAGCTGCGCCAGCATCGTTGTCTTGCAAGTCGGGGTGAACCTGTGAGCGTTTGACTCCAATGGTGCCCTAGACGATAGAAATGCGGGCATAAAGCCTACCATGGCAATGTGCTGGTTGGGGATTTAGCGTGCTGCTTGTGACTGTCACAGATCAATAACCAAGGAATTATACTTGGAGATTCGTGACATACTCTGTAGCTGGCGTGTGTTGGGCGACTGAATCCGCAACAGGAACCAGTCCTGGCTTGGTCATATTACATTGTCTCTGGAAAGGTGTGCTTTGATCGCGAAAACCGCATCACATAGAGAAGGAAGTTGCAACTATAAATTTATTGTCGTGTATAGCCATGGCTAACCCAGTCTCTGGAGTTTCAGTGAGGCGTAATGAAAACTCGGAGGTCATGTCGTACAGCGCGCACATCACTGTCGTCAATAGCGGCGAGCAGCGAGACATCTCAACGTAACAGGAATTATGTAAGAGTATTGTATAAGGTAAAAATAAATAAATAAAAGGGTACGATATACTAGGATAAGTTAAACTGTAGGATTTAACAATAACTGGATTAATATTGTGGGGGTTTTCTACCACAAGTGTTTGGCGCGCGCCTATTGGGATGCTATTTTTCAGCTCACCAAACCACAGACCCGAGATGGAGGGACGACGGGCGAGCGAAAGTAGAATAGTTGCATGTTCTTTATAGCACAGTAAAACTTCGACCTGCATAATAACATAATTTATTCAAAAGACATAGAATGTAGATCGTTGGCAAATGGTAGTTAATTCTTGAGCATGTCTACTGTCGATCTATATAATTAATAGTAATATTAGTGCGGGCCCGCACATTTAGTTGTTCATCCATTACATAGCATCAGTTATCACACACCATGTACAATACTGAGATCGGTCTCTACACAAATATCAAAATAAATTATTTCCATGTCTAGACTAGATACACCAAGATTTTGTTATAATGATAGCTACAGATAAATAACTATAAAATTAAAATTAGAGTGTCTGAAATGACAGACCATCAATGTATCGTTATGTAAATTTATTATAACATAGAAGGTCATGGGGAAAAGTTAGGCATAAGATTTTTGTAAGAATTGTGCAGATGACGGGGATCGTGGCAATGCAGAGGCCAGCCGGAGCAAAAGTAAGAGGTCATCGGCTACCTGCAAGAAGAGAGCGTCAGCGCGCCACCTGACGTGAAGGGCGCGAGAGCATCCGGTCCTACAAGCTGACAGTCACCGGGCCGTATACCTGAGGGATTAGGCGGCAGACAGCCCTCGCCGGGCCACAAGCGAAAGTGAGGCTGGCCGTTGACACTGACACGCGACCCACACGCGACAGCCTGCTAGCTCTCCGGACGCGGCAGCTGTTTGGAGGGATTCCCTGCGGCAGACCACGTTGTCGTGAGTACACGAAGAAGATCACATATCGTGTCAGAACCTGCGCTTCATGTGCCTCAGGACAGAAAGGGACGCTATATACTCACCTGTTTGGGTTTTTACAACTCACTAGCATTGGCCGATCTGCATACACAAAGCAGTATCGTGCCACGCTAACAAATGAATGGTCTCATTTCTATCTTCTCCTCTCTATTAGAGAGCAGTTGTAGCAATCGTCGCTTCTAGTTCGATCCTGTATGGATGACCTCACACACTTGTGGAGTCACTCCACGTGCCATCATCCCTCGTCGGACTGCAATATTGGGAAACATAAAGTACTGTCCAGCGAGAGAAGAGACCTAGACTAGTGATGTATCCCAACAAGTAGACCTCAGAGACAATTAATCGACGTGAGGAGAGCCTATCACTGTGTCTTCCTACCATACTGCCGTGATCATACACATGGGTCTTGCTGCAATCTCAACAGAGTACTGCAGATGCTCCAGCACACCCTATTGCTGTTGCAACAACGTAGCAACAACACCCGACGTTTAGCCCTATGTGATGTCAGTACTGTGGAATTTGTGAAGTGCTTCGAATATTTCTAACAATGTGATTTAGTGCCTCATTCTTAGCACAGTCGTGAACATTGTGCAATGTGGAAGCACAACTTGACACCCCATGAACCTTGTTTTTTTTCTTAGATTTCTATCTCTAGTGTTGTTTTTGTAATATATGTTATACCTTGTATGTGTTTGTGTTTTACACTGTAATTCTTATGTAAGTGATAGAGTAGGGTGCACAAATTACAAATTTCTGTATTGTTCTCCACACCATGTTTTTTGATTGTATTTTGTATTTATTGTTGTGTGTATGCAAACAGTGTGCCTGAAGTCCCCATAAACTGAAGCAGATACCACCACTGTCATTGTGAATGGACCAGCAGTTCAGGGAACATTTTGTAAAGGTTATTCTTGCTGCAGGGAGACAGAATGAATCGGAGGTTGTAACTAGATTCTGAAAGCTCACAAAGAGATTGTTAACTTAAATAGTATCATGTGTGAGTGAGTTCAGGTTAGTTTAATGATTCAAATTGTTGTAACATCTTGGGCATTTAATTGCAGAGCACTCCAACTCTGTAAAGAATAAACTGCTCCATATTTGGCTCACATGCCCGGGCCATATTTAGAGCGTGTATGTCGGTGTGAATCGGTGTTTGGAAGGGGATCCCTGGGTATGGATGTGTGATGTGAGTGTTAATGTTCCATATTAAGAAGGTGAAGTTGGCTACATCATAAATAATCCTCCCACTATGAGCTGCATTTTTCAGTTGCAGTGATTTTCCTTGTAGAGTGCGGCATGTGGAGTCAGTTTGCCAGATTGTTCTTGGGCGATTGACTCACTACCTTGCTCCTAAGTGAGCCAACCGCTCGCCAATTACAATCTAAAATGGCGTAGGGGCTATGAGAGGTGGCATGAGCCCCCTCTCATATTTCTATCTTACCATTTTCCTCTCTAATTGCATGCGGTGAAAAGTTGCTATTCCTTCACACGCGGACTTCCCACGCAGCGTCTCTCGTCACCCAGGTGGTCCGGTGACAGGCAGGCTCTGCGGATCTTGAGAGGGTTAAGCTGAAGGGTGTGAGGGAGTCGAGTGAATACTTTCCAGACGCCGACATTGTCAAGAGACACGCCCGCGGGGGCCTGAAGTAGCGGCTGGGATAGAGGTTCCGTTACTTCGGAGAAACTTAGCGAAAACACTTTCTGGCGAGCTACCAGCGAGGCGTGGGAATGACTTGTGTACTGTAACGTCTATTAGCAAAGGACATATTTTGTAGCACAGAGAGAACATTGTGCATTATATTCTGTTATTGTATGGAATTATGTATTTTTTTTATTATTATTTATTTTAGATAATATCTGTGTCGACGAGTACTGAAACCGCACAGACGATAAATATCATACAAAGATAAGAATATACCACTAGTATAAATAATACAGAACGAACATTAATTTCTCTGTCTTCTTTTTGGAGTTGTACGAGTAAGATAGCCTGTGACGCTGTAGTATATGCTAACGTAGTCTTCTTTTGTCAAGGTCGATAGATGTACGCCATTACGTACTCATTGTAAAAGGTGTGTATTAGTTAACATATTTGAATGTTTTGAATAGAGTTATTTAATGAAGCCTTGCATTATTATTTGTAGTAGCTTGCTTGGAATATTATCCCATCCTTTTGAGATATTTGCAGTTATTTAAATATTATCCGTGGTGCAGAGCTGCGCTACGAACGAACGAGCCGCTGCCGCAGCGCATTCAAACTGCATAAAAAGAAATCGATCATACCGCAAAGAAGCGGGAAGGTAATAGTGAAATAAAATCATCTCTTTCAGCTTCCGGACTTGCAGAGCAGAGCAGCAGATTTTTATGATGTGTTTTGCAGGTTGACGCAGGCTGCTGATAATATATTACTAACAGTACAAAAAAGATAATTTACCTTCGTAATATAATAGGAATTTCGCTGTGCTTAGTTCTTGTCTGGCAACCCTTATAGTGAAAACGTATTTTTCTCCGACAATAGTCTCATGTTCTTGTGCTAGTCGTGGTAATTATTGGTGTTTTACTCTTAACAAAAATCCACTGCAAAGTTATTTTGATGATGAACAATCTTTGCGAACTGTAACATAAATATTTCATAACAAAATAATTTTTCATTTTCAATAACTATAAAGTAGGGAAGATATGTTGACTTTTATAGTGAGTTACAGTAACGAAAAATGTTCCTTTAATAGAAAGCCAGTTACAGAACAATAAGAACCCAATATATTCTGTTTTGTTGAAAATTAATGATTATAAAGAAATTCATGGCACAGCATTAATAAAAGGTATTTCGCGGCTCTTTTCGTATATGCGTTGTTACGCAAATAATAATAATAATAAAACAAAGCAAAATAAGAGAAAAGAGTTTTTACGAAAAGAGAAACTGACGCGAAACTGGCGCCCATAAACGCGGGGCCCGAATTTGCAGTGGCCACGAAAATAAATGTTTATGTAATTTCTTTCAGTGTCTATTGTTATATATATGTATGTATTTAGTGATAAATGTATGTATGTGTATCATGATTAATGCCATGTATTAATGAATGTACAAAAATTCTTTCATGAAACAACGCACCACTGCAAGTGAGTCAGAGGAAACGATCCTGATAGTACTGAGAAACTATAACGACTACATAATCCGGGGGCAGCCGAACCCCGAGATCAGATAAACTAAAGGTAAGACTACAGTGTAGTTGTCCTGTTTGTAGAAGCTTAACTCCAGTGAAGTGATCTCATATCGCTAGTGGTGTGTAGTTTGATGTTAGTGTTTATGACAGGACAAAGTTGATTGTAGATAGTAATTTTTAGTGTGCCGTGTATTGTAGATAAATTAACATATTTTGTGTGCCAGTGAAAAAACGGTCAGATCTTGTGTTCGAGTAGGTAATTTATGAATATGGTTAAATTGCGTAGTCAACGTCCGAGCAATATGGATACTGAGGAACAGCCATTAGTTAGTGCAGGAAATGTAGAAGCGGGTGCATTAAGCAGTACAAGTACTCTCTTTGAGGAGATACCATGCGAAAATGTGGGGGCAGGGGCACAGGAAGTGATGTCACCGCCCACCAGTGCTCAAGGAGAGGTAGATAAAGAAATTACACCACCTCCAGAAAAGCAGGAACCAGAGAGTGGTAATCTGCCCTGTGGGAATTCACTTCAGGCGATATTAGAGCGCGTGCTGGATTACCAGGCAAAATTTGCGCAACTGCAAGCCGAGGGAGATCGCCAGCAAGCTGAGCGAGATCGCCAGTTAGCAGAAAATTTACTTGCCCAGCAAGCTGAGCGAGATCGCCAGTTAGAGGAAAAGTTTCTTGCCCAGCAAGCTGAGCGAGATCGCCAATTAACAGAAAATTTACTTGCCCAGCAGGCTGAGAGGGATCGCCAGCAAGCGGAGCGAGATCGCCAGCAAGCTGAGCGGGACCAGCAACTTGTGCAATCGTTAGAACATATGAAAAAAGAGATTGCCTGTATGAAACAGAATTATGAGTCGATACCTAAGGCCGTGCAGGAGTTGACTGTACAAGTCAACAACCTGCAAGTAGCAAACACTAACAGGGTAGACGAGATAGGTGTCTTAGCCAACCGATTAGAAAAGCTAGAAATAGATTCCACACAGCTTGTAGAGCAGAAGTGGAACGAACAAGCAACTAAAATTGAAACCGAATTCAACTCATGGCTAGAAGTAAAGGAGAGTGAGATCGACAAAAATATTAATTCTAAGGTACAAGCAGCCATAACAGATAGAGATCCCGAATCGTTCAGTACCGCAGTAAATAGTCAGGTACAGAACGACGTGCAAACCATCAAACAAATACTCAGTGATGATATTCCGCAGTGGCAAGCGAATATTAACAAACGGATATCCAACTTGGAAAAGGGTTTAGCACAAAGTAGGAAACATCTTGAACATGAAACTATGTCGCCAACAGCCAATGTTTTTGGCAACGCACAAACTTATATGCGACGCAACAATGGTGAATCTTTAGGCGATAATGCGAAGAGCCTTAGCTTCGGTTCGGAGCACACAGCCTATGTCCCAGGAGCAAACCAGTATAGTCCAAAAATATTAGTTGAAGAAAGTTTGATAAAAAGTAGGCAATTTCATACGTTTACTACTGAACGGAAGTCAGTACACCCAGTAGTATTCATAAAAAGCTTTAAAAATATCTTGCCTGGTGTGTGGAATGAAGCACAGAAAATTCAATACGTAATGTCATACATTCAGGGTGATGCAGCATTGTGGGCTACGGAAGTAGCAGACAGCTGCATGACATACGAACAGTTTGAGAGGGCATTTTTGTCGAAATACTGGTCGCCTTGTATACAAGAGCGGCTAAGAAAAGAAGTATACAATCCCGAACCGTACTCACCCCGTCTTGGGAATCTGAGACGGTATTTCGAGAAGTACATAAACAAAACGCGTTACTGGGACGAGCCTATCTCACCAAGAGACATAATAAGACTCCTAAAATCACATTTACCCCTTCATATCAAAGAGAAATTAATACACGTACCAGAAAGCGACATGGAACATTTCCTGTCTGTTCTAGATTCAATAGACTTAATCCAGGAAGACGCAAAAGCAGCGTGTGATCACTCGCGGAATAATGGATCAGGGTATAAACATGACAGAAATAATAGTGCACAAAACCACAACCATGGAAACGGTGGGAGTGGTAGCAAGCGGCAAGAGCATTCGCAACGGGTATGGTCAGCCGTCTCATAATAAAAAGCGTCGGTTTGACGACCGGTACGATTCCGGACTGCCAGGGACCAACCGCTGGAAAAATGCGCGAGGTCAGTGGCATAGCAATTACAATGACGGTAATCGTAATTGGAATCAGAATCAGCGACCAAGCCCAGAGCGGCAGGGTAATGACCGGTACGACAACAACAGACCACCACTGCAAAACGCGCCTATTGCGCAGTCGTGGCGGCCCACAAACCAAATCGTAAACATAGTAGAGGTCGCGGATAATAGCCGTCCAAGTACCTTGCAAGCAAGCCATCCAACAAACTAGAATCGGCCTCGATATGCTCTCCATCGCTGGCCGAGGGGTGGAGTGAGAGCAACACGAATGACAATAATATCCCTGGAATACATATGCTGCGATACAACGACGATATCAGTATGGATAAAGATCTACTGACCGAACCGCATGAATGTAAGATAGATAGCAACGAAAATGTGCAAGCCATAATAGAAGCGAAAATCAATGATGTTGCAGTGAATACAATCATTGACACAGGTGCCTCAGTGAGTGTAATGAGTACAGAGTTGTTTAAAGTGCTAGGGAAGGGACGTAGCATACCGACTTTCCCGGTTAATAATTGCAAGGTGTCTGGAGCTATAAGTGCACAGAGCCAGTTAGTTAAGTACCAGGTGCAGGTGGAGATTTGTAAGGAGGGCGAAGCCATAGTGAGCTCGTTCCTCATTGTTAAAGGGTTAAAGGTGGCCTGCATTCTGGGAGTAGATTTTCTCCGTGAGAGGGACGCAGTGATCGACCTCTCCTCGGGAAAACTAAGCATAGTTAATAAAGGTAGGAGGATTGAGTTGTCTATGATGAAATCGAAGGAGGTACTTGTGCCATGTTGCAATCGAATTAACATCAAATGTAGGAGCCCCTGGGTACTACACCTCAATGATTATTCACCTGTGACGGATCTCTACTATCCGAGTATAGGAGATAGAAATTTTGAACCAAATGTTGATGAATTTCAAACCAAAGTACAGGAATCTGAAAGTTTAAGCAACATACAAAAGCAACAGTTGACGCAGCTGTTATCAGAATATAGCATGGTATTTACCGACCGACCAGGAATAGTCAAAGGGTACCACTATCACATAGAGGTGATGCCCCATAAAACATACTGTCGCGCATCTTACTCCATCCCTTGGTCGAGGAGGGAGGTAGTGGCTAAAGAGATTCGGAAGATGTTAGAATGGGATATCATTGAGCCCTCTCTCTCCCCATACAGTAGTCCTCTTGTAGCAGTGGCGAAAGCCAACGGAAAAATTCGGCTAGTGTTAGATGCACGGGATATCAATAAAATTATTATACCCGTCAGAACTCGCCCAGAAAATTTAGATGAGCAGATACAAAAATTCCACGGGGTGCATTACTTGACCTCGGTCGATCTTAAAAGTTCATACTGGCAAATCCCACTTACACCAGAATCAAGGAAGTACACAGCCTTCATATTCGGAGGGCGAAGTTACCAATTCAAGGAACTTCCCTTCGGATTGAATGTAAGTGCTGGAGTATTTATTACTGCTCTAGACACGGTACTGGGTCCTGACTTGTAGAAAAAATCACAGTATATGTTGATGACCTTGTAATCGCGACTGCTACTTGGGACGAACATATGGAATTGCTACATAGAGTATTAGAGAAATTTAAGCAAGCAGGTGCTTATTCGTAACCACCCCAAATCCTCAGCCACCCTAAAGCGAAATAGTAAGTGGCAATTGGTATACTCAGGGCCCTTTGAGTAATAAAGGTGCCACACGAATGTAACTATTTGCTAGCACATCCCCAGACGGGGAAAATAAAAGGACTGTATCCACGTAAAGATGTAAAATTATTTATTCAGTGACATGTCTGATGTAAATAGTAGTAGTAAGAAGATTTCAATTGTGTTTTAGAGTATAAGTATGTTAGTTTTAAGAAAGAATGTGTGTACAGTTAAAACTTTGAGAAAGTAGAATCAGTAAACAGCAATAAAAGGCAAATTGAAGACTTTGTTTACAGACAGTTAGTGTCATTAAAATACGATATGCTCTTCAAGCAATGAATAATCTTTTTGTTGACAAAATAATGATTAATTTCTTGAATCATTTTTCATTTGTAGTAAGTAAGTACAATTAATGATGCAATCTCATATAATTATGTAACAGATGTAATTGTGTTAGAATTAAGGAACCCTGAGAGAGAGTCTCTACTAGCCAAAAATGGACTTTGTAGTACGAAATAATTATGTGATGTAATGTTTACTGCCAATAGTGATCTGAGAACGACACTGGAGCAGAATTCAATCAAAAACAAACCCGTTCCATGTAACCTACGCTTTGTATGTATCGATGCTTCAATTGAAGCCTGTGTATTCGGTACACGTTCTTGAATATTAATTACGCGGTACGCGAATCAAGTTACGCGGAAATACACTGTAGTCCTGTAGGACAGATCATTAAAAATAATACTAGTACTAAATGAAGTATTTATTGAGCAATATGCCCAAGTCAAGCTGTCATGCACATGGTAAAATCTGTTTGCTAGATGGGTGATAACCTGGCAAGCTACACTAAAAAAGGAAAAGAAAGCTATGTACCAAAAATCACACACCTTTAAATAATTACAAAAAAAAGCCATATATGTCTAGTAATAGTATTAAAAGTGTGTAATGACAGGGTAACACAATGGACTCAATGTAAATGAGAGTGATTATGCTAAGAACAGTTGTTATGCATTAAAAATAAACTGTGTGCATAAACATTCTAGGAAAGGACGGAATATTGTGTGTAGTAGGGACAGAAAATGACTGTTGTACCTGCACCAATATATACGTCGGTATAAGTTAAGTGTTGAGTGACTAACTGTCATAGTGCAGTGCTCAACGAACAATACACTGAGTAAAAACGGTAGTTAATGATCCGTTCAGAGTCGATACAAACAAACATCGCTCAACGGAAACATTTAGTGTGTGTGTGAACCGAAACATTTTCGCGTGTTGAGAGACGCTTTGGCAGCGAATCGACCGTGAAAACAAATGAAAGTGTGTAGTACAATGTGTGTGTGACGAACCCTAAATACCAGTGTCACAACAGACCCGTTATCACGCCAAAACAGCCTGTGCATACCAGCGAAGCGACGGCGTTATGAACAATAAACGCTTTTAACCAAAGTGCATTTTCTTCCACAGCTAATAATTTGTATCCTTAAAGACAGTACACCGTTGTGGAATATTTGTTTCATGCGTTACGATGGGGAGCCATGCGGAGAACCAGAGACGGGTCCCGCGCCGCCAGCCAGCCGGTCGCGGAAACCACTGCAACACGCCGACATTGGGGAATGATTCGGCGCGGTTCGCGACTGCTCGGGCGCCACCTCAGTACGCCGTCGCTGTTACTGCGAGCAGGTCGTCGACCTCAGCGGACGTTGGCACGCCGCGTTCCAGACGACGCTACGCAACAATTGCTTCGCGCCGCCCGCTCCGCACGACATTGTTGACGTTCAACTGAACATTACCAACTACGTTGTTAATGTACTGATATGAAAATGATTTATTGGACACGAAATTACGTGACAAACATTTTTTTCTCTTCTTTAGTTTACTGTGTATAAACTCAAAACATTCACTTGTTCAATGATATATGTGATATGTGTTCGTCATATTAGTGAAGCAAACTGACACGAATGCCATACCATGATAGAACATTTGTCGTGAGTAAGTGTAGAGACAATCCATTACATTACTGTAAAACTGTTGAATGATTGACTTTCATAGTGACACAGAACACAAATGTGAAAGAGTGTAGAAGGTACATTTTTAACAGAGAGACTAAAAGTTTAACATTGGGTAATAAATAACCTTTGTTATCTGTGAACATTGGATAAAGTCCAACCTTTTTTGATGAACAATCAAACCGTGTGTTAAGACAAACCAGGTGAGATGACCATGGCTCCGGCGCAGTTTTCCCAGGTTTTCTGACCGCACGTAGCCCAAATGGGGGAGCCAGAAAACTGTAATGACACTGGGACTAGGTTTACGGTCACCTCGCAAAGTGTGAAAAAACTATAAAGAGTGTAATTAAAACTATAATGTAAAAGAGCAAAGAAGTGAACAGTGAATATTCCAAACAAGGTGATAGACAATGACAAAACGGACGTTAGTGGCAGCATATTGCCAAACATTCTTAACGTTAGTCAATTGCTGCCGGGGGGCACTGTAACGTCTATTACCAAAGGACATATTTTGTAGCACAGAGAGAACATTGTGCATCATATTCTGTTATTGTATGGAATTATGTATTTTTTTTATTATTATTTATTTTAGATAATATCTGTGTCGACGAGTACTGAAACCGCACAGACGATAAATATCATACAAAGATAAGAATATACCACTAGTATAAATAATACAGAACGAACATTAATTTCTCTGTCTTCTTTTTGGAGTTGTACGAGTAAGATAGCCTGTGACGCTGTAGTATATGCTAACGTAGTCTTCTTTTGTCAAGCTCGATAGATGTACGCCATTACGTACTCATTGTAAAAGGTGTGTATTAGTTAACATATTTGAATGTTTTGAATAGAGTTATTTAATGAAGCCTTGCATTATTATTTGTAGTAGCTTGCTTGGAATATTATCCCATCCTTTTGAGATATTTTCAGTTATTTAAATATTATCCGTGGTGCAGAGCTGCGCTACGAACGAACGAGCCGCTGCCGCGGCGCATTCAAACTGCATAAAAATAAATCGATCATACCGCAAAGAAGCGGGAAGGTAATAGTGAAATAAAATCATCTCTTTCGCTTCCGGACTTGCAGAGCAGAGCAGCAGATTTTATGATGTGTTTTGCAGGTTGACGCAGGCTGCTGATAATACACTCCTGGAAATTGAAATAAGAACACCGTGAATTCATTGTCCCAGGAAGGGGAAACTTTATTGACACATTCCTGGGGTCAGATACATCACATGATCACACTGACAGAACCACAGGCACATAGACACAGGCAACAGAGCATGCACAATGTCGGCACTAGTACAGTGTATGTCCACCTTTCGCAGCAATGCAGGCTGCTATTCTCCCATGGAGACGATCGTAGAGATGCTGGATGTAGTCCTGTGGAACGGCTTGCCATGCCATTTCCACCTGGCGCCTCAGTTGGACCAGCGTTCGTGCTGGACGTGCAGACCGCGTGAGACGACGGTTCATCCAGTCCCAAACATGCTCAATGGGGGACAGATCCGGAGATCTTACTGGCCAGGGTAGTTGACTTACACCTTCTAGAGCACGTTGGGTGGCACGGGATACATGCGGACGTGCATTGTCCTGTTGGAATAGCAAGTTCCTTTGCCGGTCTAGGAATGGTAGAACGATGGGTTCGATGACGGTTTGGATGTACCGTGCACTATTCAGTGTCCCCTCGACGATCACCAGTGGTGTACGGCCAGTGTAGGAGATCGCTCCCCACACCATGATGCCGGGTGTTGGCCCTGTGTGCCTCGGTCGTATGCAGTCCTGATTGTGGCGCTCACCTGCACGGCGCCAAACACGCATACGACCATCATTGGCACCAAGGCAGAAGCGACTCTCATCGCTGAAGACGACACGTCTCCATTTGTCCCTCCATTCACGCCTGTCGCGACACCACTGGAGGCGGGCTGCACGATGTTGGGGCGTGAGCGGAAGACGGCCTAACGGTGTGCGGGACCGTAGCCCAGCTTCATGGAGACGGTTGCGAATGGTCCTCGCCGATACCCCAGGAGCAACAGCGTCCCTAATTTGCTGGGAAGTGGCGGTGCGGTCCCCTACGGCACTGCATAGGATCCTACGGTCTTGGCGTGCATCCGTGCGTCGCTGCGGTCCGGTCCCAGGTCGACAGGCAAGTACACCTTCCGCCGACCACTGGCGACAACATCGATGTACTGTGGAGACCTCACGCCCCACGTGTTGAGCAATTCGGCGGTACGTCCACCCGGCCTCCCGCATGCCCACTATACGCCCTCGCTCAAAGTCCGTCAACTGCACATACGCTTCACGTCCACGCTGTCGCGGCATGCTACCAGTGTTAAAGACTGCGATGGAGCTCCGTATGCCACGGCAAACTGGCTGACACTGACGGCGGCGGTGCACAAATGCTGCGCAGCTAGCGCCATTCGACGGCCAACACCGCGGTTCCTGGTGTGTCCGCTGTGCCGTGCGTGTGATCATTGCTTGTACAGCCCTCTCGCAGTGTCTGGAGCAAGTATGGTGGGTCTGACACACCGGTGTCAATGTGTTCTTTTTTCCATTTCCAGGAGTGTATTTCATAACAAAATAATTTTTCATTTTCAATAACTATAAAGTAGGGAAGATATGTTGACTTTTATAGTGAGTTACAGTAACGAAAAATGTTCCTTTAATAGAAAGCCAGTTACAGAACAATAAGAACCCAATATATTCTGTTTTGTTGAAAATTAATGATTATAAAGAAATTCATGGCACAGCATTAATAAAAGGTATTTCGCGGCTCTTTTTGTATATGCGTTGTTACGCAAATAATAATAATAAAACAAAGCAAAATAAGAGAAAAGAGTTTTTACGAAAAGAGAAACTGATGCGAAAGTGCCCAGGCAGTTGTGGAGGGAAAATTCCCGCGCTTTCTGCAAAATAGTAACTGTGATTGGCTTGCTCAGGGCATAGCTCCGTGACGTAGCAAAATCAGCGCAGAAATTGGCGCCAAGAATCTCCATTGGTGGAATGGTAGTGCTCTGGCAATAGAGTGGAATTTTCCGCCGGTTTTCGAGTTTCTGATTGGAACATTTAACCACGGCCACCGTCGTGGGGGCGGGAATGTTCTGTGTTCGGCCTGTACGGGTGCTCTAGAGAGGAGTCGGCTCTCGCCTTTCGGTCGAAGTAGGTTACAAGACTGAGCTCTCGCTGCTCTGGACAGCCTGCTTTCCGTTGGCTGTCTAATATACTTTTATTTAATTGTAACTGTTTGACGAAGTTGCTGAAGTTTCGACTTCAACGTAACTTTCCGAGTACAGTTGGCAATTGAGCATTCTGCGTACAAGCGGCCTATGTTGTCTGTCTTGAGCAGTTTTGGCTAAAGTTGAATGTATCGGAGTTACAGTGTGACTTCGCTTGTTAAAATCAATCACTGTACCATCAGTGATTGTGTGGCAAGCCTTCTTCGTCTCCCTCAGAGGCGCATTTGTATTGCTAGGAAGTCTTTAGTCTGGAACAACCAAACCAGGATAATTCGTTTCGGGCTATACTCGCGACATTATCATCACCACGACAGGACGTCGAAGCTACCAGCCATCGCCTCCGGTACGCCAGATCGTGTTCTGGCAGTTAAGAAGACAGTTTGGTAATGTATGTCCTCAGCACCGGCGGATAGGGATTTTCCTAGGTGATAATCAGAGCTCAGCAGAGCGCGCCTGTTCGCCTTTTTCTAACTTTGTTCTGTCTTGGGTAGCAGCAATTAATGTTGGGTTAGCTGTGTGTCTCTCTTAAGATTTGAGTGTCAAGGAATTGGCTCCACATGCCACTTCATCATAAACCTCACAATCTAGTTTAGGGACAACTTCACCTTCACAGCGTTTGTTTGAGTATCCAATTTGAGCCAATTTGATGTGTTATAAATGTAAGACAGACGAAGGCAATGAGGAATAGTAGAAATGAGAACAGCAAGAAACTTAATACCAGGATCGATGGTCACAAAGTAGATGAAGTTAAGGAATTCTGCTGCCTAGGCAGTAAAATAACGAGAGACGGATGGAGCAAGGACGACATCAAAAGCAGACTAGCAATGAAAAAAGGGCATTCCTGACCAAGAGAAGTCTAATAATATCAAATATCGTCCTTAATTTGAGGAAGAAATTTCTGAGAATGTACGTCTGGAGTACAGTATTGTATGGTAATGAAACATGGACTGTGGGAAAACCGGAACAGAAGAGAATCGAAGCATTTGAGATGTGGTGCTACAGACGAATGTTGAAAATTAGGTGGACTGATAAGGTAATGAATGAGGAGGTTCTGTGCAGAGTCGGAGAGGAAAGGGATATGTGGAAAACACTGATAAGGAGAAGGGACGGGATGATAGGACATCTGTTAAGACATGAGGGAATGACTTCCATGGTACTACAGGGAGCCATAGAAGGCAAAAACTGTAGAGAAAGACAGAGATTAGAATAAATCTAGCAAATAATAGAGGACGTAGGTTGCAAGTGTTTCTCTGAAGTTAGCACAGGAGAGGAATTCATGGCGGGTCACATCAAACCAGTTAGAAGACTGATGACACAAAAAAAGAAACACGACACAAAGAACAACCCATACATGTACAACTATTGTTCAGAGTGAACTGACTTAACCAAATATTGCCTTATTGTAGACCCTCTCCCTGCTCACCAAAGAGTCACCTTCTTTCTTGTTACAGTTATCGATGGACGATGGTACAGTCACCACAGAGCTCCATCCCCCCCCCTACCCTGGGAGTGAGGAGCATTGTTGGGGAGGGGGGGGGGGGGGCAGAGGCTATTGGAGCCTCTGTTGATGGCACAATCTTCGCTATGCAGGGCACAGCCGAACCGGTTCTCAGCGAGAGGATGAAAGAAGGTGTGTGGTACCTTCATCCCTCTTTGTATACAGGTGTTATTGCACAAGCTGGAGAGGGATTCGATGGTATCAGCCATAGTGTGACTTTGTCTGGGTTGGAGTAGTGTAGGAGAGGTGTGTGTGTGTGCGGGGGTGGGGGGGGGGTGGGGGGGGTCTAGGTTGCGGGAGCAGCGAGGTCAAAGTTGCACTTGCCCCAACCTCCGTTTGCATACATGGTGCTTCTTAGTAGCTTTGCTGGTAAGGTCTACAGCAGGACTACAACAACTGATAACCGTGGTGTGGTCATGGTCGGTTCAACATGGTGGGGCAGTTTTTAGCTGCAAGTGAATTGACTGTAGAGGAACTCCTCGTCGACCTGCTGCTCCCTTGCTGTCCTTTGGCAACGATGAAGTTATCGACAGGCTTCCCTGTCACATCTTCTGGTTGGAATTGCTGCACATCAAGTGCTGTTTTCGTTTGACATCTCACATGAGTAGCTCTGTCTTTGAGGGGCGTGAGAACTGCCGCTTGTATGTGGGGTACCTTTGTCGGTAACGCCGCTGGTGTCCTGCAGAGCCCACTCAGTTTAAGGCACTTCATTGTAACAGTGGTTTCCCGTAGTCACAGAATGTCAGAAGTGATAGCTCCGCATTTTATCGTTCCATGGGGGAGTGAATATCGAGACTGAAAACACGGAGGATCATATCAGCCCATAAAACGACACAGTCACAGACTTTTAGAACTGGATGTGCAAAAATTACAGGTAAGCTTTGTACCTGCAGAGGTGGTAGTCTGAGGCACGCAATGTTCTGTTTCCCTTTGAGGATGACAGTAGGTAGTATCTTATCTGTCGGCGGTTGTGTCAGCAAAACGAAGCCAAATGGTAACGTGAGTGGCTCATTATATAGGATTTCCGCTACTAAAGCACGGAGATCTTCGTTATGTGCAAACTGCACTCCTAAAAGCACCCACAGCAAGGATTCTGTCCAATCGTCATTCTGATACATAAGTGGTGTTTTTAGTGTATGGTGCCAGCAATCCACCAATCCACTGTTTTGATGATGATAGACTGTGGTGCGGAAGAGCTGGACACTGCAAAGATTAGTGTTTGGTAAATACTGAAGACTCGAATTGACGATCTTGTATGTCATGAAGAGAGCACGTCATCTAAAACGTGACATCCATAGCTGTACAAATGCTCTCTCCGTAGTTTCTGCTGTGATAATAGGGAGAGGTATAGCTTTGACCCAGCAGCAGACTGTCAGCTACAGACAGAATGTGCCAGAATCCTCTTGACTCTGGGAGGGATCTGATTAGGCCCAGATGAACATGTTGAAATCAGCCCTTTGGTATCGCAAATGGACCCTGTTTCTGATGTGTATGACATTCTATCTTACAGCGTTGGCAAGTTTTACAACTCTGTGTCCGATTTTTGCAGTTTCAGTCGACATCTGACCCTACAATACAGTCTGTTATTAGTTTGGTTGTGGGCATAGTCCCGAGTGTGATAGCTCATGTTGTCTATTGAAAATAGCATTCTATATGTTGAGTGGGATGAGGGGCCTGATGTGGTTTTGTGACATTTCACACCAAACTAGAGCAGAGGAGCCAGGCACAGTACAGTATTCTATTTTCAACCCAGTCGTGGCGTTATCTAGGAGGTTGCAAATTTGCCTGTCCCATTACCGTTTTTTGGCTAGATCATCGTAGTTGGTATCCTCCAAGAGTATGTTTATATAGGAGAGGTAGTCTGTGACAATGTTTTCTGCTGGATGTCAGTTGTAAATTGTGTGACATAATCCAGGTATTGAAAAGGGTGTAGACAACTCTCTTACAATAAGTTACAAATGGAATCTACTAGTGGCTGGAGCTCAGTATAAATGGTAAGTTGTCAGCCTTCTGTGTTGTCTGTGAAATGACGCGCCACTGTATATACTTGCAACAACTCCCTACTGTATGCTGACCACTTGCTAGCTTGTGGGAAAAAAGACGCAATGGTTGCTCTTCTTCTGTTAGATTCTGTTGAAACACTGCTACAATCACCATATCACTCCTACCAAAAGTGACTGACAAGGAATCCGTCATTCCAAATTAATAATAATGTAAGTGTAGACCAGATGTGGCTTAAATTCAAAGAAATAGTATCGGCAGCAATTGAGAGATTTATACCAAATAAATTAACAAACGATGGAGCTGATCCTCCTTGGTACACAAAACGGGTTAGAGCAGTGTTGCAGAAACAACGAAACAAACATGCCAAATTTAAACATACGCAAAATCCCCAAGATTGGCGATCTTTTACAGAAGCTCGAAATTTTGCGCGGACTTCAATTCGAGATGCTTATAACAGTTTCGACAACGAAACTTTGTCTCGAAACCAGGCAGAAAATCCAAAGAGATTCTGGTCGTATGTGAAGCCCATACGTTAGCGGCAAGAAACAATCAATGCCTTCTCTGCGCGATAGCAATGGAGATACCATCGAAGACAGTACTGCCAAAGCAGAGTTACTAAACTCAGCCTTCCGAAATGCCTTCACAAAAGAAGACGAAGTAAATATTCCAGAATTCGAATCAATAACAGCTGCCAACATGAGTAACGTAGAAGTTCAAATGGTTCAAATGGCTCTGAGCACTATGGGACTTAACTGCTAAGGTCATCAGTCCCCTAGAACTTAGAACTACTTAAACCTAACTAACCTAAGGACATCACACACATCCATGCCGAGGCAGGATTCGAACCTGTGACCGTAGCGGTCGCGCGGTTCCAGACTGTAGCGCCTAGAACCGCTAGGTCACTCCGGCCGGCTTAGAAGTAAATTTCCTCGGAGTAGTGAAGCAACTTAAATCACTTAATAAAAGCAAGTCTTCTGGTCCAGACTGTATACCAATTAGGTTCCTTTCGGAGTATGCTGATGCATTAGCTCCATACTTAACAATCATATACAACCGTTCGCTCGAAGAAAGATCCGCACCCAAAGACTGGAAAGCTGCACAGGTCATACCAATATTCAAGAAAGGTAGTAGGAGTAATCCACTAAATTACAGGCCCATATCGTTAACGTCGATATGCAGCAGGATTTTAGAATATATATTGTGTTCGAACATCAAGAATTACCTCGAAGAAAACAGTCTATTGACACACAGACAACATGGGTTTAGAAAACATCGTTCCTGTGAAACGCAACTAGCTCTTTATTCACATGAAGTGTTGAGTGCTATTGATAAGGGATTACAGATCGATTCCGCATTTCTGGATTTCCGGAAGGCTTTTGACACCGTACCACAGAAGCGGCTCGTAGTGAAACTGCATGCTTATGGAATATCGTCTCAGTTATGTGACTGGATATGTGGTTTCCTGTCAGAGAGATGACAGTTGGTAGTAATTGACGGAAAGTCATCGAGTAAAACAGAGGTGATTTCTGGCATTCCCCAAGGTAGTGTTATAGGCCCTTTGTTGTTCCTCAGCTATATTAACGATTTTGTAGACAATCTGAGCAGCCGTCTTCGGTTGTTTGCAGATGACGCTGTCGTTTATCGACTAATAAAGTCATCAGAAGACCAAAACAAACTGCAAAACGATTTAGAAGAAATATCGGAATGGTGCGAAAATTGGCAGTTGACGCTAAATAACGAAAAGTGTGAGGTCATCCACATGAGTGCTAAAAGGAACTCGTTAAACTTCGGTTACACGATAAATCAGTCTAATCTAAAAGCCGTAAATTCAACTAAATACCTAAGTATTACAATTACGAACTTAAATTGGAAGCAACACTTAGAAAATGTTGTGGGGAAAGCTAACCAAAGACTGCATTTTATTGGCAGGACACTTAGTAAATGTAACAGACATACTAAGGAGACTGCTTACACTACGCTTGTCCGTCCTCTTTTAGAATACTGCTGCACGGTGTGGGATCCTTACAAGATAGGACTGACGGAGTACAGGGAAAAAGTTCAAAGAAAGGCAGCACGTTTTGTATTATCGCGAGATATGGGAGAGCGTGTCACATAAATGATACAGGATTTGGGCTGGACATCATTAAAAGAAAGGCGTTTTTCGTTGCGACGGAATCTTCTCACGAAATTCCAATCACCGACTTTCTCCTCCGAATGCGAAAGTATTTTGTTGACACCGACCTATATAGGGAGGAAAGATCACCAAGATAAAGTAAGGGAAATCAGAGCTCGTACGGAAAGATATAGGTGTTCATTCTTTCTGCGCGCTGTACGAGATTTGAATAATAGAGAATTGTGAAGGTGATTCGAAGAACCCTCTGCCAGGCACTTAAATGTGATTTGCAGAGTATCCATGTAGATGTAGATGTAGGTGTGCCAACATTGTAGCATGACATATGATCAAACGATTGTTGCATTTGCAAGGTCTGTGGAAGATTTCTTTTGCCTTGTTTTCCTGCCAACGAATTCGTCAACATAGCCTGAATGGCAGCCACATGGTGTTAAGTGTCATCGGTATAAGGTCACCATGCCTAGATACTGCACAACTCATAATAGTCTTAGGGCTGCAGCTGCTGACAAATGAGTTGTGTGCACTGCATAGTTGGTCGGATGCCATCATTGCTAAAGGAAAGGCCAAGAAAGATCACTTCAGATTTTGCAGTTGGCATTTGTCGTCATTGATTATGATGCTAAGATGTTTCAAATGGTTCAAATGGCTCTGAGCTCTATGGGACTTAACAGCTGAGGTCGTCAGTTCCCTAGAACTTAGAAATACTTAAACCTAACTAACCTAAGGACATCACACACATCCATGCCCGAGGCAGGATTCGAACCTGCGACCGTAGCGATCGCGCGGTTCCAGACTGTAGCGCCTAGAACTGCTCGGCCACCCCTGAGATGTTTCAGTGTATCGAAAATGATTGTCAGATGTTCCTCATGGGATAGGGGAAAAGATTAAAATATCATCCAAACATGATATCAGAAAGGGAACTTGAAGAAAGAATTGTCTATGAAATGCTGCCAAGTTTGTACCACATTTTTCAGGTTGTAGGGCGTGAATAGAAATTCTTAACGCACAAACGGAGTGATGACCACTGTCTTCATTATGTCCTCCTTGCCCATATGGATTTGCAAGTAAACTTTTATACAATCTAAAGCAATGGGCACAGAAACACCTGCTAAGGCGTCGGTAAAGCCTTGAATGTTCAAGATCAGGTAGCTATTTGGGGTTGTACAAGTGCTGAGCAACTGATAATCAGCATATAATCGATATGTGATCTCCTTTTTGGGAATGAGATGGATGGGGAACTTCTAAAGTCTGTCAGACTGTCTGACAGTTCGAGCTCTCACTAATTTGTCTGCAGCTAAGTGGGCTGCACGAAGTCTGTATAGGGCCAGTCGTTGCACTTTATGGTGGACCAGGACCCCAAGCAAAATATTAAATTTATTTGCAGTTCTTTGCCGGGAAGAACTCTGTTGCAATGTCACATAAGAGTCCTGATGAGCAGGGGGTCACATACAGGAAGTGCTAGGCACTGAGAGAAAAATTCACTGATTGACCCTATAGGTGATGGGACAGGTGTTGCATGGAGTCTATCCCAGTGACATGTGTGTATCTGCTGTTGAAGTGTCAGGGCTTGCAGTCTCAATAATGATATTGATGCTGGAATGATGTGACTGTACACGTGAGGTGTTGCAGCACTGAGCTTATCCGCAATCAAAATATTTTAGCATGCAATTTGTGATTTTCCTCACTAAGGCTGACCGTCTGACGTTTTCATTATACCCTGTCAACACTGATCTCATCACATGGCAGTTGTGGAGAAGTCATGAATAGTTATCATAAGCAACAACAGGACTTGATGCCTGCAAGTCAATATCTGTTGACAGTTGCTGTGTGTATTGTGGCAAGGCACTGATGACGCTAGTCATGGCTTCTCTACTGCTGTGGTGTGTGAGGGTCCCATGTGGCAGTCAGATCCAGAGAGGGATGGGAGAGGTGAAGAAAGTCTATGCCAAATTCTCTAAATTCTGTGACCAGAATATGCCATAGAAGTGTGTCACACAGACCCTGGTCGACGTTCAAGTGTCAGTTCCATAAATCGCAATAGGAGACTCATTTACAGCAATACATCATACAGCTGGTGTAGTCCACTCTGACAGTCAATCTCCATGGAAAGTGGTGCTCACTTCTGAACCACTGTCAGTGAGATAGAATTGATTGGTTGAGTGATCCAATACATTGAGTCTGCTATCGTCATGAAATTAGGTTGGGCAAAACTAATTTGGCTCACATGTCATGACTGTGGATGACCTAGACGAGTGCTGTGGTCTGGGCCACCTATTGCGGATCTCGTTGCAAGTATGGGCAACTGCATGATTTGTCACTGAAGAATGCATGGAACCAACACTGCTGAGACTATACCGGCTTGCCTGGGCACAGAATGTTGTTGGCAACTGGGAATGTGTTTGTTTTGATTGGCTGGTAGTCACTGCTCTTGCAACAGTGGCTGGCACATCATCCTTGGTAACATCTGTGACCACTTCGGTTGGATCGACTGGCTGCTGCTGTGTGCCATGGCACAATCCTTAGTTGTGGTGCTGACTGTCTTTTGGTACAGGATATCCACATATTGTCAATGTTGTAACACAGCTAAAGGCCTAAAAGTCAAAATTAATTTGCATTCCATCATTTCATCCTCAGGCTGTTTGTATCTGTGACAGTATCATCATGAGCCACAGCATCCATAGCACTTTGTGTCGCATGAGGATCTAGTGAATGAATGTGCAGAGATGCCTCCAAAGCTGATAGGGTGTCTTGGTGTCTAATCATTCATTGTAAACAACTTGATGTAGTTGTTGCTCCAACATCTTTGCTAGCTGGTGGGGCAATGTTACATTTCCTGAGTCGAATTTGCCAACAATTAGCTTATGATGTTGGCATGTTCCATTATGTGGCTCAAGAGGGCAACACATTTGGAGTTGAAACTTCCTGGCAGATTAGAAGTGTGTACCAGACAAAGGCTCGAACTCGGGACCTTTGTCTTTTATGGGCAAGTGCTCTACCAATTGAGCTATCCAAACACAACTCACGAGCCATCCTCACAGCTCTCCTTCTGCCAGTACTTCTTCTCCTACCTTCTAAACTTCACAGAAGCTGTTCCATGAAACTTACAGAACTAGTACTCCTGCAAGGAAGGATATTGTGGAGACATGGCTTAGCCACAGCCTGGAGGATGTTTCCAGAATTAGATTTTCACTCTACAGTGGAGTGTGCACTGATATGAAACTTCCTGGTAGATTTCATTTGTATGCCAGACCAAGACTTGAACTCGGGACCTTTGCTGTTTGCGGGCAGGTACTCTACCAACCGAGCTACCCAAGCATCACTCACAGCCCATCTTCATAGTTTTACTTCCACCAGTACCTCATCTCCTACCTTCTAAATTTCATAGAAGCAGAGTGAAAATGAGGCAGAGTGATGAGGCAAAGTACACTCAATAACGATATTAGTTGCTGACGCTCACTGCGGAGTCGCCAATGTAATGCATCCTGACAGGAATATTCATAGAGAAATACCTAAGGCAGCTAGAGTAGATAATATGCAATTTATTATTGGCACCAGATATAGAGAAAATCTAATGCATACACACCTATTTTTCAGAGTGGACTGACTGAATTAAAGTTATTCTTATCACAGGCACTTTCCCACTGATTGAAAAGCCACCTTCTCCCTTGCTCTGATTATGTTTATTTATTTATTTATTTATTTGCTCTCCATACAACAATCACATTTCAGACATTGACATAGATCAGTTCACATATACAAAGCTTTGGTTCACGCATATATAAATGTATATGTTGAAATAAAGAGTGAAGATCAGTTTTTTGTTGCAAAAACAAACTTACGACTACACTGTTTTACAAAGAGTCATCACAACTTGAAGCACAAATCCTTACATTGATATAAAGAGTGAAGATAATGAATTATTGGTTTTTTTGTTGCAGAAACAAATTTATGGCTACGTACTCTGTTATACAAAGAGACATTACAAGTTGAATTTTCTACTGAATAATGGTTTTTCTCTACTAATAAACGATTTTTATTCTTTAAGGTGTTTAAATTAGCTCTCTTGAGAGCAGATGGAAGTCTGTTGTAAAACATTGTTGCTATTGTGTGGAGACTACAGTCTGCAGCCTTTCTTTCTGCTTCCCTGTACGTGCATTACTGTTTATTACATTATCATCTGGATTTAGTTTCACAAGCCTGCAAAATATACATAGAGTAGATGGTAAGTATTTTACATGTTCTGAAAATTTCTCTACAAGGATCTCTCTTATTTGCCAATCTTACAGCCCTTCCTTTTTTTGCGCATGTCTAACAAACCTGTCTGAATAGACTGTAATGCCCCACCCCATATCTCAACGCCAAACTGATGATGCCACAAGGTTAAATATTCTGCATATATTAGAGAATTTTGCATATAAATTGTTTTCTGTACACTCTTCATCCCAGCTTTAGTTTACCACTACCCTTGTAAAATCTTGAATATTGAGTATTGAAAGAGGACTTTTGTAGACTTGCAGTCTTGCAATGGTTGGCTTACCCAGTGTAGCTTTTAGGTGTGTCAATTGGCAGAAATGATCAGAGTCCATGTACTACACCATATTCCCTGTCTATATCTGTGATGATGTCGTGTGGCTAGGGCCTCCCGTCGGGTAGACCGTTCGCCTGGTGCAAGTCTTTCGATTTGACACCACTTCGGCAACTCGTGCGTCGATGGGGATGAAATAATGATGATCAGGACAACACAACACCCAGTCCCCGAGCGGAGAAAATCTCCAACCCAGCCGGGAATCGAACCCGGCCCCTTAGGATTGACAGTCCGTCGCGCTGACCACTCAGCTACCGGGGGCGGTCTCTATATCTGTAACATCACAGATCACTGATGCCATGGTTTTTGTTATCCTTATTGCAGTGATGACCAACAATGACATGCCAAAACTGTGAAGAATATATATGAGACTATTACAGGTTTCATCAATGATATTTGTGTTTATATCTATGTCTTCAAATAAAATTATCTTGTTTTCGGGCACTGAAACTTTGTGCAGGACCTCAGTTAATTTGTTAAAAAAGGTGTCTATACTATGAATAGGTGATCTATGCACAGAAAGAATTATTTTTCTTTATATTGTAAATAATGATATGTATTAGATTAATAACTAATATTTCAAAAAGTCTCTCATTACTAACTGAGGTAAGATCATGTCTGAGTTTAAATTTTATTCCTTTTTTTAAATATGAATATGGGTCTACCCATTTTAAGGAAGTCCTACAATGATAGCTTGCCCTTTCATGTGAGCAGTACTTTCTTCTTCTCAACATTTTCACACTCCTAGGCATTTTGATCCCTGCCGCACATTTCCTCAACCTACTTTTACTTTAGCCCACTTTAAAGGGAACAAAAGTGGTCTATATATATTTTAAGGTCTACATTTTAGTTCACTTGTATCTGTCATACTTCAAGTCTTGTAGCAAGTAATATTGCTCCTTTTATACTGATCAATTTGTCTATAGGTACCTTAATGAAAAAAATTCAATGCCCTCATCTAAGTGTTGCTGATCTGGAAAAAATATATGAGGGCTTGATTTGTATATTGAATGGAAGGCGTGATAGATTTGAACACTATTTGGAATTGTTTTTAAAAGAAAATCCTTCATAAGTTGATGATCTTTCACTTCCTCGGAATCGAAGCAGACCAAAGAAGTATGAAAACAATGAAGCCAGCTCACTGCACACTTTCAAAACCCCAAAGGAATACTACAATGCTATTCAATTTACATTGAAGTTTGTGAAATGGTGCAATTGAGCAGTTTGCTTCAACTGGACTCACACAGGTCATTGCAGTTGAACAAGCGTGCTTGCTTTTAGTAAACAGAGGTGAAACAAATTTGGAAAAATCAACTGAGTTTTTCAAAAATGACCTAGACACTGAGAGACTGTGCTTACACATGAATATGTTAGCCAATATCGCTAACAAAAAACAACTGGTCTTAAAAAGCATGTGTGATGTAAGAAAGTACATTACACAAGAGCCTGCAGCTGGAGAAATGTTATGCAAAGTAGTGAAGTGCATTAAGCTTCTCCAAGTAGTTCCAATCATGACAGCAACAGCAGAATGGTCATTTAGCACCCTTAGACGTCTGAAGTCATATCTCCGATCAACAATGGGACAGAAGCGATTGAACAACTTGACTGTTCTTCATGCCCACTGAGATGTTTTGGATGTATTGGATATCCTACCAGTCATCAACGACTTCATATTCAGTAAACCAGTCAGACGGTCGACATTTGCACCTTTCTAAAGACACTCTAGCCCTAATAATGGCATTTAGAGCAATATTAAAAATCTTTATAAAATAGTGAATTAAATACATACATAATGTTAAATTTTCTGTTTTGAAATATTAGTACTAGTTTAGTACTGTATTACTGTATTACTATACTGTATTAGTTATTTTCAAACACTTTAATATTTTTAAGGGTGTAAGATCCAATTAAAAACTGCTATTTACATACTTTTTGACTGAAAGTATTAGGCATACTGTATTAACTTTATTAACCATATTTTTTGCATTAACTTTGAGATATTGTTTTTATTTAATGAACCCTGAGCCTTATTCAAAGTAGACTTAAATTAGCTATTTGACTTATTAATCAAAGTGCTATTACTGTGCAACAACAATATTTTATGTTTTATTCTTTTTAATGGTAGTTTAGGATTTATTTAAATATAATTTCAGTCTTTTCAGAGCTATATATTCACTGCTCTGTAATAGTCTATAATCATGATTATTACTGTAAATTAAATTAGCTTTTTATGAAGATACCATGCGTGTTCATGGTTCTTTTTTTTTTTTTTTTTCCAAAGCCAAAAAATCTGTCAGGCTGTGTTCTTATGTTGATCACGTGACTCTAAAATGCTTAAAAAAAAACTTTAAAACTCACTATTTTTCACCTAAAATTTAGAAAATTTCCTGGGGCGAGACCCCCAGTATGCCCCCCTCCCCCCCCCCCCCCCCCCCCAATATTTTTTATAAGTCAGTGCCCCTGGCCTGATCCGATGAGTCAAACTAGTATGAATGGTAGGGTTCGAGTGTGGTGCAAATGATGACTGGAAAACCATGGCCTGGTCAGATGAGTTGAACTGGTAAAAACTGATGGTAGGGTTTGAGTGTGGCATGAACCCCACAAAGCCATGGACCCAAGTCATCAACAAGGCACTGTGCAAGCTGGCAGTGGCTCCATAATTGTGTAGGCAATGTTTAAATGAAATGGACTGAGTCTTCTTGTCCAAATGAATTGATCATTTCTGGAAATCGTTATGTTCAGCTACATGGAGATCGTTTGTAGCCATTCATGAACTTCATTTTTCCAAACGATGGTGGAATTTCTATGGATGGCAATGCACCATGTTACCGGGCCACAGTCGTTCATGATTGGTATAAACAACATTCTGCACAATTAAAGTGAATGATCTGACCACCCTGATCACCTGACAAGTTGCTTGTGCAGGATTTTGTGCACGAACTGATCCCTCAATTATGTTCCATAAATGTTCAAGGGTGAATGTTTATGGGGAAATATTCGAGGAATCAGTTCATGCACAAAATCCTGCATCGGCAATACTTTTTCAATTATAGACAGCTATGGAAGCAGCATGGCTCAATGTTACCGCGGGGGACTTTCAACAACTTGTTGAGTCCATGCCACATCAAGCTGGTGCACTACGCCAGGCAAAAAGAGGTCTGACACAGCATTAGGAGGTATCCCATGACTTCTGTCATCTCAGCATAGTTCTAAATGAGTAACCTGCTAGAGTATAATCTTTTATATGTCTATTATCTAACCGTGTGCTTATGTGGTGCTCAGATGGACACACAGTGTCTGTCTTTTAAAAGTTCTCTAAATTTTCTAAACAGACCAGAAGCTCTTCTACATATTTACACAATGCTCTAATATTTTGATGAAATAAGGTACTCTCAAATTTCTGGGCATTCTTAAGCACTTTGTGGGGCACTTGTGTGATTTTTACTTATTTCAAAATAGGTTGCTGAAATCCTGATTATAACCTAAAAAAGGTACCTCTTGGACTCCAGTAACCACATGGCTCTTGCTTTGTGTGACGCTGACCAGCTGTATATTTTCTGCAAGAAGCTCAGCTGATCTACCTTTTCCTCTCCTATTCAGGTATAGGCCATAGCTAGTATATCCCCATCTCTCAGTTCCATTAACTGGCACTGCACTTGGTATGAGATTTCATTTCGATCAGCAGCAGCCTGTTCAACTCCCAAGGTATCCTGTAAGGGCAATGTTGTAAGTTCAATCCATACTAAGCCTCATTTAAAAGTGTTGTGTTAACAATTATGACAGGAAAAAATAAGCTGCTAATGACTCACCATGCGCATCAGGAGGGTAAGAGAAAATGAGTGTCCAGAAGGTGCAGATACCAACCTTCTAGAGATGCATGTATTACACTTCACAAAATGGATATTGTAGACATTCGACAAATGTTCAAAACAAACCATTAATTTCCACCATGAACACCAAATAAAAAATGGTACACTGCGGTGATATTAAAGGTTCACACCACCAAGATCAAAGATGAACTCCTCTGGCATTATAACCTGTGCAGGAAGTTAACTAGGTATCCACTCTTAAAGACCCCATATAAGATCGTACTGATGTAACAGGTTGCTAAGAACTGATGGAATGCGAAGGCATTCAACTGAATGCGAAACAGTCTGTCGAAGAGCTTATCATGAAACTGTCTATCCTTTACGATGTAGCTGCAGACAGTGCAATAATATGTTTTATGGGCATGGAGAAAACAAATACCCAGAGCCTGAATTTGTCATGTGGTTCCAGGTGGTATTAACAGCAATGTCACATACTTTTCAGGAGGGATAGTTTGCTTTAAAGTAGTATGATTTTTGTACACAGACCAGGAATCAAGCAAAAGAAAGTTATTTTGACCAGCTATTGGTCAAAAGCAGTGCTCACATCATAGTTGTAGTTCTCTTACACCCATTTTCCCACTCTTGCTTGCTGCAGCATAAATACACTCCTGGAAATTGAAATAAGAACACCGTGAATTCATTGTCCCAGGAAGGGGAAACTTTATTGACACATTCCTGGGGTCAGATACATCACATGATCACACTGACAGAACCACAGGCACATAGACACAGGCAACAGAGCATGCACAATGTCGGCACTAGTACAGTGTATATCCACCTTTCGCAGCAATGCAGGCTGCTATTCTCCCATGGAGACGATCGTAGAGATGCTGGATGTAGTCCTGTGGAACGGCTTGCCATGCCATTTCCACCTGGCGCCTCAGTTGGACCAGCGTTCGTGCTGGACGTGCAGACCGCGTGAGACGATGCTTCATCCAGTCCCAAACATGCTCAATGGGGGACAGATCCGGAGATCTTGCTGGCCAGGGTAGTTGACTTACACCTTCTAGAGCACGTTGGGTGGCACAGGATACATGCGGACGTGCATTGTCCTGTTGGAACAGCAAGTTCCCTTGCCGGTCTAGGAATGGTAGAACGATGGGTTCGATGACGGTTTGGATGTACCGTGCACTATTCAGTGTCCCCTCGACGATCACCAGTGGTGTACGGCCAGTGTAGGAGATCGCTCCCCACACCATGATGCCAGGTGTTGGCCCTGTGTGCCTCGGTCGTATGCAGTCCTGATTGTGGCGCTCACCTGCACAGTGCCAAACACGCATACGACCATCGTTGGCAGCAAGGCAGAAGCGACTCTCATCGCTGAAGACGACACGTCTCCATTCGTCCCTCCATTCACGCCTGTCGCGACACCACTGGAGGCGGGCTGCACGATGTTGGGGCGTGAGCGGAAGACGGCCTAACGGTGTGCGGGACCGTAGCCCAGCTTCATGGAGACGGTTGCGAATGGTCCTCGCCGATACCCCAGGAGCAACAGTGTCCCTAATTTGCTGGGAAGTGGCGGTGCGGTCCCCTACGGCACTGCGTAGGCTCCTACGGCTTGGCGTGCATCCGTGCATCGCTGCGGTCCGGTCCCAGGTCGACGGGCACGCGCACCTTCCGCCGACCACTGGCGACAACATCGATGTACTGTGGAGACCTCACGCCCCACGTGTTGAGCAATTCGGCGGTACGTCCACCCGGCCTCCCGCATGCCCACTATACGCCCTCGCTCAAAGTCCGTCAACTGCACATACGGTTCACGTCCACGCTGTCGCGGCATGCTACCAGTGTTAAAGACTGCGATGGAGCTATGTATGCCACGGCAAACTGGCTGACACTGACGGCGGCGGTGCACAAATACTGCGCAGCTAGCGCCATTCGACGGCCAACACCGCGGTTCCTGGTGTGTCCGCTGTGCCGTGCGTGTGATCATTGCTTGTACAGCCCTCACGCAGTGTCCGGAGCAAGTATGGTGGGTCTGACACACCGGTGTCAATGTGTTCTTTTTTCCATTTCCAGGAGTGTATTTCCTACTACCCTAAGATCAAGCACACGTGGAGTCAGAGGACCTCCAACTTCTCACAGCACAATAACTTTCCAGCTAATTTGCCATCCAGACTAACAGTCAGCACAATTTTATATGTATGCGTTAATTCATTGATTTTAGTTGATCTTGATACAGCTCTCTTGGTACTTCCAATTTCCAGGGTTCCATTCATACGCATTTCCTCTACAAATCATGATTGATCAAAGCTGAAAGCAAATTCCTTACTGAACAATAGGATAAGCTTGTTTATCTTGTGGGGTTTTCTTTTTATACTGACGAAGTCAACAGTCAAACACGCTTTATTAACGCACAATCCCATGAAAAATATCAGAGCATTCGAAACAACAAGAGCCACATCAGTTCCAAAGTTCACTGACTCTAGAGGTAGAGCACTCCTTGTTCCAGAGTCATTGGCAAATAATAATTGCCACAGAGGCTGACCCCCTCCTCCCCCCCCCCCACCCTCCCCCCCACCCCCACTCTGCCCCCATGGAATGCATGGTACTGGGGAAAGGAATTGGGCATTGTTAAATGCACGGGTGTTGCAGGCCTCGGAATGAGCGCTGGTTGATTGTGCACGATAGCACAACTACCCTTGCCATGGCTGGTCTGAATGGAAGGCATGGATGGACCATTTCTCGTGGAATCAGGAAGGTCCATGCAGGGTGGACTGGAGAAGGTATAATGCACCATCCAGTAGGGAGGACTGACCAGTCAACCCGGACATGTGAAATGGACCAGCACAGGAGGTTGTGGCGTCAGAGTGGCGAAGAGGGGGACATGTATCTTGAGCATCCTGTTGGTGCCAAATGTCACTGTTATTCCAGCCACATCCATCCCATCTGGAATGGGGACTGTGCACAAGATGGTTACATCTACATCTACATTTATACTCCACAAGCCACCCAACAGTGTGTGGCGGAGGGCACTTTACGTACCACTGTCATTACCTCCCTTTCCTGTTCCAGTCGCGTATGGTTTGTGGGAAGAACAACTGCCGGAAAGCCTCCGTGCGTGCTCGAATCCCTCTAATTTTACATTCGTGATCTCCTCAGTAGGTATAAGTAGGGGGAAGCAATATATTCGATACCTCATCCAGAAACGCACCCTCTCGAAACCTGGACAGCAAGCTACACCGCAATGCAGAGCACCTCTCTTGCAGAGTCTGTCACTTGAGTTTGCTAAACATCTCCGCAACACTATCATGCTTACCAAATAACCCTGTGATGAAACGTGCCGCTCTTCTTTGGATCTTTTCTATCTCCTCTGTCAACCCGACTTGGTACGGATCCCATACTGATGAGCAATATTCAAGTATAGGTCGAACATGTGAAGTGGGTGTGACCTCCTGCAAAGTGTCCCTTACATGAAGGATGAAGAGTGAACCATCTTGGAGCTGCAAGGAAATCTCATCATGTGGGCACCCATAAGTGTTGATAGAAAAGCAAATAACCGTCAATGGTGGTAATCTAGAGGAAGGGGAGGAAGGGGAATATTGTAGCTCGGGAGAAACACTAGAACACACTGGGGGAACAGCAGATGATAATACTTGCAATGATGTAATGTCACATTCAATGTATGGTTCAGGCAGCGGATCATTACACACAGAGTCTGAGTGAGGCAAGGGAGGGGGATTATCACACACAACCATTTAGCAACTAATGGGCATAGGCTCAATGTACGCAAGATCTGGTTAGCTAACAGACAGAGTGGTGGTATATGTGGGTTTAGGGCCACTGTGTGATAGTGGAGAACTTAACTAAAGAGCCTGTGTGATAGATTCCTCATTCATCTAAGCTGGTTTAACCAGCTGAAGTGAAACTGTCTGATTTGGCCATTGACAAGGATGTCCATAGTACCACCATGCATGGCAATACCCAATGCAAGCCAGAGTAAGGCAGCTGTAGTGTCAGTTTGACCGTCTGATCCAGTAACATAATAAACTCTCATGAGTCCAGAGCCGAACGCAAGAAAACCAGGAGATGGGTATCTGGTCATTGAGAAGGCTTATGAATAGCAGCTATGTGCAACCACACACACTTGACAAGAGTGGAAAGGTCAGATAGGTAGACGGTAGCAGCACCATTGATGAATTAAGATGGGAGGACTAATGTTTTGCTATGCAGAACCATAGCAAGTGACCCCTGGAGGCTTGTCTTATAAGCTGTACAGATTCCTAACATGACCCAGGGAGGGGCGTTGAACTGCTCACTATCGTGGCACATGAGGGCCACTCTCAGATTCCTGTGCCAATGCTTGACACTCTCATTGCTCTGAGGGTGGTACACTGCAGTGTGAAATTTATCCACGCCACACAGTACACAGAGTTTTCTAAACAATAGTGTTTATTTATTTTATTTTCCAAACTGCCTTACCCCATCACTGGTGATGGATGTAGGGCACCCGAATTTAGCTATCCAGAAAGACCACCAATGCTCATGCTACAGAATCAGCCATAATGTCTGCAAGAGGGACTGCCTCCACCCACTATGCAATGTAGTTGATGTTGGACAAGATATATCTGAATCTATCTGATGGGAATAATGGTGTGGTGAGGCCTAGGGTGCATATGTCAGAAACAGCCTCTTGCAATGTCAAATTTCCCCAGAAGGGGCTGTGTATGTCTGCTGACTTTGCTGCACTGAAACAGCACACATGTGCAAGCCCACACAAAGCAGTCCTTCTTCATGCCTGGCCACATAAAAAGTCCCGTGATGAGATGCATAGTAGCCTTAGCACCAGGATGTGAAAGATTATGAAAAGCAGAAAAAACTTGGCAACATACAGCAGCCGGGACAATAGACTGAATGATGCCCATGGACATATTGCACCATAACAGCCTGAGCAATCCTGGTGGGGTGCAAGGCACTATCAGTAGGGATGTGGAAGAGATCTGACATAGATTCGATATCACTGTCCTGTAAGTGGGCCAGTTCATCAAAATTAATAGGAGATGAAATAGTATTTACACATGACAGATAATCAACCACCACATTTTCTGAGCCATGGATATGTCAGACATCCATCATGTACTGACAAATGAGATCCATCAACTGAAATCTGCATGGAGGAAAGTCAATGGCAGGGTTGCGAATAAGTCCACAAGGGGATCCATGAAAATTGTTATGTTCCTTCCTTCAGTATCTTTGCAGAAATATTTCATGGCCTCATACACCACAAGAAGTTCCCTGTTGAAAGCGAATCACTTATGTTGAGCCGAAGATAGTTTTGTGGGAAAAAATGGAGTGGCTAAGTTGTGTTACCATCATGCTGTTGAAGAACTGCACCTATTTTGAAATCACTTGAATCTGCTTTAGTAGAGATGCGAGCGTATGGCAAGGGGTGGGCAAGAGGCACATTCTAAAGCTTTTTTGAGATCCTCCAAAGCTTACATCACTTCGTCAAACCACTGTACCCAGCAATTACAGGAAGTTTGTTTGCTGGCTAACGTGTCAGGGATTTGAATAGCTGTCGCAATTGGCAGATTGTGTAAGTAAAATTGATGGCCCCCAAAAACCAGTGCAGTTTGTGAAAAGTCGCTGGGAACGTTAGATTACGGATGCAGTCAACCCAACCTTTTGGAGGGCACATACCCTCACAGAAGACGATGCACCCAAAAAAACGTAACAGAGGTGTGTCAAAGTTGTGATTTACCATTATTAATCTCAACTCCATTACACGCCAGCAAGTCTTGTACCATGGTCAGGTGTAGCTCATGTTCTTCGTCAGAGGAGGAGAAAATGAGAAAACATCATCTAGGTATGCGTAGCAGTAGGAGAAGTTAAATACAAGTGAATCTATGAAATGTTGCCAAGTTTGAGCAATGTTTTTGAGGCCATAAGGCATGTAACAAAATTCATAAAGGCCAAAGAGGGTAATCAAGGCTCTTTTTGGCACATCACAAGGTACCATAAGTATTTATAAATGTGCCTTGCTAAACACTGAAAATGTGTGCTCTGCTAAGTAGCTGGGTGAAGTCTTGCATGTGTGAGATACGATAATTGTCTGTTATGGTACATTCATTGAGATGATGATAGTCACCACAGAGGTGCAATGTGCCATCATTCTTCGGGACTAAGTTTGTGAGAAAAGACCAATTACTGTCTGACGGGCAAACAATGCCTGCCCACAGAATTTCATCCGCTGCGGTCTTAGCAAGGTGTAGTTTGTGTGGAGGGGGGCAGCATGCTTTATGATGCTCTGGTGGGCTGCCTGTCATAACAATTTAAGGTGCCATTCCATTCCTATTAGCTTTCATTTGAACCGAAGAACATGACAGAGGGATGTCTCAAGAAGGAATTGGTAGCACACAAGAGTCATTAATCAGATACCATCGGGCGGACGAAGCCAGGCACACGGGAATTGTAAGAGGCACATTGCTGGTGTTGAAGTACGGCAGCATATACGGGTGGCGTATGAGGCATCTTGCATCAGCAAGGGCCTGCCTAGCTGCCAAGAAGGTGATGTTCAATTCTGAATTGCGAGTGTGAAAAATCACCTACTGCAGGGCGCTCGATTGAAGCTGAGCGATGGAAGCAATGAGGCAGTTCACCAGAGAAGAGCTCTTGATGAGAGTTGTGTCAGCATTATCAGGGGTCTGAGGGGAGAGGAAGCTGAGAGAGGGACTGAACACACAATTTGTGTACCCGAAGCATCGCGAAATAAAGCAAATGACAGGAATCAGGCAACAGCCCGAAGTGAATCAAGAAATCATTTCCAAGTACTAAGTATTCGATGCTGGCCATGTGGAAGGACCGCATGAACAGTTCACCAGGAGTGAGTTTAATAGATAACATGACCATGCCATTGATGCAAAGTGCCAATTTATTTGCTGCTCGAAGGAAAGGTTGGTTGGTTCATTTGTACATTTTTTTAAAGGCAGCATTGATCAAACACAAGAAATAGTGGCTGGTTTGGATCATTGGCTGAGTGACTTCCAAACACTAGCAATGGAAAGCTATCTCATCATCTTTACATTGGTCTTATGACTAGTAACTACACGTACTATAAGAAAACTTCACTCCTCAATGTCTTTGATGTCAGACAGTGTCAAATTATGCAGTTCCTTGCCTGAGATTTCTTTGATGAAGAAGTATGCAGCAGGCAGCCTATACTTAGTGCGTAAGCCCACTATTAAGGAACATAGTAAGTTGTTGATGAGAATTTCACATTAGCTCACATGCTTGTCATTCTTAACTTCAGATGAATTACCTTTAGCATTTTGATAGCTCTTGTTAACAGATGTCATTTTATTATCAATTAAAGTATCCAGCTTTCTGCCATATCGTAATTGTTGTTTTATTGTCATTTCATTCGCTATCAAAGAACAAAAAATCTTTCAGTCTCATTCAAACGTTTAGCTTCTAAGATTAATCTCTCTTTTACAAGGTTTGTACTCCCGCTTCACATGAATCGTCATCTAAATAGTGAGATAGTGTGCTCGTATGAGGCAAATGCGAGATATCTTTCTAACATATCTGTATGCTTCGGGTGATACTGCTTTCCACACTATACAATGTTTTATGGTATCTTCTGTGCGTATGGGAGAGGACTGCTTGAAATCTGCTGTTGCTCAAGAAGAAAGAAAGTTTTTGCGTTAGATGGATCTTGGTCTACTGTTTTAATTGTATGTGAGAAAGTTTTGTGATAATTGCTGTTGTAAGACTCCAACCATGAGTGGTTTCACTGAGTTTCTTTTCAAGCATAAAAGTTTCAGATGCAATTAATTTTGCTCTATTTTGATCATCTTTTCGTCTAGAATGTCACACTGGAAGTGACTGGAAGAATGGAATGGCAATTATTATTGTTGTGATATTCATGCAGGGAGACCCCCGAGGTAATGCTTTCATCATTGATTTGCTCAGTGCTTTCAAATTTTCATTTTTTGTATGTCACATTCAATGAATGTGTGGTAGTAGGCTCCCAATCTTGATTAACTTGTCCGACTTTATAAGCTGGATACAAAGGGAAAAACTTTGGAACAACAACATCCTGCAATTTCTTAATTTTTAATCGAGTCGATGGTCAGATTCTAGGAAATGAAGGCTACATGCCACATAAGATCTAGAGTTTAAGTTAGGTGTGAAATCTGCTTTTGATATTGCTTTAATCAATTGTCCTCTGAGGTCACATTACCACTTTGGCCTGTGCAAAAGGCCACACAAGAGTACACCAATGCTGTCAGTAAGGTGACACCTGTAACGAGACATTACTGTGTTAATGTAATGTATGGTAAGATCATAAGAAATAACTAATTTGAACAAGTATCCCGAAGGAGTGACAAACTAGAGATGGCATGTGAAACACGAAACGTAGAGTCCGCACAGAATACCGTGGCTGATAGATGCATAGATGGCAAGTCACACGTGGGGAAAGCGGTAGTGGTAAGGGTTATGGGGAAGCGTTGTAGGGGAAATGCGGAGTGCTGGAGGAGAAGTGCCGTTCTAAACTGAAGCCTATGGTCATATTTTTTTGTAAATATTAAGTGGGACCCCTCGACGCCCACACCTGTATGGTGACTATTCAAAATAGCCTGTAATCTCTGCTTTGTTTAGTATCTAGAAAGAATTCCGCTGAAAATGCAGCGATTTGTTTTCTCCTGGCTAGTTAACCATTTGTAACTTTCAGAGAAGCGTCATGTGCGACGAATTTTGAGTAAAATCTAGACATTTCTCTGGTTGCCGTATTAAGATTTGCTTCTTTTCTAAAACAGCGGAATTTTCATAGTCTCGCCTCACTAACATGTTGTGCAAACACAACTGCGAGAGAATTCTGTTTATGAAAATGCACATCCTCTGTACTAAAAAACGTTTAATGTCCTCACTTACATTGTTCCAAAACCCATAGCATTTCTCGTTTCACCACCAAACGATGGCCCTTAAAAATTACTTTCTTTCATCGAAAAAGTCTGTAGTTAGTGGAATAACACGGTAGATAATGAAGTTTTGCATAATAACGATATGTCAAAATACTCTCCTCTTTGCATGCCTCTTTGCCAAAATCTCATTTTGATATCTGAAACAGTGTATGAAATACGAGAGATGTTGTTGATGTTTCACTTTGGCTTTATCGCTGGCACAGCGATCTATTTTCTCGAGATTAGTGACATCTCTTCCCAAGTCTAAAGAAAAATTCAACGTCCAGAATGAGATTTTGACTCTGCAGCGGAGTGTGCGCTGATATGAAACTTTCCTGTCAAATTAAAACTGTGTACAAGACCGTGACTCGAACTCGGGACCTTTGCCTTTCACGGACAAGTGCTCTACCAACTTCTTCTTCTAAGACATTCGTTCAAGTTGATCGTTGATTCTTTGACTCAGTTTTTTTTTTTTTATTACAGAGAGCTACCGTGCCGGCACCAACTGAGATACCCATGCACGACTCACACCACGTCCTCACAGCTTTACTTCCGCCCGTACCTCGTCTCCTATCTTCCAAACTTTACAGAAGCTCTCCTGAGAACCTTGCAGGATTAGCACTCCTGAAAGAAAGGATACTGCGGAGACAAGACTTAGCCACAGCCTAGGAGATGTTTCCAGAATGAGATTTTCACTCTGCATCGGAGTGTGCGCTGATATGAAACTGGCCGTGAGTCGTGTGCTTGGGTAGCTCAGTTGGTAGAGCACTTGCCCGCCAAAGGTAAAGGTCCCGAGTTCGAGTCTCGGTGCGGCACACAGTTTCAATCTGCCAGGAAAGTTTCAAAAATTCAGCATGTTAGCTAAATTTCATACGCAGCAACATATTATGTAATATGCATCAAACGCAAAATCATAGAGCCCTCTATTTTTCAATGCTAACTTTTTCCGAATTTCACGCAGTGTCTTACTTCCACATAAATATCACGATAACTATAACCACTAACCAAGTGGTGGGCACACCATTATGAACCTGACATATAAAGCTACAAATAAAGCAAAAATGATATTTTTTACCGAACAGTTTCTGTAAGTCCTTTTAAGAAAAACTGCAAAGCGCTCGCCTCTATCCAACCGGCCGATACGTGGCAAACACTTGTCGGCGGCCTCCCCTTCTAATCAAACGAATGAATTCGCCCGTGCTTTGGACGAAAATTGGTCACTGCCACTGCGCATCGGCCTCAGTATCGTGCGTGGACTGTACATCCGATTTACGCAAGCTTTGTAGTGGTGCAGCATAATAAATTATTATGGTTACATACCTCCTTATAATGATATAAATCCACCGTAATTCCGTTATCACACCTCAAAATATACTCTCGCAAAGGGTCGACAGAAGCGTCCGATCCCACGCGTCGGCTTTGACCCGTGACGTAAGGGTGTTGTCGTGTGTGACGTCATGACGGCGCGGAGTTTGGTTTGAGTGTGGCTGTCTCCAGTTCTGTTTTATCTTATTTTATTTACTTTTCTGATCTGTTCGTTCTATCTCCTGAGATTTTTTTAAAATTTAAAAACACTTATTACTTATTTTAATTATCTGTTTCCTCGAATTTCTGTTTTAGTTTATTATATTTATCTTTCCGATCTGTTCGTTCTATTACGTGAGATTTTTTTTTTAAAGACAAAAAGCACTAATCAGCTACTGAAGCATCTTTATCTTCTATGGGTTGCAGGGGTTACGACCCCTGGGGAGGTGGGTGGGTATTCATGCATGGCTGTCTTCACTTACACGTTGTAGCTACGCAAGGCGTCTAAATTTGTTTATATTTAGTTTGCCCCCCACCCAAAACACCCCATTTCCCGCGCTTGTCCTGTTAGTGTCAGATTAGATTAGATTAGATTAGATTAGATTAGATTAGATTAATTCTAGTTCCATGGATCATGAATACGATATTTCGTAATGATGTGGAACGAGTCGAATTTTCCAATACATGACATAATTAGGTTAATTTAACAACATACTTAACTTAATATAACAACTTTATTTTTTGTGTTTTTTGTTTTTCTTTATTTTTTATTTTTATTTTTTTTTTAATATTTTTGTTTTTTTTTCTTTTTTTTCTTAATTTATATCTAAAAATTCCTCTATGGAGTAGAAGGAGTTGTCATTCAGAAATTCTTTTAATTTCTTCTTAAATACTTGCTGGTTATCTGTCAGACTTTTGATACTATTTGGTAAGTGACCAAATACTTTAGTGCCAGTATAATTCACCCCTTTCTGTGCCAAAGTTAGATTTAATCTTGAATAGTGAAGGTCGTCCTTTCTCCTAGTATTGTAGTTATGCACACTGCTATTACTTTTGAATTGGGTTTGGTTGTTAATAACAAATTTCATAAGAGAGTATATATACTGAGAAGCTACTGTGAATATCCCTAGATCCTTAAATAAATGTCTGCAGGATGATCTTGGGTGGACTCCAGCTATTATTCTGATTACACGCTTTTGTGCAATAAATACTTTATTCCTCAGTGATGAATTACCCCAAAATATGATGCCATATGAAAGCAATGAGTGAAAATAGGCGTAGTAAGCTAATTTACTAAGATGTTTATCACCAAAATTTGCAATGACCCTTATTGCATAAGTAGCTGAACTCAAACGTTTCAGCAGATCATCAATGTGTTTCTTCCAATTTAATCTCTCATCAATGGACATACCTAAAAATTTGGAATATTCTACCTTAGCTATATGCTTCTGATTAAGGTCTATATTTATTAATGGCGTCATACCATTCACTGTACGGAACTGTATGTACTGTGTCTTATCAAAATTCAGTGAGAGTCCGTTTACAAGGAACCACTTAGTAATTTTCTGAAAGACAGTATTGACAATTTCATCAGTTAATTCTTGTTTCTCAGGTGTGATTACTATACTTGTATCATCAGCGAAGAGAACTAACTTTGCCTCTTCATGAATATAGAATGGCAAGTCATTAATATATAATAAGAACAACAAAGGACCCAAGACTGACCCTTGTGGAACCCCATTCTTGATAGTTCCCCAGTTTGAGGAATGTGCTGATCTTTGCATGTTACGAGAACTACTTATTTCAACTTTCTGCACTCTTCCAGTTAGGTACGAATTAAACCATTTGTGCACTGTCCCACTCATGCCACAATACTTGAGCTTGTCTAGCAGAATTTCATGATTTACACAATCAAAAGCCTTTGAGAGATCACAAAAAATCCCAATGGGTGGTGTTCGGTTATTCAGATCATTCAAAATTTGACTGGTGAAAGCATATATGGCATTTTCTGTTGAAAAACCCTTCTGGAAACCAAACTGACATTTTGTTAGTACTTCATTTTTACAGATATGTGAAGCTACTCTTGAATACATTACTTTCTCAAAAATTTTGGATAAAGCTGTTAGAAGGGAGATTGGACGGTAATTGTTGACATCAGATCTATCCCCCTTTTTATGCAAAGGTATAACAATAGCATATTTCAGTCTATCAGGGAAAATGCCCTGTTCCAGAGAGCTATTACACAGGTGGCTGAGAATCTTACTTATCTGTTGAGAACAAGCTTTTAGTATTTTGCTGGAAATGCCATCAATTCCATGTGAGTTTTTGCTTTTAAGCAAGTTTATTATTTTCCTAATTTCAGAGGGAGAAGTGGGTGAGATTTCAATTGTATCAAATTGCATAGGTATGGCCTCTTCCATTAACAGCCTAGCATCTTCTAATGAACACCTGGATCCTACTATATCCACAACATTTAGAAAATGATTATTAAAAATATTTTCAACTTCTGACTTTTTGTTCGTAAAGTTTTCATTCAATTTGATGGTAATACTGTCTTCCTCTGCTCTTGGTTGACCTGTTTCTCTTTTAATAATATTCCAAATTGTTTTAATTTTATTATCAGAGTTGCTGATTTCAGACATGATACACATACTCCTGGATTTTTTAATAACTTTCCTTAATATAACACAGTAGTTTTTATAATTTTTGATAGTTTCTGGGTCACTACTCTTTCTTGCTGTCAGATACATTTCCCTTTTCCGGTTACAAGATATTTTTATACCCTTAGTAAGCCATGGTTTGTTACAAGGTTTCTTACGAGTATATTTAAATATTTTCTTGGGGAAGCAGTTTTCAAATGCATTTACAAAAATGTCATGAAATAAATTATATTTTAAATTGGCATCAGGTTCACGGTACACCTCATCCCAGTCTAACTGCTGTAGGCTTTCCCTGAAATTTGCAATTGTTAAATTGTTGACTGAACGTACTACTTTGAAGGACTGTTTAGTATTGCTGAATGGAGCTATGTCATATATTGTAACTAACTGTGCACCATGATCAGAAAGACCATTCTCAACAGGCTGAGCATTTATCTGGTTAAACTTATCTTGGTCTATAAAGAAGTTATCTATCAGTGAGCTGCTATCCTTTACCACCCGAGTAGGAAAATCAATAACGGGTGTCAAATTGAAAGAACCGAGTAATACTTCAAGGTCATTTTTCCTATTACCCTCTTTCAGAGAATCTACATTGAAGTCCCCACAAATAATAATTTGCTTCCCCCTGTCTGACAGATAGCACAACAAGGAGTCCAAATTTTTCAGAAATAGATGAAAATTTCCTGATGGGGATCTATATACAGTTACAATTATAAATGTGCCTTTATTTAATTTAAGCTCACAGGCACATGCTTCTATATGTTTCTCTACACAAAACTTTTTTGTTTCTATACTTTTTGCACAATGATAACTTTTGACATATATGGCAACTCCTCCTTTCTCCATATTTTCTCTCATTACATGTGCAGAGAGCTTATAACCACTTACATTTACCTTATCCATATCAGTAACAATGTGATGCTCAGACAGGCATAGTATATCTATTTCATTCTCAGCTTCTAAATCTTCCAAACAAACCAGAAGCTCATCTACTTTATTCTTTAAACTCCCAATATTTTGATGAAATATACTTACATTATTTTTAATTATACTTTTATGAGAACCTTTCCTTGTTCTAACATTTGCAGTACTCTCCTGTCTGAGTTTCTCATTGTGCTTAGGCCTAGTTCCTATACCAGTGGTCACATGGTGTTCAGAGAGGCAGATTATGTCAACTGGGTTGGGTGACTTTAGTTCATCAATGCAATTACCTAGGACTGAGATACAACTTGGTGGAGATAAAATTTCTGGTGATTGGTGAAAATTTATAATTGATAGCTGTGATTGGTGATCCAATGTGCTAGAATTGTGCTGTTGAATTTCTTTCCTAAACTGAAGATTTGTTTCAATCCTGACCTCTCGTAGAACTTGACATCTTTCTGTCTTACCTATCCTAAAAAAGGTGCTGCTCCAACACCTGCAACCACTGGTATTTTACCATTCATGGCAGTGCCTCCCCCCCTTAAATTTCCTGCTATTACCCCAGCCAGTTTCCCCTTCCCTTTCCTGTTGAGATGTAGGCCGTGCCTGGTATAGTCCCACCTACTGAGATAATCGACAGGAACCACACCAATATGAGCCCCCGCACCTGACACAAGCAGCCGTTCCAACTCCAAATTAACTCTCCCAACAGAAGAGTTCAGATGAGGCCGGTCATGGCGTCTCAGGACAGATACAAATTCAACATTGGTGTGTCTCGATGCCGACGCAATCTTTACCAGGTCACACTCTATACTGTACCCAGGATCTCTGTCGATGCTGTTCCCTGGCCCTCCCACAATAACCACGGTGTCTTCCCTGGTAAATCCTTTACAGAGTGAACCTAAATCCTCTGTCACCTGATCCAGACTAGCACTTGGTTTGAAAAAATTTGTGACCTGGTATTCTGGTCCTAATTCCTCCTGCAGAAGTTGGCCTACACCTCTGGCATGAGAACTGCCTAACAACAAAACTTTCTTCCTTTTCGATGACTTTCCTACATTCTTTTTCAATTTCCTATTGAAAGTTTGTTGTGTCCTGTCTACACCTACCTCTGCTTGAGGCTCATCAGTTTCTAACTGAAGCAACAGGTCAAACTTATTTTTGACATTCACCACAAAACTGTCAGACTTAGTTCTAGGCCTGTTCCTTCTGCTACCTGTTGCCACTTCCCACCTGTCTTTGCCCTTCTCCCTCCTTAACCTGTCCAGATCTTCCCTAGCCTGATCTAGCTCAGCCTGAAGGGCAGCAATTTTCCCCTCCTGTTCCACTATCTTCCTATCTCTGCTGCAAATCCTACATAACCACTGATGAGCCTGATCCACTTTCCCAACACCCACGCCACTGCAGTCCCCCCAGTGAAAAAAACTACTGCATCCATCACACCAAACCCCGGAACTAACAATTCTACGGCAAGTCATTAGGCTTCTTGTGGAAAGTGTGTGCGTTTGTTTTTGTTTCCGCCATATTTGTGACGTCATGGGTCAAAGCAGACGGGTGGGATCGGACGCTTCCGATTTCCCTCGCAAATCTAAGAGACAGAAACGACTAAGCACAAAGTTCGCTCCATTTGTATTGTTGTTTCTGATATTTGTCCCGTTCGGGTTTACTACTAGCGCTACAGCGGCCGAGGTGGTAACTCGTTGATATTCGCTGACTTGTACGGTTGACCGATGCGGGGAGGGTGGGAACGTAGCAGCACAGTGCTTCATCGAAGATGTTCGAAATTTCACAATACAAACGAGTATCGATACAATCAATGAAATATTATGCAGAAGCGACACGAACAGTAAAATAATCTAAAATTTCAAATCGACGCACGAATGTAGCACATTTAATCTCACAAACAGAAAAATTCCGAAGTTGGTTTTTACATGTAAATAAACATGCACATGGCACGGATGTTTACTTAGCTGATTCCTTGACAACTTCTACACTAACGTGCCGAGGATGACCACTGCAGCGTTAGTTTATCTCAGTCAAAATCGCAAAATGTGCTGCACCAAAAAAAGCACTTTTGCCAACATCTATCTACATCTGCTCCTATACTCGGAGAACCATTGAGAAGTGCATGGCAGACGGTATGTAAGGCTGTAACAGTTATTAGGGCTTTTTTCCGTACCATTCACATTGGAGCACGGCAAAAACAGATTGTTTAAATGCATCTGTATATACTTTGATTAATCTGCTGTTATCTTCACCATCCCTATTAGAGCGATATATAAGGGTTGTAGCATATTCCTAGAGTCATTTAAAGAGTATGCCAGCTCCATTGTTTCAACATCTGTGACGTTCTTCTGCAGCTCAAACAAACCGATGACCATTCGTGCTGCCCTTTTCTGTATATGTGTAATTCCCCGGCAAAGCTTTTTTGGTATGGGTCCTACATACTTTAGCAATTTCTAACATGGGTCGCACGAGTGACTTGTAAGTAATCTCCTTTGGAGACTAATTATATTTCCATATTATGTATGGTACCTATAAACCGAAGTCTGTTACCTGATTTACCCACGCCTGAGACTGTGATCGTTCTACTTCATAGCACTACTAAGTGTTACACCCAAGAATTTGTGTGAGTTTACACATTTCAAATGTGACTCAGTAAGATTATATTCATAGAATGCCACAGTTCTTCATTTTGTGAAGTTCACAGTTTTGCATTTTTGAACATTTAAAGCAAGTTCGTTATCATTGCACCATTTTGAAACCTTATCCATACCTGACTACAACAAATCGATGTCAAGGGTATTGGGTAGCAGTTTAGTGGATCACTTTTGCTACCTTTCTTATAGACATGTGCGACCTGTTTTCTTTCAACTATTGGGCCCAGCTTTTTGGTCGAGGTCATCTAAGATAGCTTAGAGTTTACAGAGGTTCCAACTAAGTCGCAATAATGTGTAGAATCTGATAGGAATTCCATCGGGCCCTGGGGCTTTGTTCAGTTTTAACGATTTCAACTGTTTCTCAGCGCCACTGATTCTCATATCTGTTTCACATATCTTTTCGGTGGCACGAGAATTAAATTGGGGCCATACTCCTCGGGTTTTCCTTTGTAAAGGAACATTTGGAAAGCATTTTTGATTTTACTTTGCTACTCTCAATTTCAGTTCCTGCCTCATTCATGAGTGACTGGACGCTAAGTTTGTTGTCCCTAACAACCTTAACATATGACCAGAATTTCTTTGGGTTCTGCGAAACATCGTTTGACAACACTCTGCTACGATGGTCACTGAAGGCTACATGCAATGCTCTCTTGACTGCCAAATGTGTTTCATTCAGTGTCTATCCATAGCCCTTTACTTCGGTTTATACCTTAGTTATGCAGTGGTCTCCATGTCTTCATAAAATTTTTTACACTGACTATATCATGGAGGATCTATCCCATTACGAAATGGCTTACTGGGTACATATCCATCCAGTGCATGGTCAAATATTCTTTTAAACTTGAGCCATAGTTGCTCTACTTGCTCCTGTCCTGAGCTACGAGTTTCAAGTGTCTCAGTGAGATATGACATTAATGTTTCTCTGTCTGTTTTGCTGAACATAAAAACTTTTCTGTTTGTTGTAGTTGCCCTTTGTGTTTTGGTATTTATTGTCGCTATCACTGCCTCTGCTCACTGATCCCAGTTCCGATGGGGACGTCCTCGAACAGATCAGGTGTGTTTGTTGCCATTACATCTCATATATTTCCATCACGAGTGGGGTTCTGAACTATCTAGTCTAGATAGATTCCAAAGAAGGGATTTAGTAATGTTTCACAGCTTGTCTTGTCACACCCACGACACATTACACCGAGTGAATCTTGGATGATTAAAGTCTCCTCTCACGGTTACAATATCGGTAGGGAATTTATGTACGAGCGAACTGAGGTTTCCTTTTAAGTTTTCCGTTACCTTAGGAGATGAGTCTGTTGATAGACATGAGGCCTGTATTACACTGTTTTGCCGTTACTTGATACTACAATATTACATGCAGCTTCAATTTCCGCAGCAACTAACGATAATACGTAACGTAAAGTCACACATTTAATAGTAAGTTTAAAAACGCATTAATACATATATTAAAGAGTAATTTGTACTAAACTAATACAAGAGCACAACAATTCGCACGTCTCGCCTGGCATAAGGCTGCCAAGAATCGGCAGTCAGTGACACATCTCACAAAACAAATTATGAAGGCACTATAATATTGTTGTTTGTGAATATTTTATTTTGAAATTTGGATTTACTTTCTCCTCAGGCATCAACCGTTGTTGTTCGTTTTCATGCACTGTGGGACACGTTCAAAACACGCGGTGTGCAGGTGTTTTTAAAGGGTAATATACGCAGCTAACCACCAGAGGGCTCTGTTGCAAATTCAAAATAGAGACACGTTCGAAAAACACGGTGTGCAGATGTTTATAAAGAAAAGAATAATAATCGCAGCAAACCAGCAGAGGGCTCTGTTGTAAATTCAAAATATTGACGGCGAAAGTAGAGCTGCCGCAACCCGAAGCTAGGTGGAAATAGTGTTATAATGAAGCGACGAGTGCGTGTTGGTACGTTATTTGATAGTGCAATAATATCGTCGATGTATCTACGAAAACATTTGTGTAGTTTGAAATCTTCCGTAATAGTTTAGTATGATAAGCTGTTGTAGCATGCTTGGTATAAGCAAAATATCGGGACTTATCCGTGTGAGTGGGGCTATGCAGACCAAGCGCGCGGTAATTCTACAAAAAATCCGCCTGTCCTTAGTTTCTAATAACTTAATCATTTAGTTATTGCCTTCAAGTGTATGTTCGCTTGACGATGTTTGCGAAAGTGTATCAAAGAGACAGTTATTTAAAAATACAATTTGTGATATATTGTACTGCATGTGCATTGCTGTGCATGTAGTGTTTGAATGCTCAGGACAGAATCTTCAACGAAATATGTGGTGAGAGGGACGATTCAGTTTGCAGAAAGCCTATTATGGGAACTTCGCAATAAGGAAATCCAGTGCCTCCGCCTTATATACTTCCCAGTTATTGTAAAGAAGTGAAACTGTTGAGTCCAACTATTGTTGTTAAGTGATGTGATTTATTATCTTTTCAGTTCAGTGTTGTCTGACGATTTTTTGTTTACATTCCCCTCCAGTGTCTAATTTTAAAATTATAACTGATGAAATAAATTTAAAATTTGTATTTACAAGTATTTTCTTACCTTCCATACTGATGTTCTTGTTTTTATCAACACCTTACTTGAATAATCACAACTTTGGTGGTATATTGATTTCTCTAAAGTGCTTGACACTTGCGTTTTATATTTTATAGGTGGTGAAGATGTGCTAAATGCACGAGATCGTCTCAAGGGAGCCCTGCAGGAAGTCTTAGAACATAGTGACGAGTCTTCAGTATCAAGCCAGGATGAAGGAATTCAGTCAGACTCCTTTGCTCGAGTCAGTGTCCCAGTCAAGAAACCAACAGTGTGAGTAAACATGTAAAAGCAGTCTACACAATCAGACGTAAGAGGCTAACTGATTCTCCCAAGTAAGCCATGGAGCAGTATACAAGGTAAAGTATCTGCTCCTCATGTTATGTTACATTTACAGACTAAAAACATATAGAAATATATTTTAATTCAAATAGGCCGTCATATTTTCAGTTATAATGCAGAGTTGTACTGCACCACACATTACAGTTTATGATTTAGAGAAAAAGAACTTGTAAATGAAATGAATTAGTTTCAGGAAGTCTGTGTTTTTCTTGATTTTCTTAAATGAAACAAATAAGTATGTTTACAGTATAGTACTGTAATAATGTCATGGTCTTCATCCAATAATTGTACGTTCTTGTATATTTCTTGGTCATTGGCCTATCAAAAAAAAATACATAGTCATTTCTGTGTAATAACCATAAAACCATTCAGTAATCAAGAAAAATTACATGTTGTGCTATTATTATTATTTTTGGTAGCCATTTTGATGCAATACAGTTGATACGTGTTGTATCTTTACACATAGATATTGTTAGTTCTTATACACTAAAGTTGAGAGTACATTAAAGTTTGCTTTTCTGAGGGATATGATAAGTAAGAAATAATGAACTATAATGAAATTACAAATTGTTTTTCAGCAATGATGTCATCATCATCTCAGAAATTTGATGAGAAAACATATTTAGAGGGTAGTATGTCGTTACAAATTCTGCAGTTTCATTTGCTAAAATATTACTTGCTGTTTTCTTTTCTTTAGTAGTTCCTGATGCAAGTAGGTTTGGATGCAAAGAACTAGATACTACTTTTATACTGTAATTGACAGAAATCAGTGGCATATTTACAGTTCTCTCTCTCTCTCTCTCTCTCTCTCTCTCTCTCTCTCTCTCTCTCTCTCGCTTTTTGGGGGGGGGGGGGGGGCGATGCCTTTTTTTTACTGGGTTTACATTTAATTAGAAGATTAATTACATTTATGAAAAATTTGGAGAAGGATTTAGAGTTCAGAGAGAAGAGATAAAGACTTTGAGGCTTTCCCATGACATTGTAAATATTTCAGAGACAGCAAAGGACCTGGAAGAGCAGTTTAACAGAATAGACACTATCATGGAAGGAGGACATTAGATGAACATCAACAAAAACAAAAGAAGGAAATGTAGTCAAATTAAACAAGGTGATGCTGAGAGAATTAGATTAGGAAATAGAAATTTAATGTAGTAGATGAGTTTCGTGATTTGGGCAGCAAAAACTTTCAGTTATAGACCCCAACTAATCTGCCAGTCACATCAACCACTGAAACAATTTGCAGGAAATTTTCCCCAATCTTGAGAGCCAGGGAAATATAATGAGCACAAGGAAAGAGTTCCTCTATTCCAGTAAAGTCACAACTTTCATCTGCAAGAACCGTGAAACCTTTGACATCATTATTGTGCTGAAAAATCTTTCCCAGAAGCAATTTCTTGATGCAACTGATGATCTTATGTTGGATTGGGACACTAAATGTCATTATCATATTTGCCAGTTCCTTCCAAATTTGCTTGTACGTTTTCATCACCTTTCACATGACATTTTAGAATGGAGCGAAATTTACCCATGTTCTCATCATCGTGTTTGTCAACTTCAGTAGATTCGCTGTGTCCCCTTAATGTAATCTCGTGATGTCAACAAAGAATCTCCACCTCCATGATAGATACTGTGCAGTTTCTATTTTTTTTCCACCTGCTCCACCAAGCCGTGGTCCAGGCCATCTTTTGTCTTGTTCACCATCATGTGAACAAAATTGTCACCATTGATTACAGCAGCCTTACGGTAAGTGTTGCTCCCATGGATGTTGAAAATTTAATAGCATGCTTCCGCTTTGAAAACTTAGAGGTTACCAGGGATCCAACATTTTGATGACTACCTTAACTTGAACTTATCTTAGTGAAAAACGCACAATACTTACAGAAGGCCCATCCTCTTTGGGGGAGAGTACTAGCCAAAAATATTTTGGGAAAAATTATAAATTGTGTTGGGCACAAAAAGGCCTTGAAAATGTTGTAGCTTCATGTGGTGTTCATCTTTTTTGTTATTTGATTGCATTTAATCATGTATGTCATACTGCCTGGTGATGGAGTGTCAAAGCTTGATGTGTCAGTGAAAGAAGTTGATTTTCCTTCAAGATCTGGCAAAGGTGATTGTGAATTAACAATGATACTTCTAGTGTTTGAGAACTGCAGAGATGGGAACAGCGGTGGATCATCCATTTTCCTGGCCTGAGAGGACAGAGTTTCTCGTAGTCGAGGTGTTTTGGAGAAGTAGTTTAAAATATCTCCACTTTTTGTTTTGCGATGCATTGTCTTAGCTCTCAGAATCAGGATTACACTATACTAGCTTTGCTAACATTGGTATTCGCAACACTTTTATATCTGTAATTTAACATCTGCTATGCAGAGAATCGTGTGTGAAATAAACTAGAACATTTCCTGGTCATTGCATGCTCTGACATTGTCTCCACCACCTCTGTAGTGCACATTATTTCTGTACTCGTTAACATTCATTTATGGTTACTGTAATATGGTGAGACTGAGCTTGTAAACTTTGTGTTTAATTCACCACTGAAGTTAAACTGATATGCATTACTAAAAGAAATCTGGAAACATGTAATGTTGCTATTTAAGGGAAGTTGGAATGCCCTAGCCCGACAGTGTTAAATTTAGTGACTTAGCTTCCCTGTATTTCAAGAACCACTGTAGCCATTGACATGAAAATTTTACAGGACATTTAACTGTATTATGATTTGAGTCGACTGAACTGTGATAATTGCATTTCAACCACTGTTTTCGGAAATACGATTTTTTAATTACATGGTTAAAAGTTTGTGTACTTTTTTGTTCGTTATTGTAAATAATTTTAATTGTACAGGGTGTTCAGAAAGTCTCTCCACAGTGCCATATGATTGTTAGCCACACGTGCCATATGATAGTTCACCTCCCTGGCTTACTTCCCTTCAAGTGGAGTCTCCTAACATTCCACTGTTTCGTTTATCTCAGCCAACGTCAGTAGTATCATTGGTGTGTGTCTTTACATGTTGATGTGAATGTTTAAGATTAGCTCCTCTGTTCGTTTGTTTCGTTTTTGTCATTGTTAAAATGCTAACCATTGAAGAATGTGTGTTTTTAGTCGAACAATTGTTCAAAGCTGGCTGTAAACACAGTTTCAGTTTGTCAAACATTTAATTCAGTTTTCCCAGAGACAACACTCCCACATCGTGATACTGTGCAAGATTTGATTAACAAATTTCGAAGTATGGGTTCAGTGACAGGTGGACCAAGAAGTGGTCATCCCAGCGTTTTGTCTGAGTTTAAACTACTCTGATATAATGTCCATGAGGTCCGAACAAGTCAGTAAGAAAACTCGCCCAGGAAATTGGTATTAGTGTTGGAATGGCCCACACAGCTGTAAGGAAAAAATTAGAACTTCTCCCATACAAAGTGACAGTCGTACAAGAACTGAAAAATACTGATCATGGCAAGAGCCTGCATTATTGTCAATGGTTCAAAAATTTAGTTCAACAAAACGGAAGAGATATTCTTAACGAGATATTTTTCACTGATGAGGTGTGGTTTCATTTATCCGGGTACATGTGCTCACAAAATTCTCATATGTGGAGTACTGCAAATCCATTGTGTATTCATGAGGAACCACTTCATTCTGTGAAAATAGGAGTTTGGATTGCAATTTCTAGACGTCAGATTGTGGGTCCCATATTTTTCAACAAAACAATAAATACACAATGATACTGCAGTGATATTCTGTACCCATTCATAGGAGAACTTGTGTTATGTGAAATACTGAATGGTTATTTTCAACAAGATGGTGCAACCGTGCATACAGCTCACATTTCAATGTCATTGCTTGCTGATGTTTTTGGTGATCACATAATTTCACAGGAACTTTGGTGGTCTCCACAATCGTCTGACCTAACACCACGTGACTTTTTCTTCTGGAGTGCAGCGAAAGCAACTGTCTATAAAAACCGTCCAAAATCCATCGATGAATTGAAAACTGCAATATCCACTCTCACTGCTTCTGTTACAGAATAAATGTTACCGCTTGTGTTTGGAAATATGATTAGACGAATTGAATTGTATATTCGAAACAGGGGGGACACTTTCAACATTTAATGTGAAAATTTGTATGTAAAATTGAATATTCAATAAAGTAATAACTTGTATTTCCCTGAGATTCATTTCGATATATTCACTGCAGCATACGGCACACGCGGCTAACAATCAAACGGCACTGCGGAGAGGCTTTTTGAACACCCTGTATGTAACACTATGTTCTTTTAGTTCAGCAGACTCAGGATATGTATGTTATTACTCCCTGAAAATTTGAATACCCTACTCGAAGTGGTTTCTAAGATTTAGGAGAAAATGAAACAGAAAATGTAAATTTTGAGGAACAGCTTCTAAAGTTTCAAAAGACTGTAACTCACTTAATATATGCTTATTTTTATTTTATTTTTAGTCACTCAGAAGCACCCTGCACCATACTGTATATTAGCCTCTTGATCTTTTTCAAAGTTTTTTCTTCGTTCTGGACTCCTTAGTGGTCAGTTGTGCTGCATACTCTGCTTTATCAATGCGAACTTCGTCCATCCATTCAAGTTTTCTGATGCAGTTTGCTCCAGGATTAATTTCCATATGCTGTAGCTCTTTCAACCTACTAATGTTACCATCATTAAAGCAAGAACGTCATCACTGACCCCTACTTTAGTGTCTTCATTCCAACAAAAACATTTTTTGGTAAGCAAGTCCATATAAGATTATTGAACGGCTCTTTGGGATTTTGAGTAGACCATGCAGACACTTCTCCAGTAATTCAGGATTTGCCAGGTCTCTGTAAATAGGTTTTATCATATCCATGACTGCTGCTGGGATGGAATGTTTATGGCTGTATGAACTGTTTGAGTACTGGGCATTGCGGCAACTGCACCATGAATCAGGTCCAGGAGAACAAAGGTGGTGTAGAGGTTTTTCATCAGTTGACAGTTACTTTGTTTATCAGGCGACAGTGCGGAACTGTATCGAACACCTTCCGGAAGTCAAGAAAAATAGCATCTACCTGGGAGCCTGTATCTAATATTTTCTGGGTCTCATGAACAAATAAAGCGAGTTGGGTCTCACACGATCGCTGTTTCCGGAATCCATGTTGATTCCTACATAGTAGATTCTGGGTTTCCAAAAACGACATGATACTCGAGCAAAAAACATGTTCTAAAATTCTACAACAGATCGACGTCAGACATATAGGTCTATAGTTTTGCGCATCTGCTCGACGACCCTTCTTGAAGACTGGGACCAGCTGTGCTCTTTTCCAATCATTTGGAACCTTCCGTTCCTCTAGAGACTTGCAGTACACGGCTGTTAGAAGGGGGGCAATTTCTTTCGTGTACTCTGTGTAGAATCGAATTGGTATCCCGTCAGGTCCAGTGGACTTTCCTCTGTTGAGTGATTCCAGTTGCTTTTCTATTCCTTGGACACTTATTTCGATGTCAGCCATTTTTTCGTTTGTGCAAGGATTTAGAGAAGGAACTGCAGTGCGGTCTTCCTCTGTGAAACAGCTTTGGAAAAAGGTGTTTAGTATTTCAGCTTTACATGTGTCATCCTCTGTTTCAATGCCATCATCATCCAGGAGTGTCTGGATATGCTGTTTCGAGCCACTTACTGATTTAACGGAAGACCAGAACTTCCGAGGATTTTCTGTCAAGTCAGTACATAGAATTTTACTTTCGAGTACAACGCTTCACGCATAGCCCTCCTTACGCTAACTTTGACATCGTTTAGCTTCTGTTTGTCTGAGAGGTTTTGGCTGCGCTTAAACTTGGAGTGAAGCTCTCTTTGCTTTCGCAGTAGTTTCCTAAGTTTGTTGTTGTACCACTGTGGGTTTTTCCCGTCCCTCACAGTTTTACTCGGCACGTACCTGTCTAAAACGCATTTTACGATTGCCTTGAACTTTTTCCATAAACACTCAACATTGTCAGTGTCAGAACAGAAATTTTCGTTTTGATCTGTTAGGTAGTCTGTAATCTGCCTTCTATTACTCTTGCTAAACAGATAAACCTTCCTCCCTTTTTTTATATTCCTATTAACTTCCATATTCAGGGATGCTGCAACGGACTTATGATCACTGATTCCCTGTTCTGCACATACAGAGTCGAAAAGTTCGGGTCTGTTTGTTATCAGTAGGTCCAAGATGTTATCTCCACGAGTCGGTTCTCTGTTTAATTGCGCGAGGTAATTTTCGGATAGTGCACTCAGTATAATGTCTTTCGATGCTCTGTCCCTACCACCTGTCCTAAACATCTGAGTGTCCCAGTCTGTATCTGGTTAATTGAAATCTCCACCTAAGACTATAACATGCTGAGAAAATTTATGTGAAATGTATTCCAAATTTTCTCTCAGTTGTTCTGCCACTAATGCTGCTGGGTCGGGAGGTCGGTAAAAGGAGCCAATTATTAACCTAGCTCGGTTGTTGAGTGTAATCTCCACCCATAATAATTCACAGGAACTATCCACTTCTACTTCACTACAGGATAAACTACTACTAACGGCGACGAACACTCCACCACCGGTTGCATGCAATGCATCCTTTCTAAACACCATCTGTACCTTTGTAAAAATTTCGGCAGAATTTATCTCTGGCTTAAGCCAGCTTTCTGTACCTATAACGATTTCAGCTTCGGTGCTTTCTATCAGCGCTTGAAGTTCCGGTACTTTACCAACGCAGCTTCGACAGTTTACAATTACAATACCGATTGCTGCTTGGTCCCCACATGTCCTGACTTTGCTCCGCACCCGTTGAGGCTGTTGCCCTTTCTGTACTTGCCCAAGGCCATCTAACCTAAAAAACCGCCCAGCCCATGCCACACAACCCCTGCTACCCGTGTAGCCGCTTGTTGCGTGCAGTGGACTCCTGACCTATTCAGCGGAACTCGGAACCCCACCACCCTACGGTGCAAGTCGAGGAATCTGCAGCCCACAGGGTCGCAGAACCGTCTCAGCCTCTGATTCAGACCCTCCACTCGGCTCTGTACCAAAGGTCCGCAGTCAGTCTTGTCGACGATGCTGCAGATGGTGAGCTCTGCTTTCATCCCGCTAGCGAGACTGGCAGTCTTCACCAAATCAGATAGGCGCCGGAAGCCAGAGAGGATTTCCTCCGATCCATAGCGACGCACATCATTGGTGCTGACATGAGCGACCACCTGCAGATGGGTGCACCCTGTACCCTTCATGGCATCCGGAAGGACCCTTTCCACATCTGGAATGACTCCCGCCCCCGGTATGCACACGGAGTGCACATTGGTTTTCTTCCCCTCTCTTGCTGCCATATCCCTAAGGGGCCCCATTACGCGCCTGACGTTGGAGCTCCCAACTACCAGTAAGCCCACCCTCTCCGACTGCCCGGATCTTGCAGACTGAGGGGCAACCTCTGGAACAGGACAAGCAGCCATGTCAGGCCGAAGATCAGTATCAGCCTGAGACAGAGCCTGAAACTGGTTCGTCAGACAAACTGGAGAGGCCTTCCGTTCAGCCCTCCGGAATGTCTTTCGCCCCCTGCCACACCTTGAGACCATCTCCCACTCTACCACAGGTGAGGGATCAGCCACAATGCGGGCAGTATCCCGGGCAACCACAGTCGTAGTCCAATCGGGGGATGCATGGGACGAGCTGGCCGTCCCCGACAAACCCCCATCCGGACCCCCACAGTGATGCCCATTGGCAACAGCCTCAAGCTGTGTGACCGAAGCCAACACTGCCTGAAGCTGGGCGCGAAGGGATGCCAACTCAGCCTGCATCCGAACACAGCAGTTGCAGTCCCTATCCATGCTAAAAACTGTTGTGCAAAGAACGTCTGAACTAATCTGCAGAGTGCGCAAACAAATCGACACAAAATTTAAATGGTTATTAAAATACAAGATTGCCTAGTAAATGCAGTAATGCTGCTACTTGCGCACTGCTGACACACTGCTCGGCGGCGGAAGGAGACTACGCGATTTTACACTATTCAGGTACTAAAACGCGATGCTACAACTCTCAAATACTATAATACACCCTAGATTTATGAATTAAACAATGCAAGTACCAAAAACACGCAAAGAAATTAAGAATTAAACTATGTAACAAATGAGTGAGCGAGGAGTATACGACTTGCTGCTTATCCAACAGCGGCAGGGAGCACACTGACTGTGACCAACCGACACTGGCCATTCAAAACAAAAACAGAAGACTAGTGGTGGCTTGAAAAAATTCTGGAAATCATTGAAGAACATAAAGACGCTAAGGTCAAATTCATGACACCAAGTGGACCTTCCTCAATTTATTCATAGCCATTTCATGCAGATGTTTGCTGGATCCCTTATGAAAATGTTTTATTGATTTTTTTCCTGCTCCCAGCACAAGCATAGATTACTTATATACTTTCCTATCAGACACAGTATTCTTCATTGATGACTTGCTTAAAAGAATGAACACTTTTTACAATGCTATGAATGTATTTTATGTGAATTGAAGATCTTTTGTTGTGCACTATTTTGAGTCACAAAATCAAATGAATATATTTTTATTTATGTTCTTTCAGTTTTAAGTCACTATCTTTGTAAATTCTTTTATGTTGAAAGATATGATAATAGGCACTATGTGAAACAAAAATAAAGACAGTTGCTTTTGAATAATCCAGTTATAGTGGTTATGAACTGTTAACCCATCTTTCCTACTGATGTCAGTATTTGAAAATGACTCTCGTCTCAAAATGTCTTCCTCATTGTAGGTTAATCAAAAATTATTTTATACCTCTTTCATACAACAAGAAAACTTTTATTCCAGATTATATTTTTACAATTTTGTTTTCGTCCATTTTAAGTACATACCACAATGTTAACATTGTTTATACAGATGGATCCCAGCAAGAGAATGTCCTCGGTTGTTCTGCTATTTTCCCTAACAGGGTATTTAAAGTGTGTCTTCCTGAACAATTTATAAATTACAGTACGGAATTATATGGCATTCTGATGGCACTGCAGAGGGTTCACAGACATCACTGTACAAGGTTTCTCGTCTGTTCTGACTCGCTTAGCGCATTGTGAGCACTTCACTAAATATATCCAGTAGATGGGCTGATTCAGCTCATCCATATAGCGGCTCCAACACCTTGGCAAAGAGTTGCGGGGTACCTGGCCACATCGGGATACGGGGCAACAACATGGATGACAAAGTGGCCAAGGAAGTATGTCGGGTTGGTGCTGTCCAGCAATGTTCCATCCTGTTGCATGCCATCATTTCATTTTCTGACAGATGCAGTGTGTGTCAGTGGGAGACTGAATGGTTGCAGGTGTCAGAAAACAAACTGCGGCGATTCAAATCGACCACAAAGGCAGGGTCAGCCTCACTGCTATAAGGAGGTTCTGCTTACCAGACTGCATATCGGACATAGCCCTTTAACACATGGCTACCTCCACCAGCAGGAGGATCCAACACACTGTGAAGTTTGTGGCATGCCACTTTCAGTTCAGCATATTGTGGCAACATGTGTTCTGTATACTGATATTTGGGCAGCCCTCAGTCTCACTGAAGATCTGCCCACCATCCCTCGCAGATACTGATTCCAGTGTTCCATAGGTGGTGAAATTTTGTGAACTGTCAGGTCTCGTCCCTAAATTGGTGGGGAAGGGAGATAGACTTTAACACGTTATAAACTGCTCCGCATGTGGGGACACCATTCCTCCCCACCCATGAGATTAGGGTGCTGATGACAATGATGTCAAGTGCCCCTCATCTCAAATCATCATACTCATCATCAGATAGTTTTGTGCTGTTGTCTCATGCCCTAGTCTGTGAAATCGCATATCCAGCCATCTGCCACCTGCCCCATCTACCTGCACCCCTAGCTAGCCCACTGATGGCTCCCCCCTCCCCCATGAGTCAATAGGCACTTCCTCCCCAACACCCTCCCTGCTTCCTGCCTCTCACCAACCTTCCCTCACCCCACCCCATATCCCCACTTCACCCCAGTACACTCACCGTGGGCCAGGAAAGAGCTGTCAGTCGACCGATCACAATATAGGGAGACAAACGTGTGTGTGTGTGTGTGTGTGTGTGTGTGTGTGTGTTTGCTACAGGTTTGAAAAAGGAAGTGCATTCTGAAAGCTATCCAAGCTTTATACCTTTTGGTTGTGTATCTATCGATGATGCAGCAGTTCTGCCTTTCAGTGAGTTGTCTCCTTTATTCCGAAGTACATCACAATTCTTAACTAGAAGTTTCCATACATTATTAGATTTATAACAGATGTAGATGTCTGTAAATCTGGAATACGCCTTTCAAAATCCTGAAGGTAGCAGTAATAAAATACAGGTAGCAAAGAATATTTAGAACTCATACAGAAACTATATGGCAGTTACGTGAGTGAGAGGACATGAAAGGGAAACAGTGTTTGAGAAGGGAGGAAACAGATTTGTAGCCTACCCCAATGTCATTCAATCTGTGTATCGAGCAAGCAGTAAAGGAAATAAGGAAAAATTTGGAGAGGTTATTAAAGTGCAGGGAAAAGAAATAAAAACTTTGCAGTTTGTTATTGATTATATTTTGTCAGAAATGACAAAGAACTTGGAAGATGAGGTGAACAGAATAGAAAGTGCTTTGATAAGAGGTTCTTAGATTACCATCAGCAAAAGTAATACAAAGGTAATGGAATGTAGTAGAGTTAGATCAGACAGTGCTGAGAGAGTAAAATTTGAAAATGAGCCTCTAAAAGTAGTAGAACAGTGTTGCAATTTGGGCAGCAAAATAACTGATGATGGACAAGATAGAGAGGATGTAAAATGTAGGCTGACTGTAGTAATAAAAGCATTTCTGAAACATTGAAATTCATCACTGTAATCCAGCCAGTGAGCCACCCATGCTGGCCTTGTATTGACTCCATCTGGCTGATTTATGATGTGGGCTGTAGTGCCAGCTAACCTGGTTGTAGTTTTTAGGCAGTCTCCCACACCCAGCCAGGTGTACACTGGTTTGGTACCCACGTCCTGCATCAAGCAAACATAAAACACACACTTTCATGTGGGATAACGCTAGACACAGACACGTGGTGTACACACAATCCTTGGTGGTGAGGCTGAAAGGGTGGTGGGGTGACAAGAAGGGCATCCAGTATGGGATAAACACCAGGAAAAAGGAAGAGGAGGAATTTGTCAACTTCTAATATAAATTATAGTGTCAGGTAGCCTTTTTGGAATGTATGTGGTCAGAGCGTAGCTTTGTGTGGAAGTGAGATGAGGAAGATAAATAATTCAGACAAGAAGAGAAGCTTTTTAAATAGTTGCTTCAGGAGAATGCTGAAGGTTAAAGAGGGATATGGAGTAACTTTAAGAGTAGCTACTGAACTGATTTGAGGTTGGGGGGGGGGGGGGGATTATAACACAACTTGACTAAAAGAAAGGATCAGTTGTTAGGACACAACCTGACATCAAGGAATCATTCATTTGGTAATGGGGAAAATGTGTATGCAGAGAGGGGTTGGGGAGATACTAGAGGGAGATCACAGGGTAAAGACAATGAGCAGCTTGAAATGGATGTGGGTTGCCGTAGTTAATCAGAGGTAATTTGATAGTTGCACCGGATAAAGTACCATGGAGAGCTGCATCAAACCAATCTTTGGATAGAATACAACAAGAATTTTCTTTCAAGCCAGCAATTACTTTACATCATATACGTTAAAGATCATTTGTAATTCAAAATTGGTTTAGGTCCATCTCATCCTGTACATTTTGTTTATTACGTGAATAATTCCTTGATATACTTATCAGGGCCACCAAAGTATAAGTTAACATCACATGGCTTGGAGGAACATTGTCTTGCTAACATATCTTGTAATGAAGCTACAGAAATCTCATATCATCTACTGACAGACTATCAGAATATAGAAAGCTTTGAAACAGGTTCAAGTAATATGTTCACAAACTCAGTTACTCTCATTTCATTCTGTGCAACTACATGAACTTGTGAATCTGTGGAAGAATCTCCATGGCTTGGGTATCAGAAAGACAAAACCAGAAACACACTCTCAGGTCTCAGCTGATGAACTGAATTAATTTTTGTCAACACCAGTCAACCTTGATGCAGAAAGGAAGTATCGCCTGTAAGAACACTCAGACTACATACTACAATAAACACAGAAAGAAAAACAGTAAAGAGAATCTGTTCTGAAATGGTTGATAACAACAGTATGGGCATGACTCTGATCAAGAATGTAACAGATAACCTAGTAGCAATGTGAAAAGTAATTTTGGAAAATGTAATGTAATTGGACAGATAGAGAATCTACTCACCAAGCAGTGGCAGGAGAGCACATGTATAAAGATATTGAAATTTGCAAGCTTTTGGAGAAGTGTTGAATTGGAAAGAAGAGGCCGGCAGAAGGAGCCAGTGGCTCAGGAAGTTTGTACATTTCAGTACCTTTATATGTGTATTCTTCTGCCACTGATTGGTAAGTCTTTTTTTTATCAATCCAGTTAAGTTATATTAGTACCAGGCTTGACAGACATATTTCATTTTTTCTTTCATGACTGAAAAGAAGCATACTGACTTATCCCTAAGAACAAAAACCCACACTCACATTGTGATTAAGGCCAATTACTATTTTATTTGCTGAGTTTAAAGTCCTGGAATATAGTGTTCACAATCAGTTAACTGAATGCAAGCTCAACATATATGACTAACAACATTCTGCTTTTCATAAACACACACATGCTGCTAATTAAGGTAATTTATTGCCTCAGACATGCCATAGTCCCCATGAGGCTACTAGATGCTACTTGACTCAGCAGTTCTGTTCTCTTCACACATTTCTGTGTCAACAGCCTCCAGCTTTACTTAGGTGCCACCGAACGAGGTGGCGCAGTGGTTAGCACACTGGACCCGCGTTTGGGAGGATGACAGTTCAATCCCGTGTCCAGCCAACCAGAGTTAGGTTTTCCATGATTTTCCTAAATTGCTTTTGGCAAATGCCGGGATGGTTCCTTTGAAAGGAAATGGCCGTGTTCCTTCCCCCTCCTTCCCTAACCAGATGAGACTGATGACCTCGCTGTTTGGTCTCTTCCATCAAATCAACCCAACCCAACTTAGGTGCCAGACCTGAAGAAATCAAGACAACCATTGCCCAAAAGAATAACTCTCTCTCTCTCTCTCTCTCTCTCTCTCTCTCTCTCTCTCTCTCTCTCTCTCTCTCTCTCTCTCTCTCAAATAATGATCTGATTGGTGCACAACCAAGGACTTAAAGAAAATGTGAGAGTTCCAAGTAATTGTAGTATCATATTAAAAATTAATTAATTCTGAATTTCACAAAAAAATGTCTTCTGTTCTTGATGGTATCCCAATACTATGTCAGAAAACTATGAAGAATTTAGGTATATTTTTGGATGATAATCTCAACTGGGCAGAAAATACTGTCGCCACATGCAGAAAGACTCTGGCTTATCTCTGTACTATTTAGAGGTTTTGGAACATATTTCTGCAGGGTCAGAAACATAAACTTCTGCAGTATCTTATTCTGGCAAACCTACACTGCCGTGATGTAATACAACACAGCACAAGCAATAAAAATTCTAGGCAGTTAAAACTACCCCTAGTACCTGTGTGGGCTACATCTTCAACATCTGTATATTTGACAGTGCCAGTGTGTCATTTGCCCATCTATGACAAGGTAGATCATAGAATTTGCATGACTACCAAATGCTTTGTTTATGTGTGCCACAGGATACCTCAGGAGAGATCAAGTACCTGTTATATCTTTATAATCATACGCAATTTCTCCGAGAAGTGCACATCCAAAAACAAGAACATTTGTAAACTCCTGTGTTGCTGGTGCCCAATTATGGAAAATGCTACCACGTACTCTACACAAAGTGAAATCTGCCCTGTTGCATTTAAAAAGAAGCTGAAGCAATTTCATATGTCAGCCTTATACTCTTTCCCTAATAAATTAATGCAAATGGCCATTTCTTTCGGCCTAACAGTAAAGTAAATGTTGTAATCTTCTTCCAGTTATGTTTCTCCCTCTTTTTAGTTATAACAACTACTGTTCCCTCGATTTATGTCATAGTTATTTCTATTGAATTCCATATTTGATACAAGACTTCATGTGTGCCGTGATGACTGTAATATATTTTTTTAATAATGTATTACCATTGGCGCGAAGACTTCTAAGAAAATTTCTGTTGAATATCTTTTGTTTATTTTCAAAAGAAATCTCAGTAATTGCCTGTGAGTCCTTCAGCACCTTTAACATTGTTTTAATTTTCTTATTTACAATAATGACAACACCTGAATCCCCCTTCCTCTTCCCCTTGGTCTACTCCTTTGTAGCAAAACATATGCAATAATTTTAATTCTGTTCTGGAAAAATTCTGGTAGCCGTACTAAATCCCACTTGGTAATATTTAACTCATCATCCAGCTTCACTAACCTATCTCCAGATCCTGAAGTTGTGCAATTTATTGTTCCTAAATAACAAGTATCGGAAACAGTATACAGCATTCACGCTAGCTTTCGAGCACTAACTCTTTTTATAGCAATAATATATACACTTCACACAGCCTCCCAAAGACTCACTCCTGTAACCACGGAAGTGTGCATTTGGGTGTCTGGGCGGTTGAGTGTGTGAATGTGTGTACTGTTGCTGGAAAAATAGTTACAAGGCGAATGTCGTTTTCTATTGTGTGTTAGTGTGCTCCATGCATCAGTCCACTATTTTATGCACAGTGAATACTTAATTATCTGGACCTCGGTTCTATCGACTCATAAATTATGTGGATTGTCAACCATGAGCATATATGTTTATAGTTCAGTCTGTACCTGCCCTTGATTTAGACAGTTGCCATTCACTCCACTGCTGTGTTTAAGAATGTCAAAGTGCAAGAGAGTTGTGTTATTGCATAAAGATAAAATAAAAATTATTGATTCAATAACAAAAGGAGAGGGTCGTAAGTTAGCTGATAAGTATGGTGAAGGTACTTCTACAATAAGTACACCTGCAAACTTGATGTGAAGAGAGAGTTTAACGACAAAAAGTCATGAAGAAATCGAAAAATGAAGAGACATTACTTTGTTTTGTTGCTTTTTACAAAAACTGTCTACAGGGCATGGTGAAAAGGCATTACATTTAAATGAAATAATAGCTTGTAATTAATCATTTGAGACAAGCAGTAGAGATTATACAGAGATTTAAATCTCATGAAATTCACAAATTGGAAATGCAAAGTGAAAAAAAAGTCAGCTAATGTAGATGCAAGAAAATTCTTTTAGAAATGGTTTTAAAAAAGAATTGAACAAAAATGAGTATGGCTTGGGGACTTTGTTTATTACGCTGATGAAACTGGATGAAATCGTAAATCGTTACCATCAAAATCTTTAGGCTCTTGGTGAGAGAGTTCTGCTCCAGGATATGTAAAACTAGTAAAGAGCAAGTAACGGTATTAGTTTTGTCAAATGCTACCAGGACCCATAAAATGCCTTTGCTCCTCATTGGAAAACCTAAAAACCCTAGATGCTTCAGAAGTAACGGAGTTCCCTTAATTCATATATATATAAAAAAAAGTGCATGGATGACTGGCGAAATATTCATTGACTGGTATGACAGCGTTTGTATCCATGAAGTAAAAAATAAAATAAATAAATGAAATTGGTAAACAGAGAAAATTTTTACTGGATAATGCACCAACCCATTTTACGACTGAACTGTTAGAGAGGAAATTGTATATTTACAGTAAAATTTTTGCCTTCTAATGTTGTTGTTGTTGTTGTTGTGGTCTTCAGTCCTGAGACTGGTTTGATGCAGTTCTCCATGCTACTCTATCCTGTGCGAACTTCATCATCTCCCAGTACCTACTGCAGCCTACATCCCTCCGAATCTGTTTAGTGTGTTCATCTCTTGGTCTCCCTTTACGATTTTTACCCTCCACGCTGCCCTCCAATACTAAATAGGTGATCCCTCGATGTCTCAGAACATGTCCTACCAACCGATTCCTTCTAGTCAAGTTGTGCCACAAGCTCCTCTTCTCCCCAATTCTGTTCAATACCTCCTCATTAGTTATGTGATCTACCCATCTAATCTTCAGCATGCATCTGTAGCACCACATTTCAAAAGCTTCTATTCTCTTCTTGTCTAAACTATTTATTGTCCACATTTCACTTCCATACATGGCTACACTCCATACAAATACTTTCAGAAACGGCTTCCTGACATTTAAATCTATACTCGATGTTAACAAATTTTTCTTCTTCAGAAACACTTTCCTTGCCATTGCCAATCTACATTTTATATCCTCTCTACTTCGACCATCATTTATCAGTTATTTTGCTCCCCAAATAGCAAAACTCCTTTACTACTTTAAGTATCTCATTTCCTAATCTAATTCCCTCAGCATCACCCGACTTAATTCGACTACATTCCATTATCCTCGTTATGCTTTTGTTGATGTTCATCTTATACCCTCCTTTCAAGACACTGTCCATTCCATTCAACTGCTCTTCCAAGTCCTTTGCTGTATCTGACAGAATTACAATGTCATCGGCGAACCTCAAAGTTTTTATTTCTTCTCCATGGATTTTAATACCTACTCCGAACTTTTCTTTCGTTTCCTTCACTGCTTGCTCAATATACAGATTGAATAACATCGGGGATAGGCTACAACCCTGTCTCACTCCCTTCCCAACCACTGCTTCCCTTTCATGTCCCTCGGCTCTTATAACTGCCATCTACTTTCTGTGGAATTTGTAAATAGCCTTTCGCTCCCTGTATTTTACCCCTGCCACCTTTTGAATTTGAAAGAGAGTATTCCAGCCAACATTGTCAAAAGGTTTCTCTAAGTCTACAAATGCTAGAAACGTAGGTTTGCCTTTCCTTAATCTTCTTCTAAGATAAGTCGTAGGGTCAGTATTGCCTCATGTGTTCCAACACTTCTACAGAATCCAAACTGATCTTCCCCGAGGTCGGCTTCTATCAGTTTTTCCATTTGTCTGTAAAGAATTCGCGTTAGTATTTTGCAGCTGTGACTTATTAAACTGATAGTTCGGTGATTTTCACATCTGTCGACACCTGCTTTCTGTGGGATTGGAATTATTATATTCTCCTTGAAGTCTGAGGGAATTTCACCTGTCTCATACATCTTGCTCACCAGATGGTAGAGTTTTGTCAGGACTGTCTCTCCCAAGGCTGTCAGTAATTCTAATGGAATGTTGTCTACTCCGGGGGCCTTGTTTCGATTCAGGTCTTTCAGTGCTCTGTCAAACTCTTCACGCAGTATCATATCTCCCATTTCATCTTCATCTACATCCTCTTCCATTTCCATAATATTGCCCTCAAGTACATCGCCCTTGTATAGACCCTCTATATACTCCTTCCACCTTTCTGCTTTCCCTTCTTTGCTTAGAACTGGGTTTCCATCTGAGCTCTTGATATTCATACAAGTGGTTCTCTTTTTCCCAAAGGTCTCTTTAATTTTCCTTTAGGGAGTATCTATCTTACCCCTGGTGAGACAAGCCTCTGTATCCTTACATTTGTCCTCTAGCCATCCCTGCTTAACCATTTTGCACTTCCTGTCGACCTCATTTTTGAGAAGTTTGTATTCCTTTTTGTCTGCTTCACTTACTGCATTTTTATGTTTTCTCCTTTCATCAATTAAGTTCAATATTTCTTCTGTTACCCAAGGATTTCTAGCAGCCCTCGTCTTTTTACCTACTTTATCCTCTGCTGCCTTCACTACTTCATCCCTCAAAGCTACCCATTCTTCTTCTACTGTATTTCTTTCCCCCATTCCTGTCAATTGTTCCCTTATGCTCTCCTTGAAACTCTGTACAACCTCTGGTTCTTTCAGTTTATCCAGGTCACCATCTCCTTAAATTCCCACCTTTTTGCAGTTTTTTCAGCTTCAATCTACAGTTCATAACCAATAGTTTGTGGTCAGAGTCACCATCTGCCCCTGCAAATGTCGTACAATTTAAAACCTGGTTCCTAAATCTCTGTCTTACCATTATATAATCTATCTCATACCTTTTAGTGTCTCCAGGGTTCTTCCATGTATACAACCTTCTTTCATGATTCTTGAACCAAGTGTTAGCTATGATTAAATTATGCTCTGCGTAAAATTCTACCAGGTGGCTTCCTCTTTCATTTCTTACCCCCAATTCATATTCACCTACTATGTTTCCTGCTCTCCCTTTTCCTACTCTCGAATTCCAGTCACCCATGACTATTAAATTTTCATCTCCCTTCACTACCTGAATAATTTCTTTTATCTCATCATACATTTCACCAATTTCTTCGTCGTCTGCAGAGCTAGTTGGCATATAAACTTGTACTACTGTAGTAGACGTGGGCTTCGTGTCTATCTTGGCCACAATAATATGTTCACTATGCTGTTTGTAGTAGCTTACCCGTACTCCTATTTTTTTATTCATTATTAAACCTACTCCTGCATTACCCTTATTTGATTTTGTATTTATAACCCTGTATTCACCTGACCAAGAGTCTTTGTTCCTCCTGCCACCGAACTTCACTAATTCCCACTATATCTAACTTTAACCTATCCATTTCCCTTTTTAAATTTTATAACCCACCTGCCCGATTAAGGGATCTGACATTCCACACTCCGATCCATAGAACACCAGTTTTCTTTCTCCTGGTAACGACATCCTCTTGAGTAGTCCCCGCCTGGAGATCCGAATGGGGGACTATTTTACCTTCGGAATATTTTACCCAAGAGGACGCCATCATTATTTAATCATACAGTAAAGCTGCATGCCCTCGGGAAAAATTACGGCTGTAGTTTCCCCCTGCTTTCAGCCGTTCGCAGTACCAGAACAGCAAGGCCATTTTGGTTAGTGTTACAAGGCCAGATCAGTCAGTCATCCATCCAGACTGTTGCCCCTGCAACTACTGAAAAGGTTGCTGCTCCTCTTCAGGAACCACACGTTTGTCTGGCCTCTCAACAGATACCCCTCCGTTGTGGCTGCACCTACGGTACGGCTATCTGTATCGTTGAGGCACACAAGCCTCCCCACCAACGGCAAGGTCCATGGTTCATGGGTGGGGGCCTTCTAATGTAATCCCTACTATAACCAATGGATCAAAGTGTTACTGAAATATTAAAACAACTTTATGGAAAACAACTTGTATGTAGATTGTTATCTGGTGTTGAAGGTAACATAAGTCATTTTTTTTATCAAGCAAATGAATTAAAGGAGTGGTGTTACTTGGTTGTCCTTGTATTGGTTTTGATTGAAAGGAAGACTGTGAACAAAATTCGGATCTGAATACTGAAACAGAGGGATGAAAATTCAGTAACTGGTTTGGATGATTCTGTGTGGAGGATTTAAGTGAACTAGTGACAAACACAAAATATGCCAGGAACATGGCTCTAATGATAGGATAAAGTGGCTCACTTGTGACAGTAATGATCAAGGTTTTCAGATCATGTTGAATGACAAAATTGTTGAAAACATATTGCACACAAACGAACGGCAGGAAATGCAAAAAGATGAAACATAAGAAAATGTGGATGTGGAAAATGATGCAGGACCACCTCACATGAAAGCATTTCAAGGTCTGGAAATGGCTTTCAAACGGTTCAGAAAACAGTGCTGGATACCATGAATATGCTACAATTAAATCGAATTCATAATGTAGCAGCAATGAAGAAGAAAAATGTTTGTCAGATGACAGTTACCAAATATTTTTAAATAATGATTGTCCTGTGTAACTTGTGTTTGGTATTTCATGAGTAAGGTTGCAGTATTGTAGAAATTTTAAGAAAATATACAAAACTGTGTGTCAAATTTCTTTATAAACATTTATTTTTGTTGTTTTTAATAAGTTTAATTCATTTTTGTGTTTTGAATAAACATCTAACGTTCTGTATTAACCCTAGAAAGATAACCATACGGTAACGTACCTAAAAGATATAATTTATTGTTGAGGTTACAGTATCTTTCTCATCACGCTGTCTATGGTGCGAATTGGTGGGCAGTCTGTTGTATTTGTTTCTAGTAAGAAAGATGCATGAATAGTAGTCATGTTTTAAATCCAGCCTAAAACTGTTTCTCATGGACAACCCCTTCAATTTCATGGATGAATTTTTATTTAAAACTGGTAGCCAGAAAAAAGAATTTTTAAATGTAGTTTCATGACTAGAGCTAAAACAATTTCACTCATGTCAACACTAATTACTTACACATATCCTGTAAACTGACTTGTCCCACATCATTTTGATAAAAGAATTGTTCTAATTATCTACAGACCATGTAATTGACTTACTAGTTGTATGGTGCGAACATCTGAACTGGACATTGGGATCTCATCTGGCTGGTTTCCTTAATCCTCATTAGGCAGTAATGAAGACCTCTCCACTCAGCTCTCAAAAGAGTTTTTTGCTATTTAAATTTTTGCTATTAAATATAGGCATGCACCAATGAAGTAGTAGTATTGGTAGTAGTAAGGGAACACTGCATCTAGCCTTTCTGTTGATGACAACACTTTCTTAATTGCACAGAAAGTTCTGGTTGAAAATTACGAATTATTTAGGAATAAAGGAGGTGACTCACCAAAAGACAGAAGCACCGTGTCATCAATAGGCACACAAACAAATGGGGCAGAGCTTTGCTAGCTTTTGGAATGTATTTCCTTTTTCTAGCTGTAGGAAAAACGTGCACACAAACACCCATACACTTACTCTCATGCATGCGCCTGTCTCCCTACATTGTGCTCACTTGACTGCCAGCTCTTTACTGGCCCTTGGTGAGTGTACTGTGGGGAGGTGCAGTGGCTGCAGTAGAGCTGGTATATGACATGGCTGCTTTCACAGGTGGCTTGGCCTGTAATGGGGTAGGATAAGTCCATGACAGGACTGGGGTAAATGGTGCTGGGTGGGTGGATTGTGTAGGTCTTGCATCTGGCTTTTTCACAGATTGGTCCCCCGTGGCAGGGGATCAGGGGTGGGAGTGGCATATGGATAGACTAGGATGTTGTGGAGGGTGGGTGGATGGTGGAACACTAGTTTTGGAGGGGTTGGAAGTATCTTGAGTAGGATGTCCCTCTTTTTCCGGACATGATGATAGATAATTAAAGCCCTGATGAAGGACATTGTCCAGTCATTCCAGTTCGGGGCGGTATTGAGTGACAAGGGGGTTGTTTTTTTGTGGTTGGTTCTTGTTATGGGTATGAGGATCAGGTGTGTGTGTGTGTGTGTGTGTGTGTGTGTGTGTGTGTGTGTGTGTGGTTGGGGGGGTTGCTTTTTTGTGGTTGGTTCTTGTTATGGATATGAGGATCAGGTGTGTGTGTGTGTGTGTGTGTGTGTGTGTGAGAGAGAGAGAGAGAGAGAGAGAGAGAGAGAGAGAGAGAGAGAGAGAGAGGGGGGGGGGGGGGGGGGGGAGATGACACTGGAAATCTGCTTGTGATTCAAGTGTGGAGGGTATTGCCTGTCTGCAGATGAATCTACCACGGGTGGCAAGGCTGTATTCATCCCATTCCACACACACACACACACACACACACACACACACACACACACACTGCAGTGGGCTCACCGTGGGCTAGTAAAGAGCTGGCAGTTGTGTAAACACAGTTTAGGGAGACAGGCATGTTTTTCCTACAGCTAGAAAAAGGAAGTGCATTCCGAAAGCTAGCCAAGCTCTGTACCTTTCGTTTGTGTACCTGTTGATGACACAGCGCTTCTGCCTTTCAGTGAATTGTTTCCTTTATTCCTTTTTTAATTGCATATTTCTTATTTATGTCTGGGTAATACAGATAAATCATTACAAAAAGGCAGTTAACAATATTACCAAGGTAGATCACTGTTTTAGGACTCTTTTAGACTTGCAGACTGAAACTACGTGTGCTGTCTTTGTGTTATGTAATGCTAATTCGTAGGACTGATACTTATAAGTGTGCTTTGCAGATAGTGCCTCTGAAAATGTTAAACAAGATATTTTTTCCTTGCATAAGCTTATTTGCACAGAGAAATGTTTCTGTTGTATACAGGGAAGCCATTAACAGATCTCGGACACAGCGCAAGCGACGTCGACGTGAAACCATTAAAGAAGGGGATTTCCATCACACTTATGTGATGAAGCTGTTTGATAGAAGCGTTGACCTGGCCCAGTTCAAGGAGGATGCTCCATTGTACCCAGTGTGCCGTGCCTGGATGGCTAATCAGCCACATAACACAAACCTTGTACCAAAGTGAGTACCTGGTATGTTTACTAACAGGTACCTCGCTATAAGGCAAGATAAAGATCTCCACAGGTTATTTTACAGTTATAGTTCTTAAAGCTCTGATAACAACTTTGGTCTGGTGCATTTTCAAAGAAATTTGTGTAATAGTAACATCTAACCCAATTTATGATTGCAACTTTAAATAATGTGGTATTATTAGAAGTGGTTGAGTGCCATCCATTGTCATATTTTGCATAATATTTAGCCAGTATCAGCCATTGATTTGAAGTGAAATGGGAGAGTAATGCTTGTTAGGTTCTATTCTAAAATATTCTATTTTATTAAGTAAGCCACATGTGTGCCTTGGGTGCTACTGTACTGGATGGTGGTGCAATTTCCTGAGTCTCGGGGATTGGTGTCTTGACTAACGTGCCTCTATTGCGAGAGGACTGTACAAAATTTTATTAAAAATTACCTCAACCTCTGTAAGATGTGCTTTATGAGAATGGGAGGGAGGCAGTTCAAATGAAACATTTGATAGTTGGCAACTTCTGAGGCACTTGCTACACCCTGTTCAATAAGTCTTGTTCAGATAAGTGGGGCTCTGTTTGGATCAACTCAGGTAATGCCGGATGTGCTTGGAAAAATTCTGTAAGCTCATCTGATATTACCTGAATGATACAATTTCAGGACATTGGATTGAAAGAGGAGGAGCAGAAGCTGAACTTCATCACCAGTGGGCTCCAGACCCCACACCTTGTGCATTTTATCTGTGAGGTTATGTGAAAGACTGTGTTTTTATCCCCCTCTATGCCTGACACATTGAACATGCTTAGAGAAATTCTGTAAGTTCGTCTGACGTTACCTAAATGACACCATTCCAGGACGTTGGATTGGAAGAGGAGAAGCAGAGGATGAACTTCATTGCTGATGGCCCCCCAGGTCTCCAGACCTCACACCTTGTGACTTTTATCTGTGAGATTACATAAAAGACAGCACTTTTATCTCCCCTATGTCTGCAGCATTGCATAGTTGAAGCTGTAAATTTGATGATGACAGATCCCTGCTTTGTGTGTGGCAGGAAACGAGCCACCAGTTTGATATTTGTCAAGAAATACATGGTGCTGGCATTGAATGCTTAATGATTTGAACTTTTCTCTTTCCATGAACATTCGAATTGTGTTTCTATCTTTTGTAGTTTGGAAGCAATGAATGTTTGTAATCTGTTCCTTCTTTTTGAATAGCTCTGTAGTTAAATCACTCCAGTCTAAAGAGATATAGTCCCCAGAAAAAGTGCATGAAAAATGCCTGGACTGTAATGAATAAGACAACACACTCAATTTTAGTAAGGAAGTTGTTGATGTGATTTACTGTGAAACATTTATTCACACATTTCAGTTACCTGAGTTCATTCACCTGGTAGCAACGTCATGTATCACTAACCCAATGCACTATTTCAAATGAGACACCACCACAGCAAGCAATGGATGTGTGACGTGGAAAATGTGGTCAAACAGTACGTGATGATGGACACTCTTGCTCAGGTTTTCCATTTTCTTTGAACTGCAAAAACAATCCTGCTGTTTACAATCTTTACTGTCGATTATATATTAATGAAAAAAAATTTGAGGAATTAAGTCACAAGAAGAATGCCTCATTGGGAAGTAAAACTTTACGTTTTTTTGTATTCTCAGAAAGCACTAAGCTTTGTAATATCGTTCTTCAGTAACTAAACAGCAATTTGTAAAAGGATTCCTCAATACATACTTTACCAACTTAAATTGCTGCAAAAACTTGCATGTACAAAAGCATTTTGAAGTTGCTGTAAAGGCAGTGGTCTCACCCACCCCCCACCCCACTCCCCAAACCAACGTCAATACTCACAGGATACCCCTGAAACCACAAATTCATCTCTGCAGACATGGAGCAAAGTCAAGCCGTCTTCATTACAATTAAGCAATGATGATCACCATTGAAGGAGAATGTTGTACCAAGGAACTCAATATGAAAAGAAAATATTACATTTGAAGTCCACCCAAGGGAATCGGCAAACCCCTCCAATAACTTTCCGTCTGCCACAACCGCCTCACTTTGACAGTGGCAAAGAAAATATGAAACTTTTTTTTAAAGCCATTGGTAGTGTAACATCAATAATAAGGAGTTCCTTATTTGTGGTTGATGTTGCAATCTTCTTCTCTTCTTCAAACCTCAGTTATCTCTCAGAATTTACAACTGATCGTTAAGAGGCTGGAGAAATGGGCAGACAATACTGGTACTAGATTTTACACTGAAAAGAAATCTGTGTACTTTTTCTCTGTGTGTGTCTTGTTTTTACATTTCCAGAAATGAAACTGAAGATGCCATTGGCCTTATGCCTAATCAAACAATTTGTTGGTTGCCACACTTGAGGTATCTGAAAGAACAGTCCATTTAAGTGCATAATATTTGATAATACACAAGAGAAGGAGTGGACAGAATACCTCAGCCCCAATTTGCAAATCAGCTTGGGTTGTGAAAAACATTGGCAATGCAAAACTGAACTTTGTCTTCATTCAAGATAACCTTAATCATATAGATAGAGATAACTGAGTTGTTTATAACACAAATTTTCGATGTTCTCCAGTATTAATTTATTTAATGAATCAGTTTTTGGCTCATGAGGTCACCTGTAGAAGGTAACTATTGCATTAATGTCGAATTAATGTTGCTAATACTATGGGCGTTTGAAAAGTATGTGCAAAGTCCGAGAGGTGGCACCACCGGCGCGTATCGAGGTCATGTTTAGTTAGTAGCATCTTTGGAAAGAATGCACACCAAGTTTCAGCCATAGTGGTCTATTTCTTTCATTTGGCATTCGTGTGAATCAAAGAAGTCGAGTTATTGTCAAAAAACGGACGAAAAAGAATTTTGTGTGGTGATTAAACACTACTTTATAAAAGGCAAAATGCTCAGGGGACTAAAGAGAAGCTTGATAAAGATTACGGTGAATCTGCATCTTCGATTGGAACAGTTTATAAGTGGTTTCAAAAATTTCGGAGTGGCCATATGGGCACAAATGATGCTGAACGTTCTGGACACCCTGTGGCGGTTACGACTCCAGAAATCATTGGTAAAATCCATGATATGGTGATGGAAGACAGAAGAGTTAAGGTGCGTGAGATTGCTAGTGCTGTGGGCATATCGAATGAACGGCTACATAATATATTGCATAATCAGTTGGACATGAGAAAGCTATCTGCAAGATGGGTTCCGCGAATACTCACACTTGACAAAAAATGGAATCGTGTGAAGTGTTGCAAGAATGGTTTGCAGCTGTTCAGGAAGAATCCGCAGGACTTTGAGCATTGTTTCGTCACTGTGGATGAAACATGGATACATTACTATACTCCTGAGACCAAACAACAATCTAAACAATGGGTTACCAAGGGAGAATCTGCACCAAAAAAGGCAAAGACCACTCCTTCGGCCAGAAAGGTTATGGTGACTTTCTTCTGAGATTCGCAAGGGATAATCCTCGTCGACTATCTGGAAAATGGTAAAACTATTACAGGTGTATATTATTCATCGTTATTGGACCATTTGAAAACCAAGCTACAAGAAAAACGCCGGCAGTTGGACCGCAAAAATTTCCTTTTCCATCATGACAGTGCACCAGCACACACCTGAGCAGTTGTGGTCACAAAATTAATGGAAATAGGATTCCAACTCATTTCACATCCCCCCCCCTCCCCCTCCCCTATTCTCCAGACTTGGCCCCCTCGGACCACTATTTGTTCCCCAATTTGAAGAAATGGCTGGCGGGACAAAGATTTTATTCAAACCAGGAGGTGATTGCAGCAACTAATAGCTATTTTGCAGACTTGGACAATTCCTATTATTCGGAAGGGATCAACAAATTAGAACAGTGTTGGACAAAGTGTATAAGTCTAATAGGAGACTATGTTGAAAAATAATAAAGGTTTACCCCCAAACACGTTAGTAGTTTTTATTTTGGCACGAACTTTTCAAACGGCCCTTGTATATAAACATGGTCAGACTATTAACACATTATTACAAGGGAACCTCCCCATCGCACCCCCCTGAGATTTAGTTATAAGTTGGCACAGTCAATAGGCCTTGCAAAACTGAACACAGATCAATCAAGAAAACAGGAAGAAGTTGTGTGGAACAATGAAAAAAATAAGCAAAATATACAAACTGAGTAGTCCATGCGCAACATAGGCAACATCAAGGATAATGTGAGCTCACGAGTGCCGTGGTGCCGTGGGTAACGTGAGCAGCTGCGGAACAAGAGGTCCGTGGTTCAAGTCCTCCCTTGAGCGAAAAGTTTAATTTTTTATTTTCATACAATTATCAAAGTTCAGGCACTCACACATAATCAGCTTCACTCTCCAAAATTCCAGGACATGTTCAGATTTGCTTGGACATATGCAGGATTTGACGGTCTATACACGGAAAAATTTGAAAACGTTAAAAACATGTTTTGACAGAGCACAGCGAAAACTGTGCGACCGTGAAACTGTTGCATTCATTTATTGCAGTTTATGTGACAAACTCTTATGTTTTCATCACTTTTTTGGGAGTGATTATCACATCCACAAGAAGACCTAAATCGGGCAAGGTAGAAGAATCTTTTTACCCATTCGCCAAGTGTACAAGTTAGGTGGGTCGACAACATATTCCTGTCATGTGACGCACATGCCATCACCAGTGTCGTATAGAATATATCAGACGTGTTTTCCTATGGGATGGTTGACCTATGACCTTGCGATCAAATGTTTTCGGTTCCCATTGGAGACGCCTTTCGTCTACTAATCGCACGGTTTTGCGGTGCGGTCGCAAAACACAGACACTAAACTTATTGCAGTGAACAGAGACGTCAATGAACGAACGGACAGATCATAACTTTGCGAAAATAAAGAAAAACTTTTCACTCGAGGGAAGACTTGAACCAAGGACCTCTTGTTCCATAGCTGCTCACACTAACCACGGGACCACGGCGCTCATGTGCTTGCATTATCCTTGATGTTTCCTATCTTCGCATGGGCTACTCAGTTTGTATTTTTTGCTTATTTTTTCATAGTTTCACACAACTTCTTCCTGTTTTCTCGATTGATCTGTGTTCAGTTTTTCAAGGCTTATCCACTGTGCCAACTTATAACTAAATCTGAGGGGGGTGCGATAGGGAGGTTCCCTTGTTAGTGTAGAAAAATCATAATAGTACACACAGTGGTGGCTTGTGCAAAATTTTACCAATGTGCTACAATTTAGTGCCCTATAACCTTTTGACTTATAAGGATATTAATTGAAAGTAAATTGGATATATTATTTTTACATAAATAAATTGAAGTTTAAATATATTTGAATTTTGTAATTAATCATTAACATGGCAAAGAATAAAATAAAATGAAAATAATCATGTTAGAAGTGAGAATTGAACCTGACCCACCAAATTGCTAGTAAGAGTACTTGATCACTCGGACACGGCACTGTTAGGTTAACTGCTCCCCAAAAATTCCTCATACTCTGTTCTTACACGATATGTTACACAAACACTTTCAAAGAAAAATACTGACCTGGTGCTGTGAGCAACATAGCACTCATAGTGCTAGAAGGGATGACATAACATCAGAGCATGCGCAATCAAAAACAGGCAGCTGTGTCCCTTCGCTGTGTACAAAGGGTGACCATCATTTCAGCAGTAGACACTGATTTCAAATCATCATGGAGAGAGCACTACAGAACAGAACATGTTTTCATCCATTTTATTTGTGTTCCAGCATGCCTTCCGAGAGAAATTCTTAATTTTAGTGTAATTTCTTTCTTGCACTCAATGGGAAATAGCATAATTTTAGTGAAATTACTGGCTTGCTTCCCAAGAGAAATGACATAATTTTAGTGCAATATTTACAGTGTGCCCTAGTACATTAGCGCATGATAACTGGCGAGCACTGAGTACACATACATTTTTGCATGATATTTATGGTTTGTGTTCAAACATAGTTATGCAGGAGTGGCAATGATTTTTCTCTCTCTACTTAGCAGTTAACTTTCTAGCTAATAGAAGTTAGAATCCCTGACAGCTGTAGTGATGATGTGATTTACATTGTAGGATGCGAACACCTACGCCAGAACCACCTTCGGAGGATGTAATGGAACAAAATGCAAAGGATCCTGTACGCAACATGTACAAGATGCCTCCTCCAGAACCCCTGCAGTTAGACCAAAAGAACTATCAAGTCAACATTCGAATACCATCACCGTTACCCAGGGAATGTACAGAGGATATTATTCTTGATTATGTGAGTGTTAATTGCAGTACATATTACTACTGTAGCATTGACATGTTGTGTAATAAATAAGATCTATATTAATAATAAAACTCTAAAATCATTGTGTCTGTGTGTTTGAACATGCTTAACTTGAATGTAACTCCATCCCCATTGGCCCTGACATTGCTTGCTGGTTTCAGTGAGTCTACAGAAAGGTGGGAGAATTACTTGCGCCCATTCTTGGTGCACTGCCAGGCAAGGAATATCAACGATCCAGTATATAAGGCAGCCTTGCTGTAGTCCATCAGAGTGGGTTTATACGAAGTAATCAAAATTGAGCCTGACACTGAGCTCGAGAAACTCCCCTTTGGTGAGGTTTGTCACTTGGTGATACAGTATTTTGGACATGAAACCCGTGTGGTGACAGAATGGTTGCAGTTAACCCTGCCCCACAAGTGATCTGGACAGTTGTTTGCAGCCTGGATCACTGATTTGCAGGCTCTCTCTTGCAAGTGTCATTTTGTGTCCTAAATGTGCTACCTCTTATGCAGACTCACTAGCCTGGTTAGCATCTTGAGGTTAAGACAATGATGTTGACCCTGTCTGACCCTTTTTTAGCCAATGTTGCCCAGATTGGAGACTCATGAGCCGATGGCGACGGCAGCGGACATCCTTTCTTGTAATTGGGAGGTGGCTCAATTACCTGTGCACGGAAAATGGCCCCAAGTGGTAAACCCAGTGGCCCCACCACCGCCAAATTACATTGTGTTGACACTGTCAACTTCAGCACAGTGGCCTTGCTTCACTGTCTGCCTTCACCCACACCAAACTCGGCGAATGCGCGACAGTCACAGCATCATGCTTCCCGCTCTTGGCGGTTTTCAGATCCTCAGCATAATTCTTCTTCTGCTTGTTTGGTGAGCTAGCAGTCCTCTTCCTGTTGTCATTTGTTGCAGGTTCAGCGAGACTGACTGTATGTAGAAGCCTTGTGTGGGGTATGCTGTCACATAGGCCATTTGGCAGCTGTTTGTGACAGTCACCAAGTGCAAGTCAGATATTGCATGACCCTGTGATTTCACTGGGCTCATGGGGCAGCCTTCACACGTTCATCCCAGTGTATTTTGTTAACATTTGTGGGGAGGTGGCTGGTTGAATTTCCAGGTGAAGTGGGAGTGATGGTCAGCCTCATTAATTAAGATACGTGCAGGCTCTTGGAGTGCCCATAGTTGCATAGTTGGGATGCGTCTTATAGTAAATACTGCATTCTTTTGTGGGGGGAATTCTCTGTCTCCGCACTTTATGAGAATGGGGAACAGCGACTTACATTGTTAGTGGTCAATTCATCGTTGGCACAAAATGTTTTTGGGCTTGTGCTTTTTCTGTTTTTGGCTTCCAAATTGTTGACGAGGTACATTATCATGATTTGGACTCCTTACTGTGGTCATACTGCCCACTATTGGAGAAAACTGTGGGCTGTTTCTGTTAAGCTGCTGGCCCCATTCCCTTTGCCATGCACGAAAGAAGATAAAGGCTGAGTTGCAGTGTTGGCAGGATCAGTGCTCAATCTCTCTTACTCCATTGAGATAGTTGACTACCCTTTTGGTAGTAATTCAAAAACTCAACAGTGCCGTGTGCTAGTCCAGTGATTTTAAACAGGTGGTCAGTGTGCAAGGTAAAGGTGTTGGCAAAGTTGTTGGAGGGCCAATATTTTTCACACATAAACTCGTGCAGCCTACGGTTGCTGCTGAACGCAGCCTCTTGGACTTTCTTGGTCCTCAACACCCTGTTTGGGCTTTACCAGTTTAATCACTTACCTTTTGGAATTAATCACTTGATTTTCAGAGTCTCATGTATACCAGGAATTTATGAACACTATTTGGGGCAGTTGATTTAGGGCATTTCCCATTGCATCAATTACCTTGATGACATCTGGGTGAAGGGCCCTACCGTAGAGGAGCATTTACGAAACCTTCAATCAGTTTTACAGCACCTCCTGGAAAATGTTCTTTATTGCAAGCTGGAAAAGTGCAGTTTTTCTCTCCAAAGAGGCATTTTTTTGGACATGTGCCTACCAAAGATGTCCTCGTTCCCATGGACGACGACATCACTGCCATCATCAGCTTGCCAGTGCAGCTCCGGTCTATTTTGAGTAAGATTTTGAGCTATGCTCAGTTCTTTTCCCTGGCCATGCACATCTGTCATCCTGTTTCCTTTTTCGCCAGAAGGGTGTTAAACTTTATCTTTTCTACAGATTTTCAGGTGGCTTTTCAGTCTCTCAAGCAGTGTTTGTGTTCTGTGCCCTGTGTGGTTTCTTTCACACCAGGTAATCCTTTAATCCTGGCCCGTAACACATCCCAGTATGGCATTGGTGCAGTCCTGTCCCATCAGAACTAGGATGGCACCAAATAGCCCATCACTTACGCATCGAAGATGCTTTCTGCTGGCATGCGTAATTATTCACAGTTGTAAAAGGAGGTGCTAGCTGTTATTTTCAGTGTTAAAAAGTTTCACATTTTCTTATATGGAGCATCGTTCCTCCTCATCACTGACCTCAAACTGCTGGTTTCTTTATTTGACCCTTGTTCCAAACTGCATGATAGGACTGGCCACTGATGGCAATGGTGGACCCTCTTTCTCAGTAACTATTGTTAAGACATTCATTACCACACCACCGCCTAGCATGCCAATGCTGATGTGCTGTCGCAGCTACAGTTCAATCAGCAGGAGACTCTCACGTTCACGATGGATGGTGCCTTGCAGCACACATTGTTGGAGTTTCCGTTGACAGCACGAGAGGTCACAACAGCCGTGGGTGCTGACTGCTTCTATGGAAAATCATTTTGGCGTCCCAGATGGGTCAGCTGTAGTGCCTCTCTTTGGGAGCGGATTGGACATGGCATATGTTTCTCCTCTAATGTGATCAGCTCAATGTTATCCAGAGAGTCTTCCTACTTGCCACGGAGGAGCTGTGCTGTTGAAAGGTCATACCAGTGGTGTGGTGCCCTTGCATACTCCAGGTACTGTGTGTATTGCAATGGATATGGCTCTATTATGTCGTTGGTGCGACGTCGTGTCTACTGGCCAATGGTCGATTGTGACACAGTACTTTTGGTGGAGACCTGTGGGGCCTATGCACAAAATCAGTCTGTACTACTGTGCTAGTTCATTCCTTGGGCGGTCCTGGGGCACCGTTGGGACAGTGTGCTCATATATTGCACAGCTCCTTTTTTGGTCAGCGCATGGTTGTTACTGGTCGAGATATTGTTCAATTTCCTGTACTTAACCAAGATCTCCTCCACATCGATGACTGCCACTGTTTGCACATTGTCCGTTATTTTAGCCATTGAAGAAGCTCGAGGATCCTCATGTCCGATAATGGTAGGCAGTTTGTGTCATGGGAGTTTGAAGACTTCTGCATTCACAATGATATCCAGCATCTGACTACCGCCCTGTTTTACCCCGCTTCTAACTTGGAGGTGAACTGTTTTGTTTGTACCTTTAAGACCCAAATGAAGAAGTCAGTGTCTGCTTCTCCTCATAATGATGCATTGTTTAGATGACAGTGGTCCACAGGTGCAGCCTGGTGGAACGTTCGCGTGAACACCAGCCGCAAGGTCTCCTGGATTTGTTGCACCCTTAGTTGCATGCCATGGACTGCTGCAGCCCACCACAATTTCCTCCCAGAGCTGCTGTTAAGGCCGCTCCTTTGGCTGCCATGTGTTATGGTGGACCACAAAGGTTGCCAGTTGTTTGTGGTGGATGTGGATAGGGAGCATATGACCCGCAATGCGAATCAGTTACATCCACACACTATCATGAAATCACTGTCATGGTCGTCTGGCATCTGGCCAGTCGGATGGCAGGGTTGGTGACGACATTTCTCCGGGTATGGACCTCCACTTGTAGTGGTGCGCTTACCCATTGCCACCCCCGTTGCACTCTCCACTATCCTTCTGCCACCTGCAGCCTCCAGCCCTAGTGACGACAAAGAAGACTGAAATTTCACTTAGCGTAAAACACAGATATTATGGTTATTTACAAGGCACAGCATGTTGGTAAGTACTGGATGTAGAAAGGGAAGTTAGACTGCCAATAAACAATGGCAGCAGATGCAGAATATTCCAGAAGCTTCTCACATTCTACATAACATTGGGCGTGCCCCAGGGAAATGTGTTGGGACCCTGGCTATTCATATTATGTATTATTGACCTTGCAGACAAAATTAATAGTAAAATCAGACTTTTTGCAGATGATGTATGTTGTGTCTAGGCAAGACAGCCTAGACACAATGAGAGGAAGCCGAAAGGCACGCGCTTAAACTAACGCAGGCTGGCGTGAGGTCTGAAACAGGATACGTAATGAATGCTATAAAGAAAAGTACGTAGCTTCTGGAATACTTAACTTTAATCCATAATTGTAGAACATCGCTCTTGATGATACATGCTTCATAATATTAATTAGCAATTGAATACGGCGCCTTGCTAGGTCGTAGCAAATGTAGCTGAAGGCTAGGCTAACTATTGTCTCGGCAATTGAGAGCGTAATTGTCAGTGATCCCCTTCTGGCAAAGTCGTCTGTACAACTGGGGCGAGTGCCAGGACGTCTCTCTAGACCTGCCATGTGGTGGCGCTCGGTCTGCAATTACTGACAGTGGCGACACGCGGGTCCGGCGTATACTAATGGACCGCGGCCGATTTAAAGGCTACCACCTAGCGAGTGTGGTGTCTGGCGGTGACACCACAATGTAATTATCTATAATGAAGTACTATCTGAAAGAAGCTTCATAAATCTTCAGTTAGATCTTGATAATATTTCAATGTGGTGCAGAGATTGGCAACTTTCTCTAAATGTTCAGAAAGGTAAAATTTTGCACATCAAAAAACGAAAAAAACGTAGTATCCTTTGACTTTCATATCAGTAAGTCACTGATGGAATCAGCCAACCCATACAAATATATTGGTTTAATACTTTGTAGGGATATGAAATGGAATGATCACATAGGTTCAGTCATGGGTAAAGCAGGTGGTAGACTTCACTTAATTGGTAGAATACTGGGGAAGTGCAATCAGTCTACAAAGGATATTGCTTAAAAATCACTTGTGTGACCAGCTCTAGAACATTGCTCAGTTGTGTCGTACCCATACCAGATAGGACTAACGGGGGATATTGAACGTGTACAGAGAATGGCAGCAAGAATGGTCACATGTTTGTTTAATCCATGGAAGAGTGTCACAGAGACAGTGAAGGAACTGAACTGTAAGAATCTTGAAGATAGACATAGACTATACCGGGAAAGTGTATTAAGAACGTTTCAAGAAATGGCTTCAAATGATGACTAGGAATATACTACAACCCCCTATGTATCGCTCTCATAGGGATAGTGAGGATAAGATTAGAATAAGTTCTGGACACACAGAGGCATTCACATTATCATTCTTCCCACATTCCATGCGTGAATGGAACAGAAGGAAACCCTAGTAACTAGTATAATGGGACGTAAACTCTGCCATGCACCTCACAGTGGTTTGCAGAGTATAGACATAGACATAGATGTATGGAGAATGCCATGATACCTTGGGCATCAAGTTTTCAGCCCCGGCAGTTGAATCGGTAGCAATTTGGTTTCCAGAAACACTGACATGCCACCTGCTATTTCGCTGACAACGTATTAAAATACACACATCAAAAAAAGTTTTGCATCACCTCGGTTCTGAGAGTTTTGGAACCTGTACAGAAAATTGGAATAGAGGTCAACATAATCATCATTTGTGCCCTTTTTATTGCTCATGAAAACCACACATTGCATGTTGTACCACCATACAGCGAGACCTTCAGACATGGTGGTCCAGATTGCTGTACATACTGGTACCTCTAATGCCCAGTAGCACGTCCTCTTGCATTGATGCTTGCCTGTATTCATTGTGGCATACAATCCACAAGTTCATCAAGGCACTGTTGGTCAAGATTGTCCCACTCCTCAACGGCGATTTGGCATGTGATTGGTGGGTCATGTCGTCCATAAACAGCCCTTTTCAATCTATCCCAGACATGGTTGTTAGGGTTCATGTCTGGAGAACATGCTGCCCACTCTAGTCAAGTGATGTCGCTATCGTGAAGGAAGTCATTCACAAGATGTGTACGATGGGGCTCGAATTTTCGTCCATGAAGATGAATGCCTCGCCAATATGCTGACGATACTGTTGCACTGCCAGTTGGAGGATGGCATTCACGTAACGTACAGCCATTACAGCGCCTTCCATGACCACCAGTGGCATATGTTGGTCCCACATAATACCACCCCAAAACAGCAGGGAACCTCCTCCTTGCTGGACTGTGTGTAAGGTGTTCAGCCTGACTGGATTGCCTCTGGTTGAAGGCCTATGTGACACTCATTGGCGAAGAGAACATGATGCCAATCCTGAACGGTCCATTCGGTATGTTAGGCCCATCTGTACCTTGCTGCATGGTGTCGTGATAGCAAAGATGGTCCTCGCCATTGACGTCGGGAGTGAAGTTGCGCATCATGCAGCCTGTGCACAGTTTGAGTCATAACATGACGTCTGTGGCTGCACGAACAGCGTTATTCAGCATGGTGACTTTGCTGTCAGGGTTCCTCCGAGCCATAATCCATAGGTAGCAGTTATCCACTGCAGTAGTAGTCTTGGGCAGTTCTTGTCTCTCTGTATCTCCTCCATGTCTGACGACATCGCTTTGGTTCAGTCTGAGATGCCTGGACACTTCCCTTGTTGAGATCTCTTCCTGGCACAAAGTAACAATGCGGACTGTGGTATTGACTGTCTAGGCATGGTTGAACTACAGACAACACAAGCCATGTACCTCCTTCCTGGTGGAATTACTAGACCCCCTCCGTCTAATAGGCGCTCCTCGTGCATGGTTGTTTACATCTTGGGGTGGTTTAGTGACGTCTCTGACAGTCAAAGGGACTGTGTCTGTAATACAATATCCACAGTCACAGTCAACGTCTGTCTTCTCGAATTCTGGGAACCGGAGTGATGCAAAACTGTTTTTGATGTGTGTAAATGTATTATAAGGTTTCACATACCACGATTTTTTCAGATCTTTCTGAGACATCACAACATACTTTTGGAGAGAGTTGAAGTTCATGGCTTTAGAGGTTCAATGACTAAGTGGTTCACTTCATTTTTAACTGTTAGGAAGCAAAGGCCCATGCTAGGGAGCGCTTGCAGCTCTCAAAATTACGGGACAAACTACTACTGGCATGTCACAGGGTTCAATTCTTTGTATTCCTCTTCCACTATATAAATGACCTACCATCTTATTCTGATAGAGTGCACATTGTGCTCTTAGCCGCTGATGCAAGCATCATAACCAAGCTGAGCAGAGCTGTGGCAGCATGAGGAACAATAAAAGATATATTCAGAAGTATTGTTGATTGGTTCTCAGTAAATGGTCTATCATTGAACTTACAAAAAATACAATTCATTCAGTTCTGTACAAGGTGGGATATATCCTTAGCAGTATGAATGGGGAAAGGAAATACTTTAAACAGTTTGTTCAAACTTTCTGGGTGCACATATTTATCAGAACTTAAATTGGAAATCACTTACTTCAGTTCTTTTCCAGCACAAGATTTGACAACATTTGATCTAAGTGTCATTGCTGTTTTTGATTAGGAAAACATTTGAAAATAAGGTTATGTTGCATGATTTCATATGGAATGGCTCCTGATTTATCCCTGTGCAAAATGTATTTTTGGAGCCAACATTTGCGTTTTGTCTTCCTCGTATTTAACTCTTACCACAGCTGTAATGCCGTAACCTGCACTATAATATTAATACCCTCACATATTATGATTTCAGTTGATGCCATATTGAAAGCTGTGCATCTCGTAGAATTTGTGATGTCCTGTGTGAACGGTAGTTCACAGTGCCGCTACGAAATGCCCCAAGTAATGGCATCACATTAGTTGTGTGTGAACCTGGCTTCATTTTACTTTTCCTGTTCTAAGCATATTTCACCTTAAGAAAGTTTCACTTTCATGTGATGCATAGAATAAATGATTGGACTCAGCAGCTGCTTATTCTCTTAAGCTTATGATAATATCCAGTAATGTGCAGTAAATTGAGTATCGTAATAAACATCCATGCGTGAAGTACATCTGTATGTACTGTAGATGCGACATATTTTACAAATATAAATTTTAAGTCCATTGTTATGACAGACCTAACATTTGACTTTCTTATGACATAGGACATACAGCCTGCTGTGCCAAAGGAGATGCTATTGCAAGAACATCTAACTCGCTGGGCAGCTGTAAGAAAAAAATGGATTGCAGCTGCTCAATATAATGAAAGTCGATATGGTGATAGTGGCAATATTCTCAGAGCAATATTCAAAAGGTAAGGAGAGATTTTCACAGAATTTTGATTCTATTGCTGTAGTACTTCTGTTAAAATAAATATTGTCACACTGTAACCAGAATCAAGTCCAAATTTGAATACAGGGTCATCAGTAAAGTACAGCACTTGGCACCAAAAACACATGCATTACTGACATTACAAACATAAGAAATTTTGAGAACCATCTGGAAATGACAAACACTAAGAATATTTGCTCACAATCAGATTTGAACTAGTGGTGTGCAGCATGCCAGCTAGTGGTGATAACTGCTGCTCCTTACTGCATGCAGCTCGGCTTGTGGCATTGCTCCCTCTGCTGGAGAAACAGCGACCTGGGTTTTATTATTTTTTATTGGAGCCAAGTACTGCATCCCAGATCTAGACTTGTCAGTGTGCCTCTTTATGGCCTTGCTTGAGGATTCTTGCATTCAGGTCATGTTTGAAGGTAGCGTCTCAGATCTAAGATTCACAGTCTTTGAGTCTGTCTTCTGTTTCTTTGAAAGAAAAGCCCTCAGAATCAGCTTGCACCTTAATGTTCTGGGACTTTGTATGCAGAACTTGGATGGAATCTCTACACTTTTGTCTGCTTGGCAATGGATCATAATCCTGACTTCATATGTGACATTGATTAGCAACATAGGAGATGGTACTGCCCAAAGTACCATTTTAGTAACTTTTCCAGTAGTCCCATTATCCCCACAGGCATAAAAATCCTCCTGGGCTGTATCCCACTGGTTGATGTTTGTCATTCTAGCGGTCTTTGTCCTTATAGGAGTTCAGAGTTCATATTTGAGCCAGTTTTATACTTCGTGTATCCATTATCGTTTCAGCCTCACAACTTCAGAGCAGAAAGGACAGTGTAAAGCCTATAGTGTTTTGCTTCACTATGGTGTATGCAGACGTCTAATAGCCTTCTGTTAGGCCTTTCTTTAGCTGAGGATAGGCACTTATCATCGTGTAGGTGATGTAACAATGTGAAATTACCTCTGATATTAATCGCAACTGGAAAACTTTCAAAATGATGCCTTCTACAATGAACTTTGCTATTTCTGGAGCTTCAGCATTTGATAGAGCTTCGATGACAGCATAGAAAGTGAGACCATCAGTGCAGACTATTATCCATAGATTCCCATTTGTCAACTTCAAGAATCTCCCCAAGACATCGATTCCAGTCTGGTTGAATGGCACTTTTGCAGCTGGATTTCGTATCATGTGTCCCGGAGGTAGTCAAGGCAAGTGCTTAAGTTGATGGCTCACATAGAGTCTTAACAAACTGCAAGGGACCTGTCCAGTAATATGTGCATCTGATTTTGTTTAGAGTATTCATGAATCCCAGGTGACCACATGTTGGAGTGGCATGGAAGCACTTTCAGGATAGCTAGCTGTAGAAGAGCTGGCATGATGAGAACCATTTACATCGTAATTGATCATAGCTCCTCTTAGTGTTACTAATTGGAATTCTCCTTTGATCAACTTCTCCTACTTCAAGGCGTCTGTGGCTCTCAGCAGTGCTGGAGCTCCACTCTGTTCAACAGAGTGTCATTCAGTGCAGCAGTGATGACTGAGATTTCACCCACACTGCTCAGTTACGTCAAAGGATTCCCTTAAAAGCTGTCAGCTCATGTTTGCGTCCACTTTTTATGCCACTGTGATGTCATACTCCTGAAGCTTAAGTGCTATCTCGCCAGTTGACCCAACGGATCCGTCAGGCCATTCAACCCGCTTAGAGAACAGTGTGCATCACAGTGATGGTAATTTGCAAAATAAGTATGGCCAGAACTTGTTGATGGCCCAGTCAACTGCAAGGCACACATTCTTTGTTCTGAAGTGGTATGTCTTGGGTTTTGAGATCTCTCTGGAAGCATAAGCTGTCACCTTCCTGAATTTGGACTAGAACCGCTAGTGTTGGTGTAAAGTTCTGTCTCAGGTGCATTTGAAAGATGATGTAGATTGGTGCTGAAGATCGATGCACCTTTTCAACATAATCAGTTACCAGTGTGAGAGGTAGCAGGATCAGTACCGAGCATCTCGCCAAATGTCGTGTCATAACCAGGATAGAGTCGATCTCTGAGTGCAGGTTCTGCAGTGAAGTAGAACACTTAGCACACTGAAAGCATTTTTATTACTGTTGTATCTGTAATTGGAGAAACAACAAATAACAATTGGCATGAGTTCCAAATTCTGTTTATTGCCAGCAGTTCCACAATAACAACACAACTTGGTGCTTGATCAAGAGCAGCGACTGGGCTGCAGAGTCCAAGTGCGGTATGGTAAACAGTCGTAGTGTAGCGTCGTTCCGGAGTGCGACGTCGACGTAGCACATAGGTAGCCCAACACGAGACTGCCGGGCATGGCGGCGTATGCGGCTGGCTATATAGGGCGAGTCCGCTTGTCGTGTCTTGTTATGATTGGCGGCGCGGCCTCACATAACTATCTCTCTGTAGGACGCCGGCCAAGGTTGCCATGACAGTGCGGAGGCACTCAGTGTGTGAGGCCCGTGCCTGCGCTGTACAGCTGTGTAGAGCTGCACATAAGCGGGGCGTGCCGGCCGTTGGCTGTATGACGTAAAGACCGTGGCCACGCAGCTGCGGGCGCCACTGTGTAGCCATTGACTATACCACAATTACTGACACCAAATACAGACAGAACAGAACTGCCTTCTGGATGGAGGGTGCTCCTATTTACAGAAACATAAAATGCTCCAGAGTATGTAAAAATTATAAACATAAGAAGTCTGGAGCTTTCTAAAACTGACAAATACTGAGTATCAAATATATGCTCATGATTAGCTTTGAACTGGTGATCCCCAGCGTGCCAGCCAGCAATGCTAACCGGAACTTCATACTCCTGACAATACTGTAATTTATGAGTTCTACAGAACAGATTGTACACACTAATCTTATTCCACGACAGCTTCCTCTGTTATGGAACCTTTGTGAAAGTAGCTAAATTGTGAACAAGATCCAAAAGGAAGTTATTGCTTTCAGCAACAAAAATGTAGAAAGAAAAGACAACTGCATTTTTTCAGAAGATTTATGTAGAACTTTCTTTCTCAGCTATATAGATCGAGTCATTCTGCTGCCACAGCACCCCAGATTTTCCAGATTTTGATTGGTTGGCATACTTGACTCCATGCACCAGCTGTTGCCATTGGAATTAAAAGTTTTCAATTCTTCACAGTGAAAATGTAGTTGGGAAATCACTTGACAAAGTTAAAAAGTGTGTAAATTCTGAATAACTGCAAAAGAATGAAATAATCCCTAACTAGAGCATTGGTAGCTCTATGAGGCTCAGGCAGTTCATAGATGATGCTGTTATCTATAAGAAGGCTGCAATACCAAAAGACTGTAACAAAATGCAGGAAGACCTGCAGAGGATTGATGATTAGTGCTGTCTGCTTCCATCAACTGAAGAATTGCCATCCTACGTAGTGGAGATACATATCAAGAAACAACAACGTTCTGTGATAGAGCGCTTTTTGATATACACAACAAATGACAGTCTGCCAAGCTGTATTGTTCCTTAAATGGCAGTACCTGCCTCTCCAAGTCGTTTTACATGTTTTCCTATTATATGTTTTTTTTTTTTTTTTTTTTTTTTAGATTTTCATGTTTGGTATTATTAACTATTTTTAATTATCATATTCTACGGTTATAGAAACTGGATGGATCCCAACTCATGTTGAGCACCAGTAGTGCTGTGTATAGTTATGGTTTACTTTATTGTTAAGTTGTGAACTGCAGTTCAAAAATGATTCATTAGTAATAATTTTTTTTCCTCTCATTTTAGGGCCCAGAATCTCTGAGATGAAAGGGAGGACATGGACTGTACAAAGAAAAATATGTTGATGTGCAACCTTAAGTACCAGTCATCCTGATTTTTGTATGAAGGAACAAAGGACGCATTTAAAGCAACATGGTGCACATAGAACTGCTACCCTATCCTTGTGTACGCTTTGCACACTATATATATATATAAACTGTGGCTAAGGAACACACACACACACACACACACACACACACACACAGTAAGCATCCATAGTCGCTAAGTAAACTTCAGGCAGTCCATTTTCAGAACTCATCATTTTTTGTGCCTTTCTGATGTTTAGCATCTCTTTTACTCACTGAATAGTGATCAGTACTCATATCAATACTATATTCCATTCTACTTTTTTCAACAACTTATGAACATATTTCTTTGAGGATTGTTCTTTCTCCACTGGTGAAATACCAATTCTTTGATCTCCAAATATTTAATACAGCTAAAACTGACACACCTCTAAATTATTATTTCCCCCACAAGATTAAATTTTTGTAGAATTATATGATCAGTGGACTGTGTAAAGTACGCAATTTAATAGTAATTGTTGTATATGTGTGTACCTTACTGTGTGTGATGAAACTAGAATGTAGAATACTGTCAGAAATTTGAGTGACTGCCAGACAGTAACAGCTAAAATGTTAATTGTGTTCAGATAGAACTCAAAATTTTGTTCAGATGGTATAAATATATTTGAAATTTAAAAAGTTTTTACATCATTTTTTTTCTTTTATGCCTTACAATTTACAGTTGTTTTGGTGATTGGGCCAAGAAAATTGCAGCTAAAATAAGAAGACAACACTAGTAACAAGTAATTTCGGTAACGTTCTGTTATGGTCGATTCAGTAAAATGATTAGAAATTAAGGAAGCTCAGAAGATTGGTGCATGTTTGACTCTTTATTTTTAACCAGAAATATAACCTCACTCAAGTAATTCCATCGCAAATTATGAACGTAGGAATACATTGCATAAACAGCTGATATTATAAAGTAATTGTGTCATTGTAAAATAATAGAGCATTTCTCAGAATGAAACAAATGGTTTGAACATTACAGTGCTTTACCAGGCACAGACTTAGGTGGTTTTATGTCTAGTCTTCCTCTGGCCTAATAGCTGGCTCACTTGACCTTTCATGACAGTGAACATAGAATCTATACTCAGGTCAATGTATCATTTTTACAAGTCACCCTGTATTGCTCCAGCAAAGTTACAGTCATCATGCAATTTGAACAAGAGACCATTATTTTATAGTTTGACGAACTGTTGGTTTATCACAAACTGATGTACAACAGTGATTGTACAGACCTTGGTGTAGATTATAATTTTAAAATTTTATCTTTGGGTTAAAATGGGAGAATATGCACTGTGGTGAGAACAAATCTTGTGGTACCTAAAATTAGACAATTGCACAGAAGTCTTAAATTGGAAGTGACAAATTCCTGGGCTGCTTGGACACGTCATTTCATCTACTTCTTTATGGTAGTGCAGAGATACTCGTAGTGCCTCCTTCTTTTCTTGCATACTTTGTGCCAGAAAGAACTGAACAGGGCTGGTAGGGGAAGTGGTTTTGGTCAAAGATATCATTCTTAAATTCAGTGTTCAACTGCAGAAGTGCTCATTGTAAGGAAATAAAATTGCAAGCACAGTTCTGAGAAGCACGCTGAAAACAGCCAGTGAGCCATTGTGACCTTGTGCTGTGACGTAGCTGCAGATTACTTACACACAAATCAATGGCAACACAAACACCATGTAAAACAGCTCAGTGCTCCAGAAATGTTAGGTCTTCATCCTCACAGTTGGATGGCTATTGAAATAGGAATCGCAAGTTTGCTTTACTCAAATGGAAATGCCACAGAAAGTGTGAAGGCTGGATGGCACTGTTTGGTGAGCTATTTACCTTATAGCTGTCTATTTACTTTTTGGAGACCACCACTGATACCTGCTGAAGACTGAACCAACCATGTGGAATTCTTTCAGTTCTGCATCTTCCTAAAGATATAATTTTGTTAATATAATGTAAATGGATAGATGAAAAAATCTACTCACCAAGCAGTGGCAAGGGAACACACAACACACAAAAGAATTCAACTTTTACTAACTTTTGGAGTCAGTGGCTCCTTCTTCTGGGAAAAGAGTTGAAGAGGAAGGAAGACGGGTGACGGAAAAGGACTGGAGAAGTTTACGGAAAGGGGTACAGCTCAGAAAGGTCACCCAGAATCCCGGGTCAGGGGAGACTTAGCGGACGGGATGTGAAGGAAAGAGTCCCTTGACCCAGGATTCTGGGTGACTTTTCTGAAGTGTACGCCTTTCCCTAAAACTCTCCACTCCTTTACCTTCACCCCTCTTCCTTCCCCTCCAACTCTTCTGCCAGACGAAGGAGCCACTGGCTCCAAAAGCTTGTAAAACTTAAATCCTTTCATGTGTATGTTCCCCTGGTGCTGCTTGGTGAGCAGATTTTGTATCTATCCATTTACATTATAAAGATATACTTTGTCCCTCATGTATGCTTCATTTATTAATATGACACTAATGAGTATACCCTGCCTCTGGTGTAATATTTGGTTTTAAAGTAGTAATTCTGTAAGGAATGATGACCACTAAAGACATTTCTATAAGTGTGTTGTTAGGACTACAAAAAATTGTTGTTTATTATGTAGTCAAACTACAGGGTGCAGCAACATTAACTTCCTAATTTCAAAACACAATAAAATCCATTTTATGAATAAGGATTTATTATAGTTTTAATAATATAGGTACATATCTTACATTTTGTTTGACATAGTTTTGAAAACTATCAGACAAGTGGTCCCCCACATTGTCCATACCGTCAATAAGCAAATTTCTGATGTTTCTCATTACCCTTATGAGCATAGCAGTGTATATGATGACAATTTCTGCCTGGATGTTGCAAGTCCAATTCATCAAGTCGTAAACTGTTGCTGGGCGTCATTTTCTTCAAAAAACCAAGGACCAACAATCCCAGCTAAGGAAATTGCACACCACATTTTAATGCAATTCTCAAGGGTTGCTGTCAGTCCAGTAGCTCATGTTTTGTTTGTTGACACATCCAGTCAAGTGAAAATGGGCTTCATCGCTGAAAAACCAATTGTGTCCTCAGGAACATTTTCGAGAAGTGTGGCACATGATTCCTCCAAGAACTGAAGTCGCGTTCGGAGAGTTGCTGCACAGTCGCCAACTTATACAGATGGTAATAAAGGTGGTCACGAAGAATTTGACCCATTGAATGACCGGAAAGTCCACGGGCAGAGAACTCTGTGGGGATTGCAAGATTGAAGCTCTCACTGCCTCAGTGTTCTTACATGATCTGATGGGCTGAGAGACTCCAGTTCTTTGTCTTGGCATACTCGTGGTTTGTCTGAGCTAACTGACCCATGTAATAATATATTTCTGGTCTGGGACACAAACCAACTGGGCTTCATTGAAGCAGTTGCGGAAGACACGCTGGGTTGTGATCACAGAGCATCAGTTCAAAAAGTAGGCCTTGACAACAACTACATGCTCCTCACTGTACCGACACATGGAGGTGACTGTCCTTGAAGAGAAAAACACTTTAAAACTGTCTTCCAAATGAGACCACTCCCATCCTGCTACAACTGCAACAGCCTCAACGGTGCGCATGACCAACAAGAAAATTATGTTGCTGCACCTGGTATGAGTGAAAGGTTTTTAAATGGCCATGATACAAGTGTTGGAAGGTATACGGAGAATGAAATTCATTAAAGAAGACATCTGAAGTTAATTTTATTTTGTATTACAGATGGTATTGTGTGATCAAAATGATACAGGCACATAATGAATGTGTGTCTGTCCCCCACACAGTAGAAAGTGGGATGTTAAATGGAGCTGTAACTTTTATAATGTGATGACCATGTAGAACATGATGCCTTCAGCATAATATCATTGTTAATTTTCAGCCATGTGTGAGCTGCCAATTCTGACTTTTAGGTATGTGTAGACAACTTAACTGCTGTCACAATTTTGGAATGGAACTCCTTGACATATTTTGCTGCAAGAGGAAAGATACCTTGCACTTGACTGGAACATTGAAAGAGTGTTATACTGCCTAAAGAACTTGATGGTTTTGTTTAAGTTTGTAGTACGTTAAAATGAATGTATTGCTAGTAAAGCAAGCTTTGTTTTTCCAAAAGATTTTCCTCTAAATGTGAGAATACATATAAACAATGTTACACTGAAAGATTGAAAGAAACTCCCCTGTAGAACCAAAGTACAATTTACCCTATGTCCTCAGAAAAAAAATCTTTGCTACTTTGGAGAATTACTGCTCACATTCTCTGGGATTCCTTTGTTGAAAAAGAAGCAATACAAGAATGCTATATAACCCCATTAGCCATTTTATGGAAGAGTTAAGATTGATAGTCACAACTTTTAAAAAATATAGATTTTTGCCCTTATATCAAAGTACAGAGTGGGATACTGTGTTCCAGTGCAAAGATCTTTAACAAGATGTCTGCAAACTTAAACCAAGAAATTGGAAATTTCTGTGAATTTGAAAGAAAATTACTAACATCTCTTACTGTCAAATCATCTTGCAGATTATTTGAATAGCTACATCTGAGTAAAATTAATGACCCAACTTACTAACTTAAACAGTTGTAAATAGGCCTCTAAGCTTACAGTATATGCAATAACAGCAGCAATGCTAAGCATGCAGAAGTAGATAAATAGCAGTTACTGAGCAGAACTGTAAGAGCAGCTTTTGCTTTCAGAATTGCAATTTCTCTGGTAATTATCATGTTCATTTATACCTTTTATAAGCACAAATGGAATTAATTTAATGATAGTTAATTGTTAATACAGTCTACAATGGTGATACCTGGCAGCTACTTCTCCCCCTGAATAGTAATAATAATTCCACGCCCGTCAAGGTCCTCTCTTCAGAAAACAATATTTAAATAAATGAATTCGTGTGCCACATGGTCATGAGATTAAACTATTATTTTAAACTAATCATAGGACATTGACATGCCAATACAGGATTCTGATATGGAAACAAAAATTACTATGCTAAGAGTATAATAACAGTAATGTACACTATTTGATCAATAAGTATCTGGACACTCCACTATACAGGGTGATTCAAAAAGAATACCACAACTTTAGGACTTTAAAATTCTGCAACGACAAAAGGCAGAGCTAAGCACTATCTGTCGGCGAATTAAGGGAGCTATAAAGTTTCATTTAGTTGTACATTTGTTCGCCATTTCAGCCAATAAAGTTTTTGGTCCCTTTTTCTTCGAAGGTGCTACTGTAACTGGACTACAGTATCTGGAGATGTTAGAGAATTGGCTGTTCCCTCAGCTCGAACAAGAAGCACAACAATTCATATTTCAGCAGGATGGAGCGCCACCACATTGGCACTTATCTGTCCGTAACTACCTGAACGTCAACTACCCGAGGCGATGGATCGGCCGCCAGGCAGCCCGTGACAGAGCACGTCATCACTGGCCTCCAAGAAGCCCTGATCTTACCCCCTGCGATTTTTTCTTATGGGGGTATGTTAAGGATATGGTGTTTCGGCCACCTCTCCCAGCCACCATTGATGATTTGAAACGAGAAATAACAGCAGCTATCCAAACTGTTACGCCTGATATGCTACAGAGAGTGTGGAACGAGTTGGAGTATCGGGTTGATATTGCTTGTGTGTCTGGAGGGGGCCATATTGAACATCTCTGAACTTGTTTTTGAGTGAAAAAAAAACCTTTTTAAATACTCTTTGTAATGACGTATAACAGAAAGTTATATTATGTTTCTTTCATTAAATACACATTTTTAAAGTTGTGGTATTCTTTTTGAATCACCCTGTATTGTAGAACTGACCACTAGGTGTCGTGAAAGGCAGACATGCCAGTATAAAAGAAGTTGGAAGTATTGTGTTGTTAGTAGAGAAGCAGTAACAACCAAAAGAGTTGGTCAGGAGAGCTCAGCGACTTCAAACTGTATGAGTAACAAATCCATCAGGGTAATTTCAACCCTTCTAAATTTCCCTGTGTTGACTGTTGGTGATGTGAATGTGAAGTACAAATGAGAAGGAACAACCACAACTAAACCAAGATCAGGCAGATCTCATGTTATTACGGACAGGGATTGTTGAACATTGAGGAGGGAGGTTGTAAAAACCACATGAACTCAGCAGAAGGAAACACTTGCGAGTTCCAAACTGCTACCAGCAGTCCAGCTAGCATAATGGCTGCTAAAAGATGCTTGAGGTGCTGTGGAGAGTGATGACATTGGATAGTAGATGACTGGTGATTTGGAGTGATGAATCACACTGCACACTGTAACAATGTGATGGAAGGGTGTAGATTTGGTGAATGTGTGGAGAACATTACCTAACATCATGTATAGTGCTAACAGTGAAGTATGGAGGAGGTGGTGCTAAAGTGTGGGGGTGTTTTTGTGTGAGTGTGGTTTCATAGTTAGGATGTGGTCCTCTTATCGCACTTAATGAAATGCTAAATGCACAAGTGTATGAACGCATTTTACAACATTGTGTGCTGTGTATAGTATAGGAACGGTTTGGAGATGATGATTGTTTGTATCAGCATGACAGTGCAACCTGTCACAAAACATCACCTGTGAGGCAATGATATGTGGACAATAAGATTCCTGAAGTGGACTGGCCTGCCCCAAGTCCTGACTTTAACCCAATAGAACACCAACCTTTGGGGTGAGTTAGAACATCAACTTCACTCCAGAACCCAGCATCCGATATCAGTACCTTCCGTGCCCTTTGTCCACATATGTTCAGACACCTTATTGAAAGTGTTCCCAGTAGAGTTCTAGCTGTGATAAAGGTGAAGTGTGAACACACCCCATATTAATGCCCACTAATAAGTGTCTGGATACTTTTGATTAGATAGTGAACCTGTATAGATAGTAGTTTAGCTATTTTCGTATTCCATGGACCCATGCTCCATATGTTTTCGCATTACTCGAACAAACCTGTGACCATTTGTGCTGCCCTTTGTATGCATTCAATATCCCCTGTTAATCATATTTATTGTAATATTGTTTGTTGTCTACAATTCCAGATCAAAAACGGCAGTAAGATTCATAAATATAATATGAGAATAAGAAATGGCTCTCACTGTCCATCATTCAGTCTATATGTTGCACGGAAAGAAGTACTGTATCCTGCCGAAGTCTAGTGATATAAATAATGTAACAGATAAGCCCGTATCTCGTGGTCGTGCGGTAGCGTTCTCGCTTCCCACGCCCGGGTTCGATTCCCGGCGGGGTCAGGGATTTTCTCTGCCTCGTGATGGCTGGGTGTTGTGTGATGTCCTTAGGTTAGTTAGGTTTAAGTAGTTCTAGGGGACTGAAGACCATAGATGTTAAGTCCCATAGTGCTCAGAGCCAGAGTAACAGATAATAATATTAACTTCACTTACTAACAGAAATCATATCTGCTTGGCCATGCCTACTCCAGAAAAGAATTTCTGAACTGGTAATAATATGGCATTTGGCAGAGAGACTGAACACAGTTAAGTACAAATCACTGTATAGTGAGAGGCTGCAGTTATTGATCCATGGAACATGCAAAAAACTAAATGAATCGAAAATGGAACTCTCAAAGTGATTTATAAACTGACTGCATTTTCCCAGTAAGCTGCCAACGAACTGACATTTGCCACCTGCTTTAAATAAGCCTATGGAATATTTCATTTTGTACCATTTCATGTCCATACAAATTGTAACCCTTTTGAGTTTTAGCTGTAGGATGTTACAGTTCTACATTTTGTGAAGCGTGCAGCTTTATATTTCTGAACATTTAAACCAAGTAGACAATTTTGTCACTGTGTTGAAATATTTTCAAGATATGAATGGATATTTGTGCAGTTTATTTCAGATAGTACTTCATTACAGATAACTACATTATCTGCAAGAAGTCTGAGGTTACTAGTAACACTCTATGAGATTATTAATATTCAACATGAATAGTAGGGGTCCCAGTACACTTTGAGGGGGCATGCCTGAAGTTTCTTTTACTTCTGTCAATGACTCTATATCCAAAACAAAATAATGCATCCTCCATACCAAGATATCATTAATCCAGTCTCAAATTTTGTTTGATATTACATGTGATCATTCTTTTAATAATAGATGTTGGTATGGCACTGAGTCAAATGCTTTTAGTCTGGAAGTACTGCATCCACCAGGTCGACTTGATCCAAGGTTTTCAGTATACCATGTGAGAAAAGCATGAATTTGGTTTTCACATTAATGATGTTTGCAGAATCCATGCTGTTTGGTATGGAGGAGATCTCATTGTGTTGAGCTCAGAATATGTTTTAAGATTCTACAACAGATTTACTTAAATTAGATTGGACAGTAAATGCAAATCACTTCTGGCACTCTCCTTGTAAACAGATGACACGTACTTTCGCCCAACCGCTAGACATTGTTCTTTGTTTAAGGGATATGCAGTATTTTGTGCTTTAAATGGGAGTTAGATCAGTTGCAAGTTCTATATAGAATTTGACAGGGGTTCCTTGAACCTTGGAGCCTCATTCAATTTTTTGTAATTTCAGCAATTTCCCAATGCCACTGACACTGCTATCTTTATCATTTAAGTTAGTAGTGATGCAGGAATTAAACTGCGGACTACTCATGTCTCTTCTTTCGTAAAGGAAAATTTGAAAATGGAGCTAAATATTTCTGCTTCTGATCTGCTACCCTCTATCTAGTTCTTCTGTTATACATGAGAGCCTGGACACTTAACTTTATTGTGACCAGCAGCCGTTGTATATGACCAAAATTTCTTCGGATTTTGAGAGAGAACATTTGATAATATTACAGTAGTCACTGAAGGTGTCATGCATTTTCTTTTGACAGCCAAACGCTGTCAATACAGCATTTCTCTATCTGTAAACGTATATTTTGCTTTACACCTGTCATGCAGTAAGTTTCCGTAGAGATTCCTTTACAGTTACTGTATACCTAGGAGGGTCCCTAAAATCATGAAATGTTTTAATAAGCACATATCTATCCATTGCATGATCGACTATTCAGATTCCTTTACACTTGAGGCATAGTTTCTCCATATGCTCTGCATGGAGCTAAACGTTTTGAGTTCCTCTTAGAGATGTGACATAACTGCCTTATCATCTCCCTTACTGAACATGTAAATATTTCTATTTTATTTTAGTGGTGGATTTGAGTTTCTTGTCTAGTGTGACAAATTAACTTCATCCAATTCTCATTAGCCTATCCTTCTGATATACACTTAGATTTTTCCCATAACCCTCATTGCTGTCAATTTTGGGGTTCAGCGAGCTTTCTGCAACTGACTGATATTATGTGAGCTCCACTGCTTTTTAACAGTACTTCAAATCTTGTTGGCACCTTATTGTGAATGTTTCAACAATTATCGCTAGGATTTTAATCATCTCATTTGTGTGTATTGTGGAAGGGGTTACGCTAATACTCTGAAGCCTTGTGCAGTACCATTATCTGAATTACATTGAGAGACACCTAAGCTAAGAAGAATCCATTTGTGAGGGTGCACTCCTCACACAGTTGGTCATCTAAGCCTCTAATGTGTTATGCGCGCCTGAACAGTGACAGTGTTGGAAGACCCCCCAGCTTTCAGCCAAATCCAAGAAGACGCAACCTAGCTTGTCAAAGAACCTTGTCCGTCCAGTTGTCTCAGGACAGAGTGGCCACAATCAATTCTGGAGACATTACTATTCTCAGAGACTGCAGTCCTACAAATATTTTAGCACTTCTGGAATTCTGTATCCTGAGGCCCACAACAAAAATCATCCTTGATGGATTTATTGAAGATCTGCCAGATCCCTACAACAGGAGCATTGATGTTTCATGCAAATTCGTGTTATCTTGGCTGGAGAGTCATCATCAGATGTAGAAGTAACTTCAGGTGTGCCCCAGGGAAGTGTACTGCGATCCTTGTTCATGTTGTGTATTAATGATCTTGCAGACAATATTAATAGTAAAATCAGGCTTTTTTCAGATAATACAGTTATCTACAATGAAGTCCTGTCTGAAAAAAGCTGCATAAATATTTAGCCAGATAATGATAAGATTTCAATGTGGTGCAGAGATTGCTAATTTTCTCTAAATGTTCATAAATGTAAAATTTTACACTTCACAAAACGAAAAAAAAGTACTAAAAACATACTATGTCGTGACTATATCAATAAGTCACTATTAGAACCAGCCAAAGCCAACTCATACAAATACCTGGGTGTATCACTTTATTGGGTTATGAAATGGAATGATCACATAGGTACAGTTGTGTGTAAAGCAGGTGGTACATGCCGGTTTATTGGTAGAACACTGAGGAAGTCCAATCAGTCTCCAAAGGAGACCGCTTACAAATCACTCGTACGACTGGTTCTAGATTGTTGCTCAAGTGTATGGGACCAATATCAGGGGATATTGAACATATATAGAGAATGGGAGGATGAATGATCGCAGGTTTGATTAATCCATGGGAAAGTGTCACAGAAATACTGAAGAAATTGAATTGGAAGACTCCTGAAGATAGATGTAAACTATACTGAGAAAGTGTATTAACAAAGTTTCATGAACCAGCTTTACATGATGACTAGGAATATACCACAACCCCCTATGTATCACTCACAGAGAGATTCTGAGGATAAGATTAGAATAATTACTGCACACACAGTGGCATTTAAACAGCCATTCTTCCTGCACTCTATATGTGAATGGAACAGGAAGAAGCCCTAATAACTGGTACAATGGGACGTACCCTCTACCATGCACCTCAGGGTGGCTTGCTGATTACAGATGTAGATGTAGATTCATCTTTTATTTTTTATTTCATTTAACAGTAAAGAACAGACATTGTAGAGGAAGTGGTGTTAAGTTACTGCAAAGAATTCAATTGTCACAACCAGCAGGCAACAGATGTAATGGTTACCACAATCACCAAAAGCTGAGAAGCATTGGAACTTCACTGGGAGTCAGCATGAGGACTTGTTGGGGCTTAGTGGGAACATGTACATTTACGCAATTTTTCAGTTGTTAATCAAGGAGGAGTCAAATGTATAAATGCAACATAAAGGAAGTCAAGATTAAACAATATTGTGTATTAGGAATGGTTTCTTGAACTAAAGTAAGGTGCCACCACACCTGCAGTTCACAGCACATATAATATTGTACCATGTTTGCCCTGAAATGAAATGTGCCAAAAAGTATTTTGAGTGCTCAACTTGTCGTAACTGTGCTTAAAGGCGTCACCAAATTCATCTGTGAGAAATCTGCCACAATCCATTCACCTAGTCCCATTCAATGGAAAATGTATGTAGTACATAGATTTGTTACATTATGCAAGAATCTTTTAAGGTGTATGTGGCTAGGATGAGAAGTAAACTGAGATTAGAGTTGGTTTGTGGGATTTTTTTGTTGAGTAGAATTCTTGGTACAAACTGCTGCAGTACAAGTTTTTGTGTATGACTGGTACTCTTAGTAGTTAGCTAACTATATGGGAACTATATCAGTATCTGTCAGCAGGGATGGGGTCTTGCAGCTTCTTTGGCACCTACTCAACTGACCAGAATTATCCCAAAGTGAACACTGAATCCTGCCTCAGTTTTTATCTCCAGCTACACATAATCCTTTTCCACTCACACCTAACTATCCACAAATGTCGATCCAGAAATTTCTGCCACCACTTTATACTCATAAATTGCTACCTTTATGTTTGACAACTCCAAGTGACAAGCACTCTTGACAACCACTCTTTTGTTCCCAAGGCCATTACAGACTGACACTGTACTCTCCATATTATCCAGAAACAGCTCTCTCTTACCATTACCTCTTGCACTGCAGTTGCCAGTTTACACCATTTAATCACACAATAACACAAAGGACTTGTAAAACTTAAGCATGTTCTCTGCTGTGGCTTTGGTTATCCCTTGATATGCGCTTAAGTATGAAATATCCCTCCCACTATCCTTCTATCCCTCCAAAAGTGACATTTCATTGTCAGCATGACCTCTGTAACATACTTAGCTGTCTTTGTGCCTATGCACATCCTTACTCCATAGTTCTTATTTCTATAGAAAACCCAGTTACAAGGACTATTCCATATATCTGCACACCATTTCTTAATTGTCTCTGTCACTGGGATTTCTCAGACAACCAGAGGCCCCTGTGAAAGCAGCCTCTTCATTTTGATGAATGGCCACCACCAACTTGTGGTCAGTGGCCAACTACACAACCTATGTGTCTAGAATCCTGCTCAGCATACTGCTGTTGCTGTGGTGACTGCTTTACAAAAAGGAAGGAAAGAAAGAAGATTATTGTTTAATGTTCCTTCCTTGACAAGGTAATTAGAGATGGAATGTAAACTTAGTCTCTACAAGGATGGAGAAGGTAATATTAAGGGGAATAGGATGTCACAAATTAAAAAAAAATTCAATTTTTCAAAAATATGTCTATTTTGTAGCGCACATCTTTCTGAATAGTTTGATGCATAAAACATATATATTTTAGAGATTATAAGACACATTATTTGGTCTTAAGTGTATCAAGATGCAGTGCCACACCCCTTTGCACAGCATTCTTCTCTCATACGCAAGAGAAGAATATCTTCACAGGAACTCCCTACCAACTGCTGTAATGGAAGCCATCAAACTTATATTCAAGGACCTTGCAAATGAAAACATATTGAAGAAATGTCTCCATGGCAGTACCCAAAACCCAGATGAAAGTTTTAACCAATGTGTATGGGAAAGATTTCCAAAAGCCTTTTTTTGCGGAAAGAAATGCACTTGCTATTGGTGTTTATGAGGCAGTTACATGTTTTAATGATGGTGTGCAAAGCAGGAAATATGTTTTAGAGAAAATAGGAATTAAGCCCGGAGTGAACTGCATCAAAGCTTTGTATGCGATAGACAAAGAACGTGTAGTGAAAGCAGACAAATTATTTTTGGAGGTGATAAAATCAAGAAAAGTGCATCATAGGAATGTGAAATGGAAGAAAACTGATTTAGGAAATGAAAAAGAACCTGCTTATCATGCTGGACAATTCTAAAAGAATGCCAAATACAAGCAGAAACTTTAACGGCAATTTTCTGCAAAACACAAATTTGTTACTTAGGTACAAGTAACATCCAAAATAAATATCCTATTACTTTCAGACATGCTATGCTCATTAAACACAAACTCCTAAATGCAAAACTGTAGAATTTTCCAAATCTATTAAAAACTGTGGTAAAAACTGAGATAAATTATCTATAAAATTTGAGTTTTTTTTAAACATGAAGTTTAAAAAGTAACAGCTCATTCATTTTATCACAAATAAAATAAATTCTAGACTTCCATACAGCTGTAAGTATGGTTTGTGCACTGTGCAAAATTCATCGAAGAATCTCTCTTACTTACGAAGAAAAGTGTACTTACAGCAACAAAGGCCTCACCCCCCCCCCCCACCCCACCCCCTCTCCCCATGAACCGTGGTCCTTGTGGGGGAGGCTTGTGTGCCTCAGTGATACAGATAGCCATATCACAGGTGCAACCACAATCGTGGGGTATCTGTTGAGAGGACAGACAAACGTGTGGTTCCTGAAGAGGGGCAGCAGCCTTTTCAGTAGTTGCAGGGGCAACAGTCTGGACGATTGACTGATCTGGCCTTGTAACATTAACCAAAACGGCCTTGCTGTGGTGGTACTGAAAACAGCCATAATTTTTCCCGAGGGCATTCAGCTTTACTGTATGGTTAAATGGTGATGGCCCTCTTGGGTAAAATATTCTGGAGGTAAAATAGTCCCCCATTTGGATTTCCGGGCAGGGACTACTCAGGAGGAAATCATTATCAGGAGATAGAAAACTGGCATTCTATGGATTGGAGTGTTTAACGTCAGCTCCCTTAATCGGGCAGGTAGGTTAGAAAATTTAAAAAGGGAAATGGATAGGCTAAAGCTAGATATAGTGGGAATTAGTAAAGTTCGGTAGCAGGAGGAACAAGACTTTTGGTCAGGTGAATACAGGGTGATAAATACAAAATCAAATAGGGGTAATGCAGGAGTAACTTTAATAATGAATAAAAAAATAGGAATGTGGGTAAGCTACTATGAACGGCCTAGTGAATGCATTACTGTAGCCAAAATAGACACGGAGTCCCCACCTACCACAATAGTACAAGTTTAAATGCCAAGTAGCTCTGTAGATAACGAAGAGATTGAAGAAATGTATGATGAGATAAAAGAAATTATTCAGATACTGAAGGGAGATGAAAATTTAATAGTCATTGGGGACTGGGAATTTGATTGTAGGAAACGGAAGAGAAGGAAAAGTAGTGGGTGAATATGAAATGGGGGTAAGGAATGAAAGAGGAAGCCACCTGGTAGAATTTTGCACAGAGCATAACTTAATCATAGCTAACACTTGGTTTAAGAACCATAAAAGGAGGTTATATACATGGAAGAGGCCTGGGTACACTGGAAGGTTTCATATAGATTACACAATGGTAAGACAGGGATTTAGGAACCAGGTTTTAAATTGTAAGACATTTCCAGGGGCAGATGTGGACTCTGACCACTACCTGTTGGTCATGAGCTGTAGACTAAAACTGAAGAAACTGCAAAAGGTGGGAATTTAAGGAGATGGGACCTGGATAAACCGAAAGAACCAGAGGTTGTAGAGAGTGTCAAAGAGAGTGTTACGAATAATTGACAAATATGGTGGGAAGAAAATACAGTAGAAGAAGAATGGGTAGCTCTGGGAGATGAAATAGTAAAGGCAGCAGAGGATCAAGTAGGTAAAAAGACAAAAGCTAGCAGAAATCCATGGGTAACAGAAGAGAGATTGAATTTAATTGATGAAAGGAGAAAATGCTGTAAATGAAACAGGCAAAAAGGAGAACAAACGTCTCAAAAATGAGATTGACAGGAAGTGCAAGATGGCTAAGCAGGGATGGCTAGAGGACAAATGTAAGGATGTAGAGGCTTGTCTCACCAGGGGTAAGATAGATACTGCCTACAGGAAAATTAAAGAGACCTTTGGAGAAAAGAGAACCACTTGCATGAATATCAAGAGCTCAGGTGTAATACCTGTTCGAAGCAAAGAAGGGAAAGCAGTAAGGTGGAAGGAGTATATAGAGGGTTAATGCAAGGGCAGTATACTTGAGGGAAATATTATGGAAATGGAAGAGGATGTAGATGAAGATGAAATGGGAGATATGATATTGTGTGAAGAGTTTGACAGAGTACTGAAAGACATAAGTCGAAACAAGGTCCCGGGAGTAGACAACATTCCACTAGAGCTACTGATAGCCTTGGGATAGCCAGCCATGACATCTGGTGAGGAAGATGTGTGAGACAGGTGAAATACCTTCAGACTTCAAGAAGAATATAATAATTCCAACCCCAAAGAAAGCAGGTGTTGACAGATGTGAAAATTACCGAACTATTAGTTTAATAAATTACGACTGCAAAATACTAACACGAATTCTATACAGACAAACGGAAAACCAGGTAGAAGTCGACCTTGTGGAAGATCAGTTTTTTTTTCCGTAGAAATGTTGGAACATTTGTGAGGCAATACTGACCCTACAACTTATCTTAGAAGATAGATTAAGGGAAGGCAAACCTACGTTTCCAGCATTTGTAGACTTAGAGAAAACTTTTGACAATGTTGACTGGAATACTCTCTTTCAAATTCTGAAGGTGGCAGGAGTGAAATACAGGGAGTTAAAGGGTATTTACAATTTGTACAGAAACCAGATGGCAGTTATAAGACTCGAGGGTCATGAAAGAGAAGCAGTGGTTGGGAAGGGAGTGAGACAGGATTGTAGCCTATCCCCAATGTTACTCAATCTGTATATTGAGCAAACAGTAAAGGAAACAAAAGAAAAATTTGGAGTAGGAATTGAAATCCATGGCGAAGAAATAAAAACTTTGAGGTTTGCTGATGACATTGTAATTCTGTCAGAGACAACAAAGGACCCAGAAGAGGAGTTGACTGGAATGGACAGTGTCTTGAAAGGAGGATATAAGATGACCATCAACAAAAGCAAAATGAGGATAATGGAAGGTAATCGAATTAAATTAGGTGATGCTGTGGGAATTAGATTAGGAAATGAAACACTTAAAGTAGTAGATGAGTTTTGCTGTTTGGGGAGCAAAATAGCTGATTATGGTCAAAGTAGAGAGGATATAAAATGTAGACTTGCAATGGCAAGGTGTTTCTGAAGAAGAGAAATTTGTTGACATCGAGTGTAGATTTAAGTGTCAGGAAGTCGTTTCTGAAAGTATTTGTATGGAGTCTAGCCCTGTATGGAAGTGAAGCATGGACAGTAAATAGTTTAGACAAGAAGAGAATAGAAGCTTTCAAAATATGGTGCTATAGAAGAATGCTGTAGATTAGATGGGTAGATCACATAACTAATGAGGAGGTATTGAACAGAATTGGGGAGAAGAGGAGTTTGTGGCACAACTCGACTAGAAGAAGGGATTGGTTGGTAGGACATGTTCTGAGACATCGAGGGATCACCAATTTAGTATTGGAGGGCAGTGTGGAGGGAAAAAATCCTAGAGGGATCCCAAGACTTGCATACACTAAGCAGATTCAGAAGGATGTAGGTTGCAGTAGGTACTGGGAGATGAAGAACCTTGCACAGGATAGAGTAACATGGAGAGCTGCATCAAACCAGTCTCTGGACTGAAGGCCACAACAACAATGGCATCAAATGCAACCAATAGTAAGTGAAAAAAATGATGAAATTTCACATGTAAAAAAATTTATTTTGCTATGTATTTGAACTTCCATTGCTATGAGTGTGAATCCTGAATCCTTCCTGGTCATGCTGACAAAGTTTTATGAATTTATGTGTAAAAGTATAGACAGTGGAAATCAAAATATCCTGTGTTACCTGTCTCATTCCAAGTCAGCTCGTTTGATGTCCTACCACCCTTAAACAATTTAGGGAAACCAAAAAAACCTAAAAATAGTTGGATTGATGAGAGTTTGAACCCTTCTCCACCTAGATGTGAGACTTGTGTCTCAATCACTGTGCCACGTCATTTTTTGACTTCTGCACATCCATGGCTTTTGTGCCATAATCGGTTCCCCTTCAGTTAGCAGTTTTTGTGTATTACACAGGTTAGAACAATTCCCCACTCTCCACTATTCTTCATCATCTACATATCTCTTGCGCCTTTTGTTACTCTGGATCTCCCCCCTGTGGGTCCGGGGATTAGAATAGGCTCAAGGTATTCCTGCCTGTTGTAAGAGGTGACTAAAAGGAGTCACTCACTTTTCAGCCCTATGAGTTCAGGTCCCATTCTATGGTTTGACCTGCCACTTTCAAAATTTTACAGAAGTGCAGGCCATATGGGGAAGGACACCTTATGTGGTGCACAAGTGCCCTTAGATTCATTCTCCTGAATTTCTTGTCATGGCTTTGCATTTCCACCTGCGATTGAACTATTTGGGCAAGGACACTTTCTGGGGTATGTCATCTTCTTCCATTGTCTCCCGTCCTCTTTCACCCCCATGACAATATTGGATTTCTCTGCACCCAATATCCAGCACGGTAGCCAGTTCATTGTGGTGGGGCCACCATGTACCCATTTGGTAGTAGCCCCCTGACAATGCAGGGATCGCACTGCTGATGCCTGAGCTGTAAACTCCCCACATATGCCAAGGAGTAGATGCCTGTCTTCTTGGGGCATCAGGACCCCCGGCAATGGCCATCATGCCAGTTGTCTTTTGCTGTGGCTGGGTGGCGCCCGTGGGTAGAGCCCCTGATCGGAGCAGGTGGCATCAGGGCAGATGACCCGCAATGAAGCGGACTAAGTCATCTTTTGCAGGTGACTGTATGGCACCTATAGTCTCTAAGAAGGGCATGATACAATACAATGCTGACAGGTATGACCCTAAATCGTTACCCTCCCTTGCTACACCATGGGAGGAACGTAGAGCTACAGAATGGAGAGAGCCATATTCACCTCAGTTTTTAGTCTGTAGCAGAACCGATGGGGACTCTTTTCTACCTATGAAGCCTCAATTTTTTGTTGAGGATAAGTTTGAAGAGGGTAAGTTTGGAGAGTGACAGTGCTGTCCATGGTGTGAAGTGGCGCAGTGTTGATTCAGACAGCACGCCCTGCCCAATCCCGAGAGTTACTCGCCTGTGACAAGCTGGGTGATAGTCCTGTTTCCATCACTCCCCATAAAAGCCTCAACATGGTCCAGGGGATTATTTTCAATTGTGAACTCCTCTTACAGTCTGACGACGAGCTCCACACCAATTTAAAATGGTGGGGTGTTCATTTCATCCAGTGCATTTACAGGGGACTCAAAGACAACAAGATTGCTAGCAGTGCCTTCATCTTGGCCTTTGAGGGTGATTCATTGCCTGAAAAGGTTAACGTGATGGTTTACCACTGTGACGTTAAACCATATGTCCCTCCCCGGTGCTTTAAGTGCTGGAAGTTTGGGCACAAGTCTTCCCACTGCAGTTTCAGTGCCACGTGTTGAGACTGCAGACGTCCACTGCACTCAGATACTCCATGTGAACCACCTCCCACTTAAATCAACTCCCCTTGCTCGCCAGACTGCCCAGTACTCCAGAAGGAGTGGAAAATCATGGAGTACAAGACCCTGGACCGGTTGACTTACGCAGAGGCTAAACGTAAATTCGAAAGATTACACCCCATTCAGTTGACATCAACATAAGCTGCAGCTACATCACCATCCCAAGTGCCAGTGGTTTCTCACTCTGTGCCACGAACTGTGGGCCCTCCAGGCCACCAGAATACACCCACCCCCTTGGTGGTAGGTGGCAAATCTTCCTCTGTTTCTCCCAAAGCACCTACTTTGGGAGCAAGCCCCCCCCCCCCCTCCAAATGCAGGGGACATTGGCCTCCTTCCAGAGAAGCTACAGCTTCCTCCGGCTCCTCTCATGCGGAAGGGATCCCTTGGGGCCCTCTCTCCCAAGGTCTCCACTAATGCCACGGCAGACACTCGCCAGTGGCTCAAGGAACCAAAAGCTGCTGGACGAAGAGCTTCACGGTCTTTGGTCTTCCTCCGTGCCTGAAGCTGCTTCAATGAAATCTTCCCAGCAAGCCCCTAAAGAGAAGTGAGAGAGCAAGCAAACTAAGAAGAAGTCTGCTAAGAAACAGGACCCTCTCGTGATCCCAACACCACCATTCCCTATCAATTCTGCATCTGAGGATGCAGTGGAGATCTTAGCATCCCCTGTGGACCTGGATCTCACTGATACCTCATTCACCATAGAAATGGCTACAAATACTCAGTCAGAGACAGCGGGTGACCCTGAGGCATAACCTGCCTCCTTGTGTGCTTCATGCCTTCCCAGCCTCACGATGTCATCCTCCAGTGGAATTGTGGCAGTTTTTCCACCACCAGGCTGAGCTACAGCAACTGTTAAGCTTTACACCTGCTTTCTGCATTGTCCTCCAGGAAACCTGGTTCCCCTGCCCTCCTCGGCTATAAGGGATATTACAGGAACCATAGCAACTATAATAGATTGTCAGGTGGAGTTTGCGCCTATGTCCTGAACTCAATTTGCATTGAACCTGTGCCCCTCCAGACCCCTCTTGAAGCTGTGGCTGTCAGGATAAGGACAACACAGGAAATAACTGTCTGCAATGTATATCTTCCTCCAGATGGTGCAGTACCCCTGAACGCATTGGCGGCACTGATTGATCAACTCCCTAAACCTTTCCTACTATTGGGAGATTTTAACACTCTTAACCCCTTGTGGGGTGGCACAGTTCTTACTGGCCGAGGCAGAGATGTCAAAAATTTACTGCCACAACTCGACCTCTGCCTCTTAAATACTGGGGCCGCCACATTTCAGTGTGGCAAATGGTACATATTCGGCCATTGATCTATCAGTTTGCAGTCCTGGCCTTCTCCCATCTATTCACTGGTGAGCACCTGACGACCTGTGTTGTAGTGACCCCTTCCCCATCTTCCTGTCGCTGCCCCGGCATCTGGCCCATGGACACCTACCCAGATGGGCTTTAAACAAGGCAGACTGGGAAGCTTTCACCTCTGCTGTCACCATTGCATCTCCGCCACAGGGTAACATCGATGTGGTGGTTTAGCAGGTAACAACAATAACCATTTTTGCGGTGGAAAACAAGATCCCTCGTTCTTTAGGGTGTCCTTGGCGAAACACAGTCCCTTTGTGGTCACAGGAAGTTGTTGAGGCAATTAAAGAGCGTCAGCAAGCTCTACAGTGGCATAAGCAGCACCCTTCCCTGGAGCACCTCATAGCCTTTAAATGGCTCCGTGCTCACGTTTGCCAGCTTATCAAAAGGCGGAAACTGAAGTTGGGAGAGGTATGTCGACCATTGGGTGCCATACGTCATCTTCCCAAATCTGGGCAAAGGTCAAATGAGTTTTTGGGTACCAGACACCCACAGGTGTTCCCAGAGTTAACATAAATGGTGTGTTATCTACTGATGCAAACACGATTGCCGGGCACTATGCTCGAGCCTCTGCATCAGAGAATTACCCCCCAGCCTTTCGCACTCTCAAACGGCAGATGGAAGGCAAAGTCCTCTCATTCACTACATGCCACAGTGAACCCTATAACGCCCCATTTACAGAGTGGGAGCTCCTCAGTGCCCTTGCACATTGCCCCGACACAGCTCCTGGGCCTGATCGGATCCATAGTCAGATGATTAAACAACTCTGGTCTGACTACAAGCGAGATCGCCTCATCATCTTCAACCGGATCTGGTGTGATGGCGTTTTTCCATCACACTGGTGGGAGAGCACCGTCATACCAGTGCTCAAACCTGGCAAAAACCCACTTGATGTAGATAGCTATTGGCCCATCAGCCTCACCAACGTTCTTTGTAAGCTGCTGTTGGGTTGGGACCTGGAGTCATGTGGCTTCTGACTCCATGTCAGGGCAGCTTCTGCCAGGGTCACTCTACCATTGATAATCTAGTGTCCCTAGAGTCTGCTATCCAAACAGCCTTTTCCAACACCTGGTTGCCATCTTTTTTTATTTACGAAAAGCATATGACACGAGCTGTCAACGTCATATCCTTGCCACATTATACAAGTGGGGTCTCCGAGGCTCACTCCCCATTTTTATCCAGAACTTCCTGTCGCTTCGTACTTTCCGTGTCCAAGTTGGTGCCTCCCATAGTTCCCCCCATATCCAGGAGAATGGGATCCCACAGGGCTCTGTATTGAGTGTCTCTCTATTTTTAGCGGCCATTAACGATCTAGCAGCAGCTGTAGCACCATCCGTCTCACCCTCTCTGGATGCAGACGACTTCTGCATTTCATACTGCTCCACCAGTACTGGTGTTGCTGAGCGGCGCTTACAGGGAGCCATCCACAAGGCACGGTCATAGGCTCTAGCCCACGGCTTTCAGTTTTCGGTCACAAAGTCGTTTGTTATGCACTTCTGTCAGCATTGTACCATTCACCCGGAACCATAACTTCACCTTACTGATGATTCCCTCACTGTATTAGAGACGTATAGATTTTGAGGACTGGTTTTTGACACCCGATTGACTTGGCTTACTCACCTTCATCAGCTTAAGTGGGAGTGCTGGCAGCACCTCAATGTCCTCCATTGACCACACTTGGGCAACCCACGGCTATCTACATCTATATCTATATCTTCATGGTTACTCGGCAATTCACACTTAAGTGCCTGGCAGAGGATTCATCGGAAAACTCATACTACTTCTCTACCGTTCCACTCTCAAATGGCGCAAGGGAAAAAGGAACACCTAAATCTTTCCATTCAAGCTCTGATTTCAATTATTTTATTATGATGATCATTTCTCCCTACATAGGTGGGTGTCAACAAAATATTTTCACATTCGGAAGAGAAAGTTGGCAACTGAAATTTCAGAAATATATCTCGCCACAAAGAAAACCGTCTTTGTTTCAGTGACTGCCACCCCAACTCGTGTATCATTCAGTGACACTCTCACCCCTTTTGTGTGATAACACAAAATGAGCTGCCCTTCTTTGCACTTTTCTGATGTCCTCTGTCAATCCTACTTGGTAAGGATCCCACACCACACTGCAATATTCCAGCAGAGGATGGACAAGTGTAATGTAGGCTGTCTCTTTAGTGGGTTTGTCGCATCTTCTAAGTGTTCTGCCAACAAAGCACAGTCTTTGTTTTGGCTTTACCACTATATTATCTATGTGGTCTTTCCAATTTAAGTTGCTTGTGATTGTAATTCCTAGGTACTTAGTCAAATTGACATCCCTTAGATTTGTGCGATTTATCATATACCCTAAATTTATCAGATTTCTTTTAGTACCCATGTGGATGAACTTGCACTTTTTTTTGTTTAGTGCCAATTGCCACTTTTTGCACTATACAGAAAGTCTCTCTAGATCATTTTGTAATTGGAATTGATCATCTGATGATTTTACTAGATGGTAAATTACAGCATCATCTGCAAACAATCTAAGGGGGCTGCTCAGATTATCACCTAGATCATTTATGTAAATCAGGAACAGCAGAGGGCCTATGACACTACCTTGAGGAAGGCCAGATATCACTTCTGTTCTACTTAATGGTTTACCATCTATCACTACAAACTGTGACCTCTCTGAGAGGAAATCATGAATCCAGTTACACAACTGAGGCTATACTCCATATGCACGCAATTTTATTAATAGTCACTTGTGAGGAATGGTATCAAAAGCCTTCTGGAAATCGAGGAATATGGAATTGATCTGAGATCCATTGTTGACATCACTCATTACTTCGTGGGAATAAAAAGCTAGCTGTGTTGCACAAGAACGATATTTTCTGAATTCGTGTTGATTAGGTATCAATAAGTCATTTTCTTCAAGGTGATTCATAATGTCTGAGTACAGTACATGCTCCAAAATCCTACTGCAAATTGAGGTCAATGATACGGGTCTGTAATTCAGTGGGTTACTTGTATTTCCTTTCTTGAATATTGGTGTGACCTGAGCTACTTGCCAGACTTTAGGAACAGACCTCTCGTCAAGTGAGCGGTTGTATACGGTTGCTAAGAAAGGCGCTATTGTGTCTGCATACTATGAAAGGAACCTGATTGGTATACCATCTCAACTGGGAGACTTGCCTTTCTTAAGTGATTTGAGTTGTTTCAGAACACCTAAGATATCTACTTTTATGTCACTCATGCTAACAGCTGTTCTGGTTTCGAATTCTGGAATATTTACTTCGTCTTCTTTCATGGAGGAATTACGAAAAACTGTATTTAGTAACTCTGCTTTAGTGACACCATCATCAGTAACATTTCCATCACTATCACACAGTGACGGTATTTACTGTTTTTTGCCACTGGTGTATTTTACATATGACCAGAATCTCTTTGGGTTTTCTACCAGATTTTGAAACAATGTTTCATTGTGGAAGCTATTAAAAGCATCTTGCATTGACATCCGCACTAAATTTCGAGCTTCCGTGAAACTTAGCCAGTCTTGGGGATTTTGCATTCTTTTGAATTTGGCATGCTTTCTCTGTTGCTTGTGCAACAATGTTCTGACATGTTTTGTGTACCACGGTGGATCAGTTCCATCTCTTATTAACTTATGCAGTATGAATCTGTCTATTGCTGTTGATACTGTATCTTTGAATTTGAGCCATATCTGGTCTACACTTACATAATTAGCTTGGAAGGAATGGAGACTCTCTCTTAGGAAGGCATCAAGCGAATTTTTATCTGCTGTTTTAAATAGATGTTTTTGCGTTTATTTTTAGTGGTTTTGGTCGATATGGTTTTGAACCTTGCTACAATGACCTTATGTTCACTAATACCTGTATCCATCATAATGCTCTGTATTAGATCAGGATTATTTGTGGCTGAGAGGTCAAGTGTGTTTTTGCAACCATTTAAAATTCATGTGGACTCATGAACTAATTGTTCAAAGTAATTCTCTGAGAAAGCATTTAGTACAATTTTGAAAGATGTTTTCTGTCTAACACTGGCTTTGAACATGTATTTTTGCCAACAAATCAAGGGTAGATTGAAGTCTCCACCAATTATAACTGTATGAGTGGGGTACTTATTTGTAATGCCATGAAGACCTGCCGCAGTATCAATGCGGTACCCAGTTAACAGTGGCCCATATTCTAGTGCACTGTTCCACTTTGACTGCCCCGTGACAAAATATTCAGTTACCGGACTTGTTGCCGCTAATTTTATCTGACAACGCCTCATCGGCTGATTTAGTTTTACATTTTATTTGTGAGGGTGGGTTTTATCATTTGATCTAAATTTTAGCGCATGTCCTTTGTCCCTCTGTGTCCACTGCCCTAGTGCTTTTAGGGTGCAGGTTTTAATGTGTTGCAGAGTGGCTGGCTTCTCTTTTTTATTCTCATGGTCAGCCAGCCACAGTAATCTGTTTTGTCATTTTAATCTATTCTACCTGTTTCTTGCGTTTCCATGGTTTTCTTCTCCCCTTTTTTCCATTTAAGTGTTTGTTGCCCTTCTGTCATTCTTGTGGTTTTTCCTTTCTCTCCATTTTGTGTTGTCAGTCTTGCTTGTTTTATTCTCACCCTTTTGGCATTGTTTTATTTGGAACAAGAGACCGATGACCTAGCAGTTAGGTCCCTTCCCCCCTCTTTTAAACCAACCAACCAACCAACTACACTGGATCCCTCAGCCTGCCCCTGCACTATTTTCTCGTTGGTCATAGTGACACAGCCTCCTTTGTGTAAAAGTCAGCCACTTCTTCCATATGCACGCACATATTCCATACAGTTACAATCTTTACAAGCATGGAGAGCTGCATCAAACCACTCTCAGGCCTGAAGACCACAACAACAACAACAATCTTTCCCAAACACCCTCTCCTGCTGTTCATTTCTTTCCCAAACCTATGCAGACAATCATTACTTTCATTGCTACAAAACAGTTATTTCAGCTGTCATCAGTCCATATCACCTAATTACAAGGACACTAATTACAAGGACAGACATCAGCAACACTTGATGCAAGAGTGAACCCACTATCAAGTAACTTCAGTTGATGGTAGGGAGTGGTGTCTGTCACATGCTACTGTAGAAAAATCTGTAACTACTATCCAGACAGCAGATGCCAAAGTAATTAGTGTATGAGCCAAGCATAATGACATTTCATGACACTGAACATTGTTTCGCATAATGTTATGTCTTAGAAGAGGCTGCCTTATTTTCAATGAGATATTAAACACTGATCTCCTCGTCCTTCTCCTCTCCCTCTTTGAAGATAGTGACATTTATGCACTTTCTGATCTATCTGGCATCATAATCATAATCTTACTGACCTATTACAGTCTCCTTCCATCTCTCATACAGCTGACCAGCTGATCTCTTACCTCTGGGTGTACTTTAGAATTAGGTATGACAGTATGAAACTCAATATCGTTATAACATGCAGAAACTAATTTTGTAAGTATACATGGAGATAATCTGTTATCAGTATCTTTAGCTATTATTTCATTGCATTTTTAGTCTAGAAGAATATATTACATACTTTTCTTAGGAAATTTTATTGCAATGTTTGTTAGCAACTTCCCTTCTTGATTCTGAATGATCCACAAAATCTCATCAGTTCTTTTCCTTCACCCTTCTTCCTTCACCTTCAACCCTTCTGCCAGAAGAAGAAGCTACTGGCTCCAAAAGCTTGTGAACTGAAATACCTTTTATATGCATGTTCTCCTGTGGCCACTTGTTGAGTAGACCTCTTATCTATCCAATTACATTATATTTGTGAAAGAGAGTTGGTAATGCTAAATCTTTATAAGCTGTTAATATTTCTTGTTTAAGGAGTTTTGTGGTTTTAAAAGCTTGATTGGCTGTCCTAAGTGGTCTATTCTACTGTTGTGTTTTGTACAGTATATCTGACTCGGATGGTGTTAAGCCTAAGTATTTAAAAGAAGTGATTTGCTCTTTTATTAAATTATTCTTATAAATTCCCCTTGAAGGCAATGATTTTTGTTTTCATTGTTGAGACTATCATATTATGTCTTTGCTACAACATTTGGATGGTGAATGCAGTATCACAATTCTTTTTCAGTATTGATGAACAAGTTAAATGGGAGTTATGTCTTTTTCACTGTCCAAAGTCTTATCTGGACCAGACAATTTAATTTTATTCAAACAATGTTCAGTAGTCAGTTTTTTTGGCTCATACATTGTTTCCATGTACGCAGGTGTTCAATTATAAGTGCACTGCACTGCACTGACACAGTGTTTGCTCATAGGTATTATTTTACATATCCTCATTCACCTCCTGTACTTTATTTTGATCATGCAGAAAAAAAGTATATTAGATGAGTGTACATATATAAAAAGATGCAAACAAGAAAATATTGTGTACAGCACCGTGTGCCAAATATCGAACACCTGTGCATAGATGAATGGATGGATATAATGTAGGACCAAAAAGACTGACCACTGAAGACGTTTTAAATAAAACAAAATGTGTATGGTCAAAAATGCTTCAAACAGTGGAAAATCCAGGATGGAATGTAACAATATTATGAAAACAGTAGTTGCTACTCACCATATAGTGGAGATGCTGAGTTGCATATAGGCATAACAAAAGCACTGTCAGAAAGTGAGCTTTCACTCAACTATTGTTCATTCCATCCTGGATTTTCCACTGTTTGAGTTTGCCTGGTGGTGCTTCTTCCATCCTGTAACCCAGTGCTATTTTCCTTTGTTACTATATTTATTTAGTGTTCATCTTTCTTTCTCTTCTTTCCTGTTTTTCTCTTGAGACAAAGGCCTTGTTGGCAGGTCTTACTGACATTCCTCTTGTTATGCCTATCTGCGGTTCAGCATTTCCACTATATGGTGAGTAGCAACTATCCTTTCCAAATAGTATTAAGTACGGTCACAAAAGGCATAGTAACTTCCATATTACTTGTGAAACTCGTGACTGTAGAGGAAGCCTCAAAAACTAAAACACAACATGTATAGAACCCAATCACCTGTATATATTGTGGTATTACCTTCAAGTTAAATGTTGCAGTGGATTACTTATCTCTATTGCCTTAAACTTTAAATTTAAATAGAAGTGGTGATGTAGGACACAAATGTGTATTCCACAGTTTATTCATTTCCCATCAGAAAATTTTGATCCTAATTTGACTGATATCAGTTTACAAATTGACTGTGTAATTTGATTAGATGTTTCATTGGCTATTAAAATTTCAGTAACTCTTTTTTGGTGTGCACAGTGAACTGCTCTTTTACAAACAGTGACTGCAAAATGTTCCTTTATTAAGTTCTTTATGGTATTCAGTTTATAGTTGAACAGCAAAATAGTCATAATTATACAACCTTGCTTTTTGAAAGCTGTTTTTATTCTTGAGATCACAGTTTTTCACGTTTAGTTGTAAGTTCCTTGTGTATTAGCATGGTAAAAATTTTGTATTGTCTATTTTGAAGACATACCTCTGTAATTTTCAGTATTTTGTAAGCTTTTTCATTTTAGAAAATTGCCAATTTGTATCTTTTTGCCAGAATACTGGTGAATGTTTTCCTGCCCTCATTTTATTTAGAAATTTTAATTTTAGGCTGTTGTCAGAATGTTTAAAGAATTCCCCTTCATCTGTGTTTTATTATTTTGAAATGTGCTGTTTTAAACTCAGATATATTTTGGAGAGAATCTGATTTTGAATTTGGAATTTAATAGTGCTTTTGATATATTGTGCATAAATTTTGGAAATAATTTATACATATTTTTTTTAATACTGAGTAAAGTAATGCAAGCATAAGACATTGGATTTGTAGTTGGAAGAATGGTAGTTCAGATTCCCCTCCAGCCATCCAGATTTAAGTTTTCTGTGATTTTCCAAAATCATTTGCAAATGCTGGGATGGCTCATTTGAATGGGAAAGACTAAGTTTTTTCTCTTCCCTTCCCAAATTGGTGCTTGTACTTTGCTTTTAATGATCTATTCATTCATGGACTGTTAAACTCTAATTGTTCCTCTTCATTAGTCACATCAATCATTACATAATATTTACAAGCTAGGCTTGAGTGTTTTGCTGTTTTACAAGTATTTGGGTTAGACATCATCAGATCTCTTTGTAAACTATAAACAAAGTCACGCAAACTTTCTATATGTATTCTTCTAGCATCCATTTTCATTGTAGCTATCCATTGTTTGTAATTTATTTTGGCTTCAGGAGACCCTGTCCCTATGTAATTTTTAAAAGCTTTTTCTTCTTTGCATTTTATTACTGCTGCTTGTTTTAGAATTTTACAGGTGGTGTGCCATTCATCTTCTTTGTGGCATACAGTTTCAGGATTCTGGTTTAAAGATTTTATCCTGTCTTTATATAGTCATCTAAAGTTGTCTAGTCTTAACACGTTAATTTTGAGCATTTATTCTTCATTATCAGTTTTGGTTCTGAATTTCTGCAGTTTTAACCATCTTGGGAGGATGGTGTTCAATATTGTATGATGAAGTTCAATATTTCATGATTACTATTATATAATCTATTATTAACTGAGAATTCTAGCTGACTGAGAGTATTCATGGCATTCTTTGTGGCAATTAAATTATATGTGACTTTTAGATCATTATGAAGTACAAAATCTGTTAATTCTTTCCATATTATTCTGGCAGGTGGCTATGTAATTGTATTGCCATCACCAGGCTTAAGGTCATCTAATAAAAGTAAGTAATCTGTTTGACACTGTTTCTTAACAATTTCCTGTAGCATAAAGTACAAGCTTTCACTTTCTTCTTGTCTTTTGTCAGTGAATGCACTTCCATGACTGTCAAATACACACTATCACTTTTTAATCTGATTTCAAACATTTTCATTCAAAAAGAGTAAAAATATACATTATATTCTAGTGGTTTATATATCATAAACAGTAGCCCATTTTTTGATCTTCTATTATCCCATATAGTCACTAAAATTGTATCTCTTCTTTCCTTTTGTCACAGTTAAGGCATTATTTGTTGGACACTTCTGAGTAAGAAGTTGCTCTAGATTTACGTCATTATGGCTTAAACCTTGAACATTTGATGTGTCAACATCAAAAATATTTTCCTTTTTCCATATTGTGCCTTCATGGACTGCTGATAAACTTTTTGGTCTGTTCATTTTTTTTCTGCCTGGAAACTTAGAAGGAGTAAAAATGCCATACTTATTGGCTGCTTGTTGAAGACCAGTAAGCTAACAATGCTATCCCTCTCAAACAATTACATGTGTAACAATCAGGTGTCTGATGTCTCTGGGAGTCTTTCACAGCATTGTATGTAATGATCAGTGTTAGGGCAATGACAAATTCCCACCTGTATGCCACCTCTCCAATACCAGCTTCTCTGAATTATATAGATGGAAAAGAAGGAAGATTGTAGTCCAGTTGACAGCACTGTGATTAGAGATGAAGCACAAGCTCGGATTATGAAGGAATGAGGAAGGAGCAGTTTAGGGAAATCACAGAAAGCCTAAATCTGGAGGCCAAATAGGGATTCAGACCATCACGCTCCAGGGTGCTAACCATTGTGCCACCTAACTCGGTACCAAATAGATGGGAATTATCCTTACAAAACATGTTTTGATTCTATAATCTTCCCGGCATCAATCTTCACTAACCCCTGTACCACACTCACCTCCATCCCTGCCCCCATGTCTCCCAGTTACACTTACAACCTCATGTCTACAGTGTGTCTGTTGTGTGTTCTATTCCCAATAGACTCCTGTGTGCCAAATGTAATTCCCCTGCACGTGAGTGAGCTCACTGGTGCCTCATTCCTATGTTGCGCACTTATTGCACCTCCCTCCAACCTGTCAGTCACCCTTCCCTCCAACACTCCCTCTATTTCCACATTCTTTGTGCGTTTACATAACTGCTCTGCAGTTTACAGTTAAGTGCCTGGCAGACAGTTTATTGAACCACCTTCAAGCTAACTCTTTACTGCTCCACTCTCAAACATTACACTGAATGAATGAACACTTAAATATTTCTGTGCAAGCTCTCATTTTTCTTATTTTATTTTGACATCATTTCACCTTTTTGAGTAGTTGCCAACAAAATACTTTCACATTCAGAGGAGAAAGGTGGTGACTGAAATTTCATGAAAAGATCTCGCTGCAACAAGAAATGCCTTTTTTTTAATGATTGCCACCCCAACTCGCATATCACATCCATAACAGTCCCTGCCCTATTTTGCGATAATAGAAAATGAGTTGCTCCTCTTTAAACTTTTTCAGTATTGTTCATGAATTATATCTGATGTAAATCCCATACCACATAGCAATACTCTAGAAGAGGATGGACAAGTGTAGTGTAGGCAGTCACTTTAATGCATTTGTTGTATCTTCTATGCCTTCTGCTAATAAATACAGTATTTGGTTAGCTTTAATTTTCTGATGACTTTGCTGGACAGTAAAGACAGTACCATCTGCAAACAAACTAAGAAAGAAGATTGTCTCCTAAATCGTTTGTATGGATTAGGAACAGCAAAAAGCCTGTAACATTTCCTTGAGGAACACCAGATATTACCTCTGTTTTACTTGATGACTTTCCACCAGTTACTAATAATGGTGACCCTTTAGTGCCTCGAGAATTTCGGGGTAAATTCTAGAGATCCTCATATTTTCACTGTCTCGAACACATGCTATTTTAGAGATGAGTGTGGTAAAGTAGAACTGTGTCTACTGCACCACAATTGTGTGTGTGTGCAGGACAGATGTGTATCTGATGGATGATCGGCATGGGTAGGTAGTCGCCGAGCCTGCCTAAGATGTTACACGTCCAGCTCAAGGAATAAACACGCCATACTCTATGTGACATCAAACATTATTGTGTGAACATTTGAATGTTGTAGAAAGAAGAGAAGAGACAATTACTGATTCATTCATTCTCTTACTTTCGTAAGGTCCAGACAGTTGTCTTGTTAAACTGGAGATAATTTTGAAACTATATTTATTGAAAGTGTTCATAATAGTTTCCAACATTAAGAAGATGTACGGGAACTTACTAAATGTCAATATTCATGTGTCAAAGGCTCGAGAGAATCTCAGTGTGTATAGTTGCTTTGTCCACTTGATGTGTACAATAGGTGTTGCATAATTGATCGATTAACTGCTAAAGTAAATTGTCACGTTAAAACCACCAGAACGTGGCGGCCAAGGTGAGCAGGACACGAAAAGGAGGAATTTTTTGAAGAAGATTGAGATGAGAAAAAGTTGAGAGCTGCCATAGCAACATACAAGAATGAGACAAAAGAATTGGTCTGCAAGATTCAATTAGGAAGATTTGGTTGTGGGGAGGAAGCAAGCCTCGCACATGCAGTAACCAGCCAACACCAACGCAGTAACCAGCCAATGCTGCTGATGCAGTAACCAGCCAACACAGTCGTAGTAACCCACCATCATTGCTGGTTGCTGCTTGAGTTGCTGACTTCGCACCCGCCGTCACCGACGCCAACACCACAACCAACATTTGACACTGCCGGTGCCCATGCGGTTCACCAGTGACGTTTCTACACCTCACCAATGCAGCCTACAATCCTATGGTGGGTAATATCAAGATAATAACTATTTGAATGTAAACTATGGTGGTATTTATCTACAGAGGTGATTTTTTTTTAATGATCACAAGATCAATAAAAAATTAGGACTATGGAGAAGGAACAACAACCTACAGAAACTGTAGGTTGTTGATTATTTGGTAAGTTTGAATTCTCATTTCCACTTGAATTGTTATGTTTCTGTGAAGTTACATGTGTTGAAAAGAATACCTTTATTTATCCAGAGTTCCTCCAGATTGTAAAAGGTATTGAATAAATCCATACTTAGAAAAAGTAGTACGTAAAGTAAGAGCAAACAACAGCATACGCTTGGGTAATGCGCACTTGGAATTTATGATTGGAAAGGGAACAGAAAGATTCTTGTCCTTACAAAGTTTACATTGATCAAAAGGTCCATGATTATAATGATATTAACACAGAAAAACAAAGAGAGCTATATATGAAGTACCCAATGGCTAGAAAAATGTTATAAAAATGCATCTGCATTAAATTTTGCCTGAAACTCAAGAAAATCTTCACTCAGACACATCAAATGAGGCAGGAAGCCTATGGTGATAGGTTCTTAAGCCATAATCGGTGTTACAAATAGTTGACATGGTTTAGGAATGGCCAGATGAAAGTTAAAGATGACCCTCATTCAGGACGCCCTTTGATGTCTACTGACAACACTCATGTGAGGAATGTCAATGGAATTGTGTGTGCCAACTGAAGACTGACTTCTGAGAGACTGCAGAAGAATGTAACATTTCAGGTGGACCATGTGAGAAGGAAGCAGCTTGAAGTGTGGCATGATAATTCATGGCTCTTGCATCATAACAACACACTCGCACATTCATCCCCACTGGTGGGTGACTATTGCACAAAAAATGAAATCACTGTGCTATCTCATTCTCTCTACTCTCCAGACCTGGCCCCAGTGAACTTCTTTTTATTTCCAAAGTTAAAAACCCCATTGAAAGGATGAAGATTTGCAATGACAGACAAGATAAAATAAAATTCACAAATAGTGCTTCACATAATCCAGCAAGATGTGTACCAAGACTGCTTCTGGAAGTGGAAATAGCTTTGGGAGTGGCGAATCAGTTGTGAAGGAGAATATTTCAAAGGAGACAGTGCATAATAAGTAAAAGGTAAGTGTAAAAAATTTTGTGGACAAGGTTCTGGAATTTTTTGAACAGACCACATATGTAGATGTTGATGTAGATGTAGATGTAGACATCTATAATACTCATGTGTTGATCAAACCTACCAATAACAAATCTGGCAAGGTGCCTCTGAATTGTTCTGATGTCTTCCTATAATCCAACTTTGCAGGGAATCCCAAACTCATTAGAGCTCAAGAATGGGTTGTGCCAGAATTGCATACCTAGTCTCCTTTGTAGATAAGAATATTTTCCTAGAATTCTCCCAATAAACTGAAGTCAACCATTTGCCTTCCATGCCACCGACCTCACATGCTCATTCTATTTCATATTGCATTTCAGTGTTACACCTAGATATTTAATCAATGTGGCTGTGTCAAGTAGCACACCACTAATACTGTATTTGAACACTAAAGGATTGTTGTTCCCACTCATCCACATTAACTTTAATTTTTCTACATTTAGATCAAGCTGTCATTCCTCACACTAAAAAGGTATACTGTCTAAGTCATCCTGTATCTTCCTGCAACCATTAAATGACAAAACTTTCCCACATACTAAGGCATAATCAGCAAACAGTTGCACATTGCTGCTCACATTGTCTATCAGACTTTTTATGTATATAGAGACCAAGAGCAGTCTATCATACTTCCATGGGGCACTCTGACAATATCTTTGTCTTTCATGAACACTCGCCATCCAGAACAACACACTGGATTCTATTACTTAAGAAATCTTCAAGCCACTCATGTCCTCAATTGCATAGAATTTACATGATAAATTAGTGATATTGTCACTGTGTGTCATGACTTGTTAAAAACTGCTTCATTATTAATTAGCTATTTCTGTAGGATATAAGCTGATCATTAACAAATTAATTCACCAAAAGAAATAGCTTTGTGTAAACATTTGGAGCAGAGTTGCATGTGAGAGAAACTTGCTTATTCCAACACCCGAGTTTGCTGGGTCACAGAGAGGAAGAAACATGAATAGTGGACTGTTGATTATTCAAAATATGTCTTCTGGTTAGATGAATCACAGTTCTGCGTGTGTGTGAATGAGAGTGCTGTAAGCTGTAAAATGACCTTTAATGTTGTGGGATGTTTCAAGTACAAATGCATCCTCTAGTTGAGACAACAGGTACCTTGCAGAACTTAGGCAGTCACCTAGGCTACCAAAATCTGGGGGGGGGGGGGGGGGGGGGGTTGGCAAGTTTTGCCAAATTTCTGGATTTCCACAAAAATTTGGAACCTCCTCAATTTTGGATACAGCTGTACTGGCTCACCATCCTGCAGTGGATAAACTTCTTTTCTATTCCTTAAAAAGAATTATGCAAAATTTTGAGAAGAAGAAGAAGAAGAAGAAGAAAACAAAGGGACAACCCAAATGTGAGAAGAATCATTACTCTGATGTACTGCTTCCCATCCCATTCCTTCATGTCATATCTAACACACTATACATTGTTCTTCTTCTGACATATTTAAAATATGCCAATGATTTTTATACAGTTTTGTTTGCATATATGAAGGAAGACATGTATGGTAGAAGGTATGTAATCATTTTATCTCATTTATTTACTTAAAAATCTTAAATGTCATCACTTAAACATTATCAGTATGTTATTGACTGCCTGCTTAGCTAGGTGGTAACATGCTTGCCTTCTATGTAAGCAGGCCCGGGTTCGATTCCTGGCCGGGTTGGAGATTTTCTCGTGGACTGGGTGTTGTGTTGTGCTCATCATCATTTCATCCTCATCACCGGTCCACAAGTCACCCAATCTGGCACTGAATGAAATAAGACTTGCACCTGGCGGCTGAACCTCCCTGAATGGGGATGCCATATGCTCATTTCATTTCATTTCCAGTACGTTATTAATAGGTAGTTGCGTAATTTTGTTCCCAGACTTTTGTGTAAGACTTTTACAAAGGTCTACCATGCATACTTCAGACATTTGCAAAAAGGTTCACAATTATTTGTGGAAAGGTAGGAAGGTTAATGTTTAACATTTTGTTAATAACAAGGTCATTAGAGGCAGCTTTTTGTGGATAAAGGCTCAATGGTACAGTGCAAGGCTATGGATACAAAGGTCTTGGGTTCAATCCCTGGACTGATAGAGGTGGCAGATGGATTAGCACACTGAACTTGCATTCTGAAGGACAACAGTTCAAACCTGCATCTGTTCACCCTGATTTAGGTTTTCTGAGATTTCCCTAAATCAGTCTAGAGAAATGCTGGGATGATTCCTTTGCATGGACACAGCTGAATTCAATACCTAATCTGATGGGACAGATGACCTTCTCCAAATTGACCACCCTTCAATCCCTGGTCAATCCTAGAATTTTTATCTGTCACTTAACCACTTTTTTTGCCTTTGGCAACATTTGTTGATGTGAAAAACGCCTAGTTGCACTGTGGCTCAGAGTCCACATTCAACTGTATGTCACCCTATAACTTACTGGGTAAGTTAGTTCAAAGTTCAAGGAAACAGTGTACCATATCTACAGAACCATGCCTAGTAAAGCACTGTGATACTCGAACCAGTCTTCAAATTCATGACAGGTTTACTTTTTACTTCAAAGCTGAAGTAATTTTGGGAGTAAGGGGGATGCAAGACTGTAATGCAAATGTGCCAAAAAACTGCTTGTAAGATAAAAATTTGCCTTTGTTGTTTGTGTTACATGACATCATACATAGTACAATGAAAAATTCAAGTTGGTCAAGTCCTAATAATGACATCTTGAACTACATTTTATCAAAAATGCAATTGAATTATTTTGGGAGGTTCACATAACTTGTCAAAGAAAACAGCAATTTGGACCAAGCTTTCAAACAGCTTTTCACATTGTAGCCTACCCAATTGACCTGCATACATGTCCTCAGTAGCTGACACCTCCATTGAAAACTGGCTGCAAAGTTGGTGTTGAAACTAGGCATTTGTTAGTGACGTAGTCCACTCTTAAACTTGAAGTTAAAACATTGTAATAGCACTTTGAAGTTGTCTGAACTCTTGTTTATGGCCATTTCTGCTCTCACTTCAATTCAGCAGAGATAAGTAGGTAGCTGCATACTACACTTGATTGATGTCCTACAATATAGTTCAAGTGCATTGACATTATCAGTCACAATTGTTCAGTTGTGGCAAATAAACAATCCATATAGCCACTAACAAAATCACTCAATAAACCTTCCTTCCAATTGTGTAGGACAATTAATATTAGTTAGATGTACACAACAATACTTTGTTCTTGTTTATCAACACTGTAATTATAAATCATTGTTAAAGATCAACATTTTCATTGGCAGCACATATGTGGTCATCTTAAAAGTAATTATCTACAACTGTCACTGAAGTATTAATCAGTAAGTGACAGGACATGAAACACATTGTGAACATGGTACACATGGTGATGATGATACATTTTTGATTTAATGTATCCACCTGACAGACTGTATTACATTTTCCATATAGTCAGACATAGGTGTTACTCCATTACAAACTCACTGCAGACTGACTCTTTTGCGGTAAGGGTGGGTCTTACAAGGGTGGCACAAGATTGGTTGGTTGGTTGTTTTGGGGAAGGAGACCAGACAGCGTGTTCTTCGGTCTCATCGGATTAGGGAAGGATGGGGAAGGAAGTCGGCCGTGCCCTTTCAGAGGAACCATCCCGGCATTTGCCTGGAGTGATTTAGGGAAATCACGGAAAACCTAAATCAGGATGGCCGGACGCGGGATTGAACTGTCGTCCTCCCGAATGCGAGTCCAGTGTCTAACCACTGCGCCACCTCACTCGGTGGTGGCACAAGATTAAACTATTATTTTGGAAGCTACATAATGCTTTAAAATTTGGCTGGGTTGCACTTACTTTTTGCGATGAACTACAAGAACCAAATAAATTTTTTACTAAAAAAATATTGCTGGGTACAATTTATAAATCTATTTATTTTTATTTATAATTTTTATCCAATTACAATTTATAAAAATACATGAACACTATTTTTCTTGTGCAATGTGATTCCCCTCAGTCATATGAATAAGCACCATATTGCAAATTAGAGCACATTAAATGAAGTTATTAATTAGTGAGTTAATCAGTCAATGCTGTATGTCATTTTGTATAAAAAATTAAGGTAACAAAAGTATGTAGTTGAAGTCTGGAATCTAATAGCAGTTATGACAGATTTTACAATGAAAACTGGCAGCTTCTCTGAACTTCATATTCAGTTAACACAGAAAATAATTAATTTCAGGAAAAATGTGTTACTGTAAAGTTGGATTATTGCAATATTGGATATTGTTCCTAATATTGAAATATCTGCAAATCTGCAGAGTCATATTATACAAATATTTTCAATTTGTGATACTTTCTAATTGACATGCTCTCTACCCAAACGAGTTTTACCAACGGATTCAGAATAATCATATGAATGATTTGAGTAGTAAATTGCACTGATCCAGGCTTGACTGTGAAGTTGAAGTTTTCATATGTCTAGTATACATTACAAAAGTACCTACTTTAGAAATCTAACAAATTTTGTAAAAGATTTGCTAATCATTGGGGGGGGGGGGGGGGGGGGGCTACTCAGCTTGCTGTGTTCAACATCAAAACTGCATGGAAGTACGTGATCCTTTGTCTCTACTGAAAAGATGATTAGATATGTACTCTTTCCATGCCTAAAAATCCACAGCATGCCATATTACATAAAGACAGTCTGTGAAAGACTTGGAGAAGCTGCAGTGTACAGTCACCAGATTAAAACCTTCAGATTTAGCATTCATATTTTTCTGTACAGTGACACAGAGATGAAAAATAATTATAGGACTTTCACATAGTAGGTGACAGTCAGGAACAGTTGTTACTTCTACTACTACTACTACTACTACTACTACTACTAGTTGACCTGTGTGAATAATTCGCACTCTATCCTGATCAATCAATGATAGGTAATATAGTAATGGGGAAACAAGTAAATGCAAGTGTTTGTTAATAAAAGATATTATACTTTGAACAGTAGTAACAAATATTAGCCTCATTGTAAAAAAATTGATATCATTTGTATAAAATGGGTAACTGTAAAACTTATAAAAAGCAGATATTGTCTTTGTCAGATTAATTTTATTTCTTAAAACTTCTTTATTTTACCAAACTTCTTTAAAAACAATGTTAGTAGTTATAACATAATCATCATTTGCATTTTGGCTCTATGTGTCTTTAGCACAAACAAAAATATCACAGAATGTGCAAACTCAGGAAAAAGGCACATATAATTATCCACATGAAAAAATGGATTCTGTATTTTGAGGTGTCTAGTCTTGTGCTTTATTCGTGATCATAGTGAAGACTACTTTTGTTGAGAATTGTTTCTTGTCATTTGGAAATGCGTGGTTTGATCAGAAGGTGTGAAGTTAATGTAGGGTATGAGCATATTTTTACAGGAGTTAATGAATTTAAAAGTGGTAATGTACTCATCTAAGTGAGTTAGCCCACTAGACTTATTTCTTTAAAAGCAATTGATGAGGTGGTAAACCAGAGTGGCTTAAAGATTTAGCAGGGTGCACCTGAATATTATTTATTTCCTCAACTTAGACAGAATCAGAACTGAGATAAACCTTTCCTCTCCTGGAAACAAATCATAAATGACATACCAATATTCATTAATTGTTATACAATCATCATGTTTTGGAATCAGAACTACCATTGAATAGAACTGCAAAACATTTTGTTCATTGATTCCTGTGGCATTGTGTGTGGTGTTATTAGAACTATTGTAATTAAAATAACAATGTTTAGGGATTTTGATTATTCAAGTCATCTGTTTGATTTTCTAAATCTCCATTACCCAGTTTAAGGAAGGTGGAATCACCATTTGCCCTCGTATTTTCAGTCAACTTATGTATTTTAACATGAGACCATGACTGAGGGTGATCACTTAACTGTAGTTTCATCAATGGTTGTTCTGTTGTTATCTCTAACAATGGGGAACACTTGACAGAAATCTCCACAAACAGAATTATTTTGCCTCCATAAGGGAGATTACTGTTCATGATGTCCCTTAAAAGTCAAGCGACAGCACTTAGCATGTCTTTGGGAACACTGAAATCTTATCCCAAACTATGAAATCAAAGTCACAGAGAAGTTGTGCATCCTTGGTGTGAATGCGAATTGGTGAGACAGATGTGTTCAAGATTGGTACAGGTAGTTTCAAAATCAAATGTGATATTTATCCTCCTGGTCGGAGATTGACATCAATACCTGTCCTTCTAACTGTTAAAACAACCTTGTTTTCACCTCAGAAAATGTGACACAAAGTTTTCAGGGCAAATGTTTTATAGGAGCCTCCCATTCTGTCAGTGAAATAACAATTGGGAATCTTATTTCATATTGAACTTAAAACTTCATCAGCTATCACATTCTGATCATCGTTTAGCTTTTTGTAAGCTGTCTGACCGTTCATACATTCTTCTTCTGCATTGTAGGCTTCTGTTATGTGTTGTGTGACAATCACAACAGGGGCTGGTGGGTTGAATTTATGGCAAAATTTGCTGTTATATGTAAAAACATTTTCCAATTTTAGCAGTGTGTGCTGTCTCTGAAAATCTTCTGAAAGTGTATCCTGAAATGTTGTCCACAACTCAGGTATATTGGCAGGAGAACAGAATATGCAGATGATGGTGAAAAGCCATCTGTTGCATTGACATTTGGCGTCTGGCAGACTTGTGCAAGCATTATTTCCATTTGGCATCATTAATGACTAAATGTAATTTTTCTGCAGCTTGGAGGAATGAGTTCCACACTATTCCATCAACGGTCCTTTGATGTACAGAAGTAGCATCCTGCAACAAAGTGCCGTAGTTCAAAGTGGTCCTAAAAAACTGAAGCTCACATTATACAAAGCACAGAAAGATGTTTAAAACTTGATGCTGATAATATTGAGATATCTGGGGAAAATTTAAGCGTAAACCAAAAGGAGAGGGAAATGGCAAAGGGAGGTGGTATATTTGTTGCTGTAGACAAGAAAATCAAACCCACCAAGATAGAAGTTGAAGTTGCATGTGATACTGTTCGGGATAGACACAGTATCAATGATGGACAAAAAATTATTATAGGGTCCTTCTATGAACCACCAGATTCTTCTCCTGATGTAAGTGAAAACTTTAGAGGAAACCTCAGTTTGCTTGTACATAAGTTCCCTAATCATACTGTAATCATTGAAGGAGACTTTAACCATTCAACAGTCAATTGGGACAATTATAGTTTAGTTAGCGGTGGTGTGATGAGGCATCCTGTGAAACTGTATTGATTGCCTTCTCTGAAAACTACATAGAACAGATAGTTCAGAACCCCAACCATGATGAAAATATATTAGATCTAATAGTAATAAACAGGCGTAACCTCTTTGGGGATGTCCACATTAAAACTGGTATGAGTAACTATGAGGCAGTTACAGCAACATTTAATACCCAAACACAAAGGGCAGCTAAAACAAGGAGATAGATTTACATGTTCAATGAACTAGACAGAGGAACAATAGTTCCATATCACAATGAGGAACTTGAAACTTTTAGCTTGGGCAGGAGCACGTAGAGGAACTATGGTTCAAGTTTAAAGGAACAGTTGATCTGTCACTGGATAGTTATGTATCCAGTAGGACAGTTCATAATTGAAGAGATCCTCTATGGTATTCTGTCACTGTAAACTTCTAAGAAAACAGAGACTATTGCATAATAGGTATTGTATAAAACAAAGCACATGGCTATAGATAGAGAAATGCTAAATGAACAAAGTCTTTCAGCCAAAAGAGCTATGTGTGAAGCCTTTAGTCACTACCATAGCAGAATATTGTCAAAACAAAACTCAAAAAATTCTGGTCATATGTAAAGGCTGTTTCTGGCATGAAAGTTATTGTCCAGTCATTCATGGACTAACCTGGAACTGGAGTAGCGAAGCAAAATCAGAAATGGCTAACCCTATCTTCAAATGTTTCTTTATGAAGGAAAACGCTGAAGTATTACCCCAATTTAATTCACTTACCACTGAAAAGATGAGTGAAATAGATATTAGTGTCAGTGGCATTGAGAAACAGCTGAAATAATTAAAACTGAATAAAGCTCCAGGGCCCAATGGAATTCATTTCAGATTCTATGCCAAATATTGCAGCTGAGTTAGCCCCTCTGTTAACTATAATTTATCCTAGATCCTTGAACAAAAAGCTATGCCCAATAGTTTCAAGAAATCACAGGTCATTTAAAGACATCACAGGTCACACATGTCTGCAAGAAGGGTAGCAGAAGTGATCACAAAACTGTCATTCAGTATCCTTGATGTCCATTTGTTGTAGACTCTTACAACATTTTCTGAGCTGAAACATAATGAGGTTCCTCAAACAGAAAGGCTTCCATCATGTCCACCAACATGGATTTCAAAAACATATATCATGTGAAACCCAACTTGCACTTTTTTCACATAATGTCCTGAAAACCACAGATCAAGGCAGTCAGGTAGATGCAGTATTTCTCAGTTCCTGAAAGGCATTTGACTCAGTACCACACCTCTCCTTATTATCTAAAGTATGGCCTTATGGGGTACCAGACAAAATGTGTGGTTGGACTGAGGATTTCTTGATAGAGAGGGCACAGCATGTTATCTTGGGTGGAGAGTCATTGACAGATCTAGAAGTAAAGTGTACCCCAAGGAAGTGTATTGCATTCCTTGCTGTTCATATTGTATGTTAATGACCTTTCTTTCTGACATTTCACAGGTGATGCAGTTATCTACAACAAAACACTTTGTGAATGAAGCTGTATAAATATTCAGTCAAACCTTGGTAAAATTTCGGAGTGGTGCAATGATCAGCAGCTTGCTTTAAATGTTCAAAAATGTAAAATTTTGCACTTCACAAAACAAAAGAAAAGTTGTATCCTATGAATATAATATTAGTGAGTCACAGCTGGAATCTGTAAACTTGTACAAATACTTGAGTGTAACACTTAGTAGAGACATGAAGTGAACGATCACATAGGCTCAGTTGTGGTTAAAGCAGGTAGCAGACTTTGGTTTGTTGGTGCAATACTAGGGAAATGTGGTCAGTCTACAAAGGAGATTGCTTACAAATCACTCATACTACCCATCCTAGAATATGGCTCAAGTGGGTGGGACTCATACCACACAGGACTAGCAGGGGATATTGAAGGTATACAGAGTACAAATGGTCACATGTTTGTTTGACTCATGGCAGAGCATCATTGAGATGTTGAAAGAACTGAGCTGGCAGACTCTTGAAGATAGACAAAAACTACCTCGAGATTGTCTACTAACAAAAATTTCAAGAGCTGGCTTTAACTGATGACTGAGAACACCTTCATACCACTTCCATAGGGGTCACGAGGATAAGATTAGATTAATTACAGGATGCACTGAGGCATTTAAAAGATTATTTTTCTCAAGCTCCGTAAGTCAATGGAACACAGAGAAGCCCTAATAAGCAGTGCAGTAGGCTGTACCCTCTGCCATGCACTTCACAGTGGTCTGCAGACTATAGATGCAGATGCAGAAAGTACACTATGTGTTGTTCTAGCAAGTGACCAGGCAGTTGCTAGTCACATAAGACTGGTGGCAATGTTGGAATTCATATAAGTACTCTATAGTCTCCAGTTGACTCACATAACACATAATAGTAAAATTAGATTGTCTGTAGATCGTGCCTTATAAATTCTCTACATTTATGTGTTTGGCCGACATCATGTGATAGACTAGGCTTGTGGAAGGAACAACAGCTGTTGTGCATGTTAGTTAAACAGATTGTCAATATATGGCATCTTCTTCATTGTTTTTATAAATGCTTTCAAAATGATTTTTTTTTTGACAAAAAACAATAACTCTAATTATTTGCGTATTTTTTGTCATTAGTGGTACGTGAAATCTTGAAACTGATGTCTCAGTCATTAATTTTGATTAAGTAACACAGGAGACGTGGTGTGTTGACAAAAAAATGCCCTTGGGAAATAACATCTACATCTACATCTATACTCTGCAAACCACCATGAGGTTCATGGCCGAAGGTAAGTCCAATTGTACTAGTTATTAGGGTTTCTTCCTATTCCACTCACGTATGGAGTGCAGGAAGAATGATTGTCTGAATGCCTCTGTAGGTTCAGTAATTATCCTAATCTTATGCTCATGATCCATGTGATAGGAAAACATAGGGGTTTGTAGTATATCCTGAGAGTAATCGTTTAAAGCCGGTTCTTGAAACTTTGTTAATAGATTTCCTTGGGACACTTTACATCTGTGTTCAAGAGCCTGCCATTTCATTTCCTTCAGTATCTCTGTCACACTCTCCCATAGATTAAACAGACCTGGGACCATTCATGTTACCCTTCTCTGTATAAGTTCAACATCCCGTGTTACACCTATCAGGTACAGATCCCACACACTTGAGCAATATTCTAGGATGGGTCGCATGAGTGATTTGTAAGCAATCTTCTGCAGACTGATCGAATTTTCCCAGTATTCTATCAATAAACTGAAGTCTACCACCTGCTTTACCAATGATTGAACCAATGTAATTATTCCATTTCATATCCCTACAAATTGTTACATCCATGTGTTTGTATTAGCTGGCCAATTCCAATGGTGAGTCATTTGTACTACAGTCATAGGATACTACTTTTTTGTTTTATAATTCAAAACTTTACATTTCTGAACATTTAGAGCAAGTTGTCAATCTCTGCACCACATTGAAATCTTATCAAGATCTGACTGAATATTTATGCAGCTTCTTTCAGATAGTACTTCATTACAGATAACTGCATCATCTGCAAAAAGCCTGATTTTTTAATATTAATTTTGTCTGAGAGGTCATTAATATACAACATGAACAGCAAGGGTCCCAACACACTTCCCTGGGGCACACCCAAAGTTACTTCTACATCTCCATCCAAGATAACATGCTGTGTCCTCCCTACCAAAAAGTCTGCAATCCAGTTACAAATTTCACTTGATACTCCATATGATTGTATTTTTGACAATAAGCATAGGTGCAGTACTGAGTCAAATGCTTTTTGGAAATAAAGAAACACTGCAGCTACCTGGTTGCCTTGATCCAAAGCTTTCTGTATGTCATGTCAGAAAAGTGCGAGTTGGGTTTCACATGATCAATGTTTGCGAAAACCATACTGGTTGGCAATCAGGAGGTCATTCTGTTCAAGATACCTCATTACACTTGAGAACAGAATATGTTCTAAGATTCTACAACAAATCAGTGTCAAGGATATTGAACTGTAGTTTTGAGGATCACTTCTACTACCCTTCTTGTAGACAGGTGTGACCTGCACCTTTTTTGAAGAACTGGGCATGGTTATTTGTTCTAGAGATCTATGATGGATTATAGTGAGAAGAGGGACTAACTCACCCACAAATCCAGCATAGGATCTGATAAGGATTCCATCAGGCCTGGAGCCTTGTTCAGTTTTAACAGCTTCAGCCGTTTCTCAACATCACTGACACTAATACTTGCTTCATTCATCTTTCAGTGGCATGAAGATTAAATTGGGGCAATTCTCCTGGGTTTTCCTTTGTAAAGGAACATCTGAAAACAGAGTTAATCATTACGGGTTTTGCTTTGCTACCCTCAGTTTCAGTTCCTGCCTCATTTGCTAGGGGCTGCACACTAACTTTCATGCCACTCACAATCTTTGCATATGACCAGAATTTCTTTGGATTTTGTGAAATCTCATTTTACAATATTCTAGTATGGTAGTCATAGAAGACATCATGCATTGCTCTCTTGACAGCCAAAACTGTTTCATTCAGCATCTCTCTATCTATAGCACTACACTTTGTTTTACACCTATTATGTAGTAATCTCTGTTTCTTTAGAAGTTTCTTTACAGTGACTATATACCAAGGAGGTTCCCTGTCATTATGAACTGTTCCACTGGGTACATATCTATCCACTGCATGGTGAAATATTCTTTTGAACTTGAGCCATAGTTCCTCTACATGCTCCTGACCTCTGCTGAAAGTTTCAATTTCCTCATTGAGATTTGACTCTGCTGATTTTTTATCTAGTTCATTGAGCATATATACCTTTCTGCTTGTTTTAGTTGTCCTTTGTACTTTGGTAATCACTGTTACCACAACCATGTCATGGTTGCAGATACTAGTTTTGATGCGAACATCCTCAAAGAGGTCAGGACTATTTGTTGCCATTAACCCAATATATTTCCATCATGAGTGGGGTTCATAGCTATCTGTTGTAGGTAATTTTCAGAGAAGACATTTAATAAAGTTTTGCAGGATAACTTAACATGCACACCACTAACAAAATTGTAATTTTCCCAATTAATTGTTGGGCGGTTAAAGTCTCCACTGATGATTACATTGTGATTGGGAATACATGTACAACTGAACTGAGGTCTTCTCTGACATCAGGAGATGAGTCTGGTGGGCAATAGAAGTGTCCAATTATCATTTTATGCCCACCCTTGATACTGAGTCTTGCCCAAACAATCACACATGCAGCTTCAATTTCTATCTCGGTGGATTTGAGTTTTCTGTCTACTGGAACAAATACACCACCTCCATGTCCCATTTGACTATCCTTTCAATAAGCACTTAAATTTTCCCCAAAAATCTCACTGCTATCAACTTTGGGTTTCATATATGATGATTATTACTTCTTCATTTCCCATAATCATCACACTCCGTTAATTTACTGTTGTTCTGCAGTTCCCTTTTTTTCTAATTAAATATGGTACAGTATCTCAAATTATTACTTAATTTCCTTTTAATCTATTGCAATTCTTGTATCATCATCTAAACAGCTTATTATTAAAGGAGTTATTCTCAGTGTATGCATAGCATCTGATAAACAACATGTGAGCCCCCAGGAAGCTCAACCTCCATTGGCTGGATAGGGGTTTGGCAATTCCATGATTGTTGAACTCCTCTGTATCTGTAAGCTCTGGGTGAATCCAGAGCCCAGACAAACCATTTCCACATCAACTGCAACGTTTGAACTACACTGTGCAGTTCACAATAGACATGAAACATAATAATTGCAAGTGGCATGTGCCAATGGATGCCATCTGTTGCATCATTGGGATTATAACACAGTTCTTTAATGAAGCCTTCACACTAACACAGGAACAGGATAATTAGCTAAAGACATAGATCACCAGCCCAGCAGCTGCAATGTTCTGATGCTTTCAAATATTAAAGTCAGATATAAACCTGCCCTGTGAGTTTTCAATGCTGTAACTACGTACAACACTGTGTCACTCCACAATTTATCACATGCCATAGTCACTGGATTGCATTTTTAGTTAAAGAAACATATCTCTAAACAAATAAAAACATAGACTGTAAGAATTTTCTTCATCATTGTATTGCCTACCAACGTAGTAAAGCAGCATACTGTCTCCTTATGCAGTTGGTATGTTTGTTCCTCCAAACCAATTGTCTCAACATGTCCTTATCAATATAGGTGATCTGTTACTGCCATCAGAGGGACAGGTGTATTTCCAGACAATAACTGATCATTTCTCATGATAGTCTGACACTTTCCGCAAGGAAAATGTATCAGCCACCACTATTGCCAAGACCTTCTTCCATGGATGAATGTTTTTTTTTTTTTTTTTTTTTTTTTTGTTTTTACAACCAATTAAGGGAAGTAATTTTAACTGTGTATACTCAAAGTGCTTGTCAATGTTCATGGCATAAGTTGAATATGCACAGGTGACACCAAAGAAGAAGAAGAAGAAGAAGAAGAAGAAGAGTGCACTGTAACATACTGTTGACGATAATGGCATTAGAGGCAGCGCCCTTGCTCAGTTTGGGGAAGGAAATCAGCTGTGTCCTTTTAAAAGGAACCTTCTGGACATGCACCTGGCCCAATTTAGTAAAAACATGCAAAAACTATATAAGTCTATATTTCCAGATGAGAATTTGGACCACTGTTCTTCCCAATGTGAGTTCAGTGTTTTACCACTGTGTTCATCTTGCATTTTGTTACTACACCAACAACTGCAAGTTTCACTTAATACATTTCTGTATGCAGTCACACACAGAGTGCACACCAGCAGTCTGTGTTGCCAGCTTGTTAAGGATCAATTGCTCATTTATGCACCAAGTGTCAGCAGGTGCCAAATCCTTCCCCACCCATAATATGAGTCATGCTCACTTTATCAATGATGCTACACCTGAGTAAAGATGAGGAAGGATAGACTTGATCTGTCATGTACAGGACTGATATCTGTACCCCTACATCCGCCTTCCAAATGTTTCCAAAATCTGAGAGAATTAACAATTTTTGGAAATAAAAAAGAAAAATCGCAGTAATTAATGAATAATTCTGAATACATTGAAAATCAAGGTAAAAAGCCCCAAAATAATAAAAGAAATACCCCAAAAATATTGTTACATAGAAGAAGGTGTAATTAGATGAATGACGAGCACTAACTTCACTTAATGAAGGTTTATTCAGCCCTTGCACATACAAGAGCCTGGACTGAACTGCCTCTGGTCAGAACACATATGGTATATGTATAGTTACAGAACTTTCCAGTACAATGATTCTTGACCATTTGTGGATACATCTAGAACAAACTCAAACTGAATATCAAAATTAAAATTTTACAGTCCAAGTGAGTTTTTGAACTCACAACAGTCTAGTATCATAACCACTACACCATGGTGACTGTGCTACTCAACTTCTTCTGCGACATTGCTCCCTCCTTAAGAGAACAGCATCTCAGTGTTGCGTCCTCCTAGTCCGGAAATGAGTCATCAGTTCTGCGTACTCTGACTCTCAATGACTGATGTTTGCCTTGGCAGTGATCTTCTTAGAACTTCCTTTTCCACTATGCTCTTCACCACCTTTCCACTTCTTGCCTGTTGCTGGAGCTTCAAATTTACCCTGAGTTGCAGGATCCTTATAGGGCTTCATTCAAAGACTGTGGACCGTATCTCTGATCTTTCATTGTCTTGTGTCGGGGTCAAAATCTTCAACTTCATAAGTAACATCAGACAACTGTTTTATAACCTTATAAGGTCCAAAGTAGCGCCTGAGGAGCTTCTCAGAGAGACCAACCTTCCAAACAGGAGTGACGATCCAGATGAGGTCACCAGGCTGATTGACAACGCATCACACCTTTGGCAATTGTTTTCTTGAGCCTGCGGCGTGCAGAGTTGAGCTAACTGCTGAGCTTCCTCAGCTCTGGTTAACACCTGGCTGATGTAGTCGTTGTCCACGTCATCAGGATGTAACGGAAACACAGTGTCCATTGTCATAGTCGCCTCATGCCCATGCACCAGGAAAAATGGCATAAATCCTGTAGTATCTTGTTTGGTGGTGTTGTAGGCAAATGCCACGAAAGGTAGCACCTTATTCCAGTTGCTCTGCTCAACATTGATGAATATTGATAGCATGTCAGCCAAGGTCTTATTAAAGTGTTCAGTAAGCCATGGGGCACCGTGTTTTAATACAATGTCTTCTTCAGTGAATTTGGCCACCTCAAATGCTTCGGCTGTTTTGACGGCTTTTGTAATGGCTTTACGAGTAAAGCTTGTGCTAAAATCTAAATTGCATAATAATAATATCTTGTCATCTCCTGAGTTCGACACCTCACTCATGGGAAGATGCTGACTCAGTTTTTCAGGTGGACTGAGGAGAGAACTTGATGATGTGCATGGGGCACAGTTACATGTTTATGAACCTGGAGTCAGTTTTCCGAAAGGACTGGAGTTAGTGCAAGGGGAATCATAGTATTTTCACGGATCAGCAGCCAGCTGTAGATAGATATCTTTAACGTTTGCAGTGATGAAGAACAAAACTCTGCTTTATATTTTAAGTTATGTGGAGCAAATTATTATAAAAATATTGAAACTTAGTAGTCATAATATAACAGAGGTTCTCTGTCACATCATAAACTACTGCTTTGATGAAAGTTGTTTCCCTGAAATATTAAAAGTAGCTAAAGTAATCCCAATCCACAAAAAAAGTGACAATAATTTGCCTAGCAATTATAGGCCAGTTTCTCTTGTACCACTTTTATCCAAGGTCATTGAGAAACTAATGAGTATTCAAATAATCAATTTTCTAGATTGTCATCAATTACTTTCAAATAGCCAGTTTGGGTTTAGGAAAATCTATCAACATGTGATGCTGTTATGAGCTACGTATGTAACTGTCTTGAAGCAAAAGAAGAAAAAATTATTGTAAGTACAAAGTTTTTTGATTTATCAAAAGCGTTTGACACTGTGTGCCACAACACTGAGCTGAAATTAATTAAAAACTGTAGGTTTCTCAGTCTCTGCCATTAAAATTATTCAGTCATACTTATCTAATAGATCTCAAACTGTTTACTTCAATAACCAATATTCTAGTTTCTTACCCGTAAACCATGGTGTTCCCCAAGGGTCAATATTGGGTCCTCTTTTGTTCATATTATATATGAATGACCTACCTAGCAATGTAATAGATGATACTACAAACTGTTACTTGTATGCAGATGATATCAGTTTAAGTGTTACAGTGCCTACGAACAATAACGTAAGTAACTCTACCTCACTCAAGGTAGATATACTTTCTGACTGGTGCAATGCCAATAGCCTGTCTATGAACGTAAATAAAACACAGGAATTAAACATTTCTTATAACAATAGAATCACCTTAGAGACAGTTCCTGTAAAGTTTCTTGGCATTGTTTTGCAAAATAATGTAGGCTGGCAGGCACATGTGAATTATTTAACACCAAAAATTTTTAAAGGAATATTTATGTTCAGAAAATTACAAGCAACAGTAGATGAGAAAATTTTGCTTTCTGTCTATTATAGCTATATTCACTCTCATTTGACGTATGGGACAATCTTGTGGGGAAATAATTGCTACTCAAAATGCCCAGAAAAAGGCTGTCAGACTGATATGTAAAATACCACCTAGAACTCACTGTAGAGAACTATTTATTAAACTTAGTATTATGACCTTGCCATGTCTATACATATTTCAATGTCTCTTGTACATTAAAAAGAGCTTGTCTAGTTTTGATCTGAATTCTGATGTACATAGTTATAACAAACGACACTGTAATGATGTAAGAAAAGACTACTACTCATATACCAAAACTCTAAACAGCTTCAAACACACATCTGTAAAGCTATTTAATAAACTACCAGAGTCAGTTAAGAGTCTGGAGCTGAAAAAATTTAAGATATTTGCAAGAACTTTATTAATTCAAAATTGTTTTATACAATGGAAGATTTCTGTGAGCATAATTTCTAACATAGATTAATTATTTGTGTATTTATTGTCATTGTTGTTTGTACATTTATTGACGTTGCTTATATAAGCTTTACATCCCTGTAAATGTTTTGTTTTTGGGCAATAAAAATCAATCAGTCAATCAATCAATCGTGTCTTGTAGTGGTAGCGCTAATTTCACCCACAGACTCCGCATGGGAAGTTTCTATGATGCTCAGCTGTTCGGCAAATAACGGCTCAGCATTTGCTATGCTCATGCATCTTGGAAGGATGTGCGGTTCTCGGTGACAGTTAACTATCCACAATTCACTGAATCCATTCTTAAAGGAGGTGACAGAGATTGGGATGACCAAGTTATTCTTCAGTGGTATGCTCCTCTTACATTCCACTACAAGATCCATGGGTTGATGCATGGCTTGACACATGACAGTTACCTTTCTAGTGCTTGCTGCAGAAATGATCACTTCATCCAGCACACATAGTCTCCACACACTCGGATGTGCATCTGCCTGTCCACAGTATCTCATCTCGTCTAGCGTAATCTTCGAGCGACCACAATCTATAATCAACTGAGAAGCTTTCAAAAAGTCCCATCCGAGAATGACGTCATGACTACACTCTTGTAAGATGATGAATTCTAAGAGCTGTGTATGGCCACTTCTAACCACACTCAATGACACATCTTCTTGTAGGTTTTACATATTTCCCATTAGCCACCTTCAGCAGAGATATTTTGTTGCTGACGAATACGGTTTTCTGCAACTGGTGACAGTACTTCTCCAAAATGACTGAATATGATGCTCCAGAGTCCACAAGAGCTTGGGCTGGTGAGCCATCCATGAGGCTAAGGACATAGTTTCCCATCATTTTTGTAGTGTTTGACAATGGAGGATTTTTCTCTTTGGCGGCCTCACCTCCAAGGAAGGTTGCACCCTTTAGTTTTTCAGGTTGCAGTGGCTAGGTGATTGGCTGGAGCTTCTAAACAGCGATGGAGACCTTGATTGGCGTGTTGGGGAGCGTCCTCTCCAGCAGCTAGCTTGCAGCAATGGTGACCTACGTTGTCCTGCACCCACATCTTCTTGTTCACCTTTGTCGTCCCAGAGTTGGCATCGGCTAGGATCAGTCTGCTGTTTTCTGGCGCGTGCATCATCAAATCTACATCTACATCTACATGATTACTCTGCAATTCACATTTAAGTGCTTGACAGAGGGTTCATCGAACCACAATCATACTATCTCTCTACCATTCCACTCCCGAACAGCGCGCGGGAAAAACAAACACCTAAACCTTTCTGTTCGAGCTCTGATTTTACTTATTTTATTTCGATGATCATTCCTACCTATGTAGGTTGGGCTCAACAAAATATTTTCACATTCGGAAGAGAAAGTTTGTGACTGAAATTTCGTAAATAGATCTCGCCGTGGCGAAAAACGTCTTTGCTTTAATTACTTCCATCCCAACTCGCATATCATATCTGCCACACTCTCTCCCCTATTATGTGATAATACAAAATGAGCTGCCCTTTTTTGCACCCTTTCAATGTCCTCCGTCAATCCCACCTGGTAAGGATCCCACACCGTGGAGCAATATTCTAACAGAGGACGAATGAGTGTAGTGTAAGCTGCCTATTTAGTGGACTTGTTGCATCTTCTAAGTGTCCTGCCAATGAAATGCAACCTTTGGCTCGCCTTCCCCACAATATTATCTATGTGGTCTTTCCAAATGAAGTTGTTCATAATTTTTACACCCAGGTACTTAGTTGAATTGACAGCCTTGAGAATTGTACTATTTATCGAGTAATCGAATTCCAACGGATTTCTTTTGGAACTCATGTGGGTCACCTCACACTTTTCGTTATTTAGTGTCAACTGCCACCTGCCACACCATACAGCAATCTTTTCTAAATCGCTTTGCAACTGATACTGGTCTTCGGATGACCTTAGTAAATGGTGAATTACAGCATCATCTGTGAACAACCTAAGAGAACTGCTCAGATTGTCACCCAGGTAATTTATATAGATCAGGAACCGCAGAGGTCCCAGGATGCTCCCCTGGGGAACACCTCATATCACTTTAGTTTTACTTGATGATTTGCCGTCTATTACTACGAACTGCGACCTTCCTGACAGGAAATCACGAATCTAGTCGCACAACTGAAACGATACCCCATAGGCCCGCATCTTGATTAGAAGTCACTTGTGAGGAATGGTGTCAAAAGCTTTCAGAAACCTAGAAATACGGAATCAACTTGAGATCCCCTGTCGATAGCAGCCATTACTTCGTGCGAATAAAGAGCTAGCTGCGTTGCACAAGAACAATGTTTTCTGAAACCATGCTGATTACATATCAATAGATTGTTCTCTTCGAGGTGATTCATAATGTTTGAATACAGTATATGCTGCAAAACCCTACTGCAAACCGACGTCAATGATATAGGTCTGTAGTTCGATGGATTACTCCTACTACCCTTCCTAAACACTGGTGCGATCTGTGCAATTTTCCAATCTGTAGGTACGGATCTATCGGTGAGCGAGCAGTTGTATATGATTGCTAAGTAGGGAGCTATTGTATCAGCATAATCTGAAAGGAACCTAATCGGTATACAATCTGGACCTGAAGATTGCCCGTATCAAGCGATTTGAGTTGCTTCGCAACCCCTAAGGTATCTACTTCTAAGAAACTCACACTAGCAGCTGTTTGTGTTTCAAATTCTGGAATATTCCATTCGTCTTCCCCGGTGAAGGAATTTCAGAAAACTGCGTTCAATAACTCCGCTTTAGCGGCACAGTCGTCGGTAACAGTACCATCGGCACTGTGCAGCGAAGGTATTGACTGTGTCTTGCTGCTTGTGTACTTTACATACGACAGAATTTATTCAGATTTTCCACCAAATTTTGAGACAATGTTTCGTTGTGGAATCTTTTAAAGGCATCTCATGTGCCAAATTTCGTGCGTCTGTAAATTTTAGCCAATCTTCGGGATTTCGCATTCTTCTGAACTTCGCATGCTTTTTCCGTTGCCTCTGCAACAGTGTTCAGACCTGTTTTGTGCACCATGGGAGATCAGTTCCATCTCTTACCAATTTATGAGGTATGAATCTCTCAATTGCTGTTGCTACTGTATCTTTGAATTTGAGCCACATCTCGTCTACATTTGCATAGTCAGTTCGGAAGGAATGGAGACGTGGGTACAGGACAATGTAGGTCACCATTGCTGCAAGCTAGCTGCTGGAGAGGACGCTCCCCAACATGCCAATCAAGGTCTCCATCACTGTTTAGAGAGATATCTGCCACCTTTCTTGACAATAGCGCACCACATGTTCCGGTCGTCTGCAGTGGAAACATACTGGTTGGTTATCCTGGGTACCCCAGATGTCTGTCTTCCTTGGTGCCCAAACAGGTTCCTCATGTGTCATTGTAAATATGTTACTTCACCTGGGTCTTGTCTTTTTCAATATTTTAAAGGGAAATGAAGGATAAGAGATTGGGTTCAATGTCTTTTCCATTTCCTCCCTTATAGCCTCTTGAAGCGTCTTGGGTTCTTGCTCATCGTGCAATCTAAGTGCCTTCTGAGCTTCCTCTCTCACTATCTGATGAAGAACACTTGTGAAATCAGTTCCTTCCTCCATCACAGACATAGATACAATGTTTGGAAGCCGTTCAAACTTCTTGCACGTAATTCGTTTTTGATGCATTGTCTTGATATACTGGCACCATTTTATGAAGTCGTCTGCTGTCAAAACCTCCTTCAGGAGTAGGGCTTGATACATGTCCTCAGCAATACCCTTCATGAGATGTGCAACCCTATCCTCCTCCTTCATTCTAGGTTCCACTATTTTACACAGCTCCAAGACATCTTGAATGCAGGATGCTGTAGTTTCTCCTGGATGCTGTGCCCTGCACTTTAATTTATCTTCAGCCTTGCACTTCTGTTGTTGTGTGTCACCGAAATACTTGAGCAGTTCCACCTGGAGTACTTCCAGCTTGTGAACTTCTCCTCGTTCTTCTCATACCATTGCTTGGCAGTGCCCTGCAAGTAGAAAAATACGTTAGCCAAACACACGGTGTCATCCCATTTGTTAAATTTGCTATATGCTCATATTCCTTGAGCCACTTGTTTGGATCTTGGCCATCATCAGCAGAGAACCTGGAAGAATGTCTCATGTGGTGGCACACAGTTGCTGTCATTGCACTGTCCTCTTCTTCTTCTGTCTTCAATAGATTGCAATCTGTTGAATATGGCCCGAACTTGGGTTCCTCACCACGTAAACGGCGGCTCTGCCATGGCCTGATAGGAGCCACCGTGTCGTCGATAATGTGCGCTATCACAAGATCCAATACCCAGCGTCTCCACCAGAATAATGTCATGTAGAAGAAGGTGTAATTAGATGCATTACAAACACTAACTTCTCTTAACGAAGGTTTATTCAGCACTTGCATATACAAGATCACAGAGCAAAATGCCTCCGGCCAGAACACGCACGGTATACATACAGTTACAGAAGATTCCAGTACAATGATTCTTGACATTTGTGGATACTTCTAGAATGTACTTGAACCGAATAAAGAAATTAAAATTTTACAGTTCAGGTGAGTTCTGAAGCCATGACCCTCCATGCAACAGTCTAGTATCGTAACCACTACACCATGGTGACTGTGCTACTCAACTTCTTCTGCGACAATATTTAATAATCAGTAAGCTGAAACTGCAGTGGCATGGTCATATTTTGGATTAATATTCATAATTAAGTTGGAAGAATATGGACATTCCAAAGCATACTAATGTCCACTCATCCATCCCTAATGATAAAAAAAAAATTTACGAAGATGTTATTACTGCAGCTGTGGCATTATGTAATATGAATTGTTTAAGAAAGATAATGAATTTTTGAAATTTCACAATAGTATTTCAGTTCAGCCCAATTAAGCAAGCCTTGTAACATTTAGTACAGAACTGAAAGCAAAGGTAAACATTAAAAGCATGGACCAAAAGTTCACAAAATTTTAACATTAATATAATTTTATATGATGTTAACTTTAGTTACACAGTATTGCATGGAACTGAATATTTATTGTATGCTAAGACATTAGTCTGTTGCTTCAAAGGCAGTCTTACGTAGTGTTACAGGCTGTAAATTGATTAAACATGTGTGGGATGAACAACAATCTAAATATCAGACAATCAGTCTGCTGAAAATGAAAAAGGGAAAAGAAAAAAACACAATAATATTGTGCATTCTATAGATCACTTTCCCTGCACTGGGAAGATTTATTGCGACAAGGATATAGCACTGTTTAGTATAGGGATTTCTTTATAAAGGTACAGCACGATGATCCGTCCGTGCAGTACATTTCTCCCTTCACAACTGCAAACATTTGCAATTTGGGCTGTTGTTCTTGGTTTTCTTTAACTTGTTTTCGCCTCCTTAAATATTTTCTCCATTCTTATTGTTTGTGCTTCAGTATCATTCTGCTCTTAGTTCTGATACCAAATACATGTATCAATTTTCTTTTCTAACCTGTTGAATATTTTTACCATTTGCTTCTCATACCTAACAATAGCAAATCATTTTCCACATTTTGTATGACAATTTTAACCCTTCAATTGGCAGATTAAGTTCTATTGTCATTTTTATAATTTAATTTATTTCATCTCCTTTAATTCAGCATCCTTAACCTTGCTGTCATTATTTTCTTTCCTCTGTGTTTTCCTGCCTTAGCATTTGGCGTGTGGTTATATTTCCCACACTTTCATCCATTGTGCTTTCAGCCACAAATATCTCTGGCTTGAATTTCTTATTCATTAATTTATCCAAAATATAACAAAATTTTGAACAGCATTGTGGTATGTATTATTGAGTACCATGGTTATAATAGAGGGAAACATTCCACGTAGGAAAAATATATCTAAAAACAAAGATGATGTGACTTACCAAATGAAAGTGCTGGCAGGTCGACAGACACACAAACGAACACAAACATACACACAAAATTCAAGCTTTCGCAACAAACTGTTGCCTCATCAGGAAAGAGGGAAGGAGAGGGAAAGACGGAAGGATGTGGGTTTTAAGGGAGAGGGTAAGGATTCATTACAATCCCGGGAGCGGAAAGACTTACCTTAGGGGGAAAAAAGAACGGGTATACACTCGCACACACACACATATCCATCCACGTGGATGGATATGTGTGTGTGTGCGAGTGTATACCCGTCCTTTTTTACGTGGATGGATATGTGTGTGTGTGCGAGTGTATACCCGTCCTTTTTTCCCCCTAAGGTACGTCTTTCCGGGTGGATGGATATGTGTGTGTGTGCGAGTGTATACCCGTCCTTTTTTCCCCCTAAGGTAAGTCTTTCCGCTCCCGGGATTGGAATGACTCCTTACCCTCTCCCTTAAAACCCACATCCTTCCGTCTTTCCCTCTCCTTCCCTCTTTCCTGACGAGGCAACAGTTTGTTGCGAAAGCTTGAATTTTGTGTGTATGTTTGTGTTCGTTTGTGTGTCTGTCGACCTGCCAGCACTTTCATTTGGTAAGTCACATCATCTTTGTTTTTAGATATATTATTGAGTACCATTGTAGAGACAGTGAAATACAGCATACAGTGCTATCATCATATGAATGTGCAAGTCACTACTGCAGAACTACCTTAAAGGGTGATGAATCATGTGTTTATATCAGAGGTGGCACACATTTTAAACCTAGAGAAGATTTAATCACAATTAGTGTAATTAAAATTTTTGAATTTGCAGCAGTTGAAATTGCAGAGCTAGACATCCATAAGAAGTTAATAATTCTATGCATGTTCACTCACCTTGTGGTAATATGGTCACTTTGTTCAACAAATGAACTAAATCCCTGAAAAAGAGCCCCAGTCCTCCCTCCTCCCCCCCCCCCCCCCACTCCACCACCCATCCCCAAATAATGTAATAATATATGTAGACATGAATATTTAACACAAAGGTTGAGGATGAAATATGTGATAACTTCCTAACAATGGAAAGTACAGGCTGGAATATCAACAACATTATGAAAAGGATAGTCACTACTCACCATAGAGATGACACACTGAGTTGCAGACAGGCACAATGAAAGGACTGTTACATATTAGCTTACAGCCAAAGCCTTTATAAGAAACGAGAAACACGCACATTCACACAAGCAAGCACACCTCATACACATATGATTGCTGCCTCTGGCTACTCCAGCAAGGCTGCAACAGAAACACATAGAACACAAGCAACCGTCTGGAGGGGGAGGGATAGCAGGGAGCCGGTGGGAGAAGAGGAACTGACACTGCCTCATGAAGCATGCAGGGACTAGAGGTGGCAGGAAAGGACTGACAGTTGCAGCATCAGGAGGCTGTGGGTGGGGGCGAAGAGGGGGAGAAACAGGGTGTAGAAAGGAGAGGAGCAGAGAAGGGGAAAATACTGGTGGATGCACGAGCAGAGAGCAGCACACAATGACGGTGAGGCATATGAATTGTGAGGAGGTGACAGGATGGGGAAGGGGGCCGGAAGCAGTTTGGTATAGGGTGTGGGACCTAGGTTATGGAGGATCCAACAGCCTGGGTTGTGCATCAGCCATTAAAATCAAGTATATTATGTACAGATGCCTGTTGTGGCACAGGATGGTCTACTTTGCTCTTGATCACAGTTTGGTAGTGGCCATTCCTTCTCATAGGTGGCTGGTTGGTAGTCATACCAATATGAAAAGCTGAACAATGATTGCAGCAGAGCTGACAGATAACATGACTGCTTTCACAGATGGCCCTGCCTGTGATGTGGTAGGGTAAGACAGTGACAGTACTGGAATAGGAAGTGCAGGGTTGGTGGATTTGGCAGGTCTTGCACCTGAGTCTTCCACACGGCAAGAGGCTAGAATTGAGAGTGCATAGGGACAAATTAGGATGTTGTGGAGGTTGGGTGGGTGACACGTCACCAGTTTAGGAGGGGTGGGAAGGATGTTGGGTAGGATGTCCTAATTTCAGTGCATGATGTCTGATAATCAAAGTGCTGACAAAGGATGTGATTCAGTGATTCAAGTCTGGGGTGATACTGAGTGATGAAGCAGGCACTCCTTTGCAGCTGGTTCTTGTGGGTGGTGGGAGGGTGGGAGGATTGGGGGTGTGTGGAGATATGGCTTGGGCAAACTGTTTGCAGACTTGGTCTAGGGAATAGTGTCTGTAGGTGCCTGCTTGTGTGAATGTGCATGCATTTCTCTTTTCTAAAGAAGGAATTGGCCGAAAGTTAACATGTAACAGTCTTTTTATTGTGCCTGTCTGCAACTCAATGTGTCATCTTTATGGTGAGTAGAAGTCTGTCCTTTTCATAATATTGGTAGTGACTACCTAGCCATTTTGAGCACCTCTGTCAGTGCACAAATGTAAACATTGATCCTAGAGCATAAAAAAGTTCATTATCAGTTTTTGATGAAATTATTTAATTGGATAGATAAAAAAGTCTCACCAAGTGTGTGTTCTTCTGTTGCTTGATGAGTAGATTTTTTTGTCTATTCAGTTAAATAATTTTATCATTACCAGTTTTGGATCATGTATTACAGATTTTGACAGGGAAAGTTGTAAAACATATATAAGAGATCTAGGCCTTTGTAATCTTTACTGTCAGATAATAAACCTAAAGACAGGCTTGCTGAAACCCCCCAAAACGGCTGGCCTACAAAGTTATCTAGTCAGAACATAAAAGTACATGCTTTTTTTAGGGCACTGCCAAATCAAACTTGGGCTGAAGTATATGTGGAAAACAATGTAGACACTGAGTTCTCTAAATTCTGTACATTATTTAAATTAATTTTTGAGGAGACATTTCCAGAAGTAGGTATTTTAACAGCAGTAGCTAAGGAAGAAATATGGATAATTGCGGGTATCAAACAGCCCTTCCAGACGCTCAAATTTATCAGTTCTTTACTAAAGCAATGCACTAATCCACAGTTCCTAGGTTCATGGGCACCAACAGAAATATTTCCAAGTGGCGTAAGATTCTAAAATTGCCATCTTTTTACATAACTGATTTGAATAGGTTGGGAAGCATGTCCTGCCCTAAGAACTACTATAGAGAGAATGTGTACAAAACTTATTTCATCTGTAATGGTTGGTTGTTACCCAGTTAGTAGCTTTAAGGCAGATTACACTCATGCCCAAATGATCAGCATATTTCACCAGCATATGCAAAACAGACCTTTTATGTTATTAATATGAACGTGAATGCCACATTTTTGAAACAACATCCATAAATTCTCATATGGTTACATTCACAATACCAAATAAATTGAAAATATTCACAAAAAGTTATGATTGAGAAAATACTGTAGATTATCAACAAAAATAGCCAATAACTACTGCCACATTAATGTTCCTCAAAGTGGGGAAACAGAATAAATAAAAAAAAAAAACCTTGTTCAACTCTGATGAACTGTCTCCAAACACCATTTTATACCTGGTCATGTTAATGGATATGTTGCATTACTTTTGTGTTTTGTATTTTCCAATGTTGACTGTAATAACCAAAGTTGAAAGAAAAGAGTGTGTGAGCTACATGCTTAGCATTGACTGAGTGAAGTGTAAGTCAGGGCTCTATGTGACTGGATGAATGCCGGAAATCTCCCAAAACTGACCTCAAACTAGACTGCAGAATCCGTAGTTCTGTGAGTGCATGTGCTGCTGTGCTGCACACCATGGAGTTTGAGAAGGCCTCAGTTCCAGGAGGGAGCATATTTTTGACATTTCACATTTCACTTGAACTGTGAGACAACTGAAAAAAACTCAAATATATAGTGATTGCTAAAGTCACAGTATTTCCTGTTGCACTCAGCACTGTAAAACAGCAGTCCACTAGAGCTGCAGGCAATGATTGCTAGAAATTTGTGACAATCCTGTTATGCAGATTTGCTGTTATCCGTATTTCAGGAGGGGGCTAGAGCCTCTTCTTGCCCCCGCCCGTTCCCCCCCCCCCCTCCCCCACTTCCCCCTTTGTGGATACCTATGCCTAAATTACTATCACAGATATAAAAAAAATATACAGGAGGGCATTGCTTGTGCTTACACAGATTTTTCTGGCGTCATAAATGTTGATACTCTTCACTGGCATGCAGCCAGATTTCATCATCCTGGCAACACAATATTTAAATCGTTCAACTGGCCGTCATCTTCAGGTGAGAATGCAAGTGCACAATCATGGCGGAACTGAGGTAATATCAGATACAGCGGGTTCTTTATAGCCCAAGAACAGGCCACTGCACAAGCATGAGAAGTGAAAGGCTCCCCTCTGTTAAGTGAAGAGCTGCAGCACTGCTGACAGTAGAAACTAACAAAAATGATGAATCACAAATTAATATGCACGCAGTCAGAAATCAAACCATTGTTGTTCTATATCTGATTACCTGATAAAATAGGACTCCACACCTTGCTTAAGGAAAAACCTTTATATCTCTTAATAATGTCATTGGATAACTGTATTTTGATGGACTCCTTAAGTACACAATCCTAGTAATGGGAAGAATGGTGAGATCCAGTTGCATGCTCATGAAGAACATCAACAGGGCACTGCCTGCTGCAGAAAAGGATTCAGTCACAAAATATAATAAAATAAAAGCCGAAGAAAATAAAAGACAAGTACTGTGGGGCATCATAAGACAAGAACTGGAAAAGGCAGAAAGAAGTATAATAACATACAAATCAACAAGGAGGAAAGAATAATAGAAAATCCTCAGGAACTGGCAGACTTTTTAAATGACTATTTCCCTGGTATTGCAGAGAAGTTGCAGCAAAATCTTCCTAAAACTCATGTTGCACCCACAATGACACACAACAAGCACAGTGATGATGTTTCCCATAAAACTACCAGAAGCCAGAAAGGCAACACAGAAATGAAAAAATAAGTAGTCAGCAGACATAGGGGAGGTTCCATTCTCTGTCCCGTATGCACACAAGACAGCAAACAACTCTCATTAGCATACTTTATAATTGACTCATTTAGTTAAGGTACATATTGTTCCAGAGTACCCAAAGCATGCACAAGTTGTGCTCTTACTGAAGAAAAGTAATGCAATGAGTTTTGAAAACTACAAGCCAGTTTTGTTGCTGTCTGCATTCTCAAGAATAACTGAATCAATCAAAAAAAGTAGACTAATGAGTTACATGAATAAATACACCCCTCTTAATGAAACACAGTTTGGTTTCTGAAGTGGGAGAACTAAAATATTGGCTGTTACAGATTTCACGAAAGTGGTACTTGAAGCTCTTGACAAGGCTGATTGGGTTACAGGCATATTCGGCATATTGTCCAAGGCTTTTGATGCTGTTGACTATAAAATACTACTGTACTAAACAAGCTACAAGCACCAAGTCAAAGAGGAATAGTAAACAAGTGGTTCCAATCATACCTGAAAAACAGGATGCAAAAGGTAGAGATAGTTCACACATCTACTGATGATAAATTTTTGGTAAAGCAACTGTCAGCCAAAAGACATATAAACATAAGAGTTCCTCGGGGTAGTGTCTTAGGTACAATTCTGTTCGTAATAATGAATCAATGATGTTCCATACGGTACAATACATGGAGAAAAAGTTCTCTTCACTGATGACATCAACATCATAGTCACTGATAAAAGATGGGAACTCCTTTTGGAGGAAGTAAATGAAATGCTTAGAGATGTTTACTATTGGACAGTATGCAATGACTGAACGCTTATATAAAGGAAACAAACAGCATGCTCTTCAGCATAAAGATGGAAAACAACTCTGTCACATTAAGCACATATGATGTATTGATTGTGTAACAAACACAAAGTTTTTTGGTATGAATATTGTTTGTCAATTAACATGAAATGAACACAAAAAGAATGTTATCAGCAAGCTTGCTCTTTGGCTTTTATCATCAGTTTGTAACAGTCAATACCTCGTAGTGACATACTGGTCCCAAATACACTCAATTCATGACTATAGGATTCTTTTCTGGAGATTGAAGGCATAAAACATGGACTCAGTTTTTAAACTGCAGAAAAAGCATCATAAGAATAATAACTAGAAGTAGGAGTCAGGCTCATTGTAAAGAACTGTTTAAAAAAGTGAGGACATCTATCAATCTGTTGTGCGTATCATGGAAAGAATTACTAAGAACTTTATTAATAGTTCTATACAAAATCCTGGAAAAAGAGTTAGTTTGGACTTACATTTACCAAGGAAAAACCAACAAGAAACTTAAGACATAATTTTCTACCACAGAAGAAAAGTGTATACTATGCTGTGCAATGAAATGAAAAAGATTAAAAAATACATCTATTTAAATTGACAGCTACAACATTCTTCACGTGTAATGCATACTAGACAATTAAAGATTAGAGGACTAAGAATAATGGTTAATATTGAAAGGGGATAGCTACAGCACCCCATTAAATTACAATATATGATCACAATTTAATGCTTTTACGAGTAAAGCTTGTGCTAAAATCTAAAGTGCATAATAATAATATCTTGTCATCTCCTGAGTTCGACACCTCACTCATGGGAAGATGCTGACTCAGTTTTTAAGGTGGACTGAGGGGAGAACTTGATGATGTGCATGGGGCACAGTTGCATGTTTATGAACCTGGAGTCAGTTTTCCGAAAGGACTGGAGTTAGTGCAAGGGGAATCATAGTATTTTCACGGATCAGCAGCCAGCAGTAGATAGATATCTTTAATGTTTGCAGTGATGAAGAGCAAAAAACTGCTTTATATTTTAAGTTATGTGGAGCAAATTGTGTGTAAATCAAAGAAAATTGAACAATAGGGACCAGTCAAATGAGGCAATGCAGTTGTTAACACATTGACTTCATATTCAGGAAGAAGTAGTTTGCTCTGTCCAGCCATCCTGATTTAGGTTTTCCTAAATCATTTCAGGCAAATGCCGGGATGGTTCGTTCATAAAAGCCACAGCCAGTCACCTGCCCTATACTTATAAAAGTTTACTGCTGACTTGTACATTCTCTCTCTCTCTCTCTCTCTCTCTCTCTCTCTCTCTCTCTCTCTGTGTGTGTGTGTGTGTGTGTGTGTGTGTGTGTGTGTTGAGCTAGTTATTTTCATTGTATTACCATGACAAATCCTATATCATGTATGCCTTCACTGTTTTGCATAAATAATCTCACACCAAAACTGTGCACTGTGGACTAAACAAAGCTTGCAGGCTGGTTGCAGAGTATTTAAAACCTAACTGTAGTATATGCAGGGCTGGGCCCCTGCATATTAAGCCACCACAATCCCAGATATACTTTTCTGGCCAGGTATGGCCCCTGTCTTACCTCACAAGAGTCAGAACTGTTTACTGCCAAGCCTCCTGTAGCAGCCACATTGCTTGGGGATACAAGCCACACTAATACGTGATGTGCAGGTCATGGTAAACAGTACTGCAGTCACAGCTACCTATTTGTGTCTGCACAGTCACATGTCTACTTGACACTACCCCTGTATTCCTCCACTGGCGTGTACTCTTATTGCTGCTTAGCCTCTCGATGGCCAGTTCAGCTCTGGGCTCCAGACTGATCTCAAGCTGCCCTCAATGCTACACTTCAGACCACAATGCCTGCACTGCTGCTGTCCATCAAACAGTGCCTCCTTACACCTATCAGAGCTGCTGGATGCCTGTCATCTGCTCAACAAGATAATGTTTTGCCTCACCAGGACTATCTATCCATCAACCACTCTGGAATTCCACACTTCACTGTACCTGTTCCTTGACTGCCCATCAGTTCACAGCCTTGTGGGACCATGTTGCAACATACCCACAGTATCTCACTGTTTATTGCCACTACTGATTGTGGATTTTGTTGTAGTGGGTAATTGCTAAGCATAATCACAAAGGGAGATTTTAGTTGCACTCATATGTAGACTTTCATCCTCTAAAACTGTACACATTTATTTCATGGCTAATAAACAAACATGCATTATTCCAACATGTGCATATCAATCACTACCTTGGTACACCACTTTGCCAAGGATATGTCAACTGGCCATGAGGGTATTGGTTTTGTGCTACAGTGCTCATCCCTTGTCCACCATAGACTTCAGTGCCAGTGAGGATATTGGCTTTATGATGTGTATGACACTCACAGTTTGTGTGGATTCTCAGATTTGCCCACTCCAGTGCCTGCTTATGGTTTACTGTCTGCTGCACCAGCTCCTGGTCTCATCCATCACCATGCCAAACCTCCACCACACCAAGCCAGGTGCTGACATGCCATGTCACATTCCACCCAGACAATGCTACTGTGGCCGACCTCCTTCCCGAGGCTGGCAGCACCTGGCAGGACAAGGAGGATGAGGCTGCTTCTTTGTGTGTCTTTGTTCATTTTTTCTGGAGCAAGACTTTTTTTCTTTTTCCACTGTTTGATTTTGCTTGTGTGTTCATTTGTCCTTAAGGGGCAGCATAATCGTGTTACTGAATTGAATCAGTCTGTCTTTCACTCCTATTACAGAGTGAATGTCTCCAACAGGACTGTTCATCTTTTACGACAGTACGAGTGTCCACATGTGTAGTGGATATGGATTGTCCAGTTCTTGGATTGAGTACCCGTGTTCAGTTGTTTGGCTGTCTTGATTCTGGTAGATAGTCGTTTGCAATTCATGTTCACATTTATCAGCAGACCTAAGTCCTTGGCAATGCTATCTCTACTGTGGAGTTCTGGGGGAGGGGGGGGGGGGCAGGTCCATTCATGTGTTGTTCCAATGTGCATTCTCTTGCTTGCTGTTGCTGGTCTGAAAATTCCTCAAGCTCATGTATTTGTTCAGTCTGTAGTTCCCTTATAGTGTGTTCTGTCACTGGAGCTATCGTTGCCTCCAGCCCTCCAATTCAGGCCTTCAGTAATTTATCTTTACCTCCAGCCCTTCCAGTCAGGCGTCGGGCAATTTAGGACCTACTGCAGAGCATCATTCGGCTCCCTCACATTCTCCAGTTTTTCTTTTGCAGCATTAGGAGGTGGTATGCAGCAGTTTTATGTGTGGAAAGCTGAGCCTCCTGCCATCAAGCTTGTTTGACATGTTGTCATGCCACGTGGCACTCCACTCTTGTTCACAGAATTCAACGCCAGACATCCCTCTGGCATTGATCCAGACCCTGCCCAAGACATCATTGGACTCCATCTCATTCATCGTCAGCCACACAGGCATCTGTCTGGCCATTGCCAGCAGTCACAGCCCACCTACTATCTGCTCTCTTGCGCCAGCCCTTCAGTCATTGTTGGCCCTGTTGCAGCTAGCCCTCTTGATGCTGTTCCCAGCCATTGTCACTTCTGTCACCAAAGTCACAGCTGCCTTTGTGGCCATCCGTGCAGTCTCCTCTACAGTCATCATCAGTCCCTATTACAGTTGGACCTCTTCATGCCATTTCTGGCAGTCACCACCACTGCTACCTCCTCCCTGGCCATACCAGTGTCATGTCAGCCATCCCCACTGGCGCCTCAGATCCCGTCATTTATTCTTCTGAGGCTGGATTGTGCCTTCTTTGACACTTCACCACCAATCCTGCATACACCATGCCTTTTTGCCACCTACAGTGGCTAGTTGCCTTCTGCTGCATGGACATGTTGTATTTCTTTCCTTGGGATCAATTTTTTTGTATTAATTGACTGACTGTCATGTTGCTTCGTTCCAGTCAGTTCTGGTGGGTGCTCAGGACTTTCTCCCCTGGGTGCTATGTTTCTCTGAGATGGTTGTGCACTCTCCATTAAGAGGGCAGGAGTGCAGTACACACAAAGCTGGGCCCCTGCGTATTCGGCCACCATACTCACTGTTATGCTTCACGGGCCATATATGGCCCCTGTTTTGCCTTGGGAGGTCGTTTTTCAACAAAAGAGTTGCTGAGCTATTTACCACCTAGTATCCTGCATCTGGGGACACAAACAGTGCCAATATATGACGTGCAGGCTGTGGTACACAGTGCTGCAGTGGCAGGCACCTATTCTCATCTGTACGAATATTTGTCCACGTGAAACTGCAACTGTATTCCTCCACTGATGGGTACTAAGGTCGCTGCTCAGCTCCTCAATAGCCAGTTCAGCTGCAGACCGATTGCCAGCGGCCTGTAGCCTTTGCTTTAATCACAATGCATGCCACTGCTGCTACTTATCATAGAGCACCTCCTCATGCCTTCGCCGGAATCACAGTCGCTGGACGCCTACAGAGGCTCCAGAAGGCCCTGCTTTGCCTTTGCCTGGATCACTGCCACCGTCCATCGCCACTCTGGAAGGTCCCACTTCACGGAACTTGCACCTTGAGTGCCCACGAGCTCACAGCCTTATTGTAGGACCGTGTTGCTACACACCCACAGCATCTCCCTGTTCATCGCCAGAACCAACAATCGTGGACTTCATCATAGTGGGCACTAACTATGCATCGTCACAAAAGACCATTTTGGATAAATGTTGTCTATATTTTGTTTGATGATATTTTGGAGTTTTCCATTAAATACACTCCTGGAAATTGAAATAAGAACACCGTGAATTCATTGTCCCAGGAAGGGGAAACTTTATTGACACATTCCTGGGGTCAGATACATCACATGATCACACTGACAGACCCACAGGCACATAGACACAGCCAACAGAGCATGCACAATGTCGGCACTAGTACAGTGTATATCCACCTTTCGCAGCAATGCAGGCTGCTATTCTCCCATGGAGACGATCGTAGAGATGCTGGATGTAGTCCTGTGGAACGGCTTGCCATGCCATTTCCACCTGGCCCCTCAGTTGGACCAGCGTTCGTGCTGGACGTGCAGACCGCGTGAGACGACGCTTCATCCAGTCCCAAACATGCTCAATGGGGGACAGATCCGGAGATCTTGCTGGCCATGGTAGTTGACTTACACCTTCTAGAGCACGTTGGGTGGCACGGGATACATGCGGACGTGCATTGTCCTGTTGGAACAGCAAGTTCCCTTGCCGGTCTAGGAATGGTAGAACGATGGGTTCGATGACGGTTGGATGTACCGTGCACTATTCAGTGTCCCCTCGACGATCACCAGTGGTGTACGGCCAGTGTAGGAGATCGCTCCCCACACCATGATGCCGGGTGTTGGCCCTGTGTGCCTCGGTCGTATGCAGTCCTGATTGTGGCGCTCACCTGCACGGCGCCAAACACGCATACGACCATCATTGGCACCAAGGCAGAAGCGACTCTCATCGCTGAAGACGACACGTCTCCATTCGTCCCTCCATTCACGCCTGTCGCGACACCACTGGAGGCGGGCTGCACGATGTTGGGGCGTGAGCGGAAGATGGCCTAACGGTGTGCGGGACCATAGCCCAGCTTCATGGAGACGGTTGCGAATGGTCCTCGCCGATACCCCAGGAGCAACAGTGTCCCTAATTTGCTGGGAAGTGTCGGTGCGGTCCCCTACGGCACTGCGTAGGATCCTACGGTCTTGGCGTGCATCCGTGCGTCGCTGCGGTCCTGTCCCAGGTCGACGGGCACGTGCACCTTCCGCCGACCACTGGCGACAACATCGATGTACTGTGGAGACCTCACGCCCCACGTGTTGAGCAATTCGGCGGTACGTCCACCCGGCCTCCCGCATGCCCACTATACGCCCTCGCTCAAAGTCCGTCAACTGCACATACGGTTCACGTCCACGCTGTCGCGGCATGCTACCAGTGTTAAAGACTGCGATGGAGCTCCGTATGTCACGGCAAACTGGCTGACACTGACGGTGGCGGTGCACAAATGCTGCGCAGCTAGCGCCATTCGACGGCCAACACCGCGGTTCCTGGTGTGTCCGCTGTGCCGTGCGTGTGATCATTGCTTGTACAGCCCTCTCGCAGTGTCCAGAGCAAGTATGGTGGGTCTGACACACCGGTGTCAATGTGTTCTTTTTTCCATTTCCAGGAGTGTATGTATACACTGTTTACTCTTAAGGCAGGCTTCTGAAACAGGCAAATAAAAATAGTGAGAGGATCTCTGGATAAATAAATAGATGGACTATCTATAAGTATACAATAGCCAACGAAAACACAACAGGTTACCTGTAAATTGCTTTGGCACATCAACTTGACCTAATCATTAGTTCTGTGTTAGCTTGCACTTAAAAAGTTCACATCCTATCAGGGAATGGGTGAACGACTATCCAGTAAACTTTTGTCGATTGTAGTTGGCAACAACCTCAAGCTACAAAACAGCGTAAGAATACTCAGCTCAATTTGTCACTTATCACAAGCTATATTGCATCTAATGCTGTATGAATGACACTTCCAGATCTTTCTGTGCATTATGACCTTAAGCTACAAGCAAGCACAAGCACAAGCTACAAGCAAGTATCTATGTTTTAATGGTTTATTGTACTATACTCTTAACCACAGTCCATAATGTTGGCTTTTTCCGCCTTTGAATAAGCCAATGTCCTTCCTTGGCCTCGACGGTTCAAATCCCTGTCCGAATATAAAAATTTATGTACCCGTCATTTTCCTAACTCGGTCAAAGCAAATGGCATGATGGTTCATTGAAAGGACACGGACGATTTTCCTCCCCCCTTCTTTCCTAATCTGAGCTTGTGCTCTGTCTCTGATGACCTCGTTCTCGACAATATGTTAAAACTAAAGTCGTCCATCCTCATTACTCGCTGATTCACCCATCAACTTTGAATGGTTTTGTGTTACGTGTCCACGTCTCCCTGCCACAAGTCAAAACTGTAATATAGACTGGCGGTAAACTTTCCATTTCCGAAACATTCGGAAAGTTAAGTTTGAAAACCCGATGTACCACAGTCATTTTTTTTCTTATTTTTTCTTTCCTTGTCGTTCATCCAGCGTGCTATTCATCTCCCTTAGATGAAAATCCCTCATTTCATTATGTTACTTCATTGTTTACGAACATATGATTGCTCTGCTCATATGGGGGGGGGTGGTGTACAACTTGCGTACTCTTCGCATTTACGGAAACTCCTTCACCCTCATTTATAATCAGTCTTTTGACAAGAAAAACTTCGCCTCGTAGTCCTAGACCATTATTTTGTACATATTTGCACGTGCTGCTGTAATGTTCCCCCTCTGAACATTAGCAGTCGTAAAAGCAGGAAACAAATTGTTAATATTTCTACGAAACAACAAAAAATACTAGGCGTACGTGAACGTCAAATTACTACACGTTTGTCTGTTAGCTCTCGATGTAACTCCACATTGACCACAGAGTTAACTTTGACATATCACAGTGGACCATCTTTCATTTCAAGTCCTTAGAATTGTGGGCGTGTTGCGGATTATCTTTGCAAACTTTTATTTGCTCATGTTTATAAATAGCAAGAGAAAGTTTACATTGATGTAGAGGCGTCAGCAAAGAGCGTCGCGTCTGTTGAACGTTACGCACAGTGAGATGGTAGCATCGGTTGAAATAATTTTTATAATGGAATTAATTATTTGTTAATGACATCACGACATCGTCACGCATTGAAAGTGAACAGCTATATTACCGTGAGGGCGCACTATTTATTTCCGAAAGAGACATGGGCTCGACGTTTGCAAAATTGTTGAGAGATAATTGCCGCCCCGACATTTTAGCAGATAATGTACGGCAGCTTGTTGGAAAGAAAAGAAAACGAAGCGAAGAACCCGAACCTGAATTGAACGACCGAATGCGGGCGCCCAAAAAGTAAGTTTCAATAACTCAGCACGAATCGTATATGCGACGGAGTTTATTTCGTAATTCTTCCCATTTACTTAAAATTCAACTTTCTTCTTACCAGTATAATACCGTTGTGTGAGTTGTAAATACTTATATATGTATCTTAATTTTTCCTTGATTTTTTCTTTTGCATCTGGAACCAGAAGCCAATCGGTAATGACAACTGTCATCTCTTACACCCTCCCCCCCCCCCCCCCCCCCCCCCCGCCTTTTCCTTAATGTGAATCTTTCTTTATTTTATGACAGAATTACGGTCACGATGTGGAAAATTATTGTGTAGTTTTCCGATAAATGCTCGCAGCAGTGCGTCACCTGGGGGATGTTATGAGACAATACAAAGTAACATAGCAAAAACAGAGCAGTTATATTAATGATGGATTTAGAAAACTTAATGGTTAGGAACGTACTTGGAGGTGATTCAACAGTTTTATGAGTGTGATAGCAGACTTTTCAACATTGGACGGTAACTTTAACTATGTTTAAGCTTTAAATCGGCTGCAACTGAGTTAACAAGATTTCTCCATATTCTGTAATGTTTCTGTGTATATTAGCACTGTTCCTTACCGAAAGGCGGCCAGTTTAAATGTAAGAGAAGAAATCCACCAGATCCACAATGTATCTTGTGTTCAGACTTTCGTTATGAACAGGGTGCAGTTTCTCTGTTAACTTTGCAACATAATGCCGAAAAATGCCACCTACCCAATATTTTTGAGAGTAGACTGTTGGAATATTGCGAATTTTCCTCAGATTGGAACCACTATCCCAGTTTCATTGAATGTTTATGTAGTATAGTTTATTTTTGTACTTAGTTTATATTTCGCAGTGATATATGGAATAAACCAAAATTGCTTACAAATTTATGTTTGATGCAAAAAATTAAGTAACAATAGGCCAAAGGAAGTGACTGATTCTAGAGGATAAACCCAACAGCAACTGTCGATACCACATTATAAAACCCCAAAACATTCACCACAATTATTGCCATCCACAAAAAAAACACCACCAAGAGAAACCAAATTGGAATCTTGACCTATATAGGTCAGCAGTAACTCGCGATACCAAACCACCCGTAGCTACAACCACACATTGGAATCAAACACTTCCCTTGACCTATATAGGTCAACAGCAACTCACAATACCAAATCACCAATAACAACAACCAAACAACTCACTCTAGGTGCGACTCTACAATCTCTCTCTCTCTCTCTCTCTCTCTCTCTCTCTCTCTCTCTCTCTCTCTCTCTCTCTCACTCACTCACTCACTCACTCACTCACACACACACACACACACACACACACACACACACACACACACACACACACACACATATATATAAACAAAAACACACACACCAACAAAGAAAAACCACAACCCACCCTGCCCTCCCCTCAAAATCAAAAACCCGTAAACAAATAAAAACCAAAAAAAATCTCAATCACACACTACAAATCAACAAAAACTGCAACAAATGATATCCTCCACAACAAAATCATAAAACAACCACCACCACCCACCCACCTACCTCCAAAAAGCCTTCCCAACAACTAACCCCCCCCCCCCCCCCCCTAGCTGCAGCCACACATACCCCCTCCACCCCACATGACACCTCCCTAACCAACAACCTTCGGGCTATACATTGTACTAACTGCCCTTAAAAAACCCTAAAAATACCATAGCTCTCAGGGACACTCTTCCGCCAACAGTACTCATCTAAATGAGACTGAAGTTTAGAAGAGCACCTCATCCCCCTCCCAATAACTTACTTAACGGCCCCCCAAAACCCCTCTATGATATTCGTACAGGCCCCGGTCTCATAATTTTTAAACTCTAACACTATGATTAACTACTGAATCATTGTACTCCCGCACACCCAACCCCCTATAAGATGAAAATGCGTCTGAAACTATGGTACTCCCCTCTGCTATGAAATCCTCAATTAATCCCACTAATTCCCTTTTCGTCTACCCTTCCAAAACCATAATTACACATTCTGAAACCCCCCACCCCCCCTCCGACACAACAGCCACCCACACCCATACACCAACCAAAGATTTACCCCTCCCATACTTCTTCCTCCCAAACTGCAACTCGTCAACCTCCACCACTACCCCAGGCCCACCCAACTTACCCCTGTACTTAATATACTCTGGACACACTTCACAACAAAATGAAAAGCAATTCAGCACAGTCCTCTCACTCACACCAGTCTCGTGCACAGAAACTGTGAGAAGATCTATAACAAAAATGATAAGTCATTAACACAATTTCTCGCATGCCCAACTTAGGTTTCTCGAACCAGGAACCTTGCCTTATGGAATGCCATCGGTTATCCCTACGGCACCTCCACATATAGCCGTCCCTGGTCCGAGACGCCAGAACTTTCATGAATTGCATTTCCTCCCAACAGACAGCACTTCACCCCTTCGAGCAACAGCCCAAAAAGCTGAAGAAACTTGATGAAGGACAATGCACTGTCCCCCATCTGCGTACACAAATGCATACTGTTCAGTGTGTCATTCATATCCATACCTAACAAAGGCATAAACAAAGTAATTTGGAAAAATTCACACACAACGAACAGCAAACAACACTACAATAACTTAGACACAACAAAAATCTAAATCGTTAACTCACTGAAAACTATTCCTGTAAACGCACAGTCAACAGCAAAACCAAATGTGTCGAGGACTGATACGCAACTGAACCCAATACACCACATAACACGCAACCCATAAACACGCCACCAGAGAGCACCAATGACCACATCAAGGCTATCAGTAGGTCTGATGGAATGCCATCTGCTCCTGAGGCCTTGTTTTGACTTAGGGCTTTTACTGGTGTGTCAAATTCTGCTCCCAGAATCATGTTTCCCATCTTATCTTCAACTAAGTCCTATTCCATTTCTACAATGGTGCGTGCAAGTTCGTCTCCCTTGTATAGACCCTCTATATACCATTTAACTTATACAAAACCTCAGGCTCCTTCAATTTATCCAGGCCCCATACCCTAAATTTCCAACCTTTTTTGCAATTTCTTCAGTATTATTCGGCAGGTCATAACCAATAAACTATGGTCAGAGTCCACAGGCTCCTAGAAACATCTTAAAGTTTAAAATCTGGTTCTGAAATCTCTGTCTTAAAAATATATGATAAATTACCTCTATTTGAATTTGTATTTTTAACCCTTTATTCACCTCATCAGAAGTCCTATTTCTCATGAACCAAACTTCATTAATTCCCAGTATATCTAACTTCAACTTATCTATTTCCCTTTTCAAATTTTCTAACCTACCTCCCCGATTAAGGGATATAAGGTTCTGCTCTGATCCCTAGGATGGCGGTTCTGGTTCTCCTGATGATGACATCCTCTTTTATTTTTATATTTATATAAACTAAAAAACATTTTTTAAACTGTATTTGCACTAATACACAGAATTAGAAACACGATTTTCCACTTCTTCTGTATTTTCGGCACTATGCCGGACTTTTCTTTTCTCTCTCTTCAGGAAGTTGGTTTCCACTTGATGAAGTGTTTTGCACTGTTTCCAACTTTGAATTTACCTTTTTTCTTAGAATTTGCCTTTGCTTTATACCAACATCCACAGATAAGATGTTCCTTCAGTTTTCGTTTGAAAGTGCGCAGTCCATTTATGCCCATTGGCAGTCAGTTATAAATCAAGCTTCCTGCATTTCCGGGGTTCCTATCTGTTACTTTCAGCCCTCTGCTGCAGATATAAGTTTCTCTAGCTCTTGTGTTGTCAAGAAAACCTCTGTTTAGACATGGTGTTCCATTTACCGTTAAAAGAAGTATTTACAGGTGTTTGTACCATTTACGGTTAAAAGAAGTACTGTCTCATACATGCGCATAATTGGTACAGTTTGTTTTTCAGATTCTGTAAATTGATTTTGCATGATTCCAATGGTGTTAGTTTTGCTATGAATCTGTGGTTTTCTTTTCAAGTACTAAAGTTCTCTGAATATATGTATATATCTGTTGCTCCTCTCCATATTAGTATAGCCTCATTCCCAAAACCCACTTCTTCTAGGCCTTTGTCTGCACTGCTCAGTATAAAATCATCTTAAGCTGTAATTTCTGTTTGTTTGAAATTTTGTATGTAGGGCCTATATATTTTGGAATAGATTATTTACTTGAAAGTACCTGACTCACTACACACTAGTAAAACTGCGTTGTTGGCGTACGTCACTAGTTTCTCATTTATATACAAAATGAAGAGTAGAAGTCTTATTACTTAACCCTGTGCTACTTTGTATTTCACTTCCAGAAGATCAAAGTAAACATTTTTCTCTGTGTTTCTGGATTTATGTTTTATTGTAGTGCACTCTGTTTTCAGTGAAGGTTTCTATAATATCTGCAGCTTTTCATATAATGCCATAGCAGTGCAGTTTCTCTAAAAGGATTCTGTGACAGACACAGTCAAAAGAGTTGGAAACTTCCAAGTACACAGAGATACTGTCTTAATATCATCCAGCACCTCAACTGTGCATGTTACGAACTTTGCCACTGCATTTTTTTGTAGATCTTTCCTTTGCGGACCCATCTTGTGCTTCAAGGAAGATATGTTGCTTCTATATGAACTTTACCATTCTATCTTTAATCACTGTTTGTACTATTTAAGTTATGGCTCTATAATTTCTGTATCTCGTTTACACCTGCTTCAAACACTGGCACTACCTTATGGCTCTCCTTTATCAGTGACTTTAATTAGTGGCACTACCTTCCTAATTTTTATGCTTTTTGGAAAAACTACTTTGATATTTAGCACAGCATTTTCCCATATTTGCTGATATGCCATCCAGACCCTTTGTATTTTTATGTTTTAGTGCTCTAATTGTTTTTGAAACTTCAAATTAATCTGTAAGGAACAGTTATATACTCTTCAGTAACCTCTTTGCTGCTTTCTGTGCTTTTTAATACTGCTATGTTTTGTTTTAAAAGTTGTTGATTGAAACTATTACACACTTGTTGTGGATCTGTCAATTCTTTCCACCCCCTTGTCAATGTTGTGTTTGTATCTTTTCTGTTTTCCTTTATATAGGTCCAAAATGTTTTACAGGTGTTAGAGGAAGTTTGTATTTTTAGTTTTTGATGACTAACTTATACTTCTGTTGTCATTCTATGGTGTGCTTTCTTCTTGTTCCTGTAAGCTTTCAGGTCACTTCTTGTTTTTTTAACTTCTATGATGATCCATTTCTTGTTTGGCTTGCCGCTAATGGTTCTGCATACTTTAGTACAAGCTACATTTATGTGACATCCTTAATATATCACAGAAGGTTTCCCAGCTATTTTCTACACTGCTTTCTTTATAAACATGATCTCATTTTTCTGCTGTTATAAGATTACCAATTTTAGTTTATTTAAATTCAGCCACTATGCTATCCTAGTCTTTTATACTGTCTTGCAGTTGAGTTATTTGTCCAAAATGGTCTGCAACAACAGTATATACAACCTGAATTGTATGTCTGTCAGAAGGTATATTTGAAAGATATGCTCTCATAATGTGCAAGATGTTTCTATCCATAGTGTCTGATTTTTTTACATGACACTGGAGATACAGTATATAACCTATTTTCCCATCATCCAAGAAAGTGAAAAGATGCTGTGTCAAATTAATGACAGTCTTGGCATCTGGATCCATATAATTTATAAAATACCTTTTCAGTGGAAGATCACCTATATCAGTCAATTCATATAGTTTCTGACCACTTAACAGAATACAAATGGCATGTTAAAAATCAAGCTTTGGAAAAATCCAGCTCAAAAAGTTATGTTAAATGAAGTAGACATCTTGTCTCATGCATCGACTTACTAAGACCCTGTCGTCAAAGAGACTGTAGAAATTGGAATTTGCAGTAGCAATGTTAACTGGAACAGTGGCTATAATCTTAGTCATCCATGGAAAAGGGCTCGTGATGTTGAGGGACTATAGAGAAGTGGTGGTACTGCTAGTGTCCCCCAATCGCCAACATTGGCATAATTTATGGCAGTGTGATGTCACAAAGATGTGGGTCAACCAATCACATTCTGTTTACTCATTACTAAAAGGCCATCACAGAAGCAATTAAAACAATTAGTTGTCCTACTGAAGGTAATAAAGGTAATTGTTGGAACCAAGAGTTTTTATTTTAGTTTGACATAGAAAGAGGAATGGAATGGCACATTTCATACATATTAGTTATATTCCATTAATGACATTCGATTATGATCGCAACCTACTCCCCATGTGATAAAATCTTGCTTCACAGTGTCACTAATTCAGTCATGAGACTCTTGTAACTGGCTTTTAATGTAAGCCGTTTTTTATAAAAAGACTCAAGTTTTAATAAAGAAGTTGACTGCCAGCTAGAGCACTAGGACGTTTAAGGAACCAAAATGTGCATTTTTGTTGTTAGTTCAAAGACACTGAAGTAAAACAAAAGAGGAACTGACAACTGTGACAGTACTCCCATTTATTACATCATGGAAAGTTTTCTTTTTTGTCTCCTGCTCCATGACCCGTCGAGAGCTGCTCTGACTTTCATTACCAACTATAGCAGCCTTGACTATCAATTGAATTAATGGTAACATCTTTTACATTTCCAGGAAAAAGCTAATGTGTACCCCAAAATACATTCACAAGACCTTGTTCACTGAGGGGAAGGGGAGTGATGTGACTGTGAATGCATTGGACAAACAGTGGAAACTGCACAAAATATATCTTTCTCAAGTAAGTATATCATGACGTCGTGTTGTTTATAGTTTTTCGACACCTGCCAATAAATTAAATCAAAGAGTACCTTGACCCAAGGTTTAAATTCAAGTATGCTTTTAGGTAATTACTTACTCTGTTAAAAACTGTTGTGTGCAGAAGAATATATTTCTTACACTCTAATGGGCTAAAGAAAATAGCAACACAGAAACAGAAAATTCATATCAGATGCTATAACTGTACAGCGTAGCCACAGCTTTTGGTCAGTACTGAGCTCACAAATGAGATGCTAAGTCTGAAATCCATGAAAACTTCCTGGGAAACTTAAAACTCTTGTGAATGCAATTAAAAAAGAAATGTTTGTCATCAAATGTGGTTTTCCTTAAAAAGATAGTAGAACACCTACTCATCAGTATCCGTTATGTGTATAAGTGGACATGTAAAAGGCCAAAATTGTGTAAGCTTGAATTTTTTACTTGATGAAGAGCATGCGAAGTAAACCGTGGACAAGCGAGACAAATGGGGGGGGGAGTAGGGATTTATACTTAGTCTTAGGAAGGACTAGTAAGGTTCCTGTTGCTTGAGGCAGATTGTCAACATGGGGACTGGCCGCCTAGCCTTGCCTATTCACCCTGTGAATGGGCAAGTGGCCACTCCTTCAGCAGGGTCTGAGCAGGCTCATTGGGGCAAGGGATTTACTAGTTATCAGGAGCTCCAGTATTAGGTGTGTTATGAAGTCCCTTAGGAAAATAGCATCTAGTGCTGGAAAGAACGCCAGTGTTTGCTTGATACATCTGACAGGGACCTCAACCAAGATGTAGAGGAGGTCTCGCATGTGGCTATCGAGGGTGCAGGATGCAGTCATTTGCAAATTGTGTCTCTTTTCTGCAACAAGATGCCTGTCTCTTGGGTTGTGAGACCATTGTCCATTCATACGAGTGGCTGGTGGAAGTGGTGAAGACTGCTGGCCCTGCCTATATGGTGCAAGCAGAGCTTGCAAATTATTTGCAGAATCCAGTTCTGAGTGGAGCAGAAAAGAGAATATTTAGTAGTGGTATGAGGTATCTGTTGAGAGGCCAGACAAACGCGTGGTTCCTGAAGAGGGGCAGCAGCCTTTTCAGTAGTTGCAAGGGCAACAGTCTGGATGATTGACTGATCTGGCCTTGTAACAATAGTCACAACGGCCTTGCTGTGCTGGTACTGCGAACGGCTGAAAGCAAGTGGAAACTACAGCCGTAATTTTTCCCGAGGGCATGCAGCTTTACTGTATGATTAAATGATGATGGCATCCTCTTGGGTAAAATATTCCGGAGGTAAAATAGTCCCCCATTCGGATATCCGGGCGGGGACTACTCAGCAGGATGTCGTTATCAGGAGAAAGAAAACTGGCGTTCTACGGATCGGAGCGTGGAATGTCAGATCCCTTAATCGGGCATGTAAGTTAGAAAATTTAAAAAGGGAAATGGATAGGTTGAAATTAGATATAGTGGGAATTAGTGAAGTTCGGTGGCAGGAGGAACAAGACTTCTGCTCAGGTGACTACAGGGTTATAAACACAAAATCAAATAGGGGTAATGCAGGAGTAGGTTTAATAATGAATAGGAAAATAGGAATGCGGGTAAGCTACTACAAACAGCATAGTGAACGCATTATTGTGGCCAAGATAGATACGAACTCCACACCTACTACAGTAGTACAAGTTTATATGCCAACTAGCTCTGCAGATGACGAAGAAATTGAAGAAATGTATGATGAAATAAAAGAAATTATTCAGGTAGTGAAGGGAGACGAAAATTTAATAGTCATGGGTGACTGGAATTCGAGTGTAGGAAAAGGGAGAGAAGGAAACATAGTCGGTGAATATGGATTGGGGCTAAGAAATGAAAGAGGAAGCCGCCTGGTAGAATTTTGCACAGAGCACAACATAATCATAGCTAACACTTCGTTTAAGAATCATGAAAGAAGGTTGTATACATGGAAGAACCCTGGAGATACTAAAAGGTATCAGATAGATTATATAATGGTAAGACAGAGATTTAGGAACCAGGTTTTAAATTGTAAGACATTTCCAGGGGCAGATGTGGACTCTGACCACAATCTATTGATTATGACCTGTGGATTAAAACTGAAGAAACTGCAAAAAGGTGGGAATTTAAGGAGATGGGACCTGGATAAACTGAAAGAACCAGAGGTTGTACAGAGTTTCAGGGAGAGCATAAGGGAGCAATTGACAGGAATGGGGGAAAGAAATACGGTAGAAGAAGAATGGGTAGCTTTGAGGGATGAAGTAGTGAAGGTAGCAGAGGATCAAGTAGGTAAAAAGACGAGGGCTGGTAGAAATCCTTGGGTAACAGAAGAAATATTGAATTTAATTGATGAAAGGAGAAAATATAAAAATGCAGTAAATGAAGCAGGCAAAAAGGAATACAAACTTCTCAAAAATGAGATCGACAGGAAGTGCAAAATGGCTAAGCAGGGACGGCTAGAGGACAAATGTAAGGATGTAGAGGCTTATCTCACTAGGGGTAAGATAGATACTGCCTGCAGGAAAATTAAAGAGACCTTTGGAGAGAAGAGAACCACTTGTATGAATATCAAGAGCTCAGATGGCAACCCAGTTCTAAGCAAAGAAGGGAAAGCAGAAAGGTGGAAGGAGTATATAGAGGGTCTATACAAGGGCGATGTGCTTGAGGACAATATTATGGAAATGGAAGAGGATGTAGATGAAGATGAAATGGGAGATACGATACTGCGTGAAGAGTTTGACAGAGCACTGAAAGACCTGAGTCGAAACAAGGCCCCTGGAGTAGACAACATTCCATTGGAACTACTGACGGCCTTGGGAGAGCCAGTCCTGACAAAACTCTACCATCTGGTGAGCAAGATGTATGAAACAGGCGAAATACCCTCAGACTTCAAGAAGAATATAATAATTCCAATCCCAAAGAAAGCAGGTGTTGACAGATGTGAAAATTACCGAACTATTAGTTTAATAAGTCACAGCTGCAAAATACTAACACAAATTCTTTACAGACGAATGGAAAAACTAGTAGAAGCCAACCTCAGGGAAGATCAGTTTGGATTCCGTAGAAACACTGGAACACGTGATGCAATACTGACCTTACGACTTATCTTAGAAGAAAGATTAAGAAAAGGCAAACCTACGTTTCTAGCATTTGTAGACTTAGAGAAAGCTTTTGACAATGTTGACTGGAATACTCTCTTTCAAATTCTAAAGGTGGCAGGGGTAAAATACGGGGAGCGAAAGGCTATTTACAATTTGTACAGAAACCAGATGGCAGTTATAATAGTCAAGGGACATGAAAGGGAAGCAGTGGTTGGGAAGGGAGTAAGACAGGGTTGTAGCCTCCCCCAATGTTGTTCAATCTGTATATTGAGCAAGCAGTAAAGGAAACAAAAGAAAAATTCGGAGTAGGTATTAAAATCCATGGAGAAGAAATAAAAACTTTGAGGTTCGCCGATGACATTGTAATTCTGTCAGAGACAGCAAAGGACTTGGAAGAGCAGTTGAATGGAATGGACAGTGTCTTGAAAGGAGGATATAAGATGAACATCAACAAAAGTCGGGTGATGCTGAGGGAATTAGATTAGGATTGAGAGACACTTAAAGTAGTAAAGGAGTTTTGCTATTTGGGGAGCAAAATAACTGACAATGGTCGAAGTAGAGAGGATATAAAATGTAGACTGGCAATGGCAAGGAAAGCGTTTCTGAAGAAGAGAAATTTGTTAACATCGAGTATAGATTTAAGTGTCAGGAAGTCATTTCTGAAAGTATTTGTATGGAGTGTAGCCATGTATGGAAGTGAAACATGGACGATAAATAGTTTGGACAAGAAGAGAATAGAAGCATTCGAAATGTGGTGCTACAGAAGAATGCTGAAGATTAGATGGGTAGATCACATAACTAATGAGGAAGTATTGAACAGGATTGGGGAGAAGAGAAGTTAGTGGCACAACTTGACCAGAAGACGGGATCGGTTGGTAGGACATGTTCTGAGGCATCAAGGGATCACCAATTTAGTATTGGAGGGCAGCGTGGATGGTAAAAATCGTAGAGGGAGACCAAGAGATGAATACACTAAGCAGATTCAGAAGGATGTAGATTGCAGTAGGTACTGGGAGATGAAGCAGCTTGCACAGGATAGAGTAGCATGGAGAGCTGCATCAAACCAGTCTCAGGACTGAAGACCACAACAACAACATCATGAGGTATCCTCCATCATACACCATCCTGTGTCTTGCATAGCATATTTAGCAGAATTTAATTGGATAGATAAGAATTCTATTCACCATGTGGCGGGAGAACACATGCATAAAAGAAGGTTGTAATTAGGCAAGCTTTTGGAGCCAGTGGCTCCTTCTGGCAGAAGGGTTGAAGGGGAAGGAAGAAGGGTGAAGGAGGAGGACTGGAGAGGTCTAGGAAATGGGGTAGATTTTGGGAAAGTCACCCAGAATGGCGAGTCAGGGGAGGCTTACTGCCCGGGACAAGAAGGAAAGACTGATTGTTGGGGACTGGATCAGATGGGATTTGAAGACCTGAGAGGTTATAGGTGGAAGACAGTGTAATATGCAAGACAGAGATGACTGCCTCAACATCATGCATGAGTTAAGAAGAGTGAAAAGCTGCGTGCATGATATGTAACAGAGGTGGGAGGTGCTGGTTAAAATTAAACGCCTAAGACAATGAAAGATATAGAAAATGAAAACGGAGTGAAGGAAAGAGTAGTTACTGTGAAGAAATGCTGAGATGCAAGAAATAACATAAATTAAGACCAGGTGGGTGGCAAGAACCAAGCACATGTTGTAGCGCTAGTTCCATCTGCAGAGTTGTGAGAAACTGGTGACTAGGGGAAGAATCCAGATGGCGTGTGTGGTGAACCTGGCGCCGAGGTCACGAATGTCATGTTGTGGTGCATGTTCTGCAACGGGATATTGCATGTTGCCAGTATACACCCTCTGCCTTTACCTATTCACCCTAATTGATAATTTGACAGTAGTCATGCCAATGTAAAAGGCTGAACAGTGTTTTCACGACAGTTGGTACATGACATGTTTCACAGGTGGCTCTTCCTTTGATAGTATATGTTTTGCCTGGTACAGGGCTGCTATAGGTAGTGGTAGGAGGGTGCACATGGCAGGTCTTGCAGTGGGGCAGTTACAGGGGTTCTCATTTCAGGGCACGATTTTAGGAAGTCATGGCCATGTCGAATTAACTGATTAATACATTCCAGACCAGGTTAATACTGAGTGACTAGTGGTGTGCTCCAAAGTTGTTTTTTGGAGGGATCAGCAGTACCAGGATTGGATGTGATGGTCGGGGAAGTCTGCTTTTGAATGAGGTTGGTGGGGTAATTCTTACCAACAGCTTCAACTTTGAGGGGCAGACATACCCTTATATCAGGGGTATGACCATGGGAGCCAGGATGGTTCCTTCCTATGCCAACTTTTTCATGGGTCGCTTGGAGGGTCTTTCGTGGGATCCATAAGTCTTCAGCCCCTGGTTTGGTTTAGGTACATTGATGACCCATGGTGAGGCCAACTTTTTAAAACTCCTGTCATCTCTGAATACCTTCTCCCATTTAAGTTTCACATGGTCCTATTCTGAATCCCATGCCACTTTCCTCGATGTTGATCTCACCCTCACTAAAGGCCAGCTACACACTTCTGTCCACATTAAACCTACCAACAAACAACAGTACTTACATTTTGACAGTTGCCTTGGCATTTGAGACATACGTATTTGTTTGGTTGCAGACCCTTTACAGTATTACACCACCTTCTCAACTCAGCCTTCACTGTGCATACTTACCCCACCAGGTTACTTCAAAAGCAGATTTACTGGGCCATCACATCCAATCCTGGTACTGTTGATCCCTCCAAAAACCAACTTCAGAGCACACCACTAGTCACTCAGTATTATCCTGGTCTGGAATGTGTTAATCAGCTACTTCGACATGGCCATGACTTCCTAAAATCGTGCCCTGGTGAGATTTTGCCACACTACCCCAAGAATAGCTTTTCATTGCCCTCCCAATCTCCATAATATTCTTGTCAGACCCTATGTGCTTTCTGCACCCATCTCCCTGCCTTATGGCTCCTACCCCTGTAATCATTCCCGCTGCAAGTCTTGCCCTACCACCACCTATAACAGCCATGTAACTGGCAAAATGTATAGTATCAAAGGGAGAGCCACCTGTGAAATGACACGACATGTACCAGCTGTTTTGTAAACACTGTTCAGCCTTTTACATCGGCATGACTACCACCAAATTATCAATTGGGGTGAATAGGTAAAGGCAGGGGGTGTACACTGGCAACATGCAATATCCTGTTGCAGAGCATGCTCTACAACATGACATTCGTGGCCTTGGCTCCATGTTCACCATACATGCCATCTGGATTCGTCCCCCAGACCCCAGTTTCTCACAACTCTGCAAGTTGCTACAACGTGTGCTTGGTTCTTGCCATCTGCCTGGCCTGTGTCTCAGCATTTCTTCATAGTAACTACTCTTTTCTTCACTCTGTTTTCATTTTCTACATCTTTCATTGTTTTACCCATCTGTTTTTAACGGCCCCTCCCATCTCTGTTACATATAATGCACATAGCTTTACACTCTTATTAACTCATGGCCGTGATCTCTGTCTTCATATTACACTGTCTTCCACCTATAAGCTCTCAGGTCTTCAAATTCCATCTATGCAGTCCCCAACAATCAGTCTTTCCTTCTCATCCCGTGCATTAAGCCTCCTCTGACCAGCAGTTCAAGATGAGTTTCCTGACATCTACCCTTTTTCCTAGACCTCTCCAGTCCTTTTACTTCACCCTCCTTCCTTCCCCATCAACCCCTCTGCCTGAAGAAGGAGCCACTGGCTTTGAAAGCTTGCCCAATTCCAACCTTCTTTTATGTGTGTGTTCTGCTGCAGCTTGGAGAGTAGATTTGTTATCTATCCAATTAAATTATTTTGTTAAAAACAGAGTATACATGTAGGTGTAATACACCTTGTTGACATAGAGATTACTAGAATTACAGCTCACTCTGAGTGGACAACTAAAGTGCAGAAAGTTGAATTTGTCAGTTTCAAAGTAACCAACCTAGTATTCACCTTAAGTGATTAAGGGAAACCATTAGAGAGTCCTGATAGGGATTTAATCTTCCTCTTCCTCTTCTTGCTCCCCCTGCTACCCCCATTCACATTTGCCTCCCAACTATGAGTTCTGTGTTTTAACCATAGCACATCCTTTTTTGGCAATTGCCTTTTGTAACAGCTTTGAGTGAAGAAAAATACAGAGCACAATTATTTTACTACCCATTCAGTAAGTCAGCCAAAAGAGCCAAGCAACTTGTGTTAGGAATATAGGCAGGGAAAGTAAAAACTAAACAGAAGCATAAAATGAAAGGAAAGGAGGAAGGGGTTAATTCTAGCTAAATAATGTCATTTGATAGGGGACAGATGGTAGCAGCAGATTTGATGCCTCAATTTGAATTCCAGTGTGCATTACTTCACTGAAGTGGGCTTGTATTCTGGGGACTTCGCAGTTTTTTTAGGTTTGATGGTCTAGGGAAACTACAGAAGAGTGCAAGGCTAACACAGAACAAGGGTAGACCTAACAACAATCAGTGTTGTAGTTGTACATTGTTGTAACTGTATAACTGTCTTGGGGAAGAACCAGAGTTCCAAGTGTTAAAAGAAAGCACTGAAGCTCAAATTGTTATAGGTGCTGTAAGGTGGCTAATGCCAGAGATAAGTTCATCTGAAATTTTTACAAAAGGCCTTACAGTGTTCAGAAAGCACACATTCTATACAGTTGGTAGTGGGAGTGTTTATTGCTGTTGGAATTAGTTTACTTAAATGTAGTAAAACTGAAGTAGATGGTTCCTATGTGTTAGTATGAGTAGAGGTTATACTTCATAACCGGAATAAATTATTAGTTGGTTCCTTTTACCCTCACCCTCCCCCCACTCATACGATACAGTTGCTGAACACTGAACAGTTCAAAGAAAATTTGAGTCTCATCACAAATAGGTACCCCACTAATACAATTATAGCTGGTGGTGACTTCAGTCTATCCTCGATATGTTGACAAAAATACATGTTTTAAGTCCATGGTAGGCATAAAATGTTATCCAAAATCATAATGAATGCTTTCTCAGAAAATCATTTTATACAATTAGTTGAGGGGCCCACTTGAAGTGTAAATGGTTGCAAAAACATGCTTGACCTCTTAGCAACAAATGATCCCGAACAGATGGGAGCATCATGACGGATATAGGGATTAGTGACCACAAGGCTGTTGTAGCAAAACTGAATACCATAATATCCAAATCCACCAAAAATTACACAAAACAGATCTACTAAAAAAAAGAAAGGCCCTTCTAAGAGATGTCTCCACACCTTCAAATCTGTGTAAGCATAGACCAGTTGTGGTTTAAATTCAAAGAAATAGTATTGATGACAATTGAGAGAGATATATGGAATACATTAATAAGAGGTGCTAATGGTCTCTTATGGCACACAAAACAGGTCAGAACACTGTTGCAGAAGCAATGAAAGAAGTATGCCAAATTTTAAAGAATGAAAAATCTCAAGATTGGTGAAGTTGTACTGAAGCTTGAAACTTAGCATGAACTTCAATGTGAGTTGCGTTTAACAGTTTCCATAATGAAACTCTTTCTTAGACACTGGCAGAAAATCTGACGGGGTTCTGGTAGTATGGAGAGTACACCAGTGCCAACATGTAATCAATACCATCACTGTAGGATAGCAATGGTAATGTCACTGATGACAGTGTCACTAAGCAGAGTTACTAAACAAGGTTTTCCAAAATTCCTTCACTAAAGAAGGCGAAGCAATATTCCAAAAGTCGGATCAAGAACAACTGCTAACATGAGCAACTTGGAAGTAGATATCATTGGTGTAGCACAGCAGGCTAAATCATTTAATGAAGGCAAGCCCTCCAGTCCAGAAAGTACACCAGTCAGGGTCTTTTCATAACATGCTGAAACACTAGTTCCATACCTATCAATATGTACAAACTGCTCTTCCTTCCCCTTCAACCCTTCTGCCTGAAGGAGGAGCCACTGGCTCCGAAAGCTTGCCTAATTGCAAGGCTGGAAAGCTGCACAGATCACACCAGTACCGTAGAAAGGAAATAGGAGTAATCCACTGAATTACAGAGCCATATCACTAATGTCTGTGTGCAGTAGGATTTTGGAACATATACTGTGTTTGAACCTTATGAATTACCTCAAAGATAATGATTTATTGACAGATATCCAATGCAGATTCAGAAAATATCATTCTTGCCAAACACAACTACTCTTTATTTACTTGAAGTAATGAGTGCCATCAACATGGGATTTCAGATTGATTCCATACTACTAAATTTCCAGTTGTGCAACTGGATTCATAATTTTGTGTCAGAAAGGTCACAGTTCGTAGTAACTGACAGAAAGTCATCGAGTAAAATAAAATTGATATCTGGTGTTCCTCAAGGAAGTGTTTTAGGCCCTCTGCTGTTCCTGATCTACATAAATGATCTAGGAGATAGTCTGAGCAGCCCTCTTAGATTGTTTACAGATGATACTGTCATTTACTGTCACATAAAGTCTCAAATGTTCAAAGTCATTTATACAAGATAACTGTGTGGTGTGAAAGGTGGCAATTGACTCTAAATAATGAAAAGTGTTAAGTTAGCCATATAAGTACTAAAAGGAATCTGCTAAATTTTGGTTACACGATAAATCACACATATCTAAAGGCCTTGAATTCAACTAAATTCTTAGGGATTGCAATTATGAATAACTTAAATTGGAATGATCACATAGATAATGTTGTGAGAAAGGCGGGCCAAAGAATACATTTTATTGGCAGAACACTTAGAAGGTGTGGCAGGTCTATTAAAGAGACTTCTTTCTCTATGCTTGACCATCCTTTTCTAGAGTATTACTATATAGTGTGGGAGCCACATCAGATAAGGAGGACATAGAAAAGTTCAGAGATGGGCTGCTCATTGTGTACTGTCATGAAACAGGGAAGAGGGTGCCATGGATATGATAGTTGAATTTGGGTGGCAGCCATTGAAGCAGAGGCAGACAGGATCTTGTCATGCAAGTCCAGTCACAAATTTTCTGCTCTGAGTGTGAAAATATATTGTTGTCACCCATCTACATAGGAAGAATTGATCATTGTAATAAAATAAGGGAAATTGGAGCTCACACAGAAAGATTTAAGTGTTTGTTTTTTCTGCACACTTTTTGAGAGTGGAACTGTACAGTAATAGTGTGAAGGTAGTTTGATGAGCCCCTGGCAGGCATGTAATTGTGAATTGCAGAGTAGTTATGCAGATGATGGTGAATGCCTACTCCTTGTATGGATATATACCTGCAAAGTGCTCTTCAGGAAGTGAGTTTGATCAGATGGTAATTTCATTGTATCCATGGTGGGTCGTGTGAACTCCACGGCCATTAATGATAGTTGGTGAATAAAGTAACCGGCCACAAATATTTTTAAAATGTTTTATTTCATTGGCATAATTAATTTTGTGCTACCATGCTCATCTTCAGATTGCTAATACTTCCATTTACATTGATGTTTTGGTCAGCAGCACTTCGTCTGATCATACAGTATGTTCCAGTGGATGGCAATTTGTTTTATTATGGTCCTTATTGCTTTCCAGGGTGATGTATAAGCAGTTGCACTGCAAACAACACACATGGTGTAAATAAGTAACAGTGCCACATTTCATAATATTCTTAATGTTTGTGTGAGCTTTGCAGATGTGCTTTCCAATTAAAACTGGCTATGGCTTTGAAATGAGGCATTTTAAAAGTCTTTGTGACTGGTTGCATTATTCACCAACAAATGGTAATTATTGAATGTCTGATTACATTTACCAGTTTAGCCTCTGGGTATAATTTACAGGTGTCCATGGCTATTGTCAGCTTGAATAAAGTCTTTTAGGGCCAGAAGCCATATCATAATGTAAAATGAAATAAATTAAGAATTGGCATCATGAGAGTCATTCAGAGATTCTTTATAGCACTGAAATTGCTTGTTAAGGAAGTTGGGGTCATCTTTTTTCTATAATTCTCCAATTTTATTGTCATGTGGCAGCCAAAGTCACAGTTTTAAATGGTGAGGTTTGTTATATAAAGAATGCTTATACTGGAAGTCTTTTCATGATAATAAGCCACTGACTTATTGTTGCATGCTGAACTTCCGCATGCATAGTACAGCTAGTAAATTTCCATATAGCTGTTCCTTCCTCCTCCTGGCTGGTGATATTTTAGAATTAATTCGAAAAGCCTGTTCTTTACTTTTTTATGGTATAATGCTGTCATACTAAAACTGCGATCAAGTCCAAACCCTAAAGCAGAGTCAAAAAGCATGTTTATTATGGACATCATCCTACTGTCAGATCAGAATTGAACTTCTGGATGGAATGTGCTGTTATTTACACAGAGATTGAATATTCCAGAATATAGAAAAGTAGCAAAACTGACAATGCTTCCCAACTACTAAATATGTATGGGAATTGTATATTCATCCTAACCTCCTGCATCCTAAAAGCATCCAAAAATTGATGCAGAATGGTTCTTGATCACTGTTATTGTCCCTTGGTCAGGTGAGATCCTGTTGGCAGTTCCATAGTAGCTCCTTCCCCAGTGTTGGCTTAATGGTGGCAGAGAATGATTTTTCATCGATGACACTAAACTGCGTTTTCCGGACAGGTTCTGCTCTCGCATACCTTTAGGACCAGTCATGTCTGCTTGTTACAGTTAGTGATCCAAAACTCTCCTTGACCACTTAACAATGCTGATGGTCACCTCTGGTATGTAGATTTCTTTTGTGAACCTGAGTAGCTTTCATTTGATGAAAGCTTCGCAGTGTAACATTGCTTCTCGGATGTCAACTGGAGCATGTCTTGTTGATGAAGACGCGATAACAGTTTCTTCAATGGCAAACAACTGCCTAGAGCAGTCTCTGTTAAGCAAGCTTGCTGAAATAGCTTCATTAGCCTGGAGCACTGATCTTCCACAGTCTATGGCTGCTTGTGACTTCTTTCACCCAACACTTTTCTGTTGTATTTCTTCCATGCGCTGGCAGCTCTTCATGATTTCCTTGGTTGTTGTGAGAGTCTTGGCCAGAAGAGCTTGGTACATCTCTTCTCCGCTCTTTTCCTCAAGTGTGATATTTTATCAGTGTCTGTCATGTTTGGACTCACAATCTGACATAGGGTCAAAACCTTCTGTGGGTAACACTGCATCCTTTCCCATGATGGGCTCTGTTCTTCAGTTGTTCTTCTGTGAAGTAGAGTTGCTGTTAGTCGTCACAAAATGGTGTCTTCAGTTTGGCTGGAATTTGTCCTATATATTGAGCTTCTCTTTGTTGTTCGTGAACCACTTCTGGACTGTGCCAGCCAATGAAAAGTACACATTTGCCAAAAACATCAAGTAATCCCAACTATTGAATTTGATGACTCAGTTGAATCCTTTGTCATTTCACTTTGTCCTGATCATTGTATCCTGAAAACATTAATGGATGCCTGATATGCGGCTGAATTTTTTGCTGTGTTGGAATGCACTGGTTTCCTGAATATACGAACTTTGGGAATGCTGTGCTGCTTTTGTTCCTGTTTCTGTTTGTCTAGGCGATGGGTTTTACATTGTAATTGGAGCCCCAGTGAGATAGATATACTGACGTACCTGGCACCTCAAAGTAGTGTCGTGTCGAAACCACATTCAACTCCAAATCCGAATGCAAGGTCTTCAGTCAAGCACAACACTTAGTATTGACAGCACTTCTACTACAAATGCCAGTGTACAATCAGAAGTTACGTGAACTCCTGCATGGAGAGTGCTGCTGTTTACATACACAAATGGAGATTATTCAGAATTACAGACATTAGAAGCATAAGAAATTTAGAGAACCTTCACTTCACATGTAATGCAGAGAGAAAGAGAAGAGTTAAAAAAATCATTTGACGATGCTGTAGTAAAAGGCTCAAAACTACCACGAGTAGTTCCAAAATTTTCAGGACTGGTGCTGCCATCTGGAAAGTAGTAGATCTTTGCACAGCTAGGTGGCGAGAGCTGCATATCTGATGAGTCAGTGTGCGGAGTGACATTCAGTTGGGAGGACATGTTGCGTGTCCACAGTGATTCCCATCATACTATGTGTTTGGTGTATGGCGATTTTACAATGGCTCCACGAACAGATCAGTGCGTGTGTATCAAATTCGTCAGACCGCATCTGATGATCCAACCTTCATGTCACGGGTTATCACCGGCGACAAGAGCTGGATTTACGGTTTTGACCCATAGGCAAAGCAACAATCGCCCCAGTGGAAGAGCCCGGGCTCTCCAAGACCCTAAAAAGCGAGATGGATGAAGAGCAAAGTGAAGAGCATGTTCATCGTTTTCTTTGATACCAGGGGAATTGTGCACAAAGAATTTGTCCCACCCAACCAAACAGTGAATTCCGCGTACTACTGTGACGTTTTGCGACGGCTCCATGAAAACGTGCAGTGACAATGGCCCAAACCTTGGCATCAAGGGAACTGGCTGCTGCATCATGACAATGCGTCCTGTCACACATCCTTGCTCACCAGGACATTTTGGGCAAAAAAACAACATGGCAGCTGTACCCCACCCGCCGTACTTGCCAGATTTGGCACATTGTGTCTTCGCACTGTTCCCAGAACCAAAACTCAAGTTGGAAGGCAATTGGTTCAACACTCTAGAGACGGTTCAAGAAGCATCGCTGGCGGTGATAAACACCCTCAAAGAACAGGACTTCCAGAAAACTTTTGACCAGTGGCAGAAGCGCTGGGACCGGTGTGTACGTGTGGATGGGAACTACCTCAAGGGTGATGGTGACCATTAGTCCAAAGGTAAGGTTTTCAACAGATGGCAGCACCAGTCCCGAAAATTTTGGATAGCACCTCGTAGTATTCTTAATCACTCCTTATGTTCAAAATTAAAGATTTGTTATTTAGATACATTGTCATGTCCAAGATGACATTGCTACCACCTTGTAGCTGAAGGGCTGGTGATTTGTCTGTGATGAAGCAGGTTGATCCATTTTATTCATTTCAACTGAATGTATGTGATATCTACTTTAGAGCAATAATAATGTGACTGAGGATATGTTTTCAAGTATCCAGCCAAGTCGATGATTCCATTTGTACACAAAAAATGGAATGATCCAACTAGGTTCGAAATCCAAAATTATACTGTTTGTTGGCTTTGCTGAGGAAAATTAAAAGTTAAAACAGTCTTGATCGCAATCTTGTTAAAATATTTTTTTTATTGGAGTCCAGGTTACCTTATCAACAAGGTTGAGGTTACAGATATGAAAGTAGCTAGGATGATTGCAGGTACTAGTAGATGGGAACAATGGCAGGAGGGTGTCCACAATGAGGAAATCAAAGAAAAACTGGGAATGAACTCTATAGATGTAGCAGTCAGGGCGAACAGGCTTCGATGGTGGGGTCATGTTACACGCATGGGAGAAGCAAGGTTACCCAAGAGGCTCATGGGTTCAACAGTAGAGGGTAGGAGGAGTCGGGGCAGACCAAGGAGAAGGTACCTGGATTCAGTTAAGAATGGTTTTGAAGTAATAGGTTTAACATCAGAAGAGGCACCAATGTTAGCACTGAATAGGGGATCGTGGAGGAATTTTATAAGGGGGCTATGCTCCAGACTGAATGCTGAAAGGCATAATCAGTCTTAGATGATGATGATGATGATGATGGAGTGAGTGACTGGTTTCGACTCTATGAAAGAGTCCTCTTCAGACTCTGTAAAGATATATTGCCAGGCACCAAAGATTGTCGTTGCCCCAGCATTTATGTGGATAATCGAGGGTTACCATGGAATTGGCATCCTGTTCCACTGTGGATGTTAGTGGTGCTGAAAAAGATTGTACTAGGGGGAGATACGTCGTATGTTACGGTTATGTGATGCCATAGAAATACGGTTAATTTTGCTCTCTTATGATGTCAGTGCCATGGAAAATAGCTGTCCTATGGCAGAATCACACCGACATTTCTGTAATAACAGTGTTACTAAAGTGCATCGATAGTTGCTGTGGAAACAGCGTCCTAGCCCGGTTAGGCAGGCATCAGATGATCAGAGATTATTGTGTAGTGCGAAAGATATCTCGAGGGTTGACAATTCGAACATGAAAACAGTATTTGTGTAGATATGTCAGCGGTTGCAAGGGAAAAGCGTCTCGGTAACTATGTTGGAGTGTGCCATTTTTTTGATTGAGGAATAAACTGGAACAAAAGTAAATGTGATTTATGGTTTGCTACTATAATTAATGATTCGTGTTATGAATGCTTAACTTTTCACACATTATTTCTCTTGGTTTGTTAAATTTTAATGCTTGTTACTGTGTGATTTATTTCCCTGAAAAATTAGGTTTTTGTTATCTTAACAAACATTTAATCATTTCTTCTTCAATGCAAAACTTATTTATAAGAATCAGATATATAATAAGGCTAAATAAAATGTGCTATAATTACAACTTGGTGTTAATGAAGCAATAGTTATCTGCTCTGTAGATAATACATTAATGTCATGTTATTCTGGATTGATTACCATTAATGAAATGCAACAGCCATCAGTGGCATCTTGACTGAGTTGTTTTTCCAAATGTACACCAAATAGAGTGTAATGCCACACTCTGCATGGTACAGTGTGTTCATGCCTACAGCTGCATATTGTGTGCGTGCGGGAGGGTGTGCGCAAGCGCAAGAGAAATAAAAATGATCTTGAGGAGTATATAGTAACAGAAATAGTTTGTGTAATATTGGGATGTGGTAGAAACACAGTGCATAGTGTAGAGACAGAGACACCAGAGACACAGAGAGAGAGAGAGAGAGAGAGAGAATCAAGATCACCTCCCAGGTGCAGAAATGGTTGTTGTGTTCCAGAACTTGTTCCATAATAGTGTCTTGTGTGCCCTTAATATAGTATCTCGTGTGTCCTTAAAATAGCCTCTATTAGTTTTCATTGCTGTGCGGAGTGGTCATGCAGTTAGAGGTGCCATGTCATTAATTGCACGGCCCCTCCCTCCATAGGTTCGAGTCCTCCCTCAGGCATGGGTGTGTGTGCTGTCTTTAGCGTAAGTTAGTTTAAGTTGTGTGTAAGTCTAGGAACTGATGACCTTTCCAGTTTGGTCCCTTACAAATTCACACACATTTGAACATTTGATTTAGTTTTCATTCGTCCCCACCGCCAACTTGATGAGTGCCATGCTGATGTGGAAAGGACAGGGGCTGCATTAGCCAATATGTCATCACTCATGTCTCATATGACTCTTTCGTGGGATGGTTAGTTAGTATTGATAGTAGGACAGTGGTTAGGAGTGGAGTGTGGGTAATAGTATGGTGCATGGTACCTTGTACCCTGCATGACTTCTCTATTTAGTCTTTGAGTAATCTAATTTACTTCATCACTTCTTTCTTAGATCCAAGAGCTAGCTTGTTAGATGTCTTTCATATATGCCTCTGTCTGATTGTTGTTTTCCTTTTGCAAACCATTTTTTGTATAGAAATAAGTGCTTTACAGAACTCAGTGTTTGCCTCATTCTTAAGTTCATAAATCGCTATCGAATCAGGATTAAAAGCCTCTTTTTAAATTAATGATGTTTGTGGACTTTCTGTTTTCGTCAATTTTTATTAAAGTCTTCGTTGGACTGACTGCTTGGGGTTAGCATTATTTGCTTTCCAGCAGTTTGGGATTGTGTGTTTTCAAACTGTAATAAACAGAATGAGATTAAAAGAAACATAACTAAAAGCCCTGTCACATTACTCACAATCAATCAGTAAGAAAACTGAGACCAGTTTGAGATAGCTTAGTAGAAGTAACACCATGTTGCAGCTTATCTCCTCTTGCTAATTGTCTTTTCTGTAAATTTGAAACCTTCTACGTGTACTTTTTTAAACTAAATTTTAGAAGTCAGTTAAATAAACACAAGGAAAAACTTTCAGGAATTTTTATGTTGGTGTCATTAATTTGAGGGGTTTGCACTCCTCAGAACGAGCTTCAATCCTAACACACATAGTTGTGCATGTATGACTGCAGATTCTATAGATTTTCACCTACTGATGGTGGCATTTGATTAGATCATATCAAATCTTGCCTTTTTGTGTAGGAGCTGCGGCTGGTCTGTAGGAATCAGTGGTGGTGCAGGTAAGTCCGCACCTTTTTAAGGCTGTAGTCAGTTAAAATAAAATATCTTTGGACAGTCTGGTAACTGAGTGTATACATTTGCTTCTAAACTGAGCCATACATTAGAGAAGACTTATCTGAGTATGGAGTGCTAGTTTTTAGTTTTTCTGTACTTTAATTGACATTTCTGAAGTAAAAGGCCATGTGTACTGGCTTACAAGTAAGCATCTTTAGTGTTTTAATTACTGTGGTCTCATTCCTTCACTACTTTAACTGTATTAGTTGTGGAACACATCTCCAACCATTTTATGGCATTAATCAGGTTGTTCCATTGCCTAGAAATCAATATTGTTTAGCTGCTGACTTTACTCAAACTGTAACTATTTCCTAAATGTATGTTGGCTGTGAATTGTCATAAAATGAAGCTATGCACAGAAAAAAAAAATATCCTGAGTTAATGTTGGTTCCTGAAGAGGGGCAGCAGCCTTTTCAGTAGTTGCAGGGGCAACAGTCTCGATGATTGACTGATCTGGCCTTGTAACATTAACCAAAACGACCTTGCTGTGCTGGCACTGTGAACGGCTGAAAGCAAGGGGAAACTACAGCTGTATTTTTCCCGAGGGCATGCAGCTTCTTTGCTGTATGATTAAATGATGATGGCGTCCTCTTGGGTAAAATATTCCGCAGGTAAAATAGTCCCCCATTCGGATATCCGGGCAGGGACTGCTTAAGAGGAGAAAGAAAACTGGAGTTCTGCGGATCGGAGCGTGGAATGTCAGATCCCTTCATCGGGCAGGTAGGTTAGAAAATTTAAAAAGGGGAAATGGATAGGTTAAAGTTAGATATAGTGGGAATTAGTGAAGTTCGGTGGCAGGAGGAACAAGACTTTTGGTCAGGTGAATACAGGGTTATAAATACAAAATCAAATATGGGTAATGCAGGAGTAGGTTTAATAATGAATAAAAAAGTAGGAGTGCGGGTAAGCTACTACAAACAGCATAGTGAATGCATTATTGTGGCCAAGATAGACACAAAGCCCATGCCTACTACAGTAATACATGTTTATATGCCAACTAGCTCTGCAGATGATGAAGAAATTGATGAAATGTATGATGAGATAAAAGAAATTATTCAGGTAGTGAAGGGAGACGAAAATTTAATAGTCATGGGTGACTGGAATTTGAGAGTAGGAAAAGGGAGAGAAGGAAACATAGTAGGTGAACATGGATTGGGGGGAAGAAAAGAAGGAGGAAGCCGTCTGGTAGAATTTTGCACAGAGCATAACTTAATCATAGCTAACACTTGGTTCAAGAATCATAAAAGAAGGTTGTATACTTGGAAGAATCCTGGAGATACTAAAAGGTATCAGATAGATTATATAATGGTAAGACAGAGATTTAGGAACCAGGTTTTAAGTTGTAAGACATTTCCAGGGGCAGATGTGGACTCTGACCACAATCTATTGGTTATGAGCTGTAGATTAAAACTGAAGAAACTACAAAAGGGTGATAATTTAAGGAGATGGGACCTGGATAAACTGAAAGAACCAGAGGTTGTACAGAGTTTCAGGGAGAGCATAAGGGAACAATTGATAGGAATGGGGGAAAGAAATACAATAGAAGATGAATGGGTAGCTCTGAGGGATGAAGTAGTGAAGGCAGCAGACGATCAAGTAGGTAAAAAGACGAGGGCTAATAGAAGTCCTTGGGTAATAGAAGAAATATTGAATTTAATTGATGAAAGGAGAAAATATAAAAATGCAGTAAATGAGGCAGGCAAAAAGGAATACAAACGTCTCAAAAATGAGATCGACAGGAAGTGCAAAATGGCTAAGCAGAGATGGCTAGAGGACAAATGTAGGGATGTAGAGGCTTATCTCACTAGGGGTAAGATAGATACTGCCTACAGGAAAATTAGAGAGACCTTTGGAGAGAAGAGAACTACTTGTATGAGCATCAAGAGCTCAGATGGAAACCCCGTTCTAAGCAAAGAAGGGAAGGCAGAAAGGTGGAAGGAGTATATAGAGGGTTTATACAAGGGTGATGTATTTGAGGACAATGTTATGGAAATGGAAGAGGATGTAGATGAAGATGAAAAGGGAGATATGATACTGCGTAAAGAGTTTGACAGAGCACTGAAAGACCTGAGTAGATAACATTTCATTAGAACTACTGACAGCCTTGGGAGAGCCAGTCCTGACAAAACTCTACCATCTGGTGAGCAAGATGTATGAGACAGGCGAAATACCCTCAGACTTCAAGAAGAATATAATAATTCCAATCCCAAAGAAAGCAGGTGTTGACAGATGTGAAAATTACCGAACTATCTGTTTAATAAGTCACAGCTGCAAAATACTAACACGAGTTCTTTACAGACGAATGGAAAAACTGGTAGAAGCAGACCTAGGGGAAGATCAGTTTGGATTCTGTAGAAATGTTGGAACACGTGAGGCAATACTAACCTTACGACTTATCTTAGAAGAAAGATTAAGAAAAGGCAAACCTACGTTTCTAGCATTTGTAGACTTAGAGAAAGCTTTTGACAATGTTAACTGGAATACTCTCTTTCAAATTCTGAAGGTGGCAGGGGTAAAATACAGGGAGCGAAAGGCTATTTACAATTTGTACAGAAACCAGATGGCAGTTATAATAGTCGAGGGGCATGAAAGGGAAGCAGTGGTTGGGAAGGGAGTGAGACAGGGTTGTAGCCTCTCCCCGATGTTATTCAATCTGTATATTGAGCAAGCAGTAAAGGAAACAAAAGAAAAATTCGGGGTAGGTATAAAAATTCATGGAGAAGAAATAAAAACTTTGAAGTTCGGCGATGACATTGTAATTCTGTCAGAGACAGCAAAGGACTATAAGATGAACATCAACAAAAGCAAAACGAGGATAATGGAATGTAGTCGAATTAAATTGGTTGATGCTGAGGGAATTAGATTGGGAAATGAGACACTTAAAGTAGTAAAGGAGTTTTGCTATTTGGGGAGCAAAATAACTGATAATGGTCGAAGTAGAGAGGATATAAAATGTAGACTGGCAATGGCAAGGAAAGCGTTTCTGAAGAAGAGAAATTTGTTAACATCGAGTATAGATTTAAGTGTCAGGAAGTCGTTTCTGAAAGCATTTGTATGGAGTGTAGCCATGTATGGGAGTGAAACATGGCCGATAAATAGGTTGGACAAGAAGAGAATAGAAGCTTTCGAAATGTGGTGCTACAGAAGAGTGCTGAAGATTAGATGGGTAGATCACATAACTAATGAGGAGGTACTGAATAGAATTGGGGAGAAGAGGAGTTTGTGGCACAACTTGACAAAAAGAAGGGATCGGTTGGTAGGACATTTTCTGAGGCATCAAGGGATCACAAATTTAGCATTGGAGGGCAGCGTGGAGGGTAAAAATCATAGACGGAGACCAAGAGATGAATACACTAAGCAGATTCAGAAGGATGTAGGTTGCAGTAGGTACTGGGAGATGAAGCAGCTTGCACAGGATAGAGTAGCATGGAGAGCTGCGTCAAACCAGTCTCAGGACTGAAGACCACAACAACAACAACAACAACGATGTTTTATATGTTGTACCCAATGAGTTTATGAACAAGAAGGAAATATTGTATATACTACAAACTTTATGTAGGTGTTAAGATAAAATCGTGTTTGTAGAATTCATTTTGAGAAACAATGATGCAACACTACTGTGTATGCATGAATATTAATGTGTTCAAAATCATTGCAGGGTGATATTTGGATATTGAAAGCAGGTCAAAGATCATTTGAAATAAAATGGTCAATTTTTGATCTTTCAGTGTTCTTTGTGCTGTGCCAATGGTCTTGTTCATTGCAAAAATCCTTTTGGAGTTTCATTGGGGCTTAAGAGACCATTGAAGCCTCATACATTAACTTGAATCTTCGCAGACAAGTAGTAGGCCATACCAGACCAGTTTCATTTGGAAACCTTTATCTTAATGTTTCATTCACATAAATATTTGAGGACGCATGGGTGCATGAAGTATAGACAACTGAACATTTATTTAAGTAATTCATGTTCAGAACATTTATGTAAGTAATACGTGTTCAGTGGTCTATATTTCATGCATCATGGAGGTAGGTTTACAGTGAGCTAGAAAACACCTGAGCAGTAAAATTGATTGTGTTTGCAAATGAGTCTCCATTTTCTCTAGAAAATGCTTCTTGATGTGAACCAATTGTGTGAAAATTAAAGACATATTATTATCTATCTAATGTTGTTTGTAAGGATGGAAGAGATGCCAATGTGATCATTGGGATGTGTTCTGTTTTGAAGAAAGCACAGAGATCTGTGTGCTCCCGGATGAAGTCATGATGGTTTGGAAATATAGGGGTGATATTTAAGATCATTGTCGTAAGAGATTCTTGTATGACTAATGAGTATAACTCATTCTCAGTCAGAGAAAGGGGAGTGTGTATAGTAGCATAGTACACAAATACTAGTGAAAGAACGGAATCAGTGCTCCCACCTGACTGCTATGGTCCACATCTACATAAAAATATAAAAAGTTCTGGGAAAATAAGTACCAAATTATTAGAAGACCAAATTAATTGTTTAAATCCTCTAAAACAGATAACTGCATTATTGTGGCACCTGTATTAGTGTTTGGAGCAATAATCTTCAATATTAAACCTGCAATATGTAATTTTACTGTCTGTCTTTGTATGTGTTTTGTTCAATGTTACTTATTGAAGAGCTCATCAAAGCATCATGTACCTGTAACATTCTTTACATTGTAGGTACACAGTATCCTGTAGACACTTATTACATGGTTCCCCATGGTTTGTTTTTAAATTCATAATGTGTTCCTGTTTGTTGTGTGCAAATTGTTTTTATTAAGTAATAGTTAAAAGCCTACAGCATGGTTTCATAACACCAGATAAAATTATTTTGTATTAGACTTAAATTGGTTCCGATTGTCTAGAGGTCAAAATCCAGCATCCGATGAAAGCTTAGAAACGTCACTACCATATGTCTGGTAAATAATTTAGGAGTAAAGGAGACCACACGGGAATTATAGTTCGGCAGGTGGATTGGGGTGATCGGTTGTACTGAATAGAGTGGGCAGAGGGAAAAAGGAGCAGTGAGTGGGAGGAGGGGTTGGGTAGAGGTAGCTAGTGGCTCCGATGAAGGTAGCTGGTTTGCAGGATAGGAATGTGGCAGTGAGAGGCTGCAGATGTATGGAATAGAAATGCAGTCATTGCAACGGCACTGGATGAGGTGAGTTGCGTGGTGCACAGTGATGATGACACAAAGGCGTTGGTAGGAAAGGGGTGAAGGGACAGAAGAGGGGAAGGCTATTTGATAGAGTGTGTGGGTGCAGTGGCTTACTGGAGATTGAGGCCAGGAGGATTATAGGAGTGAAGGATGTGTTGCAATGATAACTCCCGTCTGTGTAGTTCAGAAAACCGGTTATACAAAGACCAAATTTTTCCATTTAGAGGAAATTATCAGTAATGTCCAGCTGAAAGACTGGATAAGTACTGTGGCTTTCCATAAACCTAACTTGGGGATATACAGTATGTGCCCAATTGGATATATTATGCATTTGTTGCACTTATAGACCTTATTTCCAAACCACTTTGGTTGTGGTCCCATAGAACTCTTCTATGGGACAGTACTTAAGGGACTGTAAAATACTGATTCTGATATTTAATGGCTCCCTCATTTTTTGTTATTTTTATTAGTTTTTATGAGCATGTCCAAACTGTATTATAGATTTGAAACATTTATTCATGTAATTTCTAGTGTTACAATTTATTCCTTCACTGTGGCTGTTTCTTTCCAAGCTAGTGAAATACTGACATTTTGTTTTGTTGTATCTGTCAAGATATCAGACTCATTGAACTTCCTTAATCTGGAACCAGTTATTTGAAATGTAGTATAAAGGGTTGTTGCTTCATGAAAATGTGGACAAACGGTTCTCTGCTGGAGATAGGTGGAGGAGCTGATGATGTAACCAGACAATTTGTTGTTGAAACTCTTTATTAACTATCGTAATTGAATGTAGATCTGGAGTAGGCAGACAGTAGACAGCAGGCAGCAATGAGCCAGGTAGTAGCCGTGTCTCGGCAGGTGAGCGTAGCAGGATTATCTGCATGATGAATGCAGAGCTGCAGGCTGGAGAGTGGTGGCAGGCAGCAGGCAGCACTTTTGACTGTGTGGAACTTACAGCTTAGCCTATACCATTAGGTGGTAGCAGGTGCTGGTGGCCCAGGCTCAGGCAGCCAGACAGCAGTCACTGTTTCATGGCCTGGAGTTGGCAAACGTTGCTGCATCATAAATATGGCAATGACTGCCACGGGCTGTACAGCGTAGCAGGGCCCAACTGTGCTGACGACATGCTGGATCTGGGGTTTAAATACCGCAGCCGTACTGAGTTTGCAGAAGAGTCATGTTTCTGTATCATCTGGAAACTTGTGGAACAGTGGACTGTGACCATAGTCTTGACTGTTGTTGATGGGGGAGCCAGTCAAACTGCTGGAGCTTTCTGAAGGCTGTTCCACTCCCACATTATTGGCACGCTCGTGCAGCTGTGTGTAAGTGTCAGCATCTGCCGGATTGCAGTATAGGCAGGGTTCTGAGCTGCTTGAGCTTTAGGCCATTACATTTGCTCCCTCCAGAGGTTAATCCGGTCCACAAGATTATTGCTTAAGACTCTGTCTGTGACAGAGACCCTGATTTTTCACTGTTTCTATACTTCACGTTCAGCTGCAGGAAGTCAGAGTGAAACACTTTTCTACAAATTTTCTCCTTTTCATGTCCTCCTTGCCTTTTCATATTACATTATGTACACTGTCTCACTCCTAAATAGAGTGTAGATACTGAGATGTTGCATTGTGTACTATTTAACAACCACCCTTCCCCTTCCAGTTCTGTTCGCTACGCACCGCTGAAATTACCGTGTTCGTAGCAGATGTAGATGATGACAACCACTTGTGGTACTGAGAATAGCCAGTGTGGCCCTATCTTTTGGAAGAATGTGGTATCTGTTGTAATACACTCCCTAGTGCACTTGGTTTTGTAGGCTTCTCAGAGCGAAACTCTGTGTCCTCACATGACTCGGGAACTGTGTGTATTTGATTTTTGGAACAGATAGCGACTTGCCCATTTCTGTACTGCAGTAATTCTGTGTTGCAGAGTAGGACTTCCTCAAATCCCTCATCTTAAATTACTGAATTGACCTAGAAAACATATGTTTTTAAATAAACTTCAACCTTAAAGTTTAATGCCAAAGTGTGTCTCACATACTCACACATGATCATTCCCATTTACTGTCAACATACTTCGTGATAAAAGTCCGCACAAGCACTACCACACAGACCACATTCTTAAAAAGCAACAAATGTACTGTGTCCTGCAGCATCTCTGTTTTCCTTCTAGACTAAATCAGGTATGCTAATGTTTCACTAACATTGCAAATACAATTTCACCTTAACATTCTTTTAACCTGTTATCTAAACAAGACTGCTTCACTTGATTATCTCTCATAAAAGCAACACAAACATGGATATAACCTTACTGTATGCTCAAAGATATCCTTAACAGCTAATAAGAAAACCCAAAAATTAGCTTGCAAAGCCATCTCGTGGTCTTAAGGCATATGGACGCATTGGAACAATAGTAGATGTATCCTACTTTGCTCGCCTAGCTGTACCTTTCTTCTCCAGTTTTCTCCAATCACCTCCCTTCCCTTTTTAGAAGGGGCTGCTAGTAATGTAGGTAGTGCTTCATGTTCACTCTGAAATGGACAAATTCTTCCTACATGCACAACTGTGCTTTGGATTGGAAATTATCTTGAAAACCTGGTAAGGTCCTTGATTATGAGAAAACCTGGTAAGGTCCTTGATAATGCATGTAAGGGTTAGATAACATTACCCACTGCCCGACGTGATACTGAGACAGTGTTGCCTTTTTGTAGTGGGTGCCTTGTCTTTCTAGAGCCTTTGTATTCATCTTTGTAACCTGACACCAGATATGTTTTAACTTTTAGCAAAGCCTCAAATGGAAGGTCTATCTCCTCCTGGGGTAGGCGACATAATGTGAAAGGGAAGGTATTTTTTGTTTAAAGCAACTTCGTAGGAAGATAGGCCCATGTTTTCATGGATTTTTGTGTCGTTCAAGGCCATAACGAATGCTAGGAGGCTGTCCCAATTATGATGGCTACTATTTATACTATTTACATAATGACTTGTCTTTTCTGTACTGTCTTGTTAACTGTTTCAGTTCTGTTGTTCACTTGTGGACGCAGTGCACTAATTCGTACCCTCTTTATGCGTAATTGTCAGAATAATTGCATCAATAACTTAGGCATAAAGTTAGTGGCTTGGTCAATTTTTGTAGTCTCTGGTGTGCTGAATTTTGACAACCATGATTAAGTATAGTGCATGCCACCATCTCTGCTGTTGATTTGGCCAGCAAATAGGAAACACCATGACAGATATTGGTATTAATGAGCACAAGATTGATGTAGTGAGATAAACTACCATAACACCCAAACCAGAAGGCTTTTGATACTATTCCTCACAAGCGACTTCTAAGCAAATTGCATGTTTGTGGAGTGCCATCTCAATTGGGCGATTGGATATGTGGTTTCTGGTCAGACAGGTCACAGTTTGAGGTAATTCATGGAAACTCATTGAGTAAAACAGAAGTGAAATCAGATGTTCCCCAAGGAAGTGTTACAGGCCCTCTGCTGTTCCTTATCTGCATAATGGTTTAGATGACAATTTGAGCAGCCCTCTTAGATTTTTTGCAGATGGTGTTGTTATTTATATCTTGTAAAGTCATGAGATGATCAAAACCAGTTGCAAAATGATTTAGACAAGATATCTGTAGTGTGTGAAAAGTGGCAGTTGTGGCTCAAAATAATGAAAAGTGTGAAATTATCCATATTAATACTAAAATGAATCTGCTAAATTTTGGTTACACAATAAATCACATAAATCTAGAAGCTATGAACTCAACTAAATACTCAGGGATTACAATTACAAATAAATTAAATTGGAATGTTGACAAAGATAATGTTGTTGGGAAAGCAAACTAAAGACTTTGATTTATTTGCAGAACGCTTAGAAAATCCAACAGGTGTACTAAGGAGACTGTTTACACTACACTTGCCTGCCCTGTTCTTGAGTATTGCTGTGTGGTGTGGGATCCACATCAGAAAGGCTTGACAGAGGATATAGAAAAACTACAAAAAGGGGCAGCTCATTTTGTATTATTACAAAATGGGGAGAATGTGCCAGGGAAATGACATGCAAATTTGGGTGGCAATCATTAAAACAAAGGCATTTTTTGTTGTGGAAGAATCTTCTCATGAAATTTTAATCACCGGCTTTCTCGTCAGAATGTGAAAATATGTTGTTGGTGCCCACCAACTTAGGGAGAAATGATCATCATAAAAAAAGAGAAATCAGAGCTTGTGCAGAAAGATTTGAGTGTTAATTTTTTTCTGTGCACTGTTTGAGAGTGGAACACTAGAGAAATAACTTGAAGCTGATTGAATGAACTCTCACTGGGCACTTAACCGTGAATTGCAGAGTAATCGTGTAGATGTAGATGTATAGTTTTCATGCACAAATAATGTGAGAAATGATCAATTATAGTTAAGACATGCTGGTGTTTGTGCAAAGGGGCCGTAGACGTCCAGTCCCCGAGCTCTTTGAATGCAAGAAATGTAGTTCTTTATGTAACACTCTACATCTTGTTTCCTTTTTGCCTACCAGAAATTTTCCACAATTCAGCACTCTGTGGGCTGTTTCCAATATGTCGTGCTAATATGGAATGGTGAGCCTGCCTCAATACATCACTTTGCCAGCTTGCAGACATGACTGTGTTGACCTTAGTGAGTCTGCTTGTAAAGAACACTGTCATCAGAGCTGAATTGTGCTTGCCTCACAAACTGCTGTCAGGACTGGATCAGTGGCCTCACTGTATTACTCATCCAAATTTACTCCAACACATTCTATGACTCGTACTTTGCAACTCAGTCCATGTGCAATCCCTTGAGATTTTCCTGGTTGACGTACAACCTCAGTATCAAATTTGATCAGCCATAAAGCCCAGCGGGTCAAGCAGATAGTTGGATCTCTTAGGCCCAAAAGCCATTTTAGCACTGGTGATCTGTTTTGACCTTATACCACCACTCATCCAGATAAGTATAGAAATAAGTGTTGGTAAAGATTAGCGTGATCATTTCTTTTCAGTAGTTTAATAGTTCTCTGCTATATTGTGCTTTATAGAAGTGTATATTATTTGGTATTCTTTGCAATCCATCTTTTGACTTGAAACACAGCCTAGAGCATGGCTGCTTGAGTCATACAACAATATACACTGTTTTTGATAGTCAGCAAAAGCAAATTTTGGAATGCATCTTCTATAAAAATTAGCAACCCTGAGATGTAACCGTAACTTTTTTACTGTGCTTGGTGTCGGGAAATCCTTTATGGCTTGTACCTGTCTTGTCTCAGTTTGTAAACCATCTTGCTCCTTAATATGGCCTAAAGAGTTGATGTCCCGTAATAGAAAGTGGCACTTTTCTAAACTTCGGGTCAGTTGTTCCGCATAGAACAGTATATCACTTGTACCTTGATATCTTTGGAGAAAACAGTGATATCGTCCAGGTGGACTATGCATTGGTTTGGTTTCAGCCCCCACAGCAGCCCGTCTAACAAGTGTTGGAAAGCCACCAGTGCGTTTTTCAAACCATATGGCATTCGGCGATACTGCTACTAACTAAATGGAACTGAAAGCACTGTTTGAGGTTGATCTTTTGTGCTACTTCTAATAGTTCCCACTTCATAAATCAGTGGTGGTAAAATAACGGCAATGCCCCAGAGTGTCTAAGGTCTCCGTAATGTTCAGCACGCCATATGCATCAGTTGTGTCTGCTAGTTCAAATACCTACAATCGTAGCAGAATAAGCAATCTTACCATCTGAAGTGACCAGGTATTGGTGCTTTCTTCTCAATTCCATCCTGGAGCTCCTCCGTCGTTTGTAGATGATGGGAAACTGATACTTCTTTTTACAGATGCCTTGTTCTAGTGCGAAATGTGTGCTGCAGTAGGTGGCAATGATGCAGATGGATTAAATAATTCCATGTATTCCTCCAATAATCTCTCCCTGTCCAATTCATCATGTCCATATGGAAGCGACACCTTTCTCGTTAGTATGGTTAAATTGACTGGCTGTCCTGGAGTGTTGTGTATTATACACTGAAATCCCTGTTCAGTTCATCTTCCTCCAACATATTTCAGGTGAGACGGCTGATGATCTCTTCAGTGAAGATACACACAAGGCTCGAACTCTTACAAGGATCAGTGAAATATCATGAGTCACAAGGATAATTGGCAAGGGGCACTAAAGAGAAAGTATTAATCAGATCAGCTCCTATGCTCATCCATAACAGTCTTCCTGCACCTTTTGGTATTGTATCCAATGAGTCAAATCTAAGAGACTGTATGCAGTTTAGTTGGCTTACCTGGCGTATCAGGTGTTTCTTGTGACAGTTCAGTTCTTTCAGCAGTAACATCCAGCTCCACTATGCACTGTTGGATATAGACTTTGGAATGATGTTTAACTATGAAAACTAACCAAAGAATGACACCTAGCTTATGCCTGTGCTAGGGAGAAATTCCACACACACCTGGAAGTCTGTCCTCCCAACTCGGAAACCCATCAAGCCGAACCAGTTGAGTGAACACTTATTACCATCGACACCACTTTGTCTGCAGTGTAGTAGGTTCAGATTCATGGCACCAAATACAGTCTGGCTATCCATGGATAACTGTGATCCTGTATCCAACAACAAACGATACAGTCAGTTCTTTACATTGCCAGATAGACAAACATCTGATTTTGCACAGAGATGTCCTGTGGTCACACTTACTGGAAGTGCTGTGTGCTGGTCACACTGCCCTGTCCTTTTTAACAGAGGTGTGAGTGTGTTACCTTGATTCCATTTTCCAAGTGACTGTGGACATTTTTGAATGGAGTGTCCCACCTGTTTGCACTTTTGACATTGTGGCTTCTACAAAACATCTGAATGCGGCCCAGAGAGCCACGTCTATAACATATGACCTCTGTATTAAAAAACTACTCACTGGTCCCTCAACATAGATGCTCAGTTAATTTTAGACAAAGTTGCTGCACCTGCTGCTCCTTTGTACAAGGTTTTTGAAAGTTAGGTGCACAGTTTTCACAACATCTCAGACAGTAGATGGCATAGAAATGTATGAAGCACCTGTTGTTCTGCTTTCTGTAAAATAGCCTTATTGGTATGATCGTCATCTGTCGATTCATATGTTTTAATGTTGACTTTTTCTGATATAGTCTCCAAAGCTCTCTATCAATTCTCCTTGTTTTTGCATTGTACCATTAAATTCTTCACAATAATGAATGGAAATATTCTTTCTTCTGTGACACTCTTTGAACCCTTCCTGAAAGTTCGCAAAAGACTGAACATCCCTCAACTTCTCATTGGACATTACGTTTGTTGTAGTACCTCCTAGAAATTTTAAATCAACCAAACTTAACCAACTACTCCTCCAATGCCCTCACCTCTTGGCTGTATATAAACTATCAAAAAATACAAAAACATCATCTCCAGACTTAACCAAAAATGGAGCTACCAATGAAGCAATATGTGCATCAAGAATTGGTGGAGACATGCTAGAAGTTGACCATTCCCTTCTTTCACCCTTTAAATGATCTTTTTCCTTAAGCAAAGTCTTATTATTACCTCAAACTTTTAGGTACCTCAACAAGCAAATAATGAGTCACCTCTTGTGCTGCTACTTTCTCACCAATAGACATTTTTGATTACCACTACTACCATTACAGTTGTACAACAAACCCTTGTTACCACTGCTGGCTGCATCCTCTTCGATTCTGCCCTCCGTTGGTCTATCATTACACCTTCCGACAGTTGTTCTGACACAAAGTTAATGGGGTGTTGTTTTGGGAAGGTGTGGGCAAGCATTTCTCTGCTGGAGGTGTGGGTAAATAGGCTGCCAAACTGTTGTCAAAACTCTTTATTAACGGTCATACACGGTTGTAGATCAGTACATCTGCAATAGGCAGTCAGTAAATGGTGGGGAGTGACGAGCCAAGTGGTAGCCAGGGCTAAGCAGGTGAGCCTAATGGAACTACCAACATGATGGAACACAGAACTGCCAGCTGGAGAGCAGCAGTGACCAGTGGCCAGCACTGGGCTGTCCAGAATGCACAGTTCAGTCAGGATCATGGAGGCAACTGCAGCAGGTAGTGGCAGCCCTGGGCCCAGTCAGTCAGGTGGCAGTCACTGCGTCATGGCCTGGAGATGGCAAACATAGTTGTGTCATAATTATGGCAATGACTGGCATAGGCTGCACATTGTAGTAGGACCCAGATGTGTTGATGACAATGGGCTGGCTATAGGGTTTAAAATTCTGTAGCCCAGAGCTGTGTTTACAGACATGACATGTTCCTGTCTCACCTGGAAACCGCTGAATTAGAGGACAATGGCCAGAACCCGGATGCTCTTAATGTGCCACTCAGTTAAACTGCTGAAGTTTGCTGAAGACTGTTTCACTTCCAGATCATTGGCGCGCAGGTATGACAGTATGGAAGTTTCAGTGTCTGTTGAATTGCAGTATTGGCATGGCCGTTGTCCTTGGTGGACAGTCTGTGTCTGTGACCTGATTATGGTTCTGGGCTGCTTTCCACACTGCTAGAGCTTTAGGCCACTACAGTAGTATCTTAGTATCTCGTCTCTGGAAAATATTATGTATAGAGTTTTCTCTAAACACGAAGTCTCTCTTTGCAATTGCAACTTCGTCCTGATTTGAAACAAATTATGTATATATTAAATTAAATGTCTGTGGTGATGTAAAAATTTGTCTGACTCAGCTATGCAAAACAGCACTCTTGCTTTTTGCCTGAGTTTTAAAACCTTCTCAGGTTTTCACTTCTGAGGAACTACATTGGAATACTTTAATGTAAAATGTTGATGTTTACCATTTTTCACTCTGTGATGTGTGGATGTGATTATCTGAGGAATTTGAAAGCATAAAATATTTGACAAAATTGTAAATTGTTTGTGTTTGATGAATTATTCCATGCTTTTGACTTTTAACAGACAGATTGCATAGAATATTTCCTTTTCTATAACATCCCAACGTAAATATCAGTGCTTGCTAACAGAAATGAAAGTCGCTACATACTTAAATTTGTACGTTGAGCGCAAAAATCCACAATTTGAATGATAACTGCTTTAACATATGAAGCACATGTAATGTTGTCATAGAGAAATTGATGCAAAGAGTAACTAATTGTCTTCATTGTAGTTTTTAAATTGTTATTTTTTAGGAAGAACATTATTATTTTATTGTTGTTGCTATTATTAAGTAATATTAATCTGTATGTATTGTTGTGGCAAAGGAACTTATGTGTCATTATGCCCTCTGCGTGTAATAAAAAAATTGGACTACAGTCAGCAAAACTTGGAGTGCCACTAATGTGAAGGTTGTGTCACCACATGGGCACATCAATCATGCACTGAACATGAGAGACAGCAATCACAATTGGAACAGTTATATTAAATATAATAGCATTGATGGTCTGTTCCATTGGCTCTTGGTAGAATATTTTATACACTATAAATGAAACAAACAAAACACTTGTGTAATATTCTACAGTGTCATGAAGAGAAGTATCTTTGTACCAGACGATGACGTAGCAGCTGAAAACTGGTTCATGTAACATATAATAAATATTGTAAAATATTGTGCCACTGTTGTGTTCATTTCATTCATAATTAAGTATAAAACATCATTAATAAAATTTATTTGTGTGCTTTGTAGTTAATTTCTAGTAACATCTGATTGACATTTTAGCTGTTGTTGCTCAGGTGGAAGTCTGGTGCAGTTATTTGTCTCACTATAAAAGCTCTTGTTATGTCAGTGACTTTTGTGTATACGTTCATAATTTTTAAATCAGTTTTCCAGACAACATAACAAATTTCCAAAATTTGTTTGATTTTTATATGCACTCTTTCAGTTACCAAGGCTCATTGTGTGAGAGGATTCCTGGAATCTTCAACCCCCCTAAACATTTAAAACATAGTCTTATGAAAATGAAGTTCATTCATTTTCTAGCATTTATATGTTTATTTTTATTTATTTATTGTAATATGTATCCCGTAGATCCATTTTTGCATGGATATGGAACAAGTCAAAACATTTAAGTCATTATTACACTTGTTTCCACCAGGACAATAAACAAAGATAGTACACAAATTGAAAATAATAATAATAATAATAATAATAATAATAATAATAATAATAATAATAAAGTAACACAATCAGTAAGTTCTAATTACACTCACAAACAGAGGTTAAGATACAGTTTTCACATTTTATCTAAACAATTTTTTTACGGAGTAAATGTGAACAAGTTGTTGACTTACAGATTACCAATTAATCTAATTAAAGCAACAAGATATGTTGAATCAGGAATACACAATAATACATGATAAATAACCTTAGCTATCTCTGCTGTAGAATTCTTCTAGAGAATAGAAACTTTTTTCAAGCAAGAACTCCTGTCTCTTACTTTTAAATAGTACATTATTACCTCATAGACACTTAATATTATTTGAAAGTGCATTGAAGATTTTTGTACTTGTGTATGTCACATTTCCTTCTTGTGTTCCAATGATGGTATTTTCATTCTTTCCATACTGAGAAGGATTGTGAAGCATGAATGCCATGATTGAAAAGTGAAATTGTGAAGTAGTGGTTAGTATTCCTATTTGCTTAAAAAGGTTGCGACATGAGGTTGATGGAGGCACTCCACACAAAACTTGGACAACGTTTTTCAGACTGGTAAAGACTTTTTTTGACAGTGGTGAATTGCCCCAGAAGATAATTCCACAACACGCAAGTGAATGGAAGTAACCAGAGTAAGCAGATTTTAAGACATTGATGTCTCCAATTTTGGCGATTGTCTGGATATCAAATGTTGCTGAACTAAGCCTTTGTAGGGTTTGGTGGATGTGTTCCCAGTTTAGCCTGTTATCTATATTTTAGTGTTGTTCATGCCTGAGGTACCAAATGTGTAACATAGCATGTATAGCCATTTTTGCTAATACTACCAGGTATGCTTTCCACTAAGTGTCACTACGAGTGACGTCATGTCTTCACTCTTCTTGTCACAAAATTCTGAGCAGCAGCACAACCATGAATATGGAGTCCTTTCACTTCTTGATGAATCATACTGTCCTGACCAGGTTTCTGGTCTATGACAGAAGTAGTCTACAGAAGCTGACAAAAATGTGTGGTGCTTGTTTCAAATAGAGGGCTTTACTTTTCAGCAGTCCCTATCAGTTCATTTTTAGGGCATATTGAAACAGTGTTTGGTGTTTGTGCCATTTAACCTTTCAGTTTCACAATAACATAACTGTAACGTAGTGGACTTGAGTATATGTAACTCGTAAGGTACTCAAACTTTTGGGCTGCTACAGTCATGCACTTTCTGATCGTATTCGTGCCTGTAATGGCACAGGGTCCCTGCATTTGTGTATCCACAGATACATGGTGTAGTATTGGCATGACATTGCATACATTCAGTGGAGGGGAGACATTTGGTCCCATAGTGTTTGGCAGCACCATTAATTTGGTCATAATTATGAAAAAGCAGCAATGTTACCTCCACATACACACACTGTAACATTTCAGTTCTGACTTTTCTGCATAAGCTTCTGTATAATATTCTTATCTTAAGAAACTGTGTATTAACTATAATCCAAACATTGGGATCAAATTCATAGTGGGTGCAGCAGGCTTGCTTACAGTTATTATTTTGTTAATAGTTACTCATTGATGAAAACTTGTGTGAGATTGTACATATCTAGTAAAAGAAAAATGTGGGATACGGGTGCAGCAAAATAAGCACTCTCACATAATGCTGGAATAGTAATCCATGTTGGATAATTATGAGACGTTTTGCTAATGAAGTACCTCAGACAATGCCCCCATGTAATTCACTAAATTATATTTTTTTGCAGTAACTGTTATTACAGTGTTGTGAAATAGTTATTGGGAGCACAGTAGGTAGAATCCTCACTTGTGCTGCCGTTTTCTCCATGTACTTCTGTAAAATTTTGACATGCTAAGTGAATTACCTACATTACACATGATGAGATAATCCAAACACCATTTTGAGGATAGACTTCAAGCTGATGTGATATAAGCTCACCAAACAAAATATTAGTCACCCCAGTAAAAGGGTAGTTTAGGGACCTAACAATTTTATGGTCATGAAAATAAAAGAAATTTATATTACCCTTTTTTTCTGTGTTTTCATGATGAGTACGCTGTGGTTATTCCCATTTTCCAAAATGACAACATCCACATTCATAGGGCTGCACACACATTGTCCTGGTTTGAAGAACACTCGGGCACCCCGTCACAACTCGACTATCCCTCTAAATAATCCAATCTTAATGCCATAGGAAATGTCGGAGACCATTTGGGACAGCAGGTAAAACATAGCAGTCAAGATCCCCTCAGTTTGGTATCTCTATGCAGTGTAATCATCAATGAGTGGCTTCAGGTGGATACGACACAGCTGAAGGAACTTATGCACTCTTACTTGCTGAACAGATTCCATTATAAAGATCAGAGGCAGTGTTGCACAGTATTAATTGATGTCCTCTGGGGGTCGCTAATTTTTTATCTAGTGTGTGTATATTGTCTGCTGCTAAAGAAAAGTAGAAAATAGCTATTTCTTTCAAGATGTCTCAAATTTCTCATTTGTCTTTGGGGTTTTTCTATTTATTGTTGAAGGGTGAGTGCCAATTTGTCTCAAAATATACTCCAATTTTCAGTGACATTTAGAGTGTTACTGCCTCAGCACATATTTAACCTGATAGGCAACAGTGTTTGTTACTGGTTCACTATATTTCCTTAATAGACATAATAGTGGTATTGTTACTCAGTATTACTGTAGACTTTTGTTTCATAGTAATTTTCATTTCAACAAGTGGTGTCATAGCTGCTGCTGCATATATACAGCAGAAAGTATGTGGAGAATTTTTTTTACACATCTATATATACTCCAATATTTGCAAATTTTGTATGAAATTTTGCTTCATCCATTTCTTACTATTAATGTTACCATTCTCAAAGCTGAGCTTATCTTCACCGTAGACTTCAAAATCACCATCATTTAACTTGGTCACAAAATTTTTTTATGTAGTTTCTGATTAAAAATATATTTTTTTTTCAGAGTCCATACTTTGCAAGTATGTTTTCGGGGGCATGGAGAGAAGCTGATGAAGATACTGTGAACATAAAAATTGTTGATCCAAAAATAACAGTCAGTGGTTTGTATTATCTCCTTTTTCCATGAAAAATGAGATCTTCTAACCTTATGTGTCATCCAAATAGAACACAGTTCTACTACTCTTGATCTTCAGCTTTACAGACGGTATTTGGATCTTTGTATATGGATGAAACTACTTTGGAGCCTTCTGACATTGTTTCCGTAGTAGCGGCAGCAACACTTTTCCAGTTAGAGGGCATTATTGAGAAGTGTGGTGAAGTTATGCTGGAAACCATGTGTGCTCAGGTAAGACAATGAGGTTTTTTCTTAATTTATTTGTTTCACATGACAAAGTACATTATGTTGCAGTATTATTTGTAGAGAAATTTAATTTAAATGTGATATAACTAGTTCTCTGATTTTTATACAGTTTTGTGTAATGGCACACTATGTTTTTATTGTAATTATAAAACCTTTTCATCTCTGTCTATACTAAAGCTGGCATTGAAATAGTTTATTAAAGGAGGAATCATATTTTTTATTCACTTCTTATTTAACATATATGCTCTGTATGTATCTTTCCTTCTTGGAAATTCTGTCAAGAACAGTCAATTTTTGACAGAATAATTTAATTGGATAGATAAAAAAGTCTACTTATCAAGCAGCGGCAGAACACATACATAAAAGTAGGTTGTAATTAGGCAAGCTTTCCAAGTCATTGGCTCCTCCTTCAGGCAGAAGGGTTGAAGGGGAAGGAAGAGGGATGAAGGAAAAGGACTGGAGAGATATAGGAATAGGTGTACATTTTGGGAAAGTCGCGCAGAACCATGGGTCAGAGGAGACTTACGACATGGGGTGAGAAGGAAACACTGATTGTTGGGGACTACATCAGACAAGATTTGAAAACCTGAGCGCATAAAGGTGGAAGACAGTATAATATGTGGGACAGAGATTACTGCTTAAACATCATGCATGAGTTAGTAGGACTCAAAAGCTATGTGCATTGTACATAACAGAGGTGGGAGGGGGCAGTGAAAAATAGACAGGTAAAAACAATGAAAAATGTAGAAAACTAAAACGGACTGAAGAAAGGAGTAGTTACTGTGAAGAAATGCTGAGACGCAAGAAATTAACATAAATTAAGACCAGGTGGGTGGTGAAACCAAGGACATGTTGTAGTGCTAGTTCTAACCTATGGAGTCCTGAGAAACTGGTGTCTAGGGGAAGAATCTAGATGGCGCATGTGGTGAAACAGGCACTGAGATCATGATTGTCATGTTGTAGAGCATGCTTTGCAACAAGATATACGTGTTGTCGGTATACAGCTGCCTATGCCCATTCACCCTAATTGATAATTTGGTGGCAGTCATGCCAATGTAAAAGGCTGAACAGTGTGTAAGTAACATCCGGTACATGACATGGGTCATTTCAGAGTTGTTGCTTTGATAGTATATGTTTTGCCAGTTATAGGGTTGATATAGTTGGTAGTAGGAGGGCAGGTCTTACAGTGGGGCTGGTGATAGGGGTAGAAGCCATAGGGTAGAGAAATGGGTGCAGAAGGAGTATAGGATCTGACAAGGATGTTGCAGTGATTGGGAGGGCAATAAAAAACTATTCTAGATGTGCTGGGCAAAATGTCAGACAGAATAGGCCTCAAAGGGTATGATTTTAGGAGGTCATAGCTTTGTCAGAGTAGCTGATTAATACATTCAAGACCAGAATAATATCGAGTGACAAGAGTTGAACACCTAAGTTGTTTTTTGGAGGGATCAGCAGTACATTGATTGGATAGGATGTGTTGGGAAATCTGTTTTTGAACTAGACTGGTGGAGTAATTACGTCCAGTGAAGGCTGGGGTGAGAATGGTGGTGTATTGCTGTAAAGAATGTACATCTGAACAAATACATTTGTGTTGAATGTATGGGAGGGAACATCTTAATGGAAAGGATAGCATCTGTTGAATGTAGGTACTGTTGTTTGTTAGTAGGTATAAAGTGAATGGAAGTATATAGCTGACCCATGGTGAGGATGAGGTCAACAGCAAGGAAAGTGGTATGGGTTTCAGAATAGGACCATGTGAAATTTAATTGGGAGAATGTATTTTGAGAATCTAAAAACTGCCATTACGACATGTCTTTAGTTCTCACCATCACCTGGCCTTAATTTACATTAACTTCTTCAGACTCAGTATTTCTTCTCAGTAACTACTCTTTCCTTCACCTTGTTTAAATTTTCTACAATATTCATTTTCTGACCTGTCTATTTTTCACCCCCCCCCCCCCCCCCCACCTGTATTACATACTATGCATTTAGCTTTTAACTTTAAGTAACACATGCTAGCTGTTTCAGCAGTAATCTCTGTCTTGTATATTACCCTGGCCCCCAACTTTTAGCTCTGAAATTTTCAAATCTCGTCTGGTGCAGACCCCAACAATAAGTCTTTCCTTCTCGTCCTGTCCGGTAAGTCTCCCCTGGCCTGGGGTTCTGGGCATCTTTTCGAAACTCTTCCCATTTCTTAAACCTTATCAGTTCTTTTCCTTCACTCCTCTTCTTTCCCCTTCAATGCTTCTGACAAAGGAGGGGCCAGTGGCTCCTAAAGCTTGCAAGTTTACATATATTTTATGTGTGTTGTTCTCTCACCACTTTGTGAGTAGATTTCATTTCTGTCCAATTACATTATATGTAAATGTTCTGGATGAAGTCACAATTTATGATTCTTTCATACAACATTTTTTCCTTGTTGGATAAGCTTTTTGCTATCGCTGAACAATCATATCAAACAATCTGCTTCTTATAGATTCAGTACCTGAATCAGTGAAGACTATTTGACTTAGTAGTAATTAAATCAGTGTTATTGTCAGAGCTTCCTCTTTTGGTCAACTATTGAACAGAATGCACAGGAAGAATATAGTAGAAAATCATGTTTATAGAATTGAAATTATATTTGCTTTTGATAATTTTGAGAATGAAGATCTTTGATACCTTAAGTTACTCCTTCCCACTGCTCATTTGTATTAAATGTCTATTCAGTTTGCAAAGTTATGTTTGTATAGCTGAAAGGGCTAATTCATTTCTCATCACATAGGTGACTCTCTCAAAAATATGATAGAAGACGTTTTGCTTCTTTTTATTTAGCAGTCATCTATAGAGTTTTAAAGCCATATGAAGCTCAGCATTGTGTATTTACTCAATAAACTCTCTTTCAGGTGTCTTTTCTCCTCCCTCTCCTTTCTGCCTATTCCTTTTATCATTTATTTCCCCACACCCATGGTCTTTCACCACTTTCTCCATCTCTCCCAATTCAGTTCTCCTTCCCAAACCATCTTCGTACAGTATCTCTCTCACTGTTACAGATCACTTCTTCTGTAGCATCTTTCCACTCTGTTTTGACTTCCTTGTCATCCATGGCCCCTTCCCTTTTCCCCCCTCTCCTCTCCTCTTCTCTCCTGTCCTTTCTTCTCCTCTCTGTCATTAATCTCCTCCATCACCTATATCTCTCCCGTTACTTTCTCTGCCTCTCCTTGATCACTCTATTCTCCCTGCCACTTAAGAAAATGAGCTTACAAGGTAAGGGTAAAATGTTCTGATTGACTTGTATAGCAGAGAGAAATGATGAAAGAGGGAGGAAATGGTGTTAAGAGACAGAGAAAATGAATTTGATAGACCATAGGTAAAGTAGAAAAACAGGCAATAAGGTATAAATAATAGTTAATTTGACTTTGTATTAGCAGTTTTTAAATTTAGAATTTCATCTATGTGTGCTCAATATTTTAGTAGTTAATGTGTTCATTTATCTTGTATATTGGCAGACTTACAGTTTTGTTATCTTTTAGACGGCTGTTGTTTACTATGAGGCTGCTTGTGAGTATGGCCTCAATGTAGTGAAGGAGAATGCATTTAAATTCATCCTAATTAGCCTCCTGTCACGTCTCAATGAGTTCCCTGATCAGATAAAGGCAATCAGGTAATACTCTCTTCATCAAACATTTTGTTATTCCTTAGTTTAGGATGCTATGTAAATGAAAGTGCTATGTGGCACTCATTATCCAGCTGTTACCTGCAACTGATGCAGAAACACTTTATTTCGTCTTACTCAAAAGCCTTGAAAAGTATTAAGTGTTGAGTCAAACCAAACATAACTAATATCTTTAAAGTTCAATGCTGCATGTCAGAAATAAAACTATATTATTTTGACACATTCTAGCTCATACACTCTCATGCAAAATGCCTCAAAAGAATTTTTTAAATATTATTTTAAGATGGACTGTTCATGTAACTCTTTGAATGTCCAGTGTAAACCAAAACAAAAACAAAATAACTTTCTTTGCTTAGAAAAAAAATATTATCTTGATCTATGCCAGATGTTCTTCGAAACTAATTGTTCTACAATCATAAACTTGAAAGATGTTTATTTTGTGAAATCATGTATATTGCTGATGTTAATTTTGTCCAGTGTTCTTTTTGGTATATTATCAGTTCATTGCCTGTTTTTGGCACAATAGTGTAAATGATCATCAAGAGGTACTTTCTGACATACTGACTCTCCCAAGGAACTGCTCCTCACTTTATAAGTGATAATTACTTTCTCTTCATCATTCTTTGATCCTGGCACCATTCTTCCATTCTTAAATGCTGTTAGTCCATCTAAGGTGCCGCGCAGTTAATCCTCTGCCATGGATGGTACCTGGTGTCCAGGTGGACTGTCAGAATTTGGTACTTCTACTTAGGGGCTTATGTGAGGTTGCTGCCACCTTTTCATTGTTTTTAAGTCGGAGTATTTTCCTTGCTATGCTTCTAATGTGTGTGTGTGTGTGTGTGTGTGTGTGTGTGTGTGTGTGTGTGTGTGTGTGTGTGTTTTCATGAAGTTCAGAACACTTCAGTTAAACCAGAAGTACTTCGAAATAAACAATGTTACGGCGTCATTACCAGAATAGTAGAAAAGCAAAATGAAGGGGTACAAATAAAGAGAGAAGCAGCTCTCTGGATGATTCATTATGCTGAGGAGCAGGTGATGGAGATGCTGAGTTTTGTTATCAAGATTTTTTTTTTCCTAAGAAAACTAGACAAACCATCAGCATTCTTAAGAAGAAATCATGTAAATGTATATTTTTGTTAACGTATCTGTGGTGTTTTTCTTGGGAATCACTTGAAATCAGTTTTATTGATTGTGACGCATCCAGCAGTCATAGGGTATATCACAAAACAAAGTAAATATTTTATAAATTTTCACTATGCAGCAGAGCATATAATGTTGTTGCAGTTCTTTAAGACTGTTTGCCATACTGTCTTGAATTGTGTCCCTTGCCTTTGAAAAACTCTGCATTTGAGTACCAATATATCACACAGTTTTAATATATCAGGGACTTTGAAGGGAAATATTCTAATTCAGTGCTAAAAAATAGAGTTTGAGCAGAAAGAAAGAATGAAAAGAACACCCTAACACTCACTTTAGAATCTGTTGATATAATGAATGGCAGTATGGAAAGTATATCATGAACTTGAAGAAAAAAAAAGGGCAGGTGAATGCAAACGAAGCTCAAGTTATAGGATTCTAATGATTTCTTCTAGATGTGTCAGAAGGTTAAGAAAAAAGATAAGCAAAAGGAAAGCAGGGGGAGGAGGGATGGGCAAAAATACAGGGTTTAATGTCCTGTTGATGATGAAGTTGGTAGAGATGAAGCATATGCACAGGTAGGTCAAAGATGACGAAGGAAAGTGACCAGTTGCTTTACAGAGGCATCATCTTGGCGTTCACCATAATCATTGTGGGGGAAACCATGCAAAATCTAAATCAAGCTGCTTAGAGGGATGCGAACCACTCCTGAATATCAATCTCTTGCATTAAACACTGTGACACAGCACTTGGTTGGATCAAAGAAAGGTAATGTGAAAGATACAGATGAAAATGGTATTTAGTTTGGAAAAAAGGAGGAAATCATCAAGAGATGATGGGTAAACTGGCAGTTACAAGAAGAAAGAGGTTATGATGGAAGATGGAATAATTTGTACATGTTTTATATGGTCAGGGACAGTATTTACTAGAGAACGAGTACTCATCTACAGCTGATGGAACACTCATCTTGGAAGATGGAATTCAAATAACTTGAAAACATGAGACATGCTTTTATTTGGCTCACATGTTGCAGGTTATCTTAAATAATTAAGTGACATTGTGCTGTGTGTTACAGGTAATATTTCTCTCTCTTCTGTCACTGATGTTTGCTGAAAATTTTATGGTGACAGTTCCAGTGCAAAGTGTTTGCAAATGAGCAAGTAATGTATGATTTCAGTATCAGTTCTCTATAACATAACACTGAGTAACTCTTATTATATGGGTTGATGTATCATTAAAAAAACACACAAATTTTCCAGACATTCCTGATGGAGCCACGATTGTGTGTATCTATAGAGATGGTATTCTTTGGACTTATGTATGCCTATATACCAATGCAACAAGTGATGTGACAATTCCTCAAGGTGACAATGCTTAACAGCACCAAATAAAAAAAAAAAAATACTTAAAAATGACCAAGACCAGCGATCTTGAAAATATCATTTACTGCCTGTGACATAATGAATACCCTTTCAGTGGCCGGTGTCTTACCAGGCTGTCCAGTAGATACGTGATTACGGACGTAAAATTATAATGTATATGATATCAAAATTCTCAGCCACACATTGATCTCACAATTTAATTTCAATAAATTATAGTATTTGGGCAATGTTGAGAGAAGAAGGAAATAGAAGTTTTGTTCAGAATTAGGAAGAAGGCTTCTCTGTGGTTTACCGTGTACAAGTATGAAATGCGGATTTCGGACACCAGATGTCACACCAATGCAGTTTGTGCTCTAAAGATTTGATGCTGTGCCATTTTGTTGTGTCATCAACAAGTGACAGATGTGCACGAGTGATAAATAAGTGTAATAAATAAAAATGATAAATAAATGTGTGCTTAGTGTTGTTGTTGTTGTTGTTGTTGTTGTTGTTGAGCATGTCAAAATTTATACCAAACAAAGAGCATTTACGGACAGCATTAGTTTTTTGTTTTCATTTGACGAAAACTTGTGTGATTGTACATATCTAGTAAAAGAAAAATGTGGGATACGGGTGCAGCAAAATAAGCACTCTCACATAATGCTGGAATAGTAATCCATGTGGAATTGGAAGCACCATTGAATGAAGATGATTTGAAAACATAAAAACAACTCACCGAGCAATTGGGCGTTAATCAACAAGCTCGTTTGCAATCAGCTATGAGAGATGGGAAAGATCCAGAAGACTGGTAGCTGGTTATCATACGACTTGAATGACAGGCAAATGGAAAAGCACATAAGAGATTTTGCTCTCTCAGTACAAATGGAAGTCATTTTTGCATCATATAGTTACAGGGGGGTGAAAAGTGGATTTATTTTGAGATTCCCAAGTGCAAAAAATCATGGATAGACCCAGGCACACCATCCAATCGACCACAAGACCAAATCGCTTTGGCAGAAAGATGATGCTTCTTTATTTGGTGGGACCAGAGGGGTGTGGTCTATTATGACCTGCTAATACCTAGGGAAATGGTTAATACTAAAGGTTACCAACAACAATTGACCGACTTAAACCATTCACTACTTGGAAAAAGGCCACAATACTGAAAGAGGCAACACGAAGTTATTTTTCTTCATGACAGTGTTCCTTCACGTACGGCAAGACCAGTGTGCGACACATTGGAAGCACTCGGTTGGGAATTTCTACCCCGTGTGGCTTACTCACCAGATTTGGAACCTTCTGATTACCAAGTGTTTGCATCAATGGGTCAAGCACTTGCTGACCAGCACTTTGGTTCGTACGGAGATGTGAAAAAATGGTCCAATGAATGGTTCGCAGCAAAAGAGGAAAATTTTTACTGCCATGGTATTCATAAATTGCCTGAAATATGGGAAAAACGTATAACAAATGCTGGAGCACTCTGTGAATGAAGCAGTATTTATCATTCTTCTGAATTTAACATGGAGGTTTTTTTTTTTCTTTTTTTTTTTTTTAGGACAAAAAAAAAATCCCCAATTTATATTTGTACACCTGGTAGTGACACAAGAGTGCAAGAACTATGTGCTTTGTCATAATTGCTTTCAACAGAATCCCACCACTGCCCCTATTCCCTCCCTGTACAGCTGTTTGTTCAGGTAATGGCCAAGTTACATTGTGTGCATTCTGCAACATGTACCTCGGTAGTCCATGTTTATAGCAACCAACAGCATTGTTCCTGCTAGCTATGTATTTCTCTGCCAACTGAAACATGTGTCACTAGAATCATAGTTGTAACCATCTAACAATAATAGCTATGTAGGATAAGATAGATTACTATTTACTATAAGGAAGGTACGTTAAGTTGCAGACAGGCGCAGTTAAGAGACACTTACATAAAGCTTTCAGCCACAGCCTTCATCAGTAAAAGAGAAACACACACGAGTAAAAGGGAAACACATACCATTCATACACACAAGCAAGCACAACTCGTGCACACATGACCGCCAACCCCGGCAGCTCAGGTCGGAATGTCCAAGTTGCCGGAGCTGGTGGTCATGCTTACTTGTGTGTAGGAATGGCGTGTGTTTCTCTTTTGCTGATGAAGACTGTGGCTGAAAGCTTTGTGTAAGTGTCTTTTAATTGTGACTGTCTGCAACTTAACGCGTCTTCTTTACGGTAAGTAGCAACCTATCTTTTCCTACATTGTTGATATTCCTACCTGGAGTTTCCATTGTTTAACAGTAACAACTTGCAGATAAAAACTATGTAGTGGACCAGGACTTGAACCTGAAACTTTTTTCCATTCATGGGCAAGTGCTATACTGATTGAGCTATCCAAGCATGACTCTCAACCCATCCAGAAAGCTTTCGTTTCACTATTACTTCTCTTCTGCATTTCAAACTTTACAGTTCTCTCGCATGCATTCCTGGACTAGTACTCCTGGAAGGAATGATATTGTGGATGGTGTGTAACTGCAACACTGAGGATAAAGGAATGTTGTCCCAAAAACAAAATAAACAGAAGATTAATTGTCTATTGGTAGCATTAGTGGTAGCTGTAAATAAAGTTCTTGTAATTTGGTGGGTGTAACTCAGCATCTTTAGAATAATGATTAATGTCATCAACTTACCTTGCACTTGAGGCTTTGCTGCAGATAATGTTTCCTGGAAATTTCTTAAGTGAAAATGCGCCGGAGAAGTGCGTGGTTCTCAATAATCATGTAAAGACATTTGTTTCAGCTGTACTACTTATTATGTCACAAAGCAGTCATCAGAATCTTCCCTCATACTGCTCACCTCTACTCCTCCTCTTACATTCTTTGTATACCTTTTACAACAATCAATGCGTCGTTACATACAGCAAACTCGCCAATAACAAGTACAAAAGTTATCAGCGGTTACAAAAAGTAACATCATTCAATAATTACAAACAAAATGCATAGACTGTGATACAAAGTCAACCACACTTCTCCTGTTTTTGAGGAAATATTGTGGAAATGCTTTAAATAAGCAATGCTGACTATATTTTTGTTAATTACGTAGAAGCTTCTCCATCTCAAATCTTCCTAACATGTCTCTGGTTTCTTATACAGTACATTACTTTTTGATGTGAATAGAATTTCAATACATATTACAGTAATCCAAGTGGTCACTTTGTTTACATGGTCAGTAAAATTTTGTTTTATGAGTTTCAGTAATAACTAAGTGATTAAGTGTTGTTATGATTACCAATTGCATAACAAGCTGATGGTATGTTAATCAGAGCTGTTACAGGTTTCAGACATTGTAAAAACAGTATTTTTGGTATCTCTTTCATTATTTGATTGTTCGTAACTGAATGGTTCTAATTGTAACAAAACAAATTGTTACACATTTTCCTAGCTGTGAATGGATGCAATATTGACAAATACCTTGACATGACTGTATTCAAAATTACATTTCAGTGTTCAGAAGGTAAAATTACCTACATGGATCCTACCTAATGATAGAGGGTGGGGCAAATAATAGTGGCCAAGACAACAGAATTCCATGGTACAAAGAAACACAGCAGAGGAAAGGGAATACAGTACTAACCTTACTATAGCAGCTGTTGAAAGTGACCTCCATTCATCTTCTGACACTTTTGGGCCCTGGTCAGCAAGTTGCTGAAGGGGGATTGAAGCTGGACTGTTGGATCTGATGCAATCTCATCCAAAATGTTCTGCTGCAGTTCTTGGGGACTATGAGGACTGTTGTGATACATTTTAGATTTGAGGGTTCCCCACATGAAATAACTGCATACTGACTGACGTGGGTAGTCAGCTAGGGTTGTCACCAGACTGACCTCTGCACTTCTCCTCTCACACTGACACAGTCCTCGCTACACTCAGTACTGGTGTGGATCACGTGGCAGGTGTACACATGGTGTGCAAGTCATGGGGCATGGTTATAAGCATACATTCACATCAAATCATATCCACTCATCTGGGCCACTTTCATTTGACCCACCCTGTATAACAGATAATTAAGCAACCTGAATTGGCTTTAGTGTCAGGTGAAAGATAAGCTAAAGTAATTCTTGTAAATGGATATATATATCTATATGTTACAGTCAAAACCTGTTTTTAGTTAGAACACGTACTTACTAGTTAAAACTAGTTTTTACTGAGCCACTTCATCAAAACGCATTTTGCCCAGTTAAAACTAGTTTTAACTGACTTTCGCTTTTGACCAGCAGTAAATTGTAGTTGTAACTAAGGCTATCAGTATCAACTAGTTTCAACTAGTAGGAATATGTTCTAACTAAACTAGACAGAACTAGTTATCACTAAATTTATTTAGGGGCAAATATTAAAATTAAGAGTAACACTACATCTAAGTCATTAATATTAACTACAGCAATACAAAAATAACTATACACTGAAAAAACATTTTAAGGAACATTACAGAGTCATATTAACAGTATTAGTTATGAAAGCAGAAACAAAATAATCATACAGTAAAAAGTATATTAATTACTCATACATATGACAAAAGTTGCTACAGTCTTAATAAAAGAGAATGTACCAAAAAAATTTATCAATTAAATTTTAATTATTTGTTATTGCAAGGCAAACTGTCATGACATTTTGAGTTACAAAGGTTTCCTTTTTTCCTACAAAAGCACCTTTTTGAAGTACATGCCTTCTTACACACACAGCAAACAAATCCTTATCCTGATCCTAAGGCTGCCATCTTGGCAGCAGTTCTTAATGATACCTTTGTCTCTGACACGCCGTCCAGCAACATGAAGTTCTCTTTGGACACACCGAATTCGGATCTGGACGAGAACTTTTAATTAGCTTGTTTGAAACGTGATTAGGTACTTAATACATATTCTAAAATATATTATAGTGTAAGTATTAAGACTTAAAATATTAATTAATTACTTGAATAGTTAGCAACATTTTCAGAGCATTAAATCAATGAAGTAATGAATATGTCTGAAATTTGCCCTTAATTATTGAAATCAATTCAGAAACACATAGCTGCAATACAATTTGTCAAGTATCCCAATAACATTGGGGAGATCTGCTTTTGCTCTGTCAATAACAGGAGTCCGTATAATTATGTTGTCACTGATTTCTACAGTGGCTTGTATAATACCAGAATGATATGCCCAATTTTTCATAAACTGTACAAAGCGAAGACCGTTTGACCAGTTGGTGGTAATGTTGTCTTGCACCCATGAAGCCAGTATTTTTTCAGCGTCTTGGTTGGCGCATTCAACAGAACCTTGGCTTTGGCTGTGCCTCGGTTTTCCGTGAACCAGTTTACACTCAGGCCAAAAAACAGCCAGCTCATTTATGACAGAATTAACAAATTCTCTGTCGTTGTCAGAGTGTAAAATACAAGGAGCATCAAATGTCAAAAATATATCTGCTAAATGATGTGCCAATTGCTCTGCCCTCTTGCTTTGCAGTTCACGACACAAAACAAATTTTGTCAAGTGGTCCTGATACACCATTATATACTTAAATCCACGATCTTCTTGAGTTTGCATGTCGATCAGATCAACTTGGCAATGACTGTTCATTTCTGAATGAAGTATAGGTTTCGAAACACGCTCCCTTTTCTTAATACTGCTTTTGCCCTGACAAGTTTCACATATAGACGGATAAATGTTTATTGTCTCACTGTTATGTTTGCATATTTTCTTGAAGTTTCGACCTTTAATCTGCCTCGACCTCCTTGACTGACGGCCTGATGAGCTGCTTCAATAATGTCGAAAATTTCTTTGACACATAAGTAGTACTTCACAGGCTCTTTTCTTGTCACTAACTTTCTGGTCCCACAAATATTAATAACCTTGAATCTATTTAACCTTTTGTACTGCTTCTGTATCTTTTTCTCAGCTGATTGTGCTTCTTCAATTTCGTCCACTAATTTATCATAAGATTATTTTGTCATAACATTGTAGTGGTTTTCTCGTTTGTCGTGCTCTTCAATCTGTAACATCCTTCTCACAAATTCTTCCTTCCATCGCCTTCCTTGATTTAGACCTGCCATAATAAATACGTACAAGCTGATCTGCACATGCTTAATGCCTCTACCATGTTGTTTGTTGTGGCGAAAAGTGCCCAGTGGCGGGCTATTGTCAACCGCTGCAGCGCTGCTCAGGCGGGGGATTTTGGCGCCTAGAACTCTTCCCGCGTGTGTACGAGGGGCGTTTGAAAAGCCCATGCGAAGTTTGAGAGATGGCACCATCGGCGCTTATCGAGGTCATGTTTAGTTAGTAGCATCTTTGGAAAGAACTCACACCAAGTTTCAGCCGTATTGGTCTATTTCTGTGTGTTTGGCATTCGTGGGAATCAGAGAAGTCAAGTGATTGTCAAAAAAAGGACGAAAAAGAGATTTGAGTGGTGATTAAACATTACTTTATGAAAGGCAAAATGCCTCCGGAGACTAAAGAGAAGCTTGAAAAACATTACGGTGACTCTGCACCTTCGATTAGAACAGTTTATAAGTGGTTTCAAAATTTTTGGAGAGGCCATATGGGTAAAAGTGATGCTGAACGTTCTGGACACCCTGTGGAGGTTAACACTCCAGAAATTATTGATGAAATCCGTGATATGGTGATGGATGACAGAAGATTTAAGGTGCGTGAGATTGCTAGTGCTATGGGCATCTCGAATGAATGGGTACATAATATTTTGCATAAAAATTTGTACATTAGAAAGCTATCCGCAAGATGGGTTCTCGAATTACTCATGCTTGACCAAAAACGGAATCATGTGAAGTGTTGCAAGAATGGTTTGCAGCTGTTCAGGAAGAATCCGCATGACTTTAAGCGTTGTTCTGTCACTGTGGGTGGAACATGGATACACTACTATACTCTTGAGACCAAACAATATTCTAAACAATGGGTTACCAAGGGAGAATCTGCACCAAAAAAGGCGAAGACCATTCCTACTGCTGGAAAGGTTATGGCGACTGTCTTTTGGGATGCATCAGCTATCTGGAAAAGGGTAAAACTAGGTGCATATTATTCATCATTATTGAACTGTTTGTAAACTGAGCTGCAAGAAAAACTGATTTTTATTTTTGCACGAACTCTTCCAATGCCCCTCGTAATTCTTTCCGCACCTCTAGCACTTATTGTAGCGGCACGTATTTGACACGCGTATGTGCGATTGTTGTGGGGGCAAGTGATTATCTAACTGAATACCTAACATTTCAAAGGTTTTCACAGTAGTAAAACTGTTGCAGAATTAAAAATTAATTATTATTAATTTTTATATAATGAGGAACACAGTTTCTTGAAGAATATTTATTAGAAATGACTCTTTGTATGGTATAGCTCAAAGCATGGTATTGCATACAATTCAACATCCCACTCTTTACAATACATACGCATTTCTCTTCTTACGTTTTTCCCATTGTAATCCAGTTTGCAGCACTCGTCATTTTCGCGTCGGCGCCTTCTTATTTTCACTATCTGGAATGTGTTTGGATGTATGATCAGTATTCCAATAAATATTGAATTACACAATACAAAAATGCTGTTTTTTATTTTTTATTTAAATCAACACGTAGTTGCTCTTAATTTTAATATTTGCCCCTAAATAAATTTAGTGAAAACTAGTTCTGTCTAGTTTAGTTAGAATGTGTTCTTACTGGTTGATATTGATAGCCTTAGTTACAACTAGAATTTACTGCTGGTCAAAAGCGAAAGTCAGTTAAAACTAGTTTTAACTAGGCAAAACGCGTTTTGACCAAGTGTCTCAGTAAAAACTAGTTTTAACTAGCAAGAACATGTTCTAACTAAAAATGGGTTTTGACTGTAACATATACATTTACATTATGTTATCAGTATTTGATTATTTTCGTTGTTAAAGTAATTCTTAGAATCATATGAAGAATAAGCTGTTACGTTTCATGGAAAAATGCTCCAGGCTTATCGACAGCCTGGTACATTGTTCCCAGAATGCATTTTCACTCTGCAATGTAGTGTGAACCAGTTTGAAACTCCCTGGCAGATTAAAACTGTTTGCCAGACCAGGACCCAAACCTGGGAAGTTTGCTGTAAGGGTCTGTCACCAATCATGTTAGTATAGCTCAGTTGGTAGTGCACTAGCTTGTGAAAGCCAGGTTTGAATATGGGTGCAGCACACAGTTTTAATCTTTTTAGGAAGAAAAAATTGTGATTTCTCAACTGGTCACGTCCTGCACCAGACTTCAGCCCCATTGAAAAAAATCGGGCAAAGAAGAAATGTACCATATGAGAAAACTGGCCTGACCCTGTGCCAAGAAGCTATAATGACCTTTGTAATGTGGTTCTTGCTGCCTGGGAGGAGGTGGCAAAAAATGAAATATTTATTTTTCACCTCGTAGAATGATCCCCTTGGAGAGTGCAGAAAGTCAGTGAAGTGGAGGGAGGGCCTTCGGTGTGGGCATTAAGTAGTGAAGAAACTATATGCTGCGCCCTTTTGAGGGTCAAAAAATTGTTATTAAGAACCATGAAACCATGAACTATTCATTGCGTTAATTTCATGTTTCTGTAGAGGTCAAGCCAGCCAGGCCATGTCACCGACCATCTCAAGTTTGGATGAAACTTGGCTTATTTGATTTCCCTGTGGAGTTAAGTAACAGTGCCAGATTTTAGCATTTTGTCTCTCACTTTCATTTTATGACACTTTGGCATTTGGAAGTTTTGTTGTATTTATCATTGTAATGACACAAGATAGTTGCTAACATTTTGAAAATAAATTAACAATTTTTTGTTTATTTTACAATCTGTGTGGAATTGAATAGTTAAATACTCATTGTGGTGCCAAGGGTGGTGGCTTGCGTTGCCTGGGGCTTAAGTTGGCTTTTAGTATAAGGATTGTAAAAGTAATTATCTCATACTTTTAAGTAAAACCATAAAGACAGGAAAAATCTATACTTAAATTTTTGTATTTTTATTTTGTAAAAACAAGGTCCACCATAATGTCAAATATTAAGTATTTTTGCAAAATAATCATCAAGGCATGAATTATTAATTAAGAAAATCAAATTAATCAGTTTTTGTTTTTTGTTCCTTTTTTCTTTTTTTGTAACAGACATTATTATTTTTATATTTCTTGACATCCTAAAATAAACCACTGAAATTTCAAAGGTTCTGGATAAAATGCTTTTGACTTAACTGAAATTTTAAGTGACTAAACTTGCGGAAGGAAAAAAGAAAAGTTAATTAAACATTTTTAAACATGACTACTACATACAGAAGACGTGATTTACAACAGTAACTTTTTTTTTTTTTAATAGAATGCAAACACTCCTCTGAAAAGTGGCAAGCTTTTTCAGTTGATGTTTTATGTTATGAAGAACATGAGTAATGAGAACTGGAAAAATATCATTTGGATTGGGCCAATGGAGGGATGGTGAAGCTCTTGAAGGATGCATAAATTGTACGATAACACCATGCTCTTTTCTATTATATTCAATGAGTATTCCAAAGGATCACATATGGTAATATTTACAAGCTACAAATCTTGATGGGATATGGACTTGCTGGTTGGTAAGATAAAGAACAGTTTACGCCGAGGTACAATGTTCAGTTGTTGACCATCGCAGCATTGTAGAACTGGTCTTGGGAAAAAATTCAAAATAGTTTCTAAGATATGGCAAGCACAAAATCATTTTCAGTGAAAGGGTTTCTCAGTGGAATCGAGCATGAAAAGAGGACCAAAACCAAAATCTGAAATAACTGATTTAGTTATAATTTTTAGCAAAGTGATGAACAGTCTAGAGATTTACCAGCAATAAAAGATGTTGGAAGTACAGAGAAAAGGCAGTGTAAAAGTAAATGATTAATATTGGGCAGTATACTCTAAATTTATTCAAATTTTTAATGCAAAAATCTAGCAATTGCTGTAGGCTTTTTCTGCATTGAGTTCTCTTTACCCCAAATTGTGTGTTTTAGAAGGTAATAATGGTACCCTCTCACTCTTCATCATTCACCAGACCATAATTTTACTAATGAACACAATGCCATTTGAAAAATGCTACAAACATTCCACAAAAATTGTAGAATATGAAAACCTGATCTCTACATGTATGGTATACTGTAACAAATGTGCGTCGAAAGAAACACTGCCTTGTTCCCTTGGAGAAAGGGAGGGGGCACCACACAAATGGTCACATGTACTGTAAACATTGTTGATTTTGTTGAGGATATTTCATCTGAATTTGTAAAACTTGCTCAGTTTTCTTACATTGCCCAGTTTCAATCAAAATATTACTCTTAAAGAATCATCTGAAGTAAATGCTGCCACAGTATCAATGAACATTAGTAAAAATTACTCTGTTTACTATCTAGGATGACACCCATTGATACTTTTGGATGTCTGGATTTTTCACTAAACATCCTATGACTCTTGCACTATACATCCTGTTATAGCTACTATAAAAAATTATAAAAATGAAAGGTTAGTGTCTTTATGCTATATCAGATAACATGGAACTTGATGCCTGTATTGTCCGCAAAACTCAAGAAACTGTGACGGAATTCATCAAAGAAAGACATTAAAGTGCTAAAAACAATCCACTATCCTAGTGATGGCTTTGCAGGTCAATAAAAAATAAATTTGACTTTATAAACATATATCTTCATCAAAGTGCCAATGGCCTTGCCACAGTGGTAACACCGGTTCCTGTCAGATCAATGAAGTTAAGTACTGTCAGGTTGGGCTAGCATTTGGATGGGTGACGATCTGGTCTGCAAGTGCTGTTGGCAAGCGGGGTGCACTCAGCCTTTGTGAGGCAAACTGAAGAGCTACTTGATTGAGAAGTACCAGCTCTGGTGTCATAAACTGACATACACCCGGGAGAGTGGTGTGCGACTACATGTCTGACACAGTGGCCGGTTGGTACCATTGGGCTTTCGAAGGCCTGTTTGGATGGAGTTTAGTTCATCAAAGGGATTTGAATATTGGTGCTGAGTGATCTTTCTTCACAGTTATTTGCTGAAAAACTGACTGTGTAGACTGTTTGTGTTAGGAGTTTTAATAAATTAAAATTTCAGTTATATCAAAAGCATATTATTCAGGGCCCATGAAATTTAAATGTTTTTTTTTTTAGATACTCAATTAAAAAATTAAAAAAAATATCATTTGTAAAAAATAATAAACAAAAAACCCATTAATTTGATTTTTTTCTAGTGATTGCCCATTCCCTTAGGATTTATTTGGAAAAATGTATTACGGATTATCCCTTTTCCTTTATGTGATGTTCGATGTAATAGTGAACCATGTTTTTTCATAAAATAAAATTCAGAAATGTAGGTATAAATTTATTTCTTCTTTTGATGGTTTTACTTAAAGGTTCTGTGACATGGTGAAGACATTCCATGTACAAGTAAATGATGTATTGCGCACATCCTTGGTGCTAGATGTAGCCTTGTGTGGAATGTCAAACAGCGGAAAATCCAGGATGGAATGTAACAATATTATGAAAAGGAAAGTTGCCACTCACCATATTGCGGAGGTGGAGAGTTGCAGATAGGTACAACAAAAAGACTTGTTACAAATAAAGCTTTTGACCCGTAAGGCCTTCATCAAAAATAGACTACACAACCCCCCCCCCCCTCCCCACACACACACACACACACACACACACACACACACACACACACACACACACACACACACACACACGTGTGCGTGCGTGCCCATGGTGTTTTTTTTTTTTTTTTTTTTTGAAGACCTTACAGGCCTAAAGTTTTATTTTATGACAAGTCTTTTTGTTGTGCCTATGCATGACTCAGCTGTATTATGAGTGTCAACATTCCTTGCGTGGAATGTGTTACATGACCGGCAGCTTCGTCCTTTCTGTCCACATGGCATCACTAGCACCTAAAGATTTTTCCAAGTGCATGGAGTTCGCACAGTGGTTTTTACAACAGACTGCCCTGCACCCTTTATTTCTGGCTGAGGTCATGTACACCATTGGGGCTCTGTTTATTTGTGAATACTGCTTCAACATCCATAGTTCGCTTGTTTGGGCACATTTGGGTTGATAAGGTACATTACCTCGTGCTCATTAACAGCAATTCGGTGTTAATGTGTGGGCTGGCGTTCTTGGTGATAACTTGATTGGACCATATATTCTTCCATTCTGCTTCAACAGATGGAAATATCACATGTTCGTGGAATACATTTTGCCAGAACTGATGAAGGATGTACCTTTGAATGTTAGACAAGGGATGTACTTCCAGCATTATGGGGCGCCAGCCTGTTTTCGATTTACTGTAAGGAATCATCTGAGAGCCACCTTTGGGAATAGATGGATTGGTCGAGGTGGCCTGTGGCTTGGCCACCCCCAGTCACCTAACCTCATGTGTCAGGGTTTCTTTCTCTGGGGACATATGAAGCTGCTGGTGTATGAAACAGTTGTGGAAACAGGAGAATACCTCATCACTACAATTGCAATCACTACTGGTACCATTGCAGACATGCCAGGAATCTTTGAATTGACAGTCAATGGTCTGATGATGCACTGCATACATAAATGTCAGTGGCCATGCATTCAAGCACTTACTGTGAATGTCACTGCTGTAATTAGCACAGTAAACAGTCTTCTGGGTAAATCATCGCTAGCATCAGAAATTGCCATAAGGGCCCACACATACCATAACTAAATACAGGACAAATCAAAAACGATTTTACAACTTTGGAATGATGTAGAAATTTATTGAGATAACTTACAGAATCAGTAAATGTTCATTTTGTAGAAACTACCTCAAGTTTGCTTGACGCAGTACATCAGCACCCCATTCCACCACCAGGAATGCCATAGTAGAGCACAGTTAAAATGACTACATTCGTTGGTACAGAGTGTGCTCGCTATGTCTCTTGGTTTCATGAAACAAACTCTGCAACAACTGTTCAGCATAAATTTCGCACTGAATACACTAGAGGATCTCCAAGCAGGCCTACAATTTACTCTTGTCACAAGAATTTTGTTGAAATGGGATGTTCACTGCAACAGGAATAAATGACCAGGTCGCCACATATTGATGATTGGCAAACAGGTCAGGGTGAGCTTTGCCCACAGTTCACAAAAGTCAATGCAACGTGTGTCTTGTGAAACTGACATTTCTCAAAAGACCATTTGGTGAGTGCTGCATAGTTGTTTACACTTGAAAGCATGCGATTTACTATAGCACAGTACATTAGTGAAGCAGATACGGTTGCTCTTGGGAAATTGTGTGCGCAAATGTTGCATTGGTAGAGGACAATGAGACAATTCCTGAACATAATATTCTTCAGTGACAAATCAACGTTTCTTATCGGTAGCATTGTGAACACCCACAACTGCAGAACATAGGGCGGCGAAAATCCTCATGCGATGCTGGAACATCTTCATGACAGGCCCAAAGTTAAAGTGTTTTGTGCTTGTAGCAAATTGAAAGTGTATGGCTCTTTCCCCTTCATGGAGAAAACTGTCACTGGTATTATGTATCTGCATACACTTGAAAACAGTTTAATCCCAGAGATTGATGGAGATGACAGTGGTGGGATGGTTTACTAACAGTAAGATGGTGCACCACCTCATTTCCACATGGAAGTTTGAAGTTTCCTTGATAATTGCTTCCCAAGTCAGTGGATTGGCCATGAAGGAGCAGTCGCATAGCCACCTTGCACCCTCAATTTGACACCAGTGGATTTCCTTCTCTGGGGTTTCATTAAAGACTCTGTGTATGTTCCTTCCCAACCAAATAATTTAACCAAACTGAAAAATCAAATCTATGCTGCTGTTGCACTAGTTACGCCTGATTTGCTGCAATAATCGTGGGAAGAAATTTATTACCAGTAGGATGTTCGCCACATCACAAATGGTAGTCACATTGAACTAAAATGACACTTGATATTTTTGTGTGAAATGTGAGGTTACTTGCTACAAAATGACACATCTGCTGATTTTCTAAGTTATCTCAATAAATTTTGATATCTTTCCAAAGTTGTAAAGTCCTTTTTGACTCACCCTGTATAGTTGTTTTGATGTTCTCTACCTCATGTATTAATTTGAATGAATAGTTTTGGAACACCTTGTGTAACTTCCACTGATGGTAGGACTCATGACTGGCCACAGGAACTTTAAGAAACAACTACACACTATGGGTACAAAGGAAGAAGGCCCTAAGTGTAGACGTGTGTTGAGGAGGATGAAACCACACAACATTTAGTCTCCCAATGGAAAGCCTTGGGGGGCAAAAGATACAGAATATTTTGGTTGTTAAAGCCTGAAGAAATTATGTCGTAATAAGTAATGAATAAATGGTTCCTTCTATTCCTCAAAGATATTGTTGGCTTTACTAGAATAACAGAAAATGAATCGCACAATAACTCAGTTTCAGTGTGGGCAACACTGTGTTAAGAACTCTGTTGTTTTTGTCTTCCTGCTTAAATAAAATAAAATAAAATAAAATCATATCAATCAATGTAACTTCTATATTTCACATTGTTTAGATCAGAGATAAATTATCATTTTTTTTATTTTACAAATATTAGCAAGTGCCATAAAATGGAAGCGGAGAGGGATAAGATGCTAAAATTTGATCTCTCCCTAGGAAGAACAAAAATGTAGAGCTTCATCCAAATCTGAGACGTTAGGTGAGAAAATGCTTTTTTACTGGTTGGCTGAACTGAGAATAACCTATGTATTGAACAAATTAATGCAGCAAAACAAAAAAATTACTGTTGGAAGTAGGATTCAGTCTGAATATTGCTGTCATGCAGTTGCTTATCAGCTTGTTCACTGTGTCACCAAACTATGAAGTCGCTGTACTAAGTCCCTCGATATTCAGGTATTTCTTAGTTTTGTTCCTCCTTCACTTCACCTCATGTTTTCAAATACTATTTTGTTGCGTGAAATCATCGGACTGACACAGAGCAGATTTTTTTGTGCAGTTTTAGACAGTGCAGTACAGTATTTTTATGAGGAATGACTCCCTTAATTACACTCACAGCTACAAGTGTTCATTACTTTTATGAACAGTTCTGTGTAGTCTGTAATGTGCTTGACTCTTTTATAATGTTACAAGCTATTCAAATTATAGCCATCGTCATGTTCTTTGCATCAACTGTACATTTTCTGAGTGGTTGCAGACATGAACAGAAGTTGACATAAACAGTTGTTCTGGAACCAGGTGTTGTTTTACCTGAGATTTTAAATAAGAAATGATCAAAGAAACTAGGTGTACTACAGGATTAAGCAAAAGACAGACACACACAGCTATATTGGATGAGGGTCAAATCAACAATAATTTATTCAGGTATTAGTTTATATTAAGGAATTGTATTTTTTAAACACTTTTGTTTGGAACAATACCTCAGTACATTGATTATAGAAATGGAACTGTATAAAGCTGGAATTATCAATAAAATATAGACTGTTATAAACACTGAAAGTCATTTTATGAAAGGAAAATACAGCTCTCCAGATGGAAGAGTGGTATCAGTAGATTATAATAAAGGAGATTATAGTAAAAAATAAGCATTTTAACTATGCATAGCAAGGAAAATGGCTAGAGGACAAATGTACGGATGTAGCGGCTTGTCTCACTAGGGGTAAGATAGATACTGCCTACAGGAAAATTAAAGAGACCTTTGGAGAGAAGAGAACCACTTGTATGAATATCAAGAGCTCAGATGGCAACCCAGTTCTAACCAAAGAAGGGAAGGCAGAAAGGTGGAAGGAGTATATAGAGGGTTTATACAAGGGCGATGTACTTGAGGACAATATTATGGAAATGGAAGAGGATGTAGATGAAGATGAAATGGGAGATAAGATACTGCGTGAAGAGTTTGACAGAGCACTGAAAGACCTGAGTTGAAACAAGGCCCCGGGAGTAGACAACATTCCATTAGAACTACTGATGGCCTTGGGAGAGCCAGTCATGACAAAACTCTACCATCTGGTGAGCAAGATGTATGAGACAGGCGAAATACCCACAGACTTCAAGAGGAATATAATAATTCCAATCCCAAAGAAAGCAGGTGTTGACAGATGTGAAAATTACCGAACTATCAGTTTAATAAGTCACAGCTGCAAAATACTAACGCGAATTCTTTACAGACGAATGGAAAAACTGGTAGAAGCGGACCTCGGGGAAGATCAGTTTGGATTCCGTAGAAATGTTGGAACACGTGAGGCAATACTAACCTTACGACTTATCTTAGAAGAAAGATTAAGAAAAGGCAAACCTACGTTTCTAGCATTTGTAGACTTAGAGAAAGCTTTTGACAACATTGACTGGAATACTCTCTTTCAAATTCTGAAGGTGGCAGGAGTAAAATACAGGGAGCGAAAGGCTATTTACAATTTGTACAGAAACCAGATGGCAGTTATAAGAGTCGAGGGGCATGAAAGGGAAGCAGTGGTTGGGAAAGGAGTGAGACAGGGTTGTAGCCTCTCCCCGATGTTATTCAATCTGTATGTTGAGCAAGCAGTAAAGGAAACAAAAGAAAAATTCGGAGTAGTTATTAAAATTCATGGAGAAGAAGTAAAAACTTTGAGGTTCGCCGATGACATTGTAATTCTGTCAGAGACACCAAAGGACTTCGAAGAGCAGTTGAACGGAATGGACAGTGTCTTGAAAGGAGGATATAAGATGAACATCAACAAAAGCAAAACGAGGATAATGGAATGTAGTCGAATTAAATCGGGTGAAGCTGAGGGGATTAGATTAGGAAATGAGACACTTAAAGTCGTAAAGGAGTTTTGCTATTTAGGGAGTAAAATAACTGATGATGGTCGAAGTAGAGAGGATATAAAATGTAGACTGGCAGTGGCAAGGAAATCGTTTCTGAAGAAGAGAAATTTGTTAACATCGAGTATAGATTTAAGTGTCAGGAAGTCGTTTCTGAAAGTATTTGTATGGAGTGTAGCCATGTATGGAAGTGAAACATGGACGATAACCAGTTTGGACAAGAAGAGAATAGAAGATTTCGAAATGTGGTGCTACAGAAGAATGCTGAAGATAAGGTGGGTAGATCACGTAACTAATGAGGAGGTATTGAATAGGATTGGGGAGAAGAGAAATTTGTGGCACAACTTGACTAGAAGAAGGGATTGGTTGGTAGGACATGTTTTGAGGCATTAAGGGATCACAAATTTAGCATTGGAGGGCAGCGTGGAGGGTAAAAATCGTAGAGGGAGACCAAGAGATCAATACACTAAGCAGATTCAGAAGGATGTAGGTTGCAGTAGGTACTGGGAGATAAAGAAGCTTGCACAGGATAGAGTAGCATGGAGAGCTGCGTCAAACCAGTCTCAGGACTGAAGACCACAGCAACAACAAGCAAGGAAAATCAGCTTTAGCTATCAGATGAAGACTAGAGATATAACAAACATGACAGTATACCAAAAATAATGAATATTTTGATCTTATGAGCCTCGCAGTTCTTCCCCCACACCTAACATCTTGTCACAGACCCTCCTAATCGTTGGAACCAATATGATGCTAACAGCGAGTGGGAACCACTGTCTACTGTTTATTTATGCAACTGTAAAATGTGTGACAATTAACGACCCCACCAAGTGTGGTGTAATATGGTTTCTGAATGCAAAAATACTTACAGACAGATAACTTAAGTTTATGAAAATGTGATGAAAGAAGCTTAAGTTTAAATAAAGCGCATCATTTTTAATGGTGGAGGAGTGAATATTCATGATGCAGATCAATCAGGTTGATCTTCAGTTGTGACTGACAATCTCAAATCAAATGTTGAGGAAGTTATTCAACAAGTTAAATGTTTCACTGTTGATGGAGTGAGTTTGTGCTTTACTGAATTTCATGATCAGTTCTTTTTCAAATTGTTAGTAATGATTTAGTCTATAGAAAAGTTTGGGCTGGATTGGGCTCCTCAACTTTTAACAGGTGAACACAAAAAATTTTGAATGGAAGCTGCACTGTATTGTGTTATTCAATACAACAAGGATGGTGAGGGGCTACATTGTTACTGGTGATGTGATGCGAAGTGAGTTTTGCATAAAAGTACAGAAACAAAGTGCCATTCAATGGAAAGTACCCATTTGTGATATCCCCCTGCCCTCCCACAGATAAAATGACAGTGTCTACTGTCAGGCCATTCAGACAACAAGCCTTATTCAAAACAAATGGTGAGGATTGTTGTCCAGCAGTGTTGTGCTTCTTCACGATAACACTTAACTATTTGAACACATTTATTCTTTCTTTCCAGCAACATTTCCGCAGTATCCTTGGAACTGAAAGCCTTCACAGAAAGTGACAAAACAAGCTGGGATATTTTTACTTCCCCTCTTGTTTTGCCATCTGCCTCCTTAAAATTAATTTTAACTAATTACCATTAACATATGTGAGTATGATGTGCATTTTCATAAAAGAGAAAGGTTGGCCCTCAGTTTTAAAGAATATAACACTAGATCTAATTTTGTGCTTAGTTTTATCTAGGTAATTGATTTTCTAATTTATTTCGACTATTCCTAGTTGATACTTTTGTTATAGAGTGAAATCCGTAATTGTTTCAAAACTTAAATTCTATTGGCGACTTATAAACAAATACAAATTCTGTATTAATTATAACAACTAATAGTATTCTCAAAGTATCTGACTACACAAAACATGTTAGCGAAGCCACCCTCTAATTAATTCTAAAGTAATTACCAGTTTTGTCAAAAGTATTATTTCTTTAATTATATCTATTAATTTCATCATTCATACAAATAATTCGGCCTAACCTTTGTAGTAGAAGAAACTGTTAAAAAGACGCAATTTTTCGATGTATTCAGTTAATTCAGTGAGTTAAGTTTTAATTCTGATTTCTGTAAATTAAACATAAAACAATGTGTAGTTTCAGTGCCTATTATTGTGATAATATTAAGGGCCCGATTTTTGGTCCCGACAATCAGTTCATGGCAGAGTTTCAGACATGGAACCTGTATTGGTTAGATCAACAACAATGCATCAACTTGTTGCTGTTGTTGTTGTTGTGGTCTTCAGTCCTGAGATTGGTTTGATGCAGCTCTCCATGCTACTCTATCCTGCGCAAGCTTCTTCATCTCCCAGTACGTACTGCAGCCTACGTCCCTCTGAATCTGCTTAGTGTATTCATCTCTTGGTCTCCCTCTATGATTTTTACCCTCCACACTTCCCTCCAATACTAAATTGGTGATCCCTTGATGCCTCAAACATGTCCTACCAACCGATCCCTTCTTCTAGTCAAGTTGTGCCACAAATTCCTCTTCTCCCCAATCCTATTCATTACCTCCTCATTAGTTATGTGATCTACCCATCTAATCTTCAGCATTCTTCTGTAGCACCACATTTCGAAAGCTTCTATTCTCTTCTTGTCCAAACTAGTTATCGTCCATGTTTCACTTCCATACATGGCTACACTCCATACATATACTTTCAGAAACGACTTCCTGACACTTAAATCTATACTCGAATTTAACAGATTTCTCTTCTTCAGAAACGCTTTCCTTGCCATTGCCAGTCTACATTTTATATCCTCTCTACTTCGACCATCATCAGTTATTTTGCTCCCTAAATAGCAAAACTCCTTTACGACTTTAAGTGTCTCATTTCTTAATCTAACTCCCTCAGCATCACCCGACTTAATTCGACTACATTCCATTATCCTCGTTTTGCTTTTGTTGATGTTCATCTTATACCCTCCTTTCAAGACACTGTCCATTCCGTTCAACTGCTCTTCGAAGTCCTTTGGTGTCTCTGACAGAATTACAATGTCATCGGCGAACCTCAAAGTTTTTATTTCTTCTCCATGGATTTTAATACCTACTCCGAATTTCTCTTTTGTTTCCTTTACTGCTTGCTCAATATACAGATTGAAGAACATCGGGGAGAGGCTACAACCCTGTCTCACTCCCTTCCCAACCACTGCTTCCCTTTTGTGTCCCTCGACTCTTATAACTGCCATCTGGTTTCTGTACAAATTGTAAATAGCCTTTCGCTCCGTGTATTTTACCCCTGCCACCTTCAGAATTTGAAAGAGAATATTCCAGTCAACATTGTCAAAAGCTTTCTCTAAGTGTACAATGCATCAACTTAGCTGTGAAATAAGTGTTACACCAATTGGCTGTGTGTTAAAGCAATGACAGTGTCTTTTCAATTTATTTGAAAGACTGTGAAATGCGTGGTTAGGTTTTTACTGCTTGTAGATGTTCAGCAGTAAACTATTGTAGCAGTATGTTGATGTTTGCCTGCAACCTGTTAATGAGTCTTATCGAAAGTTGAATTATATTATTGGGGGGGGGGGGGGGGGGTTGTGAACAGTGAAAGTAAAGAACTGTGAAACGCATCTGTGCAACTGTCGGCTACATCATTTAAAGTTGTCATTGTTATACTTCCACCCCCCCCCCCCCCCCCCCCTTTTGCAGCCATTATAGCAATGCAGTACGTCGGACCGAGGACAATCAACGAGATAATAAAGCAGGCAAATGTCACAGGTTTCCAGTAAAACTGGCCACCCTCCAGAATTTTAAGTCTGGCTATATGCATGACTTGGCAACATTGTAGAATGCGGAAATGTCTGGTGGAAGCGTTGCCTTGTACTTGAGCTGTTAGAGTGCGGACTTTTGATCAGTGGTAAACATCAGGGAATGTCGACACTGAGTCATGAGTTCAAGACCACAAACTCCCCAGTTTTTTAAAACTGCTTTTCAGGTGTGTGCAAAGGTTCCATGTCTGACGGAACCTCGGAGATAATTCATTTCACTTTCTAACCCACCAGTAATAGCAAAAACTTCTGGGTCAGTTCCACAAAACAGCTACTGGCTGTGTCAAGGACAGAACAGTACATGTTTGACTATTGTCTCACCCTGCCATGGTCACCAGTTGCAGGCAACGAGCCACACACCACCCGTTGCTTCATGTCAAGTGCCATCCAACCACTTGACATGGTACAGCACTATGACTGTATTTATCAGTTGTCATTTTCTTGTTTGAAGTTCTAATATTTGTCTTGCAGTTATATGTTGGGTTTTGCATGCTTGAAACTTATGAACTTTGTGTAAATTTTGTAAAATAGAGTTGCCAGTGGAAAAAAAGCATAGAATTTGTATCATATTGTTCGCTATGGGTGTCACAGAGAGGTGAAGCAAGTGGTGCCAGCTCGAATCATCTGTATTGTGTGTGAGGCAAGTGCTTTCGGGCAAAACCCATCAGAAAAGGATTTCCTTGTTTCAAGAAAGATTGTTCTGGCATTAATGATTTTTAGCATTCAGGAAGCTTTGATAACTAATGTATGTGATGAACTGGGACAATCACATGACATTTGCATTCAAAAAGACAAGGTTCAAAAGTCAGGTTTAGGAGTACTGCATGCTCTAATTCAAATCAAAAAATACTAAACACATGTATATTTCTGCATACTTTCTTGAATGTCATCAATTCTCTCATTGAGCATTCCATACAATAATATTACTGATGACAAATTATAATGTGTTTATGTTAAATTCTTAAGAGGAAATTAATGGCAGAGTCCTAAGATATGTACTTGAACAAAGGATCGTGTCAACATCTTATTTTTCATCTGATGGCTTAAGAAGTGTGTTGTGCTGTACATACTTCTCCATAGGGGTGTGTGCATTATAGCTGGTATTAGTTGCCAACAACTGAGATACCTTTCAGTCACAGTGTAAAAAAAGTAACTGACGAAACTGCATCACATGTTGCCACTATGAGATAACGCACTCTGCTGATGCTGCCAACCAAAATATCCACAAATAGTTAACTGTTTGGGAAGTAATCCCTCATGCATTTATTCTTCTGATCGTATGCCTTGAATCACATTGAGAAAAAATTGCAAGAATGAATTTCTGAGCAATTTTGAAAAGAAGAATCCAAAGGCAAACTCAGCTTCATCTGCTGGAAAGATACAGCTGTTGTTTTCTTGATTGTACTAACCTTCTTTGTCATTGATTGGTTGATGATTTTTAACTTTTACAATTGCTGTTAAAAGTTTGTTTTTTCCTTGTTTCAGTGAAGAACTGATGACAAAACTTGTAAGAAGTGTAGATCTTTTTGTGATATCATCAGAACTTTCTCTGTATCTTTTCCTGAGGAAGTGGTTGTACCTGCGGTTGAACATTCCACCTGATCCAAATGTGCCAGATGGAGTATCTCAGCCTTGCCATTATTTTCAAAATATAAGAAAAGGTGAGAAATTCTTATATTTTTAATGCTTTCATACAAAGGGTTAGTTGTGGTTGCATATTTTGCTTTAGGCATCTTATAAGTTACAAATAGGAAATTTTATTTTGTTTTTAACTCAAGATTTGGTGAAAATTACCACAGAAGTCAAACTTTTCATCAGACTTGTAGGAATTAAATCTTACTTAGGTAATGCAACAGTAAAATATTCAACACCTATCCACATGTGTCCAGAGTGAAAGCATCTCCATCCATACTGACATAGGTTTTGCATTTCAGATGATTGCCGGACAAAGTTATAACTTTGCCTAATTTTGTTGTAAATTTTCTGTTGGTCCACGAAAAAGGTAAAATGTGCTAAAGGTGGTTATGAAGAAGATATTAGCTTTTCATTATTGTTCTATGATTTCATAGATATAGTTGCATTTTGAAATCAGTCCCAACTGCACACAAAAATGTAAGGTATGAAAACTTGATGTAATTCTATAACATTTGCAGTTTGCTGGCAATAGTACAGTTGCGTTGCATTTGTTAATTTAATGTAATGAGTTCACAAGCTTTAATGTAGAAGGAATTTAGAAGTAATTGTTACTGGTATTTTCAGTAAGTGTATTATATTAATGATGTCCATAACAGGAATTGGGGATATTGTAAGTCGTCAGGAACTGTGAATGTAAGGACATCAGGTTGCACAGTTATGGTCAGTGGAACCACAGTAGTTTTGTACCTTGTTACAGTTACTTTTTTGTTCTTGTAAGTTCCTTTAATAAGTTTTATGAATTTCTCTATTCTTCTTGTGCCCTTTTTTATTGCTGAAATATTTTGCCACATTGTAAGCCATGTATCCTTGACTCCTCTTTATAGATTTTCATTCCTTGACCCTGTTCTTATATTATACCCTCATCCCTTGTCTTCTAACACTTGCCATATCATCTGGAGGAGACATCTGATACACAGAACTCCATGTCTTGTGGCTTTATTTCTATAACGTGTGGTGACCATTCCTTGGAAAAGTTATGTGTGATACACACTGTATTTGACATTGTTATCACTGAAATGTCAAAAATGTTCCAAAATTTTAAAATTGTCTTACAGATCACTTTTCTTAACAGACTGTAGAAGTCTGGAAAAATGCAGAAGTTTGGGGTTGCAAGTTATGTATTGATCAAATCCAACAGTTTTGTTTAGAAGGACCTTGTGAGATATTTTCAGCTGGCCTGTATTTTGAATTCTGACTGTGTCAATAACATTTAGAAACTTAAGGAAAAAACATAAATTGAATGCCAAATTTAACAGCAGAATGAGTAACAATATGTAATTCCTCAATGAAGCACAGTATCTGTGCATTTGAATAATTATGAAGAAAAGAAGATAATAACAAATCATACACAAATTTATAGTATATTATATTGTCACAGTAAATGAATAATAAACATTTGACAAGAAATTTTGACTTGCCAACAAATGTATTTTACTACATGAAAGCAGCCATCATTAGTTGCATTCTGAAATGAGAATTTAGAATAATACTGATGAAGATGCAGATACTTGAGTAACGTATGCAGCAGCAAGAATTTCTGTGAGTGAAAGCTAGTCTGTCCATATAATCATTGTATGTATTCCAATCAGGAAATACCGTTATTGTGATTAGCTTTTTGTTCACTAAATGGGAAAGCCCTATTACCTTACCTGATGAAATTGAATATTTAAAAGATAAATGATGTACATTGTCATCCAGTACATACAACATAGAAAAATAATATTTATGTATACCCTTAACAGCAGTATAGTTTGTGGTATCCCATATTATGCAAACAGCCTTTCACAAGTGTAACAGCCACTGGTGATAGACAAGTCTTTCATGTTCAAACTTAAGCTTTTTAATTGGCAAATTTGTATACTCTGCAGAAAGTGTGATGACTGTATAGTTGAGCTTGCTGTGATTGCAACCCACTGAAATGAATGGCAAAATAGGAAAATTCTTTTCTTATTTGCGCCAGCCTTTTTGGTTTTAAATGGTTCTTACCAGTCATGTTCAACACTTCCCTCTTTTCTATCCATTTATTAAAACTTTCTTTGTGTAGAGTACAGTGCTAATATGAGATTGTCTCATGACAAGTTGCTATTGTTATTGTGTTTGCTTTCACTTTGCATCTTATACTTCAGTGAAAGTTAGTACTTTTTTTAAAAAAAAAAAATATTTTTGTGTGGTCACATATTTTGCGACAATGTGCCAGTGATGCAGAATAGAAAATCAATTAAGTTTGACTCATTTTTGGGTGATAAAGGACACAGGAAACAGCTCCCATAACAAAACCACTGTAGTAATCTTTACCTAGTGCAATTGTAGCTGATTGTAAGTAAAATAGAATGGTGTTAATTGCAAAATTTACTAGAAGCATAATAATAATTCCATGTGGTTGAACAGGCTGGTGCAAGTCTTGCAATTGGTTGCCACTTTGGTGACTTGCGGGTTCATAACCTGTCCCAGTAACCCTACCAGAGAAAGGGGATCTGCAGTTTAATGTGAACCATGTGTTGTTCCTGGCAAATTTTCACTAAATTGAAATGTAAAGACTAGGCTAAAGGAAGATTGAAATATTTGATTCCACAGCTTTTTCGTTTCCAGCAGCACATTTTCACCAATGTACCACTGGGTCAGACAGAAAGATAATTAAAGATGAAACTAAATCATTAAAAAATACCTGTATCTCGGTCTGTAGGGTACACAGTTGTGTTCTATCAAGCTACGTTAGAATTTTCTGTATCTGTCTGTGGACAGTCTCCCATAGATTGTTGCTCAGTCTGATCAAAAAAAGAATTTTTTTTTTTAAAAATGCAGGTGAGGTAAACTTAAAACAGAAAGGAGGCACAGGAACTGGAAGCAAGATCTCTGTAGAAGTATTTTAGTCCATTTTAGTGCATTACTATAGGCATAAATAAATGTCTGCTCCACAGTGGGCTGGACCTCAAAAACACAAACATATGTGAACACATAGCTAAGCTCTCATACAACAGATGAAGTCAGTTTGTGTGTGTGTGTGTGTGTGTGTGTGTGTGTGTGTGTGTGTGTGTGTGTGTATTTGTATTTGTATTTGTTACTCTCTCAGCTCCATTGCACAAATGCTTAGCTACAATTTAATCTTGTTTATCTCTCTCTCTCTTATCTCTCTCACTCACTTAGTGCCTTTTAGTGTAAGGTGAATGGTTAGCTTTACTCCTTCCTTTGATAGACTAAAAATAATAAATGGCTAAAATAATAAAGTAAATCTGAAAGAAACACTGTATTCAGAGGAAAAAGGTGGAGAAAAATCAGGGAACTAAAAATTTAGAAGAAAAGCTTGTTCTGGGAAAGAAGATTCATCTAACATCACTGCAATAAAAACAGATATAAATTATCTGAAGAAACATTGGGGGAGGGGCTGCTAAATGAAAAGCATTCAAGATCCTGTCATTTGGGGTGGGGGAGGTGAGGAAAACAGAAGAAAAAAATTAATGTATTTCACAGTGTATTTCAAAATTTGCAGGTAGTTTCAGTAGTTCAGTCTGTGAAATAGGCTAGAAATAGCCTTGGTGTCTTGTAACCAGAAAATGAAATTTCACATTATTTACTCAATTAGCCATGTATGTGATACATATAAAATTATATATACACTTTGATGTCTCTACAATAAATGTGTTTTAATGTTTTCTTTAGTTATGAAAAATATCTTCCTTACTAGGTTTGTTACCCTTTCTGTTGACTGATGAGGGGAAGAAATATGTGGAAACATTCCAATCATTGAGGTTACAACATATTATTACTCATTATGCAGATCTTGGAATACTTGCAAATGATAATATAATTCCACAAAACTGGTTAACACCATTTTACCGCATTCAGTGGAGTAATGTCTTGCGCATCAACCAAGGACTGGATAAAGGGTGAGGCAACATTATTGCTATTGTGTAATATCTGTATTCTCTAGTATCTCATGCCCTATCAGGCATTATTACAAAATAGAAATAATGGTTGTGTTTTGCTCATTTAAACTCTGTGGAAAAATAACAGTATGCTTCTCACATGAAAGTAATGACTTTTTCTCATGACTTCTATGAAGTAGCATAACCGGAAATGTCCAGTATTAATTAGACCATGCAAGTTGCTTATAAACCATTGCCCTATGAAGTAAAGTTCAGGAAACAAGAAAATAGAACTAAAAAGCAAAGTATTGTTCATGTGATTATTGATTTCAAATTTCCCGTCAAAATATAAATTGCCATTTCAGTCTCTCAAGATGATTTTGATAGTAATAACTATTATTATTATTATTATCATCATCATCATCATCATCATAATAATCATCATCTCGAAAGATAGAAATGGCAATTTATATTTTGCATTCCCTTTGCTTCAAAGTGTTCAGAGTTTTTATGCTGATTATTGTTGCATGTGGTGAAGTCCAGGAAAAATACTTGGCTGTGTTGTTACTTATATACATGAATACTGATGCTCTTATCCTGCAGGGAACAAATGTTAATGAATAAAATTGTGAGATATTTCTTCCTGTAGCTTCCCTATATCACTGTACTCTTTCCCTGACCAAGTAATTTTGAGCAAAGAGGGCACTGAAGCTCACATATCTGTAGGTGTTTTTAGCATTATTTATCATTTTTAATGAGTTCTTATCTCATTTCACATAGTGACCCCATCTCTTGTCAACAGCGCTACCTGTGACAGACAAGACATGTGGTTTTGTACTCTGGTAAACATAATTTATTAACTATATGAGAGAAGGAAAGTTGCTACTCACCATATAGCGGAGATGCTGAGTCGCGATAGGCACAATAAAAAGATTCACACAATCATAGCTTTTGGCCATTAAGGCCTTTGTCAGCAGTAGACACACACACATGCAGGCGCGCACCACACACACACACACACACACACACACACACACACACACACACACACACACACGTGCAACTTGCACACGTGTCTGCAGTCTCAGAGAGCTGAAACTACACTGTGAGCAGCAGCACCAGTGCATGATGGGAGTGGCAACTGGGTTGGGGGTAAGGAGGAGGCTGGGGCAGGGAGGGGGAGGGATAGTATGGTGGGAGTGGCGGACACTGAAGTGTTGCAGTTTAGACGGAGGGTAGGAGAGAAGGTGCGGAGGGGGCAGGGGGTAAGTAGCGGAAAGGAGAGAAATAAAAATAAAATAAATTAAAAGACTGGTGTCGTGGTGAAATGACGGCTGTGTAGTGCTGGAATGGGAACAGGGAGGGGGCTGGATGGGTGAGGACAGTGACTAACGAAGGTTGAGGCCAGGATGGTTACAAGAATGTTGGATGTATTCCCTGCAATACCCTGGATATCCATGTAAAAGTTTCACAAAAGAAGACCACAATGATACAGGTTTTCCCGGCAATAGTATTGACAGAGATCCTTAATATTATATAAAGTATGATCTGGTAAAGATAGTGTCAGCATCAAACCATACCAAAACTGAGTTTGTATTTATTCTTGGTCATGTTAGACCAAAAAATTATAAAATAAAAATAAAAAGCCACGACTCGCTCAAGAAATAAAGGTATCTATAGGACAAAAAAGAAACTGTATCTTTCAGTCAAGAATAGCTCTAATGTCAGTACTGTAGCTCTACTCAAGAAATGCTGAAGAATATTGAACAAATTGACCCACACATCAAAGCATACACTTTATGATAGGATGAGAGCCACATCAGCCAAGAAAATTAAGATCATAAGCAATACATATAATGAAGGGGGCGATTGGTAAAATTAAAGATGAAGAGGAGCAGACAACTTTAACAGTAGATGATACTTTATTAACATATATGTGTAGTGTTGCAAAACTCTTCAACAAGCACTTTGCTTTGGTAACTGATAAAATGTAGTTGTCAGGTTCAGGAATACCTGAGACCAGACTTTACATATAACTTCAGTAAAATGAAAATCCCTTTCAACACTGGAAGAATTAATGACTATCATAAAAAATATTGTGTTCATTATTATAGAGTGTTGTTCTGAATTTATTAACATTCTATATTATTTGCATGACTAATCATTTATCATTGGAACATTGCCTGTTTGCCTGAAATATACTGTAGTCAAGCCACTGTATATCAGGGACAAAGAAATACTATCAAACTGCTGTCAGGCTTCACTTGTATGAGCATCTTCCAACATGTTAGAAAAATTAAGTATTAACTTTGAGTGCTAATTAAATATTTGACTATAAATAAATATTGTTGAAATCACAGTTTGGCTTTCTAAAGAGTTATGTTATTGAGAAGGCTATTTACATATGTAGTGAGAATGCATTTTATTATGCAATAAATTAGAGATTACTGGTATATTATATGATGTGTAAAAGACTGTGCAAGTTGCAACAGCCTTGTTATGACATCATGGGGAGTGTGCAGATGGTTCAAGTCATATCTGCCAGGGGGGGGAAGGGCAATAACAAAGATTTCTGTCCTAAGCTATCAGTTTGCATCCCAGTGGGAACTAATTGTATGAGATAATATACAAGATCCCATTTTAAGGCCTTTGTTTTTTCTCAAATATAATAATAATCTTTCAACAGTGTCAGTAACACATGCTAAGTTTGTTTTCTCTACAAATTAAAAAAAAGTGATAAACAACAAATCAAATGTGGCTTTAGAAAGAGCTATTGATGAAATGGTTGCTTGACAGTTGACTGTCAGTAAAATAAAAATAAAGTGACCCTCAAAATATGTGTACTCCTACTCCCAATGTGGTGTAATATGTGGTAATGGTTAGGGCATAAATTTGTGCCATCACCAGACCGATTTCTGAGTTGATTATTAGTGTTAATAAATGTGCAAATTGATCATTTTATCTGCACCCACAGTTTGAGGATATCAGTTTCACTCCAAGTTGTAGGAGAGTTTTATTCAAGTTTAAGACTGTATTCATGTGTTACACAAAACTTGAAATGTGTACTGCACTCAAGGTAAGTTACATTTATATGCACTGTGAATCAGTATGAAGTGTGTAACAGGAGATTACTTTTTATTGTACTGTACATTAAGGTTTCTTCTCACGCAATACTCAGATGGTTCCGTCCTGGAAGCTGGTTCTTGGAATTTTGCAAGTAGATTTTATGTGGCATACTGCATGTTTCTTATTGTGTGTCTTGTCCATAGCAGCTTGACTGTCACATCATCAGCAAGGACAGTGTCTAGTATCTCAGTCATGTAGTAGGTTGAACAGTTCCATTTGCCATGGGAATGGAAACACACTCTCTTTAGCACAGCAGCCAACTGTTTAAGATTTTCCCACATTTCTGGTAGATACTTCCCATTAGTCAAACAGACTTGTTTGATCCACTGCCCATGTCACACGTAACACTGAATAAAAAAAATTTTGCCCATTGTAATTTGCCAGTTTGAAAGTGAGGTATTAGACTGCCAGACCAGAGCTAATATATGGTATTTTTAAAATGATCAGATAACCTCCTTTTATGACAGTGAATCCACATCCCCAGTAGGACACTTGTTCAGACTGCAAAAAACATAATACACCCATTAACAATTGGTATTAGTGATTAGCGATAGTTGTTGTGCTAGAGCAAAGGTGCTTATGTTCTCATGACTAGTGGAATTTTTTTGACCTGCCATATGACTCTGATACTAGACATTGTACTTGGTGATATGTGACAGCTGAGCAACAATAGACAAGACATGCAATATCAGTACATTTTATCATGACCAAACTGTGGGTGCCTAATGTAGGAGACATTCTGTGCTTAAGATTAGGCAGGGACTACTCTACCCATGTGCCCTAGTGCCAAGGCTGTATCTCAATTAGGGTACAACTACTACCACTAGAGCCTTAACAGTCTGTTAACAATGTGACATTGTTGCAGTCTATCGTGAGTTGTAATAGTAGATAGATGGTCAGTCTGTAACAAATCGCAGATCAGTTTTATGTTGGACAACTACAGTGAATAGTGTGCAGGAATAACACCGTCAGTAAGTCTCTGCATGATCTTTAATTCCCCTGATTTTACTGACGTAGATCATGAAATGTATCTATGAAACAGTAATAAGTTGTCTGAACTGTTTAAAAACGTATGTTCATGAAATTTTAACAGTAAATCTTTACATGATACACAGTACTTAGTGCAGTTTCTTTCACTGGACATGGATGACTGTCTGTATTATGATCCCATTGCTTACAAAATAAGCCAGTGATGAGATGCTATTGTTCTTCTCTCCAATCTGTTAGCAATCAAAGGTAGATGAGCATTGAGAACTGGTTGAACAAGGCGTTTGTAAATCCTGTTTGTTGTCTTCAGATATTATTTGCAGCATTCCTTTTGTGAAAGAACATTCATTCTTATGTCAACAACTTGTGCGATAAAGTTTTGCGTGGAAGTATTATTTGTTACTGTTTGTTCACTTCAGTTCATTTGCAGTCTTTCTGATTTCAGTCAGCATTGAAAACATTTTCTTCTTCTTTTTTTCCAGTGGCTGACAATTATAAGTCCATTGTTTCTTATCAAGCCATTTTCATTTCATGAGTTTTATGTTGTTTTCTTATCAACTCCTTCAGTGATAATAAATGTATGTTTCATCAATATCTTCCCTCTCTGAAATGTGGTTAAACTGATAAATATTAAAAATAAAAATTTAGGAAACTGTTGCTTATTCCAAAGGTTCTATCCTGAAATTGTGTTTGGAGGCCTTATACATCTTAATATACGTTGAAAACAACATTTTTGTCCACAGACCAGAGGAGATGAACAACCAAGAATTTTGGGGAAGCTGCATGCGTCTTGGTCGCGTTGTGCCAGAGCCTAACAGTATGTGGCGGTGGATGGACTTCAACAATGGACTAGATCTTGTGTGGTCGTGTGATGCCTTGTCTGTTAAAGTTAAAAGGTCACACGAGACAGACAGTACATTTCTGTTGAGCCAGGCACCGAGGCGGCACTTCATGGTTAGGTTAGTACACAGGCTATGAATGTATGAGTATACTTCTAGATTTTACTCATATAATGTTGATTTGGAAACAATTTGCAGATATTGTGCTAATATCAGTTGTCACATGATAGACACACACACACTCCCAGAAGATTGTCATTCTTGTGCACTGTGAAGCAAATTAAGACTTCAGAGTACAGTTTTGGGGTAATTCACCTTCATATATAAATTTCCGCCTGCAGCTCGAGGTTTCGCGGTCGCGTTCTCGTTTCCCGAGCACGGGGTCCCGGGTTCGATTCACGGCGGGGTCAGGGATTTTCACCTGCCTCGAGAAGACTGGGTGTTTGTGTTGTCCTCTTCATTTCATAATCATTCTTGAAAGTGGCGAGATTGGACTGAGCAAAGGTTGGGAATTTGTACGGGTGCTGATAACCGCACAGTTGAGCGCCCCACAAACCAATCATCATCATCATCATCGTCATCATCATCACCATATATAAATTTCCTTCCTCTTTTTTGTAACAATATTGCATGAAATCAATACATAGTCATGATAGAATAGATTTATTGTTTTTGTACATGGCTTTTGCAAGTGACTTCATGTTATTTAACCAACTATCTTTTGCCTAACTGTTTTACACATCTTTGAAGGTCTCAAAAAGAATAATTGTGTTACTCATATATTATTTTAGCAATTGCATCATGTCATAACATGTAGATATGTAGTGGCCATTTCCTTGTTATTAAATTGTGTGTAACTGTTTTCTTCAGTTGAAGGTTTGGTTAGATTTTACTATCTCTTATAAAGAATTTGGCTGGTGACATATTTTTACCAGGCTACTATGGTTCATGGTGATCCACTCTTTCTTAAGCACGGAAAGGAAGGGTAACAAGGTCATATTCATATGGAATAGCCAAAAATTGGTTGATACTTGCTTCTAGGAAACTGTATATAAAGTATATAGCTTTAATGATATGATAACTGTCTGGGAATATATTTTGTGCACTGTGAATTAAAATCAGACATGTAATATGTAGCCATTTTCCCACAGAATTCTTGGCTACACCTGGATATTATTTAACAACAGAACATTAAATAATGAAACTAAATAATTAATTATACAATGTGTAATACAGAAAAACAAGATTTACTGTACTGGGCACCAAATTGGAAACATTTGGAGCAGGAATGACAACATTATGGAATGCTAATTATGAGCTGCAACCAACAGTGCACGAAATATAGAAATAAAAAAAAGGCACAAAATTTGGGGAGCGGGGGTGTCTCTTTGCTTAGTAAGTATTTATTTATTGGATATGGTAAGAGTGCAATCAGAATGTTAAAGTAGTATTTATAAAGAGCACCCTTCATTTAAATCATGAGAATGGGAGTAGGCATACAAATGTAAAATACATTATCAACGTTTGTAGAATGATCTTGACTTTTCAAAAACAGCTAAAAGAGCAGTGAAGCTCTTTGTTAGAGTTTTGACCACCTGACATAATATGATGCAAATTGTTTCCATTTAGATATCAATGAGAGCAATACATAAAAATCTGATTAATGAATATGAAATTAAAGTGTGCATATGACAATGAGTTGAAGGGCTCTTAGATTCTGGAGTTCCTTTATCCATGGCGATAGGAGATACAACAAGAAAAAAAAATACAAGAGATTTTTACTGTCTTCATTTTCCCATCTCTTTCATCTGGACCACTGCTGTCAAAGGCTATGTTTCTTTCTGTATAATGATCCCAAAACAGCACTATATGCTACCACATATACACCAACTGCACATTTACTAACCAGAGATGCTTCATACCTTGCTTGCTGTCATCATGTTTCAACCTTTTATATTTCTTGTTCTCTCCTCCAAGCCTGTTAGTTTATTTGAACATTTTTCTTTTATAAGAAAAAACAATAAGAATTAATTTGTTTCCTTTTTATAGTTGAAATGTATTATTAGTCTTTAAATTATTTGCACTAGTTTTCTTCTTATACTTAATCTTATTTTCACATATTTTGCTCCCTCCACCTTCCACACACTCAGGTCACAAACTGCTGCTTCCTATCAGACATATTTTAGCAAGTAGTATACGGTTTACATCACCACCTAAAAACAGATATCCTTCTGCCTCAGAGTACTACGGTTCACAAAGACCATTGCTGCAGCCAGAAACGCCTCAGACCTAGTCTTGCCAATGTATTTTAGTTACCACATACCCAGAAATGACCAAAATCTAAATTTTTCATGACCAAAGACAGTGGTTTGTACCCAGACAGTTATATAGGGATCTACATTGTAATGTGGATTCTGAACTAAGGTGTAAACTGGCATTTTTCATGCATACAAAGAATTCACAGAGTTTAAAGCAGAAAAAAAGATATGTAAATAAAACCATCCATTTGACAGTCAACCTATGGATATGTACAAATAGTCTAATAATTTTCCACTTAGCCACAGAGTCGACAGAACTCAAACAGATATTCAACAATGCATGTAACCCGTCGACCCCATGAATAATTGGAAATTTTTGTTCCATCCGTAGTGACCTACTGTTAAGCAGCCACCAAAATTCAAGAAAGTTACATTTGTCAGATGCCTAGGTTTCTTTACCCATCTTTTGCTGTGTATACATTCACTCCAGAAACTAAAACCATTTCAAAATCTACACAGAACATTCTTTCACTCATATTGTGCACTACCCAACTCCGGAAGTCAGAATAAATAATGGCACTGGAATAAAATGAGACAGAAGATGTTGAGATTCTAGGAATGAGAATAGTATGTATTCGCCTTTAATCTGTATCATAAAAATGTCATCAGTGAAGTGTAAATATGTAAAACTGCAACCAGTCACTTTTTTGAAATAGTTGTTTATTCGTTCCATGAATCAGTTTTCGAATGTTTTCAGACTCGTCTTCAGATGGTTCTCCAGAAGTTACATAGCTATTTAGCTGTTTCAGTCATAATGCTGGCTGCTGGCTCTGTAACAAAAAGATGGAATATACTTTAATGCATCACCATGAGCATTGTTTATCTGTTGATTTGGATCCAGAATTTAGTTTTGTACTTACTGTGCCAGTGTGGGTGGCTTTTGTTGTTCATATACAAATGTCTGCTTTCATTTTGATGGCTTGTTGGTAACACATCACTCACTTTTAAACAATGTGTGTGCATACACACAGTGATAATGAAACTTTGCCAACATCCAGCATGTGCTAGGACAACTGTTTACTGGTTACAAAGATCTTGACACAAAGATTTGACATAGGTCTACTTTGCTCAGAGATATTATTTGTTTTTGTTAGCATGAAGATAAGTTTGGGTTCTGGAGAAATGCAGTAACATGTGAAGCAGTACTGAACTTACAAGTTGTATTAGATGACTGGATGAAGAAAGAACAAACCTACATTCATAGCTTTTGTAGATTTAGAGAAAGCTTTTGATAATGTTGTCTGAAACTTTTGAAGGTAGCAGGGATAAAATACAGAAAGTAAAAGTTTATTTACATACTTGTATGGAAACCAGATGGCAGTTATAAGAATTGAGGGACATGAAAGGCAAACAGTAGTTGAGAAGGGGGCAAGGAGTGTTTGAGAAGGGAGTGGGACAGGGTTGTAGCCTATCCCCAATGTTATTCAATCTGTACATTGAGAAAGTGTGAAAGGAAACTGAGCAAACATTTGGAAAGGAAATTAAAGTCAAGGGAGAAGGCCAAGGTTTGATGACTATATTGTAGTTCTGTCAGAGAACAGCCAAGAACTTGGAAGAGTAGTGGAATGCAATGGATCGCATCGTAAAAAGAGATTTTAAGAGGAACATCAACAAAAGTAAAACAGAGGTGTGATGTTGTGTAGTCAGATTAAATCAGGTGGATCTGAGGGAATTTGATTATGAAATGACACACTAAAAGCCTTTCAATGGACTACGGAAAGAGTATGAGTGTGAAAAATGTATACTATCAAATTAATTGGTAAACACATATGAAAAATCCAGTAAATAAAAAGTTAAATTTAAAAAAATGTTATATAGGCTTACTAGGTACCATACTCAAAGATACAAAGAAAAATGTTAACCTTGAAAATGACACCAGAAATGTTTGAAGCTATTTATAATGCACTGAAGGAGGAATATGTGAAGGCAAATAAATTTAATACATACTGGAGTCATGGAACACTTTTATTTCCACAGAAGTTGTAGATTTTCTCCATTATATTCTCGGTGGTAAATCCTGGCTGTACTTCATGGCTAATAGCATCCACAATTTTTTTATAGCTCTCACTTTTATTCTGTTTTGGTATTCGGGATGTTGTAAGGTACACAGTGCTTCATCTGCCTTGAATATTTCTATCAATTTCGATATATATGCGACGCACCATTTAAATTTGGGAGTCATATTGATAAACATTGTGTGTCAGACAGCTGCAGCAATGCTAGCACTCCAAGCGGTTGATTTCTCCATGCAAGTAAGCATAAGATGAACACTTCCTTTCATCAAATCTAAGGCAAGGCGCTAGATTTGATCAAAGAAAATTTGACCAATGCCTAACTTTGACAAAGTTCTTACTACACTATCAAATTTTACTATAGTCTAATATTGACCTTACCAATCGACTTCCCAGCAACCCACTCTGAAACACTGCATCATAACTTGTACACAATGAGGATATTTCACAAAAAAAAAGGGAAAGTGTAAGTGAGGAAAACATATAAGTGAAAAATGTATAAATGGAGTTTTACTGTATTGCTGCTTTGGTGGAAGCAAAGAGGATGTAACATGCAGAATGCAGACCATCAATATCAAGAAAAGCATTTCTGAAAAAGAGGAATTTGTTAACATCTAATATAAATTTAAGCATTAGGGTCTTTTCTTAAGGTATTAGTCTGGAGTGTAGCCCTTGTACAGAATTGAAATGTGGATGATAAGCAGTTCAGACAAGAAGAGAATAGAAGCCTTAGAAATTTAGTGCTATAGAAGAATGCTGAAGATTAGATTGGTTGATTGAGTAACTAATGAGGAGGTACTAAATCAAATTGCAGAAAAAAATGGCAAAACTTAACTAAAAGAAGGGATTGGGAAACACCCTGAGACTTAAAAAAAAATTGCTAATAGTGGGATGAGTGAGGAGGGGATTGTAGAGGAAGATGTAGGAGTGAGTGCAGTAAGCATGTTCAAATTTATGTAGATTTCAGTAGTTATTCAGAGATGAAGAGGCTTGCACAGTATAGAACAGCGTGGAGAATGGCATGAAATGTCTTCAGGCTGAAGAAGAAGACAACAACAACAACAACAACAACCACCAACAACCACCACCAACAACAAACATGAATAATTCTTCTACATGGTTCGTAAACACATTAACACAACATGGTGCTTCGTGAATGTTCAGATACGTGTTCTGAAGATGTCCAAAGATCTAGTCTTAGGACGACAGTAGTTTGTCATATTTATGAGGCAAGAGGAAGTAAATTCTGGATCAGAAGAGCACTAATAAAAATATTGTTTCATGGCAGCAAGGCCTTGGGACTGGGAATTTGATGACATGATCTGAGAGAAGTAGAGAGTGTGGAGGTTATGGATCAGGAGCAATTGAAAGTTTGTGAAGTTGGCCCCAGCTGTGTGTCAGAGAACTAGACAGAACAAATTGGCTGGAAAATGATGACAAGCACTACCAGTTCCAACTGGTGATGAGTCTTGAGCTCTCCTTTATTCAGTCAAAACAAAACAGTTTTCTGTTGAATGGGAACATATTAATTACAAAGCAAAGAGGAAATTAAAGTTGATGAAATCTCAGAAGAGAACACTAATTCTGGTGAATGATTTATTACACAAGAGACCACTATGAATTCTACAATCTACATATCATTAGCAAAATTGTGTCATGCTGTTCATAGTAAATGTCATAATATTGATTGGCAACACCATGGTGTGTTGTGTGCACCACGACCAAATAGTGGACAGAATTGGAAGGAAAATCAGCATTGGCTGTATTTTGTTGTTTTATGGTCAGCAAAATCGATTTTCGGTCACTTAGTGACCATCCTCAGTGCTAGAAGTTAAAAATTTCACATAACGATCAGAGAGTATAAAACCGAAAATCACAACTACACCTGCGTATGAACATAACAGTTGGTAGGAACATATCTGTCATATACAATTAAAATTGGTAGGCACTGGTTTTTTAAAAAACCAACTTGCAAAACATAAGACCGATCAATAATAAGTTGTCAGAGTGCAAGATAAGTAAAAGAGAAAAAGAAAAGAAAAAAGAATAATGTATGAATAACAACCAACTTGGTTTTAAAAAAAAACAATACACCAGTGTATTTTAGATGTTTCCTTTCCCCTTTGTCTGCTATGTTTTTTACGTACATTTTAAATTTGAATTATTTCATGAGTCACAAATGCACAAGAGGTATTTTGTGTTAAAATCTTGCAAAACCAGTAATATTAAGTCTTCACGTGACGCATGTCACATAGGGGGCATTCCAAGCCCTGTCACACCAAGGTCTGCTGTACAGATGCATGTAAACAGCGGCCTCAGTTTATGTAATCGCTCTAAGCTTGTGGTTATAGCTTCATACCAGTGCCTACCAATTTTAATTGTATATGAGAGGTATGTTTCTACCAACTGTTGTGTTCATACGCAGGTTTAGTTTTGATTTTCGGTTTTATACTCTCTGATCATTATGTGAAATTTTTAACTTTTAGCACTGAGGATGGTCACTAAGTGACCGAAAATCAATTTTGCTGACAATAAAACAACAAAATACGGCCAATGCTGATTTTCTTTCCAATTCTGTCGTAATTTTAGTGTAAAAACTATCAGATTGCTCCATGAAAATGTCATACTGCAACTTCTGTTAGTGAAAAACTGTGAAATTTGAATTGAATTTATTCCGGCATTCCTCACGCCATGTAGACTATGAATCCTTAAATTTTCAGTTCATTTTCTTCTTCTTCTTCTTCTTCTTCTTCTTCTGTTTTTCTACCTCATACATATCTTACTATTCTTCTCTAACAAGTAAAGAAGTTACAGACCTCTTGAAATATATTTGGAGAAGGTATGAGTGCATGGACAAGGACTTTCTAAGGAAAAAAGTATTCAGCAGTATATTGCAGAGTAAGCCTTGTTTCATTTCACTAAAAAAATTTTTCTACACATACTGTGCAAGCCACCACATCGTGCATTGCGGAGGGTACCTTGTACCACTGATAGTGGTTTCCTTTCCTGTTCCACTTGCAAATGGAGTGAGGAGAAGTTCATTGATGGCAGTAAAATTGTTCTGCAGTCAGCTTCGAATGCAGGTTCTGTAAATTTTCTCAATAATGTTCCACAAAAAGAACATAGTCTTCCCTCTGGGGATTCCCATTTGAGTTCATAAAGCATCACAGTAATACTTGCCTGTTAGCAAACCTAACGAATCGGGCAGCATGCCTCTGAATTGCTTTGCTGTCTTCTTTCAAACCAAGCTTGTGGGGATCCCAAACACTCAAGCAGTACTCAAGATTGGGTCACACCAGTGTTCTATGGGCAGTCACTTTTATAGATGAGCTACACTTCCTAAAATTCTTCCAATGAATCAAAGTCCACCATTTGCCTTCCCTATTACCATCCTTATGTGTTAGTTCTATTTCATATAACCTTGCAACATTAGACCTAGGTACTTAACTGGAATGACTGTGTCAAACAGCACACTACTAACACTGTATGTAACCATTACATGATTGTTTTTCCTACTCATCTGCATTAACTTACATTTTTCTGTATTTAGAGCAAGCCGCCAACTATAAATTCTGTCTAAGTCACCTTGTATCCTCCTACAGTCACTCAACGATGACACCATCTTGTACACCACAGCAAAATCAGCAAACAACCTGTCCATCAGGTCATTTCTGTATATAGAGAACAAGAGTGGTCCTGTCATACTTCTTTGTGGCAGTCCTAACAACACCTTCATCTCCGATGAACACTTGCTGTCAAGGCCAACATGCTAGGTTCTACTACTTAAGAAACCGAGCGAGGTGGCGCAGTGGTTAGTACACTGGACTCGCATTCGGGAGGACGACGGTTCAATCCCGCGTCCGGCCATCTTGATTTAGGTTTTCCGTGATTTCCCTAGATCACTTCAGGCAAATGCCAGGATGGTTCCTTTGAAAGGGCACGGCCGATTCCCTTCCCCATCCTTCCCTAATCCGAGCTTGTGCTCAGTCTCTAATGACCTCGTTGTCGATGGGACGTTAAACACTAATTTCCTCCTACTACTTAAGAAGCCACTTGAATATCTGGGAACCAAATCTACGTGCTTGGACCTTCACTAACAGGCTGGAGAGGTGCACTATGTTAAGCACTTTCTGGAATTCTAGGAATATGGACTCTGTCTGTTACCCATCGTCCATGATTTACAGGATATAACGTAAGGAAAGGGAAACTGAGTTTCGTACAAGTGATGCTTTCTAAATCCATGCTTATTTGTGAACAGAAGCTTTTCTGTTTCAAGGAAATTTATTATGTTTGAATTCAGAATATGTTTAAGGATTGTGCAACTAATGGATGTTGAGGATATTCGTCTGTAATTTTGCAGGTCCATTCTTTTGCTCTTCTTATATACAGGAGTCACCCGCCTTTTCTTCCAGTCACTTAAGACTTTGCTCTGGATGAGAAATTCATGATAAATACAAGCTAGGCTATGGGCCAATGCCGTAGAGTAAAACCAAATTGGAATTCCATCTGGACCTGGAAACATATTTGTTCTCAACTCTTTCAATTGCTTTTCTGCGCCAGGGATGTCTCCTTAATGGGGCCTTTGTGAGAGTCAAACAATGGTATGTTTGTATTATCCTACTGTGTGAATGAGTTCTTAAACATGAAATTTAAAACTTCAGCTTTCATTTTGCGACACCACTGTGGTCAATGAGCAGCTGGATAGAAGCCTCTGACCTCTCAGTGATTTTACATAGGACCAGAATTTTCTTGGGTTTTCAGCTAGATCTTTTGCTAAGGTATGATGCTGGCAGTTGTTGTGTGCTACAATATTTTTACAAACACAAATTTCTACCAGTTTTTGCTTGTCGACATTTGCTTGTTGTTTTTGAATGAGCAGTGCAACAGTCTCTGCTTCCTCAGCATTTTTTGGATTTTGTTATTAAGCCACAGTGTGTCTTTTCCATCCTTAATTCATTTACTTGGCACATACCTCCTCAGAGCATTATTTACAATGTGTGTATGCTTTGCCCATAATTCCTCTGTGTTCATCATACTGGAACTAAATGATGTCATGTCATGTAAACAAATGCTTATCTGCTCTTTCTAGCAAAACTACTTTCGTAGCCTTCTTGATGGATTCATTAACTTTAGTAACCATCTCACTATGATGACACTATGATCACTAATCCCTGTCTCTGTCAATAAGGTCAGGCGTGTTTGTTGCTACAAGGTCTAAAATATTTTCATTGCGTGTGAGCTGTCCAATTAACTGCTCAAGACAGTTTTAGGAAAACAAAACTACTTCACGAGAGCGTCCATAGGTACCACCCACAATTACGTGTGCAAACTGATGTGAACAGCTGGCTTTGGCCTTTACCATTTAACACAGTGACCAGTGTACCACAGATTCATAATTTTGTGTTATTATGTAACAGCTTAATCTTAAAAACTTTAAAAAAGTCAAGTCAAATTTTACTATTTTATGATAAATTTAGTTTGCAAATACATGCTTGAGTTTATCTTTTAATGCAACCTTGCCTTTTCAGGGTAAGAGTTGCCCATTACGGTAACAATGGGCAGCACCCAACAATTGTCACCCAGTCATCAGGAATTAAAAATATTGCACTGTTTAAGAATGAAGAGGTAAGGTATCATTTAATACATTTACATCTTGTAGTGCACTAACAATGGAAACTCCAGGTAGGAATGTAAACAGTGTAGAAAAAGATACATTGCATTCTTACCGTAAAGGTAACACACTTAGTTGTAGACAGGCACAATTGAAAAGACACACAAGCTTTTGGCCACAACCATCATTGGAAAAAGAGAAACAAGCACCATTCATTCACACAAGCAACCACACTTCATGCACACGTGATTGACAACCCTGGCCTCTTGGGCCAGAATGGAGTTATCACCTGGGGTGGTAGCAGCAATCTGGAGGGGGTGGGGAATGGGAAGGGGTAGCAGCTTACTGGTAGGGGAAGAGGGGAGTGCTGTGTGGCAGTGTGTGCAGAGACTAGAATGCCAACAGGCACAGTGCCAGGACATTGTGGGGCAGGGACGTGGGGGAAACAGAGCGAAAAAGGAGAGGAGCAGGGAAATATGGGCAGATGCATTGGTAGAGCGCTGCAAGCAAGGAGTGTAGGAGATGAGAATAGGAGATGAGAGTGGGAGGGAGGTGATAGGGCAGAGGGGGTGGAAACTGTTGGGTGGCAGATTTGGGACCAGTATGTTACCGTGAGTAGAGACCGGGATAGTTACGGAGTCAGAGAATGTTTTGTGATGATAACTCCCATCTGTGCAGTTCAGAAAAGCTGGTGGTAGAGGGCAGGATCCAGATGGTTTGCGTAGCGAAGCAGCCATTGAAATCAGGGATGTTATGTTTAGCTGCATGTTGTGCCACAGGATGGTCTACTTTACTCATACCCACAGTTTGATGGTGGCTGTTCATCCCAGTGGACAGCTGGTTGGTAGTCATAGCAATATACAAAGCTGTGCAATGTTTGCAGCAGACCTGGTAAATGACATGGCTGCTTTCACAGGTGGCCTGTGACAAGACTGGAATAGAAAGTGCTGTGTTCATGTATTGGGCAGGTCTTGCACCTGGGTCTTGCACAAGGAGTTGGTATTGGGAGTGGCATAGGGATGAACTAGGATGTTATGGAGACTGGGTGGCCAACAGAACACCCTGTTAGGTGGTGTGGGAAGGGTCTCAGGTTGATGTCCCTCATTTCAGAGCATGATGATAAGTAATCAAAGCCCTGGCACTGGATGTGGTTCAGTTATTCCAGTCAAAGGTGGTATTGGGTAATGAAGGGGGCACTCCTTTGTGGCTAGTTCTTGTGGGTGGTGGGAGGATTGGGGGTGTGAGGGAAAATAGCACGGGAAATCTGTTAGTGGACTAGGTCTGTAGGATAGTGCCTGTCTGTGAAAATGTTGGTGAGACCCTCGGCATACTGGGCAAGGGAGTTCTTGTCACTACAAATACACTGTCCCCACATAGCCAGGCTATATGGAGGGACTTTTTGGTGTGAAAAGGGTGACAGCTGTCAAAATGCAGGTACTGTTGGTGGTTGGTGGGTTTAATATGGACAGAGGTGCAGATGCAGCCACCAAAGAGGAGGTGGTCAGTGTTTAGGAAGGTGGCACGCTGGAGAAGGACCAGGTGAAGAGGGTGGGAGAGAAGGTGTTGAAGTAGTGGAGGAATCAGGATAGAGTATCTTGGCTGAGAGTCCACATCATGACGACGTCATCAGTTAACCTGAGCTAGGCTAGAGGTTTGACGTTTTGGGAGTCTGGGAAGGTCTCCTCTAGGTGGCCCTAAACTGGTTGGCATAAGAAAGTGCCATGTAGGTGCCCACAGCTGTAGCATGGATTTGTTTGTATACCTTCCCTTCGAAGTAGTAGTAGTTGTGGGTTAGAATAAAGTTTGTAAAGCGTATGAGGAATGAGGTGTGGAGTCTGAAGGATATTGGGAAAGTTAGTGTTCAATAGTGGCAAGACCATGGACGTGAAGGATGTTGGCGTACAGGGAGGTGGTGTCAACAGTGACGAGTAGGGATCCAGGAGGTAAAGGGGTGAGGATGGTGGAGAGTCCATGAAGGAAGTGCTTGGGATCTTTGACGTGAGAGGCTAAATTATGGGCAGTTGGTTGTAGGTGTTGGTCAAATAGGGCCAAAAATCCTTCAGTTGGGCACAATAACCAGCCATAATGGAGTGTTTGTGTTGGGTTTGTGGGTTTTGGGGAGCAGGTAGAAGGTGGGTGTGCGGGGTTCATAGGGGTGTAGAGGGAAATAGATTCAGGGGAGAGGTTCTGGTAAGGACCCATGGCCTTATCACTATTGGACGCTACCTTTCCCAATGTCCTTCAGCCTCGAAACCCACTACCTCATTCCTCACACACCTTTCTGACTTTATCCTAACCCACAAATACTTCTCCTTTGAAGTGAGGGTATACAAACAAATCAGTGAGATAGTCATGGGCACCCACATGGCACCCTCCTTCATCAACCTATTTATGGGCCATCCAGAGGAGACCTTCCTAGCCTCCCAAAACATCAAATCCCCAGCCTGATTCAGACTCATTGATGATACCTTCATGATCTGGACTCAGGGCCAAGACACCATACCCTTATTCTTTCACAACCTCAACACCTTCTCTTCCATCCACTTCAATTGGCACTCCTCAACCCTGTGTGCCTTGCTTCCTATACATTGACCTCCTCCTCTCTGATGGCTCCAATCCACACCTCTGTCTACATTAAACCCACCAACCATCTGCATTTTGACAGCTGTCATCCCTTTCACACCGAAAAATTCCTCCCACACAGCCTGGCTACCCGGGAATGGATCATCTGCACTGACAATTACTCCCTTGCCCAAAATGCTGAGAGTCTCTCCAAGACCTACACAGACAGGCACCATCTCCCAGACGCAGTCAAGAAACAGATTATCCACACTATTTCCCGTCACACCCTCAATCCTCCCACCACCCCCGAGAACCAGCTGCAAAGAAGTGCCCCCTTTGTTAACCAACACCACCCCCACCTGGAACAACTCAACCACATACTTTGCCAGAGCTTTGATTACCTATCATCATGCCCTAAAATGAGGGAGATCCTATCGGAGATTTTTCCCACCCCACCTAAAATGGTGTTCTGTCACTCATCCAACCTCCATAACATCCTAGTCCATCCCTATGCCAATCCCAACCAACCACTTGCCACAAGGATCATATCCCTGTGGAAGTTCCATGTGCAAGACCTGCCCAATCCATTCACTCAGCACTTCCTATTCCAGTCCTGTCACACGTTTATCGTACATCATCAGGGGCCAGGCCACCTGTGAAAGCAGCCATGTCATTTACCAGCTCTGCCACAAACATTGCACAGCTTTGTATATTGCTATGACTACCAACCAACTGTCCGCCAGGATGAACAGCCACCACCTAACTGTGGCTAAGGCAAAGTAGACCATCCTGTGGCACAACATGCATATAACATGACATCCCTGGTTTCACTGGGTGCTTCACTAGTCAAGCCATCTGGACCCTTCCCTCTACCACCAGCTTTTCTGAACTGCACAGATGGATATTATCCTCCTCCTCAATCATCCCGATCTCAACCCATGGTAGCATACTGTCCCCACACCCACCACCCAACACTAAGCTTTAATAAAGAAATACATATCGTGACATATACTATAGCGTTTCTAAATGCCCATTTAAGTTAACTGCACTCCTCCCTCCCCCCTCCCCCCCCCCCCCCCCCCCCAAAATCAATGGTGATGCCTCATGCCTCTAGCCTTCTTGCTGTGACAATCTGAGGACTTGGTAGGAGGAGAAGATGGTGGCTGGCCAAATGGTGCCTACAATGTAGAGGTTGGGTGGCAGGGCCCCTGATTTAGGTGTAGGGCAGTCATCGATTGTCATAGTATCAGATGACGAGTCCCTTTTCATATTAGCCCAAATAGTCAATGGGGAGAAGAATTAGAATAGTCTCCCAGGGAGACTGTAGTTTGCCACTACACTTTCCTTTGGGCAGGTACCACAGCCGTACAAAATTTCTGAAACTACAACATGCTTGCCTGTGACTGTAATTATTGTTTATTTACCACTGCTGGCCAATTTCATCTTCTTCTTCTTCTTCTTCGTCTTCTTCTTCTTCTTCTTCTTCTTCTCCTCCTCCCCCCCCCCTCCCCCCCGCCCCCCCACCTCCCCCTAATCATATTGTGGTGACCGGATAGCTTGGTAGCTTATCTTCTTGCGTATCTAATACCATGGCCGATAGTGGAAGATGAACAATTATTACAGCTGAAGTTTGATGTGTCACTTCATAATAATGTCATGGAGAATTCAAATGTACAATGCCCACAACTTACAGCCAACATGACTGGTGACACATAAACTGCACACAGAAAAATTAATAAGAACAAGAGTGTAATATTTATTCTGAGATACTTTCTTTGCACTCTATGAGAAAAAAAATTGGAATAAGAATGTCAAATTTCCATAAGCACAAAACCACAAAAGATTCAAAATGCTTGTGACAAGAGAAGGAAAACAATGAAACACAGCCAGAAAAACATAACAAAAGTGAAACAATCTTTATTGTCTGGTTTCCAGCATGTGAGAAAACTGATGTACATTTACATATATTTTTACTATGTTTCAAGTGATGGAATGTTACATATTTGTGTGGAAAATAATTACCAAATGAAAGTACAATCAAATAAAGATAGAAAATTTTGAAATTCATTGTGATGCATAAACATCTGCTGTGGCTGCTTAATTGAAATTTGTCAATATCAAACTAGTATTGAGATGCACACACATCTTCAGTGGCATCTCGATACTAGTTGGGTACTGACAAATAAAGTTCAGTTATAGGAGTGTTTATGCCTCACAATGAAATTCAAAGAATGTGTTGGGGAGGGATTACTTCCACACAAACAAAGAAAAATTATGGTTTAGCAAGTGAGAGAAAACAAAGGCATCACATGAATAGCTAATGCACATACTAACTTTTGAAATCTGAAATTTCATCATGTGGCAATAGAAAAGAAAAATTATATAAAACAATTTTCCACCTACAATTTTGTAATGTAGTATTGTTGAGAGAGTAGAAAACCATTTTGTACAAAAGTGAATCAGGTGTCAAGGGCACAGTCATCACTTTGCACTGTATATTCTGTGAAAGGTACCCTATGATAACTGTTTACGTTCATCCTCACTAACAGCTTTGATCAGGCAATAATAGGACACATGTTCATGGCAACATACCTTGGTTCTCAGCTAAGAGAAAATTCAATAAAATTAGCACCCTCCATACAGTTTTCACCACCACCACCATCATCAGGATTGAAATTATTGACTGATGTGATTATCACAGTATGTCTTTTTATGTATGAAGCAGCAGCTTTCTGGGTGGGAGCCTAAATCATACACGGGTGGGAACGCAAATAGGTCTGTCCAGCTATAGGGCACACAGGCTCATCTTTTTACATTTTATTTTGTGCTCATCCTCTGGACAGTGTTTCACAATGGTGAAACTGCAAAGATGGCCATGGTGGTACATAGTCTGGAGATTGGACACTAAATAAAATTTGGAAAGGCTCATACATCAGCTTATCAGGGTTGATACTATAAAAGAGGCACTGGAGATTCAGAGTAGTGGTAAAGAGGGTAGTGGTAACATCACATTCCATGATGATAACTGGATCTATGACAGGGCACACTGCTGCACGCAGCCTGACTCACATTTCTGTGCATGGATAATCCTTTGCCTATAAAAAGATGACATGGTGCTAGTCCCAAAAATCAGTGAGTCATTTTAATGACAGTTGTTGAAAGCTAGATTATTTTATTTGATATGAAGTGACTTGCACATCAAGAGGATATTTTCCATTTTTGGAATGTCACAGGGATATGAACCATATGGCAAGCAGGTGGAATGAGGTGGTTTTGCGGTGTGAGATATCATAAGAGTGTGAACCATGTGGCAAGGAGTTGGGATGGGGATGGTCTAAGTTCTGGTCAAGATGTTGAATTGCTATTTGGGGTGCTAATGGAAGAGTTCTATGTGGGATGAGTCTTTCTTGGGAAAATAACTCCAGAAAATCATAGTCTTTGCAGATTATTTTGTTGTTGTGCATTCTATAATAATTGTAGATATAGTGGAAACAACTGCAATGCAGCAAAGTGTATTTTATTGATGGTACATACTGCATTCTGTGCCAGCATGGCATGGCATGTTGATTGTCAGAATGTCTGTCAACAGCTTTAGCCCTTTCCTCTACAATGATGACCTGAGCACGACATAGTGAATTTTATTTTCCACTCTGATGTCAAGCCTCATTTGACATGAAGTTTAGTATTGTGTTGCTTTTGTACATATATTTGAATGAAAGTGCACTTTTTGTTATAATATGTATCCTAATTGTTGGTCAGTGGCCTCACTGTCGGAGATTTTACATTTTACCTGATTCCTGATATTCATGGTACACTCGTGAAATGGTCATAGGCGAAAATTCCCACTTTATCGCTACCTCGGAGATGCTGTGTCCTATCACTCATGCGCCGATTATAACACCACATTCCAACTCATTTAAATCTTGATAACCTGCCATTCTAGGAGCAGTAAGCGATCCAACAACTGTGCAAGACACTTTGCATCCTGCCTATTTACATATCTCTGTATTTGAATATGCATGCCTGTAGCAGTTTCTTTGGCACTTCAGTGTATTTTCCATACAATTTGACAACATCATTTTTGCATCTGTGATTGGCTGATTTGTCTTCATTTGTTGCCGGCAATGGTTGGTGTGGTGTGGTGTGCTGTGCCTGTGCCTGTACCAGCTCTGTGCTGTGCTGTGTGCTTTCTGCCTGAATTCCAACAAAGCCTGGTATTGTTGCCCCTGTCCTGTGTTGTGTGCCAATGTGGCATATGACAGACCATTAGAACAGTCTCCGAGAGCCATAAGGACCATTGACAAGGCACCTAAGTGAAACAGCTAAGTGTATTAGATGCTTTAAGGTACAGCTGGGAATGTCAAAGGAGGTGAACTTGGTTTTGGACAGGAGTGTGTCACGAACACCACCTTTGTTTGGTTGGAATCCAGGCAGAGAGCACACATGTGAGCACCCACAGCACCTGCAGAGATGACCTGGCCAACTGATAAAATATTGTAAGCAAAAAATAGAATCATTAACCCTTCTGGAAATCCAAAAACATTCTATAAATCAGTCATGCTGAGAAATTTTCTAAAATCACAGATCTCGCATAGAATCAGTCAAATGAAAGGGAGCTCATTTATCACTGGCAATTTTTACAGGTTATAACTATGTTCCATATATAGACTCAGGTTCAGATAGTTGGCTTTTGTGATACTGCTCTGTCAATTAAGCTATTAGTACATACTTCATTTGCTGGCTTAAAGTTTCAGTCTGCCGTTAAGGCTGTTACAGTTACAGTCAGTGCAGAGTACTCTTCATCAATCTGCACGGCTAACACATTTGGGAGAAAGGACTCTTGTGAGATCAGTGTGTCCAAAAGCTATTGATAAAATTTTAAAAATCACCTCAAAAAATAGTTATGTAATTAATTTTTTATTTGCAGTCATGGTACACACTGAAATCATCACAACACAGTACTTTCCTAAATAAAATGGCACAACCCATAAACAAAGAGGAGTGTTGTGCAGTAATTTATTTATTTATTTTTTTCTTTCCTGGTAGCAGTGAAAATGTTGCAGCTTTGTCAGGCCAATCCAAATGACTTCCTTAGACATTTGTATTGGCCTGACACATCTGCAACATTTCTGCTGCTACTGAAAATGAATTATTGCATGATACTTCAGTTTTCAGTGGGCTGTGCTATTTTGTTTTGGCTCCTCTACTGGCATGCTACTGTGCTGTGGTGCAGGGATATAACAGCAAACAAACCAAACATACAAAAAATTAATTACATAACCCTAGTTTTTGGGTTTGGTAATTAAAACTTAATGAGTGAACACTGTGCTGAAGAGTGAAAGTTTCAATGCAGAAATCAAATGTAGGTTTTTTATAAAAACTGTTCTCTCTCCTGTTGAACTTTAATGGTTCATTCAGTATGTGCTTGAGAGGATAAATCTGGATTCAGATACCAGCCTGGAGAACATATTAATCTCTTGGCAAGTCAGTTTCAATGAACTCTTTGCTGGAAAGTCAAAATTAAAATTTCGGTGCAGAAGTCTTTTAGAAATTCCATTAAAAAATAAGAAAGCCCATAAAATAAAATAAAAAATGTATTGGAGACTTCTTATGTTAACAAAATGAAGTGCCCCAAGGCTGTTTTCATCATTGTAGTACTGTATTAAACAATGTTCTATGAGAACAGTGCATGACAAAAAATTAATATACTTCATTGGCACAAATCTGTTGTGCAACACTCTTATTTGAGAAACCGTCATTGAATTGCCCATATTAATTTTGGAAGCAAATTATGTTATTCTTACTGGAATAATAGTTGAGCAAGGCATTATGACAAGTTGGAATTTTGTGTCGGAATGGGCCTCAATTTTGGAACACTGCATTCCATTCACTGTAGCTCTTCAGAGTGTGTCACGTGGATCAGCTCAAATCGTCGCCCTGTCAGAGTGCCTCTCTTGCTCTATTTATGCTAACCATGTAGGTTGCCATGCCATCATTAGGAGAAAGAAGACAACAGAGAATTAGTTAAAGGTTGTTTTACAGAATTAGTGTATTGTTATATCAAATGGCTGATCTAGTTGTGCATGATGACTCTTGAACACAAGTTAGTATGAGGGTCGTTCAGTAAATAATGCCCCACAATTTTTCTCTCATAACACATTTATTATTAAGAGTTAGAATTTGTGACAGTATCAGTTAACATTTCTTTCACATGTTTTGCTTTTCTACATCTTATCCATCATGTTTTATGGTCTTGTGCCACCATTGTGTGAGAGCATGTATTCCCTCTCTTCATTGGCCTCAAGCTGCTGCAACAGTTAAATTGAAATAGCTCTCTCCCTCTCCCTCCCCCACTCCCTCCCCCTCCCTAACCCTCTCCCCCTCCCTCTCCCTCTCCCCCTCCCTCTCCCTCTCCCTCTCCCCCTCCCCCCCTCTCCCTCCCCACCTTTCTTGCACATGTACTTCCAATGCTCATTGATAGCTGTAGAGAGTTGTGAGCACGCACCAGTCTGCACTAATAATGGCATCTTCACCATATCAGGGGCAGTGGCTCTAACACTATGTCCGGAGTGTGGCTGTTTATGAAGTTCAGTTTCTGCAGTTCCCCTGTGCCTTATCTCTCTTCATTCATTGTTCAATAGCACTCCTATCGGCTGCATTATTACCATAAACTGTGCACAAACATTTATGGATGTTCACCATGGTTTCTTTGTCCACAACTAGGAATTCAATTACAGCACAGTGCTTGTAACAAGTGTCTTGATTAGATGCCATTTTTGAGGTTCACTACAGCTTTGGCAACTGTAGGAACTGTTAGAAACTCTGCACACATGCAGAAGAAACATCAGATTTAAAGCCCCTAAAATGGTTTTCCTGTATACATTAATAGCTGGAAAAGGGCAGATAGGGCATTATTTATTGAATGACCCTAGCATTCTGCCACTGTGTCATACTTATTAGAATTTATAGTCATAGCACTTCACATTATATGTTATTCATCAGTTGTGTTCAGTTTTAATCACCAACAATAAGAGTTTTCGTTTCTCCTTTCTGTTATAGGTTGTAATAATGTGCCTTAGCAAGAAACTGAACTTCCCTCTAATGGTATCAGTGAACATGATTTCTGTGAAGCCTTCACCTGTCATTCTGCCTAATACTATGGAGAACAAAAGTATACAGTGTCCAGACATGATCTCAGATGATGCAGCACTAGACCAGGACGTAGTGGAGAATTTGATGTCAGAGAGCTTAGAACATATTTACACATCTACCTGTATTACAAGCCAGGGAGATGGGATGTAATGGTACGAATATCTTTGACAAATATATAAAAGTATTTACATACAGTTTAAGCTCTCAGTGCTGCAATTGATTGCATGAAGACAGAGAAAAATGTTGTACAAGTACTGTGTTCCAGCTGTGAAACAGTTGTAGCATTTTTCTATTATTACTATTATTGTTGTTGCTTTAAGAAAATTGTAAAATAACACAAAAGCGTACTAAAATATATTTATTTATTGTAGCTCATGTGACTAAACTTCATGTACCCATTCTATTTATTTAAATCTTTTTTTTTTTTTTGTATTTCATATTTATTTGGGAACTATATAATTGTGAAGAATTGTGCTGTGTTACTATTACAGTTTCACAACTGAAGTTACCTTTTTATTATTTATTCCAATGGATAATATGATGCTAGGTTCAAAAAATGTTGTCACATTTATTTCTTTTTTTCCATTCATAGAATTGGCATTTTGGCTGTATTTATCTGTTCATATTAGAATTCCTTTGAAGGTTAAGATTATGGAATCACTATACATGTTGTGTGTCTTATGCTAGAGAGACAGGTATTGTTTGACAAGTTTAGTTCCTTAATATATCAATGCAATTACAATGTTAATTAGATTGTGTACTTATATCCCCACTGAAAGTGTTACAGAGTCTTGGAAACACACTTATCATTTGCTGTCAAATGTATATGTACATATTTACATAGTCATGGGATCATATTCATGTATTTACTCATGGAGCTTATTGGTTTTAATCCTGTTTAACATCTAGATTAAGACTGTTTAACTTAAGACATGGCATAGCATTCATATCTGGTGCTGTATAGTAGACTATGCTTTTTAATTAAATGTGCTGTTTGTTCATAGTGAAATGAATGCTATGTTAAAGGGACAATTCTAAAAATCAGATTTTGGAGAGAGTGTCTGATACAAAGAGTTTTACATCAACTTTACAGAGACTGAGTGTATATTGCCATCATTCCATGTACATGATATCACATCAAAATTGTATATCTCTATGCTTAGTGCATGCATGCTAAAATAGTGGAATAGCCATTTGAGCATATTATATGCATGACATGCACACAAAAAAACTGGGCAAGAAACTTTCATATGTTATTTATTTACTGATATTTATTTGATATTTATAGAACAAAGTGACATACCTCATTTTTTGGCAAATGTAATTATTGAATTAAATAATGTTGAGAGATTTATCATACCACAAGAACTGCCTGTGATTATTCATCTCACTGTCTTGTGATCCTCTCCTCTCTGCCCCTTTCTAATTTATGGCTGTTGGCAATTATGCTTAATCAGTGAGCACTTCATTATGCCCTTTACATTTTGAGCAAATCTGTGGCAGGGCATAGCACATATTGTTAATTACATCCAGTTGTTAAAAGGAACATGTCATACATCTCTTTCCTACAGGTGTTCACATTAAATGAAGCTGCAATGGAAACTTGATGATGAATAACATATATTTCACTTCTGTGAAACTTCTAAGCATCATTTGATAGCCAAATGATTGCATGATATGTTATTTAAACTTTGTTTGCTTTAGTATGAGTCACTGGACAATTTATTTTCTGCTTTTTTGCTAGAATTTGAATTACTTTTAGAGTGACGGGCATATTTTTGTTCTTTAATATTGCAGATATTCTCTGTGGTGCAAGCTGTTACCATAACAATCAAATGATCTGTGATTTTTCACAAGTTGTTATTTTCTGAGGTTGTGGTCATATTTATGTTCTATATTTCTTAGACAGCTGTATATTGCATTGTAGCAAAATGCACAATACAATGTATATTTGTATAAATATTCGTATGAACACGTGTAAAAATACAAAAATCCACTTCTGTGGAATGATGAATTTTCTATTAAGTGCAAAGCTTGAGAATAACAGACCAAAGAAAACATGTGGCAGTCATATTTTATTTGTGGTACCTATGCTTTTACTGTAGTATATGTAATCTGTTTAAAGTCAAATTAACTATGTATTGCTTCGAAAAGACGAAAAAAGAAAAGGCGCACAACTCATTTATGTTTTTGTCAGATGAGGGCAGCTTATCTGCTTATGTTCAGTTGTACTATATATGAACACTTTCATACAAAAAATAGGAAAAAAATGGTTACATATTGCAAACTATTATGAGACAATGTTAAATATGTAAATCGACCTAAACCTTACACACAAGGCAGCTGAAACAAGTTACCTGACTATTACTCTTGTTTCAAAATACAGGAGTCTGATGCACAGATTGACACTTATATTTACTTGTAACTTGCTCAGATGGAATCAAATTCAGAAATTTGCATCTTTAGTGATTTTGTTTGACTGGCATATTTCTATGATGCCCAAAAAACAAAATTTACCAAGGACACAAGTACAGTAACTTGAGAAACCTTTTCTTACTACATTTGTGCATCTGTTAGCCCTGGTGCATTTGCTTCTGTCTTAGCAATTTACTAAAAAGTTTTCTTCTTTTATCTAGACATTTTAATGATTTTCTATGTATCTGTGTTCCAAAAAAAGTAGTTATAACATCTAGTTTTAAGGAAGCTGCTGTTCGTAATTGTAATGAAGTATAACTAAAGTCATAATTTTCTGCTAAGTATAGAACAGAGATTCCTTCATCCATCTCAGGAGAGGACAGGCTAAAGGAAATGACAGTAATCAGAAATTAATGAGATAATCTGAATAAAAGGGATCAAGGAATGTGGGGAAAATCACAAATGAAAGTCTAGCAACAGATGAGACCTAGAAATTGAAGTGACGGCTGACAACTCCAAGAAGAGAAAAGTAGACTGAAATTAGAAGCATTGGTGAGCCAAAAATGGACAGCGTAGGAAACAAATGGAAACCGTGAACCTTCACCCCATTTCACAATTCTGACTCAGTAATATTGAAGTTTCATTTTGGTGGTTATTTTACTGATAGACAGTGGTTTTCTTAAGTTAGAATCTCTATTGTGTGGCTGACAGGGAAAAGAAAGAAGTGGGAACAGTTGAGGCAGTAATTTCTTTTTAGTAATCATGTTCCCTTAAGTTATTCTTAAATAACTGAAAACAGGCCAACTAAGGTCCACATCAAAAGAACTATTTATTTCCCATTTCCTGCACCCGTCTCTAAAACTCTTTTCTTCTCATAATAAGCTTGTTTTGTCTTACTCAGATCATTTGACTCCAGTTGTTTTTCTGTTTGTTTTGTGTTTCTGAAACTTTTGAATTTAATGGCTTCTAGTCTGAAGTAGTCTATGTTGAGTAAGGCCTTCTCTGCAATCTGAATTTCTTCTGATTCCCTTTTTGTTTTGCCTTTCCATCCATTTCTTTCATCCTCTGTAGAGTGTAACCGTCTTTTCCCTGACCTCATCTGTTGTTGTAGGGCAGAATGAGTATATTTCCTTATTTGTTCTTAAAACTCAATTTCCATGTTTGTTCTTGATTGCACCTAATATTTTTTGCAAGATTCCCCTTTCTTTTCTATATCTTCTAGTGTCGTATTTCATCCAAACAATAGTGATGTCTTCAAGCTGTAGAGAACTTTGGTTTTACTACTGTGTTATAATGTCTTAATTTAACCTCTTTAGAAAAACATTTTTTAATTCTAGAGGTTTCTTGCTTTCATGTATGCCCTTTTATTTTTTTCAATTCCAATTTTAATTGCTTCTTTTCATTTCTTCTGTTTATATTATCACCCAGAAATTTAAAGTTATGTTTTCTTGATATTGCTGTACTTGGTTTTTAAAATTCTTGATGAGTTACTTTCATTGGTCATGTATTCTGTCTTTTCAAAAGGCATTTGCAGACTTCCCTTTTCAGCAGTCACCTTATGAGCTCTACTCGTTCTTTTTTTTCATGTATTATTATCATTATGAGAGTGTGTGCAGTGGCCAAACAATTTATTGCTTCTCTCGGTCTACCCAGCTTTATGTAATTATTAACTTTTTGTTTTTATTCCTTTATTTTCCACTCCCTTATTAACTTTTACCATCAAAAAGTTGGATAATCATGGTGACAAATTGTCTGCTTGCCTCACTACTGATACAATTTGAAAGGTACTAGAAGTTGTTCCAAGAAATTTAACTTGTTTAAGTTTGCTTATATACTTCTGTAGTTTTCTTATCTACTGCAAATTCCTTCAAGGTTTTGAATAGTAGTTGCTGTTTATCGAATCGTCAATCTTAAGATTTTGTTTTCTAAGGGCAGAAATAAAATTCGTCTCTGTAAATATTGATATTTTTGGTCCCCCTTTTTATGAAATGGGTGCAGGGCCAGTTAGAGAACATTTTTCCATACAAGCGACTTCCCTTTTGGCACCTTCCCCCTTTTTCCTTGAACATTTTTGTCCAAGTCATCTTATGCTACTAATTGTGGTGTGCACCGTGTACAGCATGGTGCCACCGCTACTAATTGTAATATGCCCTATATATAAATCTTACAGTTAGGGAACCCCTCTCAGCTTGGTGCCCCCAAGCAGTGGTTTGTGTCAATTGGGCCTTTAACCAGCCCTGAGTGGGTGAATTAACAAAACTGTACAGTTTCCTAGAGCTGGTGTACCAGACCTTATATGGTTTTCCTTTTGTAATTGTGAGACTTAGATCTCCATTCACTTTTGGAATTTTTGCTGTGAGGCCATCTTCATCTGGGATTTTGTTGTGTTGTAATTGTTTGCTGTAATTTTAATCATGTCAGTGTTTGATAGTTTTGAATTTTCATTTGCAATATTGTGATGAAATTCCAGTTGCTTGCTGTCCTTTTTTTCCCCCAGGTTAATAGCTTTTCAAATATGCTGCCAGTAGATTGCAGCTTTCGTCTTCATTGCTTTGCAGTAGTTTTCTATTTTATTTCCTGAAGCATAGTGATTGCGTATTGTACTCGGAGATACAGTTCTTGATTATTTTGTAACAGTCACTTCTATTATACTTTTTAATGTGCTATTCTGGAGTTTCAAGCTTCTCCTTTTCAAAGCCCCTCTTTTGCACCCTAATAATTTTATCTCATTGCTTCTAATCCAACTGATATATTCTCCAATTACTGCCTGTTTTCATGCTATACAGTTCATTCCAAACTATATTTTTTTTTGTCCAAGTGCTTCTTCACATTTGTTATTCCACCAGCTGTGCTTTCATTGCTTGTTCTCTGGAGCAAATGCAATATGTTAATTTATTCTTCAGTTGCATTTGCACATTTTTAATTAAATGACATGTTTCGATTTCTCTGATCATCTCCAGATCTAATTTCATCAGCAAACTGCCTTGCCTATGTCAGAACCTCATATAGCACAGTATTCTATGACTTTCTGACACAGACAAAGGTTGCTGATGCAACTACTTAGATCTGAAGATGAGCCAGAGAGATTGAAACATGTCATGTATTAAAAATGTGCAGCTGAGACTGAAGAATAAATTATTGTTGTAATTATCAATACAGTTGCGGATTCTGCTGGGACAAATATGTCAGCTGTAATAATTAATTATTTCTGTAAAGTTGTTGACATTAATACTCACTCCCTTCAGCATCCATTGAAAATCACATTCCTTTTCCCTCAAAGTTTCATTATTAGTTACGTAAGTTATACTGGTGTGTTTCATTATTTTGTGTTTTGGGATAAATTTCATGTGGATTGCAGCTGGGTAGGATCTGACTTGCCTTCCATTTCCTTTTTTCATTGCTTTCCAGTAGCAATTAAAAAGTAATCTTTCTGCTCTGCACATGTTACTGTTTCTTCACTTCCAAGTGTTAAACTTATAGATAATTTTATCTTTGCTCTGTTTCTAATTTTTCCCATGTATAAGATACTCTCTATAGTTTACTTTTACAAACAAGATTACATTAATAAAATAGGGATTTTTTCCCCCACTAAAAGCTATGGTAGCTCTTTTGTGACACCAAGTAGCTCTTGCAGAGAGAGTCTTCCTCCCCCACAATATCTACCCATAAATTTCCCATTAATATGATACATCTTAAATTGCACTGTTTGAATTTGTGCAAAAAAAGGACTTGTTATGTAAGTAATATAGTACATATTTTTCATAATGATCGTTTTAGTTGGGCCCCAAGTTATTCTGTGACTCAATGTCGGAAAGGTTTCTTATGCTCAGAACTGCACTGCAAGTAAAGGACTTAATACATTACTGTGACATTGCTACTTCCCCCCCCCCCCCCCCCCCCCCCCCTTCCAGGCAATGGAACATTGCAGAATATAAATGCAACCACATTAAGTGCTACAAATAATGGGATAAGTGTGTATAAGAGATCATATTTTCTTCATTCTTTGACTTAAAGAAAAAGGAGGCAACCAAAAATTCTCTCATATTTACATTTGCGGAGGGGGCGGGGGGGGGGGGGGGGGGGGGGGGGGGAAGAAAGAAACAATGCTATTATAAAATTTTCTTCCAAATCTATCAGTACATTCATTTCTTCATGTTCTTCATCCTTCAACATTTTATGACAAGTTTATGTGATGTTTAATTTTGTTAATATGATATAAAGTGATTAACTATTAACATTACAGAGCGGATGGCAAGGGGGGGGGGTGAGTGTGTAAAGGGGGCAGAAAAGTAGTTTGATAAGGTAAACATAGTGCAATAAGAGAAGGGATGTATTGTTGCACAACTGATTATTTGTAAAAATTAAAGTTCATTAAAGTGATTTCACAGTATGTAAAACAGTATGTAAAACCAAATTAGTTAATGTAATTTACCTGACATTTGTTGCAAATCCTCATATAAACAATATGTAATGTAATGGGAAAAAATGTGGCTCACAAGACTGAATGTTCGCTACTTTTCAGAAGTATAATCAAGTGTATGGTCATGATTATTGTTTTTAACTTTCTTAAAGTATGGTACTCGGTGACTGCTGGGCAATTAATGCAACAATTGCTGTTTCGCAAACTGATGTTTCTCTCATGCTGCAGGAGCAAATCAGTTTATATTTCAATGTATTTAAGTACTAAGAAGCCCTGGATTTTACAGTTTGCATTGATACTGGTGTGTATTTTAGTCAATAGCAAATGAGAGGTGAAGCCTCACAAATACTTAACCTTATAAGTTTATTTTAGTACCTGCAGTCAATGCACAAATTGTATAAACTTATGTAAGGATCTGTACCTGTGAAACTCAATGGTTACTATTTAAAACTAATTACATTATTTTTTCAGTTTCTGGGAAGGAATAAATAAATTTTTGTGAAAGTTTGTCTGAAATACATCTTTTCTATTTATTGTAGATACCAGCAACTGGTAAAGCAATCTGTCAGAGGTGGCTGTAGAGTTATCTAATAATTAATACTGAAATTTGTAATCCTCTGGGCAGCTGTGTAATAAATGTCTTTCAAGGACATAATATATTTATGTAACCAGCTTCGCTGCAATGAATATTTTAACTATAGACCTATTCAGCTGTACAGCCATCATCAGGTTGTCAGTAGTAGGAAATCTTATAAATTTTTGTACATTTGTGGTATTACATGTAAGTTATTTATGAATAATGTAATTTTACATATTTTATCAAGTCCATGAAATATCATTGTTCCTGTTGCTATTTGTTACTGATTATTACTGCCACATCAACGTAAAATATAATCAGCAACAAATAGACAGCAATAGAAACAATGATACTTCATGGAAGTGAGGACTTGAAAACGTATCTAAAGTAATAATATTCATAAGTAACTTACACATAATACAACAAATGTATCAAAATTTATGAGATGTTCTATTACCGATAACCTGACTGTATAGCTGAAATGGCCTATAGTTCAAATAAAAATAATGTTCATTGCAGTGTAACTGATTATGTAAATATATCTAAAAACAAAGATGATGTGACTTACCAAACGAAAGCGCTGACAGGTTGATAGACACACAAACATACACACAAAATTCAAGCTTTCGCAACCAACGGTTGCTTCATCAGGAAAGAGGGAAGGAGAGGGAAAGACGAAAGGATGTGGGTTTTAAGGGAGAGGGTAAGGAGTCATTCCAATCCCGGGAGCAGAAAGACCTACCTTGGGGGGAAAAAAGGACAGGTATACACTCGCACACACACACCCATATCCAACCGCACATACACAGACACCATTGCGGTTGGATATGGGTGTGTGTGTGAGTGTATACCTGTCCTTTTCTCCCCCTAAGGTAAGTCTTTCTGCTCCCGGGATTGGAATGACTCCTTACCCTCTCCCTTAAAACCCACATCCTTTTGTCTTTCCCTCTCCTTCCCTCTTTCCTGATGAAGCAACCATTGGTTGCGAAAGCTTGAGTTTTGTGTGTCTATCAACCTGCCAGCGCTTTCGTTTGGTAAGTCACATCATCTTTGTTTTTAGATATATTTTTCCCACGTGGAATGTTTCCCTCTATTATATTCATATGATTATGTAAATATATTAAATTAATACTGAAGCACAATATGTTTTCTAACAAATATGAGATACTATAGTTTTATACATCGTGAAGCACAACTTTCATTTTAAAAACTGCTGTTTCCAAATGGTAATTTTGTTTTCACTAGAATGAGGTAACAGTCTCTTCACAACATTCTAAAAATGTACAATTTTTAAATTCTGCAAATGATTTTCAGCTGCTACTACTACCAGTAGATGTATGTTTCAGGTACTGCTGCCCATATCAATGGGGGGCAAAAGAAAAAAAAAAGGCAATTTCTGTCATGCTGCTATAACTGTGTGGTGGAATAATCTTGAAACTTTTGTCAGTACTGTCTTTCTCATCTTTGTTTCTAATGTCTTGAAACAGAACACTGGTACCACGTGCACAATACATAAGTGAATCAAAGCTAATGCCTTGACATTAATAAGACTCAAAATATGTCTTTTTTTTCAAAACTATTGCTTATGCATGTTTGGGGCTGTCTCTGCAGCAACATGAACTAATAAATATGTAATGGCCATTTTTAAGAGAGTCCATCACCACAGCTATTGAGTGTAATTTTGTCAAAATGAAAAACAATCTATTTTTATTACTATATAGAATATATTTTATTTTTGTTCAAATTCAAGCCTGACTATTAAGTCTAACATAACGACCAAATACATTGAGCTCTTAAATTAAAAAGGGCTCCTTTAGAAATTATGAGAGTGTGTTTTGTGTGAATTAATTTCTGATAAATTTTAGTAAACTACCATATACCTGAGCTTTTGATTTAATATTGGTTCATGATTTGTGCAATCAGTTTCCACATATTGGCTTCCTGTTTCTTACATATTATTTTTGATTATTTCCTTTTCTGTACATACCACACAAACAATCTCTTTCACATCAAACACCTTATTTTAAAGTTGAATACCTGATATGTCTGGTGTGTGTGCTCTTTAAGAGCTGAGATTTCGGTGCCATGGCAGAATATAATATAAGTTTGGCTTAGAAAAATTGCTGCAAATTAGAGCAGAAAATATATGTTCACAGGGACAATAGGACTCAAAGAGGAAAGTTACAGAGAAGAAAAACAAAAGTAATACAAGAGTGAAGGAAAGGTAGACACTAGATGGGAGCATAAAGAGAGAGATTGCAACCTTTTGAACATCACACATGTTGGGAGGGTGCCTTACAAGATGAACAGGCATACCATGCAGGAATTGCTATAAAACATGCAAAGAATAGATCTTCACGATTTGCTGCAATATAAATTAGAGCATTGTTATGTTTAAAAACAGATCTTAGGAATGCACTAAAGGAAAGTTACCGCACTGAACAGGTCCCTATGTTGAAGTTTCTGTGGAAACAAGTGTAATCTGGCACTGACATTTCCGAATTCAAACTGTGCTTATAAGAGATATGAAGAAGACTTTGGAACATTTACTTTTCTTGCCTTATACATCTATCAATGTCTGTAGCATCATACAGCTTCACTTCGAAAGTAGAGGTGGAGAGAGAGAGAGAGAGAGAGAGAGAGAGAGAGAGAGAGAGAGAGAGAGAGACCATCTTGGAATTGCATGTTTATTATTAATTGCATAACTGCTAGAGCATTCTATTTTTACATAAAACTGATCCAATACTTTGGATCTTCTTTTGGGAGTAGGGCAGTGGGTCATGGCAAATCAGGCACCTGAATATTACTGGAACATCAAATTTTTTAGGGCATCTTATGATGTGCTGACTCATGGTATCAATACGACACCCTTTAATAAAATTGACTGACATGCCATTTGCCAGGAGTTTGGTAGATATGGTTATAGTCTTTGTTATTGTGAGGGAGAACTGGAAAGTAATGCATAATTTTTTTTCCCCTGGTACTGCAAAGGAAAGTTGAAATTTCATGACAAAATAATTTGAAGTTTGCGCTATACAGCGTATTTTGTTTTTGTGTGCAGCTCTAATGGGAGAAACCTGAACTATGAAACAAACATGGTGTGCATGATACTGCTATCAACTTGTAAAGAGCAGCAAAATGTAGTTAGATATTTGTGGGCTAAAAGGCATAAACTGAGTGAAATTCACAGGGACATGTGTGGCATGCATGGGGATGACTGTATGGACCATAGGAATGTCTCCAAGCGGTGTGCATTCTTCCAAAAGGGCCTTGTGAACCATAGTGATTCACCATGCTCTAGGTGGCCAGTAACAGCTACAACACAGAATATTAGAGCCATTGAGGCAGCAAATGATCAGTCTGTGCAAGTGCGAACCTTATGGCAGTAGTTCAACATTTCATGTGATGCAATGTGTGATATTGTTCATGACATGTTGAAATTTCATAAAATTAGTGCTCGATGGGTGCCTAAGAACCTAACAGACAACCACAAGAGCCAGCAAATGATGACAGGCTTGGATCACTTAATGCATTATGCTGCAGAAGGGCACGACTTTCTGAAAGGAATTATCGCTGGTGATGAGTTGTGGGCGTACCACTACATGCCCAAAAACAAACTTGCCTCTAAGGAGTGCAAATGTGCTGGTTCCCCAGTACAAAAAGATTCAAAGTGACTCAATCTGCTAGGAAAGTGCTTATGCAGGGTTCTGGGATATGCACAGTGTGTTACTGGTGGACTTGGCTGAATGAGGGGCCACTGTGAATGCTGCAGCCTACATTAAAACTTTGATTAATTTGCATCAAGTCTTTCATGACAAATGCCACAACATTAATGTTGACGATGTCATGACAATGCTCACCCCCATGTTGCTCCTCCTGTTCATGAAAAAATTAGTAAATTTGGGTGAGAAGTGCTCCAGCATCCACCATACAGTCCAGACCTTGCACTGTCTGTTTGGTCCCATGAAGAAATTCGTGGTGGCCAACACTTTGCGACAGATGCAGAAGGGAAATCAGCAGTCCGTAGATGGCTATACTCCAACCAAACAGGTTTCTATGGACAGGGTATATTGAAACTGGTACCACGATGGGAGAAATGTGATGTAAATTCATTTGTGATTTTTGTTAATCCTTTTGGTGGTAAAATTGTTGAGCACTACTTTCTAGCTTTCCTCGTAGCTATGGCTCACGGACTGTCAATGGGTAACCACAAAATGTTATAGGTTATTTGCAGCTACCAAAGGCAAAATTTAAAATTATACGAATATAGGATTGTGTAAACTCAAACCAAATTAATCCCCGGTATGGCAGTTTATTCAGTCAACACAAAACAAAATCAAACTGCTGGTGAGTCCATCATTGTGGGCATAGAAACCAATAATTATGAAAGCAGTTGTGTGTGAGCACATCACCAATGGCTGACTAGTGAAACTGAATGGCTTTTGCTGGTTAATTAGAATGAGAAATGTTCAACACTTGAGATCAGCAAGTATACTATGTATAAAACAAAACAAAATATACCATAGTTGGCAATATAACACAGAAGATGGAGCTGATGTTTACTGCCATACACTGATGTCCAAAATTAAAGCAACAAAAGGAAATTTTGCAAAGTTGCATTTATTTTTCCACAAACGGTGTAAACAGCTGATACTACAGTATAAACGATGTAAAGAATACAGAACACAAACGACTGCAACATGCATGACAGTAGACAAAAAGTTCTTCATTTTTTCCAATTTCATGGTTTTGCACACACATTCTGAAACTGTTTAATGTGCTCAGTGTCAGACGTGATCACCTCTGGCAGCAATACAGGGATGGCAATGACAGGGCATTCTGGGGATGATGTCATCATTCTCCTGTTGAAACTGGTACCACAATGGGAGAAATGTGTTGAGAAAGTTAGTGACTATGTAGAAAAGTAGATAAAAGATGTAGATTCTTTGTGTTTTTTTTTTTTTTTTTTTTTTAGTAAAATTGTTGAGCGCTACTTTCCATCTTCCCTCGTAGCTACGGCTGTCGCAGTCTTGGAGCTTGGAGAGTGGCTGGTGGATGTTGACATGATGCAACACATCTCCCAAGTGCACCCCAGATAGGCTCTATGAGATTCAAATTGGGAAAGCAAGCAAGCAATGCCAGGCATGCAATATCTTCCATTTCTAAGGAAACATCAACCACCCATGCTCTTTGAGGTTATCTCGTCATTGTACCAGACAGCAGTTAAACCTTGCGAATTCACCACTACAATTACATGAAGAGAGGTAGAGTGGTAAACGTAATGCCTGCACACAATGCTAGGAATCCTCCTCGATCTCAGTCTCTTTCCACGATGTTTGGGTCTCAAAAATTGTGCTTACATTCCCTCCAGATGTGAATCCACCGAGAATCACTCTCCAGACTGGGACTCGTCTGTGGAAACAACATCGGCCCACCATTCCATCGTCCAGGTGGATCGTGCCCTTACAGCCAAATAATGGTCTTCTCTTCTGAAGTCGCATGTGGTCAAGCCTGCCTTGGTCTTCGAGATAAAGTTTTGGTCTATATAAACCATCACCACATCCAAGAAACACAGAACAATTCACATTAACCATCGGGCCAAATCAGTTTGTGACTGCCATGCTTCCCTTCTTTCTATGGGCCTCTGTCACAGAGAATCTGTTGGGCATCTTCTCTATGCCATACTGCGCCGTCTGTGACTCTGTACACAACAACTGGGGACGTGTGGCTAACCAGCAAAAACTACCTCATTTCATAGGTGCCCTGACGTCATCGTTGCCATGGTTGTCCATTGACTGCAATGTCATCTTCTGTGCAGAACACAATCGTACGGACAGCTGATTGACAGTTTGTATGATTTTATTGTGAATTAGACACAGGAAGGGAAAATAGCGGTTTGTTGGTTTAATTTTGAACACCTGTGTGTTGACATTCAACGGTTTCAAAATGTTAAGAAAAATGTAATGATCATGATTTTCTTTAGTCTGATGTTCGTGCAGGTCGAGAAATGAATGGGGATTACATTGTTGCCATTTCCAAGTAACAGTTGCAGCATTGCACTTGATGTAGGTGTGTATTCTGCAGCACTTTTTGTGTACATTTTGTCACTTACCACCAACGTCAGCCATGACAACTCACAACAAACGGAATAAAAATTCCCTATATAACATGCTAGGATTCTGTTTAATGCTCACATTGGGTTCAACATTCACAGCAGAGTGCTCAGAACACTACTGAATGCTCGTTGGCTGATGGAGAATGTGTGATGTAGGTGCACAGAGTGAGCCTAAACTCGACCGTGACTCCAAATATAGTTGAATTACATAGCATACTAAGTTTTTAAAAACTTATCTCCATGGGATAGGTGCACAGCCCTGTAGTGATGTAACTTGGACGAAATGTTCAGGAATGTATTTCTAAGATGAGACATAATTTTTAGAGCAATACTGAGATAGCTTTTTTTTTTTTTGTTTCTTTTCTCAGAAGGATGTACGTTGTAAAAAGAACTAGAGGCAGCATTAGTGTCTATGTTATCATGATTTCCACATGCTACTGAACACAGAAGACATTGGTTTACAATATCTTGTGTTGTCTTGTTGGATCCACATTATCCACTTCTAGACTGAAAAAAAGAGGCTGGAATTTGTGCATGCATCTTTAACAGCCTGTACACATTTTGTGTAACTGTGAAGCTTTTATGGTTATAACTGCTTATTGCATTAACTGAAATGTGTGCCTGAAAGCTGCAATTCATGAGATGCGATGTTTTCCAGAAAAACATATGACACTGAAAACTGTTGTAACTTTATGCAGTGCAGTTCAAAAATGGACTATCGAAAACAAAGTTTCAAGTATCACAACCATCAATATACAGGGTGTTACAAAAAGGTACGGGCAAACTTTCAGGAAACATTCCTCACACACAAAGAAATAAAATATGTTATGTCGACATGTGTCCAGAAACGCTTATGTTCCATGTTAGAGCTCATTTTATTACTGCTCTTCAAATCACATTAATCATGGAATGGAAACACACAGCAACAGAATGTACCAGCGTGACTTCAAACACTTTGTTACAGGAAATGTTCAAAATGTCCTCTGTTAGCATCCACCCTCCATCGCATGGAATCCCTGATGCGCTGATGCAGCCCTGGAGAATGGCGTATTGTATCACAGCTGTCCACAATACGAGCACGAAGAGTCTCTACATTTGGTACCGGGGTTGCGTAGACGAGAGCTTTCAAATGCCCTCATAAATGAAAGTCAAGAGGGTTGAGGTCAGGAGAGCATGGAGGCCATGGAATTGGTCCGCCTCTACCAATCCATCGGTCACTGAATCTGTTGTTGAGAAGCGTACGAACACTTCGACTGAAATGTGCAGGAGCTCCATCGTGCATGAACCACATGTTGTGTCGTACTTGTAAAGGCACATGTTCTAGCAGCACAGGCAGAGTACCCCTTATGAAATCATGATAACATGCTCCATTGAGCATAGGTGGAAGAAACAAATGAGCTCTAACATGGAAATTAAGCGTTTCCAGACTCATGTCCACATAACATCTTTTCTTTATTTGTGTGTGAGGAATGTTTAATGTTTCCTGGAAGTTTGGCCGTACCTTTTTGTAACACCCTGTATAGTGACACCTGTAAAGCTTATCGCTAATGGTAACTTGGAAATGCAGTGTATTATTTGTTCAGCGCACATCGTAAAATTGATTTCAAAAGGTTGGTTAGAGGGCAAGTTAAATCTATGTATACTCAAGAGCCAAAGAAACTGGTACATCTGCCTAATATTGTGTAGGACCCCTGGGAGCATGTAGAAGTTCCGCAACATGGCATGGCATGGACTCGACTAATGTCTGAAGTAGTGCTGGAGGGAACTGGCACAGTGAATCCTGCAAGGCTGTCCATAAATCCATAAGAGTATGAGGGGGTTGATCTCTTCTGAACTGCACATTGCAAGGCATCCCAGATATGCTCAATAATGTTCATGTCTGGGGAGTCTGGTGGCTAGCAGAAGTGTTTAAACTCAGAAGTGTTTAAACTCAGAAGTGTGTTCCTAGAGCCTCTCTGTCACAATTCTGAATATTTGGGGTGTCACACTGTCCAACAGGAATTGCACAAGTCCATTGGAATGCACAATGGACACGAATGGATGCAGATGATAGACAGATGCTTATGTAAGTGTCACCTGTCAGAGCTGTATCTAGATGTATCAGGGGTCCCATATCGCTCCAACTGCACACACCCCACACCATTACAGAGCCTCCACCAGCTTGAACAGTCCCCTGCTGACATGCCGGGTCCATGGATTCATGAGGTTGTCTCCATACCTGTACACATCCATCTCCTCAATACAATTTGAAATGAGGCTCGTCTGACCACACAACATGTTTCCAGTCATCATCAGTTCAGTGTCAGTGTTGACAGGCCCAGGCAAGGCATAAAGCTTTGTGCTGGGCAGTCATCAAGGACACACGAGTGGGCCTTCAGCTCAAAAAGCCCATGTCAATGATGTTTCGCTGAACGGTTCACACACTGACACTTGTTGATGGCTCAGCCTTGAAATCTGCAGCAATTTGCAGAAGGGTTGCACTTTTGTCACGTTGAATGATTCTCTTCAGTTGTCATTGGTCCTGTTCTTGCAGGATCTTTTTCTGACCACAGTGATGTCGGAGATTTTATGTTTTACCTGATTCGTGATCTTCACAGTACACTTGTGATATGGTCGTATGGGAAAATCCCCACTTCATCGCAACATCAGAGATGCTGTGTCCCATCGCTCATGCACTGACTATAACACGACATTCAAACTCACTTAAATCTTGATAACTTGCTGTTGTAGAAGCAGTAACCGATCTAAAAACTGCGCCAGACACTTGTTGTCGTATATAGGCATTGCTGGCCGCAGCACTGTATTCTGCCTGTTTATGTATAATCTCTGTATTTGGGTATGCATGCCAATACCAGTTTCTTTGACGCCAAGTTGCATGGTCAACTAATGGAAAAACTATGCAAGATTGAAAGTATTATGCAAACGAAAAACAGTATAAATTAGTTCAGAAAAATGAAGCCTAGTAGAACAGTGATTTTTTTTTCATAATTTCACAGCTCACTAATGATGAATTTGCAATAAAGCCTTGAGTGTATCCAGCTGTTTGAATCAAGAACTCATCTCAAAAATATATTCCTCTACATCTACATCTATGTGATCGCTCTGCTATTCACAATAAAGTGCCTGGCAGAGGGCTCAATGAACCACCTTCAAGCTGTCTCTCTGCTGTTCCCCTCTCGAACCACACGTGGGAAAAACGAGCACTTAAATTTTTCTGTGAAAGCCCTGATTTCTCTTATTTTATCGTGATGATCATTTCTACCTATGTAGGTGGGTGCTAACGGAATGATTTCGCAATTGGAGGAGAAAACTGGTGATTGAAATTTCATGATAAGATCCTGTCATAACAAAAAAGTCTTTGTTTTAATGATTGCCACTCCAATTCAGGTATTATGTCTGTGACACTATCTCCCTTGTTTCACAATAATACAGAACGAGCTGCCCTACTTTGCACTTTTTCAATGTCATCCATCAGTCCCACCTGATGCGAATCCCACGCCACACAGCAATACTCCAGAATAGGACGGACAAGCGTGGTGTAAGCAGTCTCTTTAGTAGACCTGTTGCACCTTCTAAGTGTGCTGCCAATGAATCACAGTCTTTGGTTTGCTCTACCCACAATATTATCTGTGTGATCGTTCCAGTTTAGGTTATTTGTAATTGTAATCCCTAAGTATTTAGCTGAATTTACAGCCTTCAGATTTGTGTGACTTATCGCGTAGTTGAAATTTAGTGGATTTCTTTTAGTACTCATGTGTATAACTTCACACTTTACTTTATTCAGGGTCAACTGCCACTTTTCACACCATACAGATATCTTATCTAAATCATTTTGCAAGTCATTTTGATCATCTGATGACTTTACAAGATGGTAAATGACAGCATCATCTGTAAACAATCTAAGATGGCTACTCAGATTGTCTTGTATGTCGTTAATACAGATCAGGAACAATAGATGGCCTATAACTCTTCCTTGGGGAACACTGGATATTACTTCTGTTTTACTTGATGACTTTCCATCTATTACTATGAACTGTGACCTTTCTGACAGGAAATCATGAATCCAGTTGCACAACTGAGGTGATACTCTGTAGGCATTCAGTTTGGTTAGAAGCAGCTTGTGAGGAACGGTGTCGAAAGCCTTCTGGAAATCTAAAAATATGGAATCAATTTGACATCCCCTGTCGATAGCACTTATTACTTCATAAGTATAAAGAGCTAGTTGTGTTTCACAAGAACAATATTTTCTGAATCTGTGCTGACTATGTGTCAGGGTACTTCATAATGTTCATATACAGTATATGTTCCAAAACCCTATTGCAAATCGCTTGTAATTCAGCGGATTACTCCTACTTCCCTTTTTGAGTATTGGTGTGACTTGAGCAATTTTCCAGTCTTTAGGTACGGATCTTTCTGTGAGCGAGTGGTTGTATATAATTGCTAAATATGGAGCTATTTTATCAGCATACTCTGAGAGGAACCTAACTGGTATACAATCTGGACCAGAGGCCTTGCCTTTATTATGTGATTTAAGCTGCTTTGTTACACCGAGGATATCTACTTCTATGTTTCTCATCTTGGGAGTTGTTCTTGATTGGAATTCAGGAATATTTACTTTGTCTTCTTTGGTGAAGGAGTTTCGGAAAACTGTGTTTAATAACTCTGCTTTAGTGGCACTGTCATCAGTGACTTCACCGTTGTTATCGCACAGTGAACGTATTGATTTCGTCTTGCCACTCGTGTGCTTTATGTATGACCAGAATCTCTCTGTGTTTTCTGCCAGATTTCGAGACTGAATTTCGTTGTGGATATTATTGAAAGCATCTCGCATTAAAGTACAGGCTATATTTCGAACTTCTGTAAAACTTTGCCAATCTTGGTGATTTTGCATTCTTTTAAATTTGGCATGCTTTTTTCGTTGCTTCTGCAACAACAATCTGACCTTTTTTGTGTACCATGGGGGATCAGTACCATCACTTATTAATTAACGTGGTAGATATATCTCAACTGCTGTCGATACTATCTCTTTGAAAATATTCCACAACTTTTCTACAGTTACATGATCAGATCGGAAGGAGTGAAGACTGTCTCTTAAAAAGGCATTAAGAGCATTTTTATCAGCCTTTTTAAGTAGATATACTTTGCATTCCTTTTTGATGGTTGTAGGTGTTACGATATTCAGCCTAGCAGCAACTGCCTTGTGGTCACTAATCCCTGTATGCATCACAATACTCAGTATTTGTCCAGGATTATTTGTTGCTAAAAGATCAAGTATGCTTTCCAACCATTTACGCTTTGAGTGGGCTCGTGAACTAATTGGTCAAAATAATTTTCTGAGAAAGCATTCAGTACAATTTCAGATGACGTTTTATGCCTGTCGCCAGCTTTAAACGTATAATTTTTCCAGCATATTGAGGGTAGATTGAAGTCACCACCGACTATAATTGTATGAGCGGGGTACTTATTTGAAATGAGACTCAAGTTTTCTTTGAACTATTCAGCAACTATATCATCCTGGCGAGGTGTGGAAACAGTTGACACAGTAGTGCATAAGCAGGAGAAGGTAGAAGCCTTCCACACTGGCTGCCATGGAAGTTCTTAGTATACATGCTGCAAGGCACAGCTGAGACCAAATAAGCACAGCCCAAAAGTGTTTAAATACCTGCCCACTTGTGTTAGTATCACAGCTCGCCACTTGGGGTGCTGTCCAGAATGCTGTTCCGAGACCACAGTTTGACTCTGCATCAGAGCCGTGACCGCATTGGGCCTGCCCTGCCATGAGAAGCAGCTTGCTGGTCATCAATGTGAGTCCGTTGGTCAAGACTGTTATGTCACCTGTCGCCACCTGCTGGCCAGCATGAGGCATGGAAGATGCACTGCCACACATATGGGCACAGCCAGTTGTAGCTGTCAGAGCCTGGAGTCATCATTAGCAGAAGCAGTGCCACTGCTCAGCCTATGCCATGCTCTGTCAGCTTTGCCGGATGGCACGAACACACAGGAAGCTATTTTGGAATTCCTCACTATTTGACTGGTGCTGCACACAGTGTCCCCCTTCACTAGCGTCAGAATACTGATGCCACCTTTTCAGCGCAATATCCGAACATATTGCATATGATCTGGTGATTGAAAAAATTTAACTGTTGATGTCGTCATGAAAAAGATGCTCGACTGCCATACACTGTGTTTGTAAGATAAAATTTTTTAAAAGTCAAGAGTCAGTGGATTTGTCACTTTAGAGGAAATGGAGGTCATGATTGGCTAGCACCAGTCAGATGTATGCAGCATTATTTAGGTCATTCACCATCACACAGAGAATCAATGCTGATTGTGTCTTTCATATGTAATTTTTATGGGCATTTGGTTAGACAGTGCCAAGAATGGAAATGATTGATGATTAGATATAAGAGTTAGTTTACTGTATTTTGTTTGGTGTGTAATTGTTGGTGTTCCAAAATGAGTGCCAAGAAGAGATCTGGCAGATCAGAGACGCAAGGTGTATTGCAACTAGAGGCAGTTTGCTTATTATTGGAAGAGGTATGTGGTCTAGTGGAGTCGCAGTCGCTACAGCAAATTATAGATTTATCAGCAGCAAGTTTAGTTGCTGCTTTCTCTGGTAAATCAATTGAGGATGTGCAAACAGATGTGGAGGACCTTAGGAATCTGGCAGAGTTGGGAGGGTGGCCTGTTGCCAAACTTCAGAGAGTAGGAAAAGTAAGATTAATGGGTGAAGCAAAAGCTTATTTGAATTATGCAGAGGCTGGAACAGTTGAAGAATTTAGAAAGGGGTTAGCTCAATGATATACAAAGCAGAGCAGTGCCAGGCATTTCAGGGAACTGTTGGTCATGGTAACAAAGAAGCGTGCAGAACCAGTAAAAGAATTTGTGGATAGGATAAGGAAGATCAATGATTGTACATACAAGGTAGGAAAGAATGCTATGGTGAATGACGTAATCTTGTGGGAGGCTGTGGGGTGGATACTTGCTGTATATTTAAGGGGTTGCCTTTAGACATGTTAAGCAGAGTACAAACAGGGGTTCTGATTGATCTGTGTACAGCTGTCAGATTAGCAGAAGAGTGTGAGGAAAATGGTATGTCAAGTGGATTGTAAGTTATATGGGCTGTTTTTGAACAATATAAATTGTTATAGGTGTTGGTGTGGACAGATAGAACACATGTGGAAGCAATGACACCAGTTGCAGGACAATGGAAACAGGGACAGATGTCAGCGCAGTGGTAACCGTAGTTTCAGGGGTAGGAGACTGGGAAGAAGCTGATGTCAAATGCCAAAGGGGACCCGAGGTCCATCTACGCTCATTTCCACTAAGATTAGATGCTGTAAGTTGCATGCAGAGTTGGACTGAAAGTCATGGGAATAGATGGGAAAAATAATTGATTAATACTGTTGGAGACAGGGGTGCAAATGTCAGTTGCGAGTTGTGATTTGGTGGAACATAAGCAGTGGAACCCACCATGGTATTGATGCGTAGAGTGGGGTACAGAGATGTTACACCATTGGAATCAGTAGATACAGACTTTTGCTTTGGTACAGTTAAGTTCCAACATTTTGAAACGATGGGCAGTGCGACTGAGTGAGCTTGATTTTGAGGTTGTACATAAACCTGGAAAGAAACTTGGGAATGCAAACGGTTTCAGTAGGAAAGTAGCAGCATCCCAAATGGGTGGTAATGAGTAATGAGCTTTAGGAATAGCAGACAGCACAGAAGACAGATGATGAACGCAAACAGTTGAGTAAACGATCACAGTTTTGTATACAGGATGGGTTGTTGTGCAGATAAACCAAATGAGGACCACAAGTGGTAGTGCCAGCAAAGCTGATGGATAGAGTATTACAGGAGACACATGACCTCTTGTTAGCAGGTCATGGGGGATGTACGTCTACCAATGGAAGAGTAGCGGAGGGATACTGGTGGTAGAGTCGAAGGACAGATGTGGAACAGTAAGTGCAGGGTTGCAGACAGCGTGCACAAAGGATGTAGTTGTGACAGATGAGAGTATTGTTTCAAAGGTTACCCGAAGGATTAGCGGCAATTCAATTGCTAGTGATTGATTGACAAAACACCAGCTGGGAATAAATATGTACTCATGATTATAGACAATTTTGTAAGATATGTGTAAATGGTCACAATGCCAACCAACAGGCAGTAACAGTGGTGCGAGTGCTATAAGCAAAGGATACTGAAGTTTGGAGTACCTGAAATGATAGTGGTGGGTTAGGAAATCAACTTTATGTCAGATTTGTGTAAGCTGTTATGTTTGAGAAAACTGAGAACGAGTCCTCTACACCCTTGTGCTAATGAAAGAACAGAATGGATGCATAGAACTATAGAAATACGCTAGGACACTATGTGGATGCACATTGTACCAATTGGGACATTTGTTTAAGGTGTGTGGCCTCTGTATTCAACTCAAAGCAGCACACAAATACAGGATTGTTATCACGCGAGGTAGTATATGATTGTAAGATGCCATCACTGTTCCACATATTAAAAGCCAAGCAGGATAAGACAGGAGATTGAGTTAAGAGTTTGCAAGGGTGTAAAGGAAATATGGAACAGGACTAATACACTTGGCACTGGAAAAGCAAGAGGAAGCAGTGAGCCATACAGCAAGGATGCCACAATATGAGGTTGGTCAATGAGTAATGTTATCAATTTCTTGTACTCCAAAGGGGAAGATGAAGAAGTGTTTTGCAAGGTATCAAGGGCCACACCAAGTTGAGGAAACTACGTGACCCGTGAACGTCAAGATTCAGTTGCTGACATGGATGAGAATTGTACATGTGGGACACTTGAAACTGTTTCGGGGGAGTGAGGAAGTTGTCCCAAGAATTTTTTTATTTTAACCTAGCCAAAGTAGAAGCAAGTACTGATGGAGCAGATGTGTACATTTCAGTTTCCTTTCCAGTTGCAAGGAAGCAGGCACAGTACCAATGTTACGTAGTCATTGCATATCCCATTAAGTGAGAGATGCTGAAAAATTTGTTGGGGTAAAGGTATAGTGGTTGCTATTGATTGCAAAAGACAAGAGCAGGCATGTGGAAATAGAAGCGGAGTTGCAAAAGTATTACAAGGGTGAGGTTACAGTTTGCCTGAATAGGGTTGTTAGAGTAGATCAGAACTCCTGTGCAGTGAAGTTACTGCTGGGTTATAAAATGGAAAACGATTCAAAGAGAGAGGTGATTATGCTGAGTTGTACTTGTAAGAGGTTGAGGCACATATACTTCACCTTTGATAAAGTGATAATAGTAGTCAGTTGTTTTGAAAGGGGAAACTCACAGCAACTAAAAGATCAGAGCTGAGTGGGAGTGGACTGATAATAAATGGGACATCTTGTGAAATAGCGGGACCTACTTTCCATATACTTACCACAATTTCAGGAATAACCCGTCTAAGCATTTTGCTGCCTTGACTGTACTGGCCAGAGAAACCCACGGAAGTGTTACCATCTGCAAATCTGACTGTAGAACCAGATTTTAGGACCTGAGGTATTTCAGTCCATAGACAAATTCATAAACGAACAGGAGGGACAAATCTCTGTGGAGATGTTAACGCATCATTTGAGTCAATACAGGGAAACTCAGTATCAGAGGGAAACAACGTTGACCATTGCTATACCAAGTGCTGCAGCAACACGTGCTCTGCTAAGTGTAGTCCTTGTTAGCACGTACAAGAAGCAAAACACTGAATTTCAGACCCACCATTGTTCAAATCCTAGTGGACTGTATTCCCAGACCCTAGGGACAGAAGGGGGTACTATAATCATAAGTTATATTAAGCTAAAAGAAACTAATGGAACCTAGGATAAGAAGTGATTAAGAAAATGTGATGGTAAAAGTAATCTTGAATAGAGAGCGGACCAGAGTCCATTGGGTCAGCCACCAGGGAACTTGTCACTTTAGTTGCATAAGGATAATTCAGTTTAAGGTGATCCGAGGGACTGGGTCTGATTAAGGATGGGTGGCAATGTAGTGCACAGACAATATTCAGCTGGAAACATGCAAAGTAGGAAGCAGACTGCAGCACCACCAGCCACAGGCGAGTGCAGATGTTACACCTTACATAATATAATACAGCCGTCACAATGGTGCAAGACAAGCTGTCCTGGCGAAGTGTGAAAACAGTTGACACAGCAGTGACTAAGTGGAAGGAGGCAGAAACCTTTCCACACTGGCAGCCATGGAAGTGTTTAGTACACATGCAGCAAGGTACAGGTAAGCGCAAACAAGTGCAGCCTAAAGGTATACAAATACCTAGCGACTTTGTAATAAAGTCACTTGTGTTAGCATGACAGCTCAGCCACCATGGGGCTGTGACACCTGAAGCACCATCCAGAATGCTGTTACAGGACCACAGTTTGAATCTGTGTCATGGCAGCATGAATCAGTGCGTCACAGCCATTATGCCAGCTGCCACTGCCTGCTGGCCACCACAAGGTATGTAAGACATGCTGCCACACAAGTGGCCACAGCCAGCTGTAACTGCAAGCAAGAACCCAGAGATGTCACTGGCAGAAGCAGTTGCATCATGCACAACAACTCGACCTATGCCACTCACTATCAGCACCCCTCCACCCCCCACCCCCCCTACACACACACACACACACACACACACAAGTGGGAAACACCAATAAAATAATTGGGAATTCCCGGCTGTTAGGCTGGTGCTGCACAGCACCCCCCATACTACCTGATTTCAGACCTTGTCAACATGAAACATTAAAATAACTGCTTAACTCTCAATCTCAGTGTAAATTTCAAGTTGCCAGATCAGAACACATCAGTATGAATACATATTTCAAATTCTTTTGTCTGCTTTCCCCATTGTCATCTGTGACTTATGGCAGTTCTGCCTGCTTTTAATTCTTCGTTTGATGATTGTTTGTTGTCCTCGATGTCGTCGTACTGTGTTGCTACACTGGCTGAAAAATGGGTTGCGGATTCCGACACAGACTACTGTAAATCATGTAGTTGACAGGTGCACAGTTACATTTTACAGTACTTTAATTTTCACTTTGCACACCCCCTAATAATACACAGTTATATGGCCAGTACACTAATGTTTAATTTTCGATTAGCTTCATTAAAAGTTAGCAGGCAAACTGTCCACATTCTGCTACGATAGTTTACTGTTGAACATCTACGAGCAGTAAAATCTAACCACAAAGTTCACAGTTCTTGAAGAATAATCAGGTATGTATGGAGCAGACACTGTCACTGTTTTTACACATGGCCTAATTGTTTAACTCTTATTTCACAGTTTAAGTGAAGCATTTTTGTTGTTCTAACTAGCACAGGTTATTCATCAGAAACTCGGCCGTAGACTGACTGTCTCGTGACCAAAAATTGCCATTATATATCATCACAATAATAGGTGCTGGAACTACACAGTGTTTAAAGTTAAATTTACAGAAATTACAATTAAAACTTAACTCATTCGATTAACTGAATACAATGAAACATTAGTTCTTCTTAACAGTTTCTTCTACTACAAGGGCTAGACTGAATTATTTAAATCATGAAATTAACAAATATAAGTATGCAAACAATACTTTTGACAAAACTGTTAATTACTTTGGAAATAATTAATGGCTGGTTTTGATAACATGTTTTTGAATAGAGCCAAATAGGTACTTTAAGATTACTAGCATTTTGTCTTCCAAACGTTTGTAATTAGTGCAGAATTTATATTTGTTAGTATGTCAACAATAGAATTTAAGTTATGCAACAATTACTGATTTCACCCCATAATGAAAGATACTTACTAGGAATAGTCAAAATAAATTATAAAGTCAATTACATACATAAAGCTAAACACATAATTAGATCTGGTGTTATTTACTTTAAAACTGAGGGCCAATCTTTCTCTTTTATGGTAATGCAGATTATATTCATGTATGTTAATGGTAAATAGTTCAAAGTAACGAAACTAATTTAAGGAATCAGACGGTAAAATAAGAGGGGAATTAAACTTATTCCAGCTTGCTTTGTCACACACTCTTGCTCCAGTACAGTGCAGTGCCATTTATTTATCTGACCTGGGACAATGACTCATGGAGTGTGCACAAACACTCTTGCAGGTACTGCCACTTGCATAGCTAATATGAGCATTGTCCTTCCAGACTGCTCATCACATAAAAATACATACCACATAATGCACAAGAGTTGTGCTCTCCTCTGTATAGAATTATTATGTTGTTTTATAGTTCACGGGCATCAGTCATCAGCAAGGTAGACTTAGGGGTAAAAATCACTCTTCGTGAATGATATGTAACACCACACACTGCCCTTGATCAAAGAGTGGAAACCTTACTATTTACATATCCTGTTAATTCCAAAAATACTGTTAGAAAGCTGATGGAGGAGGGTACACAAAACTTAATTAACGCATTCTTCCTTTGAACCCTTAGGAACCAACTCCAAAATGCTAGTGGTTCCTTATAGGTGTCTTTCTCTGAGGGAGTTACTAATAAAATCTGCACAAGAAGTGGTTGTGCCAGCATAGACATAAAATCCATGGACACTTAGATAACTAGTATCCACTGAAAATCCCTAACATTACTGGAATTCAAATTAGAATAGATACCCAGTTCATGTTGTCATGGCAGAGAAAAGTCTGTTGATACATGGAATATCTGTTCCTAGACATTGTGTTTTCCAAAACAACACTGCTCATAAACAAAGATGCTGATCATAAGGACAATTAGTTGCTGAAATCATACCTTTATAACTAAAATTGATGAAGCATAAAAATAATTTAGAAAAACACAACATACAGCAGAACTTTGATTTTACATTCTCTGATTTTAAGTTGTAGCCCCTGTGAGAAATGATGATGATGATGAGTCCCATACTTCTTTACAGAGCGTAGGGGAGCGACGCGGGAGAACCGCGCCACCTTACTAGGCAAGGTCCTAGTGGAGGTGGTTTGCCATTGCCTTCCTCCGACCTTAATGGGGATGAATGATAATGATGAAGACGACACAATAACACCCAGTCATCTCGAGGCAGGAAAAATTCCTGACCCCGCTGGGAATCGAACCCGGGACCCCGTGCTCGGGAAGCGAGAACGCTACCGCGAGACCACGAGGGGCGGACTCCTGTGAGAAATACTTACAACAAATCACAAAAATTCTCCAATTTTATAGTTATTCCTGGTAAGGTTTACTTTGATTCTATGTTCTTATTCAACATCTCGCTTGACTTTGTCAACCTTTTAAATTCAAACTCTGAATCTCAAAAAATATGCTCAGTCAGAATCATGGAAACATCAGCCATTTCTGGCTAGTGAGCCCTTATTGGCTGGCGGCGTGTTACGTCACCCAACAGCCAGCACACCCACCACACCACAGTAACACACATAAAATGAGCTTGCCTGCTGGATGTGGTGAGAGGGGGAGTGGCCATTCAACAAGACATTTGAAATTCGTAAAGTACTGAATTATAGGCACAGAAGCTCTAAATCAAAGTTGATGTGAGAATATGAAGTGTGGAGGGCACATGAAGAGTGGTGCATAAGAAAAGATTCAAACAATAACAACAATGGTGACATAGTTTATCATTAAACAGATCTCCCCAATAATGCTTATGGTTTAGCCACTTAGCTGCTGTGATATTTTATATTTTTCCATGCTACTTTATTTGTCGTCTACAATACAGTCTCAGAGCCTGTTGACAGAATCCAGAGGTAGAAGTCTAGAATAGGGCCAGCGGCATACTTCATGTTTCATGCAGGAATGTTGTCAGCACATGCTGTGAGGTATGATGGGAACAAAAGAAAGTGTGATAGCTGTTTGTGTTACACAGCCAATGAGACAGCAACAGGCAGATGACTTGTTTTGAAGTAATACATTCAGAAGAAAGGCTGAAACATTGCTGTAAATGAGGGTTGTAAATTTAATTGCTCCTTGTTTTAGTTGCACCTGTTTAAACTGTGCTATATCTGCAAACCAAGGAGTGCATTGCAAACCATGATATATTCAAAAAAGCAGCGAAATATTTCTCTGCTCTGTGTTGTTACACAATTGATCTCTGCGAGCTCACTAAGTAATCATCGAAGGAGGTAGGTGGATCAATGTTTTTAATTAAATCGTGGAAGAAGATAGGTGGATCATTTTTTATTAACATATCGAACGTGCAACTCTATCATGAATAAACATTGATCCACTTACTTTAACCCACAATTTAATTTAAAAAAAAATATTGCCCCAGTTACTCCATGTGCTCATGCATATCAATTGCATGTTCATTTCTCCAGCGCATTTGATACATTTTCCTGTCTGCAATTCATCCATGAGACATGCACCACCGTCAGTTCGCATTATAGCACCCACTGCTACAGTCACAAAATATTTCTCTTGAAACTCTCTAAAAAAAAGAAAAAAAAAAAAAAAAAAAAACAAGACAATAGTTTCCATTTCGTCACTAGACGTATTGCTTCTCTTCTTGCCTCTCACTGGTTAAGTCAAAGAATCAGCAGACTGAAATCACAGCAGATTTAACTGTGTTTCATATTCATTGGTATAAATAAGTACCACATGTCAAGGAAAACGTATGTGTATATATCAGGAGCATTCAAATGAAACATGGTCACTAGTGTAAAGTAACGTTAACGACTTTATTAACTCAAAAATGTAGTTATACACAGTACATATACTCAAAAATAGTCACCAAAACTGTTGGCACATTTATCCCAGTGCGACACTAGCTGGTCGATTCCATCCTTGAAGAAGCTAGTAGGCTGCGGTCGGATCCAGGTCTGGACACAGTCGCACTCTTCAATTTCCTTCACTTATACAGATTTTATACAATGTATTGGAAAGGATTATGACCTTTAATCATATATGCCAATGACATATGTTTTTGCGCATATTTGGGGGTTTTTAACATTTTCCTCAATTCTGCATTTTTTAAATCTGAACTGCATGAAAGCATAAAGTTGTTTTCTTCTTTCAATAATTAACACTATATTAAGATGTTTAACATTATTTTTACCTTCTCTTGAGTGATTGCAGCTATGTGAAAAATTACAATTTATTTTATTATTTATTTCAATAGCACTACTTGCAGAATATATGCAGTGGTTTTTTGTAAGAATTAACTCTTTATTTGACAGTGAGAAACATATTTTCACAAAAATCAAACAATGGAAAATCCAGGATGGAATGTAACAATACCAGAGAAGGAAAGTTGCTACTCACCATATAGCGGAGATTTAGAGTCACGATAGGCACAACAAAAAGATTCACACAATTAAAGATTTCGGCCATTAAGGCCTTTGTCAGCAGTAGACACACACACACACACACACACACACACACACACACACACACACGCACACATACACACACATTGCGAACAGCAGCACCAGTGCATGATGGGAGTGGGGACTGGGTGGGGGTAAGGAGGAGGCTGTGGCGGGGAGGGAGAGGGATAGTATGGTGGGAGTGGCGGACAGTGAAGTGTTGCAGTTTAGACAGAAAGCAGGAGAGAAGGTGCGGAGGGGGGAGGGGGTAAGTAGCAGAAAGGAGAGAAATAAAAGAAATAAAAAGAAAGTGAAAGACTGGGTGTGGTGGTGAAATGACGGCTGTGTAGTGCTGGAATGGGAACAGGGAGGAGGCTGGATGGGTGAGGACAGTGACTAACAAAGGTTGAGGCCAGGACGGTTACGGGAACATAGGATGTATTGCAGGGAAAGTTCCCCCGTCCGCAATTCAGAAAAGCTGGTGTTGGTGGGTAGGATCCACATGGCACAGGTTGTGAAGCAGTCCTTGAGATGAGGGATATCATTTGGCAGCATGTTCAGCAACAGGGTGGTCCACTTGCTTTTGGGCCACAGTTTGTCGGTGGCCATTCATGCGGACAGACAGCTTGTTGGTTGTCATGCCTACATAGAATGCAGCACAGAGGTTGCAGCTTAGCTTGTAAATCGCATGACGGTTTCACAGGTAGCCCTGCCTTTGACGGGATAGGTAATGTTAGTGACCGGACTGGAGTAGGTGGTGATAGGAGGATGTATGGCACAGGTCTTGTATCAAGGTCTATTGCAGGGATATGAGCCATGAGGTAAGGGATTGGGAGCAGGGGTTGTATGAGGATGGACGAGTATATTGTGTAGATTCGGTGGACTGTGTAATACCACGGTAGAAGGGGTGGGAAGGATAGTGGGCAGTTCATTTCTCATTTTAGGGCACGACGAGAGGTAATCGAAACCTGGCTGACAATGTAATTCAGTTGCTCCAGTCCCATATGGTACTGAGTTACGAGGGGAATGCTCCTTTGTGGCCGGACTGTGGGATTTTGGGAGGTGGTGGGAGACTGGTAGAATAAGGCACAGGAAACCTGTTTTTGTACAAGGATGGGAGGATAATTACAGTCAGTGAAGGCTTCAGTGAGACCCTCAGTATATTTTGAGAGGGACTGCTCGTCACTGCAGATGCAATGACCATGGGTGGCTAGGTTGTACGGAAGGCACTTCTTGGTATGGAATGGGTGGCAGCTGTCGAAGTGGAGATATTGCTGGTGGTTAGTAGGTCTGATATGGACAGAGGTACTGATGTAGCCATGTCTGAGGTGAAGGTCAACATCTACGAAGGTGGCTTGTTGGGTTGCGTAGGACCAGGAGAAGCAAATGGGGGAGAAGTTGTTAAGGTTCTGGAGGAATGTGAATAAGGTGTCCTCGCCTTCAATCCAGATAGCAAAGATGACATCAATCAATCTGAACCAGGTGAGGGGTTTAGGATTCTGGGTTTTTAGGAAGGATTCCTCTAGATGGCCCATGAATAGGTTAGCATAGGATGGTGCCATGTGGGTGCCCATAACCATACCGTGGATTTGTTTGTAGGTAATGCCTTCAAAGGAGAAGTAATTGTGGGTGAGGATATAGTTGGTCATGGAGACTAAGAAGGTGGTTGTTGGTTTGGAATCTACAGGGCGTCTGGAAAGGTAGTATTCAATAGCAGTAAGGCAATGGGCATTAGGAATGTTAGTGTACAGGGAGGTGGCATCAATAGTGACGAGCAGGGCACCGTGTGGTAAAGGGACAGGAACTGTGGAGAGTCGGTCGAGGAAATGGTTGGTATCTTTTATATAGGAGGATAGGTTCCGAGTAATAGGTTGAAGGTGTTGGTCTACGAGAGCAGATATTCTCTCAGTGGGGGCACAGTAACCGACCACAATGGGTCGTCCTGGGTGGCTGGGTTTATAGACTTTAGGAAGGATGTAGAAGGTGGGAGTGCGGGGAGCGGTAGGGGTAAGTAGAGAGATGGACTCTGGGGAGAGGTTCTGGGATGGGCCTAAGGATTTGAGTAGTGACTGGAGATCCTGCTGGATTACTGGAATGGGATCACTGTGGCATGGCTTGTAGATGGAAGTATCTGACATCTGACGGAGTCCTTCTGCCACGTAATCCTTGTGGTTCAAAACAACGGTGGTGGAGCCTTTGTCAGCAGGTACAATTATAAGGTCGGGACCTGTGTTTAAATGGTGGACTGTGGTTCTTTCTGCAGATTTAAGGTTAGTTTGCATGTTGAGGGATTTGGGGAATGACGTTGAAGGCAAGGTTCGAGGTTAAGAAATTCTAGAAATTTAACAGGGGGTGGTTTGGAGGCAGTGGGAGTGGATCATGGTTGAATGGAGGAGTGAACAGAGTTAGGCAAGGTTCAATATTGGTCTTTGGTTGAGTCTGATTGGTCGGGTTGGTGGCGAAAAAGTGTTTCCACTGTAGGGACTGGGAGAAGGAGAGAAGGTCTTTAATTAGTCCTGCATGGTTGAATTTTAGAGTGGTACAAAAGGTGAGGCCTTTGGAAAGGACTGATATTTTTGTGGGACTAAGGCTTCTGGAGGAAAGGTTCATAACTGTGTTGCGGGTCTGTTTAGGTTTTGGGTTCTGTGTGATGGTGGGAGGGAGTTTTGGATCGTGGGGTAAGTGTAGTAGGTTAGATTAGATTAGATTAATACTAGTTCCATGGATCATGAATACAATATTTCGTAATGATGTGGAACGAGTCAAATTTTCCAATACATGACATAATTAAGTTAATTTAACAACATACTTCAGTTAATATAACAACTTTTTTATTTTTTGTGTTTTTTATTTCTTTTATTTTTAATATTTTTTGTTTTGTTTTTTTCTTAAGTTATATCTAAAAATTCCTCTATGGAGTAGAAGGAGTTGTCATTCAAAAATTCTTTTAATTTCTTCTTAAATACTTGTTGGTTATCTGTCAGACTTTTGATACTATTTGGTAAGTGACCAAAGACTTTAGTGCCAGTATAATTCACCCCTTTCTGTGCCAAAGTTAGATTTAATCTTGAATAGTGAAGATCATCCTTTCTCCTAGTATTGTAGTTATGCACACTGCTATTACTTTTGAATTTGGTTTGGTTGTTAATAACAAATTTCATAAGAGATTGTACATACTGAGAAGCTACTGTGAATATCCCTCGATCCTTAAATAAATGTCTGCAGGATGATCTTGGGTGGACTCCAGCTATTACTCTGATTACACGCTTTTGTGCAATAAATACTTTATTCCTTAGTAATGAATTACCCCAAAATGTGATGCCATATGAAAGCAATGAGTGAAAATAGGTGTAGTAACCTAATTTACTAAGATGTTTATTACCAAAATTTGCAATGACCCTTATTGCATAAGTAGCTGAACTCAAACGTTTCAGCAGATCATCAATGTGTTTCTTCCAATTTAATCTCTCATCAATGGACACACCTAAAAATTTGGAATATTCTACCTTAGCTATACGCTTCTGATTATGGTCTATATTTATTAATGGCGTCATACCATTCACTGTACGGAACTGTATGTACTGTATCTTATCAAAATTCAGTGAGAGTCCATTTACAAGGAACCACTTGGTAATTTTCTGAAAGACAGTATTGACAATTTCATCAGTTAATTCTTGTTTCTCAGGTGTGATTACTATACTTGTATCATCAGCAAAGAGAACTAACTTTGCCTCTTCATGAATATAGAATGGCAAGTCATTAATATATATTAAGAACAACAAAGGACCCAAGACTGACCCTTGTGGAACCCCATTCTTGATAGTTCCCCAGTTTGAGGAATGTGCTGATCTTTGCATATTATGAGAACTACTTATTTCAACCTTCTGCACTCTTCCAGTTAGGTACAAATTAAACCATTTGTGCACTGTCTCACTCATGCTACAATACTTGAGCTTGTCTAGCAGAATTTCATGATTTACACAATCAAAAGCCTTTGAGAGATCACAAAAAATCCCAATGGGTGGTGCTCGGTTATTCAGATCATTCAAAATTTGATTGGTGGAAGCATATATGGCATTTTCTGTTGAAAAACCTTTCTGGAAACCAAACTGACATTTTGTTAGTACTTCATTTTTACAGATATGTGAAGCTACTCTTGACTACATTACTTTCTCAAAAATTTTGGATAAAGCTGTTAGAAGGGAGATTGGACGGTAATTGTTGACATCAGATCTATCCCCCTTTTTATGCAAAGGTATAACAATAGCATATTTCAGTCTATCAGGGAAAATGCCCTGTTCCAGAGAGCTATTACACAGGTGGCTAAGAATCTTACTTATCTGTTGAGAACAAGCTTTTAGTATTTTGCTGGAAATGCCATCAATTCCATGTGAGTTTTTGCTTTTAAGCAAGTTTATTATTTTCCTAATTTCAGAGGGAGAAGTGGGTGGGATTTCAATTGTATCAAATTGCATAGCTATGGCCTCTTCCATTAGCAGCCTAGCATCTTCTAATGAACACCTGGATCCTACTATATCCACAACATTTAGAAAATGATTATTAAAAATATTTTCAACTTCTGACTTTTTGTTCGTAAAGTTTTCATTCAATTTGATGGTAATACTGTCTTCCTGTGCTCTTGGTTGACCTGTTTCTCTTTTAATAATATTCCAAATTGTTTTAATTTTATTATCAGAGTTGCTGATTTCAGACATGATACACATACTTCTGGATTTTTTAATAACTTTTCTTAATATAACACAGTAGTTTTTATAATGTTTGATAGTTTCTGGGTCACTACTCTTTCTTGCTGTCAGATACATTTCCCTTTTCCGGTTACAAGATATTTATATACCCTTAGTAAGCCATGGTTTGTTACAAGGTTTCTTACGAGTATATTTAACTATTTTCTTGGGGAAGCAGTTTTCAAATGCATTTACAAAAATGTCATGAAATAAATTATATTTTAAATTGGCATCAGGTTCACGGTATACCTCATCCCAGTCTAACTGCTGTAGGCTTTCCCTGAAATTTGCAATTGTTAAATCGTTGACTGAACGTACTACTTTGGAGGACTGTTTAGTATTGCTGAATGGAGCTATGTCATATATTGTAATTAGCTGTGCACCATGATCAGAAAGACCATTCTCAATAGGCTGAGCATTTATCTGGTTAAACTTATCTTGGTCTATAAAGAAGTTATCTATCAATGAGCTGCTATCCTTTACCATCCGAGTAGGAAAATCAATAACGGGTGTCAAATTGAAAGAACCGAGTAATACTTCGAGGCCGTTTTTCCTATTACCCTCTTTCAGAGAATCTACATTGAAGTCCCCACAAATAATAATTTGCTTCCCCCTGTCTGATAGATAGCACAACAAGGAGTCCAAATTTTTCAGAAATAGATGAAAATTTCCTGATGGGGACCTATACACAGTTACAATTATAAATGTGCCTTTATTTAATTTAAGCTCACAGGCACATGCTTCTATATGTTTCTCTACACAAAAATTTTTTGTTTCTATACTTTTTGCACAATGATAACTTTTGACATATACGGCAACTCCTCCTTTCTCCATATTTTCTCTCATTACATGTGCAGAGAGCTTATATCCACTTACATTTACCTTATCCATATCAGCAACAATGTGATGCTCAGACAGGCATAGTATATCTATTTCATCCTCAGCTTCTAAATCTTCTAAACAAACCAGAAGCTCATCTATTTTATTCTTTAAACTCCCAATATTTTGATGAAATATACTTACATTATTTTTAATTATACTTTTATGAGAACCTTTCCTTATTCTAACATTTGCAGTACTCTCCTGTCTGAGTTTCTCATTGTGCCTAGGCCTAGTTCCTATACCAGTGGTCACATGGTGTTCAGAGAGGCAGATTATGTCAACTGGGTTGGGTGACTTTAATTCATGAATGCAATTACCTAGGACTGAGATACAACTTGGTATACATAAAATTTCTGGTGATTGGTGAAAATTTATAATTGACAGCTGTGATTGGTGATCTAATGTGCTAGAATTGTGCTGTTTAATTTCTTTCCTAAACTGAAGATTTGTTTCAATCCTGACCTCTCGTAGAACTTGACATCTTTCTGTCTTACCTATCCTAAAAAAGGTGCTGCTCCAACACCTGTAACCACTGGTATTTTACCATTCATGGCAGTGCCTCCCCCCCTTAAATTTCCTGCTATTATCCCAGTCAGTTTCCCCTTCCCTGGGATAATAGCAGGAAATTTAAGGAGGGGAGGCACTGCCATGAATGGTAAAATACCAGTGGTTACAGGTGTTGGAGCAGCAGGGTTTGTCAGCTATGAGGGGGCATGGAGGAGGTTTGGAGATTGTTGTAGAAGTGGTGGACAGTGGTACTCCGAGACAGGAGTACGAAGTGAGTAGGATGGAGAGCTTTTTGAGGTGGCATTGTGCATGTTGCTCAAGTTACTGCAGGGCAAGAGTTTCAATGTGAGTTATGGGTTCCAGGAATTTGGGACTACATAGCAGGAGAATTTTGCGGATGGAGAGAAGGTACTGCAAGGAGGAATGGGCTTGGTTGATATGGTTTCGTAGGACTATGTTGGTGAGGGCTAAGGATTGGTGGAATCTGAACAGGTGGAGGTCATTGTGGAAGGAGGGTTGGCAACCAGTTGCCACTCCCATCATGCACTGGTGCTGTTGTTTGCAGTGTGGTTTCAGCTCTTTGAGACTGCAGATGTGTGTGCAAGTTGCGTATATATATATATATATATATATATATATATATATATATATATATATATATATATAAAAAATGATGAGGTGACTTACCGAACGAAAGCGCTGGCAGGTCGATAGACACACAAACAAACACAAACATACACACAAAATTCAAGCTTTCGCAACAAACTGTTGCCTCATCAGGAAAGAGGGAAGGAGGGGAAAACGAAAGGAAGTGGGTTTTAAGGGAGAGGGTAAGGAGTCATTCCAATCCCGGGAGCGGAAAGACTTACCTTTGGGGGAAAAAAGGACAGGTATATACTCTCACACACGCACATATCCATCCACACATACAGACACAAGCAGACATATTTAAAGACCACGTGGAATGTTTCCTTCTATTTTTTATATATATATATATATATATATATATATATATATATATATATGTGTGTGTGTGTGTGTGTGTTTTTTTTTTTTTCTACTGCTGACAAAGGTCTTAATGTCCGAAAGCTTTAATTGTGTGAATCTTTTTGTGTGCCTATCACAACTCAGCATCTCTGCTATATGGTGAGTAGCAACTTTCCTTCTCTGATATTTTCACAATAATTTGACAATCATTTGTCTCTTTTTTTTTTAAAAAAAAAGGAATTAAGCTTTCAATGTGTATATAAAACATTAGCACATCTGAAAGCAAACACAGTCATCATAGTTTAAGTTTCTTGCGTGCATGATGTAGAGTTTTTCATTGCATCAATGTGTGTATGAAACTACAATTGGCAACAGTTCAGAACAGGTATATATTTCTAATCCATGCTGATTATCTTTGGTAAAAGGAGGAAAAACTTGGTATTCTTGCACTATAAACTCAGGTTGTAGTGTTTATAACTGTAAAGAGCAGTTAGTGACTGTATCACCTCTGTAACAGAGGTTGAATAAAACTGTAAAGTGAGTTCTGAGCGTGTACAAAACAGTGATACAATGTTAGAAAACACACACAGCCACTGTTGTTACTGAGCACTATGGCCTGGCTACACGTAAGAAGATAACCCACAAGATAACACCAAAAAATTAGGGTGATTCATTGACAAATCAAATATCCATAAATTGTTTTGCACAGCATGGGAGAAACGTGATAACTGCAAAACAGGTAATGAATTTTACATAAAATGTTGAACTTTCAACTCCATTTTATCAGGATGAGACTGGATTGGAAAAAAATGCATTAATTTGTTCTCATAAAAATTACTAATTTTTATGGTAATCCGTCAAATATGCTACATATCACTGATATGCACACCAAACTCATTTATCCCAGACCATGTTAGCTTTCCCAATAAAATGAACCAAACAGTAAGATTCTTCTTCTAGTTGTTCGGAATTACGTGTATGCACAGCATATGAACTGTCATTAAATCCTGTTTGGAAAGTAAAATTATATTTTCTACTCCATAAGTAAGTATGCAGTGAAATTAAGTTTCAGCTCAGAATAAATTTATTTCTGTTGTTGTATGTGCAAAAACTTGCATGACTTGACTAGCGGATGTCAACAGACGAACTAACTCACTACTTGACTACACTTCCATTATAGACATACAGATTTTCATTTGATTACATTTGTATCAATTAGTGTTCAATAGATTCAAGAGGTTAGCAACAGTTACCAGTAGGATCTTCTTGCTATCACTGACCATTGCTTAAGGTGGAGACGCATCATCGCAGGCCGCTGCAACAAAGATTCTACTGTTGATGTATTGTGTCGCTGTTTGTCTTCACATTCAACAAAGAAATATCCACACTAAACTGCCATATCTCAAACACTGAACACCAGCAGGGTCAGAGAGCTCTCCACTAGCAGCTCCTGATACAAGAGTACCTTAGTAGCATTCGAACATGAACTTGCTTCTTTGCTCAGCATAAAAATGGTTAACACTAACTCCATATGGCCACTCCACCCTGGATACCCATGGTCCCCAAAACAATTATTGTGTATGCATCCACATAAGCATTCAGTGGTACAAAGTGTATACGTGTGTGTGTGTGTGTGTGTGTGTGTGTGTGTGTGTGTGTGTGTGTGTGTGGACTTTATCCCATGTAGGATGTTCTAAAAATATTATCAGTTGTAGCTCCTCTTCTGGCTTAAAATCTTGCAGATGACTTTGTATATCACTACTGTTGGCTAAGCTAAACCCTTCTCACCACCCACTTGGTGAATATAGGTTATTCTAACTATTATGGCAGAAACACTGTGTGAACTGTTTTTATTTGTTTCATGTTCCAGTGCCTCTCCCCGACTCCCCCCCCCCCCCCCCCCCCCCCCCCCCCCAACTGGAAATTAAGTCCCATGCTTCTTGACAGGGCGTAGGGGAATGATGCGGGAGACCCGCAACGCCATACTAGGCAAGGTCTTAATGGAGGTGGTTTACCATCGCCTTCCTCCTACAATAATGGGGATGAATGCTGATGATGATGATAATGAAGATGACACATCTCGGGGCAGGTGAAAATCCCCAACCCTGCCTGGTATCGAACCCGGAACCCTGTACTTCGGAAACAAGAACACTACCATGGGACCACGAGCTGCGGACACCCCCCTCCCCCCCAAACTCCAAACTGCCATTTGAAAAATATAATCCTTGTTTCCTCTCTCCTCGTTCTCCCTACTTTGGTCTGTAACAGGTGGACTCTTCTGCATAGAAAACTCAGTCCTCTACATATTCCACACAATCAAACAGAAATGCTTTTTCTAACCCAAATCTTCCCACCAGTATGAGCACATTACTAGCACAGGTCTGCAAGATACTCAATGTGTTGCTGTTTTATTGTACCTTGGATTTAAAATTTTATAATTCCTTGAGTTCCCCTTCAATATGATTAAAGGTAGTTTCAAATTTCATATTCTCTTTTACTTGTTTCCCTCGAACATCTGACAATACTTTCGTGATGGACTCTTAAAAACTTTTTACAAACTAAATCAGTTTGATCAATAATCTCTTTTCTCATTGTACCATTGTTTTTGTCAGTTTCATCTTTCACTTGTATTTCTACATTCCTTATCTGTTTGCACAACATTAATATGTACTGTTTCATATGAGCCTTTTCCTCCCTTGATTCGCAAATATGCATTTCTAATTGCGAATGCATATGCGCAACCTGTGCACTTAGAATATTTAACTGTTAATTCAAATTGTTGACTTGAGTACTTAGATTATTCAACTGTGAATTCAAATTGTATATTGACACACAGCCAACACAGAGTTAGGAAACATCATTCTTGTGAAACAAAACTAGCTTTTTACTCACATGAAGTGCTGAGTGCTATTGACAAAGGATTTTAACTTGACACCATATTTCTAGTTTTTGAGAAGGCTTTTAATACTGTACCACACAAGTGGCTTGTAGTGAAATTGTGTACTTATGGAATATTGTCTCGGTTATGTCACTGGATTCATGATTTTCTGTCAGAGAGGTCACTGTTCACAGTAATGGACAGAAAGTCATTGAGTAAAATAAACGTGATTTCTGGCATTCCACAAGGTAGTGTTATACGACTTCTGTTGTTCCTTATCTATATAAACTATTTAGGAGACAATACGAGCAGCCATCTTAGATTGTTTGCAGATGATGCTGTTGTTTATCATCGAGTAAAGTCAACAAAAGACGAAAATAAATTGGAAAATGATTTAGAAAAGATATCTGTATGGTGCAAAAATTGGGAGTTGACCTTAAATAATGAAAAGTGTGAGGTCATCCACATGAGTGCTGAAAGGAATCCATTAAACTTTGATTACACGATAAATCAGTCAAATCTAAAGGCCATAAATTCAACTAAAAATACTTACGAACTACAATTATGAACAACTGAAATTGGAAAGAGTACATAGAAAAAGTTGTGGCGAGGGTAAACCAAAGACTGCAATTTACTGGCAGAATACTATGAAAATGTAACAGATCTACTAAAGAGACTGTCTACACTACACTTGTCTGTCCTCTTCTGCAGTACTTCTGCGTGGTCTGGGATCCTTATCAGACAGAATTAACAGAGGACATTGAGAAAGTTCAAAGAAGAGCAGTATGTTTTGTATTATCTCGAAATAGGGGAGAGAATGTCATGGACATGATTTGGGGTGGACATCATTAAAACAAAGGCATTTTCCGCTGCGACAGAATCTTCTCATGAAATTTCAACCATCAACTTTCTTCTCCAAATGCAAAAACATTTTGTTGACACCAACCTACACAGGGAGAAATGATCATCATAATAAAATAAAGGAAATCAGAGCTCGCACAGAAAAATATAGGAGTTCGTTTTTACCGCTCTGTTCAAGATTGGAATAACAAAGAATTATTGTGAAGGTGGTTTGATGAACCCTCTGCCAAGCAGTTGAGTGCAATTTTCAGAGTATCCATGTAGATGTAGATTTACTATTCGAACCCACAAAGGTGGTCCCCCTCATCAAAACTTTCCTCAGACATGATAACTAATTACAGTTTAGACACTTTACAATATGAACATATGATCATTTAACTAACTTGTCAAGCGCCCACAATACCTCGCCTTATTGTTTTATGCAGCACTGCACTGCCAACATGATAAAATTAATGGTAGATTGTTAGCTGGAGAGCAGTGGAGCCCATCATCGCCAGACACCAAATGCACCTGGCTGCCACAGCTAGGTTGTGATGTCTCATCATCACCAACACCCGGCTGCCATCACCAGATTGTGGTGTCTCATTCCAATTGCCTGTGTCTGGCTGCCACCACCAGGTTGCAAAACTTCATTGTCATTATTTGCGGCCTGCGTTTTCAGCTCGCTAGTCCTACATCTCTTCTGAAAGTTGTTGGTGGCTACAAATTACTCTTCTGCCCTTGCATCCAATCAGCTCAGTTGAACCCTCTTCAGAGGATTCTCCAATCTTAGTCTCTCTGATGTCAAGTCATGTCACGGTCGCCAGCATAATGCTTCTGTTCCAAAGTTATGAGTTTACAATAATTTGCCTTTTTAATTAAATAAGTTCAGCTGTGCTCAGATTTCAGTTACCAGTGTACTAGCCACAAATAATTTATGAAGTGAATTATTGCAATGTTTCCTTGCTAAACTTGCCACTCTGAATGGATGGGAAAAAAAATTGCATTCTGACAGTTCTTCCTTATGCACATAAAAAATCATTTTGAGATCTTTGGTGATTCAAAGGAGCTGTTCAGATTTCAAGCGGAAAAACTAAAATTGAGGCCATTGTTAACAATGTTATATCACCTTTTATAAATGACAATGTAAGAAATAGTCTATGAAAAGTAACTTATATGGTGTAACGTCTATTAGCAAAGGACATATTTTGCAGTAAAGAGAGAACATTGTGCATCATATTCTGTTATTCTATGGAATTATGTATTTTTTTTATTATTATTTATTTTAGATAATATCTGTGTCGGCGAGTACTGAAACCGCACAGACGATAAATATCATACAAACATAAGAATATACCACTAGTATAAATAATACAGAACGAACATTAATTTCTCTGTCTTCTTTTTGGAGTTGTACGAGTAAGATAGCCTGTGACGCTGTAGTATATGCTAACGTAGTCTTCTTTTGTCAAGGTCGATAGATGTACGCCATTACGTACTCATTGTAAAAGGTGTGTATTAGTTAACATATTTGAATGTTTTGAATAGAGTTATTTAATGAAGCCTTGCATTATTATTTGTAGTAGCTTGCTTGGAATATTATCCCATCCTTTTGAGATATTTTCAGTTATTTAAATATTATCCGTGGTGCAGAGCTGCGCTACGAACGAACGAGCCGCTGCCGCGGCGCATTCAAACTGCATAAAAAGAAATCGATCATACCGCAAAGAAGCGGGAAGGTAGTAGTGAAATAAAATCATCTCTTTCAGCTTCCGGATTTGCAGAGCAGCAGATTTTATGATGTGTTTTGCAGGTTGACGCGGGCTGCTGATAATATATTACTAACAGTACAAAAAAGATAATTTACCTTCGTAACATAATAGGAATTTCGCTGTGCTTAGTTCTTGTCTGGCAAACCTTATAGTGAAAACGTATTTTTCTCCGACAATAGTCTCATGTTCTTGTGCTAGTCGTGGTAATTACTGGTGTTTTACTCTTAACAAAAATCCACTGCAAAATTATTTTGATGATGAACAATCTTTGCGAACTGTAACATAAATATTTCATAACAAAATAATTTTTCATTTTCAATAACTATAAAGTAGGGAAGATATGTTGACTTTTATAGTGAGTTACAGTAACGAAAAATGTTCCTTTAATAGAAAGCCAGTTACAGAACAATAAGAACCCAATATATTCTGTTTTGTTGAAAATTAATGATTATAAATAAATTCATGGCACAGCATTAATAAAAGGTATTTCACGGCTCTTTTCATATATGTGTTGTTACGCAAATAATAATAATAAAACAAAGCAAAATAAGAGAAAAGAGTTTTTACGAAAAGGGAAACTGACGCGAAAATGGGTATTAGTACAGACTTCTGTAATCACAAACATGTAAAAATGCAATCGAGAATCCAGTTGTTATTACTAGACAGAAAAGGAAAATAATATTTGAAATTTTTTTCAAATCCCTTCAAATGTTCCTTAATTTTAGTCTTGACATTTTCGTATGAAGTAAGATGAGTTTCTATTAGGAAATTGTGAAGGGCATTGAAGCACTCAATTTGTCTGAAATTTGAACAGGTTTCCCAAACTGCAGGGCTTCTAGTGAATGGTTCATGTGGTCTTGCACATTTCAAAGCTTCGTGTTTAGTGCATGAAGTAATAAATTTCATCTGTTGATATGTTAACAGAATTTCTGTGAAATAAGCCACAGTCGGAATCCCGACTTTGCCGAGGGAAAAGTGTACCTGGTGAGGTAAAGATAAGTCATACAGTATGAGAAAATTTCTGCTGTGATATAACCATCTTACATTCGTGTTAGTCAATAAAAACTTCTAAATACTTATGTTAGTATTACAAAAAAAAAATTGCTAGTTAGTACGATGACCATTAATAAAATTAACTACTTTCACTGCATTGTAAGGTACAGACATTTTTCACATGCACCTAACAATTATTTGATTCTATAACAATATTAGCTAGCTATGGTTCAGATTTGAGTAACCATCTTCTTCCTGGTGTTACAGCCATCAGTTACTTCATATAAGACTGGAGGTAAAGTACTGTGTCAGTAAATACTGTGTGAAGTAGAAAACTGGTTTCAAACAAGCCACAGAGATTTAGCTTCATGCCCACACCAGTGTGATGCTTGGTGGACACGCGGTTTGAGCAGCCGAGCTGCACGGGTGCACGGGCAGGCTCAGGTTCTGATGGGGCACCGCAGGGCCTGGCAGGCCCCACTGTGGCTCGACCAGCTGACCAGGCAGCGCGAGTCGAGGCTTGCCCAGCAGTCGAGGCTCCTGTCCCAAGCGGTTTGCGCTGACTCGGTACACATCTCTGGCTGGGACTATGTCCTTGATTCTGGTTCTTGGATTATGGCAGGCCTATGTGTACACATCAGAGAATGGGAAAGAAACCTAGGCTCTTGATGAAAGTAGCATCTCAAAAGGATGGGATAATATTCCAAGCAAGCTACTACAAATAATAATGCAAGGCTTCATTAAATAACTCTATTCAAAACATTCAAATATGTTAACTAATACACACCTTTTACAATGAGTACGTAATGGCGTACATCTATCGACCTTGACAAAAGAAGACTACGTTAGCATATACTACAGCGTCACAGGCTATCTTACTCGTACAACTCCAAAAAGAAGACAGAGAAATTAATGTTCGTTCTGTATTATTTATACTAGTGGTATATTCTTATGTTTGTATGATATTTATCGTCTGTGCGGTTTCAGTACTCGCCGACACAGATATTATCTAAAATAAATAATAATAAAAAAAAATACATAATTCCATAGAATAACAGAATATGATGCACAATGTTCTCTCTTTACTGCAAAATATGTCCTTTGCTAATAGACGTTACACCATATAAGTTACTTTTCATAGACTATTTCTTACATTGTCATTTACAAAAGGTGATATAACATTGTTAACAATTGCCTCAATTTTAGTTTTTCCACTTGAAATCTGAACAGCTCCTTTGAATCACCAAAGATCTCAAAATGATTTTTTATGTGCATAAGGAAGAACTGTCAGAATGGTAGTGTTTCACACAAATGTGGCTTCTGCTGCAGCAACCTTATTCAATTCTGTCAGGTTACCACCAAAGAAACTGGTCAGTTGGTTGGAAGATGGAACAAAATCACAGCTGTTGTGTGTTTCATGCTTTTATTTATTTATTTATAATCTTTTTTTTGCAAATGTCATAGCATTTTTATACAATTTTTGTACAAACAGTAGGAATTTGCAATTCACATGTACAAGAAGCCACTTACGGGTGATGCACTTAGCAATATATGGTACAGTACTTCATAATGCAACATACAGTTGTTACATAGAATAGATATTTGAATTTACAGCATGTTGTTACAAAAATAATATTGTGGTATAGTCAATGCCCACATCGTGGCGCCTGCAGGTGCGTGGTCGCGGTCTTTATGTCATACAGCCAACGGCCGGCACGCCCTGCTTATGCGCAGTTCTGCAAAGCTGTACAGCGCAGGTGTGGGCCTCACACACTGAGTGCCTCCAAGCTGTCAGGGCAACCTCGACCGGCGTCCTCCCGAGAGATAGTTACATGAGGCCGCGCCACCAATCATAACAAGACACGACAAGCGGACTTGGGTACGGCAGGCATATTCCTCCGCCACTCGCCCTATATAGCCGCCATGCCTGGCAGTCTCGTGTTCGGCTACCTATGTGCTACTTCGACATCGCACCCCAGAACAACTCTACACTACGACTGTTTACCATACCGCACTTGGACTCTGCAGCCCAGATGCTGCTCTTGATCAAGCACCAGGTTGTGTTGTTACTGTGGAACTGTTGGCAATAAACAGAATTTTGGAACTCACGCCAATCATTATTTGTTGTTTCTCCAGTTACAGATACAACAAATATATATTACTATCACCTCAGAATAGTACATTGTATAGATAGAAGAGTTAGGTCTACATTTAAGAATAGCTAGATTTTAATATCGGTATTCATTCAGTGAGTACAAACATTTGAGGGTGAAGAATGATTTTAATTTCCTTTTGAATACTTTACATCTGTGGCATCTTACAGCACTTGGCAGTTTGTTAAACCATATCATATCCAAGGACTATGATCTGTTGTCTTTAGTTTCGTTCTGTTTCTGAAGATGCAATCTCTTTCTCTTGTGTTATGGGTATGCAAATCAGAGCACTTAGTTTCATTATTTTTATGGTCCACAAAGAATGTTATTAATCTGTACAGATGCAAGCAATATACTGTTAGATATTTATGTTGTACAAAGGTTTCCCTACATGAATCTCTGTATCCTAGTTGGTGCTAGGGATGGGCTATGATCGCGCTCGAGAAACGGGCGACGCGAAGGCAAATTCTAGAAAATGTCTCGGGTACACTCGAGAAGTTGACAGTGCTGCGCTCTCTGAGATATTGTGCAAACCTTCAGTACACGAAGCACTGAGCCGCAGTGGTCGTACTTGTCGTACGTATGTGCACAGACAACTTTGAAATTCTATGATTGATATCAACTGCACTACCGTTATTAATGTGTACTGAAGTATTAGTGCCGGCCAGAGTGGCCGAGCAGTTCTAGGCGCTACAGTCTGGAACCGCACGACTGCTACGGTTGCAGGTTCGAATCCTGCCTCGGCCATGGATGTGTGTGATGTCCTTAGGTTAGTTAGGTTTAAGTAGTTCTACGTTCTAGGGGACTGATGACCTCAGAAGTTAAGTCCCATAGTGCTCAGAGCCATGTGAATTTGAAGTATTAGTATATGTCTCATAAGACAGAAATCATAGAACTGTTGTTCAAAACGAAGCACAGAATTAGCATGAAACAGAAGCTTTATTCTTACAAAATAAATTACCTTGTACATTCTGCATGTATGCATGCATGCTTAAACGTTAAAGAGAAGTGCTATAGCCTTTTATATACAGAAACTGTGTACATGCGTTTACTTACTGAAGAAAGAAAGGAAACAAAAGTTGTTCAGCAGAAGGCATTTTTAAATCCCATTGCTGCACTGCCGTCGATTTTTGTTTAGAAATATGATTTTATTAACCAGTTGGCCTTTTAGTCTGCTTCTTTGTTTGTTTATGAGTAGTCCTGTTTTTGAAAATATTCTTTCACTGGGAACAGAAGTTGCAGGTATTACAAGATACTTGTTTGCCACAACAGCTAGACCTGGGTAATAGTTTTCATTTTTTTCCCAGTAGTGTGAAGGATTATCCGTGCGTTGTAGGTATGGTTCTTCCAAATATCGTTGTACCTCCAGGTCTATGCTATCATAACCGCTTTTCATTAGATTTTTATTGGAAACCTCTTCATCGAAAGAAGCCCATAAGGAACTACTGGCGTGTTGTATGAAATGGTACTCGTTGCTAGTGTCGTCAGCAGCCGAATAAGTAGATTGTGTAGTCTCTACCACGTTTGTGCACTCTGCAATTAGGCTTGCAACGGCATGTTTTGAATGAATGGGATTCGTAAATGGTAACGTTTTCAATCTTGGGTCGAGAACTGTGGCAACGGCATCTACTTTGTTTGTTTCTATTAATCCTAGCCGGGCTATTAGTGAGTTGTCTTGGTAGCCCACTTCCCATTGCATACGGTTAGGATTAGCTGTCTGATCATTGGAATAGCCTTCGAAAGAGAGGTATAGTTTTCAGTTGAGATTTCACTTGTTACCACCTAGTATGGCTCCAGTACACATAAAACTTCGCACTCGTCAGCTGTGAGGTTTTCTACACGTGAATACAAAGATGATAAACAGGCTGCAATGTATTCATTTTGCTCCACTAGACGTTGTAGCACATAAAATGTACAGTTCCATCGGGTTTTGGTTTCCTGAATCAATTTATGAACAGGTTTTTTCATTAGATCCTGGATCTGATGGAGTTTTTCATTAGCACTGCAACGTGTTTTAAAATAACTAACAATTTTTCTGGCCTTTTCCTGCATTATTCAGAGCTCACTGTCGCTGTTCAAACATCTTTTCACAACTAAATTGGTGGTGTGTGTTAAATAAGGCACATGTTGCCTATCTATGTTGCTACTGTGAATAAGTTGTACGGCTGCCGTCATGTTACTGGCGTTGTCAGTTGTGATGCTTACAACTTTGTTTTGAATGTTCCATTTTGAAATCACATTATACGATGCCTCACTAATATTTAGCGCTGTATGCTTTTCCGGGAAACTGAATGTGTCGAGAGCTAAAGCTTTCAGGCACCAATTAGTGTTAATGAAATGACCAGTTACAGCAATATATGCCTCACTATTGAGTGAGGTCCAAATATCGGTCGTTAAAGAAACACAGGTAGAGTCTTCCACGGCCAAGTTTACAGCTTGAGGCGCAACTTTTTTCGATTTGGTATCGAGTATTGTGGTTGGAAAAGTGTAACAAAACGTCAAAAACCAGTGTCCTCGACGATTGAAAGCGGTTCAAAATCGTCTGTTATAACGGCCACTAATGCTTCAAAAATGGCTCTGAGCACTATGGGACTTAACATCTTAGGTCATCAGTCCCCTAGAAATTAGACTACTTAAACCTAACTAACCTAAGGACACCACAAACATCCATGCCCGAGGCAGGAGTCGAACCTGCGACCGTAGCAGTTGTACGGTTCCAGACTGTAGTGCCTAGAACCGCTCGGCCACACCGGCTGGCACTAGTGCTTCATCTAGCTGTTGTTGCCATTTACTTCCCTCTATGAAGAGAAATGTAAGATTTAGAACAGTGCTCCTGCAAGGGGATACGTTATGCTCGACAACTAGTCCAATAAAATTACGTATCATATCGTGCAAAAGGTAGGATAGTATACGTTTGATTTTGAGATATGTTGTATATTATCTGAGTACGATTAAAAAATCAATGTTTTTTTAAGCGTGCGGACTGCTTCGGACACTATCCGAACTTTTGCACAGAATTCATCTTTTGTACCATACGTACCTGGATATTTTGTCTGCCTCGCACTATTGGAAGAATGAGCCTCTGTATCCATGGACGTCGCTGTTTTATTGTTCGATAAATTGTGCAATTTAAGAGGTCTAATCATGCCCATTGTATTTTTTGATACATTGCCAACTGGCAAGGAGTGCTGCTCAATATGTCCTCCATGAACATATGCGAAGCCTAAGTAACCGTCAGCCATTGAGCCGTCAGTGTAAACCACTTCAGAGCCCCAGAGCATGTCAAGAATTGAGAGGAAGTGACAGCGGAGAGTGGTGGGGTTAACGGAGTTCTTAGGGCCATGCAAAAGGTCCAGACGAAGCTGCAGCTGAGGCATACATCATGGAGGCGTACGTGAACAGACAGCAAGTAGAGGTGGTAAAGGGAAGCACTCCAGTTCGCAGAGAAGGGACCACTTGCGAACCGCAATCGTTAGCCTCGATCTGGGCCACCGATACGGGAAATGGACTGCCGCGAGCAAGAAAAGGAGATGGTAATTCGGATGCTCGGGGGAACTATGACTGTGTACCGCATAACTGCAAAAATAGCTGGACCCTTGAACATGCTACTGAAGAAGGGGACGAAATTCTATTGTCACAAAAATGTCAGGAAGCGTTTGAAAAACTGAAGGAAGTATTAGTTTCAGATCCAGTATTGGTTTATCTGGATTTCGAGACAGAGTTTGTCCTTTTTTCTGATGCTTCAAATGTGTCAGTAGTTGAGTTTTGGGACAAATGGTCAGGAGCATCTGAAGCTTACGCTTCAAGGCAGTCAAACAAGGCAAAGCATAACTATTCAACATGTAGAAAGAGATGTTGGCAGTCATATATGGTATTACACTCTGTCAGTGTTATGTATTTGGTAGGAAGTTTAAGGTAGTGACAGACCATGCTTTATTGAAATGGCAGCTTGGTTTGAAAGATCCATCTAGTAGATTAATTTGGTGTGCATTTAAGCTTAGTGACTTTGACTGTGAGGTAATCCAGAAGCCACGGTGATGACACACAAATGCGGATTTGGTAATCCGTGGGGTAGCAATGTTAAGTATGCTAGAGAAGATTTAATGAAACAGCTATGCCACGTGTTGCATATAAGGAAGTTACGTACGAGCATAGTGAACGCATTATTGTGGCCAAGATAGACACAAAGCCCATGCCTACTACAGTAGTACAAGTTTATATGCCAACTAGCTCTGCAGATGATGAAGAAATAGATGAAATGTATGACGAGATAAAAGAAATTATTCAGGTAGTGAAGGGAGACGAAAATTTAATACTCATGGGTGACTGGAATTCGTCAGTAGGAAAAGGGAGAGAAGGAAACATAGTAGGTGAATATGGATTGGGGGGAAGAAATGAAAGAGGAAGCCGCCTTGTAGAATTTTGCACAGAGCATAACTTAATCATAGCTAACACTTGGTTCAAGAATCATAAAAGAAGGTTGTATACCTGGAAGAATGCTGGAGATACTAAAAGGTATCAGATAGATTATATAATGGTAAGACAGAGATTTAGGAACCAGGTTTTAAATTGTAAGACATTTCCAGGGGCAGATGTGGATTCTGACCACAATCTATTGGTTATGAACTGCAGATTGAAACTGAAGAAACTGCAAAAAGGTGGGAATTTAAGGAGATGGGACCTGGATAAAATGAAAGAACCAGAGGTTGTAGAGCGTTTCAGGGAGAGCATAAGGGAACAATTGACAGGAATGGGGGCAGGAAATACAGTAGAAGAAGAATGGGTAGCTCTGAGGGATGAAGTAGTGAAGGCAGCAGACGATCAAGTAGGTAAAAAGACGAGGGCTAATAGAAATTCTTGGGTAACAGAAGAAATATTGAATTTAATTGATGAAAGGAGAAAATATAAAAATGCAGTAAATGAAGCAGGCAAAAAGTAATACAAACGTCTCAAAAATGAGATCGACAGGAAGTGCAAAATGGCTAAGCAGGGATGGCTAGAGGACAAATGTAAGGATGTAGAGGCTTGTCTCACTAGGGGTAAGATAGATACTGCCTACAGGAAAATTAAAGAGACCTTTGGAGAGAAGAGAACCACTTGTAAGAATATCAAGAGCTCAAATGGCAACCCAGTTCTAAGCAAAGACGGGAAGGCAGAAAGGTGGATGGAGTATATAGAGGGTTTATACAAGGGCGATGTACTTGAGGACAATATTATGGAAATGGAAGAGGATGTAGATGAAGACGAAATGGGAGATAAGATACTGCGTGAAGAGTTTGACAGAGCACTGAAAGACCTGAGTCGAAACAAGGACCCGGGAGTAGACAACATTCCATTAGAACTACTGATGGCCTTGGGAGAGCCAGTCCTGACAAAACTCTACCATCTGGTGAGCAAGATGTACGAGACAGGCGAAATACCCTCAGACTTCAAGAACAATATAGTAATTCCAATCCCAAAGAAAGCAGGTGTTGATAGATGTGAAAATACCGAACTATCAGTTTAATAAGTCACAGCTGCAAAATACTAACGCGAATTCTTTACAGACGTATGGAAAAACTGGTAGAAGCGGACCTCAGGGAAGATCAGTTTGGATTCCGTAGAAATATTGGAACACGTGAGGCAATACTAACCTTACGACTTATCTTAGAAGAAAGATTAAGAAAAGGCAAGCCTACGTTTCTAGCATTTGTAGACTTAGAGAAATCTTTTGACAATGTTAACTGGAATACTCTCTTTCAAATTCTGAAGGTGGCAGGGGTAAAATACAGGGAGCGAAAGGCTATTTACAATTTGTACAGAAACCAGATGGCAGTTATAAGAGTCGAGGGACATGAAAGGGAAGCAGTGGTTGGGAAAGGAGTGAGACAGGGTTGTAGCCTCTCCCCGATGTTATTCAATCTGTATATTGAGCATGCAGTAAAGGAAACAAAAGAAAAATTCGGAGTAGGTATTAAAATTCATGGAGAAGAAGTAAAAACTTTGAGGTTCGCCGATGACATTGTAATTCTGTCAGAGACGGCAAAGGACTTGGAAGAACAGTTGAACGGAATGGACAGTGTCTTGAAAGGAGGATATAAGATGAACATCAACAAAAGCAAAACGAGGATAATGGAATGTAGTCAAATTAAATCAGGTGATCCTGAGGGAATTAGATTAGGAAATGAGACACTTAAAGTAGTAAAGGAGTTTTGCTATTTAGGGAGTAAAATAACTGATGATGGTCGAAGTAGAGAGGATATAAAATGTAGACTGGCAATGGCAAGGAAATCGTTTCTGAAGAAGAGAAATTTGTTAACATCGAGTATAGATTTAAGTTTCAGGAAGTCGTTTCTGAAAGTATTTGTATGGAGTGTAGCCATGTATGGAAGTGAAACATGGACGATAACTAGTTTGGACAAGAAGAGAATAGAAGCTTTCGAAATGTGGTGCTACAGAAGAATGCTGAAAATAAGGTGGGTAGATCACGTAACTAATGAGGAGGTATTGAATAGGATTGGGGAGAAGAGAAGTTTGTGGCACAACTTGTCTAGAAGAAGGGATCGGTTGGTAGGACATGTTTTGAGGCATCAAGGGATCACAAATTTAGTATTGGAGGGCAGCGTGGAGGGTAAAAATCGTAGAGGGAGACCAAGAGATGAATACACTAAGCAGATTCAGAAGGATGTAGGTTGCAGTAAGTACTGGGAGATGAAGAAGCTTGCACAGGACAGAGTAGCATGGAGAGCTGCATCAAACCAGTCTCAGGACTGAAGACCACAACAACAACAACAACAATGTACGAGTACGTTTCATCTGCAGGCCAACAAAATTGCAAAGATGTGGACCTTTTTGGTATGTTCCAAACACTATGACTGGGACACCTATTTACCATATGCACTGTGCACCTATAATTTGAAGGTTCATACCGCAATGGACATGTCGCCATTTGAAATGGCGTACGGGAGGAAAATGCCCTCTCCCTTTGATGTTTCGATTCCTAAATTAGGATCAGATGATGAGGCAGTATGGAAGTTTGCCAGAAGAATTAGGGAAGCTTGGAGGAACAGAAGAATTAGTGAAGTTCGAAGGAATGTGCGAAAGGCAAACACAAAGGCACTAGAATGCCAGGAACAATAAAACAGACGCATGGGTAAATTGCCACAATATCCTTGGGGGCTATTTGTAATGGTTATGGGTCCCTGTATGTCAAAGGGGAAAATGAAGAAATTTTTAACAAAATACCAAGGAGCATACCAGGTTGTGAAAATGATCTCACCGGTCAATGTGAAGATACAGTTCCCCGCAAAATGTCTTTATACACATCAACAATCGGTTTTGACAAAATAATTTAATTGGTTAGATAATAAATATACTCACCAAGAGGTGGCAGAACACACACATAACAGAAGGTTATAGTTAGGTCTACCTATGTGTGTGTTCTGCCGCCGCTTGGTGAGTAGCTTTTTTATCTATCCAATTATGTTACACATGTCAGTCACATAAAACCATTTAAAGAAATGGTAGAGGTGGTACTACAGCTGCCAATCAGGAGGTGAAAGTTATAAAGGGTACAAAAAAAAAAGGAACCTGGAACTGGTGAGCAATGTAAGGTGCATGATATCCATGTAGATTAAGGTTGTGTAAATAAGCTGTATAATTGTAATTTGTTGGTTTTTTTATTTTTATTTTTTGGTTTAACATATCAAGGAGCATGTATTTTATTGCCATAGGGATATTTGTTGTTTTCCTTTTTTTTGCAGAGTTGTTAGTTCTTCATGTCATTATTACTGATACTGTTTTTGTGTGGACTGTGCATTCTCAGAAAGAGGGAGGGTGTGATAGGAGTAATTTGTGATCTGTCCAGGTGGCCAAGTATGGACTCATGTGCGGACATGTGAACAGAGTTTGTTTCTGGGGTAGTAAATGGGACGAGTTATGGGAAGGAGCTTCTGCCAGCTCGAACATACTTCCAGAGGGTGGGTGCTCATTGGTTATACTCCGTTTTCACACCGGAAAATGTATGGCTGAATTGTTATGAAGGAGACATACTGGTAGGGGCGAAAAAACTCTAGTTTTTCCAGAAAGAGGAACAATCATTAATGGCATGACTTGTGAGGTAGTTGGGATGGATTTTTGTCTTCCGGCTATGCTCACAGGCTCATCTGTTATGACACTGTCACAGAATACATAGTGTTCTTCGGGATGATCTCTGAGAGTATTAGACATTAAATTTTGAATGTATTTAAATGACACACTCAATCAAGAGCTTTTGCAGTCCTTCAACAGATTAATAGTGTCCCAGCAAGGGGGAATTTTGATGGAACAAACGTGGCAGCATGTACACCATTTCTGGGAAGAACATGGGCACGAAGTATTCGTAGTAAGCATATTGGCCACCAGTTGTGGCGTGTTTCTATCAGGCTTTTGCATACTCTATTTCTGGATACGACATAAGAGCAGACAGGTTGTAAGTGTGCCAACACACCAATTACCAGTAGAATAACTGACAGGCATTGGTTGGGGAAGCAATTTGTTTTAAGGTCTTAATTAGTGTATAAGGGTGTGATAAGGGATACATGGTAGTAGTAAAATGTGAGTGGGAGTCCTTTATGGTGAATTCGGGAGATTGTCCTCAATGTGTAGAGTTAAGGTAGTTGAGTAGGAGCACGATGTTAAAGACTGAGGACGAATCTTCTCGGAAAGGAGGTGGTATGCTGCTCCACAAATAGGTACAGGCATGGATTTGGGGAATTATTGTAAATCTCACGCAGCCGTGGCTGGAAGGCAGTAGTTAAGGGACCAATTGGCACACCAGACGGCAGGCATCGGCAATGTTGATATTTTGTAACTGATCCTGAGAGGTAGGTTTGTGACACCCCTCGCAGGCTAGAAGGCACGACCCAGTGAGCACTGTGTAAAAATGTGAAGTAATCAAGGTGGCACAGGGCACCAATGTGCTGTTGGTTGGTTGCTTTAAAGGCAGGAGAAGGGACCAAATGGGGTCACAAGAACGAAGGGAAGGCAACGAACACTAAAAAGAACAGAGAGATGCTAGAAACAGAAGCAAGTAAAACGTGAAAGCAGATTACAGTGGCTGGCCAACCATGAGAATAAAAAGGGAAAGCCAGCCCCTCTGCAACACATTAAAACCTCCATCCTAAAAGCACTAGGGTGGAGGACACAGAGGGGCAGAGGACATGCGCTAAAACCTACATAGAAGTATAAAACCCACTCTCACAGATAAAACATAAAACTAAAGCTGCTGTGGAGGCACTGTCGCCCCAACACCAAAGGCAGGGTGCTAGGAAAGTGGGCAGTCCAGTAAGAGGTGGATGACTGTCATTTGGGAGCCACAGCGAGACTGATGTGGGTCCTTGCGATGGAGTAGGTAACTGTGTGTTAGCCATTAACCACGTATGGTCAATGTGGAGCCGGTAGAGGACAACTGATTCCCTGCGAGAAGCCTGCATGGAAGACTTCCACACATTCACAGTCTCCTTAATGACACATAGTTTGTTGTGTGTGCTGTTATGCCATTCCATCTCCCAAAGCCGGAAAACCCTGCGGTGTAAGACAGAACGCAGGTCAGCTTCGGAGATGCCTATCTCCAGAAGCAGTTTCCGCGTTGCCTGTTTGGCCAGCCTGTCGGCAAGTTTGTTGCCGAGAATTCTGACGTGTCCTGGGGTCCACACAAACACCACGGAATGACTGGACTGTTCCAGGGCATAGATGGAATCCTGGATGGTCACTACCAAAGGATGGCAGCAGTAGCACTGGTGGATAGGTTGTAGGCTGCTCAAGGAGTCAGTACACAGGAGAAATGACTCACCAGGGCACGAGCGGATGTACTCAAGAGTACGAGATATGGCCTCCAGCTCTGCAGTAAAAACACTGTAGCCAACTGGCAAGGAGTGCTGCTCAATATGTCCTCCATGAACATATGCGAAGCCTAAGTGACTGTCAGCCATTGAGCCGTCAGTGTAAACCACTTCAGAGCCCCAGAACATGTCAAGAATTGAGAGGAAGTGACAGCGGAGAGCGGTGGGGTTGACGGAGTTCTTAGGGCCATGCAAAAGGTCCAGACGAAGCTGCAGCTGAGGCATACATCATGGAGGTGTATGTGAACAGACAGCAAGTAGAGGTGGTAAAGGGAAGCACTCCAGTTCGCAGAGAAGGGACGCAATCGTTAGCCCCGATCTGGGCCGCCGATACGGGAAATGGACTGCCGCGAGCGAGAAAAGGAGATGGTAATTCGGATGCTCAGGGGAACTATGATTGTGTACCGCATAACTGGTGAGCAGTTGTGCACGTCTGATCTGCAATGAAGAGACACCAGCATCCACCAGTACGCTGGTCACCGGACTCATTCTAAAAGCTCCTGTCGCTAATCGAACACCACAGTGGTGCACAGCGCCGAGTAAATGCAAAGCTGAAGGTGCTGCCAAACCATAAACCACACTCCCACAGTCAATTTGGGATTGGACAAGGGCTCTGTAGAGCTGCAGCAGCATAGAGCGATCTGCATCCCAATTCGTGTTTCTCAGGCAACGGAGGGCATTGAGGTGCTGCCAGCACTTCTGTTTAAGCTGATGAAGATGAGGGAGCCAAGTCAACTGAACGTCAAAAACCAGTCCTAGGAATTGATATGTCTCCACTACAATGAGTGGATCGTCATTAAGGTAAAGTGCGGGTTTTAGATGAACGGTACGACGCCGTCATAAGTGCATGACACATGACTTTGCGGCTGAAAACTGGAAGCCGTGGGCTAGAGCCCAAGACTGCACCTTGTGGATGGCTCCTTGGAGGCGCTGCTCAGCAACAACAGTACTGGAACAGCAGTAAGAAATGCAGAAGTCGTCTGCATACAGAGAAGGTGAGACAGAGGGCCCGACAGCTGCTGCTAGACCATTAATGGTCACTAAAAATAGAGAGACACTCAATACAGAGCCCTGCAAGACTCCATTCTCCTGGATATGGAAGGAACTATGGGAGTCACCAACTTGGACACAGGAAGTACGGGGTGACAGGAAGTCTTGGATAAAAATCGTGAGTGGTCCCCGGAGACCCAACTCCTACAATTTGGCAAGGATATGACGTCGCCAAGTCATGTCGTATGCTATATGTAAGTCAAAAAAGATAGCAATCAGGTGTTGCCGTCTGTAAGAGGCTGTTTGGATGGCAGACTCGAGGGACACAAGATTATCAGTGGTAGAGTGACCCTGGCGGAAGCCACCCTGACATGGAGCCAGCAAGCCACGTGACTCCACAACCCAACCCAACCCAACAGCTGACTTACCATACGTTCCAGCAGCTTACAAAGAATGTTGGTGAGGCTGATGGGTCGATAGCTATCCACATCAAGCAGGTTTTTACCGGGCTTGAGCACCGGAATGATGGTACTCTACCGCCATTGCGGTGGAAAGACGTCATCACACCAGATCCAGTTGACAATGATGAGAAGATGTCACTTGTAGTCAGATGAGAGATGTTAAATCATCTGGCTGTGGATGCGATCAGGCCCAGGAGCTTTGTCGGGGCAATGTGCAATGGTACTGAGGAGCTCTCACTCTGTAAATGGGGCGTTGCTGGAGTCACTGCAGCATGTAGTGAATGAGAGGATGTTGCCTTCCAGCTTCCGTGGCCGTTTGAGTGTGCGAAAGGCTGGGCGGTAATTCTCCGACACAGAGGCTCAAGCAAAGAGTGCTCGGCAAAGTGCTCGGCAATTGCGTTTGCATCCCCCAACTTGTCACAAGCGAGTAATTCTCGTGACTGGGCAGAGGATGCTGTTTTGATCACGACTGACCCAGATCTCAATTTGGACAAGCCCTCCACCTCCACAAACTTGTCCTCTAAATGCTCAACAAAAAACTGAGGCTTCATCGACATGAAAGATTCCCATCAGCTCTCAAACATACAAGGTACCGGGGTGAATATGATCCGCTGCCATCCTTAACCAGACATTCCTCCCATGGTGTGGCCAGGGAGGAGAATGATTTGGGGTTGTACTTTTGTGCATTGAATTGAGCTCATGATCGCTTAGAGGCTGCTGGTGTTTCACCACCAGCAAGAGATGATGGACTATGCTTAATCACGTGTTGTCCACCCTGATGCCACCCACTCCAACCAGGGGCCCTCCCCACGGGCGCCACCCAGCTGCAGCAAAGGCCACCTGGCAGGATGGCCCTTGCCGGGAGTCCTGATGCCCCTTGGGGATGGGTATCTACCCCTTGGCATACGTGGGGAGTTAACAGCACAGGCACCAGCAGAGCGATCCCTGTGTGGTCAGGGGGCTACAACCAACAGGGTACATGGCCGCCCTACCACAACGGGCTGGCTAACGTGCTGGATATCAGATGCAAAGAAGTCCAAGGTCATTGTTGACACAGAAATCAACACTGCATAGTGCATGGTGGAAAACGCACCAAAGAAGGTGATCTCACCCAAGAGATGGAAAATGGGCACGACTGAAATGCGCCGATGAGAAAGTAGGCTAAAGATCTCAATGCACAATGGACACAATGCACCTTGTAAAGTGCCCTTCCCCAATTGGCTCCCTCTTTGGGAAAATTTTGAAGAATGGAGGTCAAACCCTACAGGGAACCATCACATAAGAGCTGAAACATGTGAAATTCCTTTTAGTCGCCTCGTACGACAGGCAGGGATACCTTGGGCCTATTCTAACCCCCGGACCCGCAGGGGGGCCCCAACAACAGTATCGAGTGACCTGTGTGTAGGGCCCAAAGTGGGCTGAGGAAAGCTGATGTCGTAACTATCAGAGAGCATTCCACTCGTCCCCTCTAGAGGAATTATGTCAGAGGGGTAGGGAGAAAGACATATAAATATGTGAGCCAGAGGGCACAAGGCAGGCAGTTGTGTCACCATTCTGTCCAAATTTATAACTGGACAGAATGATGATTGTTTAAGTTGCAGGCCAACCACAACCCTTTGGTGATGGATATTGGCGGCCAACTGGCCCACTGAAGCTACTTCCAACCTCCACTGCACAGATGCGTCATTGTTGTGGTGGGGTGCATTGCGCCTTGGAGCTACACCAGTGTGAGGAGTGAGAGGGCTATTAGCCTCTGCTCTCTACATGGCATCGTCCGGCAGACTGCAAGCTGTCCTGGGAGCAGAACTGCCTGCAGGCACTGAATGAGCTGCCCTGGGCAGATGGCCAGATCTGCCAAGGCTCACTATGATGACATTGGTCCGCTGCTTCCCTTCGGTGCTCTACACGAGCTCCATGAGTAGTGCTTGAGGGAACAGTCAGCCACGTTCCAGGCTACCGGGCACAGCTAAAGCATGAAGCGCCACATCTGCAAGGCAGGGCAACCAGATGCCGATGCTGCAGATTCCAGCATTTGCACCTGGCACAGACCCACGCTTATTACATGGCGCTATCACTTGAGTTTAGCAGAAGGCCCACTGTGTATCTTTGATGTAATAAGTCTGTGTTTCTCTGCATACTCTGGTGTGAGTCATCCTCTCTCCCACATCATACCTCTCAGTCATTCTGACGTATTACAACCCATGAGCTTGGGGGTTTGTAACAGTAAGCAGCTGGATATTGCCCTCACTATGCAAAAGACTGGCATTTGCTGCAAACCAGTGTGTTGAAAGAGCTCTCAAGAGTAATGTACTACTTGTACTGGTACCAAAGATACAATCTACCTCAAGGACTATCCTCTCCTCTGGATCCTATCTCCTCTGCAGAAAGTACAGGATCTGACATTACTCATCCACTTGACTGCGAGTGGCATTTCAATGGTAGAGCTAGGTATCCTGTACAGAGTGGATGGGGAGCAGGAAGGGCTCAGGGTATTATGCCAACCCCCTAACCAAAACGTTCAAGGGGCTGACGTTAAAGGTGCTGTCTTTCATTGAAACTGAGCCCATGGGACTCATTCACCTGTTTTGTTTAGTGTCAAGAGGAAGCAAACGGAAAAGGGTAGGGGTCTATTAATCGTCAGCAGTTCAAACGTATGGAGTATGATGGTACCCTTTAGGGAAATGGCAGCAAGCGACAGGTATGGGCACCAGGCACACACTGTGTGTATGCCTGGGGGCCTAATTCAACATGCTGAAGAGGCTATTCTGGTAGCCATTGACAGAACAGGGTGCGACCACCTGCAGACTGTGACACACGTTGGAACAAATGATACCCATTGTCTGGGCTTTGAGGTCATACTTTGATCATTCCAGTGTCTGGCGGAGAAGATTGAGAAGACTAGCCTTGCAGAGACAGTTCCAATGAAGCTCACAATTTGCAGCATTGCCCCCAGAACTGGTTGTGGCCCCTTGGTTCTGAGTCAAGCAGAAAAACTGAACTACAGACTTCAAAGGTTCTCTGATAAACTATGTTGCAACTTCCTTGACTTGTGCCATAGGATTGAGGACTGTTAGTGGGGTGCACACCATTGTCTTTTAGGTTAGATGACTCTCCATCCAATCCAGATAACGACCAGACTTCAAAGGTTCTCTGATAAACTATGTTGCAACTTCCTTGACTTGTGCCATAGGATTGAGGACTGTTAGTGGGGTGCACACCATTGTCTTTTAGGTTAGATGACTCTCCATCCAATCCAGATAACGACAGCTGTAAGAAACCCAGAATTATCAGTGTAAGATGGAAATAAATGTTTTCCACAGATGAGATTATTAAAATCCTAGTGCTTAACTGCCAAAGCATTCGTAACAAAGTACCAGAGTTTGAAGTGCTCCTGAAAAGTAGTGATGCTCACATAATATTATGTACGGAAAGCTGATTGAAACCTGAAATTAATAGCAGTGAATTTTTTGGGGGAAAAATTTAGCTTATAACAAAAGGATAGGCTAATGGAAAATGAAGATTGTGTGTTTGTTGCAGTAAAAAAGAAACTCATATCCACCAACATAGAAAGTGAAGCCACACGTGAGATTGACTGGGCAAGACTCAGCATCGGGGGTGAGCGTAAGCTGGTAATTGGACCCTTGTATCACTCATCAGATTTATCTCCTGATGTAATACAAATCTTAAGAGAAAACTTCAGTTTACTTTTAGGTAAGTCGTCCAATTACACTCAATCATTGGTGGAGACTTTAATTATCCAACAACCCACTGGGAAAATTACAGTTTTGTTAGTGGTGGATGTGATAAGACATCCTGTGAAACATCACTAAATGCTTTCTCTGAAAACTACCTAGAACAGTTTTTTCAGAACTCCACTCATGGTGGAGATATACTAGATCTAATGGCAACAAACTGATCTGATTCTTTGAGGATGTCCACATCAAAACTGGTATCAGTGAGCATGATGTGGTTGTGGCAACAACGATTACCAAAGTATGAAGCACAATTAAACCAAGCAGAAAGGTATATAAGTTCATTAAACCGGATAAAAAAATGAGAAGTGTTATATCTCAATGAGGAACCTGGAACTTTCAGCACAGGCAGGGGCATGTGGAGGAACTACGGCTCAAGTTTGAAAGAACAGTTGACCATGCACTGCATAAATATTTACCCAGAAGAACAGTTCAAAATTGGAAGGACCCTCTATGGTATACAGCCATTATAAAGAAACTTCTAAGGATACAGAGACTCCTGCACAACAGGAGTAAAACAAAGCATGGGACTAAGAAAGAGAGACGCCGAACAAAACATGCTTCGCTATCATGAGAGCAACGTGTGATGCCTTCAATAACTACCGTAGCAGAATACTGTGAAATGTTCTTTCACAAAACTGAACGAAAGTCTCGTCATGTATAAAGGCTGATAGTGACACCAAAGTTAGCGTCCAGTCCCTAGCGAATGAGATGTAAATTAAAATTGCAGGTAGCAAAGCAAAAGCTGAAATGCTTAACTCCTTTACAAAGGAAAATCCAATCACAATGCCAAAATTGAATCCTCATACCACTGAAACGGTGAGTAAAATAAGTGTTAGTGTCAGTGATGTTGGGAAACAGGTGAAATCATTAAAAAAAACTCCAGGGCCCAATGGAATCCCTATCAAATTCTACACCGAATTCGTGGCTGAGTTAGCCCCTCTTCTAACTATAATCTATAGTAGATCCCTCAAACAAAAAGGTGTGCCCAGTAGTTGGTAGAAACCAAAAGTTACAACAGTCTAGAAGAAGGGTAGCCGAAGTGATCCACAAAATTAGTGTCCCATATCCTTCACAATGATTTGTTGTAGAGTCTTGGGCTCAAACACAGTTAGGTATCTCAAACAGACTGTCCTCCTCCATGCCACCTAGCACGTATTCTGAAAATATTGATCATGTGAAACCCAAGTCTCACTTTTCTCAAAGGACATGCTGAAAGCTTTGGATCACGGTAGTCACGTAGATTGCAGCATTTCTTGATTTCTGAAAAGCATTTGACTCAGTGCCATGGCTATGCTTATTGTCAAAAGCAGGATCATATGAGACATCAAGTGAAGTTTGTGACTAGACTGAGGACTTTTGTTGGATTACAGAGGCATTCAAACAATCATTCTTCCTGCAATCCATATGTGAACGGAATGGGAAGAAACACTAATAACTGGTACAATGGGACGATACCCTCTGCTGTGGACTTCACAGTGGTTTGCATAGTATGAGTATAGCTATAGATGTACGTATCTCTGGTGACTACTTTCAAACTAAGTGGTTTATTCTCAAGCTTAACCTACTGAGGCTAAAAAAAAAAAAAAAAAAAAAAAAAAAAAAAAAAAAAAAAAAAAAAAAAAAAAAAAAAAAAAAAAAAAAAAATCTGTACATAGCTGTCAGTGAATAGTGAATACAAATGTGGAACTCCAAAGAAACAGTTCAAAAGTAACAGAAACTAATTACTTGAATTCTACCTACACTGAAGGTGACTGATCTTAATAACAAACATCAAAATGGTAATACATGCTTTACAAAGTAACTGCAGATGTCTCTCATAATCAACATGTACCTACTTAGCAAGTCAGAATTAAACTGTAGGCCAACACAGCCAACAGCACCAGGAATCTTTCGAGTTTGCATGTCCGCAGCCACTGGGTGCATGGCGTTTTAAATGTGGATGTACCGAAACACCTTTATTAATCTTTTAATCAATGTAGTAACTGACAATTGCAAATGTTCAAGTATTACAAAAACACAACTAATAGTGTCATGTGTACACATTTGAAATATTTTAATATAGGATAAGCATTTCATACTTGGGTGCATGACCATGACTGATGGGCAAATCAAATTAAATAAGTCATCGCAGCATCTCTATTAACCTGTCACAATTTACAGATTTAGTTTTATATGGGCACTACAATGAACACTTGCTTAATGTTATCAATGTCTTATCACATGTCCTACGACGTTAATGCTATTCTCCGATAATTGAAAGATGGGCAATGTAAAGACATTAACAGGGGCTAAGTCTGTATGGTTAAACGATGATGGCATCCTCTTGGGTAAAATATTCTGGAGGTAAAATAGACCCCCCATTCTGATCTCCAGGTGGAGACTACTCAAGAGGATGTCATTATCAGGAGAAAGAAAACTGGCGTTCTACAGATCGGAGCATGGAATGTCAGATCCCTTAATCAGGCAGATAGGTTAGAAAATTTAAAAAGGGAAATAGATAAGTTAAAGTTAGATATAGTATGTATTAGTGAAGTTTGGTGGTGGGAGGAACAAGACTTTTGGTCAGGTGAACACAGGGTTATAAATACAAAATCAAATAGGGGTAATGCAGGAGTAGGTTTAATAATGAATAAAAATATAGGAGTGCGGGTAAACTACTACAAACAGCATAGTGAATGCATTATTGTTGCCAAGATAGACATGAAGCCCATGCCTACTACAGTAGTACAAGTTTATAAGCCAACTAGCTCTGCAGATGACGAAGAAATTGATGAAATGTATGATGAGATAAAAGAAATTATTCAGGTAGTGAAGGGAGACGAACATTTAATAGTTATGGGTGACTGGAATTCGAGAATAGGAAAAGGGAGAAAACGGAAACATAGTAGGTGAATATGGACTGGGGGTAAGAAATGAAAGAGGAAGCCGTCTGGTAGAATTTTGCACAGAGCATAACTTAATCATAGCTAACACTTGGTTCAAGAATCATAAAAGAAGGTTGTATACTTGGAAGGATCCTGGAGATACTAAAAGGTATCAGATAGATTATATAATGGTAAGACAGAGATTTAGGAACCAGATTTTAAATTGTAAGACATTTCCAGGGGCAGATGTGGACTCTGACCACAATCTATTGGTTATGAACCGTAGATTAAAACTGAAGAAACTGCAGAAAGGTGGGAATTTAAGGAGATGGGACCTGGACAAACTGAAAGAACCAGAGGTTGTACAGAGTTTCAAGTAGAGCATAAGGGAACAACTGACAGGAATGGGGGAAAGAAATACAGCAGAAGAAGAATGGGTAGCCTTTAGGGATGAAACAGTGAAGGCAGCAGAGGATCAATTAGGTAAAAAGACAAGGGCTAGTAGAAATCATTGGGTAACAGAAGAAATATAGAATTTAACTGATGAAAGGAGAAAATATAAAAATTCAGTAAATGAAGCAGGCAAAAAGGAATACAAACGACTCAAAAATGAGATCGACAGGAAATGCAGAATGGCTAAGCAGGGATGGAAAGAGGACAAATGTTAAGAATGTAGAGGCTTATCTCACAAGGGGTAAGATAGATACTGCCTACAGGAAAATTAGAGAGAGCTTTGGAGAAAAGAGAACCACTTGTATGAATATCAAGAGCTCAGAAGGAAACCCAGTTCTAAGCCAAGAAGGGAAAGCAGAAAGGTGGAAGGAGTATATAGAGGGTCTATACAAGGGCGATGTACTTGAGGACAAGATTATGTAAATTGAAGAGAATGTACGTGAAGATGAAATGGGAGATACGATATTTCGTGAAGAGGTTGACAGAGCACTGAAAGACCTAAGTCCAAACACGACCCCAGGGCAGACAGCATTCCATTAGAACTACTGACAGCCTTGGGAGAGCCAGTCCTACCATCTGGTGAGCAAGATGTATGAGACAGGCAAAATACCCTCAGACTTCAAGAAGAATATAATAATTCCAATCCCAAAGAAAGTAGGTGTTGACAGATGTGAAAATTACTGAACTATCAGTTTAATAAGTCACAGCTGCAAAATACTAACATGAATTCTTTACAGACGAATGGAAAAACTGGTAGAAGCCAACCCCGGGGAAGATCAGTTTGGATTTCGTGGAAATGTTGGAACACGTGAGGCAATACTAACCTTACGACTTATCTTAGAAGAAAGATTAAGGAAAGGAAAACCTACATTTCTAGCATTTTTAGACTTAGAGAAAGCTTTTGACAATGTTAACTGGAATACTCTCTTTCAAATTCTGAAGGTGGCAGGGGTAAAATACAGGGAGCAACAGGATATTTACAATTTGTACAGAAACCAGATGGCAGTTATAATAGTCTAGGGGCATGAAAGGGAAGCAGTGGTTGGGAAGGGAGTGAGACAGGGTTGTAGCCTCTCCCCAATGTTATTCAATCTGTATATTGAGCAAGCAGTAAAGGAAACAAAAGGGAAATTCGGAGTAGGTATTAAAATCCACGGAGAAGAAATAAAAACTTTGAGGTTCGCCGATGACATTATAATTCTGTCAGAGACAGCAAAGGACTTGGAAGAGCAGTTGAACGGAATGGACAGTGTCTTGAAAGGAGGGTATAAGATGAACATCACCAAAAGCAAAACGAGGATAATGGAATGTAGTCAAATTAAGTCAGGTGAGGGAATTAGATTAGGAAATGAGACACTTGAAGTCGTAAAGGAGTTTTGCTATTTGGGGAGCAAAATAACTGATGATGGTCGAAGTAGAGGGGATATAAAATGTAGACTGGCAATGGCAAGGAATGCGTTTCTGAAGAAGAGAAATTTGTTAACATGGAGTATAGATTTAAATGTCAGGAAGTCGTTTCTGAAAGTATTTGTATGGAGTGTAGCCATGTATGGAAGTGAAACATGGACGATAAATAGTTTGGACAAGAAGAGAATAGAAGCTTTCAAAATGTGGTGCTACAGAAGAATGCTGAAGATTAGATGGGTAGATCACATAACTGATGAGAAGGTATTGAAAAGAATTGGGGAGAAGAAGAGTTTGTGGCACAACTTGACTAGAAGAAGGGACCAGTTGGTAGAACATGTTCTGAGGCATCAAGGGATCACAAATTTAGCATTGGAGGGCAGCGTGGAGGGTAAAAATCGTAGAGGGAGACTAAGAGACAAATACACTAAGCAGATTCAGAAGGATGTAGGTTGCAAAAGGTACTGGGAGATGATGAAGCTTGCACAGGATAGGGTAGCATGGAGAGCTGTATTAAACCAGTCTCAGGACTGAAGACCACAACAACAACAACAACAACAACAATAACAACAAGTCTGTATGATACAATGTGTATGATTAGATAAAACATCTACTCACCAAGTGGCGGCAGAACACATACAGAAAAGAACGTTGAAATTAGGCAAGCTTTCAGAGTCAGTGGCTCCTTCAGACGTAAGTGTTGAAGGGGAAGGAAGAGGGGTGAAGGAAAAGGGCTGGAGAGGTCTAGGAAAAGGGACAGATTTCAGGAAAGTTACACAGAGCCGCAGGTCATGGGAGGCTCCCCTGACCTGTGGTTCTGGGTGACTTCCCTGAAATCTACCCCTACCCAGTGGTAATGGAGCAATAAATATGGTTTTATTTATTCATCTTTATTGTGTTTCATATTAACTGTGACTGGTTAATAAAGGCACTGCAATGCCTCTTATTTAATTCAATGCACCCACTGGCAGTGGACCTGCACCTGAATATGAAATGCTTGTCTTATCTTCAAATATGTCAACATGTACACATGACACTATTATTATCACCTGTGTAATACTTGTACATTTGCCACTTTTACTCACTTCATCGATGGGAAGATTAATAAATGCCCTTCGACGCATCCACATTTAAAATGCAACACGCCTCTCAGCAGCGTGCATGAGCCTGCACACTCAGTTGATAAAAGTCAAGGGATACTGCCCAATATTGTCTCAGACCTCTTTCTGCCCAGTATTGTGCAGCAGTTCATGGCATGCACTCAACAAGTCACTGGAAGCCCCTGCAGAAATATTGAGCCATACTGCTCCAAATGTGTCCATAACTGTGGAAGTGTTGCCGGTGCACAATTTTGTCACGAACTGACTTGCTGATTGTGTCCCATAAATGTTCAATGGATTTCGTGTCAGAAAACCTGGGTGGCCAAAACATTTGCTTGAACAGTCCAGAATGTTCTTCAAACCAATTTCAAACAACTGTGGCCTGGTGACATGGCACACTGTCATCCATAAAAATTCCACCATTGTTTGTGAACATCAAGTCAATGAATGGCTGCAAATGGTCTTCAAGTAGCCATTTCCAGTTCACTGATCAGTTCAGTTGTACCACATCACCCAATCCATTCCGTGTAAGCACAGTTCACACCATTATGAAGCCACCACCAGAATGCATAGTGCTTTGTCAACAACTTGGGTCCATGGCTTTGTTGGATCTGCACCACACTCGAATCCTACCATTAGTTCTTACCATTTGAAATTAGGACTCATCTGACCAGGCCATGGTTTTCCAGTCATCTAGGATCCAACCGATATGATCACGATCCCAGGAGAGGAGCTGGAGGTGGTGTTGTGCTGTTAGCAAAGGTACTTACATAAGTCATCTGCTGCCATTGCCCTTTAATGTCAAATTTGACCACATTGACCTGACAGATATGTTTGTTGTATGTTCTACATTGATTTCTGTGCTTATCTCACACAGTGCTGCCTGTCTGTTAGCACTGAGAACTCTACCCAAATGTTGCTGCTCTCTCAGTTATTACATGAAGGCCATCCGTGATTGTGTTGCCCATGGTGAGAGGTAATGCCTGAAATTTGCTATTCTCAGCACACACTTGACAGAATATCTCAGAATATTGAATTTTTTAATGATTTCCAAAATGGATTGTCCCATACATCTATCACCAACTACCATTCTGGGTTCAAGGCAGTTACTTTCCACAGTGTGGCCATAATAACATTGGAAAACTTTTCACGTGAGTCAACCAAGTACAAATGACAGCTCCAACAATGAACTGCCCTTTTATACCTTGTGTACACGACACTACTGCCACCTGTATATGTGTACATTGCTATCCCATGACTTTTGTCACCTCAGCGTACAGGTGTAACACTACTACCATCGAAAGTTTCCTTATACTGTTGGCTGTGTTGGCCTCCAGTTTGATTCTGAATTGGTAAGTAGGCACTTTTTGATTGTGACAGCCATCTGCAATCACTTTGTAAAGCATATATTGCCAGTTTGATGTTTGTTATTATGATCAGGTACTTTCAATGCAGGTTCTGTCTGAATTCAAAAATTTAATTCCCATTACATTTGAACTGTTTATACTGTAATTCTACATTATTCAATGTTCAGTGACAGACATGTACTACTTTTGGTAGTCTCAGTAGGTCAGGCTTGAGAATGAACCAGTTGGTTAAAAAAAAAACAGTCAACAAACGTATGTACTGCAACTGTGACAGATTTGTTAATAGTCAACTTGAAGTTTCTTTTAAGGGATCTGGCTGAAATCGTTCAAATGACTCTGAGCACTATGGTACTTAAAATCTGAGTTCATCAGTCCCCTAGAACTTAGAACTACACCTAACTAACCTAAAGACATCACACACATCCATGCCCGAGGCACGATTTGAACCTGCGACCGTAGCAGTCGCACGGTTCCGGACTGAAGCACCTAGAAACGCTCGGCTCCAGCGGCAGGCACTAAGGGGTCTGAAAATAGCATATTTTAATCTGTTGGGAAATATCCCCTGTGACAGTGATATGTTGCTTATTTGACTCAGTCATCTCATCATAAATGCAACACAAGATCTCACTTACAAACAAATAGAAACTTCTTATTTGCAATAGCTATAACTATTTACACTACTTCTATAATAACTATTTCTTTGGATCCCATCACAGGCGTAAAACCTCTTATAACATCTATGTTGCAATGAAACTAGAATAAATTATGAAGAATACCTAATTAGGCATAAGGATAAATATATCAGTGAAAATCTAGTTGTAATCACACATACTGTAATGTAGTTCAACTAAGTGCTTCATTAAGCCCAAGGTGAGAATGTACAATGCAGAGTGTAATTAAATGTTACATGTGTGTTTGATGCATTGCACACACAGAAGAACAGCATTTTAGCACTTTGCTTGAGATATTGTCAAAACCATGGGACACTATGGTTTGGAGAGAGTTAATTACAGTCTTAATTTCTTTGGTAGAGCATGAAGCGATTTTAATTTGCCTCTGTGTAGGAGGCATATATTATATTGCTTTATGCATTGAACTGTTCATGCCAATCTTCCGAGCTACTTCAAAAAGAAGTGATTCTTACATACGATGCTACCTGACTGTTATAACTTATTATCTGTTCTGTTTTCTTTAATAACAAAATCCTCACATTCCTTAACTGATTTCCTGGTTTCTCTTTTAACTGCTGCACATAAAGGTTTAATTTTCTTATCTGAATTATTGATTTGAGACACAATATGAAGACTTTCAATTTTTTTAATTATTTTCCTTAAGAAAGCACAGTTTTTCTTGTAATATTTAATCATTCTTACTTCTCTGTTTGTCCTAATCATTTCGAACAATTTCGTTTTCCTTGCACATGGTACTTTGATTCCTTTTCTAATCCAGAACACTTTGATGTCTTATTAGTACTACATTTTGCTGTTTTCTTGAGAAATCATCTGTTAAATATTGTTTAAAACAATCTATAAATAAATTAAATTTGGCAATGACATCTATCCCATTATACGTATCCCTCCAGTCAGCTGCCAGTTAGACTGCCTTGAAACTTTCTGTTGTCTGTTCATTAATTACTCTACTTTCTATGATACCATTTCATTGTAATAAGATAAGTTGAGCGTCATGTTCATGGAGTCCATTCACTACTGGAAAAACATTTATGTCGTCGAAACTTCCTGGTAGATTAAAGCTGTGTCCCAGTCAGAGGCTTGAACTTAGGACCTTTGCCTTTTGCAGGCAACTGCTCTACCAACTGAGCTACAGCTTTACTTCTGCCGTACCAGTGGAAGTAAAGCGTGAGGGCAGGCCTTGAGTCGCACTTGGGTAACTCAGTCAGCAGAGCACTTGCCTGCGAAAAGACAAGGGTCCCAAGTTTGAATCTAGGCCTGGCATTCAGTTTAATCTGCCAGGAAGCTTCACATCAATGCACGCTCCACTGCAAAGTGAAAATTTCATTCTGGGAACATCCCCCGGCTGTGACTAAGCCATTTCTCCACAATATTGTTTCTTCCATGAGTGCTAGTCTTGCAAGTTTTGCAGGAGAGCTTCTGTGAAGTTTGGTAGGTAGAAGATGAGATACTAGCAGAAGTAAATCTGTTAGGACAAGTTGTGAGTTGTGCGTGGGTAGCTCGGCCAGTAGAGCACTTGCTTACGAAAAGCAAAGTTCCCGAGTTCAAGTCTCGGTCCGGTATATAGTTTTACTCTGCCAGGAAGTTTCGTATCAGTGCGCACTCTGTTGTAGAGTGAAAATTTCCTTCTGAATTTATGTCACTGATTGTTCACTTACAAACATGTTCTATTTTAGTGTAATGATTTCCTATGTAATTATGGTGTGAAAATTAATAACAGAGTTGTAAGTGTTGAGTAACATTTCCAATCATTCCTTTTATCTGAATCTTACAGAAAATATTAAAATCTTCACAGACTACCATTTGCTTTCTTTTTTGTGCATGCGGAATAAGGGAGTAAGGTGGGAGGCAGTGGGCATATGTAGAGAGAAGTGTGGGATAGGGGCTTGCATAGATTGGGGCCGAGATGATTACAGGATCAAAGGATGTTAATGTGTTGTATAAACATAAGAACAATTCCTTTGTATGTGATTCAGGGAAGCTAATATTGGTGGAAACAGGGAAGAAAGGGTCGGGGGAAGGGGTTGGGAGGGAGGGTTGATAGTAACTGAGCTCAAGAAGATTACAAGCTTGAAAAATGTTTGTGTTATAACAACAATTCCCATCATCCATATAATTCAAAAAGGTTAGTATCGTGGGAAAGATGAGACAGGGACTGGCAGAAGCTGAGGTCAAGAAGATCACAAGAGTGAAGGGTGTTTATCTACTGAAAGAACAGACATGAGACAAATAGATGGGGTGGGGAGCAGCAACCCATATAGCATGCCACGTATGCTGCAAAGTAGGTACTGGTGTATTCAACCATGCTGTGGTCAATGGCTTGTTCCACCACAAGGTAGGCCACTTTGCTCTTCCCGTCCTCCTGACCCCCATCAGTTTGGCTGAGGCTCTTCCTTCAGGTGGACAGGTGATTAAGAATCATCCCCACACAAAAGGCTGTGCAGAAGGTACAGCACAGCTGGTATATGACAAGATTGCTTTCATAGGTAGCCTTGCCTCAGGTAGGGTGGGATGTACTTGTGACGAGACTGGAATTGGATGTAAGGGAAGGGTGCACAGGACAGGTCTTGCACCTGGTCTTTCTCGGGGATATGACTTTTGTGTCAAAGGGTTGGGGTTGCAGGAGGTAGGTGCAGAATAAGAACAGACAAGCACAGGCCACAGATTTAGCTGGCAGTGTAATACACTTTAGGCACAGGAGGGGAGGTTTTGGCAAAAATGTCCCTTATTTCAGGGCATATTGGAGGGCAGTCAAAGCCCTTTCAGAGGGTCTTATTAAGTTCTAAGAATCCTTTGTGATATTAGGTAAAGAGTGAAGTGCTCCTCTGCAGCTGGATCGTTAGGATTGTTGGAGAATTAAGGAGCATGTATATATGGCATGAAGAATTTAGCTGTGGAGTAGGTTTGGAGGGTAGTGCCTGTCTAGGGAAGTTATTGCTTATCACTGCAAATGGGACATTCATGTGTGTCTAGACCATAGTGGATAGACTTATTATTGTGGAACAGGTGGCAGCTATTGATGCGGAGCGGTTGTTGATGGTTGGTGGGGTTTATACAAGTCATGATATATGGACGGTGGTCAGTGTCTAGGAAGATGGCATGCTGAGCTGAAGAGGATCAGGTGAAATGGGTAAAAGAGAAAGCTGTGGTGGAATACAGAGAGGATGTCTTTGCCCTGTATCCAGATCATGATAATATTCTCAATGAATATGAACCAGAAAATGGATGTAGGCTCTTGAATAGTCCGGAATGTCTCCTCTAGATGCCTCACAAACAAGATGGCACATGTGGGTTGCAGGCTTTATTCGTATATCTTGTCTGCAAAGGAGAAGATGTTATTGCCAAGGACAGTTGTACATGTATATAAGGAATGAGATTATCAGTTTTGAGACCATAGGATATCGGTCATGGAGGAAACTAGTATATAGGAAGGTGGTGTCAAGAGATTCACGTCCTTTATATGGAAACTTAAGTCACAGGCAATGGACTAAATGTACTAGTCAATTACAGCAGAGATTTTATTGCTCTGGGAGCACAGTAGCCACATATCATGGGGTGACCAGGTTTATGGGTTGTGGAAAAAGTAAGGAGATGATGGACACAGGTGCAAGAATTACAGGGTTGACCTACGGCTTTGAGTACACATTGGAGGTTATGTTGGACATTTGATACGGGATCACAATGGCAGAGATTATAGGTAGAAGAGTCACATAATTGATGGGGACCTTCTGTCAGATAATCACTGTGGTTGATCGCAAAAGTGCTGGAGACTCTGTCTGCAGAGAAGGCACCCAAATCACTGTCTGTTTTATGACTGCATTGTTGGCCACCTCAATATGATAGTTGTGCTTTGCTGTTTTTAATGAGATAAACTGATGCTACAGTGTTCATTTTTTGTAAGTTAGTGTAGAAGATGTCATAAAACTAGTAAAAGCTGTGCATTTCACATATTTATTTACATTTCTAAGCAGGCTTCTGTTATTTCAATTGTGTATGAGTGAGATCATTTGTGTCAGATAAATTCACTTCAATAGTCTAGATCCTAACATTTTATGTACTATTTAAACATGCTGTTCATGTCATTTCCCCTTTATCTTTCACTTTTTTGACAAAAACTTGGGGTCTGAGTCATGATATATGCTTTTTGAGTGTTTAGTGCCAAGGAAAATTTAATCCACACTGTATCATCAGTTTTAAACTAAATTTGTGCTTTCTAGAAATTTTGGTAGTAATGTCCTCATCCAGACAATGATTCTTGTTAATTACAGTCTATGTCTACTTGATCAATGCTATATTTTGAGAATAGTCAGAAGTTTATGAGTGTAGTGTGCAATGTATCTTTGTAGTAAACGGAGAGCTGTTACAGTTGGACATTTTACAAATCTTGGAAATAAATTCTGAATTGGAAAACCATTCTCAATTAATTACAGTGTATATATTTATATAATTACTGCAATACTTCCAATTTTTCTGGTTGTAGAACAGTTTGTTCACAGGAAGTGTCTGGAAGTTTACTACAGCAATGTCAGCACAGCTCAAGTTTCAGTTTATCTGCCACCACCGACCATCACGTCAAAAATGGTGGGCATAAACTTATAGCTGGATCCTCCTATCAGCCCCCAGAGTCACGTCCAGATGTAATTCAAATATTAACTCGTTCGGATCTAAATCAATGCTGGAGCACTCTTGTAAAGAGTACAGTGAACATATCACTATCCCTTGTTTGCTCTGAGAATGAACTCAACCCAATCAGCTACTCACATACTTGAAACTCATTTGTTATCTCCTGTACAAATACCAACAATTTGGATGGTGTGGTGGTGTCAATTGATCCACCAATAGCCAATGAAAATAAAGCATTTTGAGTAACTTTTTAATTAATCCATTATATTTTCCAGTGCTGCAGTAATTGTCTATTGCATAGTCAGTCAGCTTAAATGAATTTCCACAAAATGTTTTGCTGATTACAGACAAATCTTTTCTGTGGCTACTTCCAAACAATTTCTGGCAAAATTTCTGGCCATAAATGGCTGGAACCATTTTGCTACAATGTAAGATATTTCAAAATTTGCTTATGTTGTAGTTTCTGAATGTTTGACAGGTTCTGTGAACATCACTTGCTGACATCCCAGTTCTCATTTCACAGACAAAAGTTTCTGATTACTTAGTCTGGGAAATATGAAAATTCAGGATGTTGGCCACCACACTGTCTCCTTTGGGACAGCTGCAATACTTTTTTTTCCAAATAAGATAAATTACATTATTCAGAAACATATACTTTAGTTCATCTATCCTGAAAGTTCCGCTTTGCAACTTGTTCTTTGTATTTCCTACTTGGCCATGCTTTATTTACGTAGTTGTCATCGTCTACAAGTTGTGGCAATGAATCTTAACAATAATGTCTAATAAGAGAGAAAAAAAAATTTCATATGAAAAAAGGGGTTCAAAATTTTCTAATACTGTTATTGACGAATAACGATCACGCAAATGTTTACTGGTCTCCAGAAATATATGAAGAAACTGTTGCTTACCTTTTTTGAAAAGATGGATGCACTACTCAGTAACCTGACAGAGTTCCTGCTGACAACTATGCAACCAGTCTGCATGGTGCCCTTGTTGCCGTGACTGCATTGCAAGTTTAAAAATAACGTGCAGTGAAACTTGTTAGCCAACAGCCTTGCCGCAGTGGTAACATCGGTTCCCATCAGATCACCAAAGTTAAGCACTCTCACGCTGGGCTAGAAGCTGGATGGGTGACCACCGGGTCTGCTGAATTGGGTGCACTCAGCCCTTGTGAGGCAAATTGAAGAGCTACTTGATTGAGAAGTAGCAGCTTCAGTCTTGTAAACTGACAAAACGGCCAGAAGAGTGGTGTGCTGACCAGATGCCCCTCCATATCTGCATCCAGTGATGCCTGAGGGCTGAAGGTGACACAGCAGCCAGTCAGTGCCGTTGGGCCTCCGTGGCCTGTTTGGGAGGAGTTTAGTTTTTAGTGAAACTTGTTAAAAGAACCAACAGTGAGGCTGACTGCCATGTTGCAGTTTGTGAAGCCCTGACCTACATAAAAGTTATTATTTTGTGGAGCAGCTATTTTAATGTCAAGGAAAATTGTGGATCAGTAAATTCACTAGCTAGTTGTATTAAGCGGTATGTGGCACCAGAATATATTTTCAGTGTCATAACTGGTTAGAAAGACTACACAGTATTAACTACATAGTTGTAATTTTCAAGTGTTTTAAAGCTGATTTTCTGTCCCATATTTCCAACTGATGGCACCTAGAGTTATTATTATTGACATCCAGTAACATTCTCAACAAGTGATAAAGGGCACATTGCAACAGCCAATGGAAACTTGCTCTTAAATTCAATTACCTTTAGCAGAAGCTATACTAATTGCTTATTTGGCAAAAACTGTTAACTGTTAACAGTAACCTTCAAGTAAAAAAAGTATACACTATATAAGTGAATGATAACTAATAACTTTTAGTGTTTAGACAGAACTTACATGAAGAACAATGAAAAGAAATTAATGAAGCAGACACTGTAGACTAAAAAATTAGTTCCCTGTAATTAGAGTTGTACAACAAACTAATGCACAGTTTTCCTCAATACTAACATGTGGAAAATTAACTAAGAGGCTGGAGAGTAAACAGACAACACCTGGAGAAGGAAGAGAGAGCCTTTTCTAAATCAGAGGACAGCCTCTAATCAAAAATTTAAACTATAACAGAAACAATTAGAATCAACGAGTCTATTATCCAAAAGTGGATAAATTCAGAGATTACTTCCTAACAGAGGCAGGAAACATAACATACAAAAACAGAACAAACATTGCAAAAAATATATCTAAGACATTTGTTTCAAACATACAACCAATAAAGAGGTTTTAAAAAGTACTAGATTGCTCCAAAGTAATAATCCTTCTACATACAATTAAGTCACAAAATGAACATTTGTCAGGAAGTGCAAAAACCTATTTAAGGCGAACAGTTACAGAAAACAGACTTGAAACTGTGGAGGAAAAACATTGTGGGCAACTGATAAATATATATCTATTAGTATTTTGAACAAATGACATTTTAAGCAGCTTAAATTTGTTAGTTTACACATCAGACTTAAGACATCTTCTCAAAAGAAACACCTGCTTCTCAAAGTAAACAGTCATTATTTCAACATAACAACAAATATCTGCTGTTATTCCTACTATACTACAAATAATAATTGAGGCTTGATATGAAAAAAAATACATCCTCCAACTGTCTAACACACTTTCTGTTTAACAATATTATTATGGTTCATTTTCATCAGCGTTTTCCAGCATTTTGACAGTTTTCCACTGAACCATGCCTCTATAGAAGTTCATATGTTCATTAGCAACATACTGCAGGAGCTTGCTGATGCCATGTATCTTCTTTGGAATGATTGACACTGTGTGTTCATTAGGATTTCTCACGTGGAAATGATGGTGCTCTTTCTGCCAAGGAGGTAAGTCTGAAAAGTATTTACTGTTGTTGTGTCACTCTGTTGTTGGGGTCTTCAGTCCAGAGACTGGTTTGATGGAGCTCTCCATGCTACTCTATCCTGTGCAAGCTTCATCATCTCCCAGTACTTACTGCAACCTACATCCTCCTGAATCTGTTTGGTGTATTCATCTCTTGGTCTCCCTCTAGTCACAAGTTTTTACAACACCCTGAGCTGAGCTGCCATATTTAAACACATAATTGTTGAAAATTTGAAGTGAGACCTTCCTGCCTCTGTAGTGAGGGTATGTTTTTATTTATTTATTTAGTTTTTGCAGAACTTATTCTGCCACTTTTTGTAGTGTATAGCAAGGTTAGACAAGTGCAAAGTCAAACTAAACTTACAGAGTGAACTGGCACTAGTAAGTAATTCACTGTACTGTTCGTGACTGTAAACTCAATCCTGTCAACATAATTTTCTTTTCACAACATCGAACTCTCAGTCACTTGGTAGGTATAAGTGATCTCTGATGGGGAAGTAAGGCCACATTTTGTCTAATCTCTTTAATAAAGTCAGTGCCAGAAGAAAACACACTACTGTACGATTTTTGCTTGGGTCTGCATAACCATCAGAAAACGTATGAAGTTCTTTGACATTTTCTGGAACATTTGTTTTTATATACTCATTCATTAAAGAAGACAATTCATTCGAGCTCTCTTACCCTATGCCTTCATGATACAAGTGAAAAATCTGCATTTCCAGTTTTCATATCATGAAAGGAAAACCCAATAGCTGTCTATAATAGAATACCTTCTGTACTAGTAAATGAGGTAATGGAATTTTATGCATAAGGTCTATTGAAATTTCCATTACATTTGCTTCATTCTGACATTTCTGCCTTATCTCATTAAGTTCATTGTAAAACTTCTTGGGCCATCTAGTGTGGACCATCAGTTCTGCAGCTGCTGATATCTTTGCAATTGTCATTAAGGGTGTCACTTTTCAGTTTTGTGCACTTGCTGCAGACATTTACGTAGAGCCTTCCAAATCACAAGAAATACACTCCTGGAAATGGAAAAAAGAACACATTGACACCGGTGTGTCAGACCCACCATACTTGCTCCGGACACTGCGAGAGGGCTGTACAAGCAATGATCACACGCACGGCACAGCGGACACACCAGGAACCGCGGTGTTGGCCGTCGAATGGCGCTAGCTGCGCAGCATTTGTGCACCGCCGCCGTCAGTGTCAGCCAGTTTGCCGTGGCATACGGAGCTCCATCACAGTCTTTAACACTGGTAGCATGCCGCGACAGCGTGGACGAGAACCGTATGTGCAGTTGACGGACTTTGAGCGAGGGCGTATAGTGGGCATGCGGGAGGCCGGGTGGACGTACCGCCGAATTGCTAAACACGTGGGGCGTGAGGTCTCCACAGTACATCGATGTTGTCGCCAGTGGTCGGCGGAAGGTGCACGTGCCCGTCGACCTGGGACCGGACCGCAGCGACGCACGGATGCACGCCAAGACCGTAGGATCCTACGCAGTGCCGTAGGGGACCGCACCGTCACTTCCCAACAAATTAGGGACACTGTTGCTCCTGGGGTATCGGCGAGGACCATTCGCAACCGTCTCCATGAAGCTGGGCTACGGTCCCGCACACCGTTAGGCTATCGTCCGCTCACGCCCCAACATCGTGCAGCCCGCCTCCAGTGGTGTCGCAACAGGCGTGAATGGAGGGACGAATGGAGACGTGTCGTCTTCAGCGATGAGAGTCGCTTCTGCCTTGGTGCCAATGATGGTCGTATGCGTGTTTGGCGCTGTGCAGGTGAGCGCCACAATCAGGACTGCATACGACCGAGGCACACAGGGCCAACACCCGGCATCATGGTGTGGGGAGCGATCTCCTACACTGGCCGTACACCACTGGTGATCGTCGAGGGGACACTGAATAGTGCACGGTACATCCAAACCGTCATCGAACCCATCGTTCTACCATTCCTAGACCAGCAAGGGAACTTGCTGTTCCAACAGGACAATGCACGTCCGCATGTATCCCGTGCCACCCAACGTGCTCTAGAAGGTGTAAGTCAACTACCCTGGCCAGCAAGATCTCCGGATCTGTCCCCCATTGAGCATGTTTGGGACTGGATGAAGCGTCATCTCACGCGGTCTGCACGTCCAGCACGAACGCTGGTCCAACTGAGGCGCCAGGTGGAAATGGCATGGCAAGCCGTTCCACAGGACTACATCCAGCATCTCTACGATCGTCTCCATGGGAGAATAGCAGCCTGCATTGCTGCGAAGGTGGATATACACTGTACTAGTGCCGACATTGTGCATGCTCTGTTGCCTGTGTCTATGTGCCTGTGGTTCTGTCAGTGTGATCATGTGATGTATCTGACCCCAGGAATGTGTCAATAAAGTTTCCCCTTCCTGGGACAATGAATTCACGGTGTTCTTATTTCAATTTCCAGGAGTGTAGTTTCCTTTAAAATGATTGTAATAGAACAAATATGACGCAACTGATTCTGGATGCTTTTGTTTAAAAGAATATGGATGATTTGTATATTTAGGCCAGCATTCAGGTACCTGATTTGCCCAACTGAATAATGTGCTTCCTCAACTTCAAATGATTCTATATGCTGAGCAACTTGTTCATATACTTCTGGAGGCATAGCTGTGGTTCTACTGTCCACATTTTTCCCTCTTCCATCATTAGGTGACATCCTAGCTTTTAATAGAGATATTAGTCTTTGTATTCATTTTGATGCCAATCATGAATGTTATGGAAAGCTTTTTCACACAGTTGAACTTTTCTACCATCTTTCTCAGCACAATAAGTCACTGAGTATGTTCTAGACATAAATTCTTGTCCTTTTCTTCAGCCAAGTGTTTTCACTGGTGCCAGCTGGATAAAACCTTGGAGATAAACCTCTTGAAGATGCTTACTTCCAAAATTGTTGATTCTGGTGAGTGTAGGTATATAAGCATCCTCATTAAATACTTCAAAGCATTTACAGTAACATCTGCAATGGCAATTTGAACTTGTAGTAGAAACTGTGTAGTGATACATCCCATTCTTTCAATGAGAGGTATTATGTCCTTAAATACGTATGTCAGAGAAAAGATGTTCGTGACAGAGTGTAGTTGATAAGTGGTGAGCTACCCACTGTTGGGAGGTGTTTTAAATCATAGGTGCTGATACCAAAGCTAATGATCCAGTGACTGTATGGAAATGGGTAGCAGTCAGATGACCCCACCTGGTGAGATGGAGATAGGAATTCCATGGAGCAGGCGGTGCATAAGAAAGAGCTCCATGAAATCTAAGAACACAAAATGTCAAAGATAATAAATGTATTGTAATTGTTAATAATGAAGTTGAATATCAGCTCTGTTAGGTAAATAGTACAGAGAGGCAGTATATGAGTTGGTAGCTGTCCTCATTTATCATGTATCGAGTTGTAATTTTGAAGGTAACATAAGAAGGTGAATTGCATCTCGCTTCTTATGTATGTAGTGGAATGAATGAGAATGAGAAGTTAAGTTTCAGCTGCTTTATACACATGGAGGCGAAGTTTGAGCCAAGTTGGAGGAAGAAAGCACATGGACTCAGGGCACAGACCACAGACTACCTTGACCCTGATCAATAATACTTAATGATGGCCAAATATTCAGTACCCAACATTTATTGTATATAAAAGGAGTGTTCGAGTGGCAACGTATTTAAGAGGTTGGTGCATGAGGTGAAGTATAACAAGACACCATGCAGTCCAATCCAACCTAGAACACTTCATGTGGTGAACTTAGATAAGTGTAATTAAAAAGCCACATATCAAGAAACTTTCCTAAGATAGTGCCAAGGAGAAAACACATTACCGAAAGCAACTGAAGTAAAACAACAAGACGTTCTGTAGAGAATGGACATTGAACTGTATCAGAAACAAATAATAAAACTGTGTGAAAAAGGAAGAAGATCTCTATTGGGGAGAAGCAAATCAATATTCACCCAACAAAAGTACATAATCCAAAAAGGAGTTGTCAAAAGATAGCAACCCATCTGCAGTCATCGGCACATTGCATCCTACCTGCAGTTTCTCAGTAGCACAGAGTCGTCCACACATTGCAGCCCATATGCAAGCAAGACAGCAACCTGCAGCTGTAAGCAACTAGTGGTCAATGCGCAGACCACCAAAAGCATGGAGTATAAAGTAAATGGTGAGCTGTGCTTGCGACCAATTTAAAAAGTTGTGTGTGTTGTGAGTGATACAATAAGACAAGTGTAGAATACAATTAATTTTAAAATTAAAACCATTAGTATAGATGATAAATGTATTGAGACAAGAGGTAAAATATTTATTTATGCCTGTCATCACAAGAAATATGACCACATCAGGAGAAATGAATTTACACATAATTTTGAAAAAAAATGATGAAATTATTAACCAGACACAAAATCAGTTTAAAGACATTAATAATAAAATACAGTCATCCAAGGAGAAGGTAACTACAAGTAATGATGACAGATTTGCTCGAGTTGGTGAGAAACTTGAGAATTTGGAGGAGCACTCAGCAAATACAGTAGATCATAAATTAAACAATGGAAAATCCAGGATGGAATGTAACAATATTATGAGAAGGAAAGTTGCCACTCACCATATAGTGGAGATGCTGTGTCACGGATCAGCACAACAAAAAGATTTTCATATTTAAAGCTTTCGGCCAATGGTCTTTGTCAACAAGCCCCACCGTTCAGCCACAGAGGAGCATTCCCCTCGTAACTCATTACTACCCAGGACTGCAGCAACTGACTTACATTCTCCGCCAGGGTTTCGATTACCTCTCGTTGTGTTCTGAAATGAGAAATGTCCTGCCCACTATCCTTCCCACCCCTCCCACAGTGGTATTCCGCCATCCACTGAACCTACACAATATACTCGTCCATCCTTATACAACCCCTGCTCCCAATCCCTTACCTCATGGCTCACACCCTTGTAATAGACCTAGATGCAAGACCTGTCCCATAATCCACCCCCACCTACTCCAGTCCGGTCACTAACATCACCTATCCCATCAAAGGCTGGGCTGCCTGTGAAACCAGTCATGTGGTCTACAAGCTAAGCTGCAATCACTGTGCTGCATACTATGTAGACATGACAACCAACAAGCTGTCTGTCCGCATGAATGGCCACTGACAAACTGTGGGCAAGAAACAAGTGGACCACCCTGTTGCTGAACACGCTGCCAAACATGATACCCTTAATTTCAATGACTGCTTCACAGCCTGTGCCATATGGATCCTTCTCACCAACACCAGCTTTTCTTAATTGCGCAGGTAGGAACTTTCCCTGAAATACATCCCATTCCAGCACTACACTACTGCCCAACCTGCAGCACTTCACTGTCCACCATCCCTACCACACTATCCCTCCCCCTCCCCACCCTAGCCGCCTCCTTTCCCCCACCTAGTCGCCACTCCCATCATGCACTGGTGCTGCTGCTCACAACGTAGTTTCAGTTGCCTGAGACTGCAGTCATGTGTGTGAGTTGTGTTTGTGTGCATATGTGTGTCTATTGCTGACAAAGGCCATTGGCCGAAAGCTTTAAGTGTCAAAATCATTTTGTTGTGCCTATCTGCGACTCAGCATCTCCACTATATTGTGAGTGGCAACTTACCTTTTCATAAGATCATAAATTAAATGCTTTTAAAAACATAATTCATACTGAATAACAAATCAAATCTCAGATGGTATACTCCATATCAATTCAGGCAGGCTAAGAAAAAAATCCAACCTTCACGGTCTTGGATGTTACTGAATTTAGCATATGTTAAAATGGACTAAGTAAGGAACACATATTTTTTTGTTTTCTCCAAAAAAAATTCTGCTCTGAGATAGAGCCCTCTAAAGATGACACTGCGGGTACCATTTTGAAGATGCGATCCTGGGAAAAAATTTTAAAATCTCTGGAACAGTTCTACATATTTTGTCATTTTTTATTTCTTTTTATTTGAAAGATAATTGCTTTACAATTACAAAGAAATAGTCCATTTGTACTTATCTGTCAAAGTTTTTTTACTATAGTGTTCTGAACTTTTTTTATAATTTATGGATTTTTTTTTTTTCAAAAATGCCAATCCATAAAATTTTTATTTTTATTTTTTTCTGTTGATTAGTACCTTAAGATTCTACATTCAATGAAAAGGAGAACTTCCACTTTTAAGTTGAACAGGTCTTATAAACAACTGAAATTTTTGCCATACATAACCACTTTATCACATAACAGGGTCATAAAAATCAAAACCTAGCCTTATTTAACATAATTTTATTTTTGAAAGATGAGTAAGAGACACATTTTTCAAGCATTTTAAATGGTGCCAAAATGTATGTGAAAGATTCAAAGACTTAAAGGTTTCAATTTATACAACTGCTGTGTACTCTGTTTTGTACTCAAATTAGCCAGTCAATGAACTAAAAATGTGTTCCACTGCTTCAGTGTCTTCCTTTGATATAGAGTGATGTCTCCCTGTTGAACCAGTAGGAACTGGAGTACTTACTATGTTCAAAAAATTGTGAACAGGAAGTGAGCACTGACGGGATTGTTGCTGTCCTTCAGCTGGAAACCTATATCCAGCAGCTGGTCCATGTGGTAGTATACAGTTCACTACAATTTCGTTTAACACATAACTGATGTCTATAATCTCTGCAATCAACCAGTCACAGTCAAACACACACGCCACAAACATCCCCCTTCTCAGGTAGTGAATCTGAATATTATCCTGCCGTTTCTGGGGTGTTGGCCGAACAAACAAAATTTCTTCTTTCTTGCTCTTTAAAGCGCATACAGTATGAGTTTGCCCATCACTCTGAGTCCAAAAATGTGTCTTCCGAATTCCTTTCACAGGAGTAATTTTTTTGGACCATTCTTCTTTTTACTGTTAATGGAATTCTTCGATTTCCTCTTTGGACAAAAGAATGAGGACGTGTAAGATTTCATGACCCTCGTAAAATATGTCTGCTTGTGTCTGGATCTGTGCGGATGAATGTGTGTGTGTGTGTGTGTGTGTGTGTGTGTGTGTGTGTGTGTGTGTGTGTGTGTGTGTGTGTGTGTGGGGAGGGGGGGGGGGGGGTGCGCGTGAGCGAGCGAGTGTATACCTGTCCCTTTTTCCCCCTAAGGTAAGTCTTTCCGCACCCGGGATTGGAATGACTCCTTACCCTTTCCCTTAAAACCCACATCCTTTCATCTTTCCCTCTCCTTCCCTCTTTCCTGATGAAGCAATCGTGGGTTGCGAAAGCTTGAATTTTGTGTGTGTGTTTGTTTGTGTTTGTTAGTGTCTCTATCAACATACCAATGCTTTCGGTTGGTAAGTTACATCATCTTCATTTTTAGATATATTTTTCCCACGTGGAATGTTTCCCTCTACTATATAAAATATCTTAAACTGTTACAGATACAGATTTTAAAAAATTCTCCGAAATATGCATCTACAAAATGGTGTTTGCAGTGTCATCTTTGGAGGTCTGTATCTCGGGGCAGGAATATTTTTGGAGAAAACAAAAAAAAAAAATACGTGTTTCCTACTTACTCCTGAATTTTAACATATGCTAAATTCAATAACATCTGAGACTACGAAGGTAATCCCTCTGCCTGAAGTGATACGGTTATGCCAGATGCACAAATTCATATTGAGCTTTTAGAGCAAATGAGCCAGAATGAAGATTCAGTTTCTTCACACGATATCTTTATGGGTTTGGAGGAAAAAGTACAGGGCTTAAACGATCAAAAATTTCAAGAAAGTGCACAAACTTTAAATAGTGTATAGATTTCCAGGGATGAAGTAACTCATCCAAATAATGAATTTTAACAATTGTGGGATGAGTTAGCTAAAACAAGACAAGAGATCACAGAAAGTCAGTGTACAGGGAAATATTTAGATGCAAATAGCTTATCAGAAGAACTACAATTAGGCAGCAGCATGAAACTATACAAGAATATCCCAAAATTTAAACCTGATGGAGATGTACACCCAACATACTTCTTACAAGTTTTTTCGAGATATTTATCTCAACAATGGGAGGATTCTCAGAAAACAGATTTTGCATTAATTTATCTAGTAGGGGATGCTGCTGAGTGGAACAATTTACTTCATGGAAAGATTTTCAAGAGAAATTTAGACGTAAATACTGGTCACAAACCATACAAGAAACATTAACTTTAGATTTACTCAATCCAAAGCTCTACAATAGCTCATGGGGAAGTTTTAAAAAGGATACTGAGTAGCATTTAACATGATATAATATTTAGACAACCCACTAGACGTGTCAGACTGGACTATCCAAAAGAATGCATTATTTTGGAGATTCAAGAAAGACTAAAATAGAGATTGTGTGTATCACAAATAGTGGAGTTTGATTTACTTAACTTTATTCACAGAGGATATAGGCACTTTTGAGACATACATGTATAAAAAACTCTAATAGTATTTTTTGACTTTCTTACTTCTCAACTGTGTGGACGAACTCTGAATTCCTTCTTTCCATATTCATATGTCTCTACTGCTGAGACCCTTTTCTGTTTTCTGTGTCAACAGCGATATTCGGCGCAGAATGATTATACAGTCAGTCTCTCTCTCTCTCTCTCTCTCTCTCTCTCTCTCTCTCTCTCTCTCTCACACACACACACACACACACACACACACACACACACACACACACACACACAGAGGCAAACAGTGTACAATCATGCACACTTTCTCAAGCAGATGTAGGAAACATTGTAGAAACAAAAATAGTTTTTTTAGGAATTAGCCTTGTCACTTTTACGATGGGAGGAATAAAGTGGCCAGGTATCACAAAAACCCAAAGATAACAATCATCCTGGATTTTGCATTGTTTAACCCAAAGATGAGAGTGACAAGCCAAAATGTAGAAGGAAAGGGGTATCGGAGAAGAGTAGCAATAGGAAGAACAGTCAGGCAGGAGAACTGCCCAGAGAAAGTCATGAGTCTGTAGGGGGCTGTTGAGAGAGGAAAAAGACAGGGAGGAGAAAGACAAGGGAGAAGTAATGGAGTACTCAAAATAATAGTAAAGAAGCTATGTGATGCTCTCTGTGGGAGTTTATGAGTACGTTACCACAGAGAAGGGAGCCAATACCAGGATCGGGAGGACCCAAACCACTTTGTAGGAATTTATAGGTAAGTTGCCCCAGATAAGGGAACTTATACCAGGTTTAAGTGGACTCAAGGACAGGAGAACCTCAACCACTTTATGGGAAGAGAGGTACATCACATTAGCAAGGGTATGAAGTTGGAGGGAAAAGTACTTAATCCCTGGAAGAGCAGTGTTGAGAAATGTTTATGAATATTATTATTTGCACAAGGGTAGAGACCTTGAATAAGGAAGCATTTCCCCCATACAGATTAAACAAAATTATTAAAGTTAAGTAATTTACCCGTTTACGAGGACACAATGTAATCTCTCAGTGCTCTGACATTTGATCCTAGAATTATAGATAATATTTACCTTCTCCAAGAAAGAAAGAAAGAGATTTTCGTACAAGGTATAACAAAATATTTGTTAATGGTAAAACCAAATGCACAAAAATACTAACTGCAATGATAAAATTAAACAAAAACTGAAACTGATAGCAAAGTTATATCTATTTATGTAACACTTGTATAATAATTAATATTGAATGTGTGGTCACGGCACCTTTTCTCTTAGTGGAGGGATATGTAGTGATGCATCCCATTCCTTGAATGAGAGGTATCACATCCTTAAATACGTATGTTAGAGAAAAGATGTTCATGACAGTGAGCAGTCAGTAAATAGTGAGCACCCCACTGTAGGGATGTGTTTTAAATCATAGGTGCTGATACTAGAGCTAATGATCCAGTGTCTATATGGAAGTGGATAGCAGTCCGATAATCCTACCTGCTGAGGTGGAGGCAGGACTTCTTTGGAGCAGGCGGTGCAAAAGAAAGAGGTCCATGAAATCTAAGAAAGTGAAACGTTAAAGATAACAAATATATTGTACCTGTTAATTATCAAGTCGAATATCAGATCTGTTATGTATGTCTGTATTGAGTTGTAATTTTGAAGATAATAATAGAAGGTGTATTACATCTGATTGGTTGGTTTGGGTATAAAGGGACCAAGCCACAGGGTCACCAGTCCCTTTTTCCTGACGCAAGCAAGACTCAAGGTACAAAAACACCAAAAGTATGTTTCAGAAAGTAAAAGTGGGAAAAGGAATGGCAAACCACACCTAAACAGAAAACGAATGGAACAAACAAAAAATGGAGAAAACATGCACCACAAGGAAAAGTAGGAGAAGGTATTAAAACCATAGAGCAGATGGTCTGGGCTGGCTGATCACAATAATAAAAGAGGATGAGCCAGCCGCTCTGCAACACATTAAAATGTCCACCCCAAAAAGACAAGGCAAAATGAACACATGTAGGAAAAAAGACAACCACAAAAACAAACAATGCAAAGAAAGTGCAAAATTGGACGGAGGGTGGCAGACTCAGAGAGAAAGCTAAATGCCCAACCTTAGATGGTATGATAAGAACCCCCTCCATCACGAATAAAACGAAATCTGCTGTTGAGGCATTGTCGCCCAACACCAAAGGTAAGGTGCTGGGAAGGTTAAAAGTCCACCAGAGATCAGCTAAAAGTGGGCAGTCCAGCAAGATGTGGACGACAGTCACACGTGAGCCACAGTGGCACTGAGGTGGGTTCTTTGGTACAGAGGAGGTAACCATGTGTTAGCCACGTATGGCCAATGTGGACCCGGCAGAGAACCACAGAGTCCCTGCGAGAGGCCCGCATGGAGGTCTTCCACACATTTGTTGTCTCCTTAATGGCACACAGTTTGTTGTGCGTACTGAGATTATGTCATCCCGTCCCCCAACGCTGAAAACCCTTGCGGCGTAATAATGATTGCAGGTCTGTTACAGGGATGCTGATCTCCAGAAGCGGTTTCCGTGTAGCCTGTTTGGCCAGCCTGACGGCAAGTTCACTTTTTGGGATTCCAACATGGCCTGGGGTCCACACAAACATCACGGAATGACTGGACTGTTCCAGGACATAGATGGAATCCTGGATGGTCGCTACCAAAGGGTGGCAGCAGTAGTACTGGTGGATAGGTTGTAGGCTGCTGAAGGAGTCAGTACAGAGACGAAACGACTTGCCAGGGCATGTGCGGATGCGCTCAAGAGCACGAGAAATGGCTGCCAGCTCTGCAGTGAAAATACTGCAGCCATCTGGCAAGGAGTGCTGTTCAATATGTCCCCCATGAACATATGTGAAACCAACATGACCATCAGCTATTGAGCCGCTGGTGTAAACCACTTCATGTTCCCGGTACATGTCAAGATTCAAGAGGAAGTGACAGCAGAGAGCTGCAGGATTAACTGAGTCCTTAAGACCATGTGAAAGGTCAAGTGAAACTTCAACCTAGGTCTACTCCATGGAGGGGTACGTGAATGGACGTCGAGTATAGATGATAAAGGCAAGGACTCCACTTCAGACAGAAGAGATCAGATGTGAACCGCAACCATAAGCCCCAACCTGGGCCTCCAATGCGGGAGATGAACCGCCATAGATGGGAAAAGGAGACGGTAATTAGAATGCTCAGGAGAACTACGAATGTGTGCAACGTAAACAGTGAGCAGTTGTGCACACCAAACCTTCAATGGAGGGACTCCGGCCTCCACCATGACACTGGTCACCAGACTTGTCCTAAAAGCTCCTGTTGCCAGTCGAACGCCACAATGGTGCACTGGGTCGAGTAAACGCAATGCTGAGGGTGCTGCCCAACCATAAACCAGACTCCCATAGTCAAGGCAGGATTGAACAAGGGCCCTGTAGAGCTGCAGTAGTGTAGAGCAATCTGCACCCCAGTTGGTATTGCTCAGGCAGCGTCGAAAACCAGTCCTAGGAATTGATATGTCTCCACTACAGTGGTAAAGTGCGGGTTCTGGATGAACAGTATGGCGCCAACAGAAGTGCATGACACACAACTTTGCGGCTAAAAACTGGAAGCCGTGGGCTAGAGCCAATGACTGCGTCTTGTGGATGGCTCCCTGTAGGCGCCACTCGGCAACACCAGTACTGGAGGAGCAGTACGAAATGCAGAAGTCATCGGCATACAGAGAAGGTGAGACGGATGGCCTGACAGCTGCTGCTAGACTGTTAATGGCCACTAAAAATAGACATACACTCAATACAGAGCCCTGTGGGACCCCATTCTCCTGGATAGGGGGGGAGGACTATGGGGGGCACTAACTTGGACACGTAAAGTATGGAGCGATAGGAAATTTTGGTTCAAAATCGGGAGCGAGCCCCGGAGACCCCACTCATATAATGTGGCAAGGATATGAAGTCGCCAGGTCGTGTCATAAGCTTTTCGTAATTGAAAAAGATGGCAACCAGGTGTTGGCATCTGGAAATGACGGCAGACTCGGGGAAACTAGATTATCGGTGGTACAGCGACCCTGGCAGAAACCACCCTGGCGTGGAGCCAGTAGGCCACGTGACTCCAGGACCCTACACAACCGCGGACTTACCACACGTTCTAAGAGCTTACAAAAAACATTGGTGAGGCTGATGGGTCAATAACTATCCACATCAAGTGGGTATTTGCAGGGTTTGAGCACTGGAATGATGGTGCTCTCTTGCCCTTGCGATGGAAATAAGCCATCGCACCAGATCCGGTTGAAGATGATGAGATGTTGCTTGTAGTCGAACAAGAGATATTTGATCACCTGACTGTGGATCTGATCTGGCCCAGTAGCTGTGTCAGGGCTATGTGCAAGTGCACCGAGGAGCTCCTACTCTGTAAATGGAGCATTATAGGGTTCACTGTGATGTTCAGTGAATGAGAGGGCTTTCCTTTCCATCCACCTTTTGAGGATGCGAAATGCTGGGGGATAATTCTCCAAATTCTCCAACATGGAGGCTCAAGCATAGTGCTCACCAAAGTGCTTGGCAATGGCGTTTGTGTTGGTAGATAACATGCCATTGATGTTAATGCCAGTGACACCTGTTGGGGTGTGGTACCCAAAAACACATCTGATCTTCGTCAAGCCTTGCAAGGTGACGTATGTCACACAATGGTTGAAATGTACCTTTCCCAACACTCCTGTTTCCATCTTTTTATAAGCTGCCGAACATGGGTACGGAGCTGTTTAAAAGCTATTAGGTGCTCTCGGGAAGGGTGTCACTTATGTTGCTGTAGAGCCTGCCAATGCTCTTTAACGACCTCAGTGATTTCTGGTGACCACCAAGGTACTAACTTTTGGCGGGGGCAGCCTAAAGAAGAAGGGATCGTGTTTTCCGCCACAAAAATGCTCGTTCCAGGGGCCTGCTCAACTACCGCATCACTGGTACCATGTGGGGGAGATTCAATGGTGACAGCAGAGGTGAAAGCTTTCCAGTCTGCCTTGTTTAAAGCCAATCTTGGTAGACGTCCAGGAGAATGGCACTGGGGGAGTGACAGGAAGATGGGAAATGGTCACTACCACACAAGTCATTGTGGGCTCTCCAGTGGACAGATAGGAAATGTCCTGGGCTCCAGAGGGATAAATCAATGGGTGAGTAAGTGCCATGAGCCACACTGAAATGTGTGGGGGGCCCCAGTGTTTAAGAGGCAGAGGTCGAGTTGAGACAGGAAAGTTTCGACATCTCTACCTTGACCAGTAAGCATGGTGCTGCCCCACAAGTGGTTATTGGCATTAAAATCTCCCAAAAGTAGGAATGGTTTATGGAGTTGTTGAATCAGTGCAACCAATGTGTTCAGGGATACTGCACTATCTGGAGGAAGATATACATTGCAGACAGTTATTTCCTGCATCGTTCTTATCCTGACAGCCACAGCTTCAAGAGGGATTTGAAGGGGCACAGATGCACTGCATACTGATTTCAGGACAGACACAAACTCCACCTGACACACTAATATATTCGCTACGGTTCTTGTAATATCCCCTATAGCTGCAGAGGGCAGGGGTCCGCATTGCCGGGAATCAGACTTCCTGGAAAGCAATGTAGAATGCAGGTGTAAAGCTTAACTGTTGCCATAGCTCAGCCAGGTGGTGGAAAAATCCGCAGCAATTCCACTGGAGGATGACGTTATCATGAGGCTGGGAAGGCATGAAGCATGCAAGAAGGCAGATTAAGCCTCAGGGTCACCTGCTGCCACCAACTGAGTATTTGTATCCATTCCTATTGTGGTTGAGACATCAGTGAGATCCAGGTCCTCAGGGGACACTGAGATCTCCACCTCATCTGCAGGTGAAGTACTGGTAGGGAGTGGTAGTGTTGAGGCCACTGGAGGGTCCCTTTTTTTAGCAGACTGCTTTGTTTGGTTACCCTCTTGCTTCTCTTTAGGGGCTTGCTGGGAGGACTTCTCCCAAGTAGCTTCAGGCACGGAGGAAGACTGTGAAGCTCTTCGTCCAGCAGCTTTTGGCTCCTTTAGCCACTGACAAGTGTCCGTTGTGGCATTAGTGGAGACCTTGGGAGAGAGGGTCCCAAGGGACTCCTTCCACATGAGAGGAGCTGGAGAAGGCTGTCGCTTCTCCAGCTGGGGGGAGGGAACTGATTCCCCCTGCATTTGGAGGGGGGGGGGGGGGGTCTTGCTCCCAAAGTACCTACTTTGGGAGCAACGGAAGGAGATTTTCACACTACCACCAAGGGGGTGGATGTATTCTGGAGGCTCGGAGGGCCCACAGTTTGTGGCACAGAGTGTGGTACAACTGGTACTTGTGACAGCGATGGTAATGTAGTGGCAGCATATGTGGTCATAAAGTGAACGGGATGTAATTGTTCAGATTTATGTTTAGCCTCTTGGTAAGTCAACTGGTCCAGGGTCTTTTACTCCATGATTTTCCGCTCCTTTTTGGAGTACTGTGTAGTCTGGCGATCAGTAACTCCACAGTTGATACAAGTGGGAGGAGGTGCACATAGAGTATCTGGATCCAGTGGACATCCACAGTCTTGACATGTGGCACTTTAAGTGCAGCGGGAAGACATGTGCCTGAGTTTCCAGCACTTAAAGCACTGCATAGGGGTAGGGACGTATGGTTTAACGTCACAGTGGTAAACCATCACCTTGACCTTTTCAGGCAATGAATCACCCTCAAAGGCCAAGATGAATGCACCAGTAGCAACCCTGTTGTCTTTGGGTCCCCTGTAAATACGCTGGATGAAATTAACACCCTGACATTCTAGATTGGTGCAGAGCTCATTGTCAGACTCCAAGAGGAGGTCGCAATGGAAAATAATCCCCTGGACCATGTTGAGGCTTTTATGGGGAGTAACGGAAACAGGAATATCACCCAGCCGGTCACAAGCGAGTAATGCCCAGGATTGGGCTGAGGATGCTGTCTGAATCAAGACTGCACTGCTTCTCATCTTGGACAGTGCTGTCACTTCCCCAAACTTATCCTCAAGATGTTCAACAACAAATTGAGGCTTCACAAGTAGAAAGTGCCCCTGTCCATTCTGCTACAAACTAAACACTAAGGCGAATATGGCTATCTTCTTTCTGTAGCCCTACATTCCTCTTGGTGTATCAAGGGAGGGAAACGATTTAGGGTCATATCTGTCAGCATTGCACTTGATCTAGCTCGTTTTAGAGACTGCTGGCACTGCACAGTCACCAGCAAGTCTGCTTCAATGCGGGTCATCCGCCCTGAAGCCACCCACTCTGATCAGGGGCTCACCCTACGGGCACCACCCAACCATAGCAAAGGCCACCTGGCATGATGACTGTTGCCGGAAGTCCTGATGCCCCAATCAGACAGGCAGCTACTCCTTGGCATATGTGGGGAGTTTACAGCTCAGGCATCAGCAGTGAGATCCCCGTGTTTCAGTGGCTACCACCAAATGGGTACATGACAGCTCCACCACAACAGACTGGCTACCGTGCTCGATATTGAGCACAGAGAAATCTAATATTGTCATAGGCGTGAAAGAGGACAGGAGACGAAGGAAGAAGAAGACATACCCCGGAAAGTGTACTCGCCCAAATAGTTGAATTGCAGGTGGAGATGCAAAGCCATGACAAGAGTTTCAGGAGATCAAATCGAAGGGCACTATGGATAACCCATGCACCAAATAAGGTGTCCTTCCGCATATGGACCGCACTTCTGTAGAATTTGGAAAGTGGCAGGCCAAACCATAAAATGGGACCTGGACTTACAGGGCAGAAAAGTGAGAGACTCCTTTTGGTCGCCTTTTACGACAGGCAGGGATACGTCGGGCGTATTCTAATCCCCGGACCCGCAGGGGGTGAATTGCATCCGACTTCTTATTTTTATGGTGGAGTGAATGAGAATGAGAAGTTTATTTTCAGTAGCTTTATCTGCAGTCTGTACAGAAGCAAAGTCTGAGCGAAGTTGGAGGAAGGAGGCACATGGATTCAGGGCACAGACTACCTCAACCCTGATTAATAATACCTAATGGCGACCGAATATTCGGTAAGCAATATTCATTGTACATAAAAGGAGCATTCAGGTGGCAATGCATATAAGAGGTTGGTGCATAAGGTGAACTTTAATGAACCACCAAGCAGCCCAAGCCAACATGGAACACTTCAACTGTTTTACCTGAATAGTAGACATATGATTTGCCCTGAAGCTTGGACCTTTTAATTCTAAACTGTTTATATGACACTACTCTTCGTATCCCTCTCTTTTTCTTTTCTTACACAATTCCTTAGACACAGTATTACTTTCTCCTGAAGACATTATTTGAGTATATAGGGTGAAAATTAACAAAACTGACAAACTGCATGGATGGATGCCTGACTGGAAATGAAGGAAAAAAAGGTTCCGTGAACATGTGTCTGAAAATGGATCATGTGCATGCAACGAAAACAAATCATCCCAGAATGCAGTACAGTGCTGCATCAAATCCACATCATAACAGATGTTCAAAGTAGTCTCCATGGCATGCAAGCACCCATTCACATATTGTTTAATGGATTGTCACACTCTTTCGCACGTTCCGGGCTCTCTCTGAATAGTATTACAGGCTTTGTGAACACGCTGTTGACGGGTCTGCACATTGGAACTGGTTCAGCATACACAATGCTTTAAGATGACCTCAGAGGTAAAAATTCAGGGGGTTTAAGCCTGGCGATCTACCAGGCCATGCCATGATGATTATGCACACTGAAGATGCCAGTTCTGGTATAGGTTGCTTTGTCCGTAAAGAAGACTGATGACAGAAATCCAATAATTGTGGTCTGGTGCAAAAACCATGGACAAAATCCTTCCTGTAGAGGAAAAGCTGCTGCTGATAATCCTTGCACTCACTGCAGGTGATAGAGAAAGTAACAGTTCTCACACTTTGGCTTACACCATGTTGGCAGCCTACTTTCCAGGGGCTTGTACCAGGGTTGTCTCAATAACCTTTAGAATCCGGTCTTCCAAATCTAGTGTATGCACAGTAACCCACCTCCCTCCACATTTGTCTGTCTGAAAGAACCCATGATTGCACAAACACCCAAAGAGGGCTTAAAATGTCGTGTGATGTGGTTGGTGTCCATGAAGATTTTGGTGTAACTGTGCTGCCTCTTGACCATTTCCATCTGCCTGGCCATACACAAACACTATCTCGGTTTGTTCATGACATGAATACCGGACCATTCTGCTACTTACAGCACACTGCATCAATCACAAAGCCTGCAATAAACAAGGAACTCATGGAGCATGGCTAGAGGAACTTCGTCAGTGCCATCTACTGTGGCACATGTCCATAGGATCTTTTTTCCTCCATTTCCAGTCAGGAATCCATGTCAGTTTTATTAATGTTCACCCTGTAGTTTCAATACATCTCAATGTTAGACACAAACTTGGAAATTAACATTGAAAAGCATCATAAAACAATAAACAGTCAACTGTTCTTGGTTATCATGTGAATTGCTGTCATCTATGCGTATGACGTACAGCAGATGGTGATGCCATGTAGTCACAGTTTGTGTATCTTCCACCAGAGGAAATATATTGGCACTCATTTTGAACAGGATACAAGTGAATGACTTGAGTCTGGTTTAAAATAAAATAAACATAACATTTTATGCAGTGATAAAATGGGTAGCAATTGCCTAGACAATTCAATCAAAAACTTGTATTTAGGGATGTACATCACATGAAATCATATATAACTATTTTCCTCATTTAGTGACTTAACCCTCTTTCAGAATAATCAATTCAATTGTTTTTCTAGTAACATATTACTGTCATCTGCTGACTTATGCAGCTTTGTAATCAATCAATAATTAAAGGAATATTCCTAATAGAATGTATTGTACAGCTCCTTTTGACAATGTAGACCATATGATTCTACTTGGTAAACACAACTTTTGAAACACTGATCGATCTCAATTGCATTGATGGTGTTTTAGCCTCATAAAAGTAGGCAGTGGGTCAAATTAACCAGATTTGATTGTAGAACTAATACATTGGGAGCTTAGGTTTCATATTCCCTGTAGCTTAAACAGATGCTTGCTAGACTCCGCAATCAATTCTGATTATTGTCTTTTATTTTTTTGCTATATTCACTGTTTGCATAAGTGAAGAGTTACCCCATAATATTGTTCTGTAGACATTGGTCAACGAAAGTAAGCAAAATAGTTTAATTTACCGATCTGTGTGTCTCGAAAGTTGGCAGTATCCTTACGGCAAAAATAATTAAAGCTAAACATCTTACAAGGAGAGGTCACCAGGAGTGGGTTCTACTTTTTGACACCATCTACTGGGCTGTGCAGGTAAGGGGCACCAGTATCACATCCTGCAGTCATTCACATTGTGTGAAATAAAGCCTCCCATGACTCGGTAGAAATAATTAATTATCTATGTCAAGGGAAAGATATTGTTTGCATTAACTGCACCGATCACGTAACGCTGATGGTCTGAGTGTTAATGCCAAGCTTACTGCGATCGGCACGGCATTAACATCTCTGTTACTACTATAAATTACGATGCGTGACCGACTTTGCGCTCTCTATTGTTCTAGCACTTTCCTGTTAACCGCTCGAACAATCAGATTCTACTTTGTAAGACATGTTAGCTCTATTTCTTAATATTGTAATTATTATTTTTGTCTTATGATGTATTATTCATCGCAATTACCACAATATTATTATTTCCCACAATGATTTGCTCTGCTGAAGAGCATTATAATTTCTAAACAGGAAATGTTAAACTTTATTAACGATAACTAATTTTCACCTTAAGTTAGCAAATTCCATTGTGTTTTCTTGGCAGAAACTTGTAAACGTACGAAATAATTTTCCTGAATAATAACCTGAATTGTTGTAGAGAGAGAGAGAGAGAGAGAGAGAGAGAGAGAGAGAGAGAGAGAGAGAGAGAAGAGAGAGAGAGAGAGAGAGAGGTTTTCACAAAATTATTTAGTAGATAGATTTCCAGAGTCTCAGATATTCTATATTTCATCATTAGTCGACCCCACTTCTGGACACTAATAAGAAATGATACTTTTCTTTGCTAAGTTTTACCCTGCTCCTTAAATGCTAGCCATCATACAAACCAAAAATGATACATTTACCGCTGAATGACTTCTTCCAGAACTTCGCTACAGAAACTACAAAAGGTAATTCTCATGTTGCTGACTTAACTTATAAAAGTTACTATTTACAGTCAATAGAAGTAATCTCAATTAAAAAATATTCTCTCTATTTAACAAGATAAATAGAAAGTTATATTTTAATGGCACCCAATGTTGGGCCATGGTTTATAGTATATCTTGCAATTTTGTGAAAATCAAATTTCTCTACATCTAATATGAAAATTTTGTTCTTTTTCATACTACAATCTGATGTACTCCATTACGAGCTATTGTAATCGTCAATTCCATGTATTCAAAGCCAAAAAGCAACGAATAAGGTAAAATCACACAAATGAATTTTTATTTTTGCTCTTTCAAGTTCGTAGTTTTTTCTTCAGAAAAAATTTCCTTTGATGCTCAGTAGAAGTCAAATCATAGTTAGAAGTAGTATTAATCAGTGAATTTTGGAAGGGAGTGCTATGGAAAAGCAACGCAAGATTGTTTTTTCGTGTGCAAAAAGGAACACGAAATGGCCAATTTGGCCAAGCACTGATAAATGAACTTCGCAGAGGAAAATTAATTTATTCATTCTTGTGAATTATTATTATTGTGTGTTAATTTTAAGAGCAAATATCCGTGTGAAGATCTCTCTGACTTTGAATAACTTTTTGTTACGGTATGGTAAAAGTAGGAAAGAAAGATAATTTTCCCGCTGAAGTAATGGCTTCACCAGCTAATATTGATAGCGAAGCAGAAAATAATGATTCTTTAATGGATCTGAACTTTGACCCATTAGAAAACCCACTACTTGATCCAAATATGACAGAGAATTTAATAAAAGTGCAGTAAAATGCTGACGCTAATATAGGTGTCGAACAGGGCGAACGAGAGACAGAAAAAAACGCAATCTTAGCAGTAATGGATGTAAGCACTTTGCTCAACCCAATTACCACTTTCTTACAAAAACTTTAAATGTGTGTGTGCAACTGCGAAATTAAAGCTGAACTAGGCACCATTAAATCCGAGCTAATTACAATGAAGGCAGCTTGTGCTCCAATTTTAAATCAAGTCACCAAACTTGAAACTGACGTGAGCGAGTTGAAAACCTCTCATGATGAAGTAAAGACGAATGTGGAAACTTCAACTTCTGCAGTCACCAACATTAAGCTCAACAACAAGAAAATCCTGGACAAACAATTAGAAAGTCTCAGAAAACAATTAAATAAAGGCATATCCAATTGGATAGCAGACAAGGAATCTGAAATTGATTCAAAAATAAATGTAGCAGTCAACAATGCTGTGCAGCAGATGTGTTCCAGCGCGGAAGCAAATTATGATGAAGTACGTGATGTGCATTCCAATAAAAAAGACAAAGAAAATCCTATGTGGAAGCAAGAGATAAACCTGGAAAGAGTTATGTCAAGTGATACCAGATTGGAAAATAATTTTCCATCACATTGTGAAAATCTTATCATTGACATTACACCCACTTACGGGAATGAAAAAGTATTTCAATCACCTGATATAATGCCCGTCCAAGAAAAACACAAAAATGAACCGTGTGCTAGAACCACCAAGATAGAACAAAGTTTGTTGAAACATCGACATTTCCAAACTTTTTCCGAAGAGAAGAAGTCAGTCCACCCCACTGTCTTCATATGAGAATTCAAGAACATCTTACGACGATGTTGGATGGAGTATCAGAAGATACAGTTCATTATGTCGTACATCACAGGTGTTGCAGCTTTGTGGGCGAGCAAAACATCAGAAGTGTGTGACACATTAGCAGATTTTGAATGAGCATTTCCTTCCAAGTACTGGTACACGGGTATTCAAGAGCGATTGCGCAAAGAAGTGTATTCGCCGGAATTGTACAACCCACATAAGGGAAGCTTGCAGAAGTACTTTGAAAGATACACTGCAAAGACGAGGTACTGGTAGGAGCCAATCTCGCACAGGGAAGTGCTCCACATACTAAAGGCAAAGCTTCCTATCCAGCTAATAGAAAAGTTGATTAATGTACCGGATGAGGACTTGGAACAGTTTCTGTCCATGACCAACTCACTCGATCTCATCCAAGAAGACGCTAAGTTGTGTCAAGCTTATTCCAACAACTGCAATAGCTGTGACAATAGTGATAACACTAACATCAGTGACGGTAACAAACAACATGAGAGTGGAAAGAACCAGTACGCAAAAGTGAACGCAGCTGCCTATAGTCAAAATAATCACTCAGCAAATGAACCAAACACGAATTACGGAAATAATAAGTGGAATCATAACAATGGTCATCTGGCAAATGGTTCCAATAGAAAACGGAAAGATGGTAACCGAAATGGCTACAATGATCCCAACCATGATATGCAAACACCATGGAAAAAACAATTGGGAAATTCCTGGAATAATAGCAGTAATGTACTGACCCAGCAAGGTGCAAATGACAGGAACAAAAGTAGTCAGCAAAATCCTAATCATGGAAATGGTTGGCCTAACCAGTGGCCAATTTTATGTTTGGGAATCCACACAAAACATGATGCAAGCCATGCCTGTTATTCCGAACTCAAACAGTTGCAATAACAGTGACTACAGCTGCCCCACAACGAGTCGCGTATGTGAAGTCGTGGAGCAGGATACCAATCCACAACAGTCAAACTAGAACTGACCATTCTAATTAGCCTTCCTAGTGCATTCGTATTCCAAAGTGGAGGCAACTTTAAATCTGATCGGAACACATTGAGGTACAATGACAGTGTGGATATCAAGGAAGAACTTTTACAAGTGCCGAACACATGCGAACATACGGAAGACTATGTTGGGCAAGCTGCAACAAAAGTTTTGATGAACGGTATCAGTGTGGAAGCTATAACAGACACGGGAGCAACAGCCAGTATCATGAAATATGCATTATACAACAAAGTAAATCGCATAAGGAGACTTCCCGTTCTGCCAGTGAAAAACTGCCGCGTTTCTGGTGCATTAGGTGCATCTACACAGTGTGTGAAGCAATAGGCGGAGGCAGATTTGATAGTAGAAGATGAGCACATACAATGCCACTTCTTACTCGTAAAAAAAATTGTCGGTTTCCTGCATTCTTGGCTGGGATTTTCTGCGCAGTAGGGATGCAATGATCGACCTACATGCCGGAAAATGTGTAGTTACAAATGATGGTTAAAGAATTCCATTGCAGCTCATTAAAACTCCTAGCATGCACAACAGATACTGTCGTAATGTTGTTGTAAAATTAGTAGGTCCATGCATACAACCTATTGCGGAACAATTCGAGAAGACAGAATTCCTGCACTCAAATGATTTAGAAGCAGCTATACGCAGTAATCTTGCCACTATTAAAGCAAAAGTATCAGAATCATCCTATCTGGATAATATACAGAAGGAAGAGCTGGCGAATCTCTTTCAGGAGGACACTAATGTTTTTGCACATAAACCCGGCATAAAAAAAAAAAAAACCTTAATAGTATGACATGGAAGTTGCCCCACATGAGACATTTTGCACAACATCGTACGCCGTACCATGGACTAAAACGGAGGCTGTAAAGGTGGAAATTAGTCAAATTTTAGAGTGGGGAATCATAGAACCCTCATACTCCTCATACAACAGTCCGATTTTACCGGTTTCTAAACCGGAGGGCAAAATAAGATTAGCATTAGATGCGCGCAACATCAACAAAATTATAATACCTGCACAATCTAGGCCTGAAAACTTGGAAGAATTGCTTCAATATTTTCATGGAACTAAGTAATTTTCTAGTATTGACCTCCGATAGTCCTATTGGCAAATTTTACTCAGTGAAAGGTCAAGGAAGTATACTGCCTTTATATTTGCTGGACACAGTTGTCAATTTTGAGTGCTTCCATTTGGTTTGAATGTCAGTGTTGGAATATTTATTTCCGCACTGGACAAGGTTTTAGGACCAGCACTGTTAGATAAAGTCACAGCATATGTGGATGATTTATTAACTGCCACAACTACGTGGGAAGAACATGTTGATTTACTGCATAGAATTTTCATAAAGTTTGCTGACACGGGAATAACAGTGAACCTCACGAAGCCTAAATTTGGACGTTCAGAGTTGAAATTTCTCGGGCATATAATCTCACCCAACGGAATTGTCCCTGAGCCGACGGAATTGTCACTGACCCGGGGAAGCTCGATGCAATTGAACAATTTGCTGTACCCATGACCAAGAAACAGTTAAAGTCTTTTCTCGGCCTTGCCTCATTTTTCAGATGTTTTATGGCAAACCAGTTACTCAATAATGAAAATCTTTTGTCTCTACTACGCGAGAATAACACTTGGGGGTGGACTGGATCATGTCAGAAAGCATTCAATAAATACAAACTTGTTGCACCACCCAGATATGACGCAAGACTTTTGTATTGCTACTGATGCCTCATTTTTTAGATTGGGCTCTTGTTTGTTCCAAACCATTAGTTCTGGAAATAAATCGGAAATCAAGATAATTGGTTCTGTGAGCAGGACACTGTCAGATTGTGAAAGGTCATATACTGTAACAGAATTGGAAGCTCTGGCAGTCATATGGGCCCTTAAAAAGTTCGATTACTATGTATATGGAAAGTGTGTGAGGATCTATTGTGGCCATCAGGAACTCAGCTTTTTATTGTCACACAAATTGATACATGCGAGACTTGCACGCTGGGCGTTGGTACTGCAAGAATACTGCCTTGAAATAATGCATGTTAAAGGACAGGACAACGTCATAGCGGATGCGCTGTCGCATTTACCACAAGGCCTAACCAACTTTTCAAACTGGATAGAAAAGGCACAGGAATATGAAATTCTACTGCTTGATACTAAACAGTACCAAAATAAATTTTTGCAACTCTGTAAAAATATCAGTCAGTTACAGGATTCCGACCAACAGTAGGGAGAAATTTTAAAAGTTTTTAAACAAAATACACATCATGGTTTTAGCAAGCATTACTCAGTGAAGGATGGAATACTATATCATCGTATAGTGGAAAACAGTGATAAGTGGTATATTTGGGTACCTAGCAGCCACCTAACAGACTTAATTTGGTATACTCACAGTGTTTGGGGTCACTATTGTTCTGAAAAGTGCACAAGAAAATTACAAGATTACTGTTATTTTCCTAACCTAAATCGTATTGTTCTCGACATGTTGAAAAGGTGTACAATATGTCAAAAGTGTAAGCCAACCAACTACAGCTACCAAACGTTTTTGCAATCCATTCTGCCTACCAAACCATCTCTCTGGATGTAACTGGTACATTACCAACTAGCAGAGGAGGTGTTAAGTACTTACTAGCATTGTACGATATTTTTACGAAATATGTGAGAATGTATCCTGTGAGAGCAGCAACTTCAAAAACCATCAGTTTAAAATTAGCCACTGACTACATTCCAAACATTGGTAAAGCTGAAACCATTATTTCCGACAATGCCTCTTATCTCACTTAATTTTATTTGAGAAATTTCCTGCAAGAAAATGAAATCAATTACACACTGGTATCTTTCTACCACCCCCAGTTGAACCCGGTAGAAAGAATTTTCTATGAATTTCATAGATACATACATTTCTCAACAGAAAACCAAGTGGATAGATCACGTGAAACCATTTCAGAAAATTTATCATCACATCCCACATTCTTCCACACATTTCACGCCACACGAACTGATGTTTGACAAGCCACAGGAAGAAGATTGGATCAAACCTTTACCAAGAATAACTCGCACTACATTTTCTCATGATGAAAAAGTTAAGGAAGCCTTGCAAAACTTAATGAAACTTGCAGTGCAATGCAAGAAACACCACAACGCGTGTGTGCAAAATGTTGTTACTTTTCAAACTGGTGAGAAGGTATTAGTAAAAAACCACCGTAAGTCATCATGTCTTAAAAGACTGAATAAAAAGTGGCAAAGACTTTTTATTGGACCCTATTTAATAAATGAGATGCCTCACGAAGGTAGCTATTTATTAAAAGTGTCATTTACAAATAAAGTTACAGGGTTATATAACCACATGGACCAGAGAAAGTACTATGAATGATAAGGTGTACATTGGAAAACAAACACTTTCTACACTTCGTGAAGTGAACTTTATTATTGAAATGTGATTCATTTTTATGATGTGTATATAGTGTACATAGCTAATGACCTGTATGTTACTAATGTATTCTATTTTTCAGTACTTAGGTTTTAAGTTTGTATTTTTTGAATAGAGTGAAATATTTACTACTTACAGGTGATTAATCATTTAACAAGCCATCATTTTATTCAATTTCTTGACAAGATTTGCATAGGCATTACTTGTCTATTTTTCATAAAGATAAACTTAGAAGTTAAAGAAAGAAATACATAGATCTTTTGCTTTTCTTTTAAAATCAGTTTTTAGTACTTAAAGAGTTTTGATGGTTCTGATGAACGTTTTCATTTTCCATAGTCATTTAAAAGTAGATTCTCAATTTATGGTGATGTATAGTTCTAAGTATGTTTTATATTTGTCTTAGTGTACGAAAGTCCCTATGGTGAATCAAAGGAAATGACTTCCTTTTTACTTATCAGTATATACATGCTTCACATGCGTAAGTGATAACCGATTGGCTTTTATTTTCTTTATTTTTGCTTTCCGCCAGTAGGTATAAAGCCGCAAGATTTTTTCCTCTCTTGGCTGAGCAATAGAAACTTCATTTGTGTGAGTAAAGTTATGCTTTCTCGAGTAAATATGTAAATGAGCGTAATCCACAAATGACTGAATTTTGTAAACTTCTTGTGTGAAATTCATGTTAATTCTGGACAGTAATGACGGTGTAATGATCAAAATATGTTACTGTGAAACTTAACGATGAGACCTCCATCATATGTGTAAATTTTGTACACAGCAGGGAACTTTCCGTGGACTGTGTTAAATAAACTTTCGGTGGAACTTACAAGGGACAATTCACGATGAATGCGTCAGTAGAGACTTCCACCATAAAGCGTGTTGGCGTATTTTCCTATGGATAAACTTTGTGATTCTCTGAGAACTTTACAACAAGGCAAAGTTTATCACAACTAAATGTGTATTGTGTTATAAAAGTTTTAGACTTGTGAACAGTGTTATCATGCATGGTTTTGTGTGGTGACATTTCTCCACATATTGCTACATGTAAATTGTGTGGAGTGCTTGTTTCAGTGAACAAAGACTGTGTGAAAACCAGACATTGATATCTGAACCATGTACCAGACAGAATCTGTACCAGAACCACAAATTCGATCTACTTGTAGAAGACTGTGTTTCGTAAGTGCATCGGAACACTGAGTCGATGTTCTTCCTTCGGCATGAACATTCACATATCAGCTGGAGTCTATGTCAAGAGAACCATTATTGACAAATTACCGGAGCAGTGCATGGAGCAAACCAGTATTCGTCAAACCGCTTGTAGTGCAGCTCTGTGTGTAATGGCTATCTGTCACGCCCCACATAACTTAAAATGCACCGCGAGGATGACAAAGTTCAGGACTCTGGTTTTGTTTAACCTCCTGACTTACCTTACGGGACACTAACATCTGAAAATACAGTTTTTATAATATATACTCGACCTATTTCATGTACATTGCCACTGAGCTGCCATACCTCCTTACTGGGCCGCGATGCAGAGAATTGGAAGAGTTCTGTTCCATTCCAAAGGAAGGAAGGAAGGAAGGAAGGAAGGAAGGAAGGTTGCAGCCGGAAGCCGAGGGTGAATTGCAGCTGATTCATCACCACCTATCCAGTATCTGGGGGGCAAACACATCTTTAGTACCTTTAAACGCAGGCCCCTGGATGACGATTCTATGCTTCATAACCTCTATATCAGCACTGCAATCAACATCCTACAATCAACCAACACCATGAAGACATCGAGTTTGCTTTGCATTATATAGAATCATTCTGAAAAATCAAACCACATCTAACTAAAAAGCTGTCTATAAAGTAAACTAACACCTAACGCAAATAATGCAGTACACATGCAGTAAAATTCACGAATGCATTTATTTGACAAAAAATATTTTCTATAACAAGTATCTTGTATAACAGTAACACTGATTCTAATAATGTTTTTGCATTGTATAAAATACCTGATATATTTAAATTTCCTTTTTTAAGCTGTTATAAACTGTTACATGTATTACTATTTAACAGTACGAAATTGAAATACTGAAGAAATTACCTAAGCTATCTTCAAATTTGACTGAGATATTAGTGAGTACAAAAATGTATTTAACATCCTATACAGTTTTATCGTAATGAAATAATTACTATAAAGATTTTCTTTCTTGCAATAACAATTTGCTATCCTAATGTGAAGTGTGTATGATTCGTCTATAAGATATAAAATACTTGAATTATTTAACTCACTCGCATTTACAGCTTTAACCAAACTAAGAATGTTGTATCATACAGTAATTGGAAAATATTTAGATTTGTGGAGAAAGCATAATGTTGTATATGACACCTATGCTTCCAAAACATTATGTAACTACAATAACTACTGTACTAGAGAAACTGCTGATTTTTTATTATAACTAAGTAAATTATTGGATTATATAATTTTTATCCATAATGAAAGACAAACGATCTTTGTGAGATGTGTGTTCCTTGGCTCATGAGAACTCTTTTTTTTCCTCTCATATCTGGTTTCGTTTTTTTCCTGTTCCCCTCTGCCAAATGGGTGAGACCATCATGATAACAAAACTGGCAACTGGCAAGTTAATATGAGGACACACACAGTAGGAATGAGCAGCCAATTAAGGCTCGTATGTATAAGTGACTAAAGACATGTAAACCCGAAAAAGATTTGTAATCGTCTATACAAGGACATATTATTTTAAAATTCCAATTAGAAATATAAATTTTAAAATACGAGTCTGGGGGGACGATGTGAAATAACGCCTCCTGTGACTCGGTAAAAATAATTAATTATTTATGTCAAAGGAAAGATATATTTTGAATTAACTGCAGCGATAATGTAACGCTGATTGAGTGTTAATGCCAAGCTTACTGTGATCGGCGCGGCACTAACATCTCTGTTACTACTATAAATTATGAAGCGAGACTGTTTTTGTGTTCTCTATTGTTCTAGCGCTTTTCTGTTAGCCTTTCGAATGATCAGATTCTACCTTGTAAAACATTTTAGCTCTAGTGAGCTCTATTTCTTAATATTGCAATTATTATTTTTGTCTTATGACATATTATTCATCGCAATTACCGCAATATTATTATTTCCCACAATGATTTGCTCTACTGATGAGCAATCTAATTTTTAAACGGAAATGTTAAACTTTACTAACAATGACTAATTTTCACCATAAGCTGGCAAATTCTGCTGTGTTTTCTTTGCAGAAGATGTCTGTCATGAAACTTGTAAATGTACAAAATAATTTTTCTAAATAATAACCTGAATTACTGTGTGGGAAAAAAATTTAGCATTTAGATTTCCAGAGTCCCAGATATTCTATATTTAATCATTGGTCGACCCCACCTCTGGACACTAATAAGAAAAAATACTTTTCTTTGCAAAGTTTTACCCTGCTCTTTAAGAGCTAGCCATCGTACAAACCAATAGTGATAGATTTACTGCTGAATGACTTCTGGAAGAACTTCGCTACAGAAACTACAAAAGGTAAATCTCATGTTGCTAACTTAACTTATAAAACTTACTATTTACTGTCAATAGAAGTCATCTCAATTAAAAAAATATTATTTCACGTAATATAAATAGAAAGTTATATTTTAATTGGTAGTCCATTGTTTGCGAGCAGGTCAGCTACATGGATTTTTCTTGTTTCACATTTACTCAATATGCACACCTAAAACTTTCTACCTTTGCCTTATTAACACTACATTAGCAGGAGGTGGGCTATTTTTCACAGAACAAAACTGGATGAGCTTTGTTTCATCCAAGGTTACAACTATCCCATTTGTGCAAAACCAGTTAACAACTTTCACAAAATTTACTATATCCTTGTTGATTCTTTTTTCAACTTAACAATAATGATTGTATTACCTACAAAATTCTGCCTCATGATTCAAATAAGCTGTAAACGCAGAGCGAGAACACTAAAGGGATGATGATCAAACCTAAGGAATGCCCAATGTCATTATTCCCCCTGTAGATGATGTAGCACCCTTGTCTGTATTATTCAAACATCCTAATCAAAATACTGCAATTAAATGGGAAATAAACCAGGCATGAGGTGACACATGTATGCCATTTAAACTCAGACTTAGCTTCTCAAATGGAATTTTATGACTGCCACAATCATATCTCTTCAGTAAGTTGCAGAAGGCCCCAATTTGTGATATTTTTTAATCACTTAAAATTTATTAGTTGCTTGGTAAATGAACTCCAAACAGTTATAGACTAAGTATTCCATTACAACATGTGTGTGATGATCTTTGAGACAATAATGTTCCCAAAAGTTTAGGAAACTTACGAGGAATGATACTGGTCAGTAGTTATTTACATCTGTGACGTCACCTTTCTTACAGAAAAGCCTAAAAATGTATGTTTTAATCTGCTTGGGAAAAATGCTGAACTAAGCATATATTACAAGTGTGTCCAAGAACTTAACAATGTCATGAATTTTTAGTGTCTTATTGGGTACACCATCAACCTTATACAAAATTTTACTTTTGTGGATAGTGATTAACTTTTTTTACAGATTCCAATGGTCTGTATATTAATCTGATTTGATACGATTCCCCATCCTCATTATTCAAAGATCTAAGTTGCTGACACATAATGATGATTCTAATGATTTAAAATATTGTATTATTGTAGTTAGTTAATTATGTGTTCTATTGACCAATCTCACAGTATCCGTTATGATGTGGAATGTGTCAACACCATCAAACGAATTTCCTCCAGATATCCTGTCATAAGTACTTTTAGACGGTGGACATTTTGAACATTTGGTGACAAAAGTGCAGTTTTATGGCAGTGGTTATGATGGCTTCTTATACGATTTTCCTTTTGTTGTTGTTATTGGCAACATAATTTTAGAATGCAAATATGTATCTTGAAATTAAATTTGTGCAGTTTTTGATCATGAGATGTTATTAATTTTAAATCTTCAGACCACAATTTTTGTTTGATAAATCTAATCACTTTATTGTGAACAGGATAGGTATTACTCACCATATAGAGTTGCGGCTCATCATCTCTGCTATATGGTGAGTAGCAAACTATCCTTTTCATAATATTGTTACAGTCCTCCTGGATGTCCCACTGTTTAGTCTAATCACTTTGTAACATTATGATTCTTCGATGCAGTAACAGAAACAACAGAACTGTCACTATACATGACTTGTGAATCATTCATCGATATCGTGTCCTTTGTCATTCAATTGAAGAGTAGGTCTAACACGATGTACCCTTGTGTCATTAGTATCAGTTTAATTTAAAACTTTTTCCACTATTTCAAATTTGTATTAGTCTGCATCAATCTGAAACAGCTGATCAACTGGATGTGACAGTTCAGTCTAATATTCAGAACAGAGAGATATTACAGTTTAAATGCTGTATTTCTCATAGCTATATTTGGATTATGTAGAGAGAAAAGTTGTTCAATTTGTCTGCTTCAGGTCTCTGACACCAGCAGTGGAAATTAATTTACTTGTGAGGGAAGTTGATACTAGTAACAGTAATGAATGTTGCTATGATAAGAGACCATTTGCCATTTTGTGAGGACTTTCTCACTGCATGAAAACATACAATTCTGAAAAAAAAAATTTGGGCAGAAAGATTTGATAACCACATATACAGTTCAGTGCTGAGTTCACGCCTACTGCCTACCACCACCACCACCACCACCACCACCACCACTTTCACGCTCCAATTTCCCGAGTGTGATGTCAAGTGCTCACCATCTCCCCCTAGCTTCCTAGCTCTTCTGTTCCTGGATGTCTTCTGACTGAAATCCTCTCTTCTCCACATCTGATTTCACTGTGTCTATACAGCATTTCCTGGGGCCTTCTACATGGTCCTTTGTCTTTGACATTCATTTTCAATTTTTTTTTACTGGTCTTTCCTCATCCACTCTCATAAAGCAACCATAGTGCTTCATCCAGTGTTTGTTCATTACATTACAAAAAGGGATTTCAATGCCAGCTAAATTTTTCTTCACCTCATTTTTGATTTTGTTTGGTTCATAGCTCTTTTAACCTCATTTCCTTGAAATCTACTGTAGCCTTTTGCCAGTAGAGTATGTCACTAAACCCTAAGTGGGAACTGACGTGAAGTATTTATGGTACATGGTGTTTGTTTTTCTGGTATTTTGTGGTCCAATTGAATGTTTCTGATTTGATTGTAAAAACTGGATGCTTTGTATGTCACGCTGATTATTTCCTGGTTAATAATGTTGTCTTTGGAAGTTATGCCGCTGATGTATTTGAAATGGGAAATCAATTCCAATTTTGTCCCTTCAAATACAAGTTCAAGGTTGTTCCTTCCCTGTTTATGGCCATTTCTAAACTCTTAGTGTTACTTCATTCCAAAATTTCTGAATTTACCGTTCCTGTCTGTCCGCTCTTTCTGTACCCCAGTTTCCGTTTTCCCCCCTAGCAGAACAACATCGACAAACATTAAGGCAATTGCTTCGCTGCCCATTTTCTTGGTAGGTTTCATAATCTTAGCAATTACTATACAAGAGTGGCAATATGGGACTTCTTTATTGGACACCCCTCTTCGGCTCAAACCATTCGAATCATCCCTGCCTATCTGGACACAGATGTAGCAATTCTGGTATAACATCTCTCCTTGTCCAGTTGAACACTTTGGCACCTTGAGATTTTCCACACATTCTCAGATCTTGTTTTGGACACTTACCCTCAACCTCTATAAACGACCATCCTTACATATTAAAAGATGGTCCAAAGAATGCATCACTTGCAAACAGCGCAACCTTGGACCCAAATTCTTTAGTAATACATGTATGTCAATAAAACACGTATTTTGAAAAAGTGAGCACTAACATCATTTTGTGCTGTAAATAACCCTGCAACATGCAGAAGTGTCTTGTATGACATCAATTTTGCTAATTCTTTTATGTTCATAATGAAGGGAGTAAAGCATATTAATGATAATTAATTGTTATCTGAGGCAATGGAAGTAATTAATGACAGCTATTTCTATCTACAATAACACTTGACTCCTAACAGAACATGTGGTGGATTCATCCAGTATATAGTATGGGGACTTGTTTAAGAGAGTTAGGCAGGAGTGTTATATTGTCTTGCACACTGAAAGATGAGACATCTATCACTGTATGAGAGTTGGGGGTGGGGGGAGGAGGGGGGGCTTGTTGCTGTTTCCGTTTCATATGATGGGAGTTACGAGCATCCCTAGATGAAATGCAATGCATACTCGTCATATTACAATGTCTGACTGTCTTGGATTTTGCTGATGCTGAAGCTCTTGACATTTGTGTTTGCTTACCAATAAAATACTTTGACGATGCAGATATGAGCAAAAAATGGTTTACTACTTACTTATTTTATTTTCCATTTTGTGCAGAAATATTTCAGTATGTTCGTTTTATGTCCTGTTGAAGAAACATATAAAAAAAAGTGTACAGAGAGATCATTTGAAAAGAAACTGAGTAGCGACATTCATAACCATAAGTATAAGCATTTCCTTCTCATATCTTTTATATAAAAATAAACAACAATGCTAGCATAACAGCATTAAAATGTGGCCGGGGAGGGAGAAAAAAAGAAAAGAGTTCTTGCCAAAGTAGTACACTCAAAGTAAGTAAGGACTACTGATATAATTTGAGCATAGAGTCTTTACGTAATTGCCAACAGATCACCAAGGGAAAACAACTTCTCAAGTAGAGAGCTAAGGATTTACGCATATCAATACCAAAGACAATTGGCAGTATCAGTTTCAGAGATGCATTCACTCTATGGAATCCGAAATAACTGCAAGAGAATAAAACATACAATGACCGTATCTCTGGATTGCCTGCACCAGTACCATGGAGAGGAGTGTGTGTCAGTGTCCCGTATTTGCAGTCAGTCAAAAGGCACTGCCACTACAATGAATAGTGAATAGCACTGTCAGGGCAGTGAAGTGATATAGTTCACTCCTGAGGAAGTACTTAAATTTGCTCTGATTACAATACCCAACTGATTGTTGATTTCTACGAAGGTAAATCCAGCTTGAAAGTCTCTCGGGCATGCAGCCAGTTTGACTGACTGTTGTAGAACGAATTTTTGATGGCGCAACAGGCTGTCATCATTAGGTTACCCCTGCTCTCCGATATCCTGGACCAGGGGGTGTGATATAAATACCGGTCATCTCCCCCCTCCACTGATCCTGTGAAGGGACTGTGCAATGTGTCAGCTGCGGTGGTGGAGGTAGCTCACGCTTGGGAATCGAGTAGTGGTCATCAGTCTGTGCCCCACCTTCGCCATGCTCAGTGTACCATTTCCACTGTGTTTGGAGAATTCCCAGTGCCAGATCCCATGCCTGACTAAGCTGAAATGTATTGTCCGTGTTGATGAGGTTCTCATGTAGCTGAATTTCAATAGCCTCCTTGTATACACAGCAGGAATACTGGGATGTGTTTTGCTGAATTTTTGTATCTTCCTCTTTCATCTTGCAGTTGGTTTCAAGGCAATGTTAAGCAACTGCTGATTTTGTAGGCTGCTGGAGGTCAGTGTGCCGTTTTTGTTAAATGCACCTTTCTTCAACTGTGTGAATGGTTTGTCCAACCATGCATTCCCACGCTCAGATCGTATATAATACAGTCCACATTTTCAGAGTCCCAGATCGTCTTTTATTGTTCCAACAAGGGATTTGGTATTTGCTGGTGGGCAGTACACACATTTGATATACAGAGTGATTCATGAAGGTATGGAGATATTTTAATATGCTATTCTACAAGTAAAACTAACGAAAAAAGTTCATATAAACATAGGTCCGCAAATGTTTAGTTGTGGAGTCACGGCTAATAAAAGGTTTTGCCTGAAATTTAGCAACTTCACTAATATGAAGCCATCACAAAACAGTGAGTATGATTTCCATTTATTTTGTTGTTAATGGTCTGGGGAATCTAATAAAACATGTCCCAGACATGTATCTGCAGCACTTTTCCAGAACATCCAGAGAAGCAAAGATTATTATTCAAGTAGATTTTTTTACTTTCATTAAGACTGTAGAAACATTTATGTCATTGTTGGCAACTGTTACCAAGTTGTCTCAGTAGTTTCCTAACCTAGTTTTCTGTATTGTTCAGTGAAAGAACATAATAACAACAGTGTATTTAAGTGAAACCACATAGTAACTGTAGTAGATTATTTATGAAATAGGGTTGCCTTTCAAATTTACGACAGAGTCAAACGCCAATATACTGTTTATTTGTGGCAAATGTGATGGTAATGCTATGACTGCAGATAACGAATATTATTTACGTCATCCAACTTGCAGGATTCCGAATGCATGAGTCATTAATGGAGTATTTCAAATGTTATGGGAGACAGGTTCTCTACCTAGCGTTCATAATCAGTACGAGTGTTCAATATGTGAAGATGATGAGGATACTATGAACGCTGTTCACCGTAGCCCAGGTACCAGTACACGACTTATCTCTCAACGATTAGGCATTTTGCAATCTAAGGTATGGCATACACTGAAGTACTATAATCTGTATCCTTACAATAAACAAAAAGTGCATCATTTACATCTGGGAGATCTTGCCCTCCACTCGGAGTTGTGCAACTGGTTAAATATTAATCGGCAGTTACACAAATACATTTTATTTACTGAGTTTACTCAAAACAGTATAAACAATTTACATAAGGAGAACGTATGGTCTGAAGCAAACCCACATGCAACAGTGCAACACCATTTCCAGCAGCAATTTAGCATAAATTTGTGGTATGGTATAATCAACACACACTTTATTTGACCATTCATTTTCCCAGGACATCTAACTGGCGAGATGTACTTACAATTCCTTCAAGAAGAAATGCCCCACTTGCTCGAAGATGTTCCACTTGCTACGCAATGGCAAATGTATTTTCAACAAGACAGTGCGCCACCACATTTCACCAACAATGTTACTACACATTTGAATGAATATTTTCCCCAGAAATGGAATGGTCGTGGTGCTACACGTCTGTGGCCACTCAGATCGCCCGATTTAACATCAATCAATTTTTGTATTTGGGGTTGGATGAAAGACATAGTTTATGAGGACGAAGTCAATACACGTGAGGCATTACTTGGTTGCATTATGAATGCAATAGACGAAACTAAGAAAATCCCTGTGAAACTGGAACAAGCAACAAAATCTGTTCATACATGTGCACCTAAATGCGGCGGAGACATTTTTGAACATTTATTGTGAAAGTATTGTGAAACTATATGTACACCATACAACTTCCTTAACAGCAAGATTTGTTTTTTCCTGTTTAACATGAATTCATGTGTGCTATGGTATTAACCCTTTCAGGATGCGAGGCCCTTATTCGTGGCCTGATGTGGCAGTCGTTATGGGACGCGAGGCCCGTATATGTGGCCTGATTGCCGCGCCACACACCCAGTGCTGTATCTAGGGACTGGCTTGGAGTATCGACACTGGACGGGGCGCATTCTGTTGGGAAAAATGTGAACTACACGTGGAGTGCAGGTGATCAGCATATGCTCAACCCCTCTCCAACAACCCCCCCCCCCCCCCCCGCCGCCCCACAGCGCTCTGCTAATTGGTCGCACTGTTGCTAGGGAGCTCGCATGACACCTGCAGTCATGTTTATGTTTGCGCTTCAGTGATTTATTGTCTTCTGAATGAAGTGGTAATTTTTGTGTTAGTGGCTACATAATTATGGCTCATTTATGCAATAAGGACAATGAGAGTTTGCTGAATGACAGTAATGAAGAGTGGAATGTAGACGAAGATGATGGTGAGAGTGAGTGGTCAGGAAGTATTGATGATGACGAAAAAGATGATGAAGAGGAAGATGAAGAGGGAAATGAAGATAATGAGGAAGAAAATGAAGAAAATGTCATTGAAGAAAATGAAGATGATGGTGGTGGTGATTTGAATGACGGCACTGGCGCGAAAAATGGTGGTCCTCGGGGCGGTGGTGAATGGACAGATATTACAGGAAACGGGGAGCTTCCTAATGACATAGATTTTGTGCCAGAAAGGGAAAAAAATTTCTGAAGCAGTTACAAATTGTAGGAGTTTCCTACATTTTTTCCAACTATATTTTTCTGATGAACTTTTGAATAACATTGTGGCCGAGACAAACCGATATGCTAATGATAAGATTAAAAAATGAGCCCCATGAAACCCCGTTTGCAGTGGAAAGTTTGGCATGATGTGACTGACGGAAATGAAAGCTTTTTTGTGTACCATTCTCAACATGGCGATGAATGAAAAAAGTGACGAAAAAGCCTACTTTTCTACTGACTGGACAACAAAGCAGGACTTTTTTCTAGAAGTATTTTCACCATGACCAATTTTTGCAACTTTACCAGGCCTTTCACATTTGTCCTCTGCCTCCTCGGAGCTCATCAAAATTAGCTACTTGAGCCCAAAATGTGAAGAATGTCGCTGATTCCATTGCCAGCAAGTGTCGAGAGCACTTTTCTCCAGGAGAGAAAATTACAGTGGATGAGTCTACTGTCGGTTTCAAGGGAAGAATTGTGTTCAAGTGCTATAATCCTCAGAAACCGACGAAATGGGGCCTACGAGTCTACGTCCTGGCCGATTCCGAAACAGGATACATTTCGACGTTTGAGCCCTACTACGGGTCCCTTAAGACAGAGTCCTTAGTGCGCCCTGAACTTCCCTCTACGTCCTTCATATGTTTGTTCCACTACAGCAAGATCGCCCGGCTGAGGGGAGGCACAAGTACACCGACAGATATTATACAAGCTTACAGTTGGTGGAGGAATTGAAGAAAGAACAAACCTCATCTAACCAGGACAATAAGGGCAAAGCGAAAAGGTTTACTGGTTGAGGTAATTAGCTTATTTCACTAAATATTTTACAAAATAGGACTGTACAAAATTTACCATTATTTTTTTACTTGCAGGTAAAGGGAAAAAAGCTGTCAAAACTCAAAAATGGTGATGTGAAGGCATTCGAGAATGCAGTGGCAGTTATTCCAGCATGGAAAGACAAAAAGCCGGTTATCAGGGAATCTACTCATCACAAATATGCTATACAAGAAATCACCTAGAAAAAGTGGGGAGGCGGTGAAGAGGTGATCCAGAAGCCATCAATGATTTGTGATTACACAGCAAATATGGGAGCCGTAGACAGAGCCGATCACTACTGTGTGATGTACCATTTTGCCAGAAAATCCCTCAAATGGAGGAGGATAATTTTCTTCTGGTTATTCGAGGTATGATATTCACTTTCCTAATAGGCCTTGGCCTACTCAGTAAATTTTTATTTTGACAAAAGGGTAATTGTTCTGGCTAATAATTGTTCTGGCTAATTTCAGGTGGGGATTGTCAATGCTTACTTGCTATATGTCATCATAGCAAAGAAAAGAGGAGAGACACCAAAGAGTCATTTGCAGTTTCGGAAGAGTCTCGTCAAGGAGCTCAACTAACCCAATCAAGGAAGAGGCCACGCTCTGAGCGTGGTGACCTACACAGGATGGATGGGCTGTACCATGCTATCGCACAATGGACACTGGGAAACAGGGTGATTGTGTCGTTTGCAGTGATCGCTCCAAGCCAGGAGGGCAAAAACAGTCCCCCTTTTTTTGTGAAACTTGTCCTTCCAACCCTTTTCTTCACTTGCCTGAGTGCCTCAACAGCTATCAACCTCTCAACTAAAAAAAAATTAAAAATCAATTTTTCATTTTTTTCTATTTTAGCACCACCACCAAGTCAAAAAGTGCACGATATGGAATAATGAAAGACCATGTTTGAAGCTTCATTTAAAAAAATAAAAAACTGTAGATTTTATAAGCGAAGTAAGAAACCTAAGGGATATGGAACCCACACAGTGCCGCCGAATTGCTCCGCTTTGGGGAAACGCACTCCATCCTGAAAGAGTTAATAAAAGCAGATTATCTGACACATTCATACAGTTTCAGTTAACGTTATAAGCATCATTTTTCCAAAATTAAATTCTCCACAACTTCTGTTGAAAACTTCGTGCCAATGCCTGGAATTTTAAAAACAAATTGGGCCACGTAGTAAATAAATTAAAATTTTTACGAAATTACGTCTTTGCTTCTTTGGATGTTCTGGAGAACTACTGCAGAAACACATCTGGGACATGTTTTATTAGTTTCACTAGATCGATAACAACAAAATAAATGGAAATCTTGTTTTACTTTAAACTTGTACAGTTTTGCAATGGCTTCATATTAGCAAAGTTGGTAAATTTCAGGCAAAAAATCTTTTATTAGTCATAACTCCGCAAATAAACATTTATGGGCCTGTTTATATCAACTTTTTTCTTTAGTTTTACTTATAGAATGATATAACATATTAAAATATTTGCATACCTTCGTGAATCAGCCTGTATATCAATCTAGCTGCTTGCCCATATGATAATGTATGCTACCACACTCCACAACTGGAGAGCAAAAGTTTTAAGTTTATTTACTTTACCCTGTACCAGTTTTCATATTTTTGGCTAGGTCAAAAGGAACTTTAATTAGTACCAACTTGACAAGGAGAGCAACATGTTGTGTTTAGTAAGATCTTTAATGTGTCAGCAGACAAGAAACTGCAAGAATAGATCTGACCATTTAGCACCCTATGGGTGCTTGTATCAATAGCTATGGATATAATTTCAAACTAATACATATTTAGTGAAATCTTTTAATGTGTGACACAATGAGTGCCTTATATTTATACACTTACTAGCAAAGCCTGCAATGTTTTACAATTGCTAAATATGTATGGGACTTGCATATACAACCAAAAGTCCTTGACTGCCGCCGCCCCCCCCCCCCCCCCCGCCCCCGCCCCCCCCGAGGCCAATCTTCTCACCCCTCCTCTCTCTCTCTTTGTATATCTCCTCCCCCCATCTCTCTGCCTATCTCCTCCTCTGCTTCCTCTATGTTCATTTCTGTTTGGATATTCAGTAGAATAGTGGGTAAAAAATTGAAAGAACTCGTCAAGATTTTTGGTAAAGATGTTTTTTCTTTATATATATATAAAAACAAAGATGAGGTGACTTACCGAACAAAAGCGCTGGCAGGTCGATAGACATATGTCTGCTTGTGTCTGTATTTGTGGATGGATATGTGCGTGTGTGCGAGTGTATACCTGTCCTTTTTTCCCCCTAAGGTAAGTCTTTCCGCTCCCGGGATTGGAATGACTCCTTACCCTCTCCCTTAAAACCCACTTCCTTTCGTCTTCCCCTCTCCTTCCCTCTTTCCTGATGAGGCAACAGTCTGTTGCGAAAGCTTGAATTTTGTGTGTATGTTTGTGTTTGTTTGTGTGTCTATCGACCTGCCAGCGCTTTTGTTCGGCAAGTCACCTCATCTTTGTTTTTATATATAATTTTTCCCACGTGGAATGTTTCCTTCCATTATATATATATATATATATATATATATATATATATATATATATATATATATATATATATATATATATATATATATATATATATATATGTCTAAAAAGAAAGATGATGAAACTTACCAAACAAAAGCGCTGGCAGGTCGATAGACACACAAACAAACACAAACATACGCACAAAATTCTAGCTTTCGCAACCAATGGTTGCCTCGTCAGGAAAGAGGGAAGGAGAAGGAAAGACAAAAGGATATGGGTTTTAAGGGAGAGGGTAAGGAGTCATTCCAATCCCGGGAGCGGAAAGACTTACCTTAGGGGGAAAAAAGGACAGGTATACACTCGCACACACACACATATCCATATCTGTGTATGTGTGGATGGATATGTGTGTGTGTGCGCGAGTGTATACCTGTCCTTTTTTCCCCCTAAGGTAAGTCTTTCCGCTCCCGGGATTGGAATGACTCCTTACCCTCTCCCTTAAAACCCATATCCTTTTGTCTTTCCTTCTCCTTCCCTCTTTCCTGACGAGGCAACCATTGGTTGCGAAAGCTAGAATTTTGTGTGTATGTTTGTGTGTCTATCGACCTGCCAGCGCTTTTGTTTGGTAAGTTTCATCATCTTTCTTTTTAGACATATTTTTCCCACGTGGAATGTTTCCCTCTATTATATTCATATATATATATATATATATATATATATATATATATATATATATATATATATATATATATATTTTTACAAAAAATATAGCCTATGCCCATTCAAATGTTCATAAGAGTGTCATGTACAAATGGGAATTAAATTGGAAAAGAACCTTTTGAGATTTGTGGTAACCAAGTTTCACCCTTTATATATTACTTATATCTGTATATATTATATATATTACAAAATATATAGCTTATCTGCCTATGTCCATCTTCTTTTTTTTTTTTCATTCTCTGCCCAGAGGGGACAGAGCGGGCTGTTTTAGCGCTTGCTATTTGCCCTTTTCAGCCATGTATGTCCATCCAAACGCTAGAGTAATGGGTAAAAGTTTGAAGTAAATCAGTCAACAACTTTTCGAGACTTGTGTTAACTTTGATTCCCATTTATTTATATATATATATATATGTGTAAAAAAATTGTAATTATTATGTTCTTTGAGATATGTGCATCAACAACGTACTATTGGGAAGAGCAAACTCATTGAGTTTTACATGGTTCCCGCTACATAGCAGCAGTGTGCGCCCCTCCAGCTCTAGTAAAAATTGTGTTGGGACAACAGAAAGCATTTTGTGTTATACTTTTGCACAGTGCGGGTCAGTAATAACTGTTCAGCATGACTTCCGTACTATGTATGATTTGGATCCTCCTACAGCACAGAGCATTAGACGATGGCATGAGCAATTCCCAGAAACAGGTTATTTGTGTAATGGCAAATCGTCTGACACAAACGTCAAACACATCCACCACAGTTTCACAAGGATCCCTTCGGCATGCAGCTCAACACGCCCCCGATGTCCATCTGGCATACATTGCGTCAATGTTTACACATGAAACCATACCAAATTCAGCTACTGCGAGCTCTTTGTGAAGGTGACAAACAACATGTGGAGTTCTGTAATTTCATTCTTGGCTATATTGAAGGTGACAGTTGATGATTGAAGTGATCACTAAAGCGAACAGAAATCTACTAATACCAGTATTCGAATGCTGGCTCCTGTTTTGACTAGAACTGAGACGGAATCTTTCTACACATTGGTCAGGAACCTGAAGATGGCATAGTAAATCGCCAAAACTGGTAGCTAAATAAAAAAAGCCTGGAAACTAGACGGCTGAAAGGTGTTTGATTTGACATCCTGTATCGAGCAGCCAAGTTCCGCAATGATCTCTGCAAAGATGGATATACCGACTTTTCCTCCAAGCTTAGTGTTTAGTGACATTCCATTTAAATGGACAGATGAACCGTCATAATGTGATAATATGGAGTACGGAACAACCACATGAAGTTGTACAACATGAGAGGGGCTCTCCAAAATTTAATGTGTTTTGTGCAGTTTCACAGCAAAAGGTGCATGGTTATTTTTCTTTGCCGAAAACACTGTTACAGCAAGCACATATCTCGATATGTTTGAGAACTTCCTTTTCCCACAGTTGAAGACTGATTCAAATGACTTCATTTACCAACAGGATGAGGCATCGCCACACTGGAATCTGGAAGTGTGGGAATTTTTAAATCAAAGGATTACTGAATGATGGATCTGTCGCACTGGACCAAATGATTCAGCCTTACATTACTGGCCTCCAAGGTTACCGGACGTGATTGTATGTGATTAATTCTTGTGGGGGTTTATAAATGACTCTGTTTATGTGTCTCCATTACCAACAACAATGAATGAACTGGGACTTGGCATAACTACAGCTATGGAAGCTGTAACTCATGACATGCTCGCTGCAGTGTGGGAACAATTTGAATAGCACATTGACATATGCCTTGCATTTCAAGTGGGGCATATTGAACACGTAAGAAAAGGTATGAAAAAAAAAACTTTTTGAGTTTCCCATTCATCAAAACACAAAAATCATTGTATATGTTTATTAGTTTCAGAAATACAGACGTGCCAAATCAGATGATTCTTTTTGATACACCCTGTATATACAGGGTAGAGAAAAATTGTGCCACAAAAGTTTTATCCTTGATAGCTGATGCCAGTAGAAACCAAAATTATTAATGTTGTTTAAGTCAACAACACACCATTTTTAAACTACGGAAACTTGGTGCCACGCGCTCCACTTGGCCATGGGATTGCCCTGCTGCCAGATGCTCTGGACAATGTATGACCACGAAAGGTCTGCCTGCCGGAGATCATGAAGTATCCAAGGCTCGGTGATAGGCACATTTGTATATGTGAACTGACAACCATGGCGCTGAACGGCAACAGGACAATCCCACAGCCAATCGGAGCGCGAGGCGCCAAGTTTCCGTAGTTCAAAAATGGTGTGTTGTCGACCTACACAACATTAGTAATTTTGGTTCCTACTGACATCAGCTATCCAGGGTTAAAATTTCATCACACAATTTTTCTCCACCCTGTATATATCAAACTGAATGGATTTTTTTTCTTTTTCATACCAAAAATAGCATTACCACCCACAATGACGAACAAAAATCACTCGGGCCATTCTCAAGTGATGATCTTTCACAACTGATTTTAATTTCTGACTTTTCCAGTGGATTTTCCAAAAATTTTCTTTCATACTTATCTCATCCTGACAATTACAAACACAATAAAGACAATGTGTTGTTCTTAATTGATAATATTTCATACATGCAGTAATTTACATTTATTTCCAACTTTTCTGTTGGATTTCCCAAAAATTTTCTTTCATACAAACCTTGCCATAATTGGTCAAGCCATTCTCAGGTGATGATCTTTCATACATGTGGTTTAAATGGTTCAAATGGCTCTGAGCAGTATGGGACTTAACATCTATGGTCATCAGTCCCCTAGAACTTAGAACTACTTAAATCTAACTAACCTCAGGACATCACACAACACCCAGTCATCACGAGGCAGATTTCATACATGTGGCAACTAATTTTTGTTTATGTAGAGTACATGTTATTTCCTAGATTCATATGACAGAGTATGTCTCAAGCTACTGTGAAAGGCAGATTCTTTGTGAGATATCTTCGATTTTTCAGTAAAGTAGTTCATTGTAGTACCTTTTTTTCCCCAAAGAGAAGCTACTCCAAATACACATCAAAACATTTTATTTCATTTATTTCAGGCTAATAGTGGTTGTACACTTACAAAATACATTTTCAAAATGGAGATATCCTTCTTGGGTATATAACATATTCAAGGATGTAATTTTTTTTAAAAAAAAGGTTGTTACAACCCAGTTTCAACAAACAAAAGTATGAGGGTGACTGCCAGAAACAACATTCCTCAATATTTAAAAATTGGAAAGCACAACAAAATACACGAAGGAAGTATACACAGAAAAATATCCTGTTGCTTTCAGAGGTGTAATCAGCATGCCTCTTTAATAAGAAATACATCTGTAATAAGGGTGCAGTCATTGATCAAAGTGACTACAGTTAAGAATTTGTATCTGGGAAAAATGCTTGGCACTTTTAAATTTACATAACAGTAAATATTATATGCTAACACATAATGAAATCAGTGACTCCTTTACATTGAAGCTAAATTATCTAATTGTACTCCGAAAATTCATAACATACAAAGGGTACTTTCATAAGAAAAACTCAGTTTTTCACCTGTGAGTCAACAAACTCCAAATAATTCGTTCCGGCTTTTACTAATCCAAGTGCTGACGATATGCCACAGGTTGTAGCAATGATACTGTTCTCTGGCAAAATGCTCCTCATTACTGCCCACATCAGAACAGAGCCAAAACTGAACATTAGAGCTCCAAATACACTGTGAAATGAAACAAAAATAAATTAAACTTTCTTGGTATCAAAGTAACACTAGCATGATGAGTGAATACATCGCCGTTGATAATCCAAATATGAAAATTAAAAATCAAACTGGTTTTCTGTTTTCAACAATGGTATTTTTAAAATGTAAAATTGTATGAGGGTTGTTCAATCACATCATACTATTCCACACTCCTTCAGCTACAAAACTCCAATTTTCAACATAACCTCCATTCAATGAAATGGCCTTATGCCACCTTATTGGGAGGGCCTGTATGCCCTGCATGGTACCACTCTACTGGTCGATGTTTGTTGCATCAATCACCTCCCCATACTACTTCCTGTGGAGTGCAGCCTTCATGGGGCCATACAAGGAGGGTGCAATATACAGGTTGTAGGGTGGATGAAGAAGAACAGCCCAATGAAGTTTCGTGAGCTCCTCTCAGGTGTGGAGACTTGTATGAGGACTTGTGTTGTCATGAAGGAGGAGAAATTTCTTTTCATTTTTGTGGTAACAAACACACTGAAATCATTCTTCAGTTTCTGACACTGCATGAGCCACAGCTGTGTGGGGCCAACCAGCACATGGGACATCGAACAGGTTTGTGCGACCTTGTTGCGATAATGACAAACTTCTTGCCCAACAATACTCCATGGTTTTGTTCACTGCCAGGTCTCCATAGACATTCTGCAAGCACATATGAATATCTGAAATTCTCTGGGTTTTTTTTCCAAAAGAAATTCAGTGACAGCTCTCTGCTCGGAACACACCTCTGTTACAGATGCCATTTTCAAGGTTACATATAGTGCAGCCACATATACCAGAACTTCATGAAACTATAGGGGTCAAAGTAGGAATCTTCCATGATGTCCCACAACCAAATTGCACATATTTTCAACCAAAATTGTCTGAGAAAGAAAAATGTGTTGCATTACTTACTGAACACCCCTCAAAGTGAAGGTTTTCAGAAGGCAAAATTTTAAGTCCAATACAAATGGAAGAAACATTATTCATTGAGTGGGCATCAATGATTTACTACTGAACTGCACATACTTCCAAAGTCACCGGACACCATTTGTACCATTGTCGCACTAAATGAGTGAGTTCAAAATTGGTGGATTCCCCCTTCAAATTTTGAGCTGTCTCATGACATGGAGACAATTTTTAATACTGATTTGTGATGGATAATATTGATCTCACTACACACTTGTAATAGTCAATTAAATGGCACACAATACAAAACAGGAACATAATGACAATGAATCATGCTATGAAGGGCAACATGAATTGTCAGGAGTTCATTTGATTCACTGAACAGCACCATGGAAATGTTGAAAACCCTGCATTGGCAGACCCTTGAAAATTATCTAGTGAACACCCACTTACAAAAGTTTCAAGAGCTAGTATTAAATAAAGAATCCAGAAATATTTTTCAGCCCCCTATGTATCACTCCCATAAGGACCACGAAGACAAGATTAGGCTAATTAACCCACACGCAGAAGCTTAAAAGCAGTCATTCATCCCCACACTCCATGCATGATTGGAATGAGAAGAAATCTTAACATGTGGTACCACATTATGTATCCTCTGCCATTCCTTCACAGTGGTTTGCAGAGTATGTACACTGGTGTTGACTATTACGAAAAGGAACTTATTTACTTCCCATCCACAAACTGTTGGAAAGTCCGGTGTATCTATTATGCAGTCCAGATTTCGTCCCTTGTAACTCTCGTTGGTTCAAGTTGCTGCTGAATATCTAGGTACAACCACTTTTGCAGGTGATGAGGTTGAATGGCATTGATAAAGTAAATGAGAAAGGCCATAGGCACCTGCAAGGAGGAGAGAGGGATCCAGGGGAGGCAACTGTCCCTCCTGGAATCTGGGTACAGGCTTTTTATTCATTATGGAATTCTCACTAATTTCTAGCAATGATTCTCTGTGACTTACTAAACTGCAGACTTAACACTGCCAAGCAAGATGAGAAACCACTAATGTATATATAATTTGGTTCTCATGCTGTTAATGGGAAATTATGCCAATTCATTGATGCAGCAGCAGGCTCAGTGCTGTTCTACATTCACACTGAATGCAAATCTTTACAAAACTGGAGATTTAACACTGCCACACAGGATGGGAAATTACCACCATATTTAACTTTTGATTGTCATACTGTTCACAGGAAACTGTGTCAATTCACTGACGCAGCAGCAGGTTCAGTTCTGTTCTGCATTCACAATGGATGCAAATCTTAACAGAAACACACCAAACCGTGTCCTCAATCTTTCATCTGTAGTTTCCTGGTACAATCCTTATCAAACTCCACTAAAGGACCAGCCCAACATCCATGGCATGCAGATTCCAACTCTGATTCCCAGCATAACATAAACATAGTAACAATATAGGTGCCCACCAACTGTCCCCAATATCTGTAAGAGTTCGCATTCCCTCTCCTGCACAACAGACGGTAGTTCACTGTTTACCTGTGAACAAAGAAGAATTATGGTGGCTTGCTAATTATACGTTCAGCTTCATGTGGCACACTGCTATAGTGGACTCTGAAGAACAAAGCCATGCTATATTGTAAACGTATCCGAAATTACTATTTTCTGTACTAGAAGAGAAGAGATGTCCATCCAGAATTTTGGAATTTCTCAAATTCTACTGTGTGTCACACAGTAGCATATGTAGTCACAGAGCTATAAAATCTGCAGTCTGACTGATGCGAGTCCAGTTGATATGGTTGCACAATAATGTGACAGACTGAAGAGATGCCTTGGTTCAGTCCTAAGCTTTTAAACACCAGTTTTGCCAGCCTACCTGAGGCTGGGTTTTGGGAAATTTCCCACATTTATCTGTTTTTGTTTTGGTTTGTTTTAGGTCACAGAAACAACTAAGGTCATACACGCCCACGTCAGAACAGGAGTTAAAAAAATTACACATTAAGCTCAATCGATGGGAGGAAATATAGCTAAGAACAAGGAATTCCTCTTGGAGAAAGGTCCATAAAATACGCTGCAGAGACAACAGAGGTGCAGAATTAACAATTACATGTCCTTCGCCATATTGCTAAGATGTATAAAAAGTAAAACATGGATGACAGTCAATAATTCAGATGGCACACATACATTAGAATGTAAATGGCTAAAAAAAGGGCATTTAGTCAGAAAATGGTGAAGTGTCAAAGGTCGATGACAATGAGCACAAAGTAGAGGGAGATCACTTAAATTTTAATGACTAAAATGACAGTGTACAATATGCAACTTAGCTAAAATTATCTTCTTGTGGCGAGAGGACTGAGAGAAGATGGCCAAGCCACTGGGGGAGATTTAATTCCCCAGAGCTTTTCCCATAAAGAGAAGACCAGTGGTGACGCAAAAGTGACACCACCTGGTGACAGATAGCAATACGGAGATCATCAGAAGGCATGGGAGAACTTGCAGGTTGAGATAGGAGGGCTGCAGACATGGCAGCAGCCTCATTTGCCGTCCGACTAATGTGACCAGGAACCCACATAAATATCACAATGGCTCCTTCAAGAGTGAGCAAGTGGAAGCTTTCTTGGACCCGTTGCTCTAAGGGATGGACAGTGTACAGCACACAGAGGCCTGAGGGGCAGTGAGGGTGTCAGAGAATGACACAATTGAAAAGCCTGTGTCGCCAAATATACTGCATGCCCTGATACAGGACAAAGAGCTCTGCTGTAAATACTGAGCTGTGTTCAGGAAGCTGATGCAGAAAAATGTTGGTGCCAATGGCAAAGGCACACTTGACGCCATAGTAAGTCCAAGTGTACACAAAGGTACTATCGCTAGGTTCTGTGCAAAGTTCAAGAAACTTACAGCAATAGATCGAATCTGGGGTAGTTTCCTTAGGCCACTGCAAGAAGCCAAGGTGGTGAAGGGTTCACACCCATCAGGAAAGTGGCATGGAGTGTGAAGTTACACTGGTGGAGCAATAGCTGAAAGAGAACTCCAGGAGGTAACAGAGAAGAGGGATGCACCCGATACTGGCAGTTAAAGGAGTCATCGAAGAAGGAGGCATAGGATGGGTGGCTGGGCATGGGAGACAAATGGCATGCGTATCTGCTGAGTAGAGCATCATGCCGGTATGACAGCAGTAGTTTGGCTGCTTTTGCATAGAGACTCTCAACCAGGCTAGTGGAAATGGCGCCAGTGCCCAAATGGATTCGACAATGGCGGATTGTATTTAGACGGCATAAGATGGATGGACATGGAGATACATAAATGAAATACCCATAGTCTAGTTTTGAATGGACCAGGGATCGGCACAAATGGAGGAGGATGGTCCAATCCGCTCCCCAGGAAGTACCACTTAGGACACGCAGGAAGCAGGGGGACCAGGTACAGCGGGCAGCCAGGTAAGACATGTGGGAGGACCAAGAACGTTTCCTGTAAAGCACGAGCCCAAGGAATTTCGTAGTTTCAGCGAACAGAAGAACAACAGGCCCAAAATGTAAAGACAGTGGAAGAAACATAGTGCGCCGCCAGAAATTCATATGAACGGTTTTGTCAGTGGAAAAGCTAAAGCCACCGTCAACGCTCCACGAGTAAAGACGATCAAGACATTGCTGAAGACACTGCTCAAGGAGACAAGTCCATGGTGAACTGCAACAGATCACAAAATTGTCGATGACTAGGGAGCCAGATATGCCCGGTGGGAGACAGGCCGTAACAGGGTTAATGGATAGAGCACAGAGGACAACACTCAGGACGGAGCCATGAAGCATCTCATTTTCCTGTACACATGTCCAATTAGGCAGAACCCGCAGGGACTTTGAAAATTATGTATTTTAAAAATTCCTGAAGGAAACAAGGCAGGCAGCCTCAGAAGCCCCACATGTAGAGAGTACAGAGGACACCAGTCCTCCAGCAGGTGTCGTAGGCTTTCTCCAAAAAACAGAGCCACAGTCTGGTATTTCTGCAGAAAACTGTTTGTGACATTGGTCGACAAAGTGACGAGATGGTAAACCACAGAACAGTGCACTCGGAATCCACTTTGTGCAATGGTTAGTAAACTGCAAGACTCGAGCCACCACACCACCTGGGCTTGAGTCACACATTCCATCACATTGCAAACACAGCTAATGAGAGAACACGGGCTGGTAGCTAGAAGGAAGGTGCCTGTCCTTACCAGTCATAGGTATGGGCATGACAGCGCCGTCATGCTAGCGTCTGGGAAACATGTCCTCTGCTGAGATGCATTTATACATATGAAGGAGAAAGTGTTTGCCCATTAGACAAAGGTGCAGCAACATCTGAATATGAACATCATCCAACCTTGGGGCAGAAGTACATGGTGAAGTGAGAGCATGAACTAGCTCCCTCATAGTAAAGGTGGTATTGTAGCATTCACAATCCTGAGAGGAGAAGGGTATTAACCGAGCCTCCTCCACTAATTTCTAATGGAGGAAGGCAGGGTGATAGAGGGAGCAGCTCGAAATCTCCGCAAAATAGCGACCTAAGGTGTTGGAGATGGCTGTAGGGTACACAATGACATCATCTGCTATGGTGCGGTTGGAAACTGGGAAATGGACCTTGGTCCCAGTGAGCCACTGGACGTTGGCCCACCCCACAGAAAAGGGAATGGAACTGTTAAAAGAACTAGTAAAGGAAGTCCAGCTAGGGTTTTTTGGTGTCCTGAAGAATGCGACAACACAGTGCCTGCAACTGTTTATAACAAATACAGCTTGCCATCATAGGATGACCATCAAAAATGCAGAGAGCACATCTCTGCACTCAAACTGCATTGTGGCACACATCAGTCTACCAAGTGACTGGAACATGGCACTGTAGAGATGAAGTATGAGAAATAGAACATTCTGCAGTGGTAAGGATCACGTTTATAAGGTATTCCACCTGGTCATCATAACTGGGGAAATGTTGTTCGGCGAAAGACCGTAGGGAGGAGTAAAGCCTCCAAACAGCCTCAGAAAGCTGCCAGTTGTGTTTACTCATAGGTGGGGTAAGAGTCAGCGAACAGATAGCAAACGGAAGGAAAATGGTCAACTGAGTACATGTCAGAGAGAACGGACCACTCAAGACAACAGGCAAGCTGGGTAGTGCAGAACGAGAGGTCCAAATGGGAATAGGTGTGTGTGGAGTCAAAGGAACAAGGTTGCTCCAGTTTTAAGGCAGATGAGGATGAGTTCACTGAGATGGTCAGCCAAGAGGGTACCTCTCGGCCTGGTTCTGGAAGAGCCCCAAAGGGGATGGTGTGCATTAGAGTCACCAAGCAACAGAATGGGGTTAGGAAGTTGACCAATAAGCTGGAGGAAGTTGTCCCTAGTGACACCGAATGATGGAGGGATGTAGACGCTACAAAGAGAAACGGTGAACCAAGGAAGGAAAATGCACATTGCAACAGGTTGCAGCCAGTTGTTTGATGGGGTGGTTTGACTATAAACGTCATCTCGGATGAGCAGCATGCCTCCCCCATGAGATAGAATGCCATCCTTGGGGGAAAGTCAAAGCGGACTGGAAGGAAATGTGAGTGGTCAAAGCAGTCACGAGAACGCAATTTTGTTTCCTCGAGGCAGAAAACAAGTGGGTTCTGTAATTCCAAGAGCAGCCGTAATTCCTCCTTGTGGGAGCTAACGCCGTGAGTGTTCCACTGGAGGAGACTTGTAACGGGAAAAAGGGAGAAGGGAAAAAAATGAAGGGTTTTCATCTCAGCAGCTGCCGAGTGCCAGCCTTCAACTCACTGTTACAGGGAACAGAGGTTGGAGAATCCTGTTCCATGAGATGCACTGGCATTCTCACTGGGCTGGCCTGCGCATTCCAGGGCAGAAAAACAGTTGGCAGTGCACACCGGTGAAAGAGAGTTTGGCCGGGTAAGAGTACAATGTGGTGACACCTTTGAAGAGGATCACTGAGCCAGCAAAGGAAAACACTGTTTGCCTTTGTTTGATTTCTTGGAGCTTTTCCGGTTGGCAGAGGAAGATTCAGATGTTTGTTGACTGGGGGACATAAAAAGTCTTCATGGGAGTATTCCTTCTGTTCTTTCCAGCCTGCCAGTGATTCCACTGACAGAGGTGAAGACGTGGTGGCTTGTTGCACGCCTGGAGGAAGAGGAGATGGGGTTGTTACCATGACACTGGGTGATTTTACAACAATCGTGCTGAATCTGAGGTCGCAAGTCTGCGTCGCTGTGTCCTTTGTGAAGCGAAGTATAAAAAGACAGCACTGTAAGTGCCAGATGGTAAAATGCAGGACTTGTGACTAGCCAGCAACTTGCTAGTGACAGGGCAAGGCACTTTTTCCTTCACTTGGATCTCCTGGATAGCCAGCTCATCAAGATACACCAGACATCCTCGGGCTGAGGTTGCATGTTTCGCCACTGCAATTGATACAGCGGGGAGGAGGAGGAGGAGGGGGAGACATTTGGTCTTGTTTCGACATGACAGTCAAGTGTGGTTGTAATGTTTACACTGGTAACAACACATTGAGTTTGAAATGTTTGGGCAGACTGTGATGACTTCATAGCCTGCTTTTATTTTTGATGGAAGCACTATTTGATCAAATATGAGAAAAAGAGTGCGTGTAGGCACTAAGATTGCATCAACCTTTTTCATTACCTGTTGGACTGCAGTGATGCCCAATCAGAGAGGTAAGTTTGGATTTCACCCTCAGTCAGGCCTTCGAGCAGCTTAGTGTAAATAACACCACATGGTAAATTCAGCATTCAACCGGCCTCAACACAAATGGGATAGCTGTCGAGGAGTGAAACTGCAAGCAGTTGTTGGGCTTGAGAATCACAATTCGTCTCCAAAAGCAAACTACCATTACATAAATGAGAGCAGGATTTCATATGATTGGCAATTTCAGCAACACTTTTCTGAATTATAAATGGATTAACCATAGCACAGGACTGACCTCCTTCAGTTTGTGATACCATGGGGAACTGAGATGCAGCTGTGAGAGTATTTGAACCTTTAGCCTCATTCCGTTTACTTTTAGTAGATGTAAACTGAGATGGTGATTAGCTCAATGGGAGAAAACCCACTTAGATTGCCTGCGTCTCCGATGGTGCGCTCTCTCCAACTGGGGGGGGGGGCCTCAGAGGAAGGCTCACCTGCCTTAGGTGACTGTTTACACCCCAGGTCACACCTCCCAAGCTCCTGACAGAGGGACCAATTGGCAATTTGGGAAGGTAACAGCCCAGACCATTACCCCTTCCTGGGTCTGGCCTGTACCAGGAGATACGCGCGAACCCTACCTGTCAACGCAGGGCTGGGAATTATGGATTATCCAGTCACCTGTTATGCAGCAGACGTATGGGCTGGCCTTCAGGAGCACACAGGGAAGGAGGAGAAGCAAGGAGGAACCTCAAATGCCAAAGCAGAGGAAGGATAGTAGATGGAGAATGAAGGAAGGAGGAAAGAAAGAAAAAAAGCAGTGTGGGGACTGTTCTGATGTCAGGTACCAAAAATTAAGAACACATTCCATAAAAATATCCCAGACATGTTTCCCCTGGAAGGGGAAAAAGAACAGGAGGAGGACAGACATGCAGCACAGAAGGGAAAAATGCTGCAAAGGCTGGGGGGCCCATGGTAGCCAAGCAAGAACTTATGAAAGAGTGGTGAGCTCCCTGGGGGCCCACATTTACCTGGTCATATACTGGTGCTAGGATACGCTTTACCTAAACAACCCAAAAAAATTTTCGACATTTTGTTCAGCTAAAGTTACACTACCAAAAATTAAAAAACAGCAAGCATGAAAATAATGCAAAAGTCCATAAATGTGAAAATTTGAAAGCAAGTTAAGTATTGCAGACATTATTAAGGATCAATCAGTGGTTTTTAAAAATGTATTCACTTTTGTTCCACTTCAAGGGAGTATTAATGTGTCCTTACTTTCATTTATATGTAACACAATATAATCATTCACTCTGACTTTTTTTATATTTCAGAATTTTAATTTTCAATATCAACCTAACAATATTGGAATATGAATAAAATATTGTGAATAGTTTCTAGTTACATAACTTCTTGTATACCTCTGATTTAATCACACAAGAATCTAATTCTGGATCACTGAATCAAAAAGATGATATCCATACTTATATTAATTTTATAAAAAGATATACTTTGCACACACATATAGTATGAAATAGCCTTACCATTTAGGTATCACAGTCATATACATTACAAGCACAATGTGGACATCTTTCAATAATTTGAGATACAATAAATTTAGAATACTACTACTTACATACAGTTTTTGAGGCACAACACATTTTCAAACTTCCAAAATCAGTTACATAAAAAGGGCAATTTTATAATCTTGCCTGCTCTTAATTAAATTTTTG